>NC_092724.1:67848717-69048717 GCF_047496885.1 Scyliorhinus torazame | reverse complement strand
CCAAGAAGAACATAGGAATTAGGAGCAGAAGTAGGCAATTTGGCCCTTCGAGCCTGCTCCGCCAATCAATCAGATCATGGCTGATCTCCTCTTGGTCCCAAATCCACCTCCCTACCTGTGTGTACCATGTCCCTTCATTTATTTATTTTTTTAAATGTGATTTTAATTCTCATTTTCCACATTTCATCAAATACACAACAAAAGATAACCAACAATAACAAATACAATATCAATCCCCCAACCAGCATTCCCTTCAACCTATCAACCCAAACATCACCCCTACATTCCAAATACTACAACAACAAAAAAGACTAAAAGAGAATCAACGGTCATCCCATACACTGTAAACAATATACTCAAACCCCCCCCCAATAACATTCCTCCCCCACCCCCAATGTTCGATGGCATCCAATTCTTGAAAGCGCACGATAAACAAGGCCCATAAATTGTAGTACGCTTCCATTCTCCCCCTCAGCTCAACCGTCACCTTCTCGAGCGTCAAAAATTCCAGCGGTCTCCCTGCCAACCCGAGGCACGGTGGAGAAGCTGGCCTCCACCCCAGTAGGACCTGTCTCCGGGCAATCAGCGAGGCGGAAAGCTAAAACATCTACCCCCACACCCGCCTGCAGCCCGGGCTGGTCCGACACCCTGAAAATGGCTTCACGAGACCTTGGTTCAAAACTCACATGTACCACCCCCGAAATGACCTTAAAAACCTCCCTCCAACACCCTCCAGCTTCGGGCAGGACCAAAACATGTGAACATGGTTTGCGGGGCTACTCCCACAGCGCTCGCATACATCCTCCAACCCTCAGAGTCGGCTCATCCTCACCCTCGTGAGGTGCATCCTATACACAACCTTGAACTGTATCAGCCCCAACCTTGCGCACAAGGGTGAGTCGTTTGCCCTCCGGAGCACCTCACACCACAGACCGACTTCCATAATGTACCCCAACTCTTCCTCCCACATGGCTTTATTCCTCTCCAAGGATACTTTGTCTTCCCCCAGAATCGACCCACAAATCGGCAACACCACCCCCTTTTCCATTCCCCCTGTCATCAATACCTCTTCCAACAGCGTGGAAGCCAGCACTGTCAGGAAGCTCTAAACCTCCCTGGCAAAATCTCGGAGCTGCAGATATCTAAATATTTCCCGCTGCCCCCCGTCCATATTTCTCCCCCAACTCTTCCAGCCTTGCAAAACGACCTCCCAGGAACAAGTCCTTTAATACCCTAACTCCCGTCTCCTCCCATCTGCGAAACCTCCCATCCCACTTCCCTGGCTCAAACCTATGGTTCCCCCTAATCGGCATCTCTCTTGATCCTGCCCACAACAAAGTGCTACCTCAACTGTCTCCAAATCTTAAGTGTTGCCACCACCGGACTCCCAGAATATTTACCCAGAGTCATCAGGAGTGGCGGTACTGCCAACACTCTCAGCCTCAACCCCCTGCACAGACTCTCCTCCGTTCTAACCCACTGGGACCGCCGCCCCCCCCCCCCCCCCCCCCCCCCCCCCCCCCCCGGACCCACTCCTCACCTTTTCAGAATTTGCCGCCCAGTAATAATACGATAAATTCGGGAGGCCCATCCCCCTGCCTGTCGTGCTCTGCAGAAGTACCTTCCCGATCCTGGGCACCTTCCCACCCACCGCCAAATAAACAACGTAATCAACTTCTGCACCTTCTTGAAAAACGCCTTTGGTAAAAAGATCATCAGGCACAGAAATATAAAGAAAAAACGCAGCATCCCATTCATTTTAATCGCCTGTACCCAATCTGCCAGCGACAGAGGAAGACCATCCCACCTTGCCAAGTCCGCCTTCACCCTCCCCACCAAGCTAGTAAGATTGTACCAACGAAGCCCCCCAGTCCCGCGCCACATGCATCCCCAAATATCTAAAGTGGGTCACCGCCCTACGGAACAGCAGCCCCCCACCCCCACCCCCGGCCGGGATACCACAAAGTATTCACTTTTTTCCAAATTGAACTTAAACCCCAAAAAGGACTCAAACGTCCAGAGCAGCTCCAGTATATCCCCCATTGACGCACCCGGCTCTGACACCCTATGCTGCACCACCCCCCCCCCCCCCCCCCAAACTATTCCCTTTCACACCCCCAAACTCCTTAGTGCGATGACCGAAGGCTCAATCGCTAGCACAAATAACAGAGGGGATATAGCACACCCCTGCCTGGTCCCCCTGTGCAGAGCAAAGTACCCCAAACTCATATTGTTTGTGTGGACATTCGCCTCCTGCTCCCTATACAATAACCATATCCACTCCGCAAATCTCAGCCCGATTCCAAACTGCTCTAACACCGCAATGAAATACCCCCACTCAACCCGATCAAATGCCTTTTCTGCGTCCAGCGCAACAACCACCTCTGACCCCTTCCCACCTCCACCCCCCGCCGGTGTCATAACCACGTTTAACACCCTCATATTTGAGAATAGCTGTCTCCATTTCACAAACCCCATCTGGTCCTCCCCTATCACCTTCGGGAGGCACCCCTCCAACCCACCCACAAACACCTTCGTCAATATCTTTGCATCCACATTCAACAGCGATATAGGCCTGTATGACCCACACTCGGTTGGATCCTCATCCTTCTTCAGCAGCAAGGAGATCGAGGCCTGCCCCAAAGTCTGTGGTAGCACCCCCTTCCTTAACGCCTCCTCAAACAGCCCCACCATCAGCGGCGCCAACATTTTCCTAAATTTCATATAATACTCCACCAGGAATCCATCCGCCCCTGCCACCTTCCGACTGCATCCTCCCAATTGCCTCCTTTATCTCCTGATCCCCTATCAACCCTTCCAATGTGGCCCTATCCTCCTGCCTCAACCTCAGGTATTCCAAACCGTCCAGGAATTCCCGCATCTCCCTGTCCTCCCCCAGTGGCTCTGACCTATGCAAATTCTCATCAAACTCCTTGAACACCCTATTAATCTGGTCTGGGGCCACCACCAATTTCCCTGTCCTATCCCACACCTGGACAATTTCCCTCACCGCCACCTCACTCCGAAGTTGGCCTGCTAATATGCCTTCTCCCCCCTACTCATAAACTGCTCCTCTCGCCTGCCTCAAATGGCGCTCCGCTTTCCTTGTGGACAACCAATTAAAACTAGCTTGTAACTCCCTCCTATTCAAAAGCGCTGGGTCTGCATCCCCCACGTACCTCCTGTCCACCTCCAACATCTCATCTATCAACCTTTGCCGCTCCACCTTCCTCTTTATACATCTTTGCCTTAAACGATAACACATCCTCCCTCACCACTGCCTTCAGAGCCTCCCATACCACCGCCTGTCCCGTGCAATTAAAACCCACCTATTCCTCAATCGCCCTCACGATCTTTTCACAAAAACCTCGGTCCCCCAGTAACTCCACATCCAATCTCCACCCTGGCCTCTGCACTGTCCCCTTCTCCAAGACCATGTCCACCCAATGCGGCGCATGATCTGAAATTGCTATTGCTGAGTACTCCGATCCCTTAACCCCAGACAACAACGCCTTCCCTATTACAAAAAAAATCTGTCCTCGAGTAAACCTTATGGACCGAGGAGCAAAACAAATACTCCCATCTCACAGGTCCACTCCTCCCATTTCCTCCATAAGCCCAGTCAACGCCTTTGTTACCCCGACTGGGCAAGAGAGCGTGGCTGCGACCTGTCCAACCTTGGCCCCTGCACCGATCACCAGTCTCCACCCACTATCAACTCATACGAATCCAAGTCAGGAATGTTCCCAAATACCTTCCTCACAAAACCTACATCGCCTCAGTTAAGAACATACACGCTTGCCAAAGCCACCAACCTCCCCTCCAATGTCCCTGTCACTATCACATACCTACCCCCCTGGTCCACCACCACCACCACCTCCCTCTGGAACCTCACTCTCTTACTAACCAAAACCACTACCACCAGCACCCTGCTGTACCGTGGGCAGCATGGTAGCATAGTGGTTAGCACAATTGCTTCACAGCTCCAGGGTCCCAGGTTCGATTCCCGGCTTGGGTCACTGTCTGTGCGGAGTCTGCACGTTCTCCCCGTGTGTGCGTGGGTTTCCTCCGGGTGCTCCGGTTTCCACAGTCCAAAGATGTGCAGGTTAGGTGGATTGGCCATGCTAAATTGCCCTTAGTGTCCAAAATTGCCCTTAGTGTTGGGTGGGGTTACTGGGTTATGGGGATAGGGTGGAGGTGTGAGCTTGGTAGTGTGCTCTTTCAAAGAGCCGGTGCAGACTCGATGGGCCGAATGGCCTCCTTCTGCACTGTAAAGTCTATGATAATGAAACCCCGAATGAAACACTTCCCCAGCCCTCCCTAAGCCTCACCTGATTCTTCACCCTCAAATGAGTCTCCTGTAACATCGGCCTTTAAACCTTTAAAAGCCTTCCCAACCCCATTACGTTCCACATAACTAACCTAACTGTGTTTCTGTGTCCCCCCACCCCTACCTTCCTATCCACCATCATCATAACTCCGGGCCCTGCCCACTGGACCTGACCCGCCCGCACTGATTGTTACCACCGATCACCCCCTCCCCTCCCAGAATCCCCCCCCCCCCCACCCCCATTCACTTCCTCTCGAAAACACGTCACCCAGTATCGATCCCCTCCCCATCCTTTCACACCACCTCGGTCCATCAAATCCTATTCACCAGGCTCCAAAGACTGCAGCAGCCCCCCCCTTTCTCTCCCCCCCCCCCCCCCCCCCCATCACCACATTGCTCCAGCCCACTGCACCTCCTGCTCTGCTTCGCCCAACTCAGGACCTTCTCCTTCACATGGTACCTGTGGCAGCAAACCATCACTGCTCTTGGCAGCTCATTTGTCTTCAGTTTAGGCCTCAACGATTGATGAGCCCGGTCCAGTTCATACACCTCCCCCCCCCCCCCACCAACTCCGCGAACATCTTGGCAAAGTACTCTGTCGGCCTCTTGCCCTCCACCCCCTTGGGCAGACCCACAATCCTCAAATTTTGCCGCCTCGATCGATTTTCCAAATTCTCTAACTTTGCTCGCAGCCCTTTGTTGGCCTTGACCACCCTCTGCAGCACATCCCCCATCGAGGTGAACTGATCGAGGTGTTGCGACATGGCCTCCTCCACTCCCTTCATTTTCTCACCCTGCTCCCTCACCTCGGCCGGTGCCTTTGACACAGCCACCTTCACCGTGGCAATTGCCTCCTCCACCAACATTTTCAACGCCTCCATCGCCTCCTTCCTCAACACCTCCATGTGCTTTGCAAACTGCTACTCCAATTCCATCACCTTGGTCATCTTTTCTGCCGTAAGCAGTGCGGCCCCATCCAACAACCCAGCCTCCGCCATCTTGCCAGCTCCCGGGCTGACCCTTTCACTCGCCGGTGAACCCTCACTCCCTCCCATCTTCACAGCGACTTTCTTCTGATTTTTTTACATCTTCCTCCTTCCTTATGCTTTCCTACACTCGATCATCAAAACATTGCGCCTGGGACCGGGCATTAAACTGCAAAAAGAAACCTGTCTCAAGCAGGAGCCACCCAACGTGCGACTTCCCCCTAAATGCCGCCACCGGAAGTCCCCCAGTTTTTAAAATCAGAAATATATCTATCTTCTCCTTGAAATCATTTAATGATTCAGACTCCATCACGCTATGGGGCAGTGAGTTCCACAAATTCGCCACCCTCATCTCCGTTTTAAATCTACCGCCTCTCAGCCTATACCTGCGACCTCTTGTTCTAGATTGCCCTACAAGGGGGAACATTGTTTACTTTATCAATCCCTTTTAGTATTTTATATACCTTTATCAGATCCCCTCTCATCCTTCTAAACTCCAGTGAGTAAATCCCAAACTGTTTAATCTCACCTCCTACATCAACCCTTTCATCCCCTGAATCAATCTGGTGAACCTCCTCTGAACTGCTTCCAATGACATCACATCCTTCCTCAAATAAGGAGACCAAAACTGGACACAATACTCAAGACGTAATCTCACCCCAACACCCTATACAATTGCAACAATACTTCTCAACTTTTTTATACTCCTGTCCTTTTGCAATAAACGCTAAAATTCCATTAGCCTTTTTTGCATTCTGTATATGCATACAGACTTTATAAGACCATAAGACATAGGAGCGGAAGTAAGGCCATTTGGCCCATCGAGTCCACTCCACCATTCAATCATGGCTGATTTCAACTCCATTTACCCGCTCTCTCTCCACAGCCCTTAATTCCTCGAGAAATCAAGAATTTATCAACTTCTGTCTTCAAGACACTCAACGTCCCGGCCTCCACCGCCCTCTGGCAATGAATTCCACAGACCCACCACTCTCTGGATGAAGAAATTTCTCCTCATCTCTGTTCTAAGGTGACTCCCTTTTATTCTAAGGCTGTGCCCCCGGGTCCTAGTCCCTGCTAATGGAAACAACTTCCCTACGTCCACCCTATCTAAGCCATTCATTATCTTGTAAGTTTCTATTAGATCTCCCCTCAACCTCCTAAACTCCAATGAATATAATCCCAGGATCCTCAGACGTTCATCATATGTTAGGCCTACCATTCCTGGGATCATCCGTGTGAATCTCCGCTGGACCCGCTCCAGTGCCAGTATGTCCTTCCTGAGGTGTGGGGCCCAAAATTGCTCACAGTATTCTAAATGGGGCCTAACTAATGCTTTATAAAGCTTCAGAAGTACATCCCTGCTTTTATATTCCAAGCCTCTTGAGATGAATGACAACATTGCATTTGCTTTCTTAATTACGGACTCAACATGCAAGTTTACCTTTAGAGAATCCTGGACTAGGACTCCCAAGTCCCTTTGCACTTCAGCATTATGAATTTTGTCACCGTTTAGAAAATAGTCCACGCCTCTATCTTTTTTCCAAAGTGCAAGACCTCGCACTTGCCCATGTTGAATTTCATCAGCCATTTCTTGGACCACTCTCCTAAACTGTCTAAATCTTTCTGCAGCCTCCCCACCTCCTCCATACTACCTGCCCCTCCACCTATCTTTGTATCATCGGCAAACTTAGCCAGAATGCCCTCAGTCCCGTCATCTAGATCGTTAATATATAAAGAGAACAGCTGTGGCCCCAACACTGAACCCTGCGGGACACCACTCGTCACCGGTTGCCATTCGAAAAAGAACCTTTTATCCCAACTCTCTGCCTTCTGTCTGACAGCCAATCGTCAATCCATGTTAGTACCTTGCCTCGAATACCATAGGCCCTTATTTTACTCAGCAGTCTCCCGTGAGGCACCTTATCAAAGGCCTTTTGGAAGTCAAGATAGATAACATCCATTGGCTCTCCTTGGTCTAACCTATTTGTTATCTCTTCAAAGATTCTGCGATTCATAAACAAAGATGCCCTGATTCTTCTGCCCAGACACATTTTCAATCTGTTTTCCATTTAGATAATTTGCCTTTCTATTTTTTTAGCCAAAATGAATAACCACACACTTTAAACTCCATCTGCCAGATTTTGGCCCATTCTCGTAGCCTATCTATAAACTCCTCCTCTTCACTGCCTACTGTCTCACCTATTTTAGTATCATCAGCAAATTTCTCTATGTTACACTCTGTCCCTGCTTGCAGATCGTTTATATAAGTTATAAATAGTTGAGGTCCGTGAACTGGCCCTTGCTGCATCCCACGAGTTACAGTTCGCAAGCCAGAGAAGGACCCTTTTATCCCGACTCTCTGCTTTCTGTCACTCAGCCAATCCTCAATCCAGTCTAGTACTCTACCCCCAATCCCCTGCAATCTCACATTCTGGATCAGTCTTTTATGTGGCACCTTGTCGCATGCCTTCTGGAAGTCTAGATATACATCCACAGTTTTTCCATTATCCACCTTGCTGATTACATCCTCAAAGAACTCAAGCAGGTTTTTCAAGCATGACACAAATAACATGCTAACAATGGTGGATTGAACTTTGTCTTTCAAAATGTTCAGTCATCTCCTCAATTAAAAATAAATAAATTTAGAGTACCCAATTCACTTTTTCCAATTAAGGGGCAATTTTAGAATGGCCAATCCACCTACCCTGCACATCTTTGGGTTGTGGGGGTGAGACCCACGCAAACACGGTGTTATGGGCCAGGGTATAGAGAACCCCAAAGTGTATCATGGAGTTCACCTGACCCACAACTTTTAATAGACTGTGGTATGGGGAGCACACGGCCCACTCGAGAGGTGTGATACAGCAGAAACGGAAAAGTATTTTTTTTAAACAAAACAATGTTCTATGAACTCAAGTTCACCTTTTTAAATCAAACAGTGAATATCTTAGCAACCATTAAGTCAAAGATAACCCCCCCAAAGAATACAACACTAAGTAATCCTTTAAGCTGTCCTTTTAACATCCAAAAGACTTGACCTTTAAACAGAAGCACATCAGGGTTTACACTTAATACTGAAAACATTTACATTTCTGAATTCACCAAATGATCAAGAGATAGTCCCTCATGGCAGAGAGATCAACAGTACAGCTGCTTTTTTTGACTTCAGCTGCAACACTGAAAAACGAAACCAAAAAAGACAGACACACCCAAGCTTTTCTCAAAGTGAAACTAAAAAGCAGAACCACCACACTCTGACATCACTACAGTGACATGAGCAGCCAAACATTTCTTAAAGCGGCATTCTCATGACACCTCCCCCCCCCCCCCCAAGAAAAAAAAATAAACCATCAACTTCAAGATGGTTTCATTTGTCATCTTTTCACCATTCTTTAAGAAATGCACACAGTAAATATACTTTATCATTTCAAAAAAAACAACACGCAAACAGGTATAATAATATAGTCCATTTTTTTTCCCGTTCTTCTGCCTCCAACTGAAATCCATCTCTATTCTGTTTAAAGGTTGTTAAGTCTTTTGGATGTTAAAACGAAAGCTTAAAGGATTACTTAGTGTTGGATTCTTTGGGGGTTATCTGAACAAGAAGGTCTCTGCACGATCCGTCCATTTCCCTACGCCTCGGCATTTCTCTTTATAAAGTCAGATAATTTAGTTCAATCTGATCACAGAGTCCCTTGCAATTCTCCAACACAGGAGCATTGGTTATCACAGCTTTCATGCCGTCAAATGCCTGTTGAAAGTCCGCTGTCCATTGAAATTTTCGACGTTTCTTCAAGTCCATCAGTGGAGAAATCACGCTACAAAACCTTTGCACAAATGTTCGATCAAATCCACTCATGCCAGGAAATCGCATTATTTCCCTTCATCTCGAGGGTATCGAAACCTCCTCAATGAAAGTGATTCGGGCTTTTCCAAATTCACTTTTGGCTAGGTTTATCACCAAACTTGCCTCCTGAAGTCGATCGAATAACTCCATCAGATGTTTCAAATGTTCTGTCCATGTTTGGCTGAAAATTACCAGATCGTCGATGTCTACTGCACAATTGGGTAATCCTGAAATGACTTTGTTAGTTAACAGTTGAAATGTGGCTGAGGCGTTTATCATGCCAAATGGCACAACTTTGAATTGGTATATATCATCTGGAGTCACAAAAGCTGAAATCTCCTTCGCCCTTTCGGATAAAGGTACCTGCCAGTAACCTTTAAGTAAATCCAATTTGGAAATAAAAGCGGACTGTCCCACTTTCTCAATGCAATCCTCCAAACGTGGGATAGGATAAGAGTCCGTTCTTGTAACTGCATTAACCTTTCTATAGTCCACACACAACCATTGGGTACCATCACTATGGGTGAGCTCCATTGGCTGCAACCCACTTCAATTTTGTCATTTTTAAGCACACTCTCAATCTCTTTGTTAACCTGTGCCAATTTTAAAGGATTAAGTCTATATGGAACAGCTTGATAGGAACAGCATTTCCCACATCTACATCATGTATAGCCATTTTAGTACTTCCCAATTTATCTCCACAAACTTGCCCATGTGATATCAATAACTCAGGTCAGTTCGTTTTTTCCTCTGGAAGGTAACTCAACAATTTATCCCAATTTTTGAGAACATCCTCATTTTCCAATTTAATTTGAGGTATGTCAAATTCACAGTCATCTGGATTTGGTTCGTCACTTTGAGTTAGAATCAGTAAAACCTCCTTTTTCTCTCCTTCCCTTTCAAAGTACCTTTTAAACATATTCACATGACACACTCAGTGAGTCTTCCATATGGTGTTTTTACCACATAATTCACCTCACTTAATTTCCTTTCAATCTGATCAGGTCCACAAAACCTAGCTTTCAAAGGCTCACCTACCACTGGTAACAACACTAAAACGTTGTCTCCAATGGCAAAACTACAAAATTTGGATTTCTTGCCCGCGTCCCCTTTCATCACCTTTGTGCAACTTTCAAATGTTGTGTAGCCAATTCACCTACTCTATTTAATCGTTCCCTAAAATTTGACAGGTAATCCAATAATGTAATTTCCGATTTTTCACCCAACAATTTTTCCTTAATCAATTTAAGTGGTCCTCTTACCTCATGACCAAACGTTAGTTCAAAAGGACTAAATTTGGTTGACTCATTAGGTGCATCCCTAATTGCAAACAGTACGAATGGAATTCCTTTGTCCCAATCCTCTGGACAATCTTGACAATAAGTCCTCAACATTGTCTTTAATGTCTGATGCCACCTTTCTAACGCTCCCTGCGATTCTGGATGGTCCGCAGTTGATTTAAATTGTTTTATTCCTAAGCTAGCCATTATTTCTTTGAATAACCTTGAGGTAAAATTTGATCCTTGATCCGATTGTATTTCTGTGGGTGGTCCACATCTAGTAAAGAATTTAAGTAATTCCTCCTCAATCTTTTTAGCTGTAATATTACGTACTGGAATGGCCTCTGGAAACATAGTAGGCACATCCATTATAGTCAAAAGATATTGATTCCCACTTTTTGTTTTGGGAAGCGGTCCTACGCTATCAATTAGGACCCATGTAAAAGGTTCATCAAATGCTGGAATGGGTATTAAGGGCGCTGGTTTTATCACTACTTGAGGTTTCCTATCACTTGACATTAGGACCCTTTTAAGGGCAGCACGGTAGCATTGTGGATAGCACAATTGCTTCTCAACTCCAGGATCCCATGTTCGATTCCGGCTTGGGTCACTGTCTGTGCGGAGTCTGCACATCCTCCCCGTGTGTGCGTGGGTTTCCTCCGGGTGCTCCGGTTTCCTCCCGCAGTCCAAAGATGTGCAGGTTAGGTGGATTGGCCATAATAAATTGCCCTTAGTATCCAAAATTGCCCTTAGTGTTGGGTGGGGTTACTGGGTTATGGGGATAGGGTGGAGGCGTTGACCTTGGGTAGGGTGCTTTTTCCAAGAGCCGGTGCAGACTTGATGGGCCAAAGGGCCATCTCCTGCACTGTAAATTCTATGATAATCTATGATATGACGTGTGACATGACTGACAAAATTTAACTACATCTTTATGTAGTTCAGGCCAATAAAAAAAAATTTGGATTTTAGCTTGAGTTTTCCTTATTCCCATATGACCTCCCACTGAAATGAAATGAAATGAAATGAAAAATGAAATGACTGGTACCTCATGTGCAACTCGCAACACCTCCTTTCTATACCCTACCGGCAATACTACTTGATGAACTTCTGCCCACTTTTCATCCGCCTGCATATGTAAAGGTCTTAATTTTCTCATCAAGACATCACTTTTACGGTAATAACTCTCTGGTATACACGCAAATTCCTCTTCCGTGTATGCTTTCTGACACATCCGTTTTATTTCTATATCTTTTTGTTGTAACTCAGCCAATTTTCCTGAACTAAATATATCCGCCTCATCCTCCACCTGTTCTTGTTCTTTTTCAACCATCTGATCAAAAATCATTTCTGATAATTGCACTTCAACTTCATCTTCACTCTTTGATTTATCCTCTTGTCTTAACCTGTGACTTTGCGACCTTGTTACTACACAATACAGAAAAATATTACCACCGTTTCTGGCAATATTCTTCCTAAACTACATAACTCCTCATCTCTTATCATTAAAGATTGACTAGCTCCCGTATCTCTTAAAATTGTGACTTCTTTACCTACTCCTCTTGATACACATGAGTAAACTTTACCCACACAAGTAAATTCTTTAAAGACATCTGGCACCTTCGTATCACTCATCTCTTCATCAGGCTGTACAATCTTTTGCACCTCCTTCGCTTCACTTGGACTTTCCTTTACCACTTTAACAAACCCCACTGCCTTATCTTGTTTTCCCAGTGCTTTTCTTCAACCACCAACACTGTGACTTTACATGGCCTAGTTTATTCCAGTGAAAACATTTGAAACTTCATTTCTTTTCCACCCTCCTGGATTTCTTTTTTAATCTGAGGTACACTCCTTATTATCTCCCATCAGATCACCTTTACCTTTACCACTTGAGTATTTCTCATGTCCCCAGTTTCTATCCCTCACAGGCTGAAACTGATGTCGGAAACCAAGCTTTGATTTATGAACTAATTCATAATCATCTGCCATTTCTGCTGCTAATCTCGCAGTTTTAACCCTCTGCTCTTCCACATGAGTTCTCACTACATCAGGAATTGAATTTTTAAACTCCTCCAAAAGTATAATTTATCTGAGAGCTTCATACGTTTGGTCTATTTTCAAAGCCCTTATCCACCTATCACAATTACTCTGAGCCTTTCAAACTCCATGTATGTTTGACCAAATTCTTTCCTTAAATTTCTAAACCTTTGTCTGTAAGCTTCAGGCACTAGTTCATATGCACCTTAGATGGATTTTTTCACCTCCTCATACGTCCCAGATACCTCCTCCGGTCATGATACAAACACTTCACTGGCCCTACCTACCAGCTTTGTTTGAATCAGTAATACCCACCTGTCCTGTTTAGCTACCTTCTCAAATGAAATGAAAACGGCTTCTACCTCCTTCTTGTCAAACCTTGGCAATGCTTGGGCATATTTAAATAGATCCCCACCACGCCTTTGACTATGACACTCTATCTCACTATCCTCATCACTATCATCCAACTGTACGTTTCCCTTTATGTCTGCCAATTTTAACTGACTGTCATGTATCATGGCCATTTTCTGAAGCTCAAACTCTCTCTCTTTATCTTTTTCCCTGATCTGTATCTCCCTTTCTTTTTCGTTTTGTTCTGCTCGGGCTATTCTTTCTTTGTTTCTTTCTTCTCTCTCCTTTTATTTTTCTCTCATTGCATATTCAAGCTGCTTTAATTCTTTTTCATGTTCAAGTTGTTTAATCTGCAACTGGATCTTTGCCTTTTCTAATGAGTCAGGCTGTATCTCAGGCAACTTTAAATGATTAGCCACCGCCATAATTACCTCATCTTTTCACATTTTGTCAGGTAATGTTAACTGCAATGTTTTTGCCAAATCTAACAGTCTGCTTTTAGTCTCTGTCCGTAAGGTACTGCGTGTGACCATCTCCACCCCCAAAAACATCTGAGCCTCTGAAAGAGCCATTGTCCACAACACACACCCTACTTAAACTAAAATACCACACCTGAAAAGCAACCACAATATGTTCACCCCACACTGTCTTTAAGTCACACTAAGCCAATCCCAATAGATAGACTTTTATCCCCCTCGAGCCCCTAATTGTTATGGGCCAGGGTTTAGAGAACCCCAAAGTGTATCATGGAGTTCACCTGACCCACAACTTTTTTTAAAAAATCTTTTTATTGGCATTTCTCATATTTATAAACTGATGTATATGTACACATCACATTTTTCTCACCTGCGCTAATTTCCTTTATTATAGAGAGGTTTAGTTTGTCCTTCGTTTAACTGACCCTGCGTGCCTTTCATTGCCCTCTGGATCAGTCTATGGATCCCCCCCCCCCCCCCCCCCCCCCCCGGGCTTTGGCTGTGTTTTTCTTTTATTTTCCAGACAGAGTGGAATCATCTCTCGTGGTTTCCCTGCCTTCCTTCTGCCTCTTTCCACCCCAACCCCCCCCCCCCCCCTCATTGTTGGCCTGGAACAGGTTTTGGAACAGACCGACAAACTGCCCCCAAGTATCCAGGAAACCCTCCTCTGACCCTCGGGTGGCGTACTTAATCTTCTCCAGGTGGAGAAATTCCAAAAGGTCAGCGAGCCAGTCTGCAGCTGGGGGTGGTGCTGCCGATCGCCAGCCGAGCAGGATTCTCCGGCATGCAATTAGGGAAACGATAGCAAGGGCGTTGGACCCCTTCCCCATATGTAACTCTGGCTGCTCCGATACTCCGAAGATTGCCACTATTGGGCAAGGCTTCACCCTCAACCTTGGACATTGCCTCGGAGAAGGCTGTCCAGAACCCAGCAAGTTTGGGGCAAGCCCAAAACATGTGGGTGTGGTTGGCCAGGCCCCTCTGGCACCGCTCACATTTGTCCTCCACCTCCGGGAAGAACCGCTCATTAGGGTTCTGGTCAGGTGCGCTCTGTGCACCACTTTGAGCTGAATTAGGCTTAGCCTTGCACAGGAGGAGGTGGAGTTCACCCTGCTCAGTGCTTCGCTCCAGAGTCCCCATCCTACCTCTGTCCCCAGTTCGTACTCCCATTTTTGTCTGATCTTGTCCAATGGAGTCCGGACTCTGTCCAGTGGCTGTCCGTATATTTCCCCACATAGCCCCCCTTCTCATTGCTTGTGCCTATCAGGTCCTCTAGTAGTGTGCTTTCTGGGGCCCCAGGGTACCCCACTGTCTCTTTGCAGAGGAAGTGTTTTATTTGGAGGTGTCTCATTTCCTGTCCTTTTGCTAGCCTCCACTTCCTCGTCAGTTCGTCTAGTGTCGCCAGTCTGTGCCCTACGTAGAGGTCCCGACCGTCAATGTGCTCCCGTCCTGCCTCCATCTTTTGAAGGTGGTATCGAGCATGGCTGGGGGAAATCTGTGATTGCCGCAGATGGGGGCCATGGGGGACATTTTAGTTATCCTGAAGTGTTGTCTGAGCTGGGTCCATGTTCTCAGCTTGGCCGCTACCACTGGGCTTGTGTATCTTGTTGAGGGGGATGGGAGTGCTGCTGTGGCCAGGGCTCGGAGGGTCGTTCCTTTACAGGGTACCTCCTCCATTTGTACCCAATCTGTGTCAGGTTCTTGTACCCATCCCATCACTCTTTCTGCCGTTGCTGCCCAGTGCTAGTATTGTAGGTTTGGTAAGGCCAAGCCCCCTTTGATTTTCCTTCTTTGCAGTGTCGGTTTTTGGATTCTCGGGTTCTAACCCCCCCCCCCCCCCACACACACACAAAAGCCATGATTAGACTGTGTACATTTTGGAAAAAGGCCTTGGGGATGAAGATCGGTATGGATCTAAACAGGAAGAGGAACCTCGGCAGTACGTTCCTCTTGATCGTCTGCACTCTCCCCGCCAGGGAGAGTGGGAGTGAGCCCCACCTTTGAAGGTCTCTTCTTACTTCCTCCACCAGGCTGGTCAGGTTCCACTTGTGGATCTGTGTCCAGTCTCTGGCTATTTGGATCCCCAGGTAGCGGAATCTGTTCTGTGCTGTTTTGAACGGGAGCCCCTCCAGCTCTCTCCCTCCCCCATTTGGGTTCACTGGGAATGCCTCGCTTTTGCTCAGGTTAAGTTTGTAGCCCGAGAAGGTTCTAAACTCTTTCAGCATTTGCAGTATTGGCTTCAGTCCCTCCTGTGGCTTCGAGACATAGAGGAGAAGGTCATCTGCATGGAGTGAGACTCTATGCTCTCTCTCTCCTCTCTTCCAGCTTTTCGCGTCCTGCAGGGCTATCACCAGGGGTTCAATGGCTAGCGCGAACAAGAGTGGGGACAGAGGGCAGCCCTGTCTTGTTCCTCTCTGCAGCTGGAAGTATTTAGAGCTGGTGGTGTTAGTTCGGACGCTCGCTTTGGGAGCGTTGTACAGGAGCCTCACCCAGGCGGTGAACCCCGCTCCTAGCCCAAACCGTTCCAGTACCTCGAGGAGGTATTTCCATTCGATTCTGTCGAAGGCCTTTTCTGCATCCAGGGAGACTCACCTCTGGTGTTCTCTCCCCAGAGGGGGTCATTATTACCTTCAACAGCTGCCTGATGTTCGCTGTGAGCTGCCTACCCTTGACAAAGCCGGTTTGGTCCTCTGCGACCACCTCTGGTACACAGCCCTCCAGCCTTTTGGCCAGGACCTTGCGAGTATTTTCGCATCCACGTTCAGCAGTGAAATGGGTCTGTATGATCCGCATTCCGTCAGGTCTTTATCTTTTTTGGGTATCAGTGAAATTGTGGCCTGCGCTAGCGTTGGGGGCAGGGTGCCCCTTGCCAGTGAGTCCGCAAACATGTCCCTTAGGTGTGGGGCCAGGACTGGTGCAAATTTTTTGTAGAAGTCCGCCGGGAACCCATCGGCTCCCGGTGCCTTCCCTGCCTGCATGGAGCTGATGCTCTCCATGATTTCTCCCAGGTCTATTGGTGCTTCCAGTTCCGCCCATCTGTCTTCCCCACAACTGATAGTTCCAGTCCGTCTAGGAACTGTTTCATCCCCGCGCCCCTGTTGCGGGGCTCAGAGGTGTACAGTACCCGGTAGAAGGTCTCAAATGCCCGATTGACCTCCTTTGGTTCTGTTACCAGTCTGCCTCTGCTATCTTTTACCTGCGCTATTTCCCTTGTGTCTGCCTGCTTTCTCAGCTGGTGAGCCAATAGGCGGCCAGCCTTGTCTCCGTGTTCGTAGAAGGTCCCCGGTGTCTGACGGAGTTGGTACACTGCCTTCCTAGTGGATAGCAGGTTAAAGTCCATTTGCAGCTTTTTCCTCTCCGCCAGCAGCCCTACAGTCGGGGGCCTCGGAGTATTTTCTGTCGACTTCCAGGATGGAGTCCACCAGTTGTTGCCTGGCCACCCTCTCTTCCCTATCTCTGCTTGCCTTGTAGGCTATGATCTCTCCTCTACACTTCCGGTTGCAGCTATGCGGAGCTAAGTCGCACATTCGGCAGCTCCTGCTAAAACTGACTTTAGGGCTCTTTTCAGGGCCCCCAACGGCACTTTTTCGACGTTTCCCGCTGTGGGATGGAGATTGCAATAGTTCCCCGACAGTGTATGGCTTGGACCAGGAGCGGGGCGACTAAAAATGTGGTGGTGAACCCAAAGAAGGTGCGAGGGAAGAAGAGCAAAATGGCGGCGGGTGGGGACCAGGCGGCGTGGATGCAGTGGGCGCAGGAGCAGCAGGAGGGTATCCAGCGCTGCTTCAGAGAGATTAAAGAGGACCTGCTGGAGCCGATGAAGGCTTCTATAGACAAGCTGCTGGAGACCCAGACGGCCCAGGGGGTGGCGATCCGCGAGGTCCGACAAAAGGTCTCCGACAACGAGGACAAGATCTTCGGCCTTGCGGTAAAGGTGGAGGCGCATGAGGCGCTCCACAAGAAATGGCAGGAACGGTTCGAGGAGATGGAGAATCGGTCGAGGCATAAGAATTTGCGGATTCTGGGCCACCCGGAGGGGCTGGAGGGGTCGGACGTGGGGCCTACGTGGTCACCATGTTAAACTCGCTGATGGGAGCGGGGTCCTTCCAGGGGCCCCTGGAGCTGGAAGGGGCCCATAGAGTGCTGGCGAAGAGGCCCAAGGCTAACGAGCCACCGCGGGCGGTGCTGGTGCGGTTTCATCGGTTTGTTGATCGGGAGTGTGTGCTCAGGTGGGCCAAGAAGGAGAGGAGCAGCAGGTGGGAGAACGCGGAGGTTCGAATATACCAGGACTGGAGTGTGGAGGTGGCGAAGAAGAGGGCCGGGTACAACCGGGCAAAGGCGGTGCTGCATAGAAAGGGGGTGAGGTTTGGCATGCTGCAGCCGACGCGACTGTGGGTCACCTACAAGGACCGGCACCATTACTTTGAGTCTCCAGAAGAGGTGTGGGCCTTTGTTCAGGCCGAGAAACTGGGCACAAACTGAGGGTCAGGATGGGTGGTCGGGGATTGTTATTGGGGTGTTACACTTTGAGGGGGGGTTCTTTGCCCTTATTTCTGTTTCGTTCGATTAGGGTGGGTTGGGCACTGTTTTGGTTGGGTCTGTCGGGAGGGCTCTTGAAGGGGGGTAAGTAAATGGAGTAGGGGCGGATGGCTGGTAAGGGAGGAAGGGGAGGCCCGAGTCGGGGGTGAGGGGACTGGGCCTGTAAAAGGAATGGCAACAGGGGTGGCGGGGCCGGGCAGGAGAAAAGCGCGGGCTTTTTCCCGTGCTGGAGGGAGCGGGGGGCGGGAAGCGAGGGTTGTTTCCCGCGCTTGGGATGGAAGGGGGAGGCGGAGAGCCTGTGGATGGGTAATGGAGGCGGAGGATATGTCCCACAATGGGAGGAGTCGAAGGAGAGGCGGGAGCAGTCAGGGTCAGCAGGAGTCAGCTGACTTGCGGGAGTGCAATGGGGGAGTAAAGCAGCTAGGAGGGATCCTAGCTGGGGGGGATGGGGGGTGGGGGGGGGGGGGGAACCGGGTTGCTGCTGCTATGGTCAAGGGGGAGCTTGAGCGAGTAGAGGGGGTTGGGACGGGGGTCTGCCGCCGTGGGGAACGAGCCGGGTCTGGGGTGCAGGCGCGTGGCTGGCCAAGGAGGGTTTATGGCTAGTCGGCGGGGGGAGGGGGGCGGATGGCCCCCCGATCCGGCTGATAACCTGGAATGTAAGGGACTGAACGGGCAGATCAAGCGGGCCTGGGTGTTCGCGCACCTGAGGGGCTGGAGGCGGATGTGGTCATGCTCCAGGAGACACACCTGAAGGTGGCAGACATGGTCAGATTGAGGACGGGGTGGGTAGGTCAGGTGTTTCACTCAGGGTGGGATGCCAAAAATCGGGGGGTGGCGATCTTGGTGGGAAAGAGGCTGTCGTTCGAGGCGTCAAGCATTGTGACAAAATGGCGGCAGGTACATAATGGTAAGGGGTAAGCTGCAAGGGGAGAAGGTGGTGCTGGTCAATGTGTATGCCCCGAACTGAGACGATGCGGGTTTTATGCGGCGCATGTTGGGTCGGATATGGAAGTGGGGGGCCTGATGATGGGGGGAGACTTTAACACGGTGTTGGATCCGGCACTGGATCGCTCCAGGTTTAGGACGGGCAGGAAGATGGCGGCGGCTAAGGTGCTGAGGAGGTTTATGGACCAGATGGGAGGGGTGGACCCTTGGAGATTTGCAAGGCTGGGGTTAGGGAATTTTCATTCTTCTCGCATAGCCATAAGGCTTACTCTCGGATTGGCTTCTTTATTATGAGTAGGGCGCTGATAGCGAGAGTCGAGGATACCGAGTACTCGGCAATAGCCATTTTGGACCATGCCCCGCATTGGGTAGACCTGAGCTGTGGGAGGAGAGGGACCAGCGCCCGTTGTGGCGCTTGGAGGTGGGTTTGTTGGCGGACGAGGAGGTGAGTGAGCGGGTCCGAGGAAGCATAGAGAGATACCTGGAGGCCAATGATAACGGGGAGGTCCGAGTGGGGATGGTATGGGAGGCGCTGAAAGCGGTGGTTAGGGGAGAGCTGATTTCCATTAGGGCCCACAAGGAGAGGAGAGAGCAGAGGGAGAGGGGGAGGCTGGTGGGGGAGATGGTGAGGGTAGACGGGAGGTATGCGGAGGAGGGACTGCTGAGGAAGAGGCATGGCCTCCAGGCCCAATTCGACCTGTTGACCACCAGGAAGGCGGAGGTGCAGTGGAGGAAGGCCCAGGGGGCGATTTATGAGTATGGGGAAAAGGCAAGCCGGATGCTGGTGCATCAGGTTCGGAAGCGGGACGCAGCTAGGGAGATCGGGGGAGTTAAGGACGGGGGAGGGAGTGTGGTGCGGAGTGGGGTTGACATCAATGGGGTCTTCAGGGACTTTTATGAGGAATTGTATCGGTCCGAGCCCCCACGGGAGGAGGAGGGATGGACCGCTTTCTGGACCAAGTGAGGTTTCTGAAGGTGGAGGAGGGACTGGTGGCGGGATTGGGGGCCCTGATTGGGCTGGAGGAGCTGGCCAAAGGGATAGGGAGCATGCAGGTGGGGAAGGCACCGGGGCCGGACAGTATCCCGGTCGAATGCTACAAGAAATATGTGGACCAGTTGGGCCCTTTGCTAGTTAGGACCTTCAATGAGGCAAGGGCTTTGCCCCCGACGATGTCCCGGGCACTGATCTCCTTGATCCTGAAGCGGGACAAGGATCCCCTGCAGTGTGGGTCTTACAGGCCGATTTCACTGTTAAATGTAGATGCCAAGGTGCTGGCTAAGGTCTTAGCCACGAGAATTGAGGATTGCGTGCCGCAGGTGATCCACGAAGACCAGACTGGATTCGTGAAGGGGAGGCAGTTGAACGCGAATGTGCGGAAGCTCCTGAACGTGATTATGATGCCGGCGAGGGAGGGGAGGCGGAGATAGTGGTGGTGATGGACGCGGAGAAGGCCTTCGATAGGATAGAGTGGGGGTACTTGTGGGAGGAGCTGAAGAGGTTCGGGTTTGGGGAGGGGTTCGTCAGGTGAGTTAGGCTGTTGTACGATGTCCCGATGGCGAGTGTGGCCACAAACAAGAGGAGGTCTGAGTACTTTCGGTTGCATCGAGGGACGAGGCAGGGGTATCCCCTGTCCCCCCTGCTCTTCGCACTGGCGATTGAACCCCTGGCTATGGCACTGAGGGAGTCGAGGAACTGGAGGGGGTTGGTGCGGGGCGTGGAGGGCATAGGGTGTCTCTCTATGCGGACGACTTGCTGCTGTATGTGGCGGACCCGGTGGGGGGAATGCCGGAGGTAATGAAGATCCTCAGGGAGTTCGGGGATTTCTCAGGGTACAAGCTCAACATGGGGAAGAGCGAGTTATTCGTGGTTCACCCAGGAGACCAGGAGAGGGGATTGGCGAGCTCCCACTAAAAAGGGCAGAGAGGAGCTTCAGGTACTTGGGGGTTCAGGTGGCCAGGAGCAGGGGGGCCCTGCATAGACTCAATTTCACGAGGTTAGTGGAGCAAATGGAGGAGGAGTTCAAGAGGTGGGACGAGCTGCCGCTGTCCCCTGGCGGGTAGGGTGCCGTCAGTTAAGATGACGGTGCTCCCAAGGTTTTTGTTCCTGGTCCAATGTCTCCCCATTTTTATCCCGAGGGCCTTCTTTGGGTGGGTCAACAGGAGCATTAACGGGGTTTGTGTGGGCGCGAGGGACTCCGAGGGTGAGAAGGGTGTTCCTGGAGAGGAGTAGTGGGGGGGGGGGCTGGCGCTGCCCAACCTCTGTGGGTCCTACTGGGCCGCCAATGCGGCGATGGTGCGTGGGTGGGTGATGGAGGGGGAGGGGACTGCATGGAAGAGGCTGGAGACGGCGTATTGTGAGGGTACGTGTCTGGAGGCGCTGGCAACAGCGCTGCTGCCGTTCCCTCCAATGAGGTATACCATGAGCCCGGTGGTGGTGGCTACCCTCAAAATCTGGGGGCAGTGGAGGCGGTACAGGGGGAAGTTGGGGCCTCGGTGTGGACTCCAATACGGGGGAACCACCGGTTTGTCCCTGGGAAAGAGATGAGGGTTTTCGGGGTGGCACAGGGCAGGATACGAAGGTTGGGGGACCTGTTTGTGTACGGGAAGTTCGCGTGCCTGGGTAAACTGAGGAGAAGTATGGGCTCCCCCCGGGGAACGCCTTCAGATATTTACAGGTAAGGGCGTTTGCCAGGCGGCAAGTGGTGGAATTCCCGCGGCTTGCTGCCTCGCACAGTACAGGATGGGGGGGGGGGGGGGGGGGGGGGGGGGGGGGTGGCGGGGTTGGAGTGGGGAAGATCTCGGAAACTTACCAGGTGATGCAGGAGGAGGAGGAGGCCTCGGTGGCGGAGTTGAAAGGTAAGTGGGAGGAGGAGTTGGGAGAGGAGATCGAAGAGGGGACGTGGGGCAGATGCCCTAGGGAGGGTGAACTCTTCCTCTTCGTGTGCGAGGCTCAGCCTCATACAGTTTACGGTACTGCACAGGGCACACAATGACCCGGACAAGGATGAGCCGTTTTTTTAGTGGTGAGGATAGGTGTGTTAGGTGCTCAGGGAGCCCAGCAAATCACACCCATATGTTCTGGGCATGCCCAGCGTGGAGGAATTTTGGAAGGGCGTAGCGAGGACGGTGTCGAGGGTGGTAGGATCCAGGGTCAGTCCGGGCTGGGGGCTCGCAATATTTGGGGTTGCAGGGGAGCCGGGGAGTGCAGGAGGCGAAAGAGGCCGGAAATTCTGGCCTTTGCGTCCCTGGTAGCCCGGCGAAGGATTCTTCTTCAGTGGAGGGATGCAAGGCCCCCAAGTATGGAATCCTGGATCAACGATATGGCGGGGTTTATTAAATTGGAGAGAGTGAAATTTGCCTTAAGGGGATCGGTACAAGGGTTCTTTAGGCAGTGGCAACCGTTCTTGGACTTCCTGGCTGTACGATAGACAATGGTCAGCAGCAGCATCAACCCCGGGTCGGGGGGGCGGGGGTGTTCTATTTTATTTTGTTTTATTTGCCCTGGGGGATCTGAGGGGGTGTATATATTTGCTATGTTTGCTTTGTGTTAAACTCGAGGTGTTAATTTATTATTTATGTATAGAGGGGGGGGAGGGAGGCACGGGGGTTGTTTTAATTTGTTCTGTATTTAATTTTATTGGGTTTCTTTTCCATTCTGTTGTTGATATTTTGAGAAAACCCTAATAAAAATTATTATTTTTTTCATTTAAAAAAAAAGATCTCTCCTCTAATCACGGCCTTCAGTGCCTCCTAGAACGTGGAGGGTGAGACCTCCCTGTTTTGGTTGTTACTCACGTAGTTGCCTACGGCCCGCGATGTTTTCTGACAGAAGGCCTTTGTCGGCCAGGATGTCCGTGTCCAGCCTCCATGTGGGGCGCTGGGCACGGCCTGTCTCCAACCTCACATCCATATAGTGTGGAGCCGTGGTCAGAGATAACGATCGCGGAGTCGTTCCCGTGATCCCTGGACGCACGATTTCCCCACTGCAAAGAAGTCGATACAGTGTATACCTTGTGAACTTGTGAGAAGTATGAAAATTCCTTCTCTCCCGGGTGCAGGGACCTCCATGGGTCCACCGCCCCCATCTGCTCCATAAATGCTCCGAGTTCCCTAGCCATGCCAGTCTTTTTCCCTGCTCTGGGGGTTTGATCGGTTGGTCAGTGGGTCCTGTACACCGTTGAAGTCGCCCCCCCATGATCAGTCGGTGTGTGTCAAGGTCGGGATTTCTGCCATGGTCTTCTTTATGAATTCTGTGTCGTCCCAGTTGGGAGGGTACACATTTACCAGTACGACCGGTGCCCCTTCCAGGACACTGCTGACCAGGTGATGCAGGAGGATACGTGTGACCCTGGGTCCGTAACTGTCTTGGTTTCCTTAAACCTCGTCCTCTTACTAATTAATATTGCTACTCCCCTAGCCCTCGTCCCACCAGCCCTTCCCTACCAGCCGTCCGTCGGTCCTTCTCCCTCAAGTGCGTCTCTTGTAGGTAGATTATGTCTGCTTTCAGGCTTCTTAGGTGGGGTGTGAAGACTCTGGATCTTTTGACCGGCCCTTCCATTCCAGGTAACAATCCTGGTGAGGCGTTTTTGACGCCCCGGTCCTGCGGGGTCAACCATACTTACCTGGTGGATGCACTCCTACCCTCCGGGGCTTCCCTTCATTCGGGGGCCGTACGAAATGGCCGCGGTCACCGCTCTCACCATGAGGTCGGGCCCCAGGGCTCCGGGGTTTCCTTTTGTCCAGGGGGCACCATCATGGCCGCCAGCTGTGTGTACGCCACGTGGCTGCGCCCCTGCACTCCAGGGTCTCCCTTCGTCCTGAAGCCCTCCCGAGTGGCTGTTTGTGGCACCGTCTTGGTTCCTCGCCCTGCTCCATGCCTGCCGAGGCCTGTGTTCGTGCTGCTTATCTACCTCACCCTTCCCTTTGCTTCTCTTTTGTTCTGCGCTCTCCCCCCCGACTCCTCTCTCCTCCCCCCTTGGTCCCCTGTTCCTCTGTCGTCGTTTCCCCCCCCCCCCCCCCCCCCCCCGTGTTCTTCCCCCACTTCTGCCCTGCCCCCTCCTTCTCTTTGTGCCAGGCGCTCCCTCCCACCTGAGAAGCGCGCCGCTGCCCTCCTTCCTGCCCTCCGGTGTTAGCCCTCCTCGCTAGCACGGTGGCCCACCTCCCAGCACTTGCCCTGCTCTGGTCCTGTTTTACCTTCCTTTTGCTAGCCCTTGTCTCGCCCTCCTGTCCACCTTTCTCATCCTCATTCACCTTGCTTCGCTCCCCCCCTATTGCATTGTGAGGTGGAACAAGCCCGGGAACGAGTCAGCACAGTCCCGCACAGTGCACCAAACACGTGTGTACAGTTTGGGATCTTATTGTCTCTGTTTGCGGTCTGCCCGCTGCTCTTTGCTCCGATTCTTCCTTTCTTTTCCATCCCCGTCGCTTTCATGATGGCCGTTGCGGCTGTCCCTCCCCCAGTTTGTTCGCTCTTACAAACTCCTCCACTGCCGCTGGGGTGTTAAAAAACAGCACCTTCCCCTCAAATGTTACCCAGAGTTTGGCCGGGAATAACATCCCAAATTTCACATTATTTTTGTAGAGTGCTGATTTGGCCCTGTTGAATTCAGCCCTTCTTTTGGCCAGGTCCGCCCCAATGTCCTGGTACACCCTTATGGTCTTCCCTTCCCACGTGCTCGCTTTTGTCTGCCGGGCCCACTTTAGGATTTTTTCCCTGTCTTGGAACCTGTGCAGCTTCACGATAATCGCTCTGGGCTGCTCCCCGGCTTTGGGCCTGGGTCGGAGCAACCTGTGCGCCCTGTCGATTTCTGGGGGGTTTGGAAACTTCTCCCTTCCCAATAGCTTGCCCAGCATTTTGGGTGTCGTAGCCTGTTGGATCTCTGCCCTCCATCCCCTCTGGCAGACCCACTATTTTAACATTCTGCCATCTGGACCTATTTTCCTGGTCCTCCACTTTCCCTCTTAGGCTCCCCTGGGTCGTTACCAGCCTTTTCACCTCGGTTTCCTGAGTTACCATCCTGTCGCTCTGGTCTGAGGCGGCCCTCTCCAACTCCTGAATAGTTTTCTCCTGCACCTCCACCTTCCTTTCCAGGCTGTTGATGGTTCGCTGCATTTTTTCTGTTGCCTCCGTCAGCATCTCGGGGGCAGCACGGTAGCCTTGTGGATAGCACAATTGCTTCACAGCTCCAGGGTCCCAGGTTCCATTCTGGCTTGGGTCACTGTCTGTGCGGAGTCTGCACATCCTCCCCGTGTGTGCGTGGGTTTCCTCCGGGTGCTCCGGTTTCCTCCCACAGTCCAAAGATGTGCGGGTTAGGTGGATTGACCATGATAAATTGCCCTTAGTGTCCAAAATTGCCCTTAGTGTTGGGTGGGGTTACTGGGTTATGGGGATAGGGTGGCGGTGTTGACCTTGGGTAGGGTGCTCTTTCCAAGAGCCGGTGCAGATTCGATGGGCTGAATGGCCTCCTTCTGCACTGTAAATTCTATGATAATCTATGATCTCATTCATCATTGTGTGGAGCTCCGTCCTGAGTGCCTCCCTCATGGCGTTTATCTCTGTTTTTATCAAGCTTTTCAGCAAACTTCTCCATTCCTCCCCCTGTGCGGGGGGGGGGGGTCGCCGTGTCCTGTTCCTGCTCCGCTGCTCGGCTCGCCAGCTTTTCCGCTTCCTGATTCGCCTGAACCTCCGCCTCGCCCCGTGGGGTCGTCTGCCTGCGCGGCCGCAGCTCCTGCTTTTTTCCTTCGCCTTCGTTGCTGTTCCTTCTTACATCTCGCCGTTCCCCCAATTTATTATTTGGAGGCATATTTCTGTCTGTGCCTTTCTCTTTTTTTCCTGGGTTTTGGTGCGAAAAAGAAATTCCTTTTTTTGTTGTTGCCCCCCCCCCCCCCCCCCCCCCCCGCCCCCCAAAGGAAAAAAAAAACCCCAAGGGTTTTTTTTTCTCCTTTTAAAAACGATTTTTTTTGTAATAAAAAGGGATTTTTTTTCTTAAGTTTTGTTTTTTCCCTTTAAAAAAGTTTTTCTTTTCTAAATAAAATTTGCAGGAGAGGAACAAGGAATGTTGAATTTAAAAATTCTTCTTTTGTCCTTGTGATCCTCTGCGTGCTCCGCCTTTCAGGCCGTTTCGGAGCGATCCCCACTCCTCTTCCACGTGCAGCTCACCGGGACCAGTCTCTCCTTTTTTTTTCTCTCCCTCTCCAGCTCCGCGGATCGGAGTTTTGGTGCCTGGGCAGGGCCGAATTCGCGGGGCCTAAAGAATTTTTTTGGGGAAAATTCCTGGGGAAATCCCCCCCCAAAAAAGCCGTGATTTTGTGGCTGTGCGGGAGCGTCTTTGCTGCGGCCTCTCCGTTCGCAATCGCCGCCGGAAGTGGTGACCCACAACTTTTACTAGATCGTGGTATGGGGAGCACACGGCTCACTCTACAGGTGTGGTACAGCAGAAATGGAAAAGTATTTTTTAAAACAAAACAATGTTTATTCTATGAACTCAAGTTAACCTTTTCAAAACAAACAGTGAATATCTTAGCAACCATTAATTCAGAGATAACCCCCAAAGTATACAACACTAAGTAATCCTTTAAGCTGTCCTTTTAACATCCAAAAGACTTAACCTTTAAACAGAAGCACATCAGGGTTTACATTCAATACTGAAAACATTTAAAGTTCTGAATTCACCAAATGATCAAGAGATAGTCCTTCATGGCAGAGAGATCAACAGTACAGCTGCTTTTTTTGACTTCAGCTGCAGCACACTGAGAAATGAAACCAAAAAAGACTGACACACCCAAACTTTTCTCAGACAGAGAAATTCCTCTGCATTAACTGTACTGTGAAGATAGAGGCAAAATATTGGTTCCATGCTCCCGCCATTATTACTTCACCAGTATCGTCCTGAAGGGCCAACATTTACTTTAGCTATTCTCTCCCTCTGTATGTATTTGTATAAGCTGTTGGTATCGGTGTTTATGCTTTCTGCTAGTTTCCTTTTGTAGTTCATCTTAGCTCTTCTAATTTTATTTTTAGTAGCCTTTAGTAGCTGAACCTTAAAGTTCTCCCAATCCTCCAGCTTACCACTAGCTTTTGCAGTATGGTATGCCCTAGTTTTTGCCTTTATGTCTTCCTTGACTTCCTTGTTTAGCCATGGAACGTTTTTCTCCCTTTTACAATTCCTCTGCCTCTCAGGAATATACTTTAATTGGTAAGTATTTAATATCTCCCTGAACATCCACCATTGTTCCTTAACTGTTCCACCCTCAATTTGTGCCCAGTCTTACTTGGGTCAGCTCTTTCCTCAGGCCTGATTAATTACCTCTACCCAACGCTAAAACTTGAGTATGGCACGCTCTTCTCTTTCTCAATTGGAATTGGAATTCTAGCATTCTGTGATCACTCCTAAAAGAATCCTTAACGACAAGACTATTTATCAACCCTTCTTCATTACATAATACTAAATCTAAAATAACCTGCTCCCTGATTGGCTCCAAAACATACTGCTCTAAGAAACAATCCCTCATACACTCTATGAAATCTTCCTCAAGGCCACCCTTGCCAATTTGATTAATCCAGTCAATATGCATGTTAAAATCATCCATTATTACTGTTGTGCCTTTCTCACAAGCCCTCATTATTTCTTGGTTTATACTGTGCCCCACTTTGGAAGTATTGCTCGGGGGCCTGTAAATTAGTCCTACCAAGGAGTTTTTTCCCTTTTTTATTTCCACCCAGATTTATTCAGCATTTTGGCCCTTAATGCCAATATCATTTCGTAATACAGCCTTGATGTCATCTTAAACCAATAAAGCAACTCACTTCCTGTTCAATCCTGTCTATCCTTTCGGAATACTAACCTTGGACATTCAATTCCCTGTCTACTTGCAACCATGTTTCAGTAATCCCCACCAAATCATACCCATTTGTCTCTGTTGTGCCATCTGTTCATTAACCTTATTCCGAATACTGTGTGCATTCAGGTACAAGGTTTTAAAATATGTCCCACTAATATATCTTTCCCTTGCCAGTTTTTCTTGTGGACTACACTTTTCACACATTCTGACCTCCTTTACTAATCTTTGATAACACAGCCTCATCCCCAACTGATGAACTCACTATTCATTCATCAGTGCCCTGGTCAGATGTGTCCTATGAACCACCTTAAACTGAATCAGGCTGAGCCTCGAGCACGAGGAGGTGGAGTTGACTCTGTGCAGAGCCTTGCTCCACACGGCCCCTCAAACACTTGGCCCTGCTCCCACTCCCACTAGCTGGATTGGAGTTATGTTAGCTTTGCGATCTCTCAGTATGCTCACGCCACTGGTGGTAATGGAGGTCATTAGAGCTCCATTATGGCTACCTGCGCTTGGCTTTTTGCTAAGGAGCGTCCAACTGGTGAATGTGCCTCAGTGCATCTGTGTGAAGAAACAAATCCATAAGACATGGGAGCAAAGTCGGCAATTCGGCCCATAGAATCTGCTCCACCATTCAATGCGATCATGACTGATCTGATCTAATCCTCATCTCTACTTTCCTGCTTTATCCCCATAATCCTTGATTCCATTTCTGATTTTTAAAAATCTGTCTGTCTCAACCTTTTTTTAAATGTTCTTTGTTCCAAACATATGTAAAACAGCAACATATAAAATACACACTCCACAAAATCATAGTCCTCAGTTTGTACAATTTTTTCAATTTTTATCACCTCCCCGCAATGAACAGTTCCTCAAACATCATCAAGAACAACCCCTACCACATTGAAGCCCTCCGCTGACTCCGTCAACTCGAACTTAATCTTCTCCAACCGGAGAAAGTCGTACAGGTCCCCCAGCGAGGCCACCACCCCCAGCCAGGCCACCATCCCTGGCGGTGTATCCCAACTCCAATTTAGCAAGATCCTTTGTGGGAAAATGGCCACAACATCAGACCCCTATCCCTCCAGAAGCTCCGGCACTTCCGGTACCCCAAAAATCACCACCATTGGGTCCAGCCTGACCTACACCCCCACAATTTTAGATAGCATCCCAAACACTGCCTCCCAGTATCTCTCCAGTTTCCCACAGCCCAAAAGTGTGTGAACATGATTTGCCAGCCCCAGCCGAAAGAGGCCGGTATTCTGGCCTTTGCGTCCCTGGTAGCCCGGCGGAGGATCCTACTAATGTGGAGGGATGCGAAGCCCCCAAGCGTGGAAGCTTGGATTAACGATATGGCAGGGTTCATCAAGCTGGAAAGGATAAAGTTTGCCTTGCGAGGGTCTGTGCAGGGGTTCTTCAGGCGGTGGCAACCATTCCTAGACTTTCTCGCGGAACGTTAGGTGGAGGCCAACAGCAGCAGCAACCCACGGGGTGTGGGGGGGGGGGTGTTCTGTTTTGTTTAGGTTAGAGTGGGGCGTTTCCTTTATTGGCGTGTTTATTTGTTAAATGGGGTTATTGTATTTTGTTGGAAATCTCATGTATAACTTTGGTTTGTTTTGTGCTTTATTCTTTTTTTGTTCTGGTTGGCGTGTTTTGTTGAAAATCGTTGAAAATTTTAATAAATATATATATTTTTTAAAATGTTATGCATGTCCTCTAGGTGGCAGTGTAAACCCACCATGTGACCCTGTAGTCGGCAAGTTGGGAGTAGGTCGTGCTGGAAGACATACGTATTTTGCAGTAGCTCCACAATAGTTGATTACTGTTAGTAGTTTATTATTTTAATTATCCTAATTATATTATCACACAGTTGTTCAATCATAAATTATTTTTTTTTTTTTTTTTTTATTTTTTTTTATTTTTTTTTTTTTTCCTTTTTTTTTTTTTTTGTTTCCCCCTCCCTCCTTCCCCAGTGTTTCCCCCTCCCTCCTTCCCCAGTGTTTCCCCCTCCCTCCTTCCCCAGTGTTTCCCCCTCCCTTCTTCCCCAGTGTTTCCCCCTCCCTTCTTCCCCAGTGTTTCCCCCTCCCTTCTTCCCCAGTGTTTCCCCCTCCCTTCTTCCCCAGTGTTTCCCCCTCCCTTCTTCCCCAGTGTTTCCCCCTCCCTTCTTCCCCAGTGTTTCCCCCTCCCTTCTTCCCCAGTGTTTCCCCCTCCCTCCTTCCCCAGTGTTTCCCCCTCCCTCCTTCCCCAGTGTTTCCCCCTCCCTCCTTCCCCAGTGTTTCCCCCTCCCTTCTTCCCCAGTGTTTCCCCCTCCCTTCTTCCCCAGTGTTTCCCCCTCCCTTCTTCCCCAGTGTTTCCCCCTCCCTTCTTCCCCAGTGTTTCCCCCTCCCTTCTTCCCCAGTGTTTCCCCCTCCCTTCTTCCCCAGTGTTTCAGTCTGAAGTGTGTTTTTGGCGCTGTCACCAAGGCCAGTGAGCTGCAATTCGGACAGCCCTGCCCTGCCGGACAAGCCAGCCCCTCCCCCGCTCGGACAGCCCGACTGCCCCGCCCCCGCTCGGACAGCCCTGCTGCCCCGCCCCCCTCGGACAGCCCGACTGCCCCGCCCCCGCTCGGACAGCCCTGCTGCCCCGCCCCCGCTCGGACAGCCCGACTGCCCCGCCCCCGCTCGGACAGCCCTGCTGCCCCTCCCCCGCTCGGACAGCCCGACTGCCCCGCCCCCCTCGGACAGCCCGACTGCCCCGCCCCCCTCGGACAGCCCGACTGCCCCGCCCCCCTCGGACAGCCCGACTGCCCCGCCCCCTCGGACAGCCCTGCTGCCCCGCCCCCGCTCGGACAGCCCGACTGCCCCGCCCCCGCTCGGACAGCCCGACTGCTCGGACAGCCCGACTGCCCCGCCCCGGACAGCCCCGCCCCTGCCCTGCCCTGCCCCTCCCTACCCGCGCGGCCCCCATCGCGCGGCCGCCCTGACTTGACGCATTCCAATCATAAATTATTTAAACTAAAAAACATTTAAAAATAAATGATTTGCCAGCACCCACCAACACTTCTTGCACTCGTCGGCCATCCCTGGGGAACCTGCTCATCTGAGTTATACCCTATGCACCACCTTACACTGGATCAAGTTCATTCTCGTGCAGGTTTTGGTTGATGCACTATCAATTACGATGAGAGAGTAGAATGTAATCAAGGCTTTATTACACAGATGTGTGGCCTCCCACAGCAGTTGATGAAATGGCTGCTGTTCTGAGAGCACACACATTTATACTCCGCCTCCTGGGCGGAGCCAGCAGGCAGGAATCTACCCCTGTACCTGTAGTACAGGGGCCTTACCGCAATACCCATATATACAATATAATACAACAGTGGTGACTACCACATTCACCCTTGTTAAAAATGAGTCCAGCGGGGGCGGTGGAAAACTATATACATACAGATTGGTTTTAAAATTACAGAGAAGGTTACAAATTTAGACGATCGGGCGCCTTGATCTGTCGTTGAGAGCGCCGCAGGGCTGGTGGCGACTCAGGCGTCGGCTTGGTCTTCGCTGACTCCGGAAGCGTGTCGAAATCCTCCTGATCCCCGGGTGTGAGCAAGGGGAGGACGGACTGTCCTGGAGCGGGGACTGCGGTGGGGTGCACTGGGGGAGGGGAGGCGGCGCCGGGGCAGAGGGGGGGGGGTTGTGTGGGGACCCAGCTGGTGCCAGATACCTGAGGGAGACTGTGTCTTGGCGCCGTCGGGGTACGCTACGTAGGCGTACTGCGGGTTTGCAAGGAGTAGCTGTACTCTCTCAACCAATTGGTCCGCTTTGTGGAGCCGCAGGTGCTTGCGGAAGAGAACAGGTCCTGGAGCTGCCCGCCATGTTGGAGCGAAACCCAGGAGGTGTACGTCCTGGGGAAGGCAAAGAGACGTTCATGGGGGGTTTCGTTGGTCACGGTGCACAGGAGCGACCGAATGGAGTGAAGTGCGTCGGGGAGGACCTCCTGCCAGCGGGAGGCCGGGAGATTTCTGGACCGTAGGGCCAGCTGGATGGCCCTCCAGACCATCCCATTCTCCTGCTCCACCTGCCCATTTCCCCTGGGGTTGTAGCTGGTCGTCCTGCTCGAGGCAATGCCCCTGTGGAGCAGGTCCTGGTGCAGCTCATCGCTCATAAATGAGGCTCCCCGGTCGCTGTGGACGTAGGCAGGGAAACCGAACAGAGCGAAGATGGTGTTGAGGGCTTTGATGACGGTGGCAGACGTCATATTGGGGCATGGAATGGCGAAGGGGAATCGGGAATACTTGTCGACCACATTAAGAAAGTACGTGTTGCGGTCAGTGGAGGGGAGGGGCCCTTTGAAATCCACGCTGAGACGTTCAAAAGGGTGGGAGGCCTTCACCAGGCACGCACGGTTTGGCCGGTAGAAGTGCGTTTACACCCTGCGCAGACCTGGCAGTCTCTGGTGATAACCCTGACTTCCTCGATGGAGTAGGGCAGATTGCGGACCTTAATGAAGTGGTAAAAGCGGGTGACTCCTGGTGACCGAGATTGTCGTGCAGGGTCCGGAGTCAGTCCACTTGTGCACTGGCACATGTACCTCGGGACAGGGCATCGGTGGGGCTCGTTGAGCTTACCGGGGCGATACAAAATCTCGTAATTGTAGGTGGAGAGCTCGATCCTCCACCTCAAGATTTTATCATTTTTGGTCTTACCCCGCTGTGTGTTGTTAAACATGAAGGCAACCGACCATTGGTCAGTGAGGAGAGTGAATCTCCTGCCGACCAGGTAATGCCTCCAATGTCGCACAGCTTCAACGATCACTTGGGCCTCCTTTTCGACTGAGGAGTGCTGAATTTCAGAGGCATGGAGGGTGTGGGAAAAGAATGCCACGGGCCTGCCTGCCTGGTTGAGGGTGGCGGCCAGAGCGAAGTCTGATGCATCTCTCTCGACTTGGAAGGGGAGCGTCTCTTCGATCGCGGCCTGGGCGATGCCGGCCTTGATACGGTTGAAGGCCTGGTGAGCCTCTGACGACAGTGGGAAAGCGGTGGATTGAATGAGTGGACAGGCCTTGTCCGCATAGTTTGGGACCCACTGCGCGTAATACGAAAAGAACCTCGGGCATCGTTTGAGAGCCTTGGGGCAGTGGGGGAGGGGGAGTTCCATGAGGGGGCGCATGCGGTCGGGGTCGGGCCCTAGAACTCCGTTCTGAACCACATAGCTGAGGATGGCTAATCGGCTCATGCTGAACACACACTTGTAAGTTAGGTTGAGGTGTGTGGCGGTGTGGAGAAATTTGGAAAGGTTAGCGTTGTGGTCCTGCTGGTCGTGGCCGCAGATGGTGACGTTGTCCAGGTACGGGAAAGTGGCCCGCAGCCCGTACACTTCAACCATTCGGTCCATCTCCATTGGAAGACCGAGACCCCGTTGGTGACGCCGAAGGGAACCCTAAGGAAATGGTAAAGGCGGCCGTCTGATGAAGGTCCTGTCCTGGGCGCTGCACCGTCTGCTCCTGGTGGCGACGGGTTTGCAATCCGGGGTGAGGTTTGCAAACAGGGAAGACGGGTCGACCTTAAGGATCGCGAGGCCGCAAACAGTGAGGGGTGGTAGGGGCCCGCCAAATTTCAGGGTTAGGCTCTGGAGGTTGCACTGGAAGTCCAGGCCGTGTAGCAAGGCAGCGCAGGGGTTGGGGAACACGTAGAGCTGGAAGCCACTGAACTCTACGCCCTGGACGGAGAGGGTGGCGATGCAGTACCCCCGGATCGCCACGGAGATTCTTTGGTTAGTGGGGTGTACCGCAAGGGAGCAGCACCTTACAGTATCGGGGTGGATGAAGCTCTGTGCTCCCGGAGTCCAGAAGGCAGGATATCTCGTGCCCTTCGACCTTCACCTTTGTCGAAGCGGTCGCGAGGTTGTGCGGTCGAGACTGGTCGATCGTGACCGAGGCGAGGCGCGGCAGTTGCAGGTGATGAGCGGCCCGATGAGGTGCCCGATGGGCAGGGGTCCTGATGCAGGTAAGATGGCGACGCCCTCGGGCCGCACATGTCCTGGGGCAGGCAAGATGGTGGTGCCTATTTGTTCTGAGGCAAGCAAGATAGCGGAGCCCACAGGCCGCACGTGGGGGGGTGCCGGGACAATAGCAGCGATTGAGTGGGCCTGGCACACTGCAGCGAAATGTCCCTTCTTGCCACAGACCTTGCAGAGCGCACTCCGCGCGGGGCAGTGCTGCTGGGGGTGTTTTGTCTGTCCGCAAAAGTAGCACTTGGGTCCCCAGGGCTGATTGGCTGCCGCGCGGCGCAGGCGTGGGGCTGGCTGAGGGCGGTTGCTGATGGGGTCCACTATGCATAGGGGCGGTGGGCCATGCGGTCGGGGGCATAAGCCTATACATTGCGTGAGGCGACCGTGAGCGAGAGTGCTAGTTTCTTGGTCGCCGCGAGGTCAAGCGCGGCCCCTTCTAAGAGGTGCTGGTGGATGTAGTCAGATCCTACGCCCGTAACAAACGCGTCCCTCATTAGCAGGTTCGAATATTCAGTGGCTGAAACAGCCTGGCAGTCTCAGTCTCTCACCAGGGCGAGCAGGGCACGCCAGAAATCTTCCACAGACTCAACGGGAAGTTGGTGCTGCGTGGATAGGAGGTGCCTGGCGTAGATCTTGTTCATCTGCTGAGCGTAATTCTCCTTCAGTAACGCCATGGCCTTTGCATAGGTAGGCGTGTCCTGGACGAGGGGAAAAACGTTGGAGCTCAGCCGCATGTACAGAATCTGGAGCTTCTGTGCTTCTGAGATTGAGTCTGGTGCAGACCCGATGTATGCTTCAAAGCAAGCTAGCCAATGTTGGAAGTCCTTTTGGCATTGTCTGTTTGGGGATGCAGCTGCAGGCGATCCGACTTGATGCGGAGGTCCATCTCTGAAAAACCTCTGTGTAATAAATTGATGCACTATCAATTACGACGTGACGAGAGTAGAATGTAATCGAGGCTTTATTACACATTGATGTGTGGCCTCCTACAGCAGCTGACAAAATGGCTGCTGTTCGGAGAGCACACACATTTATACTCCGCCTACTGGGTGGAGCCAGCAGGCAGGAATCTACCCCCGGACCTGTAATACAGGGGCCTGACCGTAATACCCATATATACAATATAATACAACAGTGGTGACGACCACAGTGGTTGAATTCACCTCGCCTCGCCTCATCGCCTTGTTGCACAGTCCCCAACCTATCCCCCCCCCCCCTCACTCCTCTCATTTGTTCTTGATCCTCACCACTTGCCCCCCCCCCCCCCACCCCACCTTACCGTCTAGGGGATTTGCTCAGTAATTTCATTGCAGTGTTAATGTAAAGCCTTCTTGTGACACTAATAACGATTATTTATTATCTCCAATCCTACCCTCCCCCAACTCACCCGGGAGCAGCAGTTGCTCCAATAAATTGTACTTCAGCCTGGGAAACACGCTCCAATCTTTTCGCGCAAAGTCCTGCACCTAAATAAATCTAAATTCACTCCCCTCGGTAACTCAAATTCTTCCCTCTCCCACAACTCATCCAGACCTGCAAACTTCCCTTCCAAGTACAAGTCCCGAACCCTCTCCAGCCTAACCTTCCTCGACTTTCCATACATCCCATCCATCTCCCCCGGCTTAAACCTGTGGTTCCCACACAGTGGCGTCAACACAGTCATCCCCTCCAACTTAAAATGTCACCTCAGCTGACTTCACACCCTGACCGCTAACTGCTCCAGGCTCCCTATATACTTCCCCGGAGCTAATGGCAGCGGAGCTGTCACCATAACTCTCAGACTGGATCCCCTACAGGACTCCTCCATCTTGACCCACTCCCCCCAGCACCACCACCATCACCTCACCGTACCTTGAACAGACTTCATAACCATGCCTTTACAGCTCTCTGTGGTAATAAATTCCATAGATTCACTACCCTCCGAGAGAAGAAATTCCACCTCATCTGTATTCTCAAATGGACGATCCCTTACTCTGAGATTATACCCTCTGGTCCTAGATGAGGTACCCACAACATCTATCCTGTCAAGCCCCCTGAGAATCCTCTGTCTCAATAAGGTTGCCTCTAATTCTTCTAGACTTCAATGAGTACAGGTGCAATCTACTTAACCTCTTCTTATAAGAAAACCCCTCCATAGCCTGGATAAACCTGGTGAACATTCTTTGGACTGCCTCCTGGTCAAAGGGGCTGTTTAGCACAGGGCTAAATCGCTGGCTTTGAAAGCAGACCAAGGCAGGCCAGCAGCACGGTTCAATTCCCGTACCAGCCTCCCCGAACAGGCGCCGGAATGTGGCGACTAAGGGCTTGTCACAGTGACTTCATTTGAAGCCTACTTTTGACAATAAGCGATTTAAAAAAAAAAAAAAAAAAAAATTATTTCCTTAGATAAAGGGATCAAGACTGTTCATAGTATTCCAGTTGTGGTCTAACTGTCTTGTATAGTTTTAGCTGGATATACCTATTTTTATACTTATTTCCCTTTGAAATAGAATCCAACATTCTATTTTCCTTACCTGTCAAACTTGCATACTAGCTTTTTGTGATTTATACACGATGACCCCCGAATTCCTCTGGAGTTTTTTGCAGTCTTCCTTGATATAATTTTTTTTTCCAATTAAAGGGCAATTTAGTGTGGCCAATTCACCTACCCTGCATATCTTTTTGGGTTGTGGGGGTGAGACCCACGCAGACACGGGGAAAATGTGCAAACTCCACAAGGACAGTGACCCGGGGCCGGAATCGAACCCGGGTCCTCGGCGCTGTGAGGCACCAGTGCTAACCACTGTGCCACCGTGCTGCCCTAAGTATATTATATCTACTGGTTCACCTTCATCTATCCTGCTCGTTATCATCTCAAAGAATTCTAATAAGTTTGTCAGGTATGATTTCCCCTTTTTTTAAAAATGTGATTCAAGGCATTTTCATCTAAACATACAAAAGCTGAAGAACAACCAAACAGCGTTTTGAACATCCCACCCACACTTCACCTAATACCACTCTCTCATCATCTCCTGCCTTTCCCATTTTAACCCCCTTGCTGACCCCTCAAACCTCCTTAAATAAATCAATAAATGGCTTCCACCTCCAGGTGAACCCATCCACCGACCCCCTCAAGACAAACTTGACCTTCTCCAGCCTCAGGAATTGTGCCTGGTCGCTCAACCACACTCCCCCTCCGACGGCTCCAAGACCCCCCACCCAAGCAAAATCCAGCTCTTGGCTATCAGGGAGGCTAAATAAAAGACATTGGCCTCTCTCACCCCCTGGACTCCCAGGTCTTCGGACACCCCTGGACCACCTCGACGCCCAGTACCTCAGACATTAAATCCGCAAACCCCTGCCAGAACTCCTTCAGCCTTGGACATGCCCAAAACGTGGATGTGATTCAAGGGCTTCCCCGCACATTGCCCGCATCTATCTTCGACCCCCTCAAAGAGCCTACTCATCCTTGCTACCGTCATATGCGCCCTGGGTATTATTTAAAACTGGATGAAGCTTAACCTCGCACATGATGAGGACTCGTTCACCCTCTGCAAGGCTTCTGCCCATGTCTTGGCCCCCACCTCCCTTCCCAGCTCCTCCTCCCACTTGTGCTTTATGTCCCCCACCAGGGCCTCCCTCCCAATCCATCAACTCCTTACAGACATTGAACACCTTCCCCTCCCCTATCTCGTCCCTCGACAGCACCTTGTCTTGCAACCCCAGGGGCGGCAGCCCAGGAAAGGAAGGCAGCTGTCTCCTTACAAAATGTCAACCTGCAGGTACCTCAAACCGTTCCGCCTCAGCAACTTGTACTTTTCCTTCAGGTCCTCCAACCTCGCACATTTGCCTCCCATGAACAGATTGCCAAATCGCTCAATCCCTGCCTGCCACTACCCCTGAAACCTTGCATCCAGGCACCCCGGCGCAAACCTATGGTTGTCACAATTCGGTGCCCACACCAAGGCACCCTCCAACCCCAAAGGTCAACTCCACTGCCCCCACACCCTTAGGGCCGACACTACCACTGGGCTCACAGAGTACCGAACCGGCGAAAACGGCAGAGGTACCGACAACAAAATCCTCCAACATGTTCCCCTACACGATGACGCCTCCATCCGACCTCAGGCGGACCCCTCCCCCACGACCCACTTCCTAACCATAGCAATATTTGCCATCCAGTTGTAATTCATCATGTTCGGCAGCGCCAGCCCCCACTCCAGCAAAACCTTCCAAACCTACACAAACCCAGAGATCAGCGCATTGACCTTCTTAAAAAAAATGACCTGAACAGAAACACAAATCTTGACAGCACCGTCATTTTACTGTCTGCACCCGCCCTGCTATCGACTGCGGCAGCACATCCCACTTCTTGAAATCCACTTTCATCTGCCCACCAGCCATGCCAAGTTCAACTTGTGCAGCTGTGCCCAGCCCCAAGTCACCTGGATTCCCAAATATCTAAAGCTCGCCCCCACCATACTCAATGGCAATTCCCCTAACCTCTCCCCCGTAGTCTCATTTGGGAACACCTCACTCTTTCCCATATTCAACTTGTACACCAAGAACCAACCAAATTCCTCTAAAATCCCCATGATGCCTCCGATACTGCCCAATGGGTCTGAAATATACAGCAACAGGTCGCCCGTGCACAATGGGACCCCGTGTTCAACCCCCCCCCCCCCCCCCCCCCCCCCCCCCGCTCAATCACTCTCCAGTCCACTGCCAGTGGCTCTATTGCCAAGGCGAAAAGCAATGGGGAGAGCAGTCCGCCCTGCCTCGTCCCACGGTGCAGACCGAAGTACCCCAAACTCACTTGGTTCATCTGCGCACTTGCGACCGCCATCTTGTACAGCTGCCGGATTCAATCCACAAATCCCTGTCCAAACCCGAAACACCCCAACACCTCCAGCAGATACTCCCACTCTGCCCGGTCAAACGCCTTCTCCACGTCCATCGCCACCACTACCTCCGAAGGCATCATGATTACATTGAGCAGCCTCCTCACATTCGCCGGTAACTGCCTTCCCTTCACAAAACTCGTTTGATCCTCGCCTGTCACCCCCGGGGCGCAATCCTCGATTCGCAAAGCCAACACCTTCGCCAACTGCTTGGCGTCTACATTCAGTAATAATATTGGACGGCACAACCTACACCGCTCCGAATCCTTATCCTTGTTTAATATCAGGGAGCTGGAAGCCTACGATAATGTAGGGGAGAGTCCCGCCCCTCTCCCTTGCTTCATTATACCCCCTCACCAACAGTGGCCCCAGATCCGCCCCAACCATTTTATAGAACTCCACCGGAAACCTGCCAGGACCCAGGGCCTTCCCTGCCTGCATCGCCCCCATACCCTGCATCACCTTCCTCAACCCAATTGGGGACCTCAAACTAAACCAGCTCCTCTTCTACTGTGGGGAACTCCAGCCCGTCCAAAAACTGGCATCTCCCCCCCCCCCCCCCCCCCGGCCCCTCCCGGCTGGGGGCTCCGACTCGCATTGTCTTCTATAAAACAACCCAAACACGCCATTCACCCCCTCTGGGTCCATCACCAGCTTGCCCTTATCATCCCTCACTCTGCCAATCTCCCTCGCCACCACTTGCTTCCTTAACTGATGGGCCAACATCCTTTTCCCCCGGAATCTTATACTGGCCCTCCCTAATTGGCCCACCGTCTTCCCCACAGACGCTAGCCCAAACTTCATCTGGAGCCTCTGCCTCTCCTTCAACATCCCTGCCTCTGATGCCTCTGAATACCTCCCGTCCACCCTCAAAATCTCATCTACTAGTCTTTCCATTTCCACCTACTCTGCTTTCTCCCTGTGCGCCTGAATTGAAATGAACTCCTCCCTAACCAAAGCCTTGAGCGCCTTCTCCCACAGCCTCCTGTGACCTCCCCCGTGTCATTTTGCTCCATGTATCAGCGAATGGCTGCCTGCACCTGCTCGCACACCACCTCATCCGCCAGCAACCCCACATCCAGCCTCCACTGTGGCCGCTGGCCCCACCCCGGGCCACACGCAAATCCACCCAGTGGCGCATGGTCAAAAATCACAATCGCCGAATAGCCTGAGTCAACCATCCCCGCCAACATCGTCTTATATAGCACAAAATAAATCACTCGGGGGAGTACACATGGAGGAGTATGAAAATGCCTTCGCCCTCGGTCTCCCCACAGTCCCCTCCATGGTTCCACCCCACCCCCCATGTGCTCCATAAACTCCTTCAGCTTCTTCGTCACTGCCGATACAGCTGACGACTTGGGGCTCGACCGATCCAAACTCGGTTCTGTAACCGTATTAAAATCCCTCCCCATAATCAACCAGTGCGTGTCCAAGTCAGGAATATTCCCTAATACCCGCCTCATAAAATCCTATCTTAAATTGTATCAGGACTATCTTAAATTGTATCAGGCTGGGCCTGGCACATGATGAGGATGTGTTAACCCTGCCTAAGGCATCCACCCACAAACCTGCCTCTATCTCTACCCCTAACTCATCTTCCCACTTGCCCTTTTGCTCTTCTATCTGAGTTTCCTCTGACTCCATAAGTTCTTCGTAGATATCTGATACCTTCCCCTCTCCCACCCCCATTCTGGAAACTACCCTGTCCTGTATCCCCGGTGGTGGCAGGAGCGGAAATGTCAGAACCTGCCTTCTCAAAAAATCCAGTACCTGCAGATACCTAAACCCATTCCCTGCTGGCAGTTCAAATTTCTCCTCTAAATCCTTCAAACAGGTGAAACTCCCATCTCTAAATAAATCTCCCATCCTCTTGATCCCTCTGCCATCTCCGAAACCCTCCATTCAGCCTTCCCAGACTCTCAGGGCCGCCACCACCACCGGGTTTGTGGAGTACCGGGCCGGCGAGAACGGCAGAGGTGCCGTTATCAGTGTCCTCATGCTTGTGTCCTTGCATGATGCTGCCGCACGCTCCCACGCCGACCCCCCCCCCCCCCCCCCCCCACCGCTGCCCAACTACCCACTTCTTAATCATGGCTATATTTGCCGCCCAGTAGTAGTTACAAAAGTTTGGTAGTGTCAACCCACCCTCCCCACGGCTACGCTCCAGCAACACTTTCTTCACTCGCAGGGTTTTACCCACCCACACAGCCCAAAATCACCCTATTTACCCGTTTAAAAAGGCCCTCGGGATAAAGATGGGGAGACACTGAAAAACGAACAGAAATCTGGGGAGGACCGTCATTTTCACGGTCTGTACCCTCCCCGCCAGTGACAGCGGGGGCATATCCCATCTCCTAAAGTTCTCCTTCATTTGCTCTACAAGCCGGGACAAGTTCCAGTCTCCTCTCCTGCCCCCTCGACTGGATCGTGAACATCTCACTTTTCTTGTCGTTCTTGATCTTGCCCCGCTGTGCATTATCGAACATGAAGGCAACCGACTCTTGGTCAGTGAGGACAGTGAATCTCCTGCTGGCCAGGTAATGCCTCCAATGTTGCACAGCTTCCACTATGGCCTGGGCCTCCTTTTCCACTGAGGAGTGGCGGATTTCTGAAGCGTGGAGGGTGCATGAAAAAAAGGCCACGGGTCTGCCCGCTTGGTTGAGGGTGGCCGCCAGAGCTACGTTGGACGCGTCGCTCTCGACTTGGAAGGGGAGGGACTCGTCGATCGCGTGTATCGTGGCCTTTGCAATATCCGCTTTGATGCAGCTGAAGGCCTGGCGGGTCTCTGTCGACAGGGGAAAGACTGTGGACTGAATTAGCGGACGGCCTTGTCCGCGTAGTTGGGGACCCACTGGGCGTAATAAGAGAAAAAGCCCAGGCAGCGTTTCAGAGCCTTGGAGCAGTGAGGGAGGGGGAACGCCATGAGGGGGCGCATGCGTTCAGGGTCTGGGCCGAAACTCCATTTCGCACTACGTAGCCGAGGATGGCTAGACGGTCGGTGCTAAACACGCATTTCTCCCTGTTGTATGTGAGATTCAGGGCGTTTGCGGTCTGGAGGAATTTGTGGAGGCTGGCGTCGTGGTCGTGCTGGTCGTGGCCGCAGATGGTGACGTTGTCGAGGTACAGAAACATGGCCCGCAAACCGTACCGGTCAACCATTCGGTCCATCTCCCGTTGGAAGACTGAGACCCCGTTAGTGACGCTGAATGGAACCCTTAAAAAGTGATAGAGCCGCCCATCTACTTCAAAAGCCGTGTATTTGCGGTCGCTCGGGCGGATGGGGAGCTGGTGATAGGCAGACTTAAGGTCCACCGTGGAAAAGACCTTGTACTGTGCAACCCGATTGACCATGTCGGATATGTGGGGGAGAGGGTACGCATCCAGCTGCGTGTACCTATTGATGGTTTGACTATAGTCTATGACCATCCTCTGCTTCTCCCCGGTCTTTACAATTACCACCTGAGCTCTCCAGGGACTATTGCTGGCCTGGATTATGCCTTCCCTCAGCAGTCGCTGGACTTCTGACCGGATAAAGGTTCGGTCCTGGGTACAGTACCGTCTGCTCCTCGTGGCGACTGGTTTGCAATCCGGGGTGAGGTTCACAAACAGGGAAGGCGGGTCGACCTTGAGGGTCGCGAGGCTGCAGGTAGTGAATGGGGGTGTAGTGCCGTCGAATTTAAACGTTAAACTATGGAGGATGCACTGAAAATCCAACCCCAGGAGTGTGGCAGCGCAGAGGTGGGGGAGGACGTAAAGCCGGTAGTTCTTGAACTCCCTCCCCTGCACCGTGAGGTTCACGATGCAGAACCCTTTGATCACTACAGAATGGGACCCTGCCGCCTGAAAGTTTTTTTGATTACTCGGGTGGATCGGAAAGGAACAGCGTCTTACCGTATCGGGATGTATAAAACTCTCCGTGCTCCCAGAGTCGATCAGGCAGGGCGTCTCGTACCCGTTTGAGTACCGTCGTTGTTGCCGTTTGGAACGTTCGGGGCCGCGACTGGTCCAGGGTCACCAAAGCCAGTCGCAGTTGCTGCATCGGGGCGTTTTCTTCAGGCCCCGTGGGGCCGTCCATCCCGGGGTCCTTAGCCGTCAGCCAAGATGGCGGTGTCCACGGGTCGCACAAGGTCGGGGGTGGACAAGTTGGCGCCGTCCATTGATCGCACGTTGCCGGAGGAGCACAAAATGGCGCCGCCCATCCCTCCCGCATGGAGTCCGGGACCCAAGATAGTGGCGCCCGTTGGCCGCACATGGATCGTTGGGGGGGGTTGAGTTTGGGGTCCTGGTTCTCCCCCGGAGATTGCGGCGACCCCCCGGGCCTGGCACACTGCTACAAAGTGCCCCTTTTTGCCGCACCCTTTACAGAGGGCTGAGTGGGCCGGGCAGCGCAATCGGGGGTGTTTCGCTTGTCCACAAAAGTAGCAGCGCGGCCCCCCCCCCGGGAGATCTGCCACTCTGGCAGCACAGGCCTGCTGAGGGGGAGGGGGGAGGGTTCGGTCGCGGCGGGGTCCCTGGGGTTCGGTCGCGGCGGGGTCCACGGTGCCCAAGGGGCTGCTGGGCGGTCGGGGGCGTAGGCACGGGCGTCCTTCGATGCCACATCGAGCGAGACAGCGAGGGCCTGTGCCTCCTTGAGGCCTAGTGCGTCTCTTTCCAGCAATCGCTGGCGAATTTGGGACGAAAGCATACCTGCCACGAAAGCATCCCGAACCAGTAGCTCCGTGTGTTCATTAGCCGAAACCGATGGGCAGTTGCAGTTTCTCCCCAGTATTAACAGCGCACTGTAGAATTCATCCAGCGATTCCCCGGGGATTTGCCATCTTGTCGCGAGCTGGTGGCGTGCGTAGACCTGGTTGACGGGCCAAACGTAGATTTCTATCAGCATGGCGAGCGCCGCCTGGAAATCGTCCGCGTCCTCTATGAGAGTGTAGATCTCCGGGCTCACCCTGGAATGCAGGACCTGCATTTTCTGGTCTTCTGTAGGTACGCCGGGGGCCGTTCAGAGGTATCCATCAAAACACACTAACCAGTGTTTAAAAGTGGCCGCTGAGTTTGCCGCTTGGGGGCTGATTCACAGACACTCCGGAATGATTCGGAGCTCCATGTCCTTTAAAGTCTGCGTAATAAATTGTAGCACGATCAATCACTCACGAGACGAGATGAGAAGGAGTTAAGCGATGGCTTTATTACACAGACTTGTTCCCCAGCAGCACAGTTACAGAATGCGGCTGCTGGGAGAACCCGGGCTCTTATACTGTGCCTTACTGGGTGGAGCCAGTAGGCGGCTGATCCAATCGGGACCCAGCGTCTATCCACCAATAGCCTCTCGGCATCACAGAGTACCGTAATACTCCTAATACATACCACCACACCTTCCCTGTCCTAAATTTTGATCGGTCCAACCTTCGATCAATGACCGTATTAAAATCTCCCCCCATGATAAGCTTATGTGACTCTAGGTCCGGGATCTTAACTAACCACCTCCTTATAAATTCCACATCATCCCAATTTGGTGCATATTGTTATTGAAAATATGGAAAGATGTGTCATTTGAAACATGGAAGTTTGACAATATCTGGTCTGTGAGAAACACGAGAGGATACAGGGCAAGATCCCACAAAGGGTTAACAGCAGCTGCCAGAGCAGGATTGTAAAATGCAGATAGCCTTGGTCAAGCAGGCTTAGCAAACAAGACAAACAGGATTTTGAATGAAGCAAAAAACAATGGCTCACACCTTCATTGAAAGTAACTATCTTAGTTAACAGCTGGAAGAAAGGATGAGGTTCAGTTGAATTTGATGACCATTCTAAGTGTGAAAATTTGTTAATATCAGGTAAATTAAAGAAAACTGGAGACTATCAGTCGATGAGAAACATAATTCAAAGTCAAAATTGAGCTGAGGACACAATTGGAAAATAAAACTATAGAAATGACAAGAATTAAAAGTAACACCTCTTGAAGTCAAAGCATTTTGAACTTCACAAAGGAAACAATGTAATCAGATCAATGAGATGAAGTCATGTCAAAATGAATACTTAGTTGGATTAGAAAGTTTAGATCAAAGATACTTTTTACAATCAAAGTGAAAAATGTTACTTCACAATAACGTCATAAAAACGTAATAACTGTTAGAAAAATATATAAACCCGAAGAAAGGGGATAGCAGGCAGAACCAGAATCAGAACTCGGAGAGAGAGGGGAGAGAAGCAGAGTCAGATTACAGTCAGCTCGGCCATGGGAAAGGTACAGGGCAAAGCAGCCGAGCTAAAACAGCTAATATATCGAAGGAAGACTAGAATTTAAAGAGTAGGCAGATTCAGCTCCGAGTCAGCTCCGAGATCGCCAGCAGAGTCAGCTCTCACAGCTCGGTACATGGGAAAGATAGGACACAGCAACCGAGCTCATCAGCGAATACATCTAAAGAAGACCAGACTTTAAAGAAGATTGATTGTCAAGTTGGGCCTGAAGGTCAATTCAACCAACCGGAAGGATCCAGATGCAAGATCTTTTTACCTTCCTGTAAAGACAGTAATTGCAGCTTTTAAAAGAAAAAATATAATAAAAAAATAACTTAATTTAACCTGAAATAGTGGTTATTCCAAAGTCTTCTTCACTTACTTAGCAATGCGGGACCCAGGATCGATGCTACTAAGTGATAAGTAGATGAAATCTTCGGTGAAGGTATGGGTTATACTGGGGGATAACTTGAAAACATAGTTTGACCTGAATAGCACCCACTGAAGCTTGCATCGGAGTCGGGGAATGAGAATCCCTGATCACCATTTAGAATGTCGATCCTTTTTAGTATAGGGGGAATTCTAAGAATAGTGGTGAGTTTTCAAAAACAATATATATTCACAAGTACCACCCGCATCCCCTCAAGCTTCCCACTCACCATGATGTACCTGCTCCCTGCGTCCGACACAATTCTCCCTGCCTCGAATGCCACCCGTTTGTTGATCAGGATTGCGACCCCCCCGGTCTTAAAGTCCAGCCCTGAATGAAATACTTGGCCGACCCGCCCCTTCCTCAGTCTGGCCTGGAATATAACCTTCAGGTGTGTCTCTTGTAACATTGCCACGTCCGCCTTCAGTCCCCTCAGATGCGCGTACACACGAGCCCTCTTAACCAGCCCATTTGGCCCTTTGACATTCCAAGTGATCAGCCTAGTTGGGGGGCTTCCCGCTCCCTCCCCCACCTCTGCTGATCAGCCATCTCCCTTCTTAGGCCAGCCTCCAGCTCGCGTCCCTCGCCACCTTGGGCCCGCCCTCAGGCATCCACCCTCCTTTTTGCCCCCGAGCAACAGTTCCTCCCGTCAGCAGAGCAGCTCCCCCCCCCCACCCCATTAGCAGCACCACAATCCTAACCCCCCCATACCAAGCTTATCACTTGCTCACCCCCCACTGCCCCCCACTGAGATTTAAAAAGTGCCGGAGCTGCGAGTCGGAGCGGAGATTTAAAAAGATCACGGCCTAGTTTCGGGAGCCGTTCGGAGGAGGTAGAGCAGTCTCTGTCAGGGAGAGAACCTGAGAACATCTGAGATCCTCAGAAGGTAAGAAGGTAAGTAAGTGATTTTTACTTTTATTACCTTTTCAAATTGTGTGTGTGTGGGGGTGGGAAACAGAAGTGACATCACAGAAAAGCTGTGACCTGAGTGGCTGGTTGGGAAGCTACACTAAATTTTAAAAATTAAGCATTGGTAACTAATTAAACATAATTACTTAATTATAATGTAGTACTATATTTATCTTTCACATTTGTAGTAGAAATCTACTGCTAGGAAACAGATAGTTAACAGTAACTTTAAAAAAGACATTTTGTTAACTTTTAATTTTAATTTACTAATTAATTGACGCAATGTCAGTTAGAGGGGTGCAGTGCTCTGACTGTGAGATGTGTCAGGTCCAGGAGGCTTCCAGCGTCCCGGATGGCTTCATCTTCAGAAAGTGCACCCAACTGGAGCTCCTCACAGACCGCATGGTTCGGTTGGAGCAGCAATTGGATGCACTTAAGAGCATGCAGGTGGCGGAAAGCGTCATAGATAGCAGTTATATAACTGTGGTCACAGGGACTTCCGGTGACGGCGGGCGGGAGGCAGCCGCACATTGGAGGGCTCCCATTCGGGAACGGCATTTTCGCGGAGTAACGCCCGGTCATAGGGCCAGCGACGGCAGTGAAACTCGGGGGATAGCGCAAGGAGAAGAAGGATGTCAAAAAACACCAAAAAAACGGCCGGGAAAAAAGCGGCTGAAAGTCCATTGGAGAGGGGAAAGGTCACCTCGGGGTCAACAAAGAAGATGGAGGCTGGAGCACCAGGGGAGGCCGCAGTGCTTACGGCTGAAGAACTAACTAAGGTGATGGCTGCGGAATTCCAAAAGCAGTTGGCGCAGATTGAGAAATGTATGGAGATGGTGAGGAAGGAGATGAGGGAGGTTTTGAATGTGCTGGTGGAGGAGGCGGTTTCCCCAGTGAAGACGGTGGTGGCGAGCGCAGTGGCGGAGGTGCGAGAGCAAGGGGAGGCGCTGAAGGAAGTGGAGGAGACGGTATTGCAGCACGGTGATCAACTTGGCTCGATGGGGAAGGAGATGCGGAAGGTGATGGACACGAACAAGAATCTGCGAGGAAAAATGGAAGATCTGGAAAACAGATCCAGGCGACAGAATTTGAGGATTGTGGGGCTGCCCGAAGGAGTTGAAGGACCGAAGCCGACTGAGTATTTTGCCGCGATGCTGGCAAAACTATTGGGGGTGGGGGAGGACCCCTCCCGATATGAACTGGATCGGGCTCATCGGTCGTGGAGGCCTGTACCAAAGGCGAGTGAGCCGCCAAGGGCAGTGACTCTGTGCTTCCGTAGGTACAGTGTGAAGGAGAAGGTCCTGAGCTGGTCCAAACAGAAGCGGGTGGTGCAGTGGGCTGGAGCTGGTATGCGTGTATACCAGGACTTTACGGCGGAGCTGGCGAAGAGGCGGGCTGCCTTCAACCGGGTGAAGAGGGCACTGTACATTGGCAAGGTGCAGTGCAGCATTGTATATCCAGCGAAGCTGAGGGTGACTTACAAGCTCAGGGACTTTTATTTTGGAACGGCGGAAGCAGCGGAGGAGTTTGCGAAAGCAGAAGGACTGTGGCAGAACTGACAAATTGAGGCATGGTCATGTGCCGATGTAACCTCATGACTGTATTTTCTTCTTTTTTTTTGTATCACTGCGTGCGGGTGTAGAGGCTAAAGGAGCCAATGTTGCATATATTTGGACAAGGGAAGGGACGGGACTTTCACTCGAAAGGAGGGCTCTTTGGGGTGTAGGTGGATATGCGGGGTTTGTGTGCTAAAAGGGGATCTTTGGGCTTTCCTAGGGCCGGGCAAGGGGGAAAGGGACCCGGGCGGGGGCCTCCACGCTGGCCGGTTTAAGCCGGCCAGTGAACGGGAGTGAGGTGGGGGGAGGGGCTGCGGCCATCGGAGCCTGACAGAACGGGGTCCGAGTGGTCTAGCCGGGGTGGAAAGTTGGGAGGAGGGAACCGAGGTTGGGAGGAGGAGTTTTACAAGAGGCATTGGACGGGAGGAGCTGGAGACTTTGGGGGGGGGGGGGGGCGGGGGGGGGATACAATTTTGGGGTATCATGTACGGTACTCTCTGAGAGGCTGGACGGCGTTGGTTTGGGGGGGTGGGTGGGGGGGTGGAGAGCCGTGTAGATTAAGGGTGATTACGGGTAATCCCTGATTCCTTTTTGGCATTTGTTTATGTAAACAGGCGGATTGAGGTTTTGGGGTTGGTGGGCGGATGGGATCGTTGTTATTATGGGTACTGACATATCTTGTTGATTATTGTTTATTGTTGATGGATGTAAATGTGGGAGAAAATGTGAAAAAGGAGAATTTTTTTTTTTTAAATAAATAAATAAATGTGGTCACACCCAAGGTGCAGACAGAGAAATGGGTGACCACCAGAAAGGGAAGGCAGTCAGTGCAGGAATCCCCTGTGGTTGTCCCCCTCTCGAACAGGTATACCCCTTTGGATACTGTCGGGGGGGATAGCCTATCAGGGGAAAACAGCAGCAGCCATAGCAGTGGCACCACGGCTGGCTCTGATGTTCAGAAGGGAGGGTCAAAGCGCAGAAGAGCAATAGTAATAGGGGACTCTATAGTCAGGGGCACAGATAGGCGCTTCTGTGGACGTGAAAGAGACTCCAGGATGGTATGTTGCCTCCCTGGTGCCAGGGTCCAGGATGTCTGTGAACGGGTAGAGGGCATCCTGAAGGGGGAGGGCAAACAGGCAGAGGTCATTGTACATATTGGTACTAACGACATAGGCAGGAAGGGGCATGAGCTCCTGCAGCAGGAGTTCAGGGAGCTAGGTAGAAAGTTAAAAGACAGGACCTCTAGGGTTGTAATCTCGGGATTACTCCCTGTGCCACGTGCCAGTGAGGCTAGAAATAGGAAGATAGAGCAGCTAAACACGTGGCTAAACAGCTGGTGTAGGAGGGAGGGTTTCCGTTATCTGGACCACTGGGAGCTCTTCCGGGACAGGTGTGACCTATATAAGGACAGGTTGCATCTAAACTGGAGAGGCATAAATATCCTGGCCGCGAGGTTTGCTAGTGTCACACGGGAGGGTTTAAACTAGTATGGCAGGGGGGTGGGCACAGGAGCAATAGGTCAGAAGGTGAGAGCATTGAGGGAGAACTAGGGAATAGGGACAGTGTGGCTCTGAGGCAGAGCAGACAGGGAGAAGTTGCTGAACACAGCGGGTCTGGTGGCCTGAAGTGCATATGCTTTAATGCAAGAAGTATTACGGGTAAGGCAGATGAACTTAGAGCTTGGATTAGTACTTGGAACTATGATGTTGTTGCCATTACAGAGACCTGGTTGAGGGAAAGGCAGGATTGGAAGCTAAATGTTCCAGGATTTAGATGTTTCAGGCGGGATAGAGGGGGATGTAAAAGGGGTGGCGGAGTTGCGCTACTGGTTAGGGAGGATATCACAGCTGTACTACGGGAGGACACCTCCGAGGGCAGTGAGGCTATATGGGTAGAGATCAGGAATAAGAAGGGTGCAGTCACAATGTTGGGGGTTTACTACAGGCCTCCCAACAGCCAGCGGGAGATAGAGGAGCAGATAGGTAGACAGATTTTGGAAAAGAGTAAAAACAACAGGGTTGTGGTGATGGGAGACTTCAACTTCCCCAATATTGACTGGGACTCACTAGTGCCAGGGGCTAAGACGGGGCAGAGTTTGTAAGGAGCATCCAGGAGGGCTTCTTAAAACAATATGTAGACAGTCCAACTAGGGAAGGGGCGGTACTGGACCTGGTATTGGGGAATGAGCCCGGCCAGGTGGTAGAAGTTTCAGTAGGGGAGCATTTCGGGAACAGTGACCACAATTCAGTAAGTTTTAAAGTGCTGGTGGACAAGGATAAGAGTGGTCCTAGGATGAATGTGCTAAATTGGGGGAAGGCTAATTATAACAATATTAGGCAGGAACTGAAGAACCTAGATTGGGGGTGGCTGTTTGAGGGCAAATCAACATCTGCCATGTGGGAGGCTTTCAAGTGTCAGTTGAAAGGAATTCAGGACCGGCATGTTCCTGTGAGGAAGAAGGATAAATACAGCAATTTTCACGAGCCTTGGATAACGAGAGATATTGTAGGCCTCGTCAAAAAGAAAAAGGAGTCATTTGTCAGGGCTAAAAGGCTGGGAACAGACGAAGCCCGTGTGGAATATAAGGAAAGTAGGAAGGAACTTAAGCAAGGAGTCAGGAGGGCTAGAAGGGGTCACGAAAATTAATTGGCAAATCGGGTTAAGGAAAATCCCAAGGCTTATTACACGTACATAAAAAGCAAGAGGGTAGCCAGGGAAAGGGTTGGCCCACTGAAGGATAGGCAAGGGAATCTATGTGTGGAGCCAGAGGAAATGGGCGAGGTACTAAATGAATACTTTGCATCAGTATTCACCAAAGAGAAGGAATTGGTAGATGTTGAGTCTGGAGAAGGGTGTGTAGATAGCCTGGGTCACATTGAGATCCAAAAAGACGAGGTGTTGGGCGTCTTAAAAAATATTAAGGTAGATAAGTCCCCAGGGCCTGATGGGATCTACCCCAGAATACCGAAGGAGGCTGGAGAGGAAATTGCTGAGGCCTTGACAGAAATCTTTGGATCCTCACTGTCTTCAGGAGATGTCCCGGAGGACTGGAGAATAGCCAATGTTGTTCCTCTGTTTAAGAAGGGTAGCAAGGATAATCCAGGGAACTACAGGCCGGTGAGCCTTACTTCAGTGGTCGGGAAATTACTGGAGAGAATTCTTCGAGACAGGATCTACTCCCATTTGGAAGCAAATGGACGTATTAGTGAGAGGCAGCATGGTTTTGTGAAGGGGAGGTCGAGTCTCACTAACTTGATAGAGTTTTTCGAGGAGGTCACTAAGATGATTGATGCAGGTAGGGCAGTGGATGCTGTCTATATGGACTTCAGTAAGACCTTTGACAAGGTCCCTCATGGTAGACTAGTACAAAAGGTGAAGTCACACGGGATCAGGGGTGAGCTGGCAAGGTGGATACAGAACTGGCTAGGTCATAGAAGGCAGAGAGTAGCAATGGAAGGATGCTTTTCTAATTGGAGGGCTGTGACCAGTGGTGTTCCGCAGGGATCAGTGCTGGGACCTTTGCTGTTTGTAGTATATATAAATGATTTGGAGGAAAATGTAACTGGTCTGATTAGTAAGTTTGCAGACGACACACAGGTTGGTGGAATTGTGGCTAGCGATGAGGACTGTCAGAGGATACAGCAGGATTTAGATTGTTTGGAGACTTGGGCGGAGAGATGGCAGATGGAGTTTAATCCGGACAAATGTGAGGTAATGCATTTTGGAAGGTCTAATGCAGGTAGGGAATATACAGTGAATGGTAGAACCCTCAAGAGTATTGAAAGTCAGAGAGATCTAGGTGTACAGGTGCACAGGTCATTGAAAGGGGCAACACAGGTGGAGAAGGTAGTCAAGAAGGCATACGGCATGCTTGCCTTCATTGGCCGGGGCATTGAGTATAAGAATTGGCAAGTCATGTTGCAGCTGTATAGAACCTTAGTTAGGCCACACTTGGAGTATAGTGTTCAATTCTGGTCGCCACACTACCAGAAGGATGTGGAGGCTTTAGAGAGGGTGCAGAAGAGATTTACCAGAATGTTGCCTGGTATGGAGGGCATTAGCTGTGAGGAGCGGTTGAATAAACTCGGTTTGTTCTCACTGGAACGACGGAGGTTGAGGGGCGACCTGATAGAGGTCTACAAAATTATGAGGGGCATAGACAGAGTGGATAGTCAGAGGCTTTTCCCCAGGGTAGAGGGGTCAATTACTAGGGGGCATAGGTTTAAGGTGAGAGGGGCAAGGTTTAGAGTAGATGTACGAGGCAAGTTTTTTACACAGAGGGTAGTGGGTGCCTGGAACTCGCTACCGGAAGAGGTGGTGGAAGCAGGGACGATAGTGACATTTAATGTCACTATCACCCAAATGGATCCTATGGGGGGGGTGAGATTCTCCAAGCAGAAATTGCGCTCGGCGCGGGGGCGGAGAATGGGCGTCAAACTCGATATCGGGTCCACGCCGCCACCAATCGGTCAGGGGCCATTGAAAGAGGCCCCCGCGGCGATTCTCCAAGTGCAGCTGGCCGAGTTCCTGCCGCCGTGGTTCTCTCATGGTTCTATTCGGCAGGCACCCGCCGTTCACTCAGCGTGGCGTCTACGGACTCAGTCCGCGGCCGCCCTGGTGGGGGGACCTCCAGGACGGCCAGGCTATCGATCGGGTGCCACCGATCCGCGGGCGCGCGCGATCTGGGGGGGTGGGGGGGCGCTATCTTCTTGGTGCCGGTCCGCGGTGTGGGTCAGTCATGTTGCGCGGGCCGGCTGACACAGGCCGTCAGCGTGCGCACGCACGGACCCCCGACTGGAAGTGCAGGGTTCCGTATCGGCAGCTGGAGCTGCAAGGAGCACTCCGGGCCCTGCTCGCCCCCTGCAAATCGCAGGATCACCCTGGACTTTCTCCAGGTACGTCCAGATTCACCCGCGTTTTTCGCGGGCATGAGGACACAGCCCCATTATTGGAGAATTCCGCCCTACATCTTCATATCTCAGATCATTTCTTACTATGATACTTACTCCATCTCCTGCTAACAAAACTATTCTGCCAATTTTCCTTCCTGCCTATCCTTATGAAGAGTAACAAATTCCTGAATATTTAGTTCCCAGTTTTGATCTCCTTGTTACCACGTCTCTGTCACACCTATAAGATAATACCCATTAACCTCGATTTGTGCTGTTCATTCATTTGATTTTGTGCTGAATACTATGTGCTTTTAAGAAAAGAGCCGGGAATTGGCCTTGTTACCATTTTTCCTCTTTTTGACCCTATTTGTTGCTATTTTTTAAATGTTTGTACAGTCTGTCCCTTCCATTGATATGCCATCAATTAAGATGGAAAACGCAGAGTGAATTCACTGTGGCTTTAATTGACTTCCAACAGAGCTGGCAGCGTTCCCCAGAATGAGGCAGTGTGAGAAGTCGGCAGCTTATATACCCAGGCCCTAGGGGGAGGAGCCACGGGCAGAGCAAAAACCGTACAACATGTAATATTGTGGCAATATTGTACAACACGTAATACTGTGGCAGCACAATACAACACAGTGGTTTCACCACATTCATCCCCTGTTTTTTTTAACAGTCCGGCGGGGGTGCAGTGAACAAGTTGCATCAGAGATTGAGTCTGACAGGGGCCTTGATTGTCCGCCGTGGCCGCCTCAGTTCCGGCTGTGGTGTGGGTATCGAAGTCGGCTGAAGCATTGAGGCCTGCGTGTTCGGGAGCAAGACATCTTCTGTGTTCCCAGACGGGTGGGCAGCAACGGGGGAAGGGGGTATAGGGTCGGGTCGAGTAGTAGTGGCGAGGGGAGGAATAGAGTCAGGAGCGCCGGTGACAGTCGCTGGGGAACCTGCGGGTGCCAAATCCCAAAGGGAGACTGTCCTCCCACCCGTCATGGTGAGCCACATGGGTGTGCTGGGGATTCGCATGGAGGAGAAGGACCCTCTCTACCAGAGGATCCGACTTATGAGTCCTCACATGCCGTCGGAGGAGGACGGGCCCTGGAACCGTCAGCCAGGTCGGGAGCAAGACCCCCGAGGTGGACCTTCTGAGGAAGGCAAACATCCTCTCGTGGGGGGTCACATTATAGCGGTGCAGAGAAGCGACCGGATGGATTGGAGCACATTGGGAAGGATCTCCTGCCAGTGGGAGACTGGGAGATGGTGTGTTGTTAGAGTTTTGTGCAGAGGCTGTGGAAGTGAAATAAATGGTGTTTGGTGAAAAGAAACAGGACTTTTGACTCTTCATACAACGGTAACTAAAACGTATAACACATTGATCACCACCATTTATATGCCTTTTGTCTTTCTGCCCATGACATCTTTGTCAACTCCATCTATTGTTGGCTCTCTATCCAGCCCCACTTCTCCATGCAACCCTTTCCCCCCACCCCCACCCACAACTGTATAAATCTGATCCTCACTCCAGTTCTCTCTAGCTTTGACAAAGAGTCATGCAGACTTGAAACATTAGCTCCATCTTCTCTCCACAGATGCTGTCAGACCTGCTGAGATTGTCCAGTATTTTCTGTTTTTGTTTCCGATTACAGCATCCACACCAATTTGCTTTGAACTTAATATTTTCACGTAGTTTCTCCCGTTCCTCTGCCAGTCAGCAGTTTTGCATCATTGTCGCTTTAAATTGGTGGCAGAGGTTGGTTCACTGGTTCCTAGTTTGCTCAGCTGTCTGTGTCTGTGCAAGTGAAGACCAAGCATGTCAAAGGGCCTTGCAAACATGGAAGGAGGAGAGGAGAAAAGAGTATTTGTTCAAAAAAATATTTTCTTTAACCGTTGAACATTGATAACAGTATTAGGAAAACTGTTTTGGAAGAATAACTGTACCCTGAGGTAAGATGAATTAACATAAAATCACTTGGCACAGAAAGGAGGTCATTCAAATCATCATGGTTGCACCAGTTTTTGACATAGCTAGCCAATTAATCCCATCCATCCTCTTTCTCTATAAACTTGTAAGTTTCTGGGTGGCACGGTGGCGCAGTGGTTAGCACTGCTGCCTCTTTTCTTTCTTTTTAAAAATAAATTTAGAGTACCCAATTCTTTTTTTTTCCAATTAAGGGACAATTTAGCATAGCCAATTCACCTAACCTGCACATCTTTGGTTTGTGTGAGTGAGACCCACACAGACACGGAGAATGTGCAAACTCCACATAGAGAGTGACCCGGGGCCAGGGTCAAACCTGGGTCCTCAGCGCCGTAAGGCAGCAGGGCTAACCACGGCGCCATCGTGCCACCCAGCACTGCTGCCTCTTAAATTGATTAAGCAACAATTATCTACATAGCGCTTTGAACATAATTGAACATCCCAAGGCACATGAAATAATTTAGACTATATATAACACAGGCTTTTCAAACCGACTGCAATCGCCTTGTCACTGGCAGAGGTGCAGGTCTGAGTGTCCATACAGTGAGTTTCCTGGTATCTCCCAGGTAGTCATCATCGGAGGCACCAAGTGGAGGTCAAAGTGTTGCCCAGAAAGGAAAGGTTGGGAGGTTTATCATTCATCAGTGCCCCTCTCCACTTTCTGGAGTTCAAATAAAGAATGTCAGTCCTCTTACTCTCCTGTTGTGGGACATGGAGAAACATAAAGCAAAACAAAAGATTTGAAAGCAACCAATAGGAACATCTTGAGAGTTTGGTGGAAGAAAAACCTGTGTTGAAAAATGGAAAATGATGTCAGTATTGAATTGGAATCTAACTGAGGCGGCTGGTAAAGTGATACCTATGCAGCTATAGAAGCGTGCTGTTCTACTTTTTGTGAAATCTTCTATGTTCAGGTTTCTCTTGGGTTTTCCTGCACTATGTATCGCTCGGCAGGCAACTGATCCAGATGTCTACTGGTGCTATGTTACAAACTCCGTATAGAGGCAGTGGCGAAGGTGCAAATACTTATGAAGGTAATACCAGAAGTGAGGTTATACATATCAGGAAAGACTGGAAAGCTTTATAGCTCTTTTCTATAGAAGAGGAGATTGAGGGGTGATTTAATAGAGATCTTTCAAAATTATGAAAATGTCTGAGACAATAGACATCGAGAAAATGTTTCTGCTTGAGGGGAAATTCAAGATATGAACATATGAATTAGGAGCAGGATTGGGTCAGTGAAGCCTGCTCTGTAACTTGATAAAACAGTTAATCTGATTGTGACCTCTAGTTCCCTGACTGCCCTCTGGCAGTCAGTCCCCTTTGGCTCCCCTTTGGTTATACCTTTGACTCCCCTTTCAGTCAAAATTCTATCAAACTCCGCATTAAAAAAATTCAACTGTACCTCCTCCAGTTCTCTCTCAGGAAGAGAATGCCACAGAATAACAACTCTTATGCCTTCCTAATCACTTGATGTACCTACCTAACTCTTTGTGCTTCATGTATTAAGATGCTTAGATTCCTCTGTACAGCAGGGTTCTGCAGTATCTCTCAGAATCAGCGTTACAGAATAATGCTGCACAGAAGAGGCCCTTCAGCCCATCAAGTCTGCACCTACACGTGAAAACACCTGACCTGCCTACCTAATCCCATTTGCCAGCACTTGGCCCGTAGTCTTGAATGTTATGACGTGCCAGGTGCTCATCCAGGTACTTTTTAAAGGATATGAGACAACCTGCCTCTACCACCCTCCCAGCCTGTGCATTCCAGACCATCACCACCCTTTGGGTAAAAAGGTTTTTCCTCAAATCCCCCCAAACTTCCTGCCCCTCACCTTGAACTTGTGTCTCCTCGTGACCAACCCTTCAACTGAGGGGAACAGCTGCTCCCTGTCCATGCCCCTCATAAACTTGTACACTGCGATCAGGTCGCCCCTCAATCTCCTCTGCTCCAACAAAAACAACCAAAGCCTATCCAACCTCTCTCAATTAAATTAATATTCTGCTTTCCTATTCTTCCTACTGAAGTGGACAAGTTCATATTTTCCCACATTATACTCCATCTGCCATGTTTTTGTCCACACACTGAACCTATCTGTATTCTTTTACAGATTCCTTATCTCTTCACAGCTTGCTTTCCTACCTATCTCTGTGTCATCAGCAAATTAAGCAGCAATACATTCAGTGATTGAGTCATTGATATAGATTTTAAATAGTTAAGGCCCCAGCACTGATCTCTGTGGTAATCCATTCATCACATCTTTCCAACCCAAAAATGACCCAATTATCCCTACTCTCCATTCTCTGTTCGCTAAGCAATCTTCTTTCCATGCTAATATGTTACCCCTACACTGCGGGCTTATTTTGTCTTTTGTTTAACCTTTTATATGTCACTAGCTAGGCCAGTATTTATTGTCCACCCCTAATTGCCCTCAAGAAGGCAGTGGTAAGCTGCCATCTTGGACCACTGCAGTGTATGTGATGTTGGTGCACCCACCATGCTTAGGTCAATGTTGGGTGGTCCATTCAGTTTCATTCGCTTTTTTAGACTTTGTAGTGGTTTGATACAACTGAGTGGGTTGCTAGTCCATTTCAGAGGGCAGTTAAATCAACCACATTGCTATGGGTCGGAGTCGCAAGGGGCTTTTCACAGTAACTTCATTGCAGTGCTAATGTAAGCCTACTTGTGACAATAATGATTGTTATTATTACATATAAGTTGGACTAGGTAAAGATTTATTTTCCTGAAGGACAAGTGAAACATGTTTTTTTACAAAATTGCTCAGTCATCATTAGACTTTAATTCCAGATTTTTAGTGAATTCAAACTTCACCATCTGTCTCTGGGTCCCTGGATTATTCAGTCTGGTGACAATGCCACTACACCACTGCCTTCCCTGACCTTATCAAATGCATTCTGGACCACATCCACAGGTTCCCCTTTATCCACATTCCTTGTTGCTTCCTCAAAGAACTCCAATAACATGAGTCAAAGATAATTTCCCCCTCACAGAATCATGGTGACTCTGCTTGATTGCATTAAAATTTTAAGTGCTCTGTTGCAACCTCCTTGATAGATTTTAACATTTTCCCAATGACCGGCTCGGCTAACCGTAGTTTCCTGTTTTTCTCACCCTCCTTTGTTGAATAAAGGAGTTACATTTGCTATTTATCAACCCGACGGGACCTTTCCACAATCTGGGGAATTTTGGAAAATTAAAACCAACTATCTCTAAGACTCAAGGGTGAAATCCCTCAGGACCTGGGAACTTGTCAGCCTTTAGTTCTAATAATTTTCTCGGTACCCTTTCCCTGCTAGTTGATGTTGTTTTAAGTCTCTCCCTCCCTAAAATGCAATTATTTCTGGGATATTGTTTGTGTCTTCTGCAGTAAGGATACAGGATGTGAGTTCTATTCATCGGCCATGTCCTTATTTCCCATTAATTCCCCCAGATACACTATATAGAGGACTGAAGTGAGCTTTTCAAATACCTGCAGAAACTTTCTATTTGTTTTCATATTTCTAGCTAGTTTTTGTACTCTGTCTTTCTCCTTATTGATTTTTAGTCATTCCTTGCCGGTTCTTATTCTGTTCACTCTTCTAACCTGCCACTAATCTTCATTTACTTTTTCTTTCACTTTGATACTATCTTTAATTACTTAGTTCACCACGAGAAGGGCGCAACCTTCTTCTAAAGACTTTCTATCTCACTGGAATGTATCTTTGTTGAGTGTTTTGAATATTTCCTTTAATGTCTACCACAGCATCTCTACTGACATATCCCTTAACATAATTTCCCAGTTCACTTTAGCCAGCTCTGTGTTCATACCCTTATAAATTGCCTTTGTTTAAGTTTTAAACACTAATTTTGGGCGACACGGTGGTTAGCCGGGTTCGATCCCGGCTCCGGGTCACTGTCTGTGTGGAGTTTGCTCATTCACCCCATGTTTGCTTGAGTCTCACCCCCACACCCCAAAGATATGCAGGGTAGGTGGATTGGCCAGGCTAAATTGCCCCTTAATTAGAAAAAAAATGAATTGGATACTTTAAATTTATAAAAAAATAAAATAAAACATTAATCTTAGAACCATTCTTCTCACCCTCCAAATGAAGGCTAAACTTAATTATGTTGTGATCACTGCTACCTAGAAGCTCCTTTACTATGAGATAATTAATTAATCCAGACTCATTGCATATTGCCAGATCGCGAATAGTCTGCTATCTGATTGGTTCAACAACATGGATTATCTAGAATTAGTGGGTATGAAACTAATGTCACTAATGCATCCAATATGTAATTCAGGAGAAATATGTTTACCCAGAGTGGGATTAGAACGGGGAATATGCTATCAACCACAGGGGAGTACGGTTGAGCTGAATAGCATAGATGCATTTAAAAAGCAAGGTAAAGGTGCAAGGGAGGACTGGAAATGCTGATAGGATCAAATGAAATAGGGTAGGAAGGAGACTTGGGCAGAACATAAACACTGGCATACTCCAGTTAGGCTGATTATTATTTGATTTTCTGCCTCTGCACACTGACCACCTCCACCTCCAAATATCCCCTCCCATCCACAGTAACAAAAACATTTGGAAAGACCCAGTTGTTTGTACAGTACTTCTAATGGCTCCAGTTGGGAACTGCATGCTGGTCCTGTATCCTCCATGATGGCACTAAAAGGCTCACGGTGTTTTAACCTTGTCATCTATTGCTCCTGGTTTGGTGGATTTTACTAATAAACCACCAGTGGCAAGACCTGAATGAGGAAAACTCAAACACATATCCCTCTGCTGTTTACATTTATGTAGCACATTTTGTGACCTCACTCCAGGCAGAGGCAATCGAAGCATCTGACCAGAGGCGGAAGGAAGCAGTGTGTGAGACCCACCTTCACAACAGCGGACCTGAGAGACTCAGAGAATCAGACCCACGGCTCAACCAAAGTCATCTTAACGGGTAATGTAGCCAGCTGGGATGGCCACTTACAAAGTAAACATGAATACTTGCAAAGACTCAAGGGGAATATGGCCAATACAGGATTCCGGCAAACCCAGAACTTAAATGTATATTTGCTAACAGAGAACCAGACAGTATTGAAACCCCTAGCCGATTTGCATTCTAATGACCCATTTCCCCAGGTCAAAGGACTGGTACTCGGGTATCAGATACAATTCCAGACACATTGGCGCCACTCCCTTCACCCCTACCTGCCCGTTCTCCCGGGGGTTGTAGCTGGTCGTCCTGCTCGAGGCTATGCCCTTGCTGAGCAGGAATTGACGCAGCTCATCACTCATGAAGGAGGACCCCCCTATCGCTATGGATATAGGCGGGGAACCGAACAGGGTAAAGATGGTGCAGAGGGCTTTAATGACCGTGGCCGCGGTCATGTCGGGGCAGGGGATGGCGAAGGGGAAACGGGAGTATTCGTCAACGACGTTAAGAAAGTACGTGTTGCGATCGGTGGAGGGAAGGGGGCCTTTGAAATCCAAACTGAGGCGTTCAAAGGGACGGGAAGCCTTTATCAGGTGCGCTCCATCTGGTCTGAAAAAATGCGGTTTGCATTCTGCGCAGATTTGGCAGTTCCTGGTGACTGTTCGGACCTCCTCGACGGAGTACGGGAGGTTGCGGGCCTTTATGAAGTGGTAGAAACGAGTGACCCCCGGGTGGCAGAGGTCCTCGTGGAGGGCTTGGAGACGGTCCACTTGTGCGTTGGCACATGTACCGCGAGATAGGGCATCGAACGGCTCGTTCAGCTTTCCGGGACGGTACAAGATCTCATAGTTGTAGGTGGAGAGTTCGATCCTCCACCGCAGGATCTTGTCGTTTTTTATCTTGCCCCGCCGTGCATTATCGAACATGAAGGCTACCGACCATTGGCCAGTGAGGAGAGTGAATCTCCTACCGGCCAGGTGATGCCTCCAATGTCGCACAGCTTCCACTATGGCTTGGGCCTCCTTTTCTACTGAGGAGTGGCGAATTTCTGAAGCGTGGAGGGTCCGGGAGAAAAAGGCCACGGGTCTGCCTGCTTGGTTGAGAGTGGCCGCCAGAGCTACGTCGGATGCGTCGCTCTTGACTTGGAAAGGGAGGGACTCGTCGATGGCGTGCATCGTGGCCTTTGCGATATCTGCTTTGATGCGGCTGAAGGCCTGGCGGGCCTCTGTTGACAGGGGAAAAGTAGTGGACTGGATTAGTGGGCGGGCCTTGTCTGCGTATTGAGGAACCCACTGGGCGTAATAAGAAAAGAAGCCCAGGCAGAGTTTCAGGGCTTTGGCACAGTGAGGGAGAGGGAACTCCAAGAGGAGTTCGGGGTCGGGGCCTATTGCTCCATTACGCACTCCAGGACAAACACGGCTAAGGCAACAGCCAAGATTTTAATGCAGCAGATATTTACACGCTGGGGAATCCCCCGCAGCATTGAATTGGACCAAGGTTCGCATTTCACAGGAAAAGTGATGCAGAACTTTTTGACGATTTTTGGAATAAAACAAAAATTCCATATTGCCTATCACCCACAATCCAGCGGCATTGTGGAACGTATGAATAGAATCCTAAAAGCGACTATCAGGAAAATGGTGCAACAGCACAATACTACATGGGACAGAGTTCTCCCATTTGCACTTATGTTTATTAGGAACACGGTATCAAGTTCCACAGGTTTCGGCCCCCACACCCTTATGACCGGACGACCCATGAAAGGAACTGAATATTTATTAGGACTTGATTTGGCCAGTCCCACAGTCACCGCCCTCACCCACGAAAAAGCAGTCCAACAGGTAATGGAAAATGTTAATGCAGCTGTCCAACTAGGTGCTAGGAAAAAGCAGAGTAAGGCCTGCTTTGATAGAACAGTACACCCAGTAGAGTATACAGTCGGTCAGCAGGTGATGATTTCCCTATATAACCCAGTTCATTCCCCTCTCATAAATCTGCAGGACCCTATTCTATTTCAGATAAATTAAGCCCCTCGGTCTATAAAATAATGTATCCTAATGGAAAGTCAGATGGTTTCACATCAACCAACTTAAGGTTTATGGAACCCAGTGCAGCCACTCACACCACGTCTCCCTGGCAATAGCAGACGACTACGCCCCGCCCACTGACAACCTAGTCTGACCTTCCCCCAGCCAGGACAGCACGTCCACAGACCCGACCTCGTCCCCGCCCCCAGGAACGACTTTCCACCTTAAACTTGATCCGGACAATAGCGACAGCGCTCCAGACCTGTTTGAAATCAACGACCAATGGCACAACCGCACAGGCCCCAGTCGCTCCAGCCCCAGGAACCCCGACCAAGATATGTTTGGTCCCTCATACCCCCTTTCATTGCCACAACCAGAGCCACCGCCACTGCTCGACGATAGACATTTGCTCTTTGCAGCTACCGCCCCACAGGACAAGAAACAATGGCACCGTGATAACTCTTGTCGGTTGACAAGGAATGATGATTTGGAACCCACGACGGCCCACGCGGGCACGGCACAAAAACGCCAGACACGAGTTTGGCAACCGGGAGATGGTGATGACTCCGAGTCTGACTCCTGTTATGGTAACCCCTTTACAACACTTTTTGAAATGGAACCCTGAGGTGTCCAGATGATGAGAAATAGGAACCGATTGAGATTTACGGTGTCCTATTTTCTGATGGAGCCTGCCCGCCTTTATTTCTGGAATTTCTTGATACAGTTTCTTCTTTCGGTCTCAGATGTTTTACTTAATGTTGCCCTTCCGCTAAATTTCTTGATGCAGTCATGATTACTCGTCTGCACATTCTCGGAGTCCATATCTTACAAACTCTTTCCGCTCGTGTAAGGTCACCTAGGCAGTGGAGTAACGGCACTCATCCCCGCCGTGCCTGAGGACCCCCTATATATTCGGTCAGCCAAGCTCGGGTAGCGGAGCAACGGAACTGATCACCGCCCTACCCGGGGATTCCACCCATTCTTGCCCTGCCGCAGCTCATACGCACCCAATGTTCCCATCACTGATTTGGAAAAGTTTTTTTAACTCTTTACTGTCCCTGGCAGGTCTTTGTTTCCCCTGATCTGTTCCTTTTTGCGTGTGGTTTAAAGAATGCTCTTTGCCACATTCTCTGCACTCAACTTTGGTTTCCAGCGCCCCTTCGGTTGCTTACCCCAACTGCTATTTACATGTTCAACACACTTGGTTGAAACAAAATTTGCTGCTATTACACAACGCATTGAACACAAGCTGCACTTTAACAGAATGTTCTTTTCGGATGTCTTGTCTCCAAAATGGTTGGTTTAAAAAAAAAAATGAGGGAGTCACACATGGTGACAATTCTAATGGGAAATTGATATTAAGGAGAAACGGACAGACAAACGAGATATTAAACAAAGGTAATAACAGATATTATGCTTGCACCCCCAGGAATATACAAGGATACAAGGAACAAAAGACAAGGTGAAGACAGAACTGATGACCTCCATCATGATCATCGTTGGATCACTACAGTTGCGCACGTCGACGGCCCCTGTAACTCACACCACACTGGCTCCAAACATAACCGTATCAAACGAAACGCCTACCCCGGACACCACACCTCACATGGAAATAAACACTGATACCCTCACATGGTGCGATAACCTCGTAAAATGGTATTCCCTCTCATACACGGTAGAAGCCCTATTAGTTATTGCAATACTCTGCAGTGTCGTTCAGACACTGAGACTTCGAAAATGGCGAAGAAGAGCCTCCCACGCCCCGATATATACACTCCCAGCCCCCTTTGTTGGACCTCACACTCTTTTTGAACTCTTTCTAATTAATAAAGTTTGCGTTTTTGGTAAATGTAACAAGTTAAGTAGGAATGTGATGCTGCTATCATTTAAACTTTTTGGACTGTAATATAAGTTATTTTTGGTTATTAGCTAGCAGCATGAGTGTAGTTTAGGTAAGGACAGTTAGAGCTTCCCCATTTGTGTAAATAACTTAACTGTATAATGATGAAATGTTATAGTGCCCTTTTAGAATTTATGAATGTGTGATGTATTAAAAACTTAGGTAAATGCTCCAATACATAGGACAGAGTAGTATAGAACATGTCCTTGACCAAGGGTACCCGGTACCCCAAAGAACAGATGAAGGATCAGTGTTGTGATCCACCACGCTTCACGTTTAGGATCAAGAGGATGGACTGTAGCCACCTGGGATGGTCACTTACAAAGTAAACATGGATACTTGCAAAGACTCAAGGGAAATATGGCAAATACAGGATTCAGGCAAACCCAGAGCCTAAATGTATATTTGCTGACAGAGAACCAGACAGTATCAAAACCCCTAGCCGATTTGCAGTCTAATGGCCCATTTCCCCAGGACAAAGGACTGGTACTCAGGTATCAGATACAATTCCAGACACATCGGCGCCACTCCCTTCACCCAGGAAGCCCAAACAGCCAAGGTCAATGATCGCTCAGGACACGCCCAGCCCCTTTATTGGCTCAAATCGAAGGCAGTGATCGATGCCTGCCGAATTATTGTGTCCAAAGCGAAGGACCACCCAAAAGAGTGCGAAACCCCAAAGGGTAAAGAGAGACACTGCCATGTGTTCGATCTCTTTTGGCCCTGGCACACCGGCACTCTTCGACCCGGCCTATACCTGAAGCCAACTGCAGCATCACGACCAGAAGCAAGTTCAAGATCAACGATCGCTACCAGACGAATGAGCCCAGCAGAACCAAAGTTACTTCTCCAGACCCAGCCACTCCAGATCCGAACAAAGGCCTTGTTCCTCTACCAAAGCCGGGTGCCTGAAGTTAAGTACAGGTTGTTGTCGTGTTAGGTGTAGTTTAGCTTGTAGTGTTTTTATGTTGCATGTGTGAGTTAATCTTGTGTGTAAATAAACCATTATTGGACTTGAACTAACTGACTGGTTGTTGGGTCTTTGATCAATATCCGATTGAACCTTGTGGTGGTATCATCTGATACCTGGCGACTCTGAAAAGCAATATTATTCGATATTAAGAAGGGCACCATTATTGGCGTCTCCGGTGCAGAATTGGCAACAGTTATTAGTAACACTAGTGGGATAGTATTCCACTCATCAAAATTGGCAACATTAGTATGACAAGTCGTGGGAACATTTAGTAAATGTTATTGGGTTAATTTAAGGATAAATATTGTTGTTAAATAAAGTTAGTTTGATTTTATACTTCTGTTGTCCTTTGTTCTTCTCGCTATTAAAGGCATCTGGGTAAAATTTTGATTAAAATACTGGTCAAAGTATGAGAGATTTTGCAGACACAACAGTTTGTCCCACCCGGCTGTTCCTTACCTGTAGTCAGTCCCTCTCTCTTAGGTGCTTGTAAGAAGGCTATATCCACCCTCAGGCTTTTGAATTGGGTAAGGACTCGATCTTTACACCGGCCTGTTGAGGCCTCTCACGTTCCATGTAGATATCCTAATTGGGGGGTTCTGCCCCCCGGCCCCTCCTGTGAGGTCAGCCACACTCACCCTGTGGGCCTGGCCCTGCTCTTGGACCATTCAAAATGACCGCTGTCTTCGTCTTTTTCGCTGTCTCCACGTGTGACCAGTTGTAACCACACTCTACCCACCCCCCTGATTTCCCCCCCCCCCCCCTACTCATGTGCTCCCCCCACTTTGTCATTCCCGCCCCCTCCTTGGGCTCTACCTGCTCCCCCCCTCCCATTACCTCCCTTCTTGCTCTTTGTTTCCCCTGAATATCTGGTTTTCCCCACCCTCCTGCCAGGCGCACCCTCCTCCCCGGGAGATGTGGCGTGGCCGCCTCCTTCGCTGTGCCTCTATACACCCGCCTGTTCGCTAGTCTTGCGGCTCCCCTCAACGATCAAGTAACCCAGTTTAACCCCGTCTACATCTCTCCCTCTTCCCCCTTCCCCTGCATTCCTGCATGTGGTTGCCTCTGTCCCTCTTGAGTCCCTAAAGCCCACACTACAATCATTACCTCTACTGCTGTTTCCCCAGATTATTCTTCTGCACAAACCTGTTGGCCTTCTCTGGGGCATCGAAGTAGTCCTCCTTGCCCTGAGAAATGAGCCATCGCTTGGCGCGGTAGAGCATACCAAATCGCAACTTGCTTTTTACAGGGTGGATTTGGTGCCATTGAGTTCTGCCTGGAGTTTGGTCAGGTCTGCTCCAATTTCCTGGTGCAAGCCGGTGGACTGTCTTTTCCACTTCCATGCTTTCGCACTTTTCGCCCACATCAGAATCTGATCCTTATCCAGGGCAGCATGGTGGCGCAGTGGTTAGCCGTGGGACTACGGCACTGAGGACCCGGGTTTGAATCACGGCCCTGGGTCACTGTCCGTGTGGAGTTTGCACCTTCTCCCCGTGTCTGCATGGGTTTCACCCCCACAACCCAAAGGCGTGCATGTTAGGTGGATTGGCCACACTAAATTGTCCCTTAATTGGAAAAAAAAATAATTGGGTATTCTAAATGTATAAAAAATAAGAATCTGTTCCTTCTCTTGGTATCTGTGGAGTCTCACAATCATCGCCCATGATGTTTTCCCACAAACTTGCGACATTGCAAAAGTGACCTAACGGTGCAGTCTACCTCCAGGGACTTGGTGAAACCCTCTTCGCCGTCCAGCTTCCCGGGCATCGCTGCAACATGTAGGCTTCCCTGCTCCCAGGCTGAGGTTTCTCTCGTCTAATGTTTGCTGCTTTTCTGGCTGGGTTGTTGGTCCCTTGGCACTTTGGTTGATGGGGGGTTGGTTTGAAGTATTTTCTGTCCTTTTGGTGCCCATTTGGTGGGGGTTAAAGGTCCTTAATCAAAGTTCTTAGATTTTTAAAAATAAATTTAGAGTTCACAATTCATTTTTTCAAATTAAGGGGCAATTTAGCGTTACCAATCCACCTATCCTGCACATCTTTGGGTAGGGGGGCGAAACCCACATAAACACGGGGAGAATGTGCAAACTCCACACGGACCAAAGTTCTTAGATGAGAGCCACCTTTTGTGCGACTGCTCAGCTCATGGCCACCACTGGAAGTTCATTTCATAATTCTCAAGCCCTCTATAAGTCACCCCTCAGCTTTCTCTTTTCTAGAGATATGTACGCAGTCTATTACGTTTTTACTGATAATTATCGCCACTCCGTTCTGGTATCATCCTAATAATAATCCGTGTGACTGTTTTGCACCCTCTCCAGTTCCTCTATTCTTAATTTTGTTACTTTAAATGGAGAATGAAAGAGAACAAGGTGCTCAAAAAGAGCTGGTGTTCGAAAGTGGAGAAGCTTTTGTGCCGATTTGATGAGCTGCCTAGAGCCATATTTCTATCAATGTCGATGTCAATCAAATAACTAATAATACGTTGAGAGTGGCAAAAACTTTACAAGAGAGCAAAATACATGGAAGAGGCATTAGCAGAAGAGGTGGTTGGGATGGAGACGAGGTTGGTTGAGGTCTTGAACGTCAAAGGATGAGGCAAGTTGGTGTTCTGCTCTGGCACAGCAAGGGGAAGTTTTGGGCCAGCTTGAGGTGATGGTAGATGAGAGAGGAGGCAAAAAGGCAGTTAAGGATCATGGTCCTGTAGAAGGGTGATAAAAAGTGACATAACCAGGTCCGAGGGAGAGAGAGAACAGATTCCAAGAAAGGCTAGGGTCTAAATTAACAAATAAAGGTGCACCTACAAATAAACACAAAAAGAGCTCAAGTTACATGACCCAAATTTTAAGTGAAGCAGAGAAGGGGTTTGCGAGAGGAAAGAGAAGGAAACCATAGTCATGGAGAGGGATACGACCACACAGTATGGGAAGGGAAATTATACTGCTATTAGACAAGCTGAGGAGCATAAAGTGGGAACAATTGTTCTTGGGGAAATGCACAACAGTAATGTGGGGATTGTTTAAGGAGCACATGCTGCGCGTGCTGAATTGTTTTGTCCCACTGAGACGAGGAAGGAATGGTAAGGTAAAGGAGCCTTGGATAACGAGAGAAGTGGAGCTTCTAGTCAAAAGGAAGAAGGAAGCTTGCGTAAGGTTGAGGAAGCAAGGATCTGACTCGGCTCTAGAGGGTGTTGCTAACTTGCTGTTGTCTCTTAATTTGGCTCTGTTTAATTACATTTGCTCTAGAGTCACCAGGTATCTTTCGATACCGCCACATGGTTCAAAACCGAATACTGATCAAAGACTCGATACACCAGTTAGTAAGTTCAAAAGCAATACTCATTTATTTACACACAGCCAAATCTACTCATGCATAAAACTCTACAACCTAAAGTATCACTATTACTAAAAGCCTATACTTAGCTTCGGGCGCCCACTCAGTCAGAGGAACAATGGCCGTTGCTCGGTTCTGAAGCTGCTGGGTTGAGCTGTTTACAGGATAGCAACTAAATCCTTTCGAGGATGAGAAGGGAGATTTAATAATGGGAGATGAGGAAATGGCTGAGGAACTGAACAGGTTTTTTGGGTCGGTCTTCACAGTGGAAGACACAAATAACATGCCAGTAACTGATGGAAATGAGGCTATGACAGGTGAGGACCTTGAGAGGATTGTTATCACCAAGGAGGTAGTGATGGGCAAGCTAATGGGGCTAAAGGTAGACAAGTCTCCTGGACCTGATGGAATGCATCCCAGAGTGCTAAAAGAGATGGCTAGGGAAATTGCAAATGCACTAGTGATAATTTACCAAAATTCACTAGACTCTGGGGTGGTCCCGGCGGATTGGAAATTAGCAAACATGACACCACTGTTTAAAAAAGGAGGTAGGCATAAAGCGGGTAATTATAGGCCAGTGAGCTTAACTTCGGTAGTAGGGAAGATGCTGGAATCTATCATCAAGGAAGAAATAGCGAGGCATCTGGATGGAAATTGTCCCATTGGGCAGACGCAGCATGGGTTCATAAAGGGCAGGTCGTGTCTAACTAATTTAGTGGAATTTTTTGAGGACATTACCAGTGCGGTAGATAACGGGGAGCCAATGGATGTGGTATATCTGGATTTCCAGAAAGCCTTTGACAAGGTGCCACACAAAAGGTTGCTGCATAAGATAAAGATACATGGCATTAAGGGGAAAGTAGTATCATGGATAGAGGATTGGTTAATTAATAGAAAGCAAAGAGTGGGGATTAATGGGTGTTTCTCTGGTTGGTAATCAGTAGCTAGTGGTGTCCTCAGGGATCAGTGTTGGGCCCACAACTGTTCACAATTTACATAGATGATTTGGAGTTGGGGACCAAGGGCAATGTGTCCAAGTTTGCAGACGACACTAAGATAAGTGGTAAAGCAAAAAGTGCAGAGGGATTTGGATAGGCTAAGTGAATGGGCTAGGGTCTGGCAGATGGAATACAATGTTGATAAATGTGAGGTTATCCATTTTGGTAGGAATAACAGCAAAAGGGATTATTATTTAAATGATAAAATATTAAAACATGCTGCTGTACAGAGACACCTGGGTGTGCTCGTGCATGAGTCGCAAAAAGTTGGTTTTCAGGTGCAACAGGTGATTAAGAAGGCAAATGGAATTTTGTCCTTCATTGCTAGAGGGATGGAGTTTAAGACTAGGGAGGTTCTGCTGCAATTGTATAAGGTGTTAGTGAGGCCACACCTGGAGTATTGTGTTCAGTTTTGGTCTCCTTACTTGAGAAAGGACGTACTGGCACTGGAGGGTGTGCAGAGGAGATTCACTAGGTTAGTCCCAGAGCTGAAGGGATTGGATTACGAGGAGAGGTTGAGTAGACTGGGACTGTACTCGTTGGAATTTAGAAGGATGAGGGGAGATCTTATAGAAACATATAAGATTATGAATAGAATAGATAGGATAGATGCGGGCAGGTTGTTTCCACTGGCGGGTGAAAGCAGAACTAGGGGGCATAGCCTCAAAATAAGGGGAAGTAGATTTAGGACTGAGTTTAGGAGGAACTTCTTCACCCAAAGGGTTGTGAATCTATGGAATTCCTTGCCCAGTGAAGCAGTAGAGGCTCAGTCATTAAATGTTTTTAAGATAAAGATAGATAGTTTTTTGAAGAATAAAGGGATCAAGAGTTATGGTGTTCAGGCCGGAAAGTGGAGCTGAGACCACAAAAGATCAGCCATGATCTCATTGAATGGTGGAGCAGGCTCGAGGGGCCAGATGGCCTACTCCTGCTCCTAGTTCTTATGTTCTTATTATGAAACTGGATTAGGAACAGGATAAGGCAACAGTTTTTGGAAAGAGGTGGACTTACAATTTACACAGTCGGGACACTATTGTATTCCATTACTGACAAATAATTTTTCAAGTAGGGTGGTTAAGAATGTGTTAATGGCAGTTGAAAATGGGACTTTAGCTGATAAAAAGCTTGTGGTATTAAAACTGCATAGGCAATTTGCAATCTCCTCGGAGGCTGAAAAGTTTATTAAAGGATGCAGGGGTAAGGGATGATGACTACACTAAACTGATAGAACAGGTTAGTGACCGCTGTGAAGTTTGTAGGAAGTACAGAAGGACACCAGCACGACCGATAGTAACCCTACCATTGGCCAGGGATTTTAATGACATTGTTGCCATGGACCTTAAGATCTGGGATAAAGCCAATAATATATTTATTTTGCATTCTTTAGATTTAGCAACCAGATTTAGTCAATCAACGATTGTACGAAGTAAAGAAAAGAGAGTAATTCTGGATCAAATCGTGGAAAAATGGATAGGGACAGGAATGGGTCCACTGGCAAAATTCCTTACGGACAATGGGGGAGAATTTGCTAATGATGAGTTTAGGGCGATGTGTGAAAACATGAATATCAGAGTTATGAATACGGCTGCAGAAAGCCCATTTAGTAATGGTGTCTGTGAAAGAAATCATGCTGTCATCAATTACATGCTTTGGAAAATGTTGGCAGATCGACCAAATTGCAGGCTAAATTCAGCTTTAGCATGGGCAGTACATGCAAAGAATTCATTGCAGATGGTTGGGGGCTATAGTCCTTATCAATTAGTGTTTGGTAGAAATCCAAAAATTCCGTCCATTTTGGATGACCAGCCTCTAGCTTGGGAGGGGACTACAATTAGCTCTAGTTTTGCTGAACATTTAAATGCATTACATAGCAGTAGAAAAGCTTTTTTGGAAGCAGAAGTCTCGGAAAGAATTCGCAGAGCTTTAAGACATAACGTACGGCCATCCAATGCCGTTTTTCAGCAAGGAGGCATGGTGTACTATAAGAGAAACAATTCTAATGAATGGAAAGGCCCAGGGAAATTCATAGGCATAGATGGCAAAACCATTATTTTGCAACATGGTAATCAAACTGTTAGGGTCCATTCATCAAGGATAATGGGTACAGATTACAAATTTAGACAGAGCAGACAGACATGACAAGGAACCAAAGTCATCTGGTACGCATGTGTTACAGAACTATGAGGACCAATTAACTGATATAGGCAGGGTTTCTGTGGAGGAACACAACACTTCTGGTGAATTAAAACAGGCCATTCCTCGGAAAGGGCAACTGCCAAAAGTCGGTACAAATGTGTCATACTTGCCTGAAGGGTCTCGTCAATGGAAGGATGCAACTGTTATTAGTAGAGCAGGGAAGGTTACTGGAAAGTATAAACATTGGTTGAATGTACAGCATTCAGGGGAAGGAGTCAAGACAATGGATTGGGAAAACGAAGTTCAAAAATGGAGGGCACAGAAATGCAGTGCCAGTTCAGATAGTACATCGGATAGTGAACAGGTCCGCAGGAAAAGGTCGAGATCTATTGAAAGGACATCCCACAGCAGAAGGGAAAGATCAAGCAGTAGCAGTACAGAACGAGATACCAGGCAGGAGAGGGGACATAGTTTGTCAAGATCTCGTAACATGAGTAAGACTACGAATACTAATAGGAGTAGAAGCCCACATGCACGAGGGATTTTGGTGGCTTCAAATAAATTAGATGAAAAAGTTATTAAAGAAGATAAACAGCAAGAATTGCATAGTTGGAGTGAATTTGGCGTATACACAGAAGTACCGGATATGGGACAAAGAGCTCTATCCCACAGATGGATTTGCATGGAAAAGGTTCTTCCGGATGGAACTTATAAGGCAAAGGCCAGGCTCATGGCAAGCGGATTTGAAGAAAACTTAGAAGATCAGGATTTAAGGGTAGATTCACCTACAGCAGGAAAGGTTATCTTAAAGACCTTCTTGGCTCTATTAGCCACAAAAGGCATGGGAATGCAAATCTATAGATATAAAAGCTGCCTTTTTGCAGGGGCATCCGCTCCAGAGAGACATTTTCCTCCATCCTCCTAAAGAAGCAGCTAACAAAGAAGGGGTATTCTGGAAGTTGAACAAATGTGTATATGGATTAAATGATGCATCTAGAGTCTGGTATTTTTCGGTAAGGTCAGTTTTGTTAAAGTTAGGCTGTTGCCAGTTGAAAGCAGATCCTGCAATGTTTTACTGGCACAATAAAGGAAAGCTTTCTGGAATTTTTATGATGCATGTCGATGATTTTTTGTGGGGTGGGACTAGTGATTTTGAAGCTATTGTAATCTCTGGTTTGAGGAAAGAATTCAGGGTTGGAAGTCAAGCTTCCGGTGCATTTAAATATATTGGACTGGAAATTGGACAGGCTACGTTAGGGGCAACTTTACGTCAGCAATCTTATTTGGAAAGCATTACCCCAATAGCAATTAGTCGTGGCCGAGTTTCACACAAAGACGCAATGGTTTCAAAGATAGAAAAAGAGCAACTGCGAAGTTTAATTGGGCAACTGAACTGGTTAGGTAGACAGGCTAGACCGGACGTGAGTTTTGATGTCTTCGAGTTGAGTACAAAAATGAATGATCCTAAAGTGGAAGACATAATAAGAGCAAATAAAGCGTTGACCAAACTAAAAATGTAGGAGTGTGTTTTGAAGTTCCCGGTTTTAGGTGACCTTAGGCACTTGAAACTCATAGTTTATAGTGATGTGTCCTATGCAAATTTATGCGATGGGGTTTCAAGCGCAGGAGGTTTAATAATTTTCCTTTTGGGGAACAATGGTAAACGTTGCCCACTTGTGTGGGAAACAAAGAAAATAAGGAGAGTGGTAAAAAGCACTTTGGCTGCTGAGACGTTAAGCCTTGTAGAGGCGGTGGATATGGCCTTTTATATAAGTATGATATTGACAGAAATTTTGGGATTAGGGGATTTGGGTCATATACCTATTGACTGTCACATTGACAATAAATCCCATGGGAAAATGTGCACTCTACAAAAAGTGCCAATGAAAAGAGGTTACGGATAGACATCGCAAGTTTGAAGCAGATGTTGGACAGAGGGGAAATAACAAAAATTAAATGGGTCGACAGGAGCTATCAACTGTCAGACTGTTTTACGAAAAGAGGGGCGAGTTCACAGAAACTATTGGATATTGTTAATGAAGGACGCTTGTTTCTGTGACTGTTTTTTTTTTCTTTCTCGTCCAAGTCCAAACAAAAAGAAAAAGGGGGGGAAATCATGTGTGTGTCTTTGAGTTTCTTGAAATTTTGTTTTCACCTAATTTTTTTTTTCTCCAAGGGGAGACTGTTAAGTAATGGGTTAAGATACATTGCAATTAGTAGTCTCATTTATGTTAAGTATCCATTAATTGACACTGAAATGTAAAGGGGCTTCAGGTGGCCTCTGGCAGGTGATGTATAGTGAGAGTTTTGTGGAATGAAATAAATGGGTGTTTGTGAAAAAGGACCAGAACTTTAGACTCTTCATATCACAGCAACTAAAACGTCTAACAACTGTTTTATGCAATTTCTCTACCAGTTGCTCGGTTTCTTGTCTTTCCAAAACCGCATGTTGCGTGTCCTGGTAGGCCTTACGTATTGCGTTTGGAAGCAACTCAAATGCGCGAGACAAGACTGGTGTGCCCACTTGGCATCATCCACCTCCCTGTCCCTCGCTGCTAACTGCTCTCTTAAATCTCTATTCTCCTTCTCTACTTCGCTCACATCTACCTCACTACTTCTGTCTCTCTCCACTATCTCTCTACGGAGCGTCCTAACGACCTCCTCTGTGCCTCGCAATTGTGCCAAACAGGACACGATTGCCATCGGCTTGTGAGCTTGCCCCAAGCTCTTCTTGTGTATCTCTGACAGGTTTTCCCATCAAGTATGTCCTATACTCCCGGGACCTGTTTCGCTATTGGCGCAGAATTCACTCCAAATCCTTTGGCCATCCTTTGAGATATTTTCTGATTTCCTCTTCCCATACGGGACACTGTCCTACTCTACTGGTCGCTGCGACCTCGAATTCCTGGGGGTTCATAAAGCGTTCCATTGCCTTCATTGTCATTTTCTCTATCTAGGTTCTCTACTGAATTTGGAACAGGGGGTGATAAAGTGATGATGTAAACACGGGTACGGCTTACGCTAATTTCCGGCCTACAGCACTCCCGACAGTTCTACGCAACAAAATCTCTCAGGTTTACCTTGTATCTCCAATGCATTCAGTAATCCATTTTGTGACCAAGCCTAGAAATCAATGCTTTTTAAAAAATAAAGTTAGAGTATATGATTAATTTTTTTCCAATTAAGGGCAATTTAGAGTGGCCAATTCACCTACCCTGCACACCTTTGGGTTGTGGGGATGAAACCCACGCAAACACGGGGAGAATGCGCAAACTCCACACGGACATTGACCCGGGGCCGGGATTGAACCCGGGTCCTCAGTGGCGTGAGGCAGCAGTGTTTACCACTGCATCACCGTGCTGCCCAAGACCTCCCCATTTTGATTAAACGCCATGTTGTTCTTTATCACCAATGCCACCTTGTCACAAAACGTTTGATCCACCATAAGTGGTGAATTTAACCTCCACCCCGGTCTCTGTGCGCACCCTGTCCTAAACCTCACATCCAAATAATGTGGCGCATGGTCCAAAATCACTATTCCTGCATACTCCACCCCCACAATCCCCGACACAACTGCCTTACCCACCATTAAAAAATCGATAAGGGAGTTTACCCAATAAGCATGTGAGAAGAAGGGATAGTCCCACCTAGGAGGGTGCCTAATCCTCCATAGGTCCACTCCCCCAATCTGTTCCACGAACACACCCAACTCCCTCGCCATTCCTGACCTAGCCATTGACTAAGGACTAGACCAATTCACCCTGAGCTCCAACACACAATTAAAACCTCCCCATGATCAACTGGTGAGAATCCAAATCCGGTATGGACACTAACAGCTTCTTCATAAAGTCCACATTGTCCCAGTTGGACACATATCCATTCACTAACACCAACAGTGTCCCCGCTAATACCCCACTCACTATCACAAACCTACCCCCTGGGTCCTGTTCTTCCCTGGCCACCACAAACACTGTCTTTTTACTAAACAGGATCGCAACCCCCTCGGCTTCAAATCAAACCCTGAGTGGAACGTTTGCCCACCCAATCCTTCCTTAGCCGCATCTGATCCTTCACCCGCAGATGCGTTTCCTGCAGTAAAATCACATTTGCCCTTTGACTCTTTTGGTGCGTAAACAACTGGGACCGTTTAATTGGACCATTTAACCCACGTACGTTCCATGTTATAATCCTCACCAGGAGTTTCTGCCTCCCCCTTACTAAGATCCGCCATCAGCCCCTAACCAAACTTCGCACAAACACCCGGCCCCTTGCTAACCTGGGCCTATCTGAAATGGCTGGCCCCCCGTCCTCACCTTAGCTCAACCAATAAGGGCAGCACGGTGGCACAGTGGTTAGCACTGCTGCCTCAAGGCGCCGAGGTCCCAGGTTCAATCCCCTTCCAATACCCCGTCCTATATCTGCAACACCACCCTAAGGGGCAATTCAGCATGGCCAATTCACCTAAGCTGCACATCTTTGGACTGTGGGAGGAAACCGAAGCACCCGGAGGAAACCCACGCAGACACTGGGAGAAAGTGCAAACTCCACACACAGTCACCCGAGGCTGGAATTGAACCCGGGTCCCTGGCGCTGTGAGGCAGCAGTGCTAACCACTGCCCTATTTGTCTACATAGATCACGTTGCACTCTGGGGTGCTTCCATACAATTGTGATACATGTAATATTCACTATGTACATTCAATGTGAGTCATACAGTCCGAGGGGATTCTCTACAGTTCCCACCCTTCAGTTCACTATGGCTGAAATGTCTTAGACAGCGACCTTTCCCCACTGAACCTCTGCGGCGGTTGCTCCAAGCTAGAGTGCGTCCCTCATCATGTGGTCCCGGGCTTTGGAATGTGAATCAATCTTTGCGCTGGAAAGGCAACAAGTTCGGTTTAGACCAAAAAAATGTATTTCACCGAGTTGCTAATCCAGCTGATGATGGTCCCTGGGAACAGCCTGTACAGCACAGAGTCCTGCACCACAGGGCTGCGCTGGCTGGGTCCCCCTGCTTGACAAGTGTCTTGGAATTCAGAATCAGCTGCTTGCCTATCACCATGTTCCCTTGTACTGACCACAGTTGGTACTTTGGGACGTGCTCGGTAACTTAAGCTACCTGTTTACCTGCTGCGATATGAATGTTAATCAGGTTGTGGTGCCGCCCCCACGTCGCTGGGACGCGGTGACGCTGCGGGACGCGGTGACGCTGCATGACGCTGACGCGGGGCCGGTGACGCTGACGCTGACGCTGCGTGGGGCTGCATGACGCTGACGCGGGGCTGGTTGACGCTGACCTGCGATGGCGGAGCGGCGGCAGTCGCTGGTGCGGGACGGCCTGCGGGTTTTCATTCTCTGCCTCTGCTGGTATACCGTCAGCTCGGGCGGCAATGTCATCAACAAAGTCATCCTCAACCACTTCCCCTATCCGGTCACCGTCTCCCTCTTCCACATCCTCTCCATCTGCCTCTTCATGCCGCCGCTCATCCGCGCCTGGAACATCGCGCCGGCCACCGATCTGCCGCCCCGGTACTTCACCCGCCTCATCCTGCCGCTCGCCTTCGGCAAATACTTCGCCTCGGTGACGGCCCACATCAGCATCTGGAAAGTACCCGTGTCGTACGCACACACAGGTAGAGGGAGAGCCATTAGAGTGTGTCAGTGAGCGGAGGGGGTTGGGTGTGAGGGGATGGATAGGTATGTGAAGGGGGTAGATGGGTGTGGGGAGGGGATGGACCCCCATCTGGGGGAGTGGAGATGGGTGTGGGGGGCACAGATTGGGGGTGGGAGAGGGTGGTGAGGTGGCATTGGGGTCATGGTCGGGGCCAAGCCGGAGGTGGCGGGGTGTGGGGGTGAGTCAGGAGTGGTGCAGGGAGGGGAGGGTGGACGCCGGTTACCCCGGTGTAGGGGGAGGGTCTTCATTTCCCAATCACTTTAAATCTGTGTCCTCTCTTGATCCTTTTACGAGTGGTTACAGTTGCTCCCTATGGACTCTGTCCAGCCCCTTTGTGATTTTGAACATCTCTACAAATCTCCTGTTCGCCAATCCAACCTCGAAACTGAAGTTTCTCATACCTGGAACCATTCTTGTAAACCTCCTCTGTATTCTCTCCAATGCATTCACATTGTTTTTATAGTGTGATGCCCAGAATTGTACACAGTATTCCACTTGAGGTCTAACAAGAGTATTGCACAAGTTCAGCATGTCCTCCTTGCTCGTGTATCCGATGAATAAAGCCTAGAATATTATATACTTTATGAACTGTTCCCTTCCAATGGTCCTGTCACCTTCAATGATCTATGCACATGTATGCACAGATCCCTCTGCTCTGCGTCCCCATAAGAATTTTATCCCTTATTTTATATTATCTCCATATTCTTCCTACCAAATGCATCATCGCACTTCTCTGCATTCAACATCATCTGCCTCCTAACTGCCCACTCCATTAAGTTGTCTTTGTCCTTTTCATGTTCTACACTGGCCTCGTCACAGTTTGTAATACTTCCAAGTTTTGTGTAATCTGCAAACTTTGAAACTGTCCCCATCACACCAAGATCTAGATCATTAGTATATATCAGAAAAAGCTTATATCTTTATTGAGCAAATCTTCAACAATTTTACAATGCTAAACTCCACAAAAAAAACCTCAACAGTCAACGGGAACCAACTCCTGAAAATGCATGTTGAACAAACTCAAACAATTGTAGAACCCCTCTCACCCCCTTGCCCCGAGCAAACTCCATCTTCTCCTGGGTCAGAAACCCCAGCAGGTTCCCCCACCACGCTGAGGCACAGGGTGGAAAAGCTAACCTCCACCCCAACAAGACCCGTCTACAATCAATCAGCTTTAATATCCTGGATCATCCAGTCCTGGTGCCTCGTGAACTTTCAGTACCAACAGTCTAATCAACGCTTCTTCTTTATCAATTTTGAGCCCTTTTAGGGACAATGTTTCCTAGTCTTTCACCATGTCCTGTGTACATCTGCCTACCTGGTAAAGATGGAGGCAAGTATTCATTGAATACCTCACCCATGCCCCCAGCCTCCATGTGTAAATTCTCTTTTAGGTCCCTAATCAGCCGACGACTCCTTTTACTATTTATATATTGATAGAAGACTTTGGAATTCTCCTTGCCAGCTTTTTTCCACAATCTCTCTTAGCTTCTTTAATGTACTTTTCAATCTTTGTATAATAATCTTTATTGTCACAAGTAGGCTTACATTAACACTGCAATGAAGTTACTGTGAAAAACCCTTAGCCGCCACATTCCAGCGCCTGTTCGGTTACACAGGGAGAATTCAGAATGTCCAAATTACCTAACAGCACGTCTTTTGGGACTTGTGGCAGGAAAACTGAGCACCCGGAGGAAACCCAAACAGTCACGGGGAGAACCTGCAGACTCTGCACAGACAGTGACCCAAGCCAGGAATCAAACCTGGGACCCTGGAACTGTGAAGCGGCAGTGCGAACCACTATGCTACTGTGCCCCTCTGAACTTTCTGTATTCGTCTTCTCACCATATTTTCTACCTGACACCTGTCATAAGCAAACATTTTCTTCATAATTTTTCAACCAGGAAGCTCTGGATTTCCTTGCCCTATCTTTCCCTTTTAAGAGAATGTATCTTGACTGTGTCTGACCTATTGTTCTGCTACAGTTTTTCCTGCCAACCTTTTGTTTCACTGGCCCAGCTCCGTCCTTGCCCCATTGAAGTCGGCTCTCCCGCAGTTAATTATTTTCCCTCTGGATTGTGCATTGTCACTTTCTATCATCATCCTAAACCTTGCGATACAATGATCATTGTGTCCTAAATGTTCCCCCACTCACACTTGATCTACTTAGCCCACCTCATTTCCAAGAACCAGGTCCAACAGTGCATCTTTTCTTGTTGGATTGGATACAAACTGCTGTAGAAAGTTTTCCTGAACACAATCTACAAACTTTTAGACTCCCAACTGCCCCAATCTACATTTGGGTAATTAAGGTCCCCCATTTATTTTTTAAAAATTCTAATTAAGGTGCAATTTAGCGCGGCCAATGCCTCTACCGTACACATAGTTTTGGGTCGTGGGGGTGAAAACAACGCAGATGCAGGGAGAATATGCAAACTCCACAAGGACAGTGACCCGGGGCCGGGATCGGACACGGGTCCTTGGTGCCATGAGGCAGCAGTGCTAACCACTGAGCTACCGTGCCGCCCAGTAAGTCCCCCATTTATAACTACACTTTTGCATCTCTCTGTAATTTCCCTGCAGATTTGTTCTTCTACATCCTCCTCACTAGTTGGTGGTCTGTAGACTACATCCAGCAATGTAATTGCATCCGTTTTGTTCCTTAGCTCAAGTCAAATTGATTCTGCTCTTGAATCCTCTGGGACATACTCTTACTCCAACACTGCAATGCCCTGCCTAACTAAAGCCTCCCTCCTCCTTTCTTATATTTTCTTAACACCTTGTACCCAGGAATATTTAACACCCAGTCTTGCCCTTCCTTGAGCCAGGTTTCTGTTATCGCCACAACATCATGTTTCCACATTGCAATCTGCACCTGTAACTCCTCCTCAATCTTATTTTTGTTCATATACATGCACAGCAACCCTGATTTAAACATCATTACTTCCTCCCTTACTCCGACTTCATCTATTAACTGACTATTCTCTAAACTCTGTCCCTTTCAGTATTTTGTGCCCCTGGTATTGTGACACCATATCCCTGTAGCAGATTTTCAGGAAAGATAGAATCATATAATGTGCTGTATAGACAATGTACTTCACTAAGCAATTAAACTGTCTGGCAGTTTCAATGAAAGTGTACATACCAAAGAAAAGTAAGAATTTAGTGCAGTATTGCGTCCTTACAATTTTTCTTTTTTTTCGACCTTTCTAGTAAAAATATAGATAGCAGCACTTTATCATTCACAACATTATAAAGGCAAGCATTGATAAAAGGCCATTTGGCCTATTAAAGTCTAACTACAACTTCCATATTGAAGCTCCTTCCCTATACTATAATTCTTCTGTGATGCTCTCCCTGGTATCCTAATTGTCCATTTGCTCTTACTGCCTTAAATGGCAGATTATTTCATGTGATATTTATCACTCTGAGTAACATTTCACCATTGCATGATTCATTTTAACATGTTTTTCTGTCTCGTTCCTATGTTACTTTTGAAGTAATATTCTGAGAAGGTGGGACACATTTCCTACTGGCTATTGCCGGACTTCAGTACCTTTTATACAGCAGTGTTTAAACAGTTGCTTTACCTTCACATTAAATTTGTTTGCTTAGAGTGTTTAAACTACCGGGACAGGCTTCCTATTTTCAATCTAGGTTTTAAAAATATCCAAGACATCACAAATAGAATTCAACTTTGAATTCAATTTTTACCTTGTTGTGACTTTGATTAGGAAATTTTTTTTAGAGAAATATTTTACTGATTGTGTTTCGATTGTAATACAATTTAGGCACCATCGTACAACAGAAGGAAATAACTTGTCTTTACATGGTGCCTTTCCAAGAAAGGGACAGGCACTGTAATTTGGAGCCAATTGAGGTGCAGCCTTTATTGACAAACTTGTTCTCTACAGCACTTGAGCTAATTCAACTTGAGCGACTGGACCCTGCAGCCACCCAGTAAAGTTAAACAAGTCCAGGTGCACTTTGGTTTGAATTCCTTTCCAGCCATTCTCTAATCACACCACTGTGCAGGTGTTGGACGCAGCCATGTTGTTGCATGTATCATTAATCTGTTTATAGGGTGGCACGGTGGCACAGTGGTTAGCACTACTGCCTCACGCACTGAGGACCCGGGTTCGATCCTGGGTCGCTGTCCTTGTGGAGTTTGCACATTCTCCCCGTGTCTGCTTGGTCTCGCTCCCACAACCCAAAGATGTGCAGGGTAGGTGAATTGGCCACACTAAATTCCCTCTTAATTGGAAAAAAAAAATTGGGTAGTCTAAATTTATTTTAAAAAAATTACTCTCTGTGTGTGCTTACTGTTCATCGTTCATTGTACGCCCTTTCAATTTTGTTGGCAACTCTGATGATGTATTTTTAATGGCTCTGACCTTAAGGGCGCTGTGGTATCTCGGAGGAGGGGAATTTTGTGGAGGCACCTCCTGCAAATTGTGACTGGTGGTTCAAGCTGTTCTGTATTAATGGTGTGAGGACAGGGCAAAACTGGACCTGGCTCTAATACTTTCTATTGTCAGAATTAGCAATTGAATTACATTACTGAAGAATTACTAGCAACTGCTCTGTTTATGAGTGGCACCTTTAGTAGCCATGATGTGGAGATGCCGGCGTTGGACTGGGGTGAGCACAGTACGAAGTCTTACAACACCAGGTTAAAGTCCAACAGGTTTGTTTCGATGTCACTAGCTTTCGGAGTGCTGCTCCTTCCTCAGGTGAATGAAGAGGTCTGTTCCAGAAACACATATATAGACAAATTCAAAGATGCCAAACAATGCTAGGAATGCGAGCATTAGCAGGTGATTAAATCTTTACAGATCCAGAGATGGGGTAACCCCAGGTTAAAGAGGTGTGAATTGTCTCAAGCCAGGACAGTTGGTAGGATTTTGCAGGCCAGATGGTGGGGGATGAATGTAATGTGACATGAATCCCAGGTCCCGGTTGAGGCCGCACTCATGTGTGCGGAACTTGGCTATAAGTTTCTGCTCCGCGATTCTGCGTTGTCGCGGGTCCTGAAGGCCGCCTTGGAGAACGCTTACCCGGAGATCAGAGGCTGAATGCCCTTGACTGCTGAAGTGTTCCCCGACTGGAAGGGAACATTCCTGCCTGGTGATTGTTGCGCGATGTCCGTTCATTCGTTGTCGCAGCGTCTGCATGGTCTCGTCAATGTACCACGCTTCGGGACATCCTTTCCTGCAGCGTATGAGGTAGACAACGTTGGCCGAGTCGCACGAGTATGTACCGCGTACCTGGTGGGTGGTGTTCTCACGTGTAATGGTGGTATCCATGTCGATGATCTGGCACGTCTTGCAGAGATTGCCATGACAGGGTTGTGTGGTGTCGTGGTCACTGTTCTGAAGACTGGGTAGTTTGCTGCACACAATGGTTCGTTTGAGGTTGCGCGGTTGTTTGAAGGCAAGTAGTGGGGGTGTGGGGATGACCTTGGCAAGATGTTCATCGTCATCAATGACGTGTTGAAGGCTGTGAAGAAGATGGCGTAGTTTCTCCGCTCCGGGGAAGTACTGGACGACGAAGGGTATTCTGTCGGTTGTGTCCCATGTTTGTCTTCTGAGGAGGTCGGTCCGGTTTTTCGCTGTGGCGCGTTGGAACTGTCGATCGATGAGTCGAGTGCCATATCCCGTTCGTACGAGGGCATCGTTCAACGTCTGTAGATGTCTGTTACGCTCCTCCTCGTATGAGCAGATCCTGTGTATACGAAGCGATGGCATCTTTGAATTTGTCTATATATGTGTTTCTGGAACAGACCTCTTCATTCACCTGAGGAAGGAGCAGCGCTCCGAAAGCTAGTGACATCGAAACAAACCTGTTGGACTTTAACCTGGTGTTGTAAGACTTCGTACTACCTTCAGTAGAGGAGGGGTGGGTTGAAAGAAAGAAATGAAACACCTCTGGCTTGTTGTATGAAGCAGTTCGGATTATGAAGATGTGCAATGGTTTGTTGAAGAATAAAATGCTGCAGATTCTGAAATAATAACAATCTGGAAATACCCTGCAGGTCTGGCAGCATCTGTAGGTCGCTGATGTTTCTTCAGACTAGCATGTCCTTGTCCTGGAATAGTAGTAAAATGAGGGCTAATGCCATTGTTTTGTCTGTTTCGTTGGCACAATTGATTTTGGAACCCAACTACTGCCCTACACTGATTTGTTGCCAGTGCACAGTGCAGCAAGTTTGTGCAGGATAGCGACTGATCCCGTGAGATCAGTCCTTCTCCAGCTGCTGCTCATTGTAACAGATCCTGTTTTAATGGCCCTGTAAATTTAAATCCGTGCATTCAGTTTCAAACATCATCGTCCTGCTGTTCAACAGTCTTCTCTGTGGACAGGTTTCAGTTAAGTGTTAAGACTTCTTATACTTAGCCCATTCAGATGAAAAATTATGTCAACTCTTCCTCCTGGAGGGCAGCACGATGATGCAGTGGTTAGCACTGCGGCCTCACCGCGCCGAGGTCCCACGTTTGATCCCGGCTGTAGGTCACTGTCCATGTAGAGTTTGCACATTCTCTCCGCCGTGTTTGTATGGGTTTCGTCCCCACAACCCAAAGATGTGCAGGGTAGGTGGATTGGCCATGCTAAATTGTCCCTTAATTGGAAAAAATTAATTGGGTACTCTTAAAAATTTTTTTTTAACTCTTCCTCTTGGAGTGTGAAGTCAGTTTTGTCCTTCAGGGTGCTCTTTACTTGTTGCTAACATCTTGACATAGGTACCATAGAATTTACAGTGCAGAAGGAGGCCATTCTGCCCATCGAGTATGCACCAGCCCTTGGAACAGCATCCTACTTAAGCCCACACTTCCACCCAATCCCTGTAAACCTAGCAACCCGATCTAACCTTTTTGGACACTGAGGGGCATTTTAACATGGCCAATCCAACTAACCTGCACATTTTTGGAATGTGGGAAGAAACTGGAACACCCGGATGAAACCCACGCAGACATAGGGAGAAAGTGCAAACTGCACATAGACAGTCACCCGAGGCGGGAATTGAACCCGCGTCCCTGAAGCTGTGAGGCAGCAGTGCTAACCACCGTGCCACCCATAAATTGTATTTTTCTTTTTATTAATTTATCAGAGTTACAAAGCCAGAGCTCGGAATGTGGAGAGGGGCGAACCCCTAATCCAGCTCCTTGCCTGCTCCAAAATCCAATTCAAATTCAAATTGAATCCAATTCATGGTCCCCACGAGAGAGACATACCAGATCCAGGCATTACACCTGATCCCACGCTCATGTTAGCCAAAAGGCCAAGAAGCGCTACGCTTGATCTTAGCCAAAAGGCCGAGAAGCGATCCATAAATTGTATTTGGTGAAAACTCCCACTCCAAAGATGGTTAATCCTTCATGATAGTCCTCAATACCGGGCCCCGCAAAGTTGTGTACTTAGGCCCCGATTATACTCCCGATGCACACATGACTGTGTATGCACACACGACACTATGACCAAGAAACCACAACAGCACCTATACTTCCTCGGGAAACAAAGGAGATTCGGCATGTCCACATTGACTCTTACCAATTTTTATAGATGCACCATCCGGCTGCATCACAGCCTGGTATGATAACTGCTCAGCCCAAGACCATAAGAAACTATAGAGAGTCGTGAACACAGCCCAGTCCTTCATACGAAACCACCTACCATCCATTGGCTCTGTCTACACCTACCGCTGCCTTGGGAAAGCAGGCAGCATAATCAAAGGACCTGACCCCGACAAGCTCTGGCTGTCAATCTGAGCTCTCTTGGCGTCCTTTCCAATATTTTTCCCTCAATTGACGTCACTTTTTAAAAATCCTAAAGTCATGAATGAAATGAAATGAAATGAAAATCGCTTATTGTCACAAGTAGGCTTCAGTGAAGTTGCTGTGAAAAGCTCCTAGTCGCCACATTCCGGTGCCTGTTCGGGGAGGCTGGTACGGGAATTGAACCGTGCTGCTGGCTTGCCTTGGTCTGCTTTCAAAGCCAGCGATTTAGCTGTGTGCTAAATCAGCCCCTAAGGTGAATAAATAGAATCATAGAATGATACTGCACAGAAGGTCATTCAGGCTATATCATGCCTATGCTGTATCATTTGAAGCTATTCAAACCCATTACCCTGACATTTACTGCCCTGTAATCTTTTTCCTCCTTCAACTAGTTACTCAATTCTGATTGAATGTTACTTTTGAATCTGCTTTGACCTCTTTTTCAGGCAAACCGCAAGTCAACTTGTTATTAAAATAAAAGGTTTCCTCCTCACCAATGGTTCTTTTGCCAATCACCTTAAATTTGTCCTCCGATATCAGCCCTTCTGCCACTGGAAACAGTTTCTCCTTATTTACTTCATAAAGACTATTCATGATTTTGAATGCCTCTATCAAATCTCTCAATCTTCTCTACTCTTTTTTTTAAATTAAGGGGCAATTTAGCATGGCCAATCCACCCAGCCTGCACATCATTGGGTTGTGGATGCGAAACCCACGCAAACACGGGGAGAATGTGCAAACTCGACATGGACAGTGACCCAGAGCCACAATCGAACCTGGGACATCGGCGCTGTGAGGCAACAGGGCTAACCCACTGCGCCACCGTGCTGCCCCATCTTCTCCAGTTCCTCTACACAACTGAAGTTGTTAGACGTTTTAGTTGCTGTGAAATGAAGAGTCTAAAGTTCTTGTTTCCTTTTCACCAAATACCATTTATTTCACTTCCACAGCCTCTGCACAAAACTCTTAACAACATACCACCTGACAGAGGCGACCTGAAGCCCCTTTACATATCAGTGTCAATTAATGGATACTTAACATAAATTCGACAACTAATTGCAATGTCTCTTAACCCATTACTTAAGTCTCCCCTTCCTTGGAGAAAAAAAATAATTAGATGAAAACAAAATTTTAAGAAACTCAAAAACACACACATGATGTCCCCCCCTTTTTTTTTTGTTTGGACAAGAAAAAAAAGTCACAGAAACAAGTGCCCTTCATTAACAATATCCAAAAGTTTCTGTGAATTCGCCCCTCTTTTCGTAAAACAGTCTGACAGTTGATAGCTCCTGTCGACCCATTTATTTTTGTTATTTCCCCTCTGTCCAACATCTGCTTCAAACTTGCGATGTCTATCCGTAACCTCTTTTCATTGAAACTTTTTGTAGAGTGCACATTTTTCCACAGGGATTTATTGTCAATGTGACAGTCAATAGGTATATTACCCAAATCCCCAAATTTCTGTCACTATCATACTTATATAAAAAGCCATATCCAACGCCTCTACAAGGCTTAACGTCTCAGCAGCCAAAGTGCTTTTTACCACTCTCCTTATTTTCTTTGTTTCCCACACAAGTGGGCAACATTTACCATTGTTCCCCAAAAGGAAAATTATAAAACCTCCTGCGCTTGAAACCCCATCACATAAATTTGCGTCACTATAAACTATGAGTTTCAAGTGCTTAAGGTCACCTAAAACCGGGAACTTCAAAACACATTCCTGCATTTTTCTATCTTTGAAACCATTGCGTCTTTTTGTGAAACTCGGCCACGACTAATTGCTATTGGGGTGATGCTTTCCAAATAAGATTGCTGACGTAAAGTTGCCCCTAACTTAGTCTGTCCAATTTCCAGTCCAATATATTTAAATGCACCAGAAGCCTGACTTCCAACCCTGAATTCTCTCCTCAAACCAGAGATTACAATAGCTTCAAAATCACTAGTCCCACCCCACAAAAAATCATCGACATGCATCATAAAAATGCCAGAAAGATTTCCTTTATAGTGCCAGTAAAACATTGCAGGATTTGCTTTCAACTGGCAACAGCCTAACTTTAACAAAACTGCCCTTACCGAAAAATACCAGACTCTAGATGCATCATTTAATCCATATACACATTTGTTCAACTTCCAGAATACGCCTTCTTTGTTAGCTGCTTCTTTAGGAGGATGGAGGAAAATGTCTCTCTGGAGCGGATGCCCCTGCAAAAAGGCAGCTTTTATATCTATAGATTTGCATTCCTATGCCTTTGTGGCTAATAGAGACAAGAAGATCTTTAAAATAACCTTTCCTGCTGTAGGTGAATCTACCCGTAAATCCTGATCTTGTAAGTTTTCTTCAAATCTCCTTGCCACAAGCCTGGCCTTTGTCTTATAAGTTCCATCCGGAAGAACCCTTTCCGTGCAAATCCATCTGTGGGATCGAGCTCTTTGTCCCCTATCCGGTACTTCCGTGTATACCCCAAATTCACTCCAACTATGCAATTCTTGCTGTTTATCTTCTTTAATAACTTTTTCATCTAATTTATTTGAAGCCACCAAAATCTCATGTGCATGTGGGCTTCTACTCCTATTAGTATTCGTAGTGTTACTCATGTTACGAGATCTTGACAAACTATGTCCCCTCTCCTGCCTGGTATCTCGTTCTGTACTGCTACTGCTTGATCTTTCCCTTCTGCTGTGGGATGCCCTTTCAATAGTTCTCAACCTTTTCCTGCGGACCTGTTCACTATCCGATGTACTATCTGAACTGGCACTGCATTTCTGTGCCCTCCATTTTTGAACTTCGTTTTCCCAATCCATTGTCTTGACTCCTTCCCCTGAATGCTGTACATTCAACCAATGTTTATACTTTCCAGTAACCTTCCCTGCTCTACTAATAACAGTTGCATCCTTCCATTGACTAGACCCTTCAGGCAAGTATGTACCAACTTTTGGCGGTTGCCCTTTCAGAGAAATGGCCTGTTTTAATTCACCAGAAGTGTTGTGTTCCTCCACAGAAACCCTGTCTATATCAGTTAATTGGTCCTCATAGTTCTGTAACACATGCGTACCAGATGACTCTGGTCCCTCGTCATGTCTGTCTGCTCTGTCTAAATTTGTAATCTGTACCCATTATCCTTGATGAATGGACCCTAACAGTTTGATTACCATGTTGCAAAATAATTGTTTTGCCATCTATGCCTATGGATTTCCCTGGGCCTATCCATTCATTAGAATTGTCTCTCTTATAGTACACCATGTCTCCTTGCTGAAAAACGGCATCGGATGGCCGTACGTTATGTCTTAAAGCTCTGCGAATTCTTTCGGAGACTTCTGCTTCCAAAAAAGCGTTTCTACTGCTATGTAATGCATTTAAATGTTCAGCAAAACTAGAGCTAATTGTAGTCCCCTCCCAAGCTAGAGGCTGGTCATCCAAAATGGACGGAATTTTAGGATTTCTACCAAACACTAATTGATAAGGACTATAGCCCCCAACCATCTGCAATGAATTCTTTGCAGGTACTGCCCATGCTAAAGCTGAATTTAGCCTGCAATTTGGTCGATCTGCCAACATTTTCCGAAGCATGTCATTGATGACAGCATGATTTCTTTCACAGACACCATTACTAAATGGGCTTTCTGCAGCCGTATTCATAACTCTGATATACATTTTTCAGCCTCCGAGGAGATTGCAAATTGCCTATGCAGTTTTAATACCACAAGCTTTTTATCAGCTAAAGTCCCATTTTCAACTGCCATTAGCACATTCTTAATGACTCTACTTGAAAAATTATTTGTCAGTAATGGAATACAATAGTGTCCCGACTGTGTAAATTGTAAGTCCACCTCTTTCCAAAAACTGTTGCCTTATCCTGTTCCATATCCAGTTTCATGTGTGCTTTCTTCATCGACGGTCTGCTCAGAAGCAAAGGTATCTCACTTATACAACATCCATGCTAATGAAATGATTCACTCCGGCAATATTGCAAGGGATCACCACTCTTTTCAGCGACTTCAGAGGATTATCATCCCCAAACCTGAAACTTGTGGAACTTTCAAATTCCTTAACCTTGTTACGATTTTCAGCATTCAAAGAGTCCAGGTAACATTCTAACCAGTCAATTCCACACACAGTAGATGTGCAGCCACTGTCCAATACAGCACAGTTGTAGGATTCTGCAACCAACACCCTCATTACTGGCGTAAAACTGCTTGTCAATAGGACAATGCCTTCTTTCTGGTCACTATCTTTTTCCTCTTCTGACTCTTCCGTGTCATGTGTCGCTTCAAACACTCTATCATAACGAGTTGGACAGTTGAAAGCATAATGGTATTGAGAGTCACATCGAAAACATTGATTTATCATGCCCCGTGCATTTCTGGGGTTCATCTTCCTATTGTAGGTTCTAACTGGGTTTCTGTCTTCATAATTTCCTTGTCTCGGTCCCCGTTTATAGTCTTGAGCCCTGTTCGTAGCCATACGATTTTGCCATCCTGTTACTAGTGTATCTTCCATATTCTGCCTTATTGCAGGCTGACCTATTTGGGTCATCAGAGCCATCGGAATTGAATGTTTCCCCAGAAACTTTTGTAAAGTTTTTGTCATCTGTTCGAATCAGGTATCCTTATCAGTAAACTGAACTCGTGTCAAAACCAGGAGCCTATCCATGTTGCTTACTCTATCACAGTCAAGTAATTTAAAGGCCAACACAGACTGGAAATTCCAGATTGTGTTTTTGCAGCCTTTTATATAGTCTGCCAAATTCCATTATATAGTCTTCCATGGAGATAGCCTCCATTTTCCGGAACTTATCAAAATCCGACCATGCTTCATACACCCTTAACAAGTCATCTTTCTTATAAATCTTATCCATATAATGTAATAAAGTCTCCAGACCTTCTTCTGAGTCTAACTCTTCCAATTCCAGCTCAGTTTGTTTCGGATTTTACTGCCATATGGTAGAGAAAGAGCCAATGCCATACCTTGTTTTCTCTTTCCCAAAACAGTTACTTTAGTCCACATAACTACTGCACTTCTCCATTGGTCGTACGATTCCCTTTCAGAAAATAAGGGAGGATAGTCATATCCAGCCATCTTTATCCTGGGTTCAGCCATGTATCTTTTTTTTTTCTTCCTTCTCACTCACTCCTTGGTTTGATCAGGAAAAGTTGTATCTTTCAAACCTTCACATTTGCACAGCAACCATCCTCTGCTACCATTGTTAGATGTTTTAGTTGCTGTGAAATGAAGAGTCTAAAGTTCTTGTTTCCTTTCCACCAAACACCATTTATTTCACTTCCACAGCCTCTGCACAAAACTCTTAACAACACACCACCTGACAGAGGCCACCTGAAGCCCCTTTACAGATCAGTGTCAATTAATGGATACTTAACATAAATGAGACAACTAATTGCAATGTCTCTTAACCCATTACTTAACAGAAGTCCCTCATCCCTTGTGCAATTCTAGTACACATTCCTCAAGACTTTGACATCTTTTCTAAAGTGCGGTGTCCAGAACTGAAGACATTACCCAGGTGGAACACTAATCAGTGTTAATTAAAGTTTCAAGATAATTTCAATGCTTTAGTCCTAATTTAATGAAGTCCACAATACCATATGCTTTTTTAACAGTCTTCTCAACCTATTCATAAACCCTAGGGCTCTTCTCTTCTGCGCGCCCAAAAATCACTTCTATTTAACTCATATTGTCTCTTATGGGTGGCATGGTAGCACAGTGGTTAGCACTGTTGCTTCACAGCTCCAGGGTCCCAGGTTAGATTCCCGGCTTAGGTCATTCTGTGTGGAGTCTGCATGTTCTCCCTGTGTCTTGGTGGGTGTCCTCCAGGTGCTCCGGTTTCTTCCCACGAGTCCCGAAAGACGTGCTGTTAGGTAAGTTAGGTAATTTGGACATTCTGAATTCTTCCTCTGTGTACCCGAACAGGCGCCGGAATGTGGCAACGAGGGGCTTTTCACAGTAACTTCATTGCAGTGTTAATGTAAGCTTGTGACAATAAAGATTATTATTATTATATTCTCATTCTACTAATATGTATTGCTTCACTCTTTTTAAAAAGAAATTCCAATTAAGGGGCAATTTGGCGTGGCCAATCCACCTACCTTGCACGTCTTTTTTTATCATAGAATTTACAGTGCAGAAGTTGTGGGCTTTGAGTTGTGGGGGTGAGACCCACGCAGACATGGGGAGAATGTGGGCAAACTCCACATGGACGGTGACGCAGGGCCGGGATTGAACCCGGGTCCTCGGCGCCGTGAGGCAGCTGTGCCAACCACTGCACCACCGTGCCGCTCTGCCTCGCACTTGTGTTAAATTTCATCTGTCAGTTTATTTTACCGGTCTGTTTTTTTCTGAAGTCTGTTATTGTCCTCTTCATTTGAATTTAGTGTTGCCTTCAGAATTTGAAACAACATCGTGTACACTAAAGTCCAGTTCATTATCAAATATCAAGAGGAGCTGGGCAGCACTGTGGCGCAGTGGGTTAGCCCTGTTGCCTCTCGGCGCCGAGGTCCCAGGTTCGATCCCGGCTCTGGGTCGCTGTCTGTGTGGAGTTTGCACATTCTCCCCGTGTTTGCATGGGTTTTGCCCCCACAACCCAAAGATGTGCAGGCTAGGTGGATTCGCCACGCTAAATTGCAACCTAATTGGGGGGAAAAAATGAATTGGGTATTCTAGATTTATTTTTAAAAAACATATCTGTGCTGTCTTTCGATTATTAGCCCATTCTTTTCATAGATAGAATTTACAGTGCAGAAGGAGGCCATTCGGCCCATCGAGTCTGCACCAGCTCTTGGAAAGAGCACCCTACCCAAGGTCAACACCTCCACCCTATCCCCATAACCCAGTAACCCCACCCAACACTAAGGGCAATTTTGGACACTAAGGGAAATTTATCATGGCCAATCCACCTAACCTGCACATCTTTGGACTGTGGGAGGAAATCGGAGCACCCGGAGGAAACCCACGCGCACACAGGGAGGATGTGCTGACTCCGCACAGACAGTGACCCAAGCCGGAATCGAACCTGGGACCCTGGAGCTGTGAAGCAATTGTGCTATCCACCATACTACCGTGCTGCCCGAATGCTTTCCAGATGCCAATGAATTTATTCCAGATTATTGGCTCTGAAACTTTCACCACCACTGATGTTCGGCTGACTCGCCTATAAATGCTGGATTTAATCTCCACCCCCACCCCTCCCCCCCTCTTTTTTTTTAGTGGAATCTCTTCTTTCACCAACCAGAATATAAAGTTCTATGGTAACATACTCTTTTTTTTCTTCTTTTTTAAAATAAATTTAGAGTACCCAATTCATTTTTTCCAATTATGGGGCAATTTAGCGTGGTCCATCCACCTGGCTAATCCACCTAGCCTGCACATCTTTGGGTAGTACAGTTTACCCAGGTTAGTTGATTTAAGATATAAGACCATACGACATAGGAGCGGAAGTAAGGCCATTCGGCCCATCGAGTCCACTCCACCATTCGATCATGGCTGATTTCAACTCCATTTACCCGCTCTCTCTCCATAGCCCTTAATTCCACGAGAAATCAAGGATTCATCAACTTTTGGATTACGGTTAAATGATATAGTGTAGATTTATTTGTTCTCAAGGGCAGCACGGTAGCATTGTGGATAGCACAATTGCTTCACAGCTCCAGGGCCCCAGGTTCGATTCCGGCTTGGGTCACTGTCTGTGCGGAGTCTGCACGTCCTCCCCGTGTCTGCGTGGGTTTCCTCCGGGTGCTCCGGTTTCCTCCCACAATCAAAAGATGTGCGGGTTAGGTGAATTGGCCAATGATAAATTGCCCTTAATGTCCAAATTGCCCTTGGTGTTGGGTGAAGGTGTTGAGTTTGGGTGGGGTGCTCTTTCCAAGAGCCGGTGCAGACTCAAAAGGGCCGAATGGCCTCCTTCTGCACTGTAAATTCAATGATAATCTATGATTAATCTAGGACAAAGGTTCGGCACAACATCGTGGGCCGAAGGGCCTGTTCTGTGCTGTATTTTCTATGTTCTATGTTCTGTCTTAAAGACACTCAATGTCCCGGCCTCCACCACCCTCTGTGGCAATGAATTCCACAGACCCACCACTCTCTGGCTGAAGAAATTTCTCCTCATCTCTGTTCTAAAGTTTTATTCTAAGGCTGGGCCCCCGGGTCCTAGTCTCCCTTGCTAATGGGAACAACTCCCCTACGTCCACCCTATCTAAGCCATTCATTAACTTGTAAGTTTCTATTTGATCTCCCCTCAACCTCCTAAACTCCAATGAATATAATCCCAGGATCCTCAGACGTTCATCATATGTTAGGCCTACCATTCCTGGGATCATCCGTGTGAATTTCCGCTGGACCCGCTCCAGTGCCAGTATGTCCTTCCTGAGGAGTGGGGTCCAAAATTGCTCACAGTATTCTAAATGGGGCCTAACTAATGCTTTATAAAGCTTCAGAAGTACATCCCTGCTTTTATATTCCAAGCCTCTTGAGATAAATGACAACATTGCATTTGCTTTCCTAATTACGGACTCAACCTGCAAGTTTACCTTTAGAGAATCCTGGACTAGGACTCCCAAGTCCCTTTGCACTTCAGCATTATGAATTTTGTCACCGTTTAGAAAATAGTCCCTGCCTCTATTCTTTTTTCCAAAGTGCAAGACCTCGCACTTGCCCACGTTGAATTTCATCAGCCATTTCTTGGACCACTCTCCTAAACTGTCTAAATCTTTCTGCAGCCTCCCCACCTCCTCCATACTACCTGCCCCTCCACCTATCTTTGTATCATCGGCAAACTTAGCCAGAATTCCCCCAGTCCCGTCATCTAGATCTTTAATATATAAAGAGAACAGCTGTGGCCCCAACACTGAACCCTGCGAGACACCACTCGTCACCGGTTGCCATTCCGAAAAAGAACCTTTTATCCCAACTGTCTGCCTTCTGCCTGACAGCCAATCGTCAATCCATGTTAGTACCTTGCCTCGAATACCATGGGCCCTTATTTTACTCAGCTGTCTCCCGTGAGGCACCTTATCAAAGGCCTTTTGGAAGTCAAGATAGATAACATCCATTGGCTCTCCTTGGTCTAACCTATTTGTTATCTCTTCAAAGAACTCTTAACAGGTTTGTCAGGCACGACCTCCCCTTACTAAATCCATACTGACTTGTCCTAATCCGACCCTGCACTTCCAAGAATTTAGAAATCTCATCCTTAACAATGGATTCTAGAATCTTGGCAACACCCGAGGTTAGGCTAATTGGCCTATAATTTTCCATCTTTTTCCTTGTTCCCTTCTTGAACAGGAGGGTTACAACAGTGATTTTCCAATCCTCTGGGACTTTCCCTGACTCCAGTGACTTTTGAAAGATCATAACTAACGCCTCTACTATTTCTTCAGCTATCTCCTTTAGAACTCTAGGATGTAGCCCATCTGGGCCCGGAGATTTATCAATTTTTTTTTTTTTTTTTTTAATAAATGTTTTATTGAAATTTTTTTCCCAAACAACAATTTTTCCCCTCTTACAAAGCAAACGCAACAATAACAATACAGAAATTTTAAACAATACACAAGTAACAAAACCCCTTTATCTTTGACCTAAACTAACCCCCCCCCCCTGGGTTGCTGCTGCTGGTCATCTGTCTTCCCTCTAACGTTCCCCTAGGTAGTCGAGAAATGGCTGCCACCGCCTGGTGAACCCTTGAGCCGATCCTCTCAGGGCAAACTTTATCTGCTCCAGTTTAATGAACCCCGCCATATCATTTACCCAGGCCTCCAGTCCGGGGGGTTTCGCCTCCTTCCACATGAGTAGGATCCTGCGCCGGGCTACTAGGGACGCAAAGGCCACAACGTCGGCCTCTTTCGCCTCCTGCACTCCCGGCTCTTCCGCAACTCCAAATAGAGCTAACCCCCAGCCTGGTTTGACCCGGGCCTTCACCACCCGCGAAATCACTCCCGTCACTCCCTTCCAATACCCTTCCAGTGCCGGGCATGCCCAAAACATATGTGCGTGGTTTGCCGGGCTCCCACCACACCTCCCACATTTGTCCTCCACTCCAAAGAACCTGCTCAATCTTGCTCCCGTTATGTGTGCTCTATGTAGCACCTTAAATTGAATCAGGCTAAGCCTGGCGCATGAGGAAGAGGAATTTACCCTGCTTAGGGCATCAGCCCACATACCCTCCTCTATCTCCTCCCCTAGTTCTTCTTCCCACTTTCCTTTTAGTTCGCCCACCGACTCCTCCCCCTCTTCCCTCATCTCTCGGTAAATCTCTGACACCTTGCCCTCTCCGACCCACACCCCTGAAAGCACCCTGTCCTGTATCCCCTGTGTCGGGAGCAACGGAAATTCCCTCACCTGTTGTCTAGTAAACACCCTCACCTGCATATATCTCAAGAAATTTCCCCGGGGCAACTTATACTTTTCCTCCAATGCTCCCAAGCTCGCAAAAGTCCCATCTATAAATAAATCTCCCACCCTCCTAATTCCCAACTGGAACCAGCTCTGAAATCCTCCATCCATTCTTCCTGGGGCGAACCTATGGTTGTTCCTGATTGGGGACCCCACCAGGGCTCCCCGCACCCCTCTCTGTCGCCTCCACTGTCCCCAGATATTCAATGTTGCCGCCACCACCGGGTTTGTGGTAAACATTTTAGGTGAGATCGGTAGCGGCGCCGTCACCAGCGCCTCTAAACTCGTCCCTTTACAGGACTTTCTCTCCAGTCTTTCCCACGCCGCTCCCTCACCCTCCATCATCCATTTACGTATCATTGCCACATTGGCGGCCCAATAGTAATCGCCCAAGTTCGGTAGTGCCAATCCTCCTCTGTCCCTACTACGCTGAAGGAACCCCCTCCTTACTCTCGGAACTTTCCCTGCCCACACGAAGCTCGTGATGCTCCTGTCTATTTTATTAAAAAAGGTCTTCGTGATTAGTATAGGGAGACATTGAAATACAAATAAGAACCTCGGGAGGACCATCATCTTAATTGCTTGCACCCTGCCCGCCAGCGATAGAGGCTGCATGTCCCACCTCTTGAAGTCCTCCTCCATTTGTTCTACCAACCGTGTCAGATTAAGTCTGTGCAAGGTTCCCCAACTCCTAGCGATCTGAATCCCCAGGTATCGGAAGTTTCTTTCCACTTTCCTTAGAGGCAAGCCTTCTATCTCTCTACTCTGGTCCCCTGGATGTATCCCAAATAATTCACTCTTCCCCATGTTTAGCCTATACCCCGAGAAATCCCCGAACCCCCTCAAAATTCGCATAACCTCGATCATTCCCCCCACTGGGTCCGACACGTATAACAATAGGTCATCCGCATATAACGAGACTCGGTGTTCTTCTCCCCCTCTAATCACCCCTCTCCATTTCCTGGAGTCTCTCAACGCCATGGCCAGAGGTTCAATTGCCAACGCGAACAACAATGGAGACAGCGGGCATCCCTGTCTTGTTCCCCTATATAGTCGGAAATACTCCGATCTATGTCGACCTGTAACTACGCTTGCCGTTGGAGCCCCATAAAGAAGTCTAACCCAGCTAATAAACCCGTTCCCAAACCCAAACCTCTTTAACACTTCCCATAAATACTCCCACTCCACCCTATCAAATGCCTTCTCTGCGTCCATTGCCGCCACTATCTCTGCCTCCCCCTCCACTGGGGGCATCATTATCACCCCTAATAGTCGTCGCACGTTAACATTCAGTTGTCTCCCTTTTACGAACCCTGTCTGATCTTCGTGCACCACCCCCGGGACACAGTCCTCTATCCTCGATGCCAGTACCTTTGCCAACAATTTGGCGTCCACGTTCAACAATGAAATGGGTCTATAGGACCCGCACTGCAACGGATCTTTATCCCTCTTCAAAATTAACGATATCGTCGCCTCCGACATCGTCGGGGGTAGAGTCCCCCCTTTCCTGGCCTCATTGAACGTCCTCACCATCAACGGGGCCAACAAGTCCACATATTTTCTGTAATACTCCACCGGGAACCCGTCTGGTCCTGGGGCCTTCCCTGCTTGCATGCTTCCCAGTCCCTTAATAACCTCGTCCACCCCAATCGGTGCCCCCAGGCCTACCACCCCCCGCTCCTCCACTTTCGGGAACCTCAATTGGTCCAGGAACTGCCGCATCCCCTCCTCTCCCTCTGGGGGTTGAGACCTATACAGTTCCTCATAGAAGGTCTTGAACACCTCATTTATCTTTCCTGCCCTTCGCACCGTGTCTCCCCTTTCGTCTCTAATTCCTCCTATCTCCCTCGCTGCTGCCCTCTTTCGCAATTGATGAGCCAACAGGCGACTCGCCTTTTCCCCATATTCATACCTCCTCCCCTGTGCCTTCCTCCACAGTACCTCCGCCTTTCTGGTGGTCAGAAGGTCAAATTCCGTCTGGAGTCGTCTCCTCTCCCTGTACAATTCCTCCTCCGGGGTCTCTGCAAATTCCCTATCCACCCTTAAAATCTCCCCCAGTAATCTTTCCCTTTCCTTGGCCTCTGCTTTCCTTTTGTGGGCCCCAATGGAGATCAGCTCTCCTCTGACCACCGCTTTTAGTGCTTCCCATACCACTCCCACAGGGACCTCGCCGTCGTCATTGACCTCCAGATATCTCTCAATACACCCCCGCACTCTTGCACACACTCCCTCATCCGCCATCAGTCCCACATCTAATCGCCAGAGTGTTCTCTGCTCCCTTTCCTCTCCTAATTCCAGGTCCACCCAATGTGGGGCATGATCCGAAACCGCTATGGCTGAGTACTCAGCTTCTTCCACCCTAGAGATCAACCACCTTCCCAAAACAAAAAAATCTATCCGGGAGTACACTTTATGGACATGGGAGAAGAAGGAAAACTCCCTAGCCCTAGGTCTAAGAAATCGCCATGGATCCACTCCCCCCATTTGGTCCATAAACCCCTTAAGTACCTTGGCCGCTGCCGGCCTTCTTCCGGTCCTTGAGCTGGATCTATCTAGCCCCGGGTCCAGCACCGTATTAAAGTCCCCTCCTAAAATCAAGTTTCCTACCTCCAGGTCCGGTATACGCCCCAGCATCCGTCTCATAAATCCTGCATCGTCCCAGTTTGGGGCATACACGTTAACCAACACGACCTCCATTCCCTCCAGCCTGCCACTCACCATTACATATCTACCTCCGCTATCTGCTACGATGTTCTTTGCTTCAAATGCGACCTGTTTTCCCACCAAAATGGCCACCCCTCTATTCTTTGCGTCCAGTCCTGAGTGGAACACCTGTCCCACCCATCCTTTCCTTAGCCTAACTTGGTCCGCCACCTTTAGGTGCGTCTCTTGGAGCATAACCACGTCTGCCCTTAGTCCTTTCAAATGCGCGAGCACTCTGGCCCTTTTTATCGGTCCGTTCAGGCCTCTCACGTTCCACGTGATCAGCCTCACTAGGGGGCTACCTGCCCCCCTCCCGTGTCGACTAGCCATTACCTTCTCTAGGCCAGTCCCATATCCCGCCTCCGCGCTCCCGCTCGCTCCCCCAGCGTCGCACACCATCCCCGCCCACCCACTCTTTAGCCATTTCCTTTTGGATTTCCGCAGCAGCAACCCAGTTGTCCCCCACCCGCCCCCCCCTCCCTCCCCCCCCCTCCCCGCTAGATCTCTTTCTAGCATGATTGCTCCCCCCATATTACTTTCGTAAGTCAGCTGACTTCAACTGACCCCGGCTACTCCTGCTCACTCCTCGACCCCCCCCATGTGGGGAACTCCCATCCGCCTTGCGCCTGTCTTCCCGCCTTATTCTTTCTGGTGCGGGAACATCCCTTTACCTGACCCGCCTCTTATGGCGCAGCTCCCTTTCCCCTCCCCCTCCCCTTCCCCATTCTCCAACTATGTCCCGTCTTTCCCCCCTCACCGGCGCCCACATTTCCCCAATGTCTCCCCCCTTCCCTGTTTACTTCTCAATTAACTTCCACCGTAACATTAACAATAACATTTCCTGCAGCATCAGTCCCTCAGTTCCGATCCAATTTCTCTTCTTTGATGAAGGTCCATGCTTCCTCCGCCGTCTCGAAATAATGGTGTCTCTCCTGATACGTGACCCATAGTCTTGCCGGCTGCAGCATCCCGAACTTCACCTTCCTTTTATGCAACACCTCTTTGGCTCGGTTGAAGCTCGCCCTCCTTCTCGCCACCTCCGCACTCCAATCCTGGTATACCCGTACCACTGCATTCTCCCATCTGCTACTCCGCACCTTTTTAGCCCATCTCAGGACCTCTTCTCTATCCTTAAGGCGGTAAAATCGCACGATTATCGCCCTGGGTGGTTCTCCCGCTTTTGGTCTTCTCGCCGGAATCCGATTTGCCCACTCCACCTCCAAGGGGCCAGTAGGGGCCTCAGCACCCATCAGTGAGCTCAGCATCGTACTTGCGTACGCTCCACAGTCCACTCCTTCCACACCCTCAGGGAGACCCAGTATCCAAAGGTTCTTCCTTCGCGCTCCATTTTCTAGGGCTTCGATCCTTTCAGTACACTTTTTATGAAGTGCCTCGTGCGTCTGTGTCTTAACCGCCAGGCCCAGGATCTCGTCCTCAATATCTGTCACCTTCTGCTCCACCACGCGGAGCTCTGTCTCCTGGGTCTTTAATGTCTCCTTGAGCCCCTCAATTACCTGTAGCAACGGGGTCAGCACCTCCCTCTTCAGCAGCTCCACGCACCATCTCACAATTTCATGCTCAGGCCCCCATGTCGCCTGCGCTTTCTCCGCCGCCATCTTGTACTTCTCTCTTTCTGACCCTTTGGTCGACGATTCCTCGCGCTGCAGCCGCCGCCGCCGGTTTTTTCCTCCTTCGTTTGGGGGGGGAACTCCCTTCTCACACGCCCCACACCGGGTTGCGTCGTCGAAAAATTCCCCGTTGGGGCTCTTAAAAGAGCCCGAAGGTCCGTCGGAGCTGGAGCCGCCGAAGCGTGCGGCTAGCTAGGCATCACCGCAACCGGAAGTCCCTTCAGTGGCCTTGATGAGGTCTTTTCACAGTTGTTCCCTCTGCTGCTAGAATTCACTTTTGATACAGGCCCTCAGGTCAGCTTGCAGCTTTAAGCTTGCCCTTCCCCCGCCTGCATGCTGGAAGAGGCCCTGTTTATCCTGCAGTTGCAGCCAAATCTTTTACTGTTTCTGCGTGTGTCTGGCAACCAAGAGACATACCCTTCCTGGGGGACACTGTCGGGGGAATATTGCAGCCTTCTTTCCACACCGGGAAATGTCAAACAAATGCCGTGGGGGCCCTGTAAAAGAGCCCAAAAGTCCGTTCCAAGCAGGAGCTGCCGAATATGCGACCTAGCTCTGCATAGCCGCACCCGGAAGTGATTTATCAATTTTTAGACCTCTTAGTTTCTCTAGCACTTTCTCCTTTGTGATGGCTACCATATTCAACTCTGCTCCCTGACTCTCCTGAATTGTTGGGATATTACTCATGTCTTCTACTGTGAAGACTGACGCAAAGTACTTATTTAGTTCCTCAGCTATTTCCTTGTCTCCCATCACTAGATTAACAGCGTCATTTTGGAGCGGCCCAATGTCTACTTTTGCCTTCCGTTTGTTTTTAATGTATTTAAAGAAACTTTTACTATCATTCCTAATGTTACTGGCTAGCCTACCTTCATAATTGATCCTCTCTTTCCTTATTTCTCTCTTTGTTATCCTCTGTTTGTTTTTGTAGCCTTCCCAATCTTCTGACTTCCCACTACTCTTTGCCACATTATAGGCTTTCTCTTTTGCTTTGATGCATTCACTAACTTCCTTTGTCAGCCATGGCTGCCTAATCCCCCCTCTGATAACCTTTCTTTTCTTTGGGATGAACCTCTACTGTGTCATCAATTACTCCCAGAAACTCCTGCCATTGCTATTCTACTGTCTTTCCCACTCGGCTCTGCTCCCAGTCGATTTTCGTCAGTTCCTCCCTCATGCCCCTGTAGTTACCTTTATTTAACTGTAACACCTTTACATCTGATTCTACCTTCTTTCTTTCAAATTGGAGATTGAATTCTACCATATTATTATCACTGCCTCCTAAGTGTTCCCTTACTTTAAGATCTTTAATCAAGTCTGGCTCATTACATAACACTAAGTCCAGAATGGCCTGTTCCCTCGTGGGCTCCATCGCAAGCTGTTCCAAAAAGCCCTCCTGTAAACATTCAATGAATTCCCTTTCCTTGGATCCACTGGCAGCATTATTTACCCAGTCCACCTGCATATTGAAGTCCCCCATGATCACTGTGACCTTGCCTTTCTGACATGCACTTCCTATTTCGTGGTGCATTTTGTGCCCCTGGTCCTGACCACTGTTAGGAGGCCTGTATATAACTCCCATTATGGTTTTTTTGCCTTCGTGGTTCCTCAACTCTACCCACACAGACTCCACATCATCTGAACCTATGTCGTTTAGTGCTATTGATTTAATTACATTCCTAATTAACAAGGCAACCTTGTTGTGCCGTAGTGAACATAATCATTTTAAAAAATAAATTTAGAGTACTCAAATTTTTTTTCCCATTAAGGGAAATTTAGCATGGCCAATCCCCCTAACCTGCACATCATTTCGTTGTGGGGATGAAACCCACGCAGACACGAGGAGAATGTGCAAACTCCACAAGGACAGTGACCCAGGGCCGCAATTCGAAACCTAGTCCTCAGTGCCATAGGAAGCAGTGCTAACCACTGTGCCACATGCCACCCTTAGTGAGCATAATCATTACCAGTTTGTGTAGAGTAATTTGTGTCTGAGTCTCTTTTGGGTAATAAAGTGGGATGCTTGTTGTGGTGACGCTTTACTGCTTGTGGCTAATCTGCCAGAAATTCAATTGATGGGGCGAAGTGCCAAAGCCAGTTGATATGTAAATGAAAGGGATCATGTGTCTTAGCACTATCAATCAGCTCTCTGCTTTGACTTTGTAAGATCTCTGCACAAGTTGTTAAGAGAATGACTTGATACACCATCAATAACACACAACGAGTGATGAACGTAACTGCGTCGGAGGCGGAGACTTGCCACCTTTATACAGAAGCCCGAAGGGAGGAGCCACAGGCGGAGCCAGCCTGGACAAGCCCAGGCATGCACAATACAATACATATAATGCAATAATGTGGTTTACCACATTCGCCCCCTGTTTTAAAAAAAAGAGTCCGGCGGGGGTGAAGTGGTCTTAAAGGTCAAGTCTGTCGGGGGCCTTGACCTTCCGCCGTGATCGCCTCAGTCCCGGCTGTGGTGTGGGCGCCGGCGTTGAGACCACATCTGGGAGCGTGTTTTCTTCTTCTTCTTCACCCAGATGTTGAGTCGGCGAAAGGGGGGTGGAGCGGTGTATGGACGAGGTGGTGGTGCTTGTCGCTGGTGGGCCAGCGGGTGTCAGTACGTGAGGTAGGTGGACAGGGGTGGGGGAAGACGGTGTAGGGTGGGGGGTGGTGGTGATGGTCGCCGGGGAGCCTGCAGGTGACAAATCCCGTAGGGAGACTGTGTTCTGCCGCCCGTCCTGGTGTGTCACGTAGGCATATTGGGGGTTTGCATGGAGGAGCAGGACCTTCTCGATGAAGGGGGCGATTTTATGGCTCCTCGCATGCTTCCGGAGAAGGACGGGCCCCGGGACTGTCAGCCAGGACGGAAGCGAGACCCCGGAGGTGGATTTCCTGGGGAAGGCAAACATAGGTTCATGAGGAGTCTCGTTGGTGGCTGTACATAGGAGCGACCGGATGGAGTGGAGCGCGTCAGGGAGGACCTCCTGCCAGCGGGAGACTGGGAGACTTCTCGACCGTAGGGCCAGAAGGACGGCCTTCCAGACCGTCGCGTTCTCCATCTCCACCTGTCCGTTTCCCCGGGGGTTATAGCTGGTCGTCCTGTTGGAGGCAATGCCTTTGCTGAGCCGGAACTGACGCAACTCGGCGCTCATAAAGGAGGAGCCCCGGTCACTGTGGATGTAGGCGGGGAACCCGAACAGGGTGAAAAGACTGTGCAGGGCCTTGATGACGGTGGCAGCGGTCATGTCAGAGCAGGGGATGGCGAAGGGGAATCATGAGTACTCGTCAACGATGTTGAGGAAGTACACGGTACGGTACAGGAGAAGAAAGCCACGGGCCTGCCCGCCTGGTTGAGTGTAGCGGCCAGAGCAAAGTCCGACTCATCGCTCTCCACTTGGAATGGGATGGACTCGTCCACAGCATGAATCGCGGCTTTGGCAATATCTGCCTTGATGCGATTGAAGGCCAGTCGGCCCTCAGCCGTCAGGGGAAAAATGGTGGATTTGATCAGTGGACGGGCCTTGTCCGCATAGTTGGGGACCCACTGGGCATAGTACGAGAAGAACCCCAGGCATCTCTTCAGGGCCTTGGGGCAGTGGGGGAGGGGAGGTTCCAGGAGGGGGCACATGCGGTCGGGCCCTAGGACTCCGTGTTCCACGAAGTAGCCGAGGATGGCTAGGCGGGTTGTGTGGAAGACTCATTTCTCTCTATTATAGGTTAGGTTCAGGAGTTTAGCGGTGTGGAGGAAGCGCCAGAGGTTCTCGTCATGGTCCTGCTGGTCATGGCCGCAGATGGTGACATTGTCTAGGTACGGGAACGTGGCCCGCAGCCCGTACTGGTCAACCATTCGGTCCATTTCTCTTTGGAAGGCCGTTACCCTGTTGGTAACGCCGAAGGGGACCCTGAGGAAGTAGTAGAGGCAGCCATCTGCCTCGAAGGCAGTGTATTGGCGGTCCTCCGGCCGGATAGGGAGCTGGTGGTACGCGATCTTCAAGTCGACTGTGGAGAAGACTTGATACTGCGCAATCTGATTGACCATGTCAGATATGCGGGGGAGGGGGTACGCATCGAGCTGCGTGTACCGGTTAATGGTCTGGCTGTAATCCGTGACCATCCGGTGCTTCTCCTCCGTCTTGACGACCACCAGTTGGGCTCTCCAGGGGCTGTTACTAGCCTCAATGATTCCCTCTCGCAGGAGTCGCTGGACCTCCGCCCTGTCCTGGGCACTGTAGCGTCTGCTTCTGTAGCGACTGGCTTACAGTCCGGGGTGAGGTTTGCGAAGAGGGAGGGTGAGGCGACCTGGAGGGTCGCGAGGCTACAGGCGGTTTCGGGGGGGGGGGGTCTGCCGAATTCTAAGGTATGGCTCTGGAAGTCGAGCCCCAGTAATAGGGCCGCGCAGAGATGGGGGAAGACGTAGAGCTTAAAGTTGGTGTACTCTACGTCTTCAGTAAGGGTCGCGACACAGTATCCCCGGATTTCTACTGCGTGGGATCCGGAAGCCAGGGAGATTTTCTGGGTCGCGGGTAGGATGGGGAGGGAACAGCTCCATACCGAATCTGGGTGTATGAAGTTGTCTCTGCTCTCGGAGTCGAAAAGGCAGGCCGTCTCGTGCCCGTTGATCCGGAAGGTCATCGTGGACTTCGCGAGGTGGTGCGGCCGGGACTGGTCGAGTGTGACGGAGGCGAGCGTCTGAAGGCGGTTGGTAGGCCTGTCGGAGGTAGCGGCGGCCAGCATAAGGTCGGGTGAGCTGGTCTCCCGGGAGGCTGCGGAGTGGTCCCAAGATGGCGGCCCCCATGAGTCGCAGGTGGCGGATGGCATTGGTGATGGTGTCCAAGATGGCGGCCCCCATGGGTCGCACGTGGCGGGTGGCAGCGGCGATGGTGTCCAGGATGGCGGCCCCCGTGGGTCGCACGTGGCGGCCGAAATTAAAGGTGGCGGCCAAGGTGGCGGCGCCCACGGGTCGCACATGGCGGGTGGCGCTGCAGCTGGGGGCAACCCCGACAGGCAGCAGGCAATGCTGCTGGGCCTGGAAGATTTAGTGGGGGATCGGGCCTGGCAGGCTTTTGCGAAGTGGCCCTTCTTCCCACAGCCGTTACAAGTTGCGTTCCATGCCGGGCAACGTTGTCTGGGGTGAGTACCCTGACTGCAGAAGTAGCACCTCGGGCCTCCGGCGTTGGCGGGCCGCTGCGTGGCGCACCCGGGATGGTTGATGGCTGCACCCACGAGGCCCATGAGGGTGCCGTGCGGTCGGAGGTGTAGGCCCCCATGTCCTGGGAGGCCACCTCCCAGAGTTGTACTGTCTCTGGGAGGCCGAGTGTCCCCCTTCTAGTAACCGCTGGCGGATATAAGCGTCCCTGATCAGTAGCTCTGCGTGCTGGGTAGGCGATATCGCCCGGCAGTCATAGTTCCGGCAGAGATGCGCAAGGCACGCAGGAATTCTGCAAGTGATTTCCCAGGACGTTGCTGTCACGTGGCGAGGAGGTGCCTAGCATATACCTGGTTAACGGATTTCACTTACTGTCCTTTTAGCAACGTTATTGCCTACGAGGGGGCGTCCCTGATGAGGAGAAAGACTCTTGGGGCTCACCCGTGCGTGGAGGACCTGCTTCTTCTGGAGGTCTGTGAGGTCTTCGTTGAAGGATGCGAGGTACACTTCGAAGCAGCTTAGCCAGTGTTCAAACGTTTCTGTAGTGTCGGCTGCCTGTGGGTCCAGCTCCAAGCAATCAGGCTTGAATGAGTTCATCTTTAGGAGTTTAGTGTATTAAGTTGATACACCATCAGTAACACACAATGAGTGATGAACGTAACTGAGGCTTTAATACTCTAAACAGCAAGCATCCTGCCTCTGGACCCGAACTGGGTCGGAGGCGGAGACTTGCCACCTATATACAGAAGCCTGAGGGGAGGAGCCACAGGCGGAGCCAGCCTGGACAAGCCCAGCCTGCACAATACAATACATATAATACAATAACGTGGTTTACCACATGACCTAGATCTCCTTATCAGAGATTCATCCTGTTGACATCGGTTCCCCAGTGTTTTGCTGCTGAGCATATTGTAAGGGGAGAGAAATGGCAAACACTGGCCCATATGGGTGTATGTTTGGGTGGAATGGAGCATTGGGCTCTGACTTCACATGTGCCTTTGTGTATGTTGAGAAGTTGTTGAGAGTAATGACCTACTCAGTAATTCACCATCTCCAGAACAGCAGCGTGCCTTTAAACTTGGCAGCGATTTTTTTTTTTTTTCTTTTTAAATATTTTTTATTCTCCTTTTTCACATTTTCTCCCAGATTTACACCCACCAACAACAAACAATAATCAGTAACAAATATGTCAATCCCCATATCAATAACAATGGTCCCATGCTCCCACCAAACCCCAAACATTAGCCCGCATGTTCACATAAACAAATGACAAAAAGGAATCCGGAATCACCCATAGTCACCATCAACACACACCGCCCCCCTCCCCCCAACACTCCCACCCACCCCCCCCAACTAATGTTCAATGTTATCCAGTTCTTGAAAGTGCATGATGAATAATGCCCATGAATTGTAGAACCCCTCCATTCATCCCCTCAGTTCAAACTTAACCTTCTCAAGAGTCAAGAATTCCAACAAGTGCCCCCGCCATGCCAGGGCACAGGGTGGAGAGGTTACTCTCCATCCCATCAGGATCCGCCTTCGGGCGATCAACGAGGTGAAGGCTACAACATCTGCCTCCGCACCCGTTTCCAACCCTGGCTGGTCCGACACTCCGAATATGGCCTCCCGGGGGCCGGGGTCCAGTTTCACGTGCACCACTTTAGAAATCACCCTAAAAACCTCCTTCCAGTAATCCTGTAGCTTTGGACAGGACCAAAACATATGAACGTGATTACCCCCCCGCCCCCCCCCCCCCGGGCAACATTCACACACATCTTCTACTCCTTCAAAGAATCGGCTCATCCTCGCCCTCGTGAGGTGTCCTCTGTATACCACCTTCAGCTGTATCAGCCCCAACCTCGCGCACGAGGTGGAGGCATTCACTCTCCAGAGCACCTCACACCAGAACCCCCCCTCCATATCCTCTCCCAACTCTTCCTCCCACTTTGCTTTGATCCCTTCCAGTGGTGCCTTCTCCTCTTCCAAAATAGCTCCGTAAACCTCTGACACTACCCCCTTGTCCAGTCCTCCTGTCGTCAGCAAACTTTGCAGAGATGATATACTTGGAAGCATGTATCCATCCCTCCAGGAAAAATGGTTAAGTAATTTATATTACAAATCCTATTTGTCATTATGTGGTGAAAAAATGTAGCTTGTTTTTACTGGTTTGTCTTTCTATCACTGGTTAAAAGCTTTAATATAACCGTTGATATAAAATGTTAAAAGTCCAATAAAAATACTTTTAAAAAAGCTTTAATACACAGGTAAATCGGCCAGCACGGTAGCACGGTGGTTAGCACTGTGGCTTCACAGCATCAGGGTCTCGACTGGGTCACTGTCTGTGCGGAGTCTGCACGGGCTCCCCGTGTCTGCGTGGGTTCCCTCCGGGTGCTCCAGTTTCCTCCCACTAGTCCCGAAAGATGTGCTGGTGTTAATTTGGACATTCTGAATTCTCCCTCTGTATACCCGATCAGGTGTCGGAATGTGGCGACTAGGGGCTTTTCACATTAACTGCATTGCGCCAGAATGTGGCGACTAGGGGCTTTTCACAGTAACTTCATTGTAATGTAAGCCTTCTTGTGACAATAAAATTATTATTATTATCCAGGTGCGGCACACTGCTGCCTCGCGGTGCTGAGGACCCAGGTTCGATCCCGATCCCAGGTCACTGTCCGTGTGGAGTTTTCACATTCTCCCCGTGTCTGCTAAGGTCTCACCCCGACAACCCAAAAATGTGCAGGATGGTGGATTGGCCACACTAAATTGCCCTTTAATTGGATACTCTAAATTTATATTTTTTTTAAAAAGAAAAAAATATATGCAGGTAAATCCAGTTTTTAGGAAATGGTCGGGCAAGTTCATTCCATAAAAAAGGATTTTCTTTAGAATTAGAGTAAAATAATCAGAGAACAGGGATACAATCAAGCAAAAATGGATTTATTTCACAGTCAGAATCATACACCACAAACAAAAGGGAATCGGCAAACGATTAAAATAAAATAATTTCCACAATGGAACACTTCTCCCTAATTGACCAAAAAATAAACAAAAATAACACACCCCAAGCCTGTCCATAAACCCGGCATTTCCAGTAAATACATATTATACAAATTTGGGATTACCTGTTGTCCAAATTTTTTTTAAGTGCAGGTCAGATGTTTTCCCGGAGGGAAGGTTACTCCAAGATGCCTTGCCCTGCTCTGTCCATTTTTATTATTCGCCTGCAATATTTTGCAAAACCTCTCAGCTGTACTCCAGTAAGATTGTTGAATTTGACATTTCCTCAAATAAGTGAGAAATGTAGGATCTGATACCTCAAGCCAATATCAGTTCGAGCATATTAGGCAATTATTTTTCCAGTCTTGTATATAAATTAACTTTCAAGTCAACCCAGGAAATAGAATGATCTACCCGAAATAGTGTTGGAAGCTGTACATACAATAGCTTTACAAGGGAAGTAGATCAATCTTTTAAAGAAGCAACATTTAAAAGGGCAATAAATTAAGATTGAATGGATAGGCGGGAAATACCTCATTTTGTGGCTTTCACCGTAGATGTTCGTGTGCAAGTTGACCGTTGAAACCTCAAACATTCCCTCCAAGAATGATAACGTACACACGGAGTATAAAAGTGGATGCTGGCATGAGTTTTGCAATGTCATGTTCTTTCAACACAATAAGTAGGCGTGTGAAAATTTGAGACTGATGACTCGCATACCATGTCATGCCTGAGAAATAGGATTGACTTTTATGGCGTATACATGCAAAAACATTTTCAGTGCTGGAAAAATGGGCCATCATATAAGCCATGTCGACTGTGCTACAATTTACAGTGATTCTAAATATATTGCATTATCTCAGCCTTTGTCAATATAACAGTGTTCATTGCCAAGATTATATCTCTGACTTAGCAAATTAGGTTTATCTATACTTCATTTGTCACTGATAGGTTTCCCAGCATTCAACAATCCCACAGCCCTGTGAACACAACAGAGGTACCTCTTTCCTTCATAGGTTTGCTGCAGTGGTGTTGGGGAGTTCTGCCATCTGTGATTCTTGGCATCTCCCCTTAGACAACAACCTGTAGCAGGCTTCTATGATAATGCGTCTATCTTCAGTTGTCCTGTTCTCATTCCAGTTTAACTAAACTTACACACAAGTTATCCTAAATACTGTTACTTCACCACTGATCTTTGTTGGGGTTTCAGACTGTTAATTACTCTGACATATCTGTGCTCCAATTCTGGCCTAGATCGCTACATGTCTTCAGCTGCCAATGCCCAGCCTCCCTAAACTCTTCTACTTTTCTTTCCTCCCTTTAACATGTTTCTTAAAACCTATCCCTTTGACCAAACCTTTGGTTATCTGCCCAAATACCTCTTATGTGGCTCAGTGTCAAAGGTTGTTTGATAATTTTCTTGTATATAATTCCATGGGATTAAAGGGACGTTATCATTGTTGTTCAGGTACATTCATCAGCAAAGGTTAGTACAAAGGTATAATAAATAATCGAAAAGGCTAATGGCATGTTGACCTTTATCTCAAGAGGGATAGAGGACTATTGGCAGGAATGTTCGGTTTGAGTTGCAAGTACCTTGGTCAGACTGTGATCAGCATATTGCATTCAGTTTTAGATACTGCACATCAGGGTGAATATATTGACCTTGGAGTGGAAATAGTGCAGATTTATAAGAATAATGAGAATAATACTTGATTTTTTTTAAAGTGTTAAATTGACAGCAGGTTGTATAAGCTTGGGTTGTATTGATTTGAATTTAAGTGTGATTTAATTGAGATGTCAAAACTCATAAAAAGATTCAGTAGGATAAATGGAGGATTCCAGGAAAAAGAGAAACAACCTTAAAATTAGAGCTAGACCAGTCAGGAGTGAAATCAGGAAACCATTTCCTGCACAGTAGTGGAAATACAGAATTCTCTCCCATCACACTGCCCAGCCCCTGCTCCCCCTTAACAAAAGAAAAGCTGTGAATATTGGGACTGAGTGAGATTAACTAAGGGTATCAAGTAATATGAAGCAAAGGTCAGTTAGTGGAGTTGAGGTGCTGGTCAGCTGTGATCTAATTGAATGGGCTGAATGGCCGACTTCACCTTTTTGTAAAGTTTTACTTTTAATTTAAAAATTTCATCTCTCGATCTTATATTTACTCTTACTAGCCTCTTTGCTTTGAAGAGCAGTTTCAAAAGGTCTTTTGTAAACAATTTTTGGCAGTGTGCTTTATGAAAACTTTATAATGACTATCTTTAGATCCTTGCTATTAAAATCTGTCTCAGGAACTATCCTAACAGGAAAGGAAAACCAGTTGACAATAAAGAGAAGTAACTTCACATGTGGCTCCATCCCGAAGTGTCATTTAACTAGGCAGAAAGGGGCAGTAGATAGCACTGCTGTCTCACGCGCTGAGGACCTGGGTTTGATCCCAGCCCTGGGTCACTGTCATATAACATAGAACATTACAGCGCAGTACAGGCCCTTCGGCCCTCGATGTTGTGCCGACCTGTGAAACCACTCTAAAGCCCATCTACACTATTGCCTTATCGTCCATATGTCTATCCAATGACCATTTGAATGCCCTTCGTGTTGGCGAGTCCACTACTGTTGCAGGCAGGGCATTCCATGCCCTTACTACTCTCGAGTAAAGAACCTACCTCTGACATCTGTCTTATATTTATCTCCCCTCAATTTAAAGCTATGTCCCCTCGTGCTAGACATCACCATCCGAGGAAAAAGGCTCTCACTGTCCACCCTATCCAATCCTCTGATCATCTTGTATGCCTCAATTAAGTCACCTCTTCACCTTCTCTCTGACGAAAAGACCCTCAAGTCCCTCAGCCTTTCCTCATAAGATCTTCCTTCCATACCAGGCAACATTCTGGTAAATCTCCTCTTCACCCTTTCCAATGCTTCCACATCCTTCCTATAATGCGGCGACCAGACTTGCACGCAATACTCCTAATGCGGCCGCACCAGAGTTTTGTACAGCTGCAACATGACTCCGAAACTCAATCCCTCTACCAATAAAAGCGAACACACCGTACGCCTTCTTAACAACCCTCTCAACCTGGGTGGCAACTTTCAGGGATCTATGTACATGGACACAGAGATCTTTCTGCTCATCCACATTGCCAAGAATCTTACCATTATCCCAGTACTCTGTCTTCCTGTTATTCCTTCCAAAATGAATCACCTCACACTTTTCTGCATTAAACTCCATTTGCCACCTCTCAGCCCAGCACTGCAGCTTATCTATGTCCCTCTGTAACTTGTAACATCCTTCCGCACTATCCACAACTCCACCGACTTTAGTGTCATCTGCAAATTTACTCACCCATCCTTCTACGCCCTCCTCCAGGTCATTTATAAAAATGACAAACAGCAGTGGCCCCAAAACAGATCCTTGTGATACACCACTAGTAACTGGACTCCAGTCTGAACATTTCCCATCAACCACCACCCTTTGTCTTCTTCCAGCTAGCCAATTTCTGATCCAAACTGCTAATTCACCCTGAATCCCATGCCTCTGTATTTTCTGTAGTAGCCTACCCTGGGGAACCTTATCAAACGCTTTACTGAAATCCATATACACCACATCAACTGCTTTACCCTCATCCACCTGTTTGGTCACCTTCTCAAAGAACTCCATAAGGTTTGTGAGGCACGACCTACCCTTCACAAAACCGTGTTGACTATCTCTAATCAAATTGTTCCATTACAGATGATTATACATCCTATCTCTTATAAACCTTTCCAAGATTTTGCCCACAACAGAAGTAAGGCTCACTGGTCTATAGTTACCTGGATTGTCTCTACTCCCCTTCTTGAACAAGGGGACAACATTTGCTATCCTCCAGTCTTCTGGCACTAATCCTGTAGACAAAGATGACTTAAAGATCAAAGCCAAAGGCTCAGCAATCTCCTCCCTAGCTTCCCAGAGAATCCTAGGATAAATCCCATCCGGCCCAGGGGACTTATCTATTTTCACACTTTCCAGAATTGCTAACACCTCCTCCTTATGAACCTCAAGCCCTTCTAGTCTAGTAGCCTGAATCTCAGTATTCTCCTCGACAACATTGTCTTTATCTTGTGTGAATACTGATGAAAAATATTCATTTAGCACCTCTCCTATCTCCTCGGACTCCAAGCACAACTTCCCACTACTGTCCTTGACTGGCCCTACTCTTACCTTAGTCATTCGCTTATTCCTGACATATATCTATAGAAAGCTTTAGGGTTGTCCTTGATCCTACCTGCCAAGGACTTCTCATGTCCCCTCCTGGCTCTTCTTAGCTCTCTCTTTAGGTCCTTCCTAGCTAACTTGTAACTCTTGAGCACCCTAACTGAACCTTCATGTCTCACCTTTACATAAGCCTCCTTCTTCCTCTTGACAAGTGTTTCGACTACTTTAGTAAACCACGGTTCCCTTGCTCGACCACTTCCTCCCTGCCTGACAGGTACATATTTATCACAAGCTCCACATTTCCATTGTGCCCATCCCCTGCAGTTTTCCTCTCCATCCGATGCATCCTAAGTCTTGCATCATCGCATCATAATTGCCTTTCCCCCAGATATAACTCTTGCCCTGCGGTATATACCTATCCCTTTCCATCACTAAAGTAAACGTAATCGAATTGTGGTCACTATCACCAAAGTGCTCACCTACCTCCAAATCTAACACCTGTCTTGGTTCATTACCCAGTACCAAATCCAATATGGCCTCGCCTCTCGTTGGCCTATCTACATACTGTGTCAGGAAACCCTCCTGCACACATTGGACAAAAACGGACCCATCTAAAGTACTCGAACTATAGCGTTTCCAGTCAATATTTGGAAAGTTAAAGTCCCCCATAACAACTACCTTGTTGCTTTCGCTCCTATCCAGAATCATCTTTGCAATCCTTTCCTCTTCATCTCTGGAACTTTTCGGAGGCCTATAGAAAACCCCTAACAGGGTGACCTCTCCTTTCCTGTTTCTAACCTCAGCCCATACTACCTCAGTAGACGAGTCCTCATCAAACGTCCTTTCTGCACCGTAATACTGTCCTTGACTAACAATGCCACCCCTCCCCCTCTTTTACCACCTTCCCTGAGCTTACTGAAATATCTGAACCCCGGCACCTGCAACAACAATTCCTGTCCATGCTCTATCCATGTCTCCGAAATGGCCACAACATCGAAGTCCCAGGTACCAACCCATGCAGCAAGTTCACCCACCTTATTCCGGATGCTCCTGGCATTGAAGAAGACACACTTTAAACCCCTTCCTGCCTGCCGGTACACTCCTGCAACTTTGAAACCTTACTCATGACCTCACTACTCTCAACCACCTGTATACTGGAGCTACAATTCAGGTTCCCAAGCCCCTGCTGAACTAGTTTAAACCCCCCAGAAGAGCATTAGCAAATTCCCCCCCCCCCCCCCCCCCCCAGGATATTGCTACTCCTCTGGTCCAGGTGTAGACCATCCCGTTTGTAGAGGTCCCACCGACCCCAGAATGGGCCCCAATTATCCAGAAATCTGAAACCCTCCCTCCTGCACCATCCCTGTAGCCACGTGTTCAACGCCTCTCTTTCCCTATTCCTCGTCTCGCTAGCACGTGGCACGGGTAGCAACCCAGAGCTAATAACTGTTTGTCCTAGATCTAAGTTTCCACCCTAGCTCCCTGAATTCCTGCCTTACATCCCTATCCCTTTTCCTACCTATGTCGTTGGTACCTATGTGGACCACGACTTGGGGCTGCTCGCCCCTTAAGGATCCCGAAAACACGAACCGAGACATCACGCACCCTGGCACCTGGGAGGCAACACACCAACCGCAAATCTCTCTCGTTCACACAGAATCTCCTATCAATCCCCCTAACTATGGAGTCTCCAATGACTAATGCTCTACTCCTCTTCCCCCTTCCCTTCAGAGCAACAGGGACAGACTCTGTGCCAGAGACCTGTACCCCATGGCTTACCCCTGGTAAGTCTCCCCCCGTCCCCCCCAACAGTATCCAAAGGGGTATACTGGTTACTAAGGGGAACGGCCACAGGGGATCCCTGTACTGACTGCTTCCTCCCAGCCCCTCTCACTGTCACCCATCTATCTTTATTCTTCGGAGTAACTACATCCCTGAAGCTTCTATCTATGACTACCTCTGCCTCCCGAATGATCCGAAGTTCACCCAGCTCCAGCTCCAGTTCCCAAACGCGGTTTCTGAGGAGCTGGCGATGGGTGCACTTCCCACAGATGAAATCACCAGGGACACTGACGGCGTCGCTCACCTCAAACATTCTGCAGGAGGAACATTGCACTACCTTCCCTACCATCCCCTCTAGATAAAAAAGAAAAAGAAAGAAAGAGCTTACCTGTTATTCACTCCCCTTCTCAGCAAGCACTCACTCAGCAACCTCTGCGCCCCGCACGATAACACCTGAGGGAAAATAAAAGAAAAACTACTTACCAGTCAACAGGCAATCCCTTACCTGCAGGCTGTGACTTCACGGTTCAACTTCTTTCTACTTCTACCTGCCCTCGAGCCTTCCTCTTGATCTTTACAGCAGTTTTTTTTGGTTAGAGGAGTGGGTAAGGAGGGAAACACTGAAGAAGTGTTTCGGATTTAAGTGTCACTTGACAACCGCTCCTCCACAAACCACCTTCAAGTTAGGGTGAGCACAACAGATGTATGCAAATTGCCCGCGCAACAGCCAATCAGCAGCTCTGCTCTACTGCCCTCTGCTGGATGCTTGTCTTCACTTGAACAACTGGTCTCTTGCTCAGGTACACCTTCAAGTTAGGGTGAGCGCAACAGACGTATGCAAATTGCCCCGCAACAGCCAATCAGCAGCTCCGCTCTACTGCCCTCTGCTGGAATTCCGTGTGGAATTTTCACATTCTCCCATGTCAGGGTGGTTCCCACCCCTACAACCCAAAAAGATGTCCAGGGTAGGTGGATTGGCCATGCTAAATTGCTCTTTAATTAGAGAAAAAGATATGAGTACATTAAATTTAGGGATAAAAAGTTAACTAGGCAGACAAGTTTCAGAAAATCAGATTGCCAGATCTCCATTTGATGAAGAATCAGTATGCCATGAACAGATGTTAACTGGATGTAAGGATCAAGCAGACGATGCAGGCTGTATTGTGTCGATGTACAAGAGTTTTAAGTCCACACTCCATGGACTTGTGGCGAATGACAAAGATGGCGATCATTCGCACTTATGGTTAGTTTTTATGGTTGGAGTATTTCCTCTTACCCTGGACTCCCATCAGAGGAGATAGTTTATTTCTATTAAGTATATCAAATATTTAAATCATGGTGGCGCAGTGGTTAGCACTGTTGCCTCACCGCACCGAGGTCCCAGGTTCGATCCTGGCTTTGGGTCACTGTCCGTGTGGAGTTTGCACATTCTCCCCATGTTTACGTGGGTTTTGCCCCCACAACCCAAAGATGTGCAGAGTATGTGGGTTGGCCATGTTAAATTGCCCCTTAATTGGAAAAAATGAATTGGGCACTCTAAATTTATAAAACAAAATATTTAAATCATTGTAAATTTCTAAATTAGATCACCTTTAGTTTTTTCATTGAAGGGAATACAACCCAGTCAATGTAATCTGGCCTTATTTAACTTCTTACCCCTAGTATAACACTCTGCCCCCTATAGGGGCAGTACATCTTTCCTGAGGTGCGAATATGGAACGCTAAACAAGGTCTAATTTGCACTTTATATAGCTGTGACACAACTTACATTTGAGCTCTCTTGAGACAAAGGACAACATTGCATTAGGTATTTAAAACTTTGTTTGCTGTATTCGCTAGCTTTTAATGATCTCTGTGTACTGACTTTTTTAGCATGTCTTCACACTTTGCTTTCCTTTTTGGAGGAGTGGGGAGATGATGGAAGGATTCCTTGACTGATTATCAGCCTGTTGAACCACATCATATATGCTCCTTCCATAGCTAACAGTGTGGGATTTGAACTGGGAGCTTCTGGCCCAGAGGTAGGGATCATACCCACTGCCCCACAAGATCTCCTGTATCGACTCCTAGAAACAAAACTGTTGTGTTACATAAGGGGACTATTCTAGTTGTCATGTCTGCCAATGGAAATCCCACTTTTCAGCTCTTGAACCATTGTTCTGTAGCGATGGTATCTCAAGTGCATATCCAATTTTAAATGTGATGAGCACTGGCTTTGAGACCCCCACCACCCTTTGGGTGAAATAATAATTCCTCAACCCCTGTCCAAATGTCTCCGCTTCTTGCAGTTTTTAACTTCTTACCATTTAAAAAAAAACTAATCTGACCTATCTTTCTTTGGACCAAAGTGATGGCATCTCACTTCTCCATATTAAACTCTGCCAGAGTTTTGCCTAGCTGCTTGCTTAACTTAGCTTTGTAACTTCCTGCTTCCATCTTTACTGTTACCTAACAATATCTTCTATTGAATCCAATGCCTGCTCAGCTGGGATCTGCAAGCTTTTAATGTTGATCACAAAAAAGGAGTTAGAAGTAACTATCAAAATGAGACAGGAATTGTCAGAAAACAATGACTCTTTGCTCCTTCATCGAAGTATTTCTAAATATATTGAAAGGCTGTGGCCGAATACAGATTTCATGGGGACACCTCTGCTCACTGCCCGTGTGGAGTTTGCACACTCTCCCCGTGTCTGTGTGGGTCTCACCTCCACAACCCAAAGATATGCAGGGTTAGGTGAATTGGCCATGCTATATTGCCCCTTAATTAAAACAATAAATCCCTAATCCGTCATCTGCTTCCTAACTAATTCACAACACATTTTCAATTCCTTGTGCTCCCGCTTTTGAGAAGCCTTGCCAGATTTTGTTCAGAGCCATTCAAGCAAGTCTATTGACTTTATACTAGTAACAGGATGTACAAATCCTTAGCAACATTGAAGTACAAACCCTTTCTTTTATTGACTCATGTTACATCTGCAATTACAATCCACCAAAAATAAAATTTTCTCCAATGGGTTTGCTGAATCCTCACTCCCACATCACAGGAAGGATTTTCCCAATGGCTGGGATATGCAGAGCCAGAGGTCACAGTCTGAGGATATGGGGTAGACTATTTAGGACTGAGATGAGGAGAACTTGCTACACCCAGAGAGGGGTTGGGCTGTGGAATTCCTTACCACAGGAAGCAGTTGAGGGCATAACCATGTATGTTTTCAAGAAGCAGTTAGATATAGCTCTTGGGGTGAAGGCGATCAAAAGTTATGGGAGGAAAGCGGGATTAGACTGAGTTGGATGATCAGCCATGATCATAATGAATGGCGGAGCAGACTTGGAAGGGACCAATGGCCTCCTTGCTCCTATTTGCTATGTTTATTTAACCATTTTGCAGCAAATCGGTTTTGCATGATGGCTGCGATAATAGTTCATTACTCTACATATAGAATCATATCATAGAATCCCTACAGTGCAGAATGAGGCCGTTTGGCCCATCGAGTCTGCATCGACCCTCTGAAAGAGCACCCCCACCTAGGCCCACCCTCCTGCACCATTCCCCTAACCCCACACAACCTATGGACACTAAGGGGTAATTTAGCGTGGCCAATCCACCTAATACTGTTGCTCTTTTTAGCCTTAGTCTATTGGCTCTGATTACGTCACCGTTGCTCACGAGTCGCCAGGTATCTTTATGATACCGCCACGTGGTTCAAGTTCAGGTTATGATTAATAATACAGCACACCGCTTAGTAAGGATTAAAACAACGGTCATTTATTATATACAACGAGCAATATTAATACCCTAATACTACTTTCTATATAATAAACCTATCACTACTGGCCAATACTTAACTTAGGAAGAGCCCCGCGGGATTCAAACGGCTGCTACAGGTCGGTGGCTAGGTGTCTCTACCGGATAGCGATCACTGGATTCAAACTTACAGTTGTCGGTTGCTATTCTTGCGAAGGTCTCGAGCAGGCGAAGAGGAGAGAGAGAGAGAGATCTGAACTTGGCCCCTCACTTTTATAGGGCCCAGGGGCTTCCCGCCTCCTGGGGCGGCCCTTGACCCTGAGTCCCAAGTGATTGGATTTGCCCCCAATCCCTGGGGTCGATGTGTCCAATGGTGATGCGATTCCTCGATCGGGGGGTGGTCGTTCACCTGTCTTTGTTTCGGCCACTGCAGGCGCCGACAGGTCTGGCCCGGCATTCAATTGCTAATATGTTGTAATTGTTCCCGGGGATAGCTGATTTAACTGCAGATGTCTGGATAGATGGGCTGCAAACAGTCCTGAATGTAACTGCAAATACCTGGGTTGATGGGCTGTTGATAGCCCTGAGTATCATCAGGGCTAACTTCCCCAGAGCCCAATATGCAATACTGTCTGCAGCTGCCTGCATGTGTCTTGTTAGCCATTTCAAACTGGGTTTTGGCCAGATTAATGGGAACGCAGCCATTTTACGTGGCTACAACACACACACCTTTGGACTGTGAGAAGAAACCAGAGTACGCAGAGGAAACTCCTGCAGACACGGGAGAACGTGTAAACTCAGCCAATGTTGGAATCGAAACCGGGTCCCTGGCGCTTTGAGGCAGCAGTGCTAACCACTGTGCCATCCTGCTGTGTTGTACATAACACAATGACCGTCAATTCAATCTTTATTTGAAAAAAGCTTTCATTCACATTGGATGATTACAATGTTAAATCCTCCTTCCTGAACATGTCAAATGTAGTCCAGTTGGTAGCACCACCACCTCTGAGTCACAAGTTTCAGGTCCAATTTCTACGCCAGGAAAATCAAAGCTGACACTCCAGTGCAGTACATTGTCAGAGATACTGACTTTTGGATGAAACGTTAAATTAATGCCCTGTCAGGGCAACACGGCGGCACAGTGGTTAGCACTGCTGCCTCACGACGCTGAGGTCCCAGATTCGATCCTGGCTCTGGGTCACTGGCGTTTGCACATTCTCCCTTGTTTGCGTGGGTTTCGCCCCCACAACCCAAAGATGTGCAAGCTAGGTGGATGGACCACGCTAAATTGGCCCTTAATTGGAAAAAATGAATTGGGTACTCTAAATTTATGGGGAAAAACATTGATGCCCTGTCTGCCCCCTCAGGTGGAGATGAAATATCTGCTGGCACTATTTTGAACAAAAGGGGAGTTATTACGAATGTCCAGACCACTATTTGCGTTAATCAACATCACAGAATGGACTGTCCAGTTATTATCATATTTCTGTTTTGGGGAGCTGGCTATGTGCAAATTGGGTGCCAGTTTGCTACATTACAACAGTGACCATACTTTAGAAGTGATTTGTAAAGCACTGAGTGGTGGTTGTGAAAGGTGCTTTATAAATGAAAATCTTTTTTTCTAATAAGAACAGATAAGTGGGGCAGTTTAAAGTGCTCATCTTAAATATTGCTTTTAAAATCTAATCTAGTCTGTAATTAGCAGTAACTGGAAAGTACTCTCTAAGCAGGCTAAGTTATTTCTAGCAGTTTAGACAGGGTAAACGCACCCTCAGCTGTGGGAGTTGAGTAGTTACTAGTCAGTTCATGTTGGGCAGCCTTAGCAAATAAAGTGCAAGCTTGGAATTTGATAAGCCGGGGAGTTCGGTGAAGGGGCGATGGAGGTGTTTGTTTCCTTTTGCTTTTTCTATCATTCTCACCTTTTAGGATTGGTTCTTACTCTGCTACAGGGAAAGGAGAGAAAGTCACTAATATGGGAAATGATAAACAGACCGTGACAGGAGGGACAGAGAGTACAAATCTAAGAATAAATCGACAGGTAAGGCTAGATGCTACAAAAATAATAAAAGGACAATGCTAAAGGCTCTGTACCTAAACGCACTTGCATTTGAAACAAAACAGATGAATTGATGGAAGTTAGTAAGTATGATCGGATAGCCATTACAGAAATATGGCTGCACGATGACATAGATTGGGACCTGAATATTATTGGGCATGTGACAAAGGTGGAGGAGTGGCTTTGTTAATTAATGATGGTATTAGCACATTAGAGAGGGATGACTAAAGTTCAGGAAACCAGGATGCAGAAGGAATTTGGGTTGAGTTGAGAAATGGAAAAGGAGTTGTTTTTCTCTCAGGTACACACGGTGTATACCAGAATTGACCTTTTTGTAGTGAGGAAAGTGATGCTACTGGGGGTAGTAGGAGTGACGTACTCCTCAATCACAATCTCTGACCACGCTCCACACTATGTTGATATGAGGCTGGAGACGGCCCGGGCCAGACACGGCGCAAGGCCCCCATTGCCCTCCTGGATGAGAAGGGATTCTGTGAACGGATGTCACAGACCATAGATAAGTATGTTACCAACATCCAGAATGGGGAAGTCTCACCCTCAGAATTCTGGGAGGCACTGAAGGTAGTGGTCAGGGGGAAAACTATGCCGTGCAAAGATAGGAAGGAGAAGGCTGTGAAGGCATAGCTCGTCAACTCCATACTGGAGGTGGATCGGCAGTACCCCTGGACCCCGATGTGGAACTACTGGCGGAGAGAAAAAAGCTACAAGTGGACGCTGGCCTGCTCTCCACTGGGAAAGCAATGCACCAGCTCCGCCAGACAGGGGGGACCTTTTACGAACATGGAGACAAAGCCATGTGGCTCACCAGCTGAGAAAGCAGGAAGCCACAAGGGAAATAGCTTACGTTAAGGACAGAAGTGATAGGCTAGTCACTATGCCAGAAAGGATGAACAAAACCTTCTACCGAGGACTGTACACCTCCGTGCCCCCAGAAGGGAACTTGAAGATGACGTAGTTCCTTGATGGTCTGGATATGCCAGTCATGGGGGAAGATAAAAGACTAGGCCTGGAAGCACCATTAGAACTGGGGGATATTTGCGCCAGCGCTGGCCCCGCACCTGCGGGTAGACGTTCGCAGACTCACCAGTAAGGGCACCCTGCCAATAACACTAGCACAAGCCTCAATATCACTAATATCCAAAAAGGACAAAGACCAGACTTGAATGCGGGTCCTACGGGCCCATTTCACTACTCAATGTGGACGCAAATATCCTGGCGAAGGCCTTGGCGAGGCAGCTGGAGATTCTATGTGCCAGAGGTAGTCACGGCAGGCAGCTAACATCGAACATCAGACACCTGCTGAAAGTGATAATGACCCCATCTGGGAAGATCACCAGAAGTGATCATCTCCCTAGAAGCAGAAAGGGCCTTTGACAGAGTCGAATGGAAGTACTTCATGGAGTTACTGGAAAGGCTTGGATTTGGACCAGGGTTTACCTCCTGGGTGAAACTCGTGTACAACGCTCTCATGGCGAGCGTACGGACAAACACCACCAGCTCTAAATACTTGCGGCTGCACAGAGGCACGAGGTAGGATGCCTGCTATCCCCGCTGCTCTTTGCCCTGGCACTGGCAATCGAGACACTGGCAATCGAGCCCTGCCGATCGTCCTCATAACGGTGAAGGGGTGGAGAGGTATCCAAAGGGGAGAGCGTGAGGACAGAGAGCATAGAGTTTCATTTTACGTGGATGACCCGCTCCTCTACATCTCGAATCTCAGGTCCAGCATGGAAGGGATAATGAAACTCCTAAAGGAGTTCAGATCTTTCTCGGCTTACAAGCTTAATCTGAGCGAGATCTTCTGGTGAACTCGCAGGAGGGAGAGGCCGAGCTGGGGGGACTGCCGTTCAAGCAAGACCAAATTCCACTACCTGGGGATCCAAATTGCCTATGACTGGACACTGATCCAAAAATGGAACCTGATGAATCTGGTGAAGGAAGAGAAAAGGGGACCTGCAGAGGTGGGTCTCTATCCCTCGCAGGAAGAACACAGGTGTTCAAAATTAACGTACTGCCCAGGTTCCTCTTCCTGTTTGGATCCCCCCCCACCGATCTACATCCCTAAGGCCTGTTTAAACACAGTTAACAAACTAATCAAGGTATTTGTGAAGATGGGTGGAGGGGGTGGAACCCGAGGATCCAAAAGAAGGTCTTGCAAAGGAAAAGGAACGCGAGAGGCCTGGCCCTCCCGAAACGACAGTTCTACTCCTGTGCCGTCACCAAAGAAAAAGTATGGAGTTGGGTGAAGGAACCAGGAGAAGAGTGGGTGAAGATGGAGGAGAATTCCTGCATAGAGACGCCCCTCTGAGCCCAAGCCGCAGGTGCTCTCTCTTCCCCCCCCCCCCCCCCCCCCCCCCCAGCCAAATATTCGAGCCCAGTGGTAGTAGCCATGCTCTGGACGTAGCACCAAATGAGGCAACACTTAGGCCTACCTGAAATGTCCACCATGGCTCCCATCTACAACAACCACAGTTACACTCCTGCAATAATAGATGCCACCTTCAAAAGGTGGAGACAGGATGAGGGGACTCTGGCAGTTAAGGACATGTACAAGGACGATAGCGTAGCAATCTTGGGGGAACTCACAGCGAGGTTCCAGTTACCAAGAGTGAACAAACTGCGATACATTCAGGTCAAAAACTTGGAAGGAGGGGCAGCACGGTGGCGCAGTGGGTTAGCCCTGCTGCCTCACAGTGCCGAGGTCCCGGCTCTGGGTCAATGTCCGTGTGGAGTTTGCACATTCCCCCCGAGTCTGCGTGGGTTTCACCCCCACAACACAAAGATGTGCAGAGTAGGTGGATTGGCCAAGCTAAATTGCCCCTTAATTGGAAAAAATCAATTGGGTACTCTAAATTTTTTAAAAAGCTTGGAAGGAAACATCGACCTATTCGCAGATACCAGGACATTCGTTAGAAGAACTGCTGGGCGCAGGCTCCTAGGGAAGGGAAACTGCACAGACTTGTACGGGCGACTGTTGGAGGAAGTAAACTCTCCCCTGGATGAGACAAAGAAAAAATAGGAGGAGGAACTAGGCATAGTGATAAGGGGAGGATTTTGGATTGAAGCGATACACAGGGTGAACTTCACCTCCATGTGTGCAGGGTTGAACTTAACGCAGCTAAAGGTGGTGCACAGAGCGCACCTAACCAGAATCCGAATGAATGGGTTCTTTCTGGAGGTGGAGCACAAATGTGAACAGTGCCAGGAAGGCCTGGCCAACTACACCCACATGTTCTGGGCTTACCCCAGACTTATCGGGTACTGGGCGACCTTCTTTGAGGCAATGTCCAAGGTTGTGGGAGTGAGGGTGGAGCCATGGCCAAAAGTGACGGTCTTCCGGGTTTCAGATCAGCCAGAACTCTTCATGGTGAGGGCTGCCGCTCTAGCCTTTGTCTACCTGATCGCCCGCTGGAGAACCCTGCTTGGCTGGCGGTCAGCAGCACCACCCAAAGCTGCAGACTTGGCGGAATTTCTCAGGCTGGAGAAAATTATTTATGCCACCCAGTTGTTGGAAAAAGGCTTCCACAAGACATGGAAGCCGTTCACCAACTTGTTCCAAGACCTGTTCATAGCCAGCAACCAGTAGAGTGGGGAGGGGGGTGGGGGGCACAAATGAGCCACAGGCCGAAGGGGGAATGGGGGCTGGCGAAGGCACGCAGAGAAAACGAGGGGGACAGAGGACAAAGAGGCAGGGACTGGTCCAAGGGCAAGCTGAAGCCCAAACCAAACTGTAAATAGACACGGGTAAATAGGTGCTCTGGCCATATTGGAGATTGTAACATATGTGTGCCAGCTAAAGAGGGGGGGGGGGGGGTCACTGCCACAACAGGAGGGAAGACAATTGCCTATAAATATGTGTTGATTTCTGTTTTTTGGGTTTTTTTCATTTTCCTTTTTGGTGTGGTTTTGTAATGTATAACTTCTGATTTGTTAAATATAAAATGTGAAAATCTAATTAAAAAATCTTTTTTTTTTTTAAAAGAAGTATGCTTGAAGAATTGATAATGGAAAGTTGGGATATGGTGGATAAATTAAACAGGTATTTTGTCTTCACTATAGAGGACACCAGTAACATCTCAGAAATAGCTGTAAATCAGGAAATGGAAGGGAGGGAGGAACTCAGGAAAGTTACAATCACCAAGAAAGTGGTATTGAGATTGTTGGGTCTGCCTGCTGACAAAAGCCCAGGTCCGGATGGTCTTCACCCTAAGGTCTTGAAAGAAGTGGCCATTGAGATAGTTGATGCATTGGTTTTAATTTTTCAAAATTCCCTAGTATCAGGAATGGTTCCATTAGATTGGAAAATAGCAAATGTAACTCCTTTATTCAAAAAGGGAGGGAGGCAGAAAGCAGGAAACTACATGCCAGTTAATCTTAACATCTGTGATACGGAAAATGTTAGAAGCTATTATTGAAGATGTTATAGCATTGAAAATTTCAAGGTAATCGGGCTGAGAGGACATGGTTTTGTGAAAAGGAAATCATGGAAACAATTTATTGGAGTTCCTTGAAGGAGTTACAGGTGCTGTGGATTAAGGGAAACTGGCTGTACTGTACTTCGATTTCCAGATGGTATTTGATAAGGTGCCACATAAAAGGTTATTGCGGAAAATAAAAGCTCATGGTGTAGGGGACAACATATTCTTGACAACAAGGACTCTTACATCAGACTCCTATTCATTTACTACAGCTTTGCCTTCAACATCAGAATCCCAATCAAGCTCCTATCAAAGCTCCAAAACCTAGGACTTGGCTCCTCACTCTGCAACTGGATCCTCGACTTTCTGACCCATAGACCACAATCAGTACGGATAAACAACAACACCATGATCTTATTGAATGGCGGAGAGGGTCGAGGGGCCGAGTGGCCTATCCTGCTCCTAATTTGTATGTTCGGAAAAAGAATACAAAATTTTCCCTAGGCCATCTCCCAATTGAATAAGAAAAAGTGCCAGGGACCTGGGTTCAGTTCTGGCCTTGGGTGAATGTCTGTGTGGAGTTTGCACATTCACCCCATGTCTGCGTGAGGTTTCCTCCGGTTGCTCTGGTTCCCCCCACAGTCCAAAGATGTGCAGGTTAGGTGGATTGGCCATGCTAAATTGCTCGAAGGTCAGGTGGGGTTACAGGAATAGGGTGGGGGAGTGGGTCGAGGTAGGGTGCTCTTTCAAAGGGCCAGTGCAGACCCGATAATGGCCTCCTGCACTGTAAGGATTTCGTGATTCATGTTCTTGCTGGATTGGGTGATGCTGTCCAGGATGTTATTGGGAGTGATATACATTGAGTAGTATTTCGAGGGTAGTCTGACTCCTCCAAAGGGATCTTCGGGATTGCAATGATCTCTGAGAAGGGCTAAACCAGTGTTCTTCAAACTTTATTTCCAGGGACCCATTTTTACCAACCAGCCGACCTTCGCGACCCCCGCCGGTCGACCTTCGTGACCCATGCCGGCCGACCTGCGCAACCCACCATTTTCTCCTACCTTGTTTGCTGGTGACAAAAATGGAGGAAATGGTTTTGGGTCCCTTTGGCCCTCGTACACGCTCCTCCAATGGAACCTGTTGGATGAAGGTGAAGCCTTCCGGTGTCGGAATGGAGTCTCCATCTGTCTAAAGTTCAGCATTTTCCCCCGGTAAAATTTAATCAAATAAACCCCCCCCCCCCGAACCTGTAAAAATAAATAAAAATTAAATGAATAAAATAAATGAATAAAACCCCCCCGAACTTGTAAAACAAAAAACTGCGACCGTTTAAAAAAAAAAGCGGCTGCACTGCGCATGCGCGCCGATGATCTGGCACGCATGCGCAGTGTGGCTGCATTTTTTAAACATGTTTGCGGCCATATTGAATGCAGCTTGCAGCCGGCATTTCTAACTTTAAATAAATTAAAGGTAGTATAAAATGTAAAGAAAAAGCAATTAACTGCACAAGAATGGGTGGCAGGTCAGAAGATTGGACAGACTATAAAAAAACATCAAAGAATGACCAAAAGATTGGTGAGGGGAAAATTGGAATACTAGAAAAGGCTAGCTATAAACAAAGTCAGATAGTAAGAATTTTTCTCAATTTTAAAAAGAGATATTTAAAAAATAAAGAATTAACAATGCGAGCATTGGTCCTATAGAAAGTGAGCGTGGGGAATTAATAATTGAAAATATGGAGATTGCAGATAAATTTAAACTGACACATTCAGATGAGTTGAATGTTTTGCACCGATTGTCAACAACGTGAAGGATGCAAGTAATATCTGGAAATAGCTACAAGTCAGGAAATAGAAGGGAGGGAGGAACTCTGAAACTTGCAACCACCAGGGAAGAGGCACTAAGAAAATTGTTCGAGCTGCTGGCCGACAAGTTCCCGGGTCCTGATGGACTTCATCTTGGAGTCTTCAGAGTAGTGGCTAGTGAGATAATTGATGCATTGGGTTTAATTTTCCAAAATTCCCTAGATTTGGGGAAGGTTCCATTAGATTGGAAAATAGCAAAAGTTACTCCTTTATTCAAAAAGGGAGGGAGATAGAAAGCAGGAAAATACAGACCAGTTAACTTAACATCTGTCATCGGAAAAATGTTGGAAGCTATTATTAAAGATGTTATGGCAGGGCAGTTGGAAAAATTAGGGCTAATCTGACAGAGTAAACACGGTTTTCTGAAAGACAAATCATGTTTATTGGAGTTCTTTGAAGAAGTACTCTGGATGGACTGCATTTGGACTTCCAGATGGCATTTGATAAAGTACCGCATCAAAACTTAATCAGATCAGCCATGATCTTATTAAATGGCAGAGCAGGCTCGAAGGACCATGAGGCCTACCCCTAATTTGTTTGTTCGTATGTATGTAACATGAAAACATATCAGTGACATTGGTATGGAGAGTTGCATCATCAGAACAGATGAGGGAGTAATTGGGAGAATGAAGTGGAATCCCCACTGTACAGGATGTGAGGAAATGTACTCAAGATAACTGTAGGAGTTGGTGACCATATAATAATATTTGTTGATAGCCTATCCCAGAAATGGAGCTAGAGAAGTTGAGAAACGCAAGTGAAGAGTTGAATATGGACCATGTGAAGGTGAGCTAGAGGATCGAAATTGGAAGAGAAGTTGCTGAAATTTTCCAGTTCGTGGTGAGAGCTGGAAACGGCATCGATACAGTCATCAGTGTACCAGAAAAATAGTAGAGGGAGGGGATCCGAATAGGACAGTAACAAGGAATGATCCACATACCCGCAAAAATATAGGCATAGCTAGGAACTATGTGGGTACCCAAACCAACGCCTTTTAGTTGAGAAAGGAAGAGTTAAAAGGCTTGTTCAATGAGAGAAGTTCAGCCAGAGGGGAGAGTAATGGTGAATGGGGCTGATTAGACTTCTATTCAGAGAAAAAGCTAAGAGCCCTCAAACTGTCCTGGTGGGGAATGGAGATGTAGAGAGAGAGAGACCATCCAAGGTTATGAGAAGATGATTAAGTATGGAAAATTGGAAAATGTGACCAGGACATCGGAAAAGCTGGATGCTGGTGTGCGGAGACAGGTTAAGTGAAGAAAATATTGAGCCGAGATAATAACAGGTCAGTTCAGAGGGGCAGGATCAGACTGAAACAGGTCGTCTACCAGGATAATCCTTTTTGTAGATTTTGCAAAGGAGGTAGAAGCAGGCTATTCGGGTTTGGGAGGGTTGTGAAGTTGGAGGGAAGATCTCCAGAAATGATGAGCTCAATGGTAGTCCTGAAAACAATGCTTTGATGTTCACTGGTAGGGTCATGGTAAGTTTGATACATAGACAACAGAAGCACCACCTTTGTCAGCAGTTTTGAAAACCGTGTTGGTACTTGTTGTGAAGTTGTATGTTGTTTCATGGAGAGGTCTAGAGATTTGTATGATTGAACAATAACTATTATAATGCATAACTCTAAACATGTATGTCAAGGATATAGTCCTGACTAGGTGCTATCTTCAGGCTATCTCTTACCAGACTCACTACTTCTCTCTACTACTCCCATGTGACTCTCTATATCATAATGTAGATGGTATTGTTTCCCCAGTCCCACATTAACCCATACTGTTCCAAAAACCTAACACTACATTGTTGGTCACTTTTGAGACATTTAAAGTATCTTTAATCAAACTGCTGCACTTTCCTCACTTATGAAATGAAATGAAAATCGCTTATTGTCACAAATAGGCTTCAATGAAGTTACTGTGAGAGTTTCTCCTGAATAGTCTGTGCGACTACTTGTTTGACTGAATTCTCAGCTTCAGTTGGCAGTACTGGGGAGGCAGGGTGTTGACCAGCTGGCAAAACACATCAAGGAACAGAGGTTCAATAACCCAGGGCTCTATGTGGAGGAAATTGGGGCATGGTGAGCCCTCTTTGCACTTGCAAATGATCATGCACAGAGATTGCTAATGTTTCTCAACTGAGCCTGGCCTCCAGTTGTCTTGTAACCCTCTTTTCCATTGGCCAAGGCCCCACTCAGTTAATACATAGGGTGGCAAGCAACAGTCACCTCACATTTAAAATAAATCACACCCAGGCATCTTCTACTCATCAAAATTAAGTTTGGGAGCTGGATCATCAGGATCTTCATGGACAACCCCTTCAGTTACAAACTTGAGCGTTATACCACCATCATAGCTCAGGAACTTGGGCACCTCTATCAGCTTTGCTGCCCTAAGTGAAACCCAACATGGTAGGAGAAAGCCAACAGAAGGCATCAAAAGAATAAATATGCAAATACACCAGGTTAACATTTCTGAACAGTGGCAGCTGCCTACAGAAGCAAATGAAGGAGCAGAAACGGAATAGTGGAGAAGTGGTGACAGGACATTTTTGATCTGTAACCTTCACGAGCCTTACTCTGAATTTTTGAGTACAAAGGGGGGAAAAAATAGAGATTCTAGAAATGCTCAACAGGTCAGTGGAGGGCAAGTTAACTTTTACTTGGTAACTATCAGTCAGTCTGCTCACAATCTTGGTGTCTCATTTGACCCCCGAGCTTCCAACCACATAACTGCACTCTAGGTTTCAAATCCCTCTATGGCCTTGTCCTTCCCTATTTCTCTAATCTTCAACCCACAACACTCTGAGTTATCTGACAGTCCTAATTCTAGCCTTTTGGACATCCTGGTTTTAATTGCTCCACTATTGGCGTCCATGCTTTAATTTACCTACCAATCTTCATTTACCTACCAAATTTACCTACCTATCATTTGCTTAGGTTTAAGCCTGCAATTCCCTCCCTACATCTCTTCAAATCTCAACCTCTCCTTCTTTTAAAACACTCCATAAAAGCTACTTCTTTGTCTATCTGCCTTAATTTCACTTGAACAAGTGACCAGAGGGCAATCAGTTCCTGCAATGCCATTTTCCCACATTGAGACAGCTGCTATCAGATTGGTGGAGCAGTGTGGGAAAAACAAAGAAAAGTGGATTTATATTTATATGGCACTGATGTTAGTTGGCAGTTCAAACAATCCCATATTTGGTCCTGTTTTGTGGCTCCTAGGGCATAAACATTACAACAAGGTGAGATGTTGATGTCCCTCCTCCAGGAAAATGATCTTAATATTCTGCCTTGTTCCCATATCCTTTTCACTTAATCCATTCAATGTTCACATCAGGGTCGGGATTCTCCGACCCCCCCGCCGGGTGGGAGAATCGCCGGGAGCTGCCGTGAATCCTGCCCCCGCCGGTTGACGAATTCTCCGGCACCGGATATTCGGCGGGGGTGGGAATCGCGCCGCGCCGGTCGGCAGCCCCCCCCCCCCCGGCGATTCTCCGGCCCGCGATGGGCCAAAGTCCCGCTGCTGTCATGCCTGTCCCGCCGGTGATGATCAAACCACCTCTCTTACCGGCGGGACTAAGCGGCGTGGGCGGGGTCCTGGAGGGGGGGGGGGGCGCGGGACGATCTGGCCCCGGGGGGTGTCCCCACGATTGGGATCCACGGGCAGGCCTGTGCCGTGGAGGCACTCTTTTCCCTCCGCCTCGGCCACAGCCTCCGCGATGGCCGGCACGTAAGACCCCCCCCCCCCGGCAATGCGCGGGGATGACGTCAGTGGCCGCTGACGCTCCTGCGCATGCGCGGACTTCCGACGCCCAGTGAAGTCCTTTCGGCCCGAGCTGGCGTGGCACCAAAGGCCTTCCACGCCAGCCGGTGGGGCGGAAACCACTCCGGCGCGGGCCTAGCCCCTCACGGTGAGTGCTTGGCCCCTAAAGGTGCGGATTCTCCACACCTTGGGGCGGCCCAACGCCGGAGTGGTTCACGCTTCTCCATCCTTCCGGGACTCCCCGCCGGGTAGGGGAGGATCCCAGCCAAGAGCACTGTAAATGGGAGACAACCATTCTGTCCCTTGAGCTTGCCCCACCAGTGAATAACACCATGGCTGGTCTAATGGCCTTGACCTTAACTCCACTTTCCTGCCTGTTCCTGATAACCCTTGTTTCTCTTGTCAATCAAACATCACACATATGTCTAACTCAGTCCTGAAGGTATTCAGTGGCCCGTGCTTCCTGGGGGAAATAATTTGATTTGCTAACGACCCTATGAGAGAAGAAATTTCTTCTTGTCTCTGTCTAAAATGGGTGATTGCTTATTTTGAAGCTGTGTCCTCTAGTTCTCAATTTCCCCAGGAGAGGGAACGTCCTTTCAACATCTACCATGTCAACCCCATGGACTCTGTTTTAATCACTAACTTTATTAGCGCATACCTAAGTCACACAATCCTACAAATAAAAAAACGTATCTTGCTTTCTTTCCTAAATCTCTCTTCACTGGATAACTTTAGCACTGCTGTCTCATGGCGCTGAGGACCCGGGTCCGACCCCGGCTCTGGGTCACTGTCCGTGTGGAGTTTGCACATTCTCCCAGTGTCTGCGTGTGGATTGGCCACGCTAAATTGCCCATTAATTGGAAAAAATTAAATTTAAAACCGCGCTTCATTAACTATTGTAAGGATTAGATCTGGAATGGTGTAAACATAGGGAATTTCGGGAAACACCCACTCTTTTCCCTCACCAGAGTAAATCTGCCCTTTATCACCAATGTCAGGATACAATTCATCGTTTTTTTAATCCTTTCAATTTTTGGTGAATGCTCTCCCCTCATTTCAACAAGCATATTTTGTTGAGCTCTCTTCAAAATATTATTCAATCTCCTGACCCAGGTGAGGGTAACTGCCACTGAGTCACGGCTCAACCCCAACCACACCACTTCACTTGTAGCCATTTGGACATAAATTTTTATTAGCTCCGCCAATCATTGACCTTTCTTTAAAAAATTTTTTAAAAATTCTTCTCCTTTTTCACGTTTTCTCCCACATTTACACCCATCAACAATAAACAGTAATCAGCAAGATATGTCAGTCCCCATAATAACAACGATCCCATCCGCCCACCAACCCCCAAACCGCAACCTGCATGTTTACATAAACAAATGACAAAAAGGAGTCAGGGATTACCCGTAGTCACCCTTAATCTACACGGCTCTCCACCCCCCCAGCCAACGCCATCCAGCCTCTAAGAGAGTACCGTACATGATACCCCAAAGTTGTACCCCCCCCCCCCTTCCCCTCCCCACCCCCCCAAAGTCTCCAGCTCCTCCCGTCCACTGCCTCTTGTAAAACTCCTCCCAACCTCGGTTCCCTCCCCCAACCTCGGTTCCCTCCCCCCAACTTTCCACCCCGGCTAGACCACTCGGACCCTGTTCTGTCAGGCTCCGATGGCCGCAGCCCCTCCCCCCACCTCACTCCCGTTCACTGGCCGGCTTAAACCGGCCAGCGTGGAGGCCCCCGCCCGGGTCCCTTTCCCCCTTGCCCGGCCCTAGGAAAGCCCAAAGATCCCCTTTTAGCACACAAACCCCGCATATCCACCTACACCCCAAAGAGCCCTCCTTTTGAGTGCCCTTGTCCCTTCCCTTGTCCAAATATATGCAACAGTGGCTCCTTTAGCCTCTACACCCGCACGCAGTGATACAAAAAAAAGAAGAAAATACAGTCATGAGGTTACATCGGCACATGGCCATTCCTCAATTTGTCAGTTCTGCCACAGTCCTTCTGCTTTCGCAAACTCCTCCGCTGCTTCTGCCATTCCAAAATAAAAGTCCCTGAGCTTATAAGTCACCCTCCGCTTCGCTGGATATACAATGCTGCACTGCACCTTGCCAATGTACAGTGCCCTTTTCACTCGGTTGAAGGCAGCCCGCCTCCTCGCCAGCTCCACCGTAAAGTCCTGGTATACACGTATACCAGCTCCAGCCCACTGCACCACCCGCTTCTGCTTGGCCCAGCTCAGGACCTTCTCCTTCACACTGTACCTACGGAAGCACAGAGTCACTGCCCTTGGCGGCTCACTCGCCTTTGGCACAGGCCTCCACGATCGATGAGCCCGATCCAGTTCATATCGGGAGGGGTCCTCCCCCTCCCCCAGTAGTTTTGCCAGCATTGCGGCAAAATACTCAGTCGGCTTCGGTCCTTCAACTCCTTCGGGCAGCCCCACGACCCTCAAATTCTGTCGCCTGGATCTGTTTTCCAGATCTTCCATTTTTCCTCGCAGATTCTTGTTCGTGTCCATCACCTTCCGCATCTCCTTCCCCATCGAGCCAAGTTGATCACCGTGCTGCAATACCGTCTCCTCCACTTCCTTCAGCGCCTCCCCTTGCTCTCGCACCACCGCCATCTTCACCGGGGAAACCGCCTCCTCCACCAGCACATTCAAAACCTCCCTCATCTCCTTCCTCACCGTCTCCGTGCATTTCTCAATCTGCGCCAACTGCTTTTGGAATTCTGCAGCCATCACCTCAGTTAGTTCTTCAGCCGTAAGCACTGCGGCCTCCCCTGGTGCTCCAGCCTCCATTTTCTTTGTTGACCCCACGGTGACCTTTCCCCTCTGCAACGGACTTTCAGCCGCTTTTTTCCCGGCCGTTTTTTAAATGTTTTTTGTTCTCCTTGCGCTATCTCCCGACTTTTACTGCCGTCGGTGGCCCTAGGACCAGCTGTTGCTCCCCGAAAATGCCGTTCCCGAACGGGAGCCCTCCAATGTGCGGCTGCCTCCCGCCCGCCGTCACTGGAAGTCAATCATTGACCTTTTGTGTAGATTACAGCATATAATTACAGAAGGATATTGATAGACTTGTTGAATGGGCAAAACTGTGGCAGTTGGACTTCAATGCAAACAAGCTTGAGATCATCCATTTTGGACCAAAAAAGGATAGATCAGGGTACTTTCTAGTTGGTAAGAAGCTAAATTCAGTGGTTGTCCAAAGAGGCCTTAGGGGTTCGGGTTCATAGATCCTTAAAATGCCACAAACAAGTGCAGAACATAATCAAGAATGCTAATGGAATGCTGGCCTTTATATCTGGAGGACTGGAGTATAAGGACGCAGAAGTTATGTTGCAGCTTTACATACCCCTGGTTAGACCCCACTTTGATTATTAGAATAGTACTTTGAGTGCTATGATTAAATCACCACAATTTGGGAAAGATATTTTGGCCTTGGAGGGAGTTCAATGTGGGTTCACAAGAATGATACCTGGACTTCAAGGATTATGATATGAGAAGAGATTATACAAATTAGATCTGATTTCTCTAGAATTTAGATGGCTACAGGGTGATTTGATCAAAGTCTTCAAGATATTCAAATGAAAAGACAGGGTAGGTAAAGATGGAGTTTTTCCACTGGTTGGAGATTTTAGAGCTAGGGGCCATAGTCTAAAAATTAGGGCCAGACCATTCAGGAGAGATGTTTCGAAGAACGTCTAAACACAAAGGGTGGTAGATGTTTGGAACTCTCTCCCACCAAAGGCTATTGATGCTAGCTAAGTTGTTAATTTTAAATCTGAGATAGATACATTTTTGTTAAGCAACAGTATTAAGGGATGTGGGCCAAAGGCAGGTATATGGAGTTAGGCCACAGATCAACCATGATCTCATTAAATGGCAGAGCAGGCTTGAGGATCTGAATGGCCTACTCCTGTTCCTACGTTCCCATGTTTCATCTAGTTATTCACATCCTTCTGCCTCCTTCAAGCTGAGATGCTTCCGAAACGTATGCAAAATGTATAAACTCGATGACTCTGATATATGTGTGTATGGACGTGGTGAAAGACTAACACCAGATACATGCAGGATGTGGATATTTCTCATGGTAGATACTTTGATGAGCCATTGCATTTCGATGTTGCTAAAGGTTTCCCTCATGAGCCTGACCTCCATACAGGTGATTGGTAAGATTGAATGAGTTGATTCTAACACCCCTCCCTTCCATTTTGTTTCTTTTCTTAGTCAAGGCCACCATGCCTATTTGGGTGGTACTTCTGTCCCGTATCATCATGAAAGAAAAGCAAACTACAAAGGTAAGTGGATCTGAGATTCATAGGAACAGTTGAGGGTTTGTTTTATTTATTTTTCCAGCTCACTTCCAACAGGTTCCATATCTTCCAAGGAAAACTAATGGCTATAACAGGATAAATAAGTCCTGCTTTCAATTGTAAAGTATATTCTAAATAAAAACTCTTAATCTGGATGAGAGCGATAAGTGACTTTGCTCTGCAAGTTGTTTCCTGCCCCCCTTCCAAAATCTCTGCTGCTCTCAGTGAGAAGGGCAGTTGAGCTCTCTCCATCTCAACTGATGTCACCAATGGGACTGGGGCATGTATCTGTTCGAGGAAGAAAGGTGTCCTGTACCAGAATACCCTGGGTAGCCCAAGAGCAGTTCCCAGTGATTCTAACTATCATTTGCCCATACTGTTGAAATACCTTCAACCTGCACACACATAGCTTCCACAGCTCCCAGATGATTGACCCACTCTGGTCCAAGTACCTGTGGGAAACGGGCACTGTTTCCTTAAATAAAAGATCTCGTAAGCATATCATCTTATTCGCTCTAAACAGTCATGATCTAGGCATTTTGACAATTAGTCAACTTGTTCATTAAATCCAAACTTGAATCCATAAAGAATGTTTATAAAGAGAGGTAGAGTACAGCATAAGAAACAATACTTTGGTTGCAGAAGCGCAAGTTGGAAGCAGAGGGGGAATTTAGGTATTCTAAGACGCCGTGAGTCTATTCTGTACTTTCAGAATTTGAATTAAATCAAATGTTACGACCCCCCAGTAAAGTCTGAACCAAAATAACCAACATTACCAAATGAAGAAATTACCAACAAAATGTCACTTCATTTTTACTTCAACATGAATTGATGTAAACTAAACTTGAATTAACAGGCAAATTAATTCAAACAAAGAGGTAAATTTCACATTATGAAATGTGAACCCTGAGTTGCATTCTATCCAAGGTTCCCAGACATGGTCGTCACCAGATCGGCACATTCATGCAGAACTGTCTTAGCTTGGTTCATGACAGATTGCCCACATACTCTTATTTGACCCTTCCATGAACCCTTTTAAATGATTTAATCATCTCTGGCAAAACTGTTATCCAATTCACAATCCCTGCTCTAATCCTGTCTTCAACTTTCTGTCCTGTTTAACTGTATTACACACATGGACCAATTTTTCTTAATCAAGAAAATCACAATTAATCCATTTACATTTTTGTTTTTATAATTAATAATAATAATAATCACTTATTGTTACAAGTAGGCTTCAATGAAGTTACTGTGAAATGCCCCTAGTCGCCACATTCCGGTACTGTTCGGGGAGGCCGATACGGAATTGAACCCACGCTGCTGGTCTTGTTCTGCATTACAAGCCAGCTGTTTAGCCCACGGTGCTAAACCAACCCCTAAATTTAGAGTACCCAATTATTTTTTTCTAATTAAGGGGCAATTTAGTGTGGCCAATCCACCTACCCAGCACATCTTTGGGTTGTGGAGGTGAAACCTACGCAGACACGGGGAGAATGTACAAACTCCACGCGGACAGTGACCCAGGGTCGGGATTCGAACCCGGGTCCTCAGTGCCGTAGTCCCAGTGCTAACCATTGCACCACCGTGCTGCCCTAGAAATTAAGTTTTGGCCCAATTAAAACTGACCATTACCAGGATTTGGTATATTTAGGTGGAACTTTCAGTCATGTCTTAAACTGTTGATTCCCTTCCCGACAGGTCTACATGTCATTGGTCCCTATAATATCTGGAGTCTTCTTGGCGACGGTGACTGAACTCTCCTTTGATGTTTGGGGACTCGTTAGTGCACTTGCTGCCACCCTCTGCTTCTCCCTTCAGAACATCTTCTCCAAGAAGGTAAAGAGGTGGCTCTGAAATTCGGGACATAGACTTTTCCCATATAAAATAATGGAGACACTTTGGAAGGTGCTGTGGCTGAATTATGTTTTGAGGGTGAATTGCCTGCTTTATGCATTTACATTTTATCCCTTCGTAATCCATACCTGAGGCTGAAAGGACTGAGCTGCCCTCATTCTGAATGGTGAAGCCATGAGGAGTCCATTCAGGAACTGCCTGGCCTGGCCCTTGCTTCAAGCATTATCATAACAGCACAGCTGTGATTTCTAAGGCATTTGGGCAGGGGTGGAGAGAGAATGTGGTGACTGTTACACACTTGGTTGTTGCACTGCCTGCATCCTGATGTTGTGACTGTTCTGTGATTGCTGTACAACCTGTGATTTTAGGCTGTGTTGATGATGCTGTGGCTGCACTGCTGGAAGGAGTTGCATCATTTTTTGGGTGGGACGTTTACTGAAATGAGCCCAGAGATTGTTGACCGCACCAGTCAAAGCTGAATGGGGTTGTGTGGAAGCAAGGAGCAAAATGAAATTACACCTTCCTGTAAGCAAATTGTGCAGCTAGATTTACTCTTCCCTCACACCAGCAGACTCAGCTCGGTGGGTAGACAGTTGCCCTACTATTTATGAGCTCTCTCATTTCAACAAGCACAGTTGGTCGATCATTCTTCCAAATATCAAAATTTCACAATTGTGAAGATTTCTTTACAATATGTAATGTTATTGTCTGCTTCATACAAGTAAACTTCTTATTGTATCATTACAATGTTTTAACTAAAGCAAAGGCAATAAATGTGACACGATTATCAAATTTTATACAATGCCTAATAACTTAAGTCTCATGTTTCTTCCTTTTATTCCCAGTTTTTAACACAACAAAGAAAGTTTCATTTAAGTCTACAATCCAATCGTCCCTTTGTTAACTGTAGGTGTAATTCCATTCTCAAGCTCATTTTCCGAATTCAAATGTGGGAAACCATCATTATGATTTACAGTAAAGTCGAAATGGCATTTTTGTGAATGAACATTTCACTTCTTTCTGATCAAAATATATTTTCGCCATTGGAAGCATGTTGTTAAAATGCTTCTTCTGTTGACTCAAAAGTGTTTTGTATGAACTTTATATGATGATCTTGTTTCTCCAAATCCCATTTTGAACAGATCTCAGCCACTACTTTTTGAGCATTGTCATTTATCTTCTCCCTCTGAAGTTTCATAGTTTGTTCTAACCCTTCAACATTTATGTCCAGTTTATGAACAACATTAGTCCAGTTCTCAGCACTTTTGAATGGTCTTTTTTCAAAGTTAAATTGCCTCTTAATTGGAAGAAAAGAATTGGATACTCTAAATTTAAAAAAGGATCAACATGATCAACAGTCTGCAGCAATATAATTGTTGCCACGTTACTGTCTCCACAAGCTAAATCATTACCCAGGATAAAATCTATCCCTTCAACAGGTGATTTGGGGATAATTTCCACCACAACAATTCCATGTATGAAGTCACTTCTTAAATTAACTTCACACAAAGAATCCGGTTCATAAATCTCATTAATACCTTTATTAGTGCATATTCCTTCATAAAATTATCTGGAACACAAATTGAGACATCAGCCTCCATCAATGATTAATCTGCGTCTGTATCTCAATTTTGATTTGTTTACTTATTATGTTGGAGGGGTAAGGAACACCTCCATTCGAAACAAAACATCCAAAACCTCTAATAGCCTGATGTCCTTCACGAGTTATCAAAGAATTATCTAGCTATCTTGAGCCTCATTCCCCCTTGTAGATTCTGAGGGAACATGTTTCACCTGTACCACTGCTACAGTTTAACAGCCATTTCCTTTTCTACTAGCGCAATTGATATCCCATTTAGTTTCCAGCAACATGCCCGAATATGTTAAACCTTGTTATGGGTGGAAACACTTGGGCTTTTGGCTGTCACCTCCACCCTCAGCACTTTCTGATCTGAGGTAAAATTTCTTCACCATCCCCAACTGCTCCTGATTTTCCTTGGCTACTCACCTTCCTTTCACCTCCCCACTTTCTATCCTTCACAGGTTTATAGTGATGATGGAAAAATGGTTTGGGTCTATGGACAAATTCGTAATCTTGCTGCCTGTCTAGCCATTTTAACCTTCTGTTCAACATTGGTCCTAACGGCCGAAGTAAGCGAATCTTTAAATTCCTCCAATAGCTTTATATTTTGTCACTACCCTAAATGCCTGCATCCAATGGTCAATATCAATTTGCTTTACCCTCTATATTCAATATAGGTCTGTCCAGGCTTTTTCCTTGCATTTCAGAATTTCTGCCTGTATGCCTTAGGAATCATACGTACTAAATCGTATGCACTAAAGATAGCTTTCTTTACTGCCTCATTTCTGCAGATACCTCTGACAGCGATGTATACACCCCATGACCTCTACCAACAAATTTACTTTGTAATAGTAATGTCCATATTTCTTTTGGCCATTTCCGTTGTTTAGCTACCTTTTCAAATGAAATAAAGAATGCTTCCACATCCCTTTCAAACCTAGGAAGAGCTTTTCATAGAATCATAGAATTTACAATGCAGAAGGAGGCCATTCGGTCCATCGAGTCTGCACCGGCTCTTGGAAAGAGCACGCTACCCAAGGTCAACACCTCCACCCTATCCCCATAACCCAGTAACCCCACCCAACACTAAGGGAAATTTTGGACACTAAGGGCAATTTATCATGGCCAATCCACCAAACCTGCACATCTTTGGACTGTGGGAGGAAACCGGAGCACCCGGAGGAAACCCACACGCACACTGGGAGGATGTGCAGACTCCGCACAGACAGTGACCCAAGCCGGAATGGAACCTGGGACCCTGGAGCTGTGAAGCAATTGTGCTATCCACAATGCTACCGTGCTTTTATGAATGTAAACATCTCTCTACTGGTATCTTGGCTGGAAATAAGTTCTTTCTCACCTGCTGCTGTTTTTCCTTTAATTGTCAACCTTTTATGCTAGATTTCTGTCTCTTTCCTTTTCTCTTTCCTCCTTTGCTGACGTCTCCCTTTCTATTTGATTTCCTTCTCATTCTCTTGCCATTTCTCTCCCCTGCCTTTTTTTTCTATAAATTTAGAGTGCCCAATTCATTTTTTCCAATTAAGGGGCAATTCAGCGTGGCCAATCCACCTAGCCTGCACATCTTTGGGTTGTGGGGGCGAAACCCACGCAAACACAGGGAGACTGTGCAAACTCCACATGGACAGTGATCCCAGAGCCGGGATTGAACCTGGGACCTCGGCGCCGTGAGGCAATCTGCTAACCCACTGCGCCACCGTGTTGCCCTTCTCCCCTGCCTTTTTGCTAGTTCCTTTTGAATGCTCCCTCTTTTTCTTTTACCACCAATTCCATGCTTTACGTTTAACTCTTTCTCTTCCCTCCAAGTCAAGTTTTTAAAAATTTCTCTTTCGATATCTAGTTTAATTTGTAACTGAATCCTAGCCAATTCAAGTGACTCATCCATTGGAAAACTTGGTCTCTCAGATATCCCTTCCAGTTTCAAATGTTGCCCTATTATCTCAACTATGTCTGCTTTCCTTACCCTTACGGATAATTCTAAAAGCAACTTTCTACCAATTCCGTTTATTGACTCTTGGCTACTTTCTGTAACCGGTCAGGGTTACATTTTCCATCTCTAGAAAAGACTTGGCTATTTCCAATGTCATTTTGGATTTCAACCCTGTATAATATACCTGATAAATCTGATTCCTATGCTTGTACCTCCATATCCTCATTTTTGTGAAGGATTCACAAATCCCACCTTAGAACAATAAATCCCCGACCAGGTATTACAATTCTGTGTCCAAAAACCTGTTGCTCGTGTTTCAAAATATCTCAACAAATTATTACGAATCAGTGTCCACGTTTTGAAAAATCCAAAGTGAGCCCTCACTTTTGTTACGATCCCAGCTGATGTTACTACTGGAATGGAACTTAGCTGGACAGATCCTGCACTTTAATTTTTGTCTAGAGACGTGGATGAATAGAGTCGCAGGACTACTGATCAACTTTTAACAAAAGGATAAGACATTTATTGATATTCCTTCACCCTAATTATACTTTCACAGATATATACAGATTTGTAAGGATAACACAAGTAACAGAATCTACATTATATGCTAATGCTCTCAGTAAACACATAATCTGTGTACACCAATAGACAAAATATGGTCAGAAACACCACACTCTGGAACCAAGTGACAGATGCCACTCACAACACCAGTGGATTTCTCATCAAATCCCTCCCAGCCTGTGTGTTCCCCCAGATGCTTGTCAACCTGTGAGCCAACTGGCCTCGCTGGAACTCTGACATCCACATGAGGGCCCCCAAGCTCCACTCTTGAAGTACGCACTCCAATATCTTCTCCCAAAGAAGGCTCACCCTCGGATGCCTGTACAAAGGATCCAATTCCGGGATTTCAATCTCTCCCCTCAGAACTTCTCTTCTGTCCTAGATTACCACATGCATCCAAGCCACCGTGTAATTTCCCAGGCACCTAGCCATGCCAGCAGAGCACCACTGCCGCAGGCTATACCAAGTTGGCACCATCCCCAGGACTACCCTAGACATCTGGTCACTTGCCAGCCAACTTTATCAGGTCCACACCCCGCAGCCCTATTTTCAACTGGGAGCCTCTTTCTCTGCTCCTAACCCCACCAAACAAAACCTTTTTCCAAATCTCTGCTCTCCATTCCTTGCACCTCCTGGAACACCCATGCCCCAATCCCTGGCCGCACTACGGCCCATGCGACCTGCCTCCTGAATCCCCACACCATCCTGCCTACACTGGCATCCTCTGTGAAAAGTGTCCTGCTTCTAGGTGACCTGGTCCCAGACTGAAAATAACTTATTCTGCTTTTCAGTGTGAGCTTCTGGTTGCTAAGCAATAGCGTAGTTTTCCTAACCCCTGAAATTGCTTTAGTGTTGTATACCCTTAATTACAATGCAGGCAAAGGATTAAAAAAAAAAAATTTAGAGTACCCAATAATTTTTTCCAATTGAGGGGCAATTTAGTGTGGCCAATCCATCTACCCTGCATATCTTTGGGTTGTGAGGGTGAAACCCACGCAAACAGTGGGAGAATGCAAACTCCACAGCGCCGGGATCGAACCTAGGACCTTGGCGCCACCGTCGCTGCCCTAATGCAGGCAAAGCTTGAAGTTAAAATAAACTCAAGACATGCAGGTGCCTTTGTTTAACATGAAGCAAATCTAAAATTTTAAACCTTTCCTAGTACACGTATAGAAACATAAGTAAGCTTCAACTTGTACCTTATGCCTAACATACACAATGCAAATATAAATTACATAAACTAACAATTATCTTCTGCTTAATTCTCTCTGCTTTGAATCTTTCAGATCTGTCTTTATTTTGTTGTTCATGGGTGGCATCCTTTTGGGATGGATATCAGAGTATTTCATAAAAGATGCACCCATTGTAAGATTGTGCCTTTGTTGTTCATTGCCCCTCTACCTAAACAGTGTTCCCTAACATTGAAACATGGTGCAGTTAGATAGGTGCTCAACTGTAACAGCAGCAGCACCTTGCATTTATATAACACTGAAAACATTGTAAAAATATCCCAAGATGCTATGCATGAGCTTATTGATGAAAATGTGATCCTGAAATACATGAGATCTTGAAAAGATTGGTCACAGAGGTAAGTTTTTAGGAATGTTTTGAATGGGAAGAATGTTTTGAATGGGAAGAGTGAAGTAGAGAGGTCGAGAGGGTTGAGGGAGAGAATTTCAGAGTAGTGGGATAATGAATAATCAGAATATGCAAGAGCCAGAATTTAAAGGAGCACAGAGATCTAGGAGGGTTATAGGGCTTGGTGGATGCTATTAAAGCATAGCAGCAATGATTAGAGATGGGAAGGAGTTTGGCCATGGATGGATTGGTAAACTGAGAATTTTAAAATTGAGATGTTGTCAAACCAGGAACAGGTGGTGCGAGTTAGGATGCTAGGATTTTTGCATGAGCTCAAGTTTACAGAGGGTGCATGAGAGTAAATTGAGTTCATGCCATAGTAAAGTCCTCTTTTTTGATTTCATATGAATTACCTGGGCATATTCCTGATCTATGATAAATAGCAGTATCTTGGTGAAGATGCATCAACAAAAAATTCTGATTTGGCCTATCTTGCGTTGAAATAGAGGAATGTATTACGGTTTTCAAATTAATTGTGTGAAAATTTGGACGGTATGCCACCATTGTCCTTGAAAGTTGTCCCTATCTTATGGGAAACTCTTTGGTCTCTGCCCAGATTTTCTTGTTGGAGAACTTTGGATACTCCATATTCCAGCACATTACACCATGAACTATTTTTGGATTATGGTCAATTATGTTCTGATCAGCATGTTACAGTGCACGATCGGAGAACCCATAAATGGGAATACTGCGGTCTGAATCCAGATTGCAGTGCCCTGAAAATACTTAGAATGGTATTTCATCAGATATCTGACTCCCAAATGGTGATTCAGTGTTGGGTTAGGGTATACTGAATAAACCAGCAAAATACAACCAGTAAAAGAGCAACATACTGCAGATGTTGGAAATATGGAATAAACAAAAAGTGCTGTTGAAAGATGCTGCCATATACGGAGTATTTCCTGCTTTTTCTGTGTTAAAATTAGATTCTATTAGTGCACATCAAAACCGGTAAATTAAGTTCAAACATTTATATTCTTGATTTTGATATACAAATAGAGTATATAGTGTAGATAATACCTATGCATTCAATATGTGAATACTGGATCTGGATAGTGCCCATCTTCCAAACAAATATATTCACCTTCTGTCCTAATCAACATAATACCCAGGTTCATAGGGGTTAAAGATCTGGGTAGGCAATTTGGCATTTTGAGTCTGCTGTGCCATTCAATAAGATCATGGCTGATCTGATTGTGGTCTCAACTCCACCTTTCTGTTGGCCTCTTAACCATTGACACCCTTGACTATTAAAAAGTGTAACTCACTCAACCTTGAATAAATTCAATGACTCAACCGCCGTTTCTGGGAAAGAGAATTCCACAGAATAACAACCCTCTTAGGAGAAAAGAAAAGCTCTTCATCCCTCTCATGAGACCTTATTTTTAATTTGTATCCTCTAGTTCTAATCTCTCCCAGAAGAGGAAACCTACTGTTCATATCTTTGTCCTTTGCTCTGCCTGTAGGTGCTGAAGGATACACGGATGCATCACCTCCGACTCCTCTATATCCTTGGATGTTATGCTGTCATCTTTATGGTTCCAACTTGGGTCCTTGTCGATGTCTCTGCATTTTTTGTAAACAGCTCAGTAGTGAGTGAACGTCAATATTGATACTTTAAAAAAAAAATTCATTTACAGGATGTAAATTCATTTAGGGGCTGGTTTAGCACAGGGCTAAATCGCTGGCTTTGAAAGCAGACCAAGGCAGGCCAGGAGCACGGTTCAATTCCCGTACCAGCCTCCCCGAACAGGTGCCGGAATGTGGCGACTAGGGGCTTTTCACAGTAACTTCATTTGAAGCCTACTTGTGACAATAAGCGATTTTCTTTTCTTATTTCATTTCATGTGGGTGTCACTGGCAAGGCCAGCATTTATTGACTATCCCTAAACAGAGTGGCTTGCTAATAGGTCATTTCAGAGGATATTTAAATATCAACCATTTTGCTATGGGTCTGGAGTCACATATAGGCCAGACCGGGTAAGAATTCCTTCCTTAAAGGACATCAGTGAACCAGATGGGTTTTTAACAACAATTTTGAGTTTTATGATTACCATTACCCATCCTAGCTCCTTGTGCCATATTTATTGAATTTAAATTCCCCCGCATTCATGATTAATTAGTCCCAGCTTCTGCATCGCTAGTCCAGGAACATAATGCAAGTTTCTTTTTAATTCTCTTATGACTTATTTGTGACTCCTTGTTTTGGTCAAAAGTTGTAACATCTCCTCCTCTGGCCCCATCAAATTTTTTCATAATCTTAAAGTCCTCTATCACATCATCCTCGTTTGTAGAGAAAAGAGCCCCAGTCTGTTCCACTTATCCTGATGAGTGTAACCCATTCGTTTTATTTTTCCAATAGCATCCGGAATTATATCTTGCACCTCCTTGATTGCCTTTTTAAAAATAATATGGTGCCAAGTAGAATCATAGGATCATAAAATCACAACTGTGCAGAAGGAGGCCATTCGGCCCATCGAGTCTGTACAGTCCCTCCGAAAGAGCGCGCCCTACCCAGGACCACTCTCCCGCCCTATCCCTGTAGTACTCAAATGTGATCTAACTACGGTTCTATACAAGTTTAATATCTCTGTTCTTCAATTTCATCCCTTTAGAAATGAACCTTTAAGGGCAGCATGGTAGTGCAGTGGTTAGCACTGCTGCCTCACGGCGCCGAGGTCCCAAGTTCGATCCCGGCTCTGGGTCACTGTCTGTGTGGAGTTTGCACATTCTCCCCGTGCTTGCATGGGTTTCGCCCCCACAACCCAAAGATGTGCAGGCTAGGTGGATTGACCATGCTAAATTGCCCCCTTAATTGGAAAAAATTAATTGGGTACTCTAAATTTAATTTAAAAATAGAAATGAACCTTTATTTCCTTTTTTCCTGGCCATTTTAATCTGCATCACTATGTTATGGTTTCCCGCTATGTCTCAACCAAATTGATCATTTGTTTTCCTGAAGGAGTATGTGGACTCCTTGTTCCTCCTAATAATATGTGCCACTGCGCACTTGTACATTAAAGTTTATTTGCCAATTAAATGTCATTTCTTCAAGTTTATTCACTTCTTCCTATATTTCATCACAACTCTTCTCTATTAATTTTATCCCAATTTAACATCCTCAACTTTTGAAGTTGTACCTCAAGACCCAAGTCTATTATTTATGCAAATGATGAACATCAGCGGTCCCAGAACCCATCCTTGTGGAACATCATTTCCCACCTCTTGCCACACACCGTTCACCCATAATTTCTGTTTTATGTTTTGTAGCCAAATTTCTATCCATTTCACTACTTGTCCCCTGACTTCACATCTTCTGATCTTGGTCATGAGATAGTTATGCAGTACTTTATTGATACAGCATTACCCTGGTTTATCCTTTGCCCTTTCCAAGAATTCAGGTTTGTCAAGCATGATATTCCCTTTTGGGATGCACTTTTATTATATTACCAATTTCTAGATGTTTTTCCGTTGCATCTTTGTGAGTGAGGATTCCATTATCTTTCCAACCACAAATGTAAAGGAAAATCTATAATTCCCTAGACATATTCTATCTCCTTTTTTAAATATTGGAACTACTCAGTTTGCCAATCCTCTGGCACTATTCCCTTTCCTAATGATTTTTTATACAATAGCCTCTGCTATCTCTTTGCAGATGCAATTCATCTGGACCAGGGTTTTATCCTCTGATTAGTTTATCATTCAGCTCTCCCCTTTCCATCTTAAATGTTATATTCACCATATTAATCTCCCTGGTATGTACTGAGGCAAAGTAACTATTTAATGTTCCTGTTGCTTCACTGGCATGACCTGTGAGTTTACGGTGTGTCATAATAATAATCTTTATTGTGACAAGTAGGCTTACATTCACACTGCAATGAGGTTACTGTGAAAAACCTCTAGTCGCCACATTCTGGCGCCTGTTCGGGTACACAGAGGGAGAATTCAGAATATCCAATTCACCCAACACGTCTTTCGGGACTTGTGGGAGGAAACCGGAGCACCCGGTGGAAACCCATGCAGACACAGGGAGAGCGTGCAGACTCCACGTGATCCAAGCTGGGAATCGAACCCGGGACCCTGGAGCTGTGAACCAACAGTTCTACCCACTGTTACCGTACCCCTCATTTCCCTATCCTGATTTTTCTTTGACATTTGTGTTTGTGGAGTATGTCACCACTTTTATATTCCTTGGTAATTTGATTTAGTTGCTTTTCTAATGTTCCTAATTGTTTCTCTAATCGTTTTGTAATTCTCTTTTGTCATACTGTCCCATTGTCTGTCTTACCTTACACATCAATGGTGTTTCTTTACTCACTAATTTGTTCTTGCTTAGTAATGAGATGTATTTCTCCTGTACTTCCTTGATCACTGTTTTTGTGCAGCCATAGGAGAGAGGAAAGGTCAAAGATGCATTTTTAAAATATAAACCGTATAAACTCACTTTCTGTTGTTTTTTTTGCATGATTCATATTGACACGTGTACCGTGCCACTGAGCTGATGCTTGTCTCTTTCAGACAGATGTCTCCCACTGGTACTGGACACTCATACTGTTGCTCATCAGTGGCTTCTGTAACTTTGCTCAGAACATGGTTGCCTTTAGTATCCTGAACCTCATAAGTCCACTCAGCTACTCTGTGGCCAATGCCACCAAGAGAATCATGGTGATTTCAGTATCGCTCATCATGCTGCAGAACCCAGTCACTTCCACCAATGTCATGGGGATGATGACGGCCATTGTCGGGGTATTTGCCTATAACAAGGTCAGTCTGCCTTTTTCCTAAATGAGACACTGCTTTAATGTACTGTTCCTTCATGCTGATGGTTTGTACTGAGATGCAACTCCCAGCTGACCTCTAGTCTGTTGCCACGATATATTGTCATACCCTTACCTGCATATGAGACAAACTGTTTTCATACACACAATGGACAAGGAATGCGGTGTGGATTGAGGTACTTGATGTGAAAGGAAATGTTGCATTTGGGTCGAGGCACTCAGCGCAGGGACTGTTGTGTTTGGATTGTGACACTCAGGTGAGGGGATGCCATGTTTGTATTGAGAAACCTGGGTTGGGGAATGTTGTGTTTGTATTGAGACACCCGAGTCGGGGAATATCGTGTTTGTATTGAGACACCCAGGTCGGGGAATGTCGTGTTTGTATTGAGACACCGGGTTGGGGAATGTTGTGTTTGCATTGATACACCTGGGTGAGAGAATGTTGTGTTTGTATTGAGACACGCTGGTCGGGGAATGTTGTGTTGGTATTAAGATCCCCGGGTCGGAGAATGTCGTGTTTGTATTGAGACATCTGGGTCGGGGAATATCGTGTTTGTGTTAAGACACATGGGTCAGGGAATGTCGTGTTTGTATTGAGACGCTTGGGTCGGGGAATGTCGTGTTTGCATTGATACACCTGGGTCAGGGAATGTCGTGTTTGTATTGAGACACCGGGTCAGGGAATGTCGTGTTTGTATTGACACCCGGGTCGGGGAATGTCGTGTTTGTATTGAGACACCCGGGTCGGGGAATGTCGTGTTTGTATTGAGACACCTGTGTTGGGGAATGTCGTGTTTGTATTGACACCCGGGTCGGGGAATGTCGTGTTTGTATTGAGACACCCGGGTCGGGGAATATCGTGTTTGTATTGAGACACCCGGGTCGGGGAATGTCGTGTTTGTATTGAGACACCTGTGTTGGGGAATGTCGTGTTTGTATTGAGACACCCGTGTCGGGGAATGTTGTGTTTGTATTAAGACACCCGATGGAGTCCAACGTCTTGTAATTATGATGTTGAGGGAAGTTCTATTTCTGCTTCTCAGTTCCTGCTTTGAGACTGCTCAATGCCACTATTGGAAAACATTCACACCTCATTGAGTCGTTGTCCACTGAGTATTCAGCTCTCTCAGCCATTAAAAATAACAAAAATTCAGGGCATGGGCGCACAGAGGTTAGCACTGCTGCCTCACAGCGCCAGAGACCCAGGTTCAATTCAGACCTTGGGTGACTGTCTGGGTGGAGTTTGCACATTCTCCCTGTGTCTGCATGGATTTCCTCTGGTTTTCTCCCACAGTCCAAAGATGTGCAGGTTAGGTGCATTGGCTATGCTTAAATTGCCCCTTAATGTCCAAAAGGTTAGTGTTTTTAAAAAATCAATTTAGAGTACCCAATTCTTTGTTGTTCAATTAAGGGGCAATTTAGTGTGGCCAATCCACTTAGCCCACACATCTTTTGGGTTGTGGGGGCGGAACCCACGCAAATACGGGGAGAATGTGCAAACTCCACACAGACAGTGGCCCAGAGCCGGGATCGAACCTGGGACCTTGGCGCCTGGCAGCAGAGCTAACCCACTGCGCCACCGTGTCCAAAAGATTTGTTGGGGTTACGGGAATAGAGAGGTTGCTTTTTCAGAGAGTCGTTGCAAACTCGATGGGCCGAATGGCTTCCTGCACTGTAGGGCTTCTATGAAATGATTCCCACTTATTTCTTGTGTCTTTCTAAAACAGGCTAAATATGATGCCAACCAAGAAGCCAAGAAAAAGTTGCTTCCAGTCACCTCCGTGGACCTTATGTCTCTCAATCAGCATCAAGAACTGTCTGTTGATCAGAAGCAGCAGATGAATGGAAGTGTGCTGTACCCTCAGTACACAGATTACCAGTATGGACGGAATGGCCTGCTGGCTGAACAGTTGCAGTACAGCCGGCAGAGTTCTGGAACCACCTACGTTTCCAACCGATTCGACATCTAAACTCGTGACCAGAACTATCCAACTTCCAACTTTAACTTATTCTGCATACAATCGGAAACTCCCGGTTAGCCAATAGATTTTAGCAAGAAGTCTCGGTCTGAGGCCCTATATTTTTATTTTATTTCAAGGTAATTGAAAGAACACTGAAACTCCGACTTGATGGAAGATGCATTTTGTGTGTGTGTGTGTGTGTGTGTGTGAGAGAGGCATTCACTCTGTCCAGAAATTGTTTGGGGTGGGGGAGAAGAGGACATGAAATGCTCGACCAGTGTGAGATGATTTCTTCATTGAGTAAGCATTCTTAAAATGATGCATTAAAGATATTGGAACCATAAATCCAATCCATCTAGCCCAATATTGAATATAACTCCCTCCTTGTCCCTGCGTGTGACAGAGTTGTACTTGAGTGCACCACGTGTTATGAATCATTTCAGAAGGCTGTATGCCATCTTTGTCTAACGGGGCAATTCATCCATTCTTTGAAGGAGGGGGGGGTGCATTTATCTTTTGTTAATGATAGTCTTTTTAGGCAGATAGATAATTATTTGACTGTGATTGATAAATTAAAGAGTATTGATCGAATGATTCAAATAATTGCTATACCGTAATGTAAATATGAAGCACCCATGAGTTTTCCATTGTGTTGGCAGGAGAGAAGTCACATCATCTCGAAGTTGAGGTGTACCAGCACAGCATGCATGACTCAAAACCCCAACTTTTGTTTGTAAACAAACATTCCCTGGTCACTTAGATTTAATTTGAATTTAAACAAGTTTTTTGGTGCGTACTGTCTTGATGGACTCCATTCTGATTACACAAAATGTAAATAATCCAGTTTAGCATCCCAAAGCAACTCCCAAGTTTCTGTGATTCAGATATCCTTGTTATGTCCCCACACAGTTCTGTTTATTTGAATCAAATGATACCATATTAGACTGATTTAATGGTAGCACTCTTATCTCTGAAGTTTGTGGGAGAGTTCTCCTCACTGTTCTGGACAACTTTTATCCCTTAACCTGTGTCACCGAAATCAGATTATCAGGTCATTATCTCATTGCTATTTGCATACAGTAAAATTTCACATATTAATTGAAGCATTTCCTACATTACAACAATATCTACACTTTGCAATTAATTGACTGTAAAGTGCCTTGGGAGTTCTTGTGTTTGTGAAAAGCACTGGACAGCTAGATGTTGGTTCTTTCAATTCAGTCAGTTTTGCTAGTATTATAAAGTTAGTATTTGTATTGGTGGAGCAAGTGGTGAGATGCCAGATCCAAAGTTAGCTGAAATCCATTATTCAGTAATATACATGCTGCAGAGTGGGAATAATTGTAAGCATTCAATCTCTTCTAAATACCTATGAAGAATTTAACAAACTTTGAAATGCTGAAATTTGAAATAGAAACAAAAATTGTCAGAAACACACAGCAAATCAGCCAGCATCTGTGAAGAAGAAAGATACACTTGCTGTTTTGGTGGGTACCTTCTCATGTAAGGTATATATGTAACATGAACCTGCTGTTTCTCACAGATGTAGGCCAAGCCACTGTGTTTCCTGTTTTTATTCCAGGCAATTCTGTGCTTGATTCCCCAGAAATCAGTTTCTTTAGAATCACACCTTTATGCACTGCTTTCCTGTATTCCCCCAGAATCAGTTCATTCTGAATTGCTGTATGCCTAATGAATCTAGTATCTGTTGGGAACATTACTACAAAATTAACAATTAAAATTGCTTAACAAAAGAAACTGGTAAACTGTAAATGCCAGAATGATCAAATATTAGTGTCAGTTGGCCATGTTTCTGACCTTGTTGGAAGTGAGCAGTGATCAAAATCGGCAACACTATTATTAATGAGTGGTATGGGGCGGCATGTGACGTAGTGGTTAGCACTGGGACTGCGGTGCTGAGGACCCGTGTTCGAATCCCGGCTCTGGGTCACTGTCTGTGTGGAATTTGCACATTCTCCCCATGTCTTTGTGGGTTTCATCCCCACAACCCAAAGATGTGCAGGTTAGGTGGATTGGCCACGCTAAATTGCCCCTTAATTGGAAGGGAAAAAAATTGGGTACTCTAAATATAAAACATTAAAACAAAAAAAATTAATGCGTGGTAAATGGTGGTACTAATGCTACTGGTTAAAAGGAATTGTTTTCTGTACTCGTTCATCATACAGTCTTGTTGCGCTTGTTTGTTCATTGCCTTTTGTATTTATTTCTGTTGGGAATAGCTATCTTTCTCATTTTATCTTTCTGTCTATCCTATCTTTTTCTGACTTGCAGGTTTCTTTCTCTCATGTCTCTCTATACTTTTTCTCTCGCTCACACATTGAATCACAAATTATAGCTGGTTTAAATCCACCCCCCCAAAAGAATTTCCCATTTTCCTTACTTTAATGTTATCCTGACTGGTGATCATTGCAGCATCTGTGCAGTGCCTATATGCATTTCTTAGCTAAATCTCATCATTCTGATGTATTGCAAAATTCTGAATGCTACAAGTAGGAGAAATCTTAACATTTTTATGCTCATAGTTGTTAGTTGAAATTGATCGGTAAGCAGTTATCTTCCCTAAAAACTTCACCAGTCACAGTGTGAATGAAGATGGTTGGTCTGACTTGCTGTGTAACTAAGATGTTGGGGGAAATTCTGTTTTATGCCTCTTGCTGTACCTGCTTTGACAGTGTTTTAATCATGTTAATGGAAAGAAATGGGGGAACACTGTCCCTCCCTTGCTCAGTCATTCTCTCAGCTTGCGGATTCAGTATTCCCAGTAATTTAAAACGAGAGCTAATCTTGAAATGATTCCCTGTTTCATTGCCATAGTGATCAAGTCCATTGTCTATAAGTCTGCTGCAAATATTCAAATGGCAGGGAATATTTGAAATAAGGCCCCAGTTTTCACTCATTAGAATTCTTCTAGCTGGCAACTGGTAATCTTTCTTCACTGTAAATTTAAAGATTAACTACAATTTTGAGTGTTATAGGGGCTGATTTAATTAAGCCTTTTTATTGGTAAAGATTCCTGCTCTTAAATTGAATATACACACTGCCCCCAACCAACTTCTTCCAGATTCAGTGAAAATTCTGTCTTTGTCCGTGCCTCATCAGAACTGTGCTGTGAATTTAAACTATGCAACTTATTCCTTACTGTAGGAACTTTTATTAGTATTTGTGCTGAGCAGGACCTTGCTGTGTGCAGATTGGCTACTACATTTCCAATATTTCAACAGTTATGACACTTCATAAGTGCTTCATTTGCTATATAAATGCAAGTTTTTCCTTTCAATACAAAGGTTAATACATTGTACAGGTTAACACACGCCTTTCTCCAGGAGTCATCATGGCTGCACAGTGACATTCAATACTTTCAATCATGACAATGTACTTATTTTCAATCAAAATCCATGTGCTCTAAATTTGTAAGCCTGTTCAGCGATCTTGATAGAGCAGACTTTAGTGAATGCTGGAGAAGTGATCGTTCAATTCAGCAACTTTACCATTACCACCATCTGTGGAATAGCAAATGGAATGAGGTATCATCTGCGGTGTTCATGTCCTCACAAGATTTAACTTGGGCAATCATGATTCCATATTTTCTGCCCCACACACACACAACTGTTTGATCAGCTTGAAATAACATTTAATGTGCTTTGGAGCATTTCTTTTGTAAATACTGTAGAAATGGGGGGCTAAATCTACCTCTGAGGGTTTACTTTGGGTTGTACAGTGGTCACATGTAGATGCCCATGAATGATATTCCTTACTTGTATATCACCAGGGTGGACAGAGAACCAAGCTCGTGTTTGTAAAATGGGCAATTCTTGGATGGCTAAATCTTGTCACATATAGGAAATCAGGGTTTGCTTGTTTAATTGAACTCAAAAGTCATTGTGTGTTTTACAATCTTATGTAATCAGTAGAGAGCAGGAACACCAAGTGACCAGATGTTGGCCAGATATTTTCAGGAGTTGCTGATAATGTCAGGGTGCAGACAGCTTGGTAACTCGAGAGGTTTAAGGTTGATGGTGGTTGGGCAATTGGTAAGTGCAGAGAGCTTGGGGTACATGGATAGAAGTTAAGAGTTACAGAAAGCTTGGTAACCCAGAGAGAAGATAAGGTGCCATTTCCTTATTTTCACCTTCCCACTTAAAGGTTCACCTTTTTAATCAAACGTCAGTGGAAAATGCAATGACCTTTTTTTTTTTTAACAAGTCTTATATCTGTTTTTAGATGAAATCTTCAGCCTTTGCAGCAGAGGAAGTGTTACTATGCGATGTATCACTGTTCAAAGTTTCACTTGTTTTTTCACCTGTTGATATAAACTTCACAATAAGTGTGATTGTATCATTCTCTTACGTTACAATAAAAACTGCTTGACAACCTAGAAGTGAATTATGGAAATGAGCAAATTCAGTCCTGGGCCCTGGTTTAGGCTCGAAAGGATGGGACTAATGGAATGGTGAGGGATTGAGAGGGAGACTAAAAGGGGTTTTGTGTTTTCCTCTTGTACTTTTTTCTGGCAGCGGTGTGGCTTTTATCTTAAAATATTTACACAATTATACAGCACCACCTCTTGGCAGAAAATCAGTACTTTAACATGGCAAATAACTGCCTAAAAATAGGTTTCACCTGCGAGTGTGTTCTATCGGTGGTTTGCTTTGTAAACCACAATTACACAGCAAAGTGTTTTAAACACTTCACCCAATCCCATAAATATTTGATTTATTTAAGGATTTAGTTATTTTTTTAAATCCAAGAGTATCCAATTACTCTAAGTGGCTTGTTCTGGTGAAGGAACCACTTTTGCTCAGAATCTTAATATAAAAGCAAAATAATGTAGCTGCTGGAAATCTAAAATAACAGAAAATGCCGGAAACATTCAGCAGCATCTGTAAAGAGTGTTTCAGACCTGGAAACATTAATTCTGTCTCCCTCTCCTCAAATGCTGTCAAATCTACTGAGCGTTTGCAGCATTTTCTGTTTTTATATCTGCCCAACGAACAGCAGATGATCGGGGAAATTTCTTGGGATTAAATGAAATTCTCGTTTTGATTCTGATCTTTGCTTTCTGCTGCCGGCTGATTATTTAAGATAGTTTCTGACCACTGTATGCTCTGAGCACAAATAGGCAGTGGGACCTGTTTAAAACTGGATATCTTTAGGATTATTCCCCTTTTAAAGTCATTTACCTCTTGATCTTATTTAAGTGTAGCTCTGTGTGACACTGGTGTAGTTTGTATCATTTTTAAATGTATATAGATGTTTCCAGGTCCATGTATTAATGCCAGTTTCCGCACGCTGCAGTATTGTTTTCGAGCTCAGTGGTTGGAAGTTTGTGGAGGTGAATGTATGTGTGCCAATGTTCATTAGTGTATCATGTCTATCTACAGAACATTTTTAATTTCAAATACAAGTATTGATGGAAAAAAAATGTGACATTTAAATTAATAAAGTGTAAAGCGAAGCCAGTACTATAATGGGTCTTTATTGAACAATTAGCCAGGGTTTAGCATAAAGTTACAGTGAGCAGTAAGTGGTGTCATGGATACATTAGAGGGCCATTGGGTGGGATCCTCATACAATGAGTACAATGGCCCATTTGCTGAGATCTTGATTTCATTAGTCTAAATAATTCCTAGATTCAAACAGAACACTGATATTTACATACATAATTTCTTGTATCTACAAGCATAATACCAGAACTGACAGGTTATAACACTCAGCAAAACCAAACAGATGGGGATTCTATATCCACATAAAAGAAAGCTGAAGGATGACCTGATAGAGGTCTTAACTGTGAAAGGATTGACGTAGAAAAGATGTTTCCACTCGTGGAAGAATCCAAAACCAAAGGTCATAGATATAAGGCAGCCATTCATAAATCTAATAAGGAATTCATGAGAAACTTATTTACCCAGAGTGTATTAGCCCCAATGTTTTCACTCTTGAATCTTCAGGTCTTGAACTCAAAATTCAAGGCTGACACTCCAGTGCAACACTGAGGGAGTACTACACTGTTGGAGGTGCCATCTTTTGGATGAGATATTAAACCAAAGTCTTGTCTGCCGCCTCCCAAGTGAAAATAAAAGGATGGCACTGTTCAAGGAAGAGCAGGGGGGTTTGTCCTGAGTTTTTGGCAAAACATTTATCTCAAATCAACATCATAAAAACTGATAATCATTTATAATCGTTATTAGTATCACAAGTAGGCTTACATTAACACTGCAATGAAGGTATTATGAAAATCCCCTAGTCGCCACACTATGGCACCTGTTTGGGTACACAGAGGGAGAATTCAGATTGTCCAATTCACCTAACAGCACGTCTTTTGGACTTGTGGGAGGAAAACGGAGGACCCGGAGGAAACTCAGGCAGACACGGGGAGAAAATGCAGACTGCGCACAGACCCAAATTGGGAATCGAACCCGGGTCCCTGGTGGCTGTGAAGCAACGGTGCTAACCACTGTGCGACCATGTTGCCCTATGATCTGGTCATCATCACTTTGGAGCTCGTAGTGTGCAAAATAGTTGCTGCATTTCCTCCATTACAACAGTCACTACACTTAAAGTACTTAATTGCCTGTAAAATGTTTTGAGACATAGTGGTCGTGAAAAACAATTTGTTTTCCCTGTGAATGGTTAGAATGTCAAACCTGGAGTAGTTGGGGTGAATAGTGTTGTACAGGGGGAACTAAACAAATACATGAAGAAGGGCACTGAAAATTACATGGATAGGATTAGATGAAATGAGGTGTGAGGAGGCTTGTAAGGAGCATAACTACTGTACTGAACAGTTAGACCAAATGGCTGTAATTTTATTCTGTAATATCCCAGAAAAGCTAACGGAACTTCCAGGATTTTGAATAACTGACCACTCAAATATTAAAAGGCACTATGGCTCATGTTCAGACAAATTAATCAGACAAAGGAACAATAGCATAATGTTTAATAGACTAGTAATTCAGAGGCCTGGATTAATGTGCCAGATGTATGGCCAGAGCAGCTGGGAGAATTTAAAATTAATTGATAAATCTGGAATAAAAAATCTGTCTACTGATTATGAAACTTGGCCTAACCCTGTCCATCCTACATGTGACTCTAGACCCACAGTAGCATAGTGGGTAGCATTGTTGCTTCACAGCTCCAGGGTCCCAGGTTTGATTCCCGGTTTGGGTCACTGTCTGTGTGAAGTCTGCGTGTTCACCCTGTGTCTGCGTGGGTTTCCTCCGGGTGCTCCAGTTTCCTCCCACAAGTCCCGAAAGACGTGCTTGTTAGGTAATTTGGACATTCTGAATTCTCGTTCTGTGTTACCTGAACAGGTGCCGGAATGTGGCGACGAGGGGCTTTTCACGGTAACTTCATTGCAGTGGTAATGTAAGCCTACTTGTGAAATAAAGATTATTATGTGTTTGACACTTAACTGCCCTCTGCAATAGTCCAGCGAGCCCCTATATTGTATCAAACTGTTACAAAAAAAGTCAAATAAGAATAAAACTGGACAATTTGATTATAACAAAGACAACATGGCCAGTCGTTCTTCCCAAAGTAGTCCTCACTAATATTTGGAGACGTGTAAAAATTGGGAGAGCTGACCCACAGACAATGAACCAGATTCCTCCATCACCATCAGTGTGGTGGCACAGTGATTTACAGTCAGGAGGGAGTGGCCCTAGCTATTATGTATTTATATTGACTCCTGATAAGCTGAGCTGAATTGATCATGAGCACTGCAAAGCATAATATATGCATGACATCACCGGAGATTCCATCACCAATCGCTAGCATGGATAACTGTGCAGAGTAAAGAAGCAGCCTGTACTGAACACTCCTCATCAATAAAACTCTTGGATTGTCAGCCTCCGTGTCTCCAAGCATCAATCCTGCGGACATTTCATTCACGAGGTATTGTTCCGTACACAATACTGGATTTAGTGACTTTGAAGTATCTGCAAATCTGTACAGATATGTCCTAAACTGGTACACTCGGTGTAGTCTACTCATTAATGTTTTTAAAAAATATATTTTTATTAGGGTATTTGCAATTCTACTCCCCCCTTGGAATTCTGCTTCTGCTGACATTTTAATTTTCCACGAGAAAGTCGACGAACAGGTGAACCCTAACATTGACCTTCTTAAGGCGAACTTTATGTTCTCGAGACTGAGAAACCCAGCCATGTCACTAATTCAGGTCTCTCCACTCGGGGGCTTCGAGTCCCTCCACAGTAATAAGATCCGTCCGCGGGCTACCAGGGAGGTAAAGGCCAAGACGTCGACCTCTTTCGCCCCCTGGACTCCCGGCTCTTCCGACACTCCAGATCGCCATCTCTGGACTCGGCACCACCCGTGATTTGAAAACCGTGGACATTGCCTTAGCAAAACCCTGCCAACACCCTCAGCTACGGCATGCCCAAAATATGTGGACATGATTTGCTGGGCTTCCCGCGCACCTCGCACACCTGTCCTCTACCCCTGAAAACCTTGCTCATCCGGGCCACTGTCATGTGTGCCCAGTGGACTACCTTGAACTGTATCCGGCTAAGCCTGGAACATGATGAGGATGTGTTAACCCTGCTTAGGGCATCTGCCCACAGACCCTCCTCTATCTCTCCCCCTAGCTCGTCTTCCCATTTGCCCGTAAGCTCCTCAACCGGATTTCCTCTGATTCCAAAAGTTCCTGGTAGATATCTGATACCTTCCCCTCTCCCACCCATGTACTGGAGACCACTCTGTCCTGTATCCCCCGTGGCAGCAGCAGTGGGAAGGCCAGAACCTGCCTTCTCAAGAAGTGTCGTACCTGCAGATACCCAAACCCATTCCCTGCTGGCAGTTCAAACTTATCCTCTAAGGCTTTCAAGCTGGGGAAACCCTGTCTATAAATAGAACTTGATGTGGAGATGCTGGGGTGAGCACAGTAAGAAGTCTTACAACACCAGGTTAAAGTCCAACAGGTTTGTTTCAATGTCACTAGCTTTCGGAGCGCTGCTCCTTCCTCAGGTGAATGAAGAGAATGTTCCAGAAACATATATATAGACCGATTCAAAGATGCCAGACAATGCTTGGAATGCGAGCATTAGCAGGTGATTAAATCTTTACAGATCCAGAGATGGGGTAACCCCAGGTTAAAGAGGTGTGAATTGTGTCAAGCCAGGACAGTTGGTAGGATTTCGCACCCCACTGTGCTTCTGTGAGTCAGCTGACCTGATAGCTCCCACCCATGGTACCAAGCAGACTGTCTCCCCATTGTTCTCTCACCTCTCCCCCCCACTTGGACAAACATATTCAAAGCATCACATTCCCCAATAAACAAACAGCAGAAATATCTGTGGAAAAACAACCACAGAAAAAACAACCACAAACCCCTCCTCCACCCAGCAAGACAAAGTTAACTTTAGCCATCGAAACAGCCCTTATTTAACATAACACTACTTATTCAAACCAGCACAAAAGTGATTGTCAACAAATCGCCATTGCAATACTCTCACCAAGGGTTCAGTGTCTTTAGTTCACATCCAGTCTTTTTTCCCTGATGAAAGTCAATGCACATCTGGTGTTTCAAAGTAAAATTCCCGGTCCTCATATGTGACCCACAGACGCGCTGGGTACAACATCCCGAACTTCACCCCCTTCTTAAAGCGGGCCGATTTTGCCCCATTAAACCCGGCTGCCCTCAGGGAGGCCGACGATTCTCAGGTTCTGCCTCCTGGAGCTGTTCTCCAAGTCCTCCAGCTTCTCCTGCATTCTTTTCTGGCGGTCATTCATCATCTCCACCTTGGTCTCCAGCATGGTTAGGTATTCCTCATGCTCGGGCACCTTTTTCTCCACCTCCTGGATTGCACGTCTGTGGATGTCTTGATTCTGCACCACCTGATCATTCGAAGCCTTGATTGGGTCCAGCGTGTCCTTCAAAAAAACTTCGCCAGTTGCTCCGTCGACCACTGTGCCATCTCCCCAAGGCCCTGCTTCTCCGCCATGCTTTCCTGCGTTGCCGGTCTGCTCGCGTCTGTCTTGTAGAACTTTGTCTTCTTACACGGCCACTTCTGGTCCAATTCTCCATACACTGGAGGGGGATTTCTCCTCACCGTCTCACTCTCCACCGATTCATCCAATAAAATCTGGGGGAAAACGGGAGAAAAAAGGTCCAAAGGTCCGTCACAGGCAGGAGCTATCAAATGTGCGACCTACTCCTACATGGCCGCCACCGTAAGTCCATCGCCTACTCACTAATGTTGACAGGTTCCAACACTCCAGTCTTCACCAGTCGATTTCTATTTTTGGTTTATAGCATAGGGCGCTGACCTTGCCTTAAGGTATTTTGCTTGGCCCCCACTTCAATTTTCAGTTTGACGGTGATATCTTTCATACTTCTCAGCTCGCTGTCGTGTTCCTTGAGAAAATTTGTACGGCTTGATTCGGCATCAGATTGATTGGTCCATTTAGTTTAATCTTTTGGCCGGCACAGTGGTTAGCACTGCTGCCTCACAGTGACAGGGACCCAGGTTCAATTCCAGCCTTAGGTCACTGTCTTTGTGGAGTTCGCACATTCTCCTTGTGTCTACGTGAGTTTCCGCCGAGTGCTTATGTAGGTTTGGTGGATTGGCCATGATAAATTGCCCTTAGTGTCCAAAAGGTTAGGTGGGGTAACTGGAATAGTGTGGGGCGTGGGTCTAGGTAGGGTGTTCTTTCAGAGGGTCGGTGCAGACTCAATGGGCCGAATGACCTCCTTCTGCAGTGTAGGGATTCTATGATTTTCTAACAGTGTTTGACCCATCAATGCCGGATAATTGCTCTTCACTCTATGCAAAGACAAATCTGCCCTCTGTCCGTGCAGTTGTACAGCTATGTCAATGCGGCCTTCAGTGGCACCACTTCACCAGTGAATGTCTTCAACACTATTCTTGAAGGTTTCAAGGGAATGTGCCTTGTGTTCCATCCTTACTGGCTGTCCGTCCAGCAGTGGAGTGACCCAGTATCTATTCATGGCACCAGCAATGGCTACACATTTGTGACAATTCATCCTCAGACTGCAAAATGTTTCATTCTCGGCCCTTTTGCACAGAATAAGCACTTTTTCTTTTGGTCCGTTTCCATGCCATTTTGTTCTGCTCCTGTTTATTTTTGCTCGTAGCTTGCTTTTTCTTCCAGCATGCATGGTTGATGTGGCTTTTTTTTCTCCGGGGTTTCTGCATCCAATAGCCTTGCACCAGCATTCTGCAGCTCAATATCCTGTCTTCGCACCTCTGTGATATGTTTGAGTTTGAGTGTACAGTGCAGCTTTTGTGCTTCTCCTCAGAAATCAATATAAATAAATAACATTTTCTTCTCCTTTAAATTAAACGTCCCCAACAGTGGGGATTTAAACAAGTGTAACATGAACAGTGATCAATAAGTCAGACGGTTTGGAGATCATCATTTCCGAGTCTGTATGAACGAGGTCAGTGGTTGATTCGACCAGTGTCAATGTTGTAACTAACGTTGTAACTAGAGATTGACCCTGTGCCTGGTCTTGATATTGAGGTATTGTTTTCCTCAACTGTCAGTGTCTGGGTTTCATGAAGGTTCAGGTCCGGTCAGAACCTTGTACAGTTGAATTTGGATTCACTGCAGGTTCTATCTCTAACAGATTGCTTCTCCCCACCAACAGTAGGTCTTCAATTCCACAATGGCCCTCGAGTAATTTGTCCAGCACTCGTCTTCTCAATGGAGGTGGAATGAATACTCTGAACTTCCAATGTATAGATAACTTCAATCTTCTAGTGGAGCACGGTTTCAGGTTACGCTTTGGTTCTGAGGTCTTGCCTTTTAGCACCATCTCCATTACCTCGGAGAACATCTTCTTTACTTGTCCTGATGTAACAGGTGTAGTGTCTATCTGTTCAAAGTAGAATATACTTCAGCTTGAATCACTTGCTGGTGAGCTATTTGGCAGTGGTAATCGAGAAAGCCCATCTGCAATACAATCAAAACTTGATGTTGATACTGTTAAAAAAAAAAATTTAGTGTACCCAATTAATTTTTTCCAATTAAAGGACAATTTAGCATGGCCAATCCACCTACCTTGAACATCTTTGGGTTGTGGGGGCGAAACCCACGCAAACACGGGGAGAATGTGCAAACTCCACACGGACAGTGACCCAGAGCCGGATCAAACCTGGGATCTTGGCGCCGTGAGACTGCAGAGCTGCCTCGATTGTTGATACTTAATTGTATAAGTATGTGCAGACAAAAACAGTACCCATCCCTGCATTCTGTGGCTTGCTGCCAATGACGGTTGCGAGAAGAATGAAAATTCCTTTGCCCTTGGTCTCCATAACCTCCATGAACCTAACCCCCCCCCCCATGTGTTCCATAAACCCCCTCAGCTCCTTCGCTACCGCTGACACCCTCCCCGACCTCAACCAGTCTAACCTTTGGTCTAAAACCGTATTAAAATCCCCCCATTATCAACTGATGCGAGTCCAGATCAGGGATCTTCTCCAACATCCGCCTAATAATAAACTCCATATCGTCCCAGTTCGGAGCATAAATATTCACCTGTACCACCGGCACCCCCTCAAACTTCCCACTCACCATCACGTATCTCCCCCGAGAGTTAGCCACTATACTCCCTACTTCGAACGCCACCCGTTTATTAATCAAAATTGCCACCCCTCCCTTCGTTTTAGAATCTAATCCCGAATGGAATAGCTGCCCTATCCACCCTTTCCTCAACCTAGTCTGATCTACCGCCTTCAGGTTTGTCTCCTGTAACAGAGCTACGTCCGCCTTTAGACTTTTTAAATGTGTGAACACACGGGCCCTCTTGACCGGCTCATTCAACCCTCGCACATGCCACGTGATCAGCCTGCCGATCAACCATAAGCCCTTCTGGGCCATCTTCCAGCCCGCGTCCCACACCTCCTCAGGCCCGATACTGGCCATCTGCAAAAGCAGTCAAGTCAAGGCAAAACCTGTTATTGTGATATGGACTTTGATTACCCACTCCAAGTCTATGAATGTGTAACAAACGTCCAGACACACGTGATCAACTTTGCAGCAGGACGAAGAACAGACAAAAGAAGCCATCCGACGCCTTAATGAGCTAATGGCTGGTCAGACAAGGGGAGTTTCAGAGGACAATGCGTCTTGATATCGGAGGAACACTTTAAATTGAGGCGGGATAAGTTTTTTTGCCTCTGTTTCATCAAGTAGCAGGAGTGTGACAATACTTATTAATAAAAATATCACTTTTAAGATTGAAACCTGCACCAAGGACAAAGGAGGTAGATATGTGATCATTAAACTTCGGTGCATGGAGATGTTGTTTCAATAATGAATGTTTATGGATTCCCGTTCATTACTGAGGATTTTGCGAATTTTGCAGAGTTAGCTTCAATTAACTCTTTTGTGGTTGGTGACTTCAACTGTCCCTTAAATCCTCTGGCAGATAAGCTCCCGGTTACCAGGGATCCCCCCCCTGCCCCTGATGGCTGTAGGAATTTCAGAGATGTTGTATTCTGGGTATTTGGTGCAGTAAGGGTTAAAAGCCTGAGTTAGTGTGTGTGACCGCTGCAGTCATGTTTCTAAAAGAAATCCTAGTTTGAAAGACAACTAAGTTTTGCAGCCAGATATGCAATTAAAGCATCATAAAAAGTGTGGGCTAATGGAAAGTTGTTTGGATGAAGGGGATTCCTTGTGGAGTTAATTACATTTCAGCTTGGTAAGATGATGTCAGTACTAGGAGGAACCACAGTTTCAGGCTTTTCGTAGCAAAGCAGTGTTTTAGCTGAGAATTAGTATTGTAATCGCGGACCTTCCCTCGTTTGTCTGGAGTTTTTGCTCAAGGGCTCACCCCCAGGTCGAGAATGTGGAGGTTTGGAGCCTCCCCGAGTTCATTTATTATGCACTTTCGGGAAGAGTTTGAGTTCTTCCTTTCAGTTCACTTGCCCCCTCCATTTTGTGGGAGACATGTGAAGTTTATGCTCGGGGCTAATCATTTCTCACACTGCTAATAAAAGGTGCAGGATGCTGGAGAACCACCATTTGTTTGGCGATGGTGGAGGTGAATCATATGGAGGGCCCGAGTAAGCTATTGCTGAAGGAGGTTAACGCAACAAGAGTGGCTTTGGACTTCCTGTTAACTCAGCAGGTCGAGAAAAGTTGAAAATGTGTGAGATCGAAGTTGTTTGAGTTTGGGAATAAGCCAAGCAAATACTTGCCTGTTTGACAAATGACCTTTGTTCTGCAGCCTAGGGGCAGCAAAGGTAGCACAGGTGGATAGCACTGTGGCTTCACAGCACCAGGGTCCCAGGTTTGATTCCTCACTGGGTCTGTGTGGAGTCTGCACATTCTCCCCGTGTCTGCATGGGTTTCCTCCGGGTGCTCCGGTTTCCTCCCAAATTCCAAAGACGTACAGGTTGGGTGGATTGGCCATGCTAAATTTCCCTTCGTGTCCAAAAAGGTTCGGAGGGGTTATTGGATTACAGGGATAGGGTAGAAGTGAGGGCTTAAGTGGGTTGGTGCAGACTCGATGGGCTGAATGGCCTCCTTCTGCACTGTATGTTCTATGTTCTATGTTTTAAAGGTACAACAATATGCTGTGATTGTGAACCTGCCTCCACTTCACCTGATGAAGGGGCAGCTCTCCGAAAACTTGTGATTTAAAACAAACCTGTTGGACTTTAACCTGGTGTTGTGAGACTTCTTACTGTGCTCACACCAGTCCAACGCCGGCATCTCCACATCAGTCCAAATGGAGCCACTAAAGCCAATCAAGGCCCAGCAGACTCGGGCCAGGTTCCCGTCCTACTATCAAGGGCAACCAGACAGACTGATGTCCATAGGCAACTGGGGTCATTGTCATGCCAGTGATGGCTAACAGTTCTCCCGCTAGATTTTCGTCCTGTCCTTCTGGAACGTCTGCTGTCCTTTTAAAAAAATAAAATTTAGAGTACCCAACTCATTTTTTTCCAATTAAGGGGTAATTTAGCGTGGCCAATCCACCTAACCTGCACATTTTTGGGTTGTGGGGGCGAAACCCACGCAAACACGGGGAGAATGTGCAAACTCCACACGGACAGTGACCCAGAGCCGGGATCGAACCTGGGACCTCAGCGCTGTGAGGCAGCAGTGCTAACCACTGTGCCACTTCGTCTGCTGTCCTATCACTGAGACCGCAGTCCCTGTGTCCAGTTCCATTACAAGTGGGTGACCATTCACCTGGACGGTGACGTTGATGGGGGCAACCCATCGCTGGGTGATACTGTTCAACTGCATGCACTCATCTTCGTCTGTCTGCGCTAGGTGGAAGGCCCTGGCTCTAGGCTGGCACAGGGCACAGACACTCCGGCACCTGTTCGGGTACACAGAGGGAGAATTCAGAATAAGAGGACAGCAGGATAATCATGATGCCTGAAGTTAAGAATATCATCAGATCCCAGCCATAAAAGGGGAACCCGGCCCCAGAGAGAGGTGACCGTCAGGATAACCCCCAAAAGGGGAGCGGCCTGAGAGGGAGTGTCAGTCTAACTCCCCTCAGCACTAGGAAACCCACCCCGACACCAAGGACAACTTAGGAAAAAGGATTAGGGCTACCATAAGACCACATATCAATTAGGCCTGCATCTAAATGACCATAGCCCGGAGACCCGCCATCTTGCATTACCACAATTAGCAAAGTGAAGGACATATCGGAAGCAACACCTTCGGGGTCTTTCTCAGGACTCTACTCATTGGAATTTAGAAGAATGAGACGAGATCTCATTGAAACATACAGGATTCTTAAGGGGGATTCCATCAGGGTAAATGCTGAGAGGATATTTCCCCAATGGAAGAGGTTTTTTTTAATAAACAATTTTATTGAGGTATTTCTGGCATTGTAAACAGTTAGTGTACAGTAATGTGCAAATATCAACACAAAGCAGAAACATAATGCAAAAGACCACTCCTCTCTCCTAAACAGTACCTGCCTATTAATCCCTCCTATTCTACTTTAATCTACACCCCCCCACCCTCCGCCGACATTTAATTTCCCGCGAAGAAGTCGATGATTGGTTGCCACCTTATGGCGAACCCTAATACAGATCCTCTTAAGGCGAACTTCCAGCCCTAAAAAGCTCAACACGTCCGAGAGCCATGCTTCGGTCTTTGGGGGCTTTGAGTCCCTCCATGCCAGCAGTATACGTCGCCGGGCTACCAGGGAAGCAAAGGCCAAGACGTCGGCCTCCCTCTCCTCCTGGACCCCCGGGTCTTATGAGACCCCAAAAATTGCCACCACTGGACTCATCACCACCCTAGTTTTCAGTACCTGGGACATGACATCCGCAAATCCCTCCCAGTATCTCCTAAGTTTTGAGCATGCCCAGAACATGTGGATGTGATTCGCTGGCCCTCCCTCACACCTAGCGCATTTATCCTCCACCCCAAAAAATTTACTCATCCGGGCCACCGTCATGTGGCCCGGTGGACGACCTTGAACTGAATCAGGCTGAGTCTATCGCATGTTGAAGTTGAATTTACCCTACTCAGGGCTTCCGCCCATACCCCATCCTCCATCTCCTCGCCGAGTTCCTCCTCCCACTTGAGCTTCAGTTCCTCTCTCTGGGACTCCTCCCCTTTCATAAGTTCACGGTAAATATCCGAGACTTTCCCCTCTCCTACCTCTCCCCTGGACACTCCTCTGTCCTGGATCCCATTTGGCGGGAGGCGTGGGAAGGATGGGACCTGTCTACGTATGAAGTCACGCGCTTGCAAGTACCGAAAGTCATTCCCTCGGACTGGTCCGAATTTCTCCTCCAGGGCCCTCAAGCTCAAGAAGCTCCCCCCTCCCCAAGAACATATCGCCCATCCTTCCCACCCCTGACCGCCGCCACGCTCGGAATCCACCGTCAATACTCCCAGGGGCGAATCGGTGGTTGTCGCATATTGGAGACCAGACCGATGCTCCCACCTCCCCTACATGCTTCCTCCACTGGCCCCAGATCCGCAGGGCTACCACCACTGGTGGAGTACCTCACCGGCAGGAGCGGTAGGTGGGCCGCGACCAGGGCTGCCAAACTGGTGCCCCTACATGAAGCCGCCTCCACTCGCCCCCAAATAGACCCCGTATCCACCATCCAACTCCTTACCATGGCTATGTTGGCCACCCAGTAGTAGTTGCTGAGGTTCGGCAGCGCCAGCCTCCCCTCACTACGGTTCCTCTCAAGCATCGCTTTCTTCACCCGCGGGGACTTCCCCACCCAGACAAAGCCCATAATAATCTTGTTGACCCTTTTGAAGAAAGGGATGAAAATAGGGCGGCACTGAAAAATAAACAGGAATCTTGGGAGGATTGTCATCTTTACCGTCTGCACTCTCCCCGCGTGATAGCGGGAGTGCATCCCATCTCCTGAACTCACTCTTCATTTGTTCCACCACTCTAGTCAAATTTAGCTTGTGCAGCCTGCCCCAGTCTCGTGCCACCTGGATCCCTAAGTATCGGAAACTTTTTCTGACCATCCTAAATGGCAGCCCCTTCAACCTGTTCTCCTGGCCCATCGCCTGCACTACAAACATCTCACTCTTAGCCATGTTCAGTTTGTACCCTGAAAACCTGCCAAATCTCTCAATATTCCTAGTATACTGTCCATCCCAGCCAGCTGGTTCGATACGTACAGGAGCAGGTCATCCGCGTACAGCGATACCCTGTGTTCCACCCCTCCCCTAATCATTCCCTTCCACCTCCTCGCAGCTTTCAGGGCAATCGCCAGCGGCTCTATGGCCAGTGCAAACAGCAACGGGGAGAGTGGGCATCCCTGTCTGGTCCCCCGGTGTAGTCTAAAGTATTCTGATGTTGTCCTATTCGTCCTCACGCTAGCTTTTGGGGCCTGGTACAATAGTCCAACCCAGTCAACAAAGCCCTCCCCGAACCCAAACCGTCCGAGTACCTCCCACAAATAGTCCGACTCCACCCGGTCAAAGGCCTTCTCGGCATCCATTACCACCACTGCCTCTACCTTTCTGCCCTCCGGGGGCATCATGATCATATTGAGTAGTCTTCTCAAGTTGGCTACCAGCTGTCTGCCTTTCACAAACCCTGTTTGGTCTTCGACGATCACCTCCGGGACACAGTCCTCAATTCTAAGCGCCAAGACCTTAGCCAGGAGCTTGGCTTCGACGTTGATCAGAGAGATTGGTCGATATGACCCACACGCTTCCGGGTCTTTATCCCGTTTTAATATCAACGAAACAGCCTGTGACATCGTCGGGGGTAGCGTCCCCCTGTCCCTCGCCTCGTTAAATACCCTAGTCAGCACCGGCCCCACTATCTCCGAGAACTTTTTGTAGAACTCCACTGGGTATCCATCCGGCCCCGGGGATTTACCCGACTGCATGGCCTTCAAGCCCCCCAGTACTTCCTCAGCTCTGATCGGGGCCTCCAGTCCATCTACCAGACACTGACCCACTTTTGGGAAGGTCAGTCCATCTAAGAAACGCTTCATCTCCTCTGGCTCCCCAGGGGGTTCCGAGGTATAGAGCTTGCTGTAAAACTCCCGAAACACCCTGTTCAGTCCTGACGGGTCATCCACTCTGTTCCCCATACCGTCCACTACCCTGCCTATGTCTCTGGCCACCTCCTTCCTCCTGAGTTGCTGCGCAAGCATTCTACTAGCTTTCTCCCCATGCTCATAGACCACCCCCTTTACCTTCCTGAGTTGTTCCACTGCCTTGCACATGGACAACACTCCCAACTCGGCCTGCAGTCTCCGTCTATCTCTAAGTAGGTCCTCCCTCGGGGCCTCTGCGTATTCCCTATCTGTCCGGTGGATCTCCTTGACCAGTCTGTCCATCTCCGCTCTGTCCGTTCTATCTCTGTGGGCCCGAATTGAAATCAGCTCCCCCCCTTACCTACCTGATGCACGATCAATGACCACTAAAGCGAGGTTGTAGTCCAACTGAAGGCTTTAATAAGTTAGATGTTTCCCCCAGCAGCTCAGGTACAGAATGAAAGCTGCTGGGACGGCACGAGCTCTTATACCCCGCCTAGCAGGGCGGAGCTACTATACAGCTTGACCAATAGGAAGCATACAATATCTACCAATGGTGTTCCAGCATCACCAGGTACCGTAATACCTCTACACAGACTACCACATTCACCCCCTGTTAAAAAAGAATCCGCGAGGGTGGTGGCCTGATACTACAAACATGGTAACGTGCTAGAATTAGTTATGGAGGTACCATCATACCTCCGTACAGCGTTTTGTAACTATTTACACTTCTATTAACTATTTACAATTTATGATTTAAATTTACAATTTAAAATGAAGCAATCAGTCGATCGGGGGCCCTGGTCGTCCTCTGTGATCGTCGGAGCTTCGGTGGTGACTCCGGTGGAGGCTCGGGCGTCTGTGACTCCGGGAGCGTGGCCTCGATCTCTGTGGCAGATTCGACACCCCTAGATGGTGCTGGTGGGGAAAACGGTTGACCTGGGAAGGGAGCGTCTGCGGGGTGCGTCGGTGGGTGGGGGGGGGGGGGGCCTAGACGGGGCCGTCGGAAGGATCGATCCTCCTGTAAGGTGCCCTGGTGGAAGGGAGGGTGGGAGTGGTGGATGGGGTGTGCGTGGGGCTCCGGCGGGCGCCAGGTCTCGTAGGGAGACCGTATCTTGACGGCCGTCGGGGTACGCCACGTAGGCGTACTGGGGGTTAGCGTGGAGAAGATGGACCCTCTCGACCAACGGGTCCGACTTGTGCGCCTTCACGTGTTTTCGGAGCAGGATGGGTCCGGGGCTGCCAGCCAGGTCGGGAGTGAGGTCCCAAAGGAGGACTTCCTGGGGAAGACAAGGAGACGTTCGTGAGGTGCCTGGTTGGTTGTGGTACAAAGCAGTGACTGGATAGAGTGGAGGGCATCCGGGAGGACTTCCTGCCAGCGGGAGATTCCTGGACCGTAGGGCCAGTAGGACAGTCTTCCACACCGTTCCGTTCTCCCTCTCCACCTGTCCGTTACCCCGGGGGTTGTAACTGGTCGTCCTGCTCGAGGCGATGTCCTTGCTGAGCAGGAATTGACACAGTTCGTCGCTCATAAAGGAGGACCCCATATCACTATGTATGTAAGTGGGGAACCCGAACAGTGCAAAGATGCTATGGCGGGCCTTGATGACGGTGGTTGCGGTCATGTCGGGGCAGGGGGTGGCGAATGGGAACCGGGAGTACTCGTCAATCACGGTCAGGAAGTACGTGTTGCGGTCGGTGGAGGGGAGGGGGCCTTGGAAGTCCATGCTGAGGCATTCAAAGGGACGGGAAGCCTTTATCAGGTGCGCTTTCTCTGGCTGGTAGTAGTGCGGTTTGCACTCCGCGCAGATTTGACAGTCCCTGGTGGCTGTCCGGACCTCCTCGATGGAGTAGGGCAGTTTGCGGGTCTTGATAAAGTGGAAAAAGTGAGTGACCCCCGGGTGGCAGAGGTCCTCGTGGAGGGCTCGGAGGCGGTCCACTTGTGTGGTGGCACATGTGCCGCGGGACAGGGCATCAGGAGGCTCGTTTAGCTTCCCAGGACGATACAAGATCTCGTAGTTGTAGGTGGAGAGTTTGATCCTCCACGGCAAGATCTTATCGTTTTTTATCTTTCCCCGCTGTGCATTATCGAACATGAAAGCAACCGACCGTTGGTCATTGAGGAGAGTGAATCTCCTGCCGGTGTTGCTAACTTTTGGTTGGTTCAATTGGCTCTGTTTTATAACCTTTGCTCGAGAGTCGCCAGGTATCTTTATGATACCGCCACGAGATTCAAGTTCAAGTAATGATCAATAACTCAACACACCAGTTAGTAAGATTCAAATCAACACACGTTTATTATACACAGTAAATCGCTACTCATGCATAAACTCTACTTTCTAGGCTATTTCTATACCTAACAGGCCTATACTTAGCTTCGGACTGGCCCACCAGGTCAGGGGAACAAATGGCCTTTCGTTCAGGTCCTGAGTCTGCGGGATTCAAAAGCTGGTATGGACTGGTAGCTAGGAGCGCCTATCTCATAGCGAGCGTTGACTTGAGACTTACTTGCTTGGAGGCAACAAGACAGGTCACTGTCAAGGGTTGATTCAAGTTGCTGAGTGACCCTGCCAAAGAAGGACGATTTGAACTTGGGGGCTTTACTTTATAGTCCCCAGGGGCTTCCCGCCCTTCGGGGCGGACCCCGTACCTGGTTCCAAGTGATTGGACTACTTTCCGATCACTTGGATCGATTTCTCCAATGCTGGAGCGGTTCCCTGATCGCTGGGCGGTCCCAAGTGTCCGTTGGCCTTCCTTTGTCTTGGCTCCTGCTGGTGCCGAGGAGTCTGGCTTGGCTTTGTTTACCTTAACTGTTGCCATTGTGCCTGGGAATTGCACATTACTATGTAGATGGCTGCTGCATTACTATGCAGATGGCTGCTGGTTTCAGTGCTATCTGGTTCCTTACAGGTTTCAATACACATGATTTCTGTATTTGCTAGTCTTTGCCTGTGTTGGCTGAATTTCCCTTCATCCTTTGCGGTTCTCCATTTTAAGTCGGGAAGTGGCCAACTCAGGTGGCTACACCGGCCAGGTAATGCCTCCAATGTTGTAGCTTCTACTATGGCCTGGGCCTCCTTTTCGACTGAGGAGTGGCGGATTTCGGAGGCATGGAGGGTACGTGAGAAGAAGGCCACGGGTCTGCCCGCTTGGTTGAGGGTGGCCTCCAGGGCTACGTCAGACGCGTCGCTCTCGACCTGGAAGGGGAGGGACTCATCGATGGCATGCATCGTGTCCTTTGCAATGTCCGTTTTGATGCGGCTGAAGGCCTGGTGGGCCTCTATCGACAGGGGAAAAGCTGTGGTTTGGATCAGGGGACGGGCCTTGTCCGCATATTTGGGGACCCACTGGGTGTCGTAACTGAAAAACCCTAGGCAGCGCTTCAGGGCCTTGGAGCAGTGAGGGAGGGGGAACTCCATAAGGGGGCGCATGCGCTCAGGGTCCGGGCCTATGACTCCATTTTGCACTAGGTAGCTGAGGATGGCTAGGCGGTCGGTGCTAAACACGCATTTATCCTTGTTATACGTAAGGTTAAGGATCTTTGCGGTCTGGAGGAATTTTCGGAGGTTGGTGTCGTGGTCCTGCTGGTCATGGCCGCAGATGGTGACATTATCGAGATATGGGAATGTTGCCTGTAAACCGTACCGGTCAACCATTCGGTCCATCTCACGCTGGAAGACCGAGACCCCGTTGGTGACACCATAGGGAACCCTTAAGATCCACCATGGAGAAGACCTTGTAATGCGCGATCCTGTTTACCAGGTCGGATATGCGTGGGAGAGGGTACGCGTCCAGCTGCGTAAACCTGTTGATGGTCTGACTGCAGTCGATGACCATCCTATGCTTCTCCCCGGTCTTTACCACCGCTACTTGAGCTCTCCAGGGACTGTTACTGGCTTCAATGACTCCTTCCCTCAGTAGTCTTTGGACCTCTGACCTAATAAACATCCGATCCTGGGCACTGTACCGTCTGCTCCTGGCGGCGACGGGTTTGCAATCCGGGGTGAGGTTCACAAACAGGGAAGGCGGATCGACCTTGAGGTTCGCGAGGCCACAGACAGTAAGGGGGGGGGTATACGGCTGCCGAATTTGATCGTTAGACTTTGGAGATCACACTGGAAGTCTAAACCTAGGAGTGTGGCCTCGCATAGGTGGGGAAGGACGTAGAGCCGGTAATTTTTAAACTCCCTTCCCTGGACTGTGAGGTTTGCTACACAAAACCCCTTTATCTCTACTGAGTGGGAACCAGAGGCCAGGGAGATTTTTTGATTAACGGGGTGGACGAGGAGAGAACAGCGCCTTAACGTGTCAGGGTGTATGAGGCTCTCCGTGCTCCCTGAGTCGATTAAGCAGGACGTCGCGTGCCCATTGGTAAGTACAGTCGTTGTAGCAGTTGAGAGTGTTCGAGGCCGGGACTGATCCAGAGTCACTGACGCTAATCGCAGCAGTTGAGTGTTCTCTTTGGGCGGTGTGTGGTCAGCCAAGCTGGGGTCCTGGGAGTTCATCCAAGATGGCGGCTCCCATTGGTCGCACATGGCTGGGGGTGCACAAAATGGCGGCGCCCATCCATCGAACGTGGCGTCCGTGGGACAAAATGGCGGCACACGGGGGCCATACGTGGACCTGGAGTAGGAAGATGTCGGCGCCCGCTGGCCGCAGGGGGACCGTGGAGAGGTTTGTGGTGGGGGTCCGCATTTGCCGCTGGTGACCGCGGCGACCGCATGGGCCTGGCATACCACCACGAAATGGCCCTTTTTACCGCATCCCTTGCAGGTGGATGCGCGGGCCAGGCAGCGCTGGCGGGGGTGCTTCGCCTGCCCGCAAAAGTAGCAGCGGGGCCCCCCAGGGTTGCCAGGCCGCCTTGCAGCACAAGCTTGTGGGTGGGATGGGGGATGTTGCGGGGTCGGCTGCGGAGGGGTTCCACGCTGCCCAGGAGGCTGCCGCGCGGGCATTTCTGGAGGCCACGTCCAGGGAGCCGTAAAGGGCCTGTGCCTTCTTGAGGCCTAGGGTGTCTTTTTCCAGCAATCGCTGGCGGATCTGGGAGGACAGCATACCTGCCACGAAAGCGTCTCGGATCAAGAGTTCTGTGTGGTCGCTCGCCGAAACTTGCGGGCAGCTGCAGTTTCTCCCCAACACCAGGAGTGCATGGTAGAATTCTTCCAGCGATTCCCCAGGGATTTGTCGCCTCATTGCTAGCAGATGTCGGGCGTAGACCTGGTTTACTGGGCGGATATAATGTCCTTTTAGCAGCTCTATTGCCGCATCGAAATCTTCCGCGTCCTCGATGAGTGTGTAAATTTCTGGGCTCACCCTCGAGTGCAGGACTTGCATTTTCTGTTCTCCTGTGGGTGTGTTTTCGGCCGTCCCGAGATATCCTTTAAAACACGCCAGCCAGTGCTTGAAGATTGCCGCTGAGTTCGCCGCGTGGGGGCTGAGTGGCAGACACTTTGGCTTGATTCGGAGCTCCATCCTTTTGAATCTAGCTTATTAAATTGATGCACGATCAATGACCACTAAAGCGAGGTTGTAGTCCAACTGAAGGCTTTAATAAGCTAGATGTTTCTCCCAGCAGCTCAGGTACAGAATGAAGGCTGCTGGGGCGGCACGGGCTCTTATACCCCGCCTAGCAGGGCGGAGCTACCATACAGCTTGACCAATAGGAAGCATACAATATCTACCAATGGTGTTCCAGCATTACCAGGTACCGTAATACCTCTACCACACCACCGCCTTCAGCGCCTCCCACAGGGTCGCTGCTGAGAATTCCTCTGTGTCATTAACCTGCAGGTCGTCCTGCACGCACTTCCGCAGTCTCTCGCACACCCCCTCCTCCGCTAGCAATCCTACGTCCAACCTCCATTGCTAGTAGCTCCCTTTGCAGACCTGCAGATCAACCCAGTGTGGGGCATGATCTGAGATGGTGATCGCCGAGTACTCCGTATTTTTTACCCCGCCTACACAGTCCCTGCTCATGATGAAAAAATTGATTCTAGAGTATACTTTATGAACATGCGAGTAGAACGAATATTCCCTTCCCGTCGGCAGTCTGGCTCTCCGTGGGTCTACCCCCCCCCCCCGCATCTGCTCCATGAACCCCCTCAGATCCCTTGCCATCGCTGGGAGCCTACCCGTTCTGGAGCATGACCTGCCTAGTCCGGGGTCGAGGACCTTGTTGAAATCGCCACCCATGGTCAGCTTGCGTGAATCTAAGTCTGGGATTTTCCCCAGCACCCTTTTAATGAAGTCAGCGTCGTCCCAATTTGGAGCATATACATTCACCAGGACTACCCTCACCCCCTCAAGCGTATCCCGGACCATAAGAAATCTACCACCTCCGTCTGCAATTGTGCCCTCCGCCTCAAATTGAACCCGTTTATTGATCATGATTGCCACCCCCTGGACTTAAGAGTCTAAGCCCGATTGGAAGACATGGCTAATCCAGCCCTTCCTTAGTCTGGTCTGGTCAGTCACTTTCAGATGTGTCTCCTGCAGCATGATTACATCCGCCTTTAGATCCCGCAAATGCGCGAACACGTGCGCCCTCTTGACTGGCCCATTTAGTCCTCTAACATTCCAGGTGATCAGCCTGGTTGGAGGGCACCTGCGCCCCCCCCGTGCCGATCAACCATCCCCCTTCTTGGGCCCACCCCCAGCCCATGTGCTGCACCCCTCCCACTTCGCCTCCTGGCAGCTCCCACCCCCGACCTCCACTCTGTTAACTACTTTAGATCCCTCCCATGTCAGCAAAATAACTCCCCCCCCCCCCCCCCCTTAGCAAAAACACCCCTTTGCAACCCAACCCCTGCCATGTACTGGCTGTATGCATCCCCCCCCACCTGACTCCCTTGACTAGCTTCCCGCTAGCCCGGTGACTCATCCTTCCGGCGCCCACTTGTCTCGCTCCCATTGTTCCCCCGAGCTCATCCCCCCACCCATCCACACCCATCCCCCTGATGTGTCCTGCTCGAGCAGTCTCCCTGCAGTAAGGGAGTTCAAACAAAAAACAAGGGCAATCAAATAAAGACCCGAGACCGCTCCAGCTGTAATGCTGTTCCAGTTGTGTAAACAGATATGTGATACCGATCACCCCTTTCTGCGCATTAGTAATAAAAACACACAGCAACACAGTACCCGCGTCACCCCCTACCTCCAATACCTTTAACCCCCATTGCTTCCCGGCCAAATTTCTGTTACGTTGGAAGCTCCAAAATGAGAAAAACACAAAGAAAAAGCAAAATGACAACCCAAAAGAGAGAGGGTGCACCCGCGCCCCCCCCCCCCCCCCCCCCAATCGCCCATTGTACCCATAGGCAGCGAAAACGGAAAACAGAAACTACAAAGTACCTGTGAAGCAACAAAAAATATAAAGTCAGTCCAAGAAAACTAGAAGTCCCACAGACAATAATACTCAGACTCTGACTTTGGTCCGTGGGCCCTCAGTTCGGCACCAGTCCCTGATCCTTTGCGAACTCCATCGCCTCATCGGGGTCCATAAAGTAGTAATGCTGGCTCTGGTGCGTGACCCAAAGCCGCACCGGGAGAAGCAGACCGAACTTCACGTGCTTTTTGAACAAAATCTCTTTAATTCTTTTAAAGGCTGCTCGCCGCCTGGCCACCTCCTGACTTATGTCTTGGTAAATGCGCAGGGCATTGTTGTTCCATGTACAGCTCTTCGTACTCTTTGCCCACTGAAGGACCCGCTCCTTGTCTGTGAACCTGTGGAACCTGACCACGACTGGTAGGGGGGGGGGCCCCCGGTCGCGGCTGCCTCACCTGCACTCTGTGCCCCATCCAGCTCCAGTGGTCGCGGAAAGGGGTTAGCCCCCATCAGCTGCTGCAACAGGTCTGACACAAACGTCGTGGTGTCCGCTCCTTCGGCCCCCTTTGGGAGGCCAGTAATTCTCAAATTTTGTCTGCGGGCTCTGTTTTCCAGGTCTTAAATTCTGTCAAGCAGCCTTCTCTGTCGCTCCTTCAACCCATCTATCTCTATTGCAGCGATCATTTGTGTGTCCGCCTGTTCCTCCACCGCTTGCTCCAGCTCCTTGACCTTTTTGGCCTGGGCCTCTAGCCTTTGGTTCACTTGCTCCACCGCTTTCTGCAGCGGTTCTAAGTTATCCCGCTTCAAGTCTTCCAAACTTCCTTTTATGACCTGCAGCATATTGTCCAGCGATGCTTGGATCGTCTGGTCCGCGGTCCAGTCAGCCATCTTTGGTCCCGGGTCAGCTCCCACACCGCTTTGTCTCTGCCCCTTCTTTTCCTGCTTTCGCTGCTTTCTGCTCTTCTTTGTTTCCATACAGCTCTGCATGCTTCAATCAGCAACTTTGTGGCCGTCTTTTCTAGCGCCCAAAAGTTCTGAAAAGTCAGGAAACCAGATCCAAAAAGCCAGCCGGAGTGAGAGCCACCGAATGTGCGACTCACTCCCTCATAGCCGCCACCGGAAGTCCCCTGATGGAAGAGTTGAGGACCAAAGGGCATGGTCTCAGAATAAAGGGGCAGCAATTTCAGTCTGAGATGAGGAGGAATTTTTTTCTCTCAAGAGGGTTTTGAGTCTTTGGAACTCCTTGCCACAGAGAGCTCTGGGGGCCAGAGTCCTTGTGTATATTTAAGGCTGAGATAGATAGATTCTTGATCAATAAGGGAATCAAGGGTTACGGGGGAAGGGCAGAAATTTGAGAGTGAGGAATGTCAGATCAGACATGATCCCATTGAATGGCTGAGCACACTTGACGGGCCGAACTGTTTATTCCGGTTCCTATTTCTTATGGTCTTACGAGTAGAGAGAAAGAACAAGATCAGAACTAATCATTCGGATACCAAGACTTAAAAAAATTTTTTTAAGAGTGCTGTAATGAAAAATTGAAAGAATATGACATTTGAAACATGAAAGTAACACTGAGAATGCCTGAGACTTTTAATGAAAGGGAGAAGTCCCACAAGGGTTTAACAGCAGCAGCCTGTTTAAAAAGCAGACAGCCTCACAGACGGGAAGGAAAACAGATAGGAACAATTCATTCTGGTTTACAAGTTAAGAAAGTAATTTAATCGACTTAAATTCTTAAGTTATATGAAAGGGAACAGTATTTCACAATTCTTTAAGCAATGAATTGTTTTATTGAACAATTAAGAAAAACAGCCAGAATCTAAAGTTTAAAATAAGGAACAACTGTTAAGCGTGAAAACTTGCTGACACCAGTAATAGAATAGAACATCACAGCGCAGTACAGACCCTTCGGCCCTCGATGTTGCGCCGACCTGTGAAACCAATCTAAAGCCCATCTACACTATTCCATTATCATCCATATGTTTATCCAATGACTATTTAAATGCCCTTAATGTTGGCGAGTCCACTACTGTTGCAGGCAGGGCATTCCACGCCCTTACTACTCTCTGAGTAAAGAACCTACCTCTGACATCTGTCTTATATCTATCTCCCCTCAATTTAAAGCTATGTCCCCTCGTGCTAGACATCACCATCCAAGGAAAAAGGCTCTCACTGTCCACCCTATCTAATCCTCTGATCATCTTGTATGCCTCTATTAAGTCACCTCTTAACCTTCTTCTCTCCAACGAAAACAGCCTCAAGTCCCTCAGCCTTTCCTCATAAGATCTTCCCTCCATACCAGGCAACATTCTGGTAAATCTCCTCTGCACCTTTTCCTTTTTAAAAAAAATATATTTATTAAAGTTTTTTAACACAATTTTTCTCCCTTACAAACAATAACCCCCCCCCTCGTAACAAAAAAAAACGACAAATCGCGCAGAGCAAGATATATACATGGCAAAATGATATATTTACACAGCTTTGTACACTGGCCCTCACCCGTACGTGCCAGTTTCCCCAACCCTTCATGTTATCTCTTGCTCATCCACCCTCCCAGGCAGTCCCCCCTTTCCCCACCCCCCCTCCCCCTCCCAGGACGTCCCCTCCCCCCCCAGGTTGCTGCTGCTGCTGACCGACCTTCCTCTAACGCTCCACGAGATAGTCTAGGAACGGTTGCCACCGCCTATGGAACCCCTGCGCAGACCCTCTCAAGGCGAACTTAATCCTCTCCAACTTCATGAACCCAGCCATATCATTTATCCAGGCCTCCAGGCTGGGGGGCTTCGCCTCCTTCCACATTAGCAAGATCCTTCGCCGGGCTACTAGGGACGCAAAGGCCAGAATGCCGGCCTCTTTCGCCTCCTGCACTCCCGGTTCGTCCACTACTCCAAATATTGCTAGACCCCAGCTTGGCTTGACCCGGACTTTCACCACCTGAGATATTACTCCCGCCACTCCTCTCCAGAACCTCTCCAGTGCCGGGCATGACCAAAACATATGGACATGGTTCGCCGGGCTCCCTGAGCACCTTCCACATCTGTCCTCTACCCCAAAGAACCTACTCAACCTCGCCCCCGTCAAGTGCGCTCTGTGGACCACCTTAAATTGTATCAGGCTGAGCCTGGCACACGAGGAGGAGGAATTAACCCTACCTAGGGCATCAGCCCACAGACCTTCCTCGATCTCCTCCCCCAGCTCCTCCTCCCGTTTACCCTTCAACTCTTCTACCAGCGCTTCCCCCTCTTCTTTCAACTCCTGGTGTATTTCCGACACCTTGCCCTCCCCGACCCATACACCCGAGATCACCCTATCTTGAACTTCTTGTGCCGGGAGCAACGGGAATTCCCTCACCTGTCGCCTCACAAAAGCCCTCACCTGCATATATCTAAAGGCATTTCCCGGGGGTAACTCGAACTTCTCCTCCAGTGCCCCTAGGCTCACAAACGTCCCGTCGATGAACAGGTCCCCCATTCTTCCAATCCCCACTCGATGCCAGCTCTGGAACCCCCCGTCCATCTTCCCCGGGACAAACCGGTGGTTATTCCTGATCGGGGACCACACGGATACTCCCATTGAACCTGGTGCCGTCTCCACTGGCCCCAGATCCTTAGCGTTGCCGCCACCACCGGGCTCGTGGTATACTTTGTCAGCGAGAGCGGCAGCGGTGCCGTCACCAACGCCCCCAGGCTCGTTCCTTTACAGGACGCCATCTCCATCCTCTTCCATGCCGCTCCCTCTCCCTCCTTAACCCACTTGCGGATCATCGCCACATTTGCTGCCCAGTAGTAGCTCCCCAGGTTTGGCAGCGCCAACCCTCCTCGGTCCCTACTGCATTCCAGGAACCCTCTCCTTACTCTCGGGGTCTTATTCGCCCACACAAACCCCATAATACTCCTGCTTACTCTCTTAAAAAAGGCCTTAGTGATCACGATGGGAAGGCACTGCAACACAAACAGAAACCTCGGAAGGACCACCATTTTGACCGACTGCACTCTACCCGCCAGCGAGAGCGGTAACATGTCCCATCTTTTGAAATCCTCCTCCATTTGCTCCACCAACCTCGTCAGATTCAGTTTATGTCGGGTCCCCCAACTCCTGGCTATCTGGATCCCCAGATACCGAAAGCTCCCCTCCGCCCTCCTCAGTGGTAGGTCCTCTATCCCTCTTTCTTGGTCCCCCGCCTGTAATACAAAGAGCTCACTCTTCCCTACATTGAGCTTATAGCCCGAAAACTCCCCAAACTCCCTTAGAGTCTGCATGACCTCCACCATCCCCTCCATTGGATCCGCCACGTACAGCAACAGGTCATCCGCATATAGCGACACCCGATGCTCTTCTCCCCCTCGGACCACCCCCCTCCATTTATTAGACTCCCTCAATGACATGGCCAATGGTTCGATCGCCAATGCGAACAACAGGGGGGACAGGGGGCACCCCTGCCTCGTCCCTCGGTACAGTCGAAAGTACTCTGACCTCCGCCGGTTCGTCACTACACTCGCCATCGGGGCTCTGTAAAGGAGCTTAACCCAACTGATAAACCCTCCCCCGAACCCAAACCTACGCAGCATCTCCCAGAGGTACTCCCGCTCTACTCGGTCAAAGGCCTTCTCCACGTCCATAGCTGCCACTATCTCCGCCTCTCCCTCCTCCGTTGGCATCATCATCACGTTTAAGAGCCGCCGCACATTGGTGTTTAGTTGCCTGCCCTTTACAAATCCCGTCTGGTCCTCGTGAATTACCCCCGGGACACAGTCCTCAATCCTCGTGGCCAGCACTTTTGCCAGCAACTTTGCATCCACATTGAGGTGCGAGATCGGCCTGTACGATCCACATTGCAGTGGGTCCTTGTCCCGCTTTAGGATCAAAGAAATTGTCGCTTCCGACATTGTCAGGGGCAGGGTCCCCTCCTCTCTTGCCTCATTAAAGGTCCTCACCAGTAGCGGGGCCAACAGGTCTGCGTACTTCCTGTAGAACTCCACCGGGAATCCATCCGGTCCCGGGGCCTTCTCCGCCTGCATGCTCCCCAAACCCTTGCTCAGCTCCTCCAACCCAATTGGTGCCCCCAAACCAGCCACCTCTTGCTCCTCCACCCTCAGGAATCTCAGCTGATCTAGGAATCGTCTCATCCCCTCTTCCCCCGCTGGGGGCTGGGATCTGTACAGCTCTTCATAAAAGGCCTTGAATACCTCGTTTATTTTCGTCGCACTCCGAACCGTGGCTCCCCTTCCATCTTTGACACCCCCTATTTCCCTCGCTGCCATCCTCTTACGGAGCTGGTGTGCCAGCATCCAACTAGACTTTTCCCCATACTCGTAGGTCGCCCCCTGCGCTTTCCTCCACTGTGCCTCCGCCTTCCCTGTGGTCAACAGGTCAAACTCTGTCTGGAGCCGTCGTCTTTCCCCAAGTAATCTTTCCTCCGGGGCCTCTGCGTATCTCCTGTCCACTCTCAAAATCTCCCCCACTAACCTCTCCCTTTCCATACCCTCTGTCTTCTCCCTATGAGCCCCAATGGAGATTAGCTCTCCCCTGATCACCGCCTTCAACGCCTCCCATACCACCCCCACCCGCACCTCCCCGTTGGCCTCCAAGTACCTTTCGATACACCCCCTCACCTTCCCACACACCACCTCGTCCGCCAGCAGTCCCACATCCAGCCGCCACAACGGGCGTTGGTCCCTCTCCTCTCCCAGCTCCAGTTCCACCCAGTGCGGGGCATGGTCCGAAACGGCTATAGCCGAATACTCCATCCCCTCCACCCTCGGGATGAGCGCCCTACCCAGAACAAAGAAATCTATCCGGGAGTAGGCTTTGTGTACATGGGAGAAGAAAGAAAGTTCCCTGGCCTGCGGCCTTGCAAACCGCCATGGGTCCACTACCCCCATCTGATCCATAAACCCCCTAAGTACCTTGGCCGCCGCCGGCCTCTTTCCAGTCCTTGATTTGGAGCGGTCCAGTGCTGGATCCAACACTGTATTGAAGTCCCCTCCCATTATCAGGCCTCCTATCTCCAGGTCCGGAATGCGCCCCAACATGCGCTTCATGAATCCTGCATCATCCCAGTTCGGGGCGTGTACGTTTACCAACACCATCCACGTCCCTTGCAGCCTACCGCTCACCATTACATATCGCCCTCCATTATCCGCTACAATAGTCTTGGCCTCAAATGACACCCGCTTTCCCACCAATATTGCCACCCCTCTATTCTTCGCGTCCAGTCCCGAGTGGAATACCTGTCCTACCCATCCCCTTCTTAACCTGACCTGGTCCGCCACCTTCAGGTGTGTCTCTTGGAGCATGGCCACGTCCGCCTTCAGTCCCTTTAAGTGCGCGAACACTCGAGCCCTCTTCACCGGCCCATTCAGGCCCCTCACATTCCACGTTATCAGCCGGATTGGAGGGGCTCTCCTCCTCCCCCCCCCCCCCCCCCCCCCCCCCCCCCCCCCCCCCCCCCCCCCCCCCCCCCCCCCCCCCCCAACGCACCGCCGACTAGCCATCTCCTTTTCTGGGCCAGTTCCGTGTCCACGCCTCCCTCACCCTCCAGTCCCCCAGAGGGGGGACCCCCGTTCCGACCACCTCTTCTGTGTCCCATTCCCTTTTGGCCAGTGCAGCAGCAACCCTTCCCCCCCCCCCCTTCCCCCCGAAGACTCGAAGACCTGGAGAACAGGTCGAGGAGAAAGAATCTGCGAATCCTGGGTCTCCCTGAGGGAGTGGAGGGGGCCGATGCCGGGGCAGACGCGAGCACGATGCTCGAGGCGATGATGGGCACGAAGGTCCCTTCGAGTCCGCTGGAGTTGGATGGGGCACATCGGGTGCTGGCGAAGAAGCCCCAGGCAAAATCAGTTTTGCAAAATCTGCAACATGACCTCATGGCTCCGAAACTCAATCACTCTACCAATAAAAGCTAACACACCGTACGCCTTCTTAACAACCCTATCAACCTGGGTGGCAACTTTTGGACACCGAGATCTCTCTGCTCATCCACACTACCAAGAATCTTACCATTAGCACAGTACTCTGTCTTCCTGTTACTCCTTCCAAAATGAATCACCTCACACTTTTCTGCATTAAACTCCATTTGCCACTTCTCAGCCCAGCTCTGCAGCTTATCTATGTCCCTCTGTAACCTGCAACATCCTTCTGCACTGTCCACAACTCCACCGACTTTAGTGTCATCCGCAAATTTACTCACCCGTCCTTCTACGCCCTCCTCCAGGTCATTTATAAAAATGACAAACAGCAGTGGCCCCAAAACAGATCCTTATGGTACACCACTAGTAACTGGACTCCAGGCTGAACATTTCCCATCAACCACCACCCTCTGTCTTCTTACAGCTAGCCAATTTCTGATCCAAACTTCTAAATCACCCTCAATCCCATGCCTCCGTATTTTCTGCAATAGCCTACCGTGGGGAACCTTATCAAACTCTTTACTGAAATCCATATACACCACATCAACTGCTTTACCCTCGTCCACCTGTTTGCTCACCTTCTCAAAAGGACTCAATAAGGTTTGTGAGGCACGACCTACCCTTCACAAAACCGTGTTGACTATCCCGAATCAAATTATTCCTTTATAGATGATTAGAAATCCTATCTCTTATAATCCTTTCCAAGACTTTGCCCACAACAGAAAGAAGGCTCACTGGTCTATAGTTGCCGGGGTTGTCTCTACTCCCCTTCTTGAACAAGGGGACAACATTTTCTATCCTCCAGTCTTCTGGCACTATTCCTGTAGACAATGACGACATAAAGATCAAATCCAAATGCTCTGCAATCTCCTCCCTAGCTTCCCAGAGAATCCGAGGATAAATCCCATCCGGCCCAGGGGACTTGTCTATTTTCACACTTTCCAGAATTGCTAACACTTCCTCCTTATGAACCTCAATCCCGTCTAGTCTAGTAGCCTGTACCTCAGTATTCTCCTCGACAACATTGTGAATACTGACGAAAAATATTCATTTAGCACCTCTCCTATCTCCTCAGACTCCACGCACAACTTCCCACGACTGTCCTTGACTGGCCCTACTCTTACCCTAGTCATTCTTTTATTCCTGACATACCTAGCTTTAGGGTTATCCTTGATCCTACCTGCCAAGGACTTCTCATGTCCCCTCCTGGCTCTTCTTAGCTCTCTCTTTAGGTCCTTCCTGGCTAACTTGGAACTCTCAAGCGCCCTAACTGAACCTTCATGTCTCATCTTTACATAAGCCTCCTTCTTCCTCTTGACAAGTGATTCAACTACTTTAGTAAACCACGGTTCCCTCGCTCGACCACTTCCTCCCTGCCTGACAGATACATACTTATCAAGGACATGCAGTAGCTGTTCCTTGAACAAGCTCCACATTTCAATTGTGCCCATCCCCTGCAGTTTCCTTCCCCATCCTAAGTCTTGCCTAATCGCATCATAATTGCCTTTTCCCCAGCTATAACTCTTGCCCTGCGGTATATACCTATCCCTTTCCATCGCTAAAGTAAACGTAACCGAATTGTGGTCACTATCACCAAAGTGCTCACCCACCTCCAAATCTAACACCTGGCCTGGTTCATTACTCAGTACCAAATATAACGTGGCCTCGCCTCTTATTGGCCTATGTACATAAAGTAATAAGATGAGACAACTGATTTACAAATAAAGAAAACTAGAAGGTGACAAGGTTACACTATAACATACTTCATTTTGACGTTAAAACCTTTTAGAAAATGGCCGAGCCAGATAAGGATAGAGTCGAAGGGGGTAACCTGAACATGACATTAGCTTAACCCAAAGATGACCTGTGTTGAGACTGAAAGAATCATTAAGAAAAGACATAAATCTGAAAGAGTACTGATGAAGACACAAGACAAATCTATTACATGTCAAGCAAAGTGAGCAAATTCAAAGTAAGTAATGGCGAGCTGGTGGAATGAAGCCGTGCTGTTGCAAAGGCGCCACGCTTCTAACCGATAAGAAACTAACCTTCAACTATTAGGCTCAAACAGCAGAAGGATGTCATTTGTAAAAGTCAGGCTGCACAAATTGCTATAAAAACTCTGAAAAGTGAGCAGTGAATCAGAATCTTCCTCGGTGATGGAACAAGCAGCATCTGAAGATTGGGCAATCCAGAGAAGCGAACAGAAAAGTTAAAGAAAACCGATTGTCAAGATAGACTTGAAAGTCTTACAACTGGTCCGAACAAGAAAAGATCTTTTTTACCTTTCTGTAAAAGTAGTTTTTAATCTTTTTAACTTGAAAATAAAGTTAAGTTTAAATTGATAACCTGAAAGAGTAGTTAATATTATTATTAGTAAGTTTACTTTACTATACTTAGCAAGCCGGACCAGTGTGGAAGCTACTAAGTGGTAAGTAAATAAAATTCTTCTATGAAGATATGGGTTATGCCGGGGGATAACTTGAAACACTAGTTTGACCCGAATAGCACCCACCTAAGTCTGCATAGGAATCAGGGAGTGAGAATCCCTGTTCACCATTTAGAATATCTTGACCCTTTTTTGGTATAGGGGGAATTCTAAGAATAGTGGTGAGGTTTCAACTTGAGTACCCAATTATTTTTTTTCTAATTAAAGGGGCAATTTAGCGTGGCCAATCCGCCTAACCTGCACATTTTTGTGTTGCGGGGGTGAAACCCACGTAGACACGGGGAGAATGTGCAAACTTCACACGACAGTGACCCCGGGCCGGGATTGAACCCGGGTCCTCAGCGCCGTAGGCAGAAGTGCTAACCACTGCACCACCGTGCCACCCTGATACCAAGACTTCTTGAACTCCCACCCAAGGCATTGCAAATGGTCGAGAATGAGCCAGCTAAACGCCATGGAGCGCCTCACTCCTAATCGGGGAACACAAGATAAAAAGAATAACTATGAGGCACAATGCACGGTGGTCCATCCTAACATCATCACCCATCTGGGTGTCAGGCCCCCCACCCCCAAGGAGCACTCGGTACAACAGGATACCAACCACGGAGCAAGCCCTGGCTTAACACAGCACCATCACAACAGGGAATTCAGGAGAACCTAACCCCAGGAACTTCCACTCGGCTCCAGCCCTTGCCCTCCACCGAGGTTGCACCAACTCAGTCCCATACAGGACAATGTACTCCACCCATCCATACAACAAGGAAAGGATATACAACTGAACTCTAGTCAAGGGGAACCCCAGCCGCGAGTGAGAAGAACCGTCAAGATACCGACCTCATGGGTGCCTCGGCAGGAAAGCCATTGAACTCTTACCCCCCCCACACACACACACCCAGGGACCCCCAACTAGCCACCTTGTTGGTCAGAGCCAAAAGCAACATCACACATCAAGATGGCAGAAAAGAAGGTGCCTCCCAGGAAAGGGACACACAGCCGGGTCACGGAAAAAGGATACTCAAGACCACCTTTGTTCTCAGTGAAGTTCCAAAAGTAATGAGAACAGCCAGACAGGGAGACCCATATCATGAGAAAAGACTGACTCGACTCAAGGGAATAGTCAAAGAAATCGTCCTTATCAGGATGTCATGCAGTCTGCCTGAGCCTAAAAAGGAAAAGGCATTGAAACAAAATTAAAAGAAAAAGTGAAAATAAACCCGAAACAGATTAGCTCTAACTGGGGCTCTACAACTCGTTTGAAGCGAGGAAAAAATAACCCTACCAACCCCAACTCACCACCCCTCATCCCACTCATCTTCCTTCTAAGCGACAACAAAAAGCACCCCCTTCCTCCACCACAGCGATTATGAGACAACACAAGGCCCACACCTTTTTAGGTTCAGATTCAACATAAAATTTTTTTTTTTTTTTTTTTTTTAAAAGAGTACCTGTTATAACCTGCCTGCTTACCATTGGCTGGGGACTAATGACAATCCCACAATCCTGTGGGAGTATGAGCTTCCCCAATGAGTGGGGCGGAGAAACCATTAGTAAACTCCAAGTATAAATAAAGCTGGCCAGTTTGGAACCAGCAGGAAGCATACGTTTGGGGTGATTAGGAGCCTTACGTACCCAGCTGCGCCGGACACCAAAACGTTTGATGAACTTGTGAATATAGTAGGGCAACATTTTAACCCAACCCCGTCCACGATAGTCCAGCGTTACCGGTTTAATACCGCTGAGAGGACCCCTGGAGAATCCCTTGCCGAGTCTCTATACAGGCTACGCAGGATTGCGGAGTACTGTGACTATGGTGAGACCTTGTCAGAAATGTTACGCGGCCGTTTGGTTTGCGGTATTAACAATGCGGCCACCCAGAGAAAGTTGTTAGCTGAGCCAACATTGACTTTTCAACAGACCATTCAAATAGTATTGTCCCGAGAGAGCGCAGAACGAGGAGTGCAGGAGCTACAGGGAATGGAAGTGCATGCCTTAGGGCGCAACCCCTTCCGTCCGAAAACATCCCCCCCCGCTCCTGCGGTACCTTGGGCGAGGCGACGTCCGGACCGACGCCAGTGGCCGTCGGACATTCCTCCCCGAAGGGAGCCTTCTCCAGAACCAATGGATGAGGAGCCATGTCCGTGTCAGACTTGTAGGCGCCGACCCCGTCGCGGACGCCGGTCATGGGGGCGCCAGAAGCGCCGTAGTTCCGACTGAAACTGGGACCAGCCCAGGGGCCATACCTTCCATGTGGATGAACCTGCGGCGACTACTCCGGAGGACGTGTAGACGGAGGACGACTGCCTGCAACTGCATTGTGTGGCAGCTCCCCGTGTGGCCACCATTAAGGTGACAGTACGGGTCAATGGTCACCCCCTTGAGATGGAGTTGGACACTGGGGCAGCGGTCTCCGTGATCGCCCAGAGGACATTCGGCCGCATCAAGCAGGGTATACAGACCCTTACATTAACCGACTCACAGGCCAGGTTGGCCACCTACACGGGGGAACCACTGGACATTGCAGGAACTACAATGACTCATGTTGTTTATGGACGCCAAGAGGGGCATTTCCCACTTATCGTGGTGCGCGGTCATGGGCCCAGCCTGTTGGGTCGGGACTGGTTGCGCCATTTGCGGTTGCAATGGCAGCACATCCTCCAAACAGTTTCTGAAGGGTTGACTGAGGTGCTAGGACGATACCCAGACGTATTCCAGCCTGGTTTGGGGAAAATAATAGGGGCCGTAGCCCGTATCCAAGTCGAACCAGGAGCCACGCCGCGCTATTTCCGGGCACGCCCGGTGCCTTACGCCTTGCTCGAGAAGGTAGAAGGGGAGCTCACCCATTTGGGTATTATCAGGCCCGTCCGTTTTGCTGACTGGGCAGCACCAATTGTACCTGTAATGAAACCAGATGCCACAGTTCGCTTGTGTGGCGACTATAAACTTGCAGTGAATACAGCTTCCCGACTCGACCGATATCCAATGCCTCGCATGGAGGATCTCACGCGAAGCTTGCAGGCGGACTCTCCTTCACAAAATTAGATATGAGTCACGCCTACCTACAGTTGGAGCTGGACCTCGCCTCCCGACCATATGTAACAATTAATACACACCGGGGCCTGTATGAATATACACGGTTGCCCTTTGGAGTATCCTCTGCATGCGCTATTTTTCAACGTGTTATGGAGGGCATTTTGAGAGGTTTACCAAGTGTTGCTGTCTACTTAGATGACGTTTTGATTACAGGGACGTCGGAGCAGGAACATTTGGAAAATCTGGAGGCTGTCCTTAGACTCTTTTCGGAGGCTGGAGTCCGTTTACGTCGCACAAAGTGTGTATTTCAGGCAAAGTAAGTAGTCTACCTAGGTTATCGGGTGGACCGCGAAGGTTTGCACCCCGTCGCAGAGAAGGTGCGTGCAATTCAACAGGCCCCCGCCCCGACTGACACTTCGCATCTTTGTTCTTTTCTCGGTCTCGTAAACTATTACGGGAAGTTCCTCCCCAATCTGGCAACTACGCTGGCCCCTTTGCACCTTCTGCTAAAGGAAAATCACACCTGGGTTTGGGGTCAACCGCAAGAAACCGCTTTCCGGCGGGTAAAGCAACAATTGTCGTCGTCTGGGTTACTAACCCACTGTGATCCTGGAAAGCCTTTGCTCGTCACATGTGATGCATCCCCGTGTGGTATTGGGGCCGTCCTGTCCCACAAGATGGAGAACGGGGCCGAGCGACCGATAGCTTTCGCCTCCCGCACATTGACTGCAGCGGAGAAAAAGTACGCGCAGATCGAGAAGGAGGGCCTGGCAGTGGTTTTTGCGGTGAAACGCTTCCACCAGTACGTGTATGGCCGCCATTTCACTATCTTTTTTTTTAAAAATAAATATTTTATTGAAAATTTTTGGTCAACCAACACAGTACATTGTGCATCCTTTACACAACATTATAACAATACAGATAATAATGACCTTTTTTATATAAACAAAAACAACAAATAAATAAATATTAAACAACAAAAATGAAAACTAGCCCTAATTGGCAACTGCCTTGTCACAGGCTATACCCCCCCCCACCCCCCCCCCCCCCCCCCCCACCCCCAAGTCCTGGGCTGCTGCTGCTGCCTTCTTTTTTCCCCCATCTATCTTTCCGCAAGATATTCGACGAACGGTTGCCACCGCCTGGTGAACCCTTGAGCCGACCCCCTTAGGACGAACTTAATCCGCTCTAGCTTTATGAACCCCGCCATATCATTTATCCAGGTCTCCACCCCCGGGGGCTTGGCTTCTTTCCACATTAGCAATATCCTGCGCCGGGCTACTAGGGACGCAAAGGCCAAAACATCGGCCTCTCTCGCCTCCTGCACTCCCGGCTCTTGTGCAACCCCAAATATAGCCAACCCCCAGCTTGGTTCGACCCGGACTCCTACTACTTTTGAAAGCGCCTTTGTCACCCCCACCCAAAACCCCTGTAGTGCCGGGCATGACCAAAACATATGGGTATGATTCGCTGGGCTTCTCGAGCACCTCGCACACCTATCCTCCACCCCAAAAAATTTACTGAGCCGTGTTCCAGTCATATGTGCCCTGTGTAATACCTTAAACTGAATCAGGCTTAGCCTGGCGCACGAGGACGACGAGTTTACCCTGTTTAGGGCATCTGCCCACAGCCCCTCCTCGATCTCCTCCCCTAGCTCTTCTTCCCATTTCCCTTTTAGTTCGTCCACCATAGTCTCCCCTTCGTCCCTCATTTCCCTATATATATCCGACACCTTACCATCCCCCACCCATTTCTTTGAGATGACTCTGTCCTGCACCTCTTGTGTCGGGAGCTGCGGGAATTCCCTCACCTGTTGCCTCGCAAAAGCCCTCAATTGCATGTACCTGAATGCATTCCCTTGGGGCAACCCATATTTCTCGGTCAGCGCTCCCAGACTTGCGAACTTCCCGTCCACAAATAGATCTTTCAGTTGCGTTATTCCTGCTCTTTGCCACATTCCATATCCCCCATCCATTCCCCCCGGTGCCATTTCACTATCGTGACTGATCATAAGCCTCTGCTGGGACTTTTCAGAGAGGATAAGCCAATACCGCCCATTGCTTCCGCACAGATCCAGCGCTGCGCTTTGTTGCTTGCTGCATACGAGTATTCTCTGGAGCACAAAGCAGGAACACAAATGCCAACGCACTGAGCAGATTGCCTTTATCAACCGGCCCCATGTCAACCCCCACGACCGGTGAGGTGGTTGCAACCCTAAATTGTATGGATACCTTGCCTGTCACGGCATCACAGATCCGTGAGTGGACCCAGACGGAGCCAGTCCTGTCAAAGATTCGGCACATAGTCCTGTATGGTGGGCAGCATAGACAGCTCCCAGGCGAGTTGCGGGTATTTTCCTCCAAACTGTCAGAATTCAGCGTGGAAGACGGCATCCTCTTGTGGGGGACGCGTGTGATTGTCCCGGAAAAAGGCCAGGAGCTGATACTAAGAGACTTGCACAATGGGCATCCAGGTGTGACCAAAATGAAAATGTTGGCCCGGAGTTAGGTCTGGTGGCCAGGCCTCGACACCGACATTGAGAAGGTGGCCCAAAACTGCTCCATTTGCCAGGAGCATCAGAAGCTTCCACCGACCGCGCCCCTACATCACTGGGAATGGCCAGGGCAGCCTTCGGCATGCTTGCATGCACATTTTGCAGGCCCTTTTCAAGGATCCATGTTCCTTCTATTAATCGACGCCCAGTCTAAATGGCTAGAGGTGCATAAGATGCAGGGGACAACGTCCTGCGCAACAATTGAAAAGATGTGTTTGTCTTTTAGTACGCATGGCCTCCCCGAGGTGCTGGTCACGGATAACGGCACTCCATTCACGAGTGAGAAGTTTGCGAGGTTCATGAAGATGAACGGCATACAACATATCCGCACTGCCCCTTACCACCCGGCTTCAAATGGGTTGGCAGACATTCAAAAGAGGCCTAAAGAAGCAGTCTTCCGGATCAATGGACACGAGACTGGCTCGCTTTTTGTTTACATATAGGACCACCCCCCATGCAGTGACTGGAGTAGCTCCCGCAGAACCCCTAATGAGCCGGAGACTTCGCACCCGCCTTAGTATGGTTTTCCCGGACATTGGCGCAAAAGTACGCCGCACACTAGAACGGCAGGGACAGGAATTTTCTCGGCATCGGCCGATTCGGCAGTTTGCGCCCGGTGACCCAGTGTTCGTTCGGAATTTTGCTGGTGGTGCCCAGTGGGTTCCTGGCGTAATCGTTCGCCAAACGGGCCCTATATCTTACCAGGTGCAAGCCCAGGGTCGCCTCCAGCGCAAACATGTAGACCACATTCGGTCCAGAAGACTATCCCCTCCAAAGATTCCCCGCCCCCGGAGCTCATTTCTACAGCCGCAGAGACCAGAGACAAGGGAAGGTAGTCCTCACAATCTTCCACTGGTGCCTCACTCAAAGCCTGCGCAGGTCGTTACAGAACCGAATGGAGATAGAGACGCTGACATGACGGAGGCAGCAGACTCTGACTCCGAGATGGAGACACAGGACGCATCAGAGGGGGAATCCTCGGGTCCACGGGCCGTGGATGTACAACCGTTACGCCGTTCATCACGGAAGCGCCGGTCTCTGTCTCGTTACACGCCGCCTGATCTAGCGCCGCGTGCAATGGTGTCCAGCCTGCGGCGAAACGAGTCCGACGCCCTCCTTCGCCAGGGTCTTTGGTGGATTCCTTGGACTTGGGGGGGGGATGTTATAACCTGCCTGCTTACCATTGGCTGGGGACTAATCACAATCCCACAATCCTGTGGGAGTATGAGCTTCCCCAATGAGGGGGGCGGAGAAACCATTAGTAAACTCCAAGTATAAATAAAGCTGGCCAGTTTGGAACCAGCAGGAAAGAGTGTGCAGCAAGGGAAGTTGCTGCTGCTGTTATATATATATATATTATACACATATGTTATTGTAAATAAATGTTATTACTTTGTATCCTTAAAACTCGTGCTGGATTCTTCGTGGCCCTCACAAAAGTACCCAATTATTTTTCTTTTCCAATTAAGGGGCAATTTAGTGTGGCCAATCCACCTGCCCTGCACATCTTTTGGGTTGCGGGTGTGAGAACCACGCAGACACTGGGAGAATGCGCAAACTCCACACAGACAGTGACCCGGGATCGAACACGGGACCTCGGCGCCATGAGGCATCAGTGCTAACCACTGCGCCGCCCCGAACATTCGGCTTAACATGATATGAACTTGTTAAATCAGAATAATCAACAGAACAGGACATCACGTCCGTATTATTCATTTTCTTGTAAATGGAAAACATTTACAACATCAAGCAAACAACATGATCATCAGGGATCAAAGTCCAGGATAATAACTGAGATGCGAGGCAGTCTTCAGGATAAAGACTTCTTTACTGGCGCACAAAGAAGGCAGAAATTAAGGATAAGGCAGGATCAGGATCAACGAGCACTCTTCAGGATTTCTCAAGGATTCCAACAATTGAAGCACATGGCAGCATTACTTCCACCATGCCGTTCTCACCACAACCCAAGTGATCAACAAACTAGGCTCCGGCCGAGGGCATGACTCAACCAGTAAGAAACTGCAGAGAGTCGTGAACACAGCCCAGTCCATCACATCAGCGTAGGTTAGATGGCTTTTGTTTCGGTGCAACATCGTGGGCCGAAGGGCCTGTACTGCGCTGTATTGTTCTATGTTCTATAAACCCGCCTCCCATTCATAGAATCTGTCTACACCACCTGCTACCTTGGAAAAGCGGACAGCATAATCACAGACCCCTCCAACCTGGGTTATTCTCTCTTCCAACCTGTTGCATCGGGCAGGAGATACAAAACTCTGAGAACACGCACTTAACAGATTCAAAAACAGCTTCTTCCCCGCTGTTACCAGACTCCTGAATGAACCTCTTATGGACAGATCTGATCTCTCCCCACATCTTCTCTGCTGAGTAGTACTACGCTCCCTATGCCTCACCCGATGTCTATGTATTTACATTGTGTATCTATCGTCATGTCCTATATTTTTCATGTATGGAACGATCTGTCTGGATTGTATGCAGATTGATTGATTTATTGTCACAATACTTTTTACTGTACCTTGGTACACGTGACATCTGGACAAGGACAATACCTGACCAGTGGTCGGAAGGCCACACCAACCCCAGGCCTCGGTAACAGGATTAAATGTGATCCATAGAATTTAATTTGCCCACCCTCCAGGTAGAGATTCTCAAAACATGGCGCACAATTCTTGAACTTGGCTGAGAACTTCTTCACTGCCTCACCTCGGGGACCAGGCTCAGCAGCACTCCTTTCCTGTCATTATGGGACAACAGGCCATGCAGCAAGAACTTGACCATACGGAGGCAGGCTCCCACCAGGAACAGTGCTCTGCCTGTTGCAAGAACCACCTCGCGTGCCTCCAACAGCTCCACAAAAATGCCTCACAACTCTTGGAATTGAGCCTTGGCGACCTGAACTGCAGAGCTGAGACTTTCAGCCAGAACTGCATTCTCTTTGGCAGCCATCATCTGTTGATACACACAGCACCCGTCAGGGCGGGGGTCCACTTAAAACCAAATGTGCCACTAAAAGCAAGGCCTCACCCCAACTCCATCCAGCCACGACACATAAGCAAAGATTTTAAACATTCTGCTCTAAACTATGTAAACCAAAAGACAGAAAGGAAATATACACAAGGATGAAAAGAAGAGCAGAGCTGGAGCTCGCAATGAAGCAGCCCCTCCCGTGTTCATGTGACCTCTTTTGGCCATTTATTTTTTGTTCTTCGAGTTGCCACATTTTGTTGCAATCTTTCACAGCACACTTTAAAATATAGCATTCTTCCTTCATCCAGTTCTGATGAAGAGCCAAAAGGACTCAAAACTTTAACTCTGCTTTCTATCCTTACTGATTGATGCTGGCTGACCTACCGAATTTTTCCAACATCCACTGACACACCATCAACTTCATCATCATTCTTGTCAAGTTAAGCAAACGCCCCGCACAATGATGGTGGCCATCGAGGCACGTCAACGCATGTGCCATGTAAACCACACCCACTGTCGCACAATCGTTGCCGTCGATCAGTTTTCCTTCCGGTTGGAGACGCTGCAGTTGGAGCGCGAGCACTGGATTTATGACATGAGGGTTTAACTACCATATCTGGAAGTGCGGAGAGAGAGAGAAAGGCGCCGCGATGGATATACCAGTACCTCCTGAGGGTGAGTGCTGAAATATTACCCTTCACAGACAAATTTCCGCTGGGAAATGGTATTTATTTTATTGTGCAGGAATATCCGGGCCCTTTCCTTTTGCGTCTCCAGCCAGAGACGGTCCGCCGTCCACGCTGCGCATGCGTGCGAGGAGCACGGGCCCACCTGTGCGCAGGCGCAAGGCTCGATTTCGGTCCACGCATGCTCGTAACATCAGTCGGCGTGGTGTGCGCACACGCAGAGTGAAACTTTTAACAGGGAGGGTGAAGGAACCATGGTGGGTTTGGGTGTCAATACAGGGAAAGGAGTTTGCTGTGAAGCGAATGTGAGCCTAAGCGTGGCGTTACCGCCCAGTCAAAATGGTTCAATGAGAAAATTTGTGGATGTAAAAAAAACTTCCCTCTGTTAAAACAATGATACGACTAAAAACCATTTAAAACTAGATTGTTTTATGGAACTGTGTGGATCAATATCGCCTAATTTCCAGTTAATCTTTGTCAAATTTTCCTAAAACATTTTACCCAGGCTCACCATCAATCAAAAATCCATTCTTATCTCCCAACTTTACAAATGTGCCCTACCATCAAGAATATATAAGGGTGCAGAGGATATGAGATTCCTGCCAAGTTCAACCTCATCAATTTATTGTAATAAAATAAAAACAAATACTGGTGGATGATGGAAATCTAAAATAAAAACAGAACATGCTCAGAGGGTCTGGCAGCATCTGTGAAGAGAGAACAGTTCCCAGTTCGAGCCTGTATGCTTCTCAAGAAGGGTCATAGCGACTTGAAATGTTAACTCTTACTCGCCCCACAGATGCTGCTGCTGGACCTGAGATTTTCCAGTAGAATATTTATTGCTTGCAATTAGCAGTTTACTCCACCCTGCTTTACCTATCCTGTCTTTTACGCAATTAATGTTTTTAGGGCTCCCAGACAACACAAAGATTCCTTAACATGTTGGAAAATCTTGTTTAAAATTTGCTTTGCACTATAAGTTCCCTGTGTAGAAAAAATGAAGCATTATTTACCATTTGGAAAAACCCGCATTTCATTTGTGGCTTATCACATCAAGTTCCACTACAGATTTAAGCAGAGTCTAAATTGATAATGCAGCTGTGCGGAATGCTGCATTTGCAGATCAGAGGGTCTTTCATTGAGATTGGTACAAATTCCATACAGGGCAAATTTATCACCTTTTTTGAAAATTACATGGGAACATAGATATGAACATATGAATTAGGATCAGGAGTAGGCCATTCGGTAAGATCATGACAGATCTGATTGTGGCCTCAACTGCATTTTCCTGTCTACCCCTGATAACCTTTGACTTCCTTAGTAAAGAATCCATAACTCTTAAAATATTCAATGACCTTGTTCCACTATTCTCTAGGGAAGGAAGTTCCAAAAATTCATGACCTTCTGCAAGAAATAATTTCTTCTCATCTCATTCTTAAATGGGAGACTCATTTTTGTAACCCTAGTTATAGGCTCCCCGGTGCGGCACGGTAGTTAGCACTGCTGCCTCTGGCACCGAGGACCCGGGTTTGATCCCGGCCCCGGGTCACTGTTCATGCGTGGTTTGCACATTCTCCCCATGTCTGCGTGCATCTCATCCCCACAACCCAAAGATGTGCACGGTAGGTGGATTGGCCATGCTAAATTACCCCTTAAACAGGGAAAACGAATTGGATACTTTAAATTTAAAAACAAGTTATAGTCTCCCCACAAGAATTCTTACTTTGCTTGTACCCTCAATATATAAAGGTTGATAATCTTCCAGCTGGAAATCTGGATGACAAGATCTCCTTGGCTGCTGCCTTGGACGAGAAAGGTATTGATGACTGAATATCCATTGCTGCCTAAGAGGGACTAATTTTTATCAGAAACTGGACCTTTTAAAAGAGATTAATATTCAGTTATCTATTACAAAGTTAGCATATTGTTCATTGTACAAAATACATTAATGTCAGGTTTGATTTCAGCATCCACCTTGTCAAGAATATAAGAACTAGGAGCAGAAGTAGGCCATCTGGTCCTTCGAGCCTACTCCGCAATTCAATGAGATCATGGCTGATCTTTTGTGGACTCAGCTCCACTTCCCCAACTGAACACCATAATCTTTTATTCCTTTATTCTTCAAAAAAACTATCTCTCTTTATCTTGAAAACATTTAATGAAGGAGCCTCAACTGCTTCACTGGGCAGGGAATTCCATCGATTCATAACCCTTTTCACAGTAACTTCATTGCAGTGTTAATGTAAGCCAACTTGTGACAATAAAGATTATTTTTTTTAATAAACATTTTATTGAGGTATTTTTGGTATTTTAACAACAACACAATAAACAATGTACATGAAACTATAAACATAGTGCAAAAGCCGTCTCCCTCCCTTACAGGTCCCACCTTTATTAACCCCCTAAGCTAAACTAACCACCCCACCCTTCTGCTGACGATTAATTTTCCGCGAAGAAGTTGACGAACGGTTGCCACCTCTGGTCAAACCCTAACAGTGACCCTCTCAAGGCAAACTTGATTTTCTCCAAACAGAGAAAGCTAGCCATGTCCGATAGCCAGTTCTCCGACTTCGGGGGCTTTGAGTCCCTCCAAGCTAATAGTATCCGTCTCCGGGCTACCAGGGAAGCAAAGGCCAGCATGTCTGCCTCTTTCTCCTCCTGGATTCCCGGATCTTCCGACACCCCGAATATCGCCACCTCTGGACTTGGTGCCACCCTTATTTTTAACACCGTGGACATGACATCTGTAAACCCCTGCCAAAATCCCCTAAGCTTCGGACATGCCCAGAACATGTGGACATGGTTCGCTGGTCCTCCCGCATATTTTGCACACCTGTCTTCCACCCCAAAGAATCTGCTCATCCGGGCCACTGTCATGTGAACCCGATGAACGACCTTAAATTGTATCAGGCTGAGCCTGGCACATGTTGCGGACGCGTTGACTCTACTCAACGTGTCCGCCCATAGACCATCCTCTATCTCTCCTCCCAGCTCCTCCTCCCACTTGCACTTCAGCTCCTCGGTCTGCGTCTCCTCTGACCCCATAAGTTCCTTGTAAATGTCCGAGACGCTCCCTTCTCCTACCCATCCTCTGGAAACTACCCTGTCCTGAATCCCCCTTAGCGGTAGGAACAGGAAGGTTGACACCTGGTTACGTAGGAAGCCCCGCGCCTGCAGATACCCAAATTAGTTTCCCCTTGCCAACCCAAACTTCTCCTCCAGCGCCCTCATACTCGGAAAGCTCCCCTCTATAAACATCTCCCCCATCCTCTCAATTCCTGCTCTCCGCCATATCCAGAATACCCCATCCATACTTCCCGGGGCAAACCGGTGATTATTACAGATTGGGGACCAGACCGATGGTCCCTCGGCTCCCACATGTCTCCTCCATTGCCCCCAAACTCTCAGGGCCGCCACCACCACGGGGCTGGTGTTGTATTGTGCCGGTGGGAACGGCAGAGGCGCAGTTACCAACGCCCCCAAACTGGTGCCCTTGCATGAAGCCACCTCCATACGCAACCATGCCGACCCCTCCCCCACCACCCACATCCTGATCATGGCTATCTTCGCCGCCCAGTAATAGTTACTAAAATTTGGCAGCACCAGCCCGCCCTCTCCCCGACTCCGCTCAAGCATTACCTTCCTTACCCGCGGGGTCTTGCCCGCCCAAACAAAGCCAGAGATCACTTTGTTGACCCGTTTAAAAAAGGACCGCGGAATAAAGATGGGGAGACATTGAAACACGAACAGGAATCTCGGGAGACCGTCATCTTCAACGTCTGCACCCTCCCAGTTAATGACAACGGGAGCGCGTCCCATCTCCGCAATTCGTCCTTCATTTGGTCTAGTAGCCGGACCAGATTTAATTTATGCAACCGGTCCCATTCCTGCGCCACTTGAATGCCTAGGTACCGAAAGCTTCCCGCTACTAATCTAAACAGCAGCTCCCCCAATCGTCTCTCCTGTCCACTCGCCTGGATCGCTAACATCTAACTTTTCCCCATATTTAGCTTATACCCCGAAAACCGGCCAAATTCCCCTAAAATCCTCATGATTTCTTCCATCCCCTCTAATGGGTCCTATACATACAGAAGCAGGTCGTCTGCATAGAGCGAGACTCTGTGCTCCACCCCCCCGGACCAGCCCCTTCCAGTCCCCTGAGGCTCTCAGAGCAATTGCCAATGGCTCCATAGCTAGCGCGAACAACAGTGGGGAGAGGGTGCATCCCTTTCTCGTCCTCCTGTGCAGTCTAAAATAGCCCGCTGTTGTTTTATTCGTCCGTACACTTGCCACAGGAGCCTCATACAGCAACCTGACCCAGTCAACAAAGCCCCGCCCAAATCCGAACCGTCCCAGTACCTCCCACAGACAGTCCCATTATACCTGATCAGAAGCCTTTTCTGCATCCATTGCGATCACTACCTCCACCTCCCTACCTTCCGGGGGCATCATGATAACATTTACCAGCCTTCTTACATTGGCCACCAACTGCCTACCCTTAACAAACCCCGTCTGGTCCTCCCCAATAACGTCCGGAACACAATCCTCAATCCTGGAGGACAAAACTTTGGCCAGCAGTTTGGTGTTCACATTCAATAGGGATATCAGCCTGTAGGACCCACACAGCTCTGGGTTCTTGTCCTGCTTCAGAATCAGCGAAATCGTGGCCTGTGACATCGTTGGGGACAGCACCCCTCTTTCCCTTGCCTCATTGAACATCCTCATCAACACCGGCCCCAATATTCCAGAGAACCTTTTATAAAACTCCACTGTGTACCCTTCTGGCCCCGGGGCTTTACCCGCCTGTATGGCCTTCAGACCCTCCACTATCTCTTCCAACCCGATCGGGGCCCCCAGCCCTTCTACCAGATGCCCGTCCACCTTTGGGAAATTCAGCCTACCCCCCAGGATGTGCCTCATCCTTTCCGGCCCCATAGGGGGTTCCGACCTATACAGCCTACTGTAGAAATCCCTAAACGCCTTATTCACCCCTGCTGAATCTCCAACCAGGTTCCCATCTCTGTCATTTACTTTCCCGATCTCCCTGGCTGCCTCCCTCTTTCTAAGCTGCTGTGCAAGCATTCTGCTGGCCTTCACTCCATACTCATAGATTACCCCCCCCCACCTTTCTCAGCTGCTTCACTGCCCTCCCTGTGGTTAACAAGCTGAACTCCGCCTGTAGCCTCCGCCGTTCCCTTAAAAGCCCTGCCTCTGGGGTCTCCGCATACCTCCTATCGATCTGTAGTATCTCCTTAACCAGTTGGTCCGTCTCTGCCCTGTCCACCTTCTCCCTATGGGCCCGTATCGAGATCAGCTCCCCTCTGACCACCGCCTTCGGTGCTTCCCAGACCATCGCTACTGAAATTTCCCCCGTGTCATTGACCTGCAGGTAGTTCTGAATACATTTCCTCAGCCGCTCGCAAACCCCTTTGTCAGCCAAAAGTCCCCCATCTAACCTCCAGTGCGGGTGCTGGTTGCTGTCTTTACTAACCTGCAGGTCAACCCACAATCTGAGATTGTGATCGCCGAGTACCCCATGTCCACCACCCCTGCCAGTAAGGCCCTGCTCAAAATGAAGAAATCGATCCGGGAGTACACTTTATGCACGTGTGAGTAGAAGGAGAAGTCCTTCACCCTCGGCTGCCCAAATCTCCATGGATCCCCCCCATCTGCTCCATGAACCTTTTTAGTTCCTTTGCCGTTGCTGGCACCCTGCCCGTTTCTGAGCTTGACCGGTCAATAACTGTGTTGAAGTCCCCTCCCATGACCAACCTGTGTGAGTCCAGGTCCGGTATCTTCCCCAGCATCCTCTTTATAAACTCCACATCATGCCAATTTGGCGCATACACATTTATTAGTACCACCTGCACCCCTTCCAGTTTCCCACTGACCATAATGTACCGACATCCAAAACGATTCTACCCACCTCAAACACCACCCGCTTATTGATCAGGATCGCGACCCTTCTAGTCTTTGAATCCAGTTCCGAGTGAAAGACCTGACTGACCCAGCCTTTGCTCAATCTAATCTGGTCAGTTACTCTAAGGTGCGTCTCCTGCAACATTACCACGTCCGCCTTCAGTCCCCTAAGATGCGCAAACACACTTGCCCTCTTGACCGGCCCATTTAACCCTCGAACATTCCAGGTGATAAGCCTAGTTGCCACCGCCGATCAGCCATCCCCTTTTTTGGGCCCGCCCCCAGGCAGCCTCCGCCCCGACCTCCTCTCTGTCTCTTGGACCAAGTATCACCCTCGTCAGCAGAACATTACCCCTCTCCCTCACCCCAGTAACAACACTCTGTAACCCAACCCCTTTGATAAACCAAACATATGCACTCCCCGCACTGCGCTTCCCAGCTAGCTTGGTGGCCCCCATCCCTGGTGCCAGATAGTCTCCCACCTATTGTTTCTCCCCCCACCCCCCCCCCCTCCACGCTACATTAAAGAATATTAATTATTCTTTAATATTCACTAACACCCAATATAGTTGCAGCATAACCTCCCTAGTCTTAAACTCCAACCCTCTAGCAATGACGGACATAACTTCATTCGCCTTCTTAATCACCTGTTGTACCTGTAAACCAACTTTTTTGCGACTCATGCACTAGGACACCCAGGTCCCTCTGCACAGCAGCATGTTTTAATATTTTATCATTTAAATAATAATCCCTTTTGATGTTATCCCTACCAAAATGGATAACCTCACATTTGTTAACATTGTATTCCATCTGCCAGACCCTAGTCCATTCACTTAAACTATACAAATCCCTCTGCAGACTTCCAGTATCTTCTGCACTTTTTGCTTTACCACTCATAATCTTATGCGTTTCAATAAGATCACAGGGCTAAATCGCTGGCTTTGAAAACATACCAAGGCAGGCCAGCAGCACGGTTCAATTCCCGTACCAGCCTCCCCGAACAGGCGCCGGAATGTGGCGACTAGGGGCTTTTCACAGTAACTTCATTTGAAGCATACTTGTGACAATAAGCGATTTTCATTTAATTTCATTTCATCTCATTCTTATAAACGCCAATAGGTACAGGCCCAGCCTGCCCAACCTTTCCTCAAGTTAATCCACGCACCCTCACCCATGTCAGATATTCGAGTGAGCCTTCTCTGAGCTGCTTCTAACACTACTACTGGCTGCTTCTTTAATAATAATCTTTATTGTCACAAGTAGTTAATATTCTTGCTTAAATAAGGATACCAAAACTGTATGCAGCACTCGAGATGTGGTCTCACCAATACCCAAATTGCTCTGTGCGCAGTGGCTGCCACATTTCCCTGCAAAAAAACTGCAGACTGTATTTCAAGAGCTACCCATTGTGCACAAAGTACTTTTGGATATTCTAAGAACATCTACATTTACATAGAAGCAAATGCAGGAAACAGATGCAGGAAATCGGAAATAAAGATAGAAATTGCTGGAAATACTCAGCCAGGCAGCATTGGTGGAGAGAGTGAAGCAGTTTAGGAACTGGTGGAACAGTTTTGGCGCCCTGTTGTAAGCATCGCTGTGATGCAGTCTGGGTTCAGTGTAAAATATTAACTGAGAACCACCAGGGATAAGTAAAAGTCAGAGCCAGCATAATGAAGTAAATTGATAAGTAGGCAGAAGTGCAATTAGACTAGAAGATTAAGTTAAGGTAAGAGGAGTAAGACAAAGTAATTTGAAAAGTTAGCAAGTAAGACAAAGTGTGTTTAAGATGTGTCTGGGGTTAGCACTGCTCCCTCAGTGCCAAGGACCTGGGTTCTGTTGCTAACTTTTGGTTGGTTCAATTGGCTCTGTTTTATAACCTTCATGTCAGGGCAGGAGATGGCGAATGGGAACCGGGAGTACTCGTCAATCACGTTCAGGAAGTACGTGTTGCGGTCGGTGGAGGGGAGGGGGCCTTGGAAGTCCATGCTGAGGCGTTCAAAGGGACGGGAAGCCTTTATCAGGTGTGCTTTCTCTGGCCGGTAGTAGTGCGGTTTGCACTCCGTGCAGATTTGACAGTCCCTGGTGGCTGTCCGGACCTCCTCGATGGAGTAGGGCAGTTTGCGGGTCTTGATAAAGTGGAAAAAGTGAGTGACCCCCGGGTGGCAGAGGTCCTTGTGGAGGGCTTGGAGGCGGTCCACTTGTGTGGTGGCACATGTGCCGCGGGACAGGGCATCAGGAGGCTCGTTTAGCTTCCCAGGACGATACAAGATCTCGTAGTTGTAGGTGGAGAGTTTGATCCTCCACCGCAAGATCTTATTGTTTTTTATCTTTCCCCGCTGTGCATTATCGAACATGAAAGCAACCGACCGTTGGTCATTGAGGAGAGTGAATCTCCTGCCGGTGTTGCTAACTTTTGGTTGGTTCAATTGGCTCTGTTTTATAACCTTTGCTCTAGAGTCGCCATGTATCTTTATGATACCGCCATGAGGTTCAAGTAATGATCAATAACTCAATACACCGATTGGTAAGATTCAAATCAAAGCACATTTATTATACACAGTAATCGCTACTCATGCACAAATTCTACGTCTAAGCTACTTCTACGACTAACAGGCCTATACTTAGCTTCGGACTGGCCCACCAGGTCAGGGGAACAAATGGCCTTTCGTTCGGGTTCTGAGTCTGCGGGATTTGAAGTTGGATTGGTAGCTAGGAGCGCCTATCTCGTAGCGAGCGTTGACTTAAGCCTTACTGGATATCGGCGGCAGCTGCACCGGTCACGGTCAAGGTTAGTTTGCGTCACTGAGTGACCTGGTCAAGAAGAACGATTTGAACTTGGGGACTTAACTTTCCCAGGGGCATCCCGCCTTTCGGGGCTGATCCTGTACCTGATTGGACTTCGTTCCAATCGCTTGGTTCGATTTCTCCAATACTGGAGCGGTTCCCTGATCGATGGGCGGTCTTGAGGTGTCCGTTAACCTCTTTTGTGTTGGCTCCTGTTGGCGCCGGGGAGTCTGACTTGGCTTTGTTTATCCCAAATGTTTCGATTGTTCCCTGGGATCGCTCATTAGTATGTAGATGGCTGCTACATTATTATGCAGCTGGCTGCTTGTATCGATGCTGTCTGGGCTTTTGCAGAGTTTAATACACAGTAACTAGCACCTGCTGGTTTCTGCCTGTGTTGGCTGAATGTCCCTTCAACCTTTGCTGTTCTCCATTTTAAATCGGGACCTGGCCAACCCAGGTGGCTACACCCCCTCCTTGTGATCCTAACGCGAAGCGTGAAGGATCACATAACTGCGTTGTTTTTCATTCCCTGACCCGGCGAGCACTCTTCTATGGCCTTTACACTGACCATAACTATGCAAAAAAAATGTTACTGACCATTCTGTGGGGCGCTGTGTCAAACAGGGACATGCATTGCAAAACAAGAAAAGCGGATCCTCTAACTATCCTTAATAGACTACACTCACTCAAACATTTCATCACACTAACTTCCTAAACGATACAAACAAATCATAGCAGTATTATACACATTTTCTGGCTTGGCAGTCAAGCTGAGGATTGTACAATTGCTCATGAACATTTCTTTATTTACAACAAATCGCAAACGAATGCTTTTTATTATAGATCGCAGGGGTCAGGTCATATCCGAAAATAGGGGATCTTATCCTATATACCGGGGTGCGAGCGCGGTCGGCTCTCCTTCTTCTCCATTTTCTCAGACGAATAGTCTGCACGATGCAGCAGAGTATCGCCAATACCAATAGGGATTCTATCAAGTAGAACGGGGAGTACCAGGTTATAAACCTGTCACACCAAGATGGTGTGGTGTCGCTTGTGACTGGGCTCTGGGTACTGTGGGGAAGTGAATCATTAACGGCTGGGGGAGTTGAGGTCAGGGGGTTCGCGCGCAACCAAATGTCCATTAGGGTTATGAGCCACGTGGAGGATGTCCTCATGGTTCTTCTTTCACTCTTCTCTTCTCTGGTCCTGGAGCTTCTGGAGTTCTGTGGGATCAAGCATAGTGTCTGTTACTACCTTGGTTTACTATCTCGTATGATAGCCTGTCTGTCCTTTAGTGCCAATTACTCACTTTATAATTGGTCACTATGTGTTGCTCCCTCATTTTTTATTTTTTTTCAAAAACCGAATTTCAGGACAAGACACACTTACAAATACTGAACCAGTGCGAGCCGTCTCGCAGGCTGTGCGATTTACCATCCAAATCTTTGAGGATGTAAATAGCAGAGGGTTGGCAACCTAAGGGTTACCTGAAAACATAACAAAACCTTTTGAACAAAACTTGCCGAAATGAGGTGCGTATGGGCCGCGACGGGTACGATTTGGATGGACTCCCCGGGTAGGACGGCGACCAATGCCGTGTGTGCCCTACCCAAGCGTAGCTGAACAGAGGGGGTGGTTCCCAGGCAGGGCGGGTCCCAATGCCGTTTCTCCACTGCCTGAGCAACCGACAAGAACGGGCAAGAAATGTAGTCATCGTGCTCAGATTTGGTGGGTGTGGAGCCTGTTGCATGGGGATAGTAGGGTGGCGTGCTGTGGCTATTGTTTGAGTCACTGTTGCTGCTGTCTGTGGGCGTTCTGGGGCGGAGTGTATATTTCGGGGGTGGAGTCAGGGTTGAGATTGTGGCTGGGCTGGACGTCTTGGGGGAGGGTAGGGTTACGTTGGCTGTGGGCGGGGCGTGGTCTGCTGCATTGAGCATGACGTGGTGTGCGTGGTTAGACTATGTTCCATATGCCTTCATCTGGTTGATATGGAACCACGCAGTCTTTCCATTGGGGTACTATTTTTTGTAGACGGAGGGGCTTACTTTGTCCGCAATGGAGTACGGACCCGAGTACTTTGGTGACAGGAATGTGCTGGAGTTGTATACGGAAAACATGACTTGCTGTCCTACACTGAACTCAGTTTCATGCACTGTCTTATCGAAACAGGCCTTGCTCTGTTTCTTTCTTGTGCCCAATTTCACTGCGGCTGCTAGCTGAGCCGTTTTAACATTTGCCACTAATTGTTCTACTGCTTTCTCGTGTGTGAGGGCCGTCACTTCGGGGCTGGTCAAATCTAATCCTAATAAAAATTCTGTGCCTTTCGTGGGGCGTCCGGTCATGAGAGTGTGTGGGGTGTAACCTGTGGATGTGGAAACCGTATTTTGCGAAAACATCAGTGCAAAAGGGAGGACCGAGTCCCAAGTGGTGTTGTTCTGCTGGACCATTTTTCTGAGGGTTGATTTTCGGGTCCGATTTATGCGCTCCACAATACCACTCGACTGGGGGTGGTATGCAATGTGGAATTTTTGGGTAATGCCAAATATCGTGAGGACGTTCTTCATGACACGTCCCGTAAAATGGGAACCTTGGTTGGATTCAATGCTGCGGGGGAGTCCCCATCTCGTAAAGATGTGATGGGTGAGGATCTTGGCTGTGGTCTTTGCCGTGTTTGTTCTGGATGGGAATGCTTCCACCCATTTTGTAAACGTGTCTATCACCACGAGTACATATTTATAACCATTCCTGCAAGGGGGCAATGGTCCTAAATAATTAATCTGGAGGTTAGTCCAGGGGCCATTAACAGGTCGGGTGTGACTGAGCTGAGCCTTTTTGGCGTACCTGTCCGCGTTGTTCTGGGCACAGATAAGGCAATTCTCAATGTAGTGATTTACATCGTCCTTTAAACTCGGCCATCAGCAGAGCTGCCTGAGGTGGGCTGTAGTGGGATCGATTCCCTGATGTCCATGACTGTCATGGAACAAACAAATCAGTTGATTCCTGTCCTGTTCAGGAACCACATCTTTTAACACCACACCGTCATGTGTGGCCAGAGCATTTTAAAATCTCTCATAGTGGGCTGGATAGTTTCCTTTCAAAATCTCCATGAGATTGCTGTCCTGCTTCTGGGCCTGCACAAAATCCTCGATATTAGTCTGCGAGACCTGAACTGCATTCACTGGTGCGCTTTCGGGGGGGGGGGTCCAAAAATATCCGTGCCAGGAACCTGCTTTAGCCAGTGCGTCGGCTTTTACATTTCCAGGGGGGGAGGAACGATAGTGACTACGAGCTTTGACTATCCCAAAAGTCCTGTTCTGTGCTCGCTCTAAAATGTGACGGAGCAATGGGGCTGAAGGGAGGGGTTTTCCGTCTGCGGAAACAAATCCTCTTGCTTTCCACAGGGGTAGGAATTCCGTAAGGCTGTTGCAGACATAGAGGCTGTCCGAATATATGTCTGCTGGGCTGGGGAAGGAATCTGGGTGTTCCACTATGTATGCGATGGCCGCACGTTCTTCTGCCTACGCGCCTAAGTGTCCTGGAAGTTTTATTGCTATTTCTTCTGGGGCGTGTCCCTACGTGTCGACATAAATACCGCATCCTGTTATGCGTTTCCCTTCTAATATTGTGGAAGATCCATCCACATATATCCTTATGGGTTCGCACGTGTCTGTGTGCTTGGGGCTCTGGGTTGAACTACCTATCTTTCTGGGGGGGCGTTTAGCAATAAAGGGGCCTGTGTGTGGTGTGGAGATATAATTTCACATTAATGGGGGGTTCCGCGGTACTGACGGTTGTCGGCTAAAAAAGTGTGGGTCTTTGTCCTTTTAACAGGATGTCCCGTCCCTGCAAAAGAAGGGTCCATCTGGCTGCTCTTATCTGATGACTGTACCGTCCTTGAGTCGTCCGTCCAGTAAAAGTTGGGTGGGGGTGTGTTCTGTAAGGATTGTGATGGGGTTCAGTCCGGTGATGTACGAAAAATACTGTACTGCCCAAAAAACTGCGAGCAGGTGCCTTTCACAGGCTGAAAATCCCTGCTCCACAGCATCTAAAACTCTGGAGGCGTAAGCCACGGGCCTTAACTGTTCGTGCCGTTCCTGAAGGAGCACGGCCGAAAGGGTGCGGTCTGTGCTTGCTACCTCTATCGCATAGGGGGAAAGCGGGTCTGGAACTTGTAGTGCGGGGGCTGCTATGAGTGCTTGTTTCAAAGAGTCCACGGCATCCGTATGCTGCGGAAGCCATTCCCAGGGAGCTCCTTTCTTTAGGAGGTCCGAGAGGGGTGCTGCCTTGCTGGCGAAACCATCAATGTGGTTTTGGCAGTAGCCAGCCAGTCCTAAAAATGACCGGAGGGCTGAAACGTTCTGGGGAAGGGGCAATTTAGCAATCGAGTCAATCCTTTTATGCTCGATCTCGCGTTTACCATGTGTGATAATTGTACCCAAATATATCACCTTATTTTCCAGAATCTGGGCCTTTTTGGGGTTAACTTTACATCCAATTGCTTGTAGGAGTTCGGACAGAAGCTCGATGTGATCTTCCTTGGTGTCTGTCTGCAGTAGTAGGTCGTCTACGTACTGGACCAGACATTCGGGGCGAGAAAATTTGGCTAAACCATTTGCCAGTTGTCGGTGGAAAATGGAGGGGGAGTTGTGGAAGGCATGTCCACGTGTACTGTTGATTTTTAAAGGTGAAGGCAAATTTGTACTGGCACGCCTTTGCCAGTGGAATGGACCAGGATCCATTACTGATATCCAAAATTGTAAAGTATTGTGAATTGAGTCCCTGCTTGAGCATGGTCTCGGGACTTGTTGCTACTGTGGGGGCTGCTGCGGGGGTGATTTTGTTGAGTGCCCGGTAATCGATGGTCAGTCGCCATGATACATCGGGCTTTCTCACTGGCCAAATCGGGGCATTATTATTGGAGGCTACTGATCTAAGTACGCCCTGCTCTAATATGCTATCGATTACCTTTGAGATTTCTCCCTCTGCCTCTTGGGGAAATCCATACTGTTTTTGGGGTCTAGGGTCAGGTCCTGTGATTTGTACTGAACTAGTCATCCGTCCACAGTCGTGCTTGTGGGTCGCGAATGCTGTCCTGTTCGTCTGTAAAACTGGCCTAACCTGCTTGTCCGTGCTAATTGTCGTCGGGTTAAACCAAAATTCGCCTACTGCACTAATTTTGTTGGCGTATTCACCTATTGTTGCAGGGGCTCTTGCAGATTTTGCCATTTTCCAGACACACTGGTTGACTGGATCAAAGGATAGATTGTGGGAATTCATAAAGCCTATGCCCAAAATGTGTTCTGCTGTGTGGGGCAGAGCGACTAAAACTATGGGGTGCTTGGTGGTGATGTTGCCGATTTGAATGGGTACAGGGGCTGTGATGTGTCCCTGCCGTGAGTGGCCTGTGAAGCCGCTGAGGGTGATAGTGGCTGTAGTGGGCCATGTGTCCTTTTGGAACATGGTGGAGGAATTTATTGTGGTGCGGGACCCTCCTGTGTCCCAGAGAAACTCGATGGGCTGTCGCTGCAACTACCGGTCATCCGGACCTATCCCAAAGGGTGTCGCAGACCCAACTGGGGGAGCCCGAACACCGTCAGCCCATTCCGTTCAGGTCTGTCTGATCTGAACGGGTGCTCACACTATGTATGGGCTCTGTCTTATTCTTACTTAGAGTGCCCGTCTGCTGGGCTCTCTGTGGCTTTCGTGGGGCATTGCACTCTCTTGCAAAGTGTCCCAAATGTCCACAGTTGTAACACTCCTGTGGCTTTGGTGGGGGGCTGTTCTTGCTTTCATTTACCCATGCGGGGTTCTGGTGTGTTTTAACTGCCTGTATGTCTGCTTCTGCCTGCTTTTCTTCAGGATTTTTAACTGCGGGTTTGTTTTGTACAGACTGCTCCCAGGTGTGGGACAATCTTTTTACGACCCATTTCTCATCATGAGCCTCCTCTGAGGGATCATAATTCGCACAAGCTTTTTGTCCTGTTTCTGTGGCATGGGAGATCAGGGTGCGGATCCATTTGGCCATGTTGTCTGGGGGCAAATGGGCGCTGTCTAAGTCTCAAAACTGCTGCCAAGTGGATCCACAGACGTCCAGCAAATGCTGTGGGGTGCTCGGTTTTCTTTTGCCTGCATTTATTGAGGCCATCTACGGGGTCACCCCGGTTATACCTGATCGCATCTAGGACCGCGGTATGCATTTCTGCAAGGGTGCCTCCTCCTACATTCTGTGGGTCGGGAAGGGCTGCTACGACCGAAGGGTCTAAACTCAAAACTGTGAGATTTACGTGCTACGCTCGTCCAGGCCGTACATGGTCGCCTGCTGCTTTACTCTGGCAAAGAAGTGGTGGGGGTCTGAGGTGGGGAGGAACGGTTTGATTTTCTCGCACGCGTCCCGTAATTGGGTCACTGTTAAGGGGATGGTGTACAGAAATTCCGTATCGTCCGATGTGGCTGTGCGGTGGGTGGTGACTGGGTTCATTGGAGCCCGAACTATCTGCTCTGTGGGGGGGGTTGGGGCGCTTTTCTCTTTTGTGGCTTTCCCTGCGCACATGTTCCCTGAACATATCTCTGCGCTGTCTCATTTAACTCTTCCCAATCAGGGCCGTCTTCCTCATCTAATTTTGCTCCAAAGGTTTCCTGGAATCCTTTTTGAACTGAAAACAGCGATTGAAGCACTGCAATCTGCTTCCGGCACTTTGCGTGGTCTAGTGAGCTGTGTCTTTGCTCCGTGGTGGAAGCATGGAGTGCTCTTAACGCTGCCTTCAGGTCACTACACTGCCTCTGCAATGCTTCTACCTGCTTCTCGGTTTCTTCTCGTACCAGGACTGCACGTTGCGTGTCATGATAGGCCTTTTCATACTGGGACTGGAAGCTGCTTCGGTGCGCCAGACAAGACTGGTGTGCCCACTTGGCATCATCCACCTCTCCGTCTTTTCCTGCCAACTTCCTCCTTAACTCTACATTCTCTCTTTCTACCTCACTAACATCGACCTTGCTCATTCGATGTATGCCTTCTATCTCTTTCCGGAGCATCCTAACGACCTCCTCTGTGCCTCGCAATTGTGCCAAGCAGGACACGATTGCCATCGGCTTGCGAGCTTTCCCTAAGCTGCTCTTGTGAATCTCGCTCAGGTTCTCCCACCAAGTATGCCCTATACTCCCGGGACCTGTTTCCTCATTGCTACAGAATTCGCTCCAAAGGGGCCATCCTTCCCCTTTGAGGTACTTCCTGATTTCTTCCTCCCATACGGGTCACTGTCCTACTCTACTGCTGGTGGCTGCGACCACGAATTCATCTGGGTTCATGAGGCGTTGCATTGCCTGCATTGCTATCTTTCTTATCTGAATGCTTCTTTTAAATTTGGAACAGGGGGACTAAGACGGTGCTGTAATTACGGGTACGGCTTTCGCTATTTTCCGAAATACAAACTCCCGACAGTTTTGTCGCAACAAAAAATCTATCAGTTTACCTTATAGCCCTGTTAGTTACGCATGCATTTAACACACTTCCGAATTATGAGGATTGATCAGAACTGCTTGAACACTTGTGGTTTTCTGTTCCCCATTGGATCTCTAATTCAAATTTTTGGGTTCTCCCAGAGTGGTTAAGCCACTTCTAGTTCGGGTCCCGTCAGGATGTCGCCAGTAATATGTTGCTAACTTTTGGTTGGTTCAATTGGCTCTGTTTTATAACCTTTGCTCTCGAGTCGACAGGTATCTTTATGATACCGCCACGAGGTTCCAGTTCGAGTAATGATCAATAACTCAATACACCGATTAGTAAGATTCAAATCAAAGCACATTTATTATACACCGTAATCGCTACTCATGCACAAATTCTACATCTAAGCTACTTCTACGACTAACAGGCCTATACTTAGCTTCGGACTGGCCCACCAGGTCTGGGGAACAAATGGACTTTTGTTCGGGTTCTGAGTCTGCGGGATTCAAAGTTGGTACGGATTGGTATCTAGGAGCGCCTATCTCGTAGCAAGCGTTGACTTAAGCCTTACTGGATATCGGCGGCAGCTGCACCGGCCACGGTCAAGGTTGGTTTGCGTTGCTGAGTGACCCGGTCAAGAAGAACGATTTGAACTTGGGGGGCTTAACTTTATAGTCCCCAGGGGCTTCCCGCCTTTCGGGGCGGACCCTGTACCTCATTGGACTTCGTTCCAATCATAGAACATAAACATAGAACATACAGTGCAGAGGAGGCCATTTGGTCCATCGAGTCTGCACCGACCCACTTAAGCCCTCACTTCCACCCTATCCCCGTAACCCAATAACCCATCCTAACCTTTTTGGACACTAAGGGCAATTTAGCATGGCCAATCCACCTAACCTGCACATCTTTGGACTGTGGGAGGAAACCAGAGCACCCGGAGGAAACCCACGCAGACACGGGGAGAACGTGCAGACTCTGCACAGACAGTGACCCAGCAGGGAATCGAACCTGGGACCCTGGAGCTGTGAAGCCACAGTGCTAACCACTTGTGCTGCCCTTCCATCGCTTCCAATCGCTTGGTTCGATTTCTCCAATACTGGAGCGGTTCCCTAATCGATGGGCGGTCTTGAGGTGTCCGTTAACCTCTTTTGTGTTGGCTCCAGCTGGCGCCGGGGAGTCTGACTTGGCTTTGTTTATCCCAAATGTTTTGATTGTTCCCGGGGATCGTTCATTAGTATGTAGATGGCTGCTACATTATTATGCAGATGGCTGCTTGTATCGATGCTGCCTGGGCTTTTGCAGAGTTTAATACACAGTAACTAGCACCTGCTGGTTTCTGCCTGTGTTGGCTGAATGTCCCTTCAGCCTTTGCTGTTCTCCATTTTAAATCGGGACTTGGCCAATCCAGGTGGCTACAGTTTGATCCCGGCCCCGGGTCACTGTCCATGTGGAGTTTGCACTTCTCCCCGTGTCCACATGGGTCTCACCCCCACAGCCCAAAAAGATGCGCAGGGTAGTGAATTGACCATACTAATTTGCCGCTTAATTGGGGAAAAAGAAATTGGGTACTCTTAAATTGGGGGGGAAAAAAAGAGTTGAAGACGTGGGGGCGAGGTCAGTCAAGTGGAATGTGTGACCTGTCATATGTGGGAAGTCGCGGACAATACTGGCATCCCAGATACCCACTTGCAGAAAGTGCTCCCAATTGCAAAAACTTAGTTCCAAGTTTTGTGAATATTACATTAGAGAGGTCGTCACAGTCAGCTCAAGGGCCTGGAGGAAAGAAGGATGACCAGCAGACAGTCCAAGAGAAATGGGCAGGTAGTCCTGGGGTCCCACTCTCATTTCGGTTTTACATTTTGGATGCTAATGAGGGTGCTGGTTCCTCAAGGGGGTGCAGTCCGAGCCAAGCTTCTGCCCCATAAGCAGCCTGACTGTACAGGAGGGTAGGAAGGAAGAGTGATAGGGGATTAATTAGTTAGGGGAACAGACAGGCATTTGTGCAGCCGCCTACGTGACTCCAGGAGGGTGTGTTGCCTCCCTAGGGCCAGGGTCGGGAATGTCCCCGAATGACTACAGTGCATCCTAAAGCAGGGAGGGTGATATGTCAGAGGTCATGGTGCACGTAGGTACCAACGATATAGGTAGAATGAAGGATGAGGTCCTGCATCAAGCATTCAGGAAGCAAGACAGCAGATTAAAAAGCAGGACCTCAAAGGTTATTATCTCTGGATTACGCCCAGTGCCATGTGCTAGCGAGTGAGTACAGAAATAGGAGAATGGGGCAGATGAATGTGTGGTTCAAGAGTTAGTGCAGGGTGGAGGGTTTTAGATTCCTGGATCACTGGGACCATTTCTGGGGAAGGTGGGACATGTACAAGCGAGGGACAGTCTGCACCTGATTCAGAATGGGACTGCTATCCTTGCAGGTGGGTTTACCAATGCTTTTGGGAGGTGTTTAAACTTATTTGGCAGGGGGGTCAGAGCATTATTATAATAGGGATATAGCACACGATTGTGAAGGAATCGAGACAGAGGGCGTTCAGCCATGTTGAGTTCCAAGAGAGTAAGGTGAGGCTGATCGGCCTCTACTTCAATGCTAGGAGTATTATCGGTAAAAGACCAAAGATTTTTTTTTTTTTTAAGAGTACCCATTTCTGTTTTTTCCCAATTAAGGGACAATGTAGCTTGGCCAAACCACCTAACCTGCACATCTTTGGGTTGTTGGGGTGAAGCCTATGCAGACATGGGGAGAATGTGCAAACTCCACACGGACCGTGACCCAGGGCTGGGATTGAACCCGGGTCCTCAGCACCGTAGGCACCAGTGCTAACCACTGTGCCGCCCGAAGACTGATGAGTTAAGGCCGCGTAAGAGATTATTGCGCAAAATTAAAGCGCATGGGATTGGGGTAAATGTGTTGAGCTGGATAGAAAACTGGTTGGCAGAGAGGAACCAAAGGGTAGGGATTAATGGGTCCTTTTCAAATTGGCAGGCAGTAACTAGTGGGTACCACAGGGATCGGTGCTGGGACCCCAGCTATTCACAATATATATTAATGATTTGGATGAGGGAACAAAATGTAACATCTCAAAGTTTTCAGATGATACCAAGTTAGGTGGGAGGGTGAATTGTGACGAGGATGCAGGGATCCTACAGCATGATCTGGGCAGGTTGGGCGAGTGGACAAATCAATGGCAGATGCAGTATAATTTGAATAAATATGAGGTGGTTCACTTTGGAAGCAAAAACAAGAAGGCAGATTACTATCTGAATGGTTGTAAATTGGGAGAGGCGCGTGTGCAGTGGGACCTGGGTGTCCTTGTGCGCCATTCGCTGAAGGTAAGCATGCAGGTGCAGCAGGCGGTAAAGATGGCTAATGGTATGTTGGCCTCCATTGCGAGAGGTTTCGAGTATAGAAGCAGGGATGTGTTGCTGCAATTGTACAGGGCCTTGGTGAGGCCACACTTGGAGTATTGTGTGCAGTTTTGGTCTCCTTCTCTGAGGAGGGATGTTCTTGCTCTCAAGGGAGTGCAGCGAAGGTTTACCAGACTGATTCCAGGGATGGCGGGACTGTCATATGAGAGAGATTGACTAGATTGGGATTCTTCTCGCTGGAGTTCAGAAGATTGAGGGGGATCTCATAGAGACTTATAAAATTCTAACAGGACTCCCGGCTTTGGGTCAGAGTTTAGAAGATTGAGGGGGATCTCATAGAGACTTATAAAATTCTAACAGGACTCCCGGCTTTGGGTCACTGTCCCTGTGGAGTTTGCACATTCTCCCCGTGTTTGGGTGGGTTTCACCCCCACAACCCAAAGATGTGCAGGCTAGGTAGATTGGCCACGCTAAATTGCCCCTTAATTGGAAAAAATTGATTGGGTACTCTAAATTTATATTTAAAAACAAAATTCTAACAGGACTAGACAGAGTAGATGCAGGGAAGATGTTACCAATGATGGGTGTGTCCAGGACCAGGGGTCACATTCTGAAGATTCAGGGTAAACCATTTTGGACAGAGCTGAGGACACATTTCTTCACACAAAGAGTGGTGAGCCTGTGGAATTCATTACCACAGGAAGTAGTTGATGCTAAAATTTTGAATATATTCAAGAGGTGGCTGGATATAGCACTTGGGGAGAATGGGATCAAAGGTGATGGGGAGAAAGCAGGATTAGGCTATTGAGTTGGCTGATCAACCATGATTGTGATGGATGGCAGAGCAGGCCTCCTCCTGCTCCTATCTTCTATGTATGTATCTATGTAGATTGACATGTGGAATTGTGATATTGTAGCCATCACAGAGATATGTTTGAAGGAGGGACCTTTGCTGTTCGTAGTATATATAAATGATTTGGAGGAAAATGTAACTGGTCTGATTAGTAAGTTTGCGGACGACACAAAAATTGGTGGAATTGCGGATAGCAATGAGGACTGTCAGAGGATACAGCAGGATTTAGATCGTTTGGAGACTTGGGCGGCGAGATGGCAGATGGAGTTTAATCCGGACAAATGTGAGGCAATGCATTTTGGAAGGTCTAATACAGGTAGGGAATATACAGTGAATGGTAGAACCCTCAAGAGTATTGACAGTCAGAGAGATCTTGGTATACAGGTCCACAGGTCACTGAAAGGGGCAACACAGGTGGAGAAAGTAGTCAAGAAGGCATACGGCATGCTTGCCTTCAATGGCCGGAGCATTGAGTATAGAAATTGGCAAGTCATGTTGGCAGCACGGTAGCATTGTGGATAGCACAATTGCTTCACAGCTCCAGGTTCCCAGGTTCGATTCCCGGCTTGGGTCACTGTCTGTGCGGAGTCTGCACATCCTCCACGTGTGTGCGTGGGTTTCCTCCGGGTGCTCCGGTTTCCTCCCACAGTCCAAAGATGTGCAGGTTAGGTGGATTGGCCATGCTAAATTGCCCTTCGTGTCCAAAATTGCCCTTAGTGTTGGGTGGGGTTACTGGGTTATGGGGATAAGGTGGAGGTGTTGACCTTGGGTAGAGCCGGTACAGACTCGATGGGCCGAATGGCCTGCTTCTGCACTGTAAATTCTATGATCTATGTTGCAGCTGTAAAGAACCATAATTAGGCCACATTTGGGGTATAGTGTTCAATTCTGGTCGCCACACTACCAGAAGGATGTGGAGGCTTTAGAGAGGGCGCAGAAGAGATTTACCAGAACGTTGCCTGGTATGGAGGGCATTAGCTATGAGGAGAGGTTGAATAAACTTGGTTTGTTCTCACTGGAACGAAGGAGGTTGAGGGGCGGCCTGATAGAGGTCTACAAAACTATGAAGGGCATAGACAGAGTGGATAGTCAGAGACATTTTCCCCAGGATGGAGGGGTCAATTACGAGGGGGCATAGGTTTTTAAGGTGCGAGGAGCAAGGTTTAGAGGCGATGTACGAGGCACGTTTTTTTACACAGAGGGTACTGGGTGCCTGGAACTCGTTGCAGGACGATAGTGACGTTTAAGGGGCATCTTGACAAATACATGAATAGGATGGGAATAGAGGGATACGGACCCCGGAAGTGTAGACAATTTTAGTTTAGACGGGCAGCATGGTCGGCGCAGGCTTGGAGGGCCGAATGGCCTGTTCCTGTGCTGTACTTTTCTTTGTTCTTTGAGGGGCAGGACTGGCAACATTCCAGGGTATAGGATTTTTAGATGAGACAGTGGAGGGTGGAAAAGAGGAAGTGGTGTTGCATTATTGATTAAGGAAACAGTTACTGCAATAGGGAGGGATGATATCTTGGAAGGGTCTTCAAATGTGGCTTTGTGGATAGAGTGTAGGAATAAAAATAGGGCAGTCACATTGCTGGGAGTGTATTATAGGCCCCAAACAGTCAGGAGGCAATGGAGGAACAAATATGTAGACAAGTCACTGAGATGTGTCAAAATACATTCAACTTCCCCAACATTAATTGGGATAGTCATAGTGTAAAGAGTTTAGAGGGAATGGATTTCTTGAAATTTATTCAGAAAAGCTTTAATGTCAATATGTAGAAGGTCAAACAAGGGACAACGCAGTGCTGGATCTAATTCTGGGAAGTTGGCCGGACAAGAGTTCGAGGTGGCAGTGGGGGAGCATTTTAGTGATAAGAGATCACAACACAGTATAATTTAAGTTTGTCATGAAAAAGCATAAAACTGGGGACTTCCGGGTGCGGCGATGACCAGCTAATTCGCACGTTTCAGCAGCTCCCGGTGGAACGGATGTTTGGGCTCTTAATAGGAGCCCCATCGGCAATTTTAACGGCAAATAACACTGTGCGGTCATCCAGAAGGGAATCCCCCCCGGACACGGATGGAAAAAAAGAGAGGAAAGTAGCCGGATTGCGGTGGATCCTTAAGAGCAGCGGCCAGGAAGGCAGGCACAAAGCAAGATGGCGTTGAAAGGAGGCAGTTTAATATGGGGCCCTGACCAACAAGAGTTCCTGCGGCGTTGCGTAGATGAACTCAAAAAGGAGATGAAGAAGGAGCTGTTGGCCCCGATATTACAAGCGATTGAGGGGCTAAAGGAGGAGCAAAAGACCCAGGAACAGGAGCTTCGGGTCGTGAAGGCAAAGGCTGCTGAGAATGAGGACGACATACAGGGCCTGGTGGTGAAAACGGAGATCCATGAGGCACAACACAAAAGATGTGTGGAAAGGCTGGAGGTGCTGGAGAACAATGCGAGGAGGAAGAACTTAAGGATTCTTGGTCTTCCCGAAGGTGCAGAGGGGGCGGACGTCAGGGCATATGTGAGCACGATGCTGCATTCGTTAATGGGATCGGAGGCCCCGACGGGTCCGCTGGAGGTGGAGGGAGCCTATCGAGTTATGGCGCGAAGACCGAGGGCTGGAGAAACTCCTCGAGCAATAGTTGTGAGATTTCTCCGATACAAGGACAGAGAGATGGTCCTCAGATGGGCCAAGAAAACTCGGAACAGTAGGTGGGAGAATGCGGTGATCCGCGTGTATCAAGATTGGAGTGCGGAGGTGGCGAGAAGGAGGGCAAGCTTTAATCGGGCCAAGGCGGTGTTGCATAAAAGGAAGGTCAAATTCGGAATGTTGCAGCCGGCGAGACTGTGGGTCACACATCTAGGGAAACACCACTATTTCAAAACGGCAGACGAAGCGTGGACATTTATTGTCGAGGAGAAGCTGGAGTGAGCGGGCCAGAAGAAAAAGAACGTTTGGGACAAAAGGGGGGGGGTGAATTTGTGGGATGAAGGGGGGGAAAGGGGGAAGAGAAGACTTCCCAGATTGTTAAACCTGCGACCCTGTAACTTCTCTCTCTTCCCCATGTCGTGGGGGAGGGGGTGAGGGAGGATGAGGAGCTGTGGGTGCCGGCCATTGGGGGCGGGGCCAAAAGGGGAAGCGCGGGCTTTGTTCCCGCGCTATGGTAATCATGGCGGGAACAGGGAAGCAGGAAGGATGGGGCCTCGCACAGTGTGAGCCGAGGTCACGGGGGGGAGCCGAGGTCGGCCAGAGTTTGCTGACTTCTGGGAGCAACATGGAGGGTGCAATTACGCTAGCTTGGGATCTAGCGGGGGGGGGGGGTTAACTGGGTTGCTGCTGCTGGGGAGAAGGTGGAGCTGGTATGGGAGGGGGGGGGGGGTCGGGGCGGGGGGGGGGGGCGCCGCCTGGGGGGGATACAGCTACGTGGGAACCGGGTGAGGAGCTGGATTGAAAAAGGAAATGGCTAGTCGTCAAGGGGGGGGGGGTAAAGAGCCCCCCAACCCGGTTGATCACGTGGAATGTGAGAGGGCTGAACGGGCCGATTAAGAGGGCACGGGTACTCGCACACCTAAAGAAACTTAAGGCAGATGTGGTTATGCTTCAGGAGACGCATCTGAAGCTGACAGACCAGGTTAGACTTCGCAAAGGATGGGTGGGGCAGGTGTTTCATTCGGGGCTGGATGCAAAAAACAAGGGGGTGGCCATACTAGTGGGGAAGCGGGTAATGTTTGAGGCAAAGACTATAGTGGCAGATAGTGGGGGCAGATATGTGATGGTGAGTGGCAAACTGCAAGGGGAGGCAGTGGTATTGGTGAACGTGTATGCCCCGAACTGGGATGATGCCAATTTTATGAGGCGTATGTTAGGACGCATCCCGGACCTAGAGGCGGGAAAGTTGGTAATGGGTGGAGACTTTAATACGGTGCTGGACCCAGGGCTGGACAGATCGAGGTCCAGGACTGGAAGGAGGCTGGCTGCAGCTAGGGTGCTTAAGGATTTTATGGTGCAGATGGGAGGAGTAGATCCCTGGAGATTTAGTAGACCTAGGAGTAAGGAGTTTTCGTTTTTCTCCTATGTACATAAAGTATTTTCACGAATAGATTTTTTTGTTTTGGGAAGGGCACTGATCCCAAAGATGACGGGGACGGAGTACACGGCTATAGCCATCTCGGATCATGCTCCACACTGGGTGGACCTGGAGACAGGGGAAGAAAAACAACAGCTTCCACCCTGGAGAATGGACATGGGATTATTGGCAGATGAGGGTGTGTGTTTAAGGGTGAGGGGGTGTATTGAAAGGTACTTGGAAATTAATGATAATGGGGAGGTACAGGTGGGAGTGGTCTGGGAGGCACTGAAGGCAGTGGTTAGAGGGGAGCTATTAGGGCACATAAAGGAAAGCAGGAGGGTAGGGAAAGGGAGCGGTTGTTGAAAGAACTGCTGAGGGTGGACAGACAATACGCGGAGGCACCGGAGGAGGGACTATACAGGGAAAGGCAAAGGCTACATATAGAGTTTGACTTGTTGACTACGGGTAAGGCAGAGGCACAATGGAGGAAGGCACAGGGTGTACAGTACGAATATGGGGAGAAGGCGAGTAGGTTGTTGGCCCACCAACTGAGGAAAAGGGGAGCAGCGAGGGAGATGGGGGGGGTGAGAGATGAGGAGGGGGAGATGGAGGGGGAGCGGAGAGAGTGAATGGAGTGTTCAAGGCATTTTATGAAAGATTATATGAAGCGCAGCCCCCGGACGGGAAGGAGAGAATGATGTGCTTTCTGGATCAGCTGGAATTTCCTAAGGTGGAGGAACAGGAGAGAGTGGGGCTGGGAGCACAGATTGAGATGGAGAAAGTAGTGAAAGGGATTGGAAACATGCAGGCGGGGAAGGCCCCGGGACCAGACGGATTCCCAGTTGAATTCTATAAGAAATATTTGGACTTGCTGGCCCCGCTACTGATGAGAACCTTTAATGAGGCGAGGGAAAGCGGGCAGCTGCCCCCGACTATGTCAGAGGCAACGATATCGCTCCTCCTAAAGAAGGAAAAAGACCCGCTGCAATGCGGGTCATACAGGCCCATTTTCCTCCTGAATGTGGATGCTAAGATCCTGGCCAAGGTAATGGCAATGAGGATAGAGGATTGTGTCCCGGGGGTGGTCCATAAGGACCAAACTGGGTTTGTGAAAGGGAGACCGCTAAATACAAATATACGGAGGCTGCTAGGGGTAATGATGATGCCCCCACCAGAGGGGGAAGTGGAGATAGTGGTGGCGATGGATGCCGAGAAAGCATTTGATAGAGTGGAGTGGGATTATTTGTGGGAGGTGTTGTTGAGATTTGGCTTTGGGGACGGGTATGTCAGGTGGGTACAGTTGCTGTATAGGGCCCCGATGGCGAGCGTGGTCACGAATGGACGGGGGTCTGACTATTTTCGGCTCCATAGAGGGACGAGGCAGGGATGTCCTCTGTCCCCGTTATTGTTTGCACTGGCGATTGAACCCCTGGCCATGGCACTGAGGGGTTCCAGGAAGTGGAGGGGAGTACTTAGGGGGGGAGAAGAACACCGGGTATCTCTATATGTGGACGATTTGTTGCTATATGTGGCGGACCCGGCGGAGGGGATGCCAGAGATAATGCGGATACTTGGGGAGTTTGAGGATTTTTCAGGGTATAAACTGAACATGGGGAAAAGTGAGTTATTTGTGGTGCACCCGGGGGAGCAGAGCAGAGAGATAGAGGATTTACTGTTGAGGAAGGTAACAAGGGACTTCCGGTACCTGGGGATCCAGATAGCCAAGAATTGGGGTACATTACATAGGCTTAATTTAACGCGGTTGGTGGAACAGATGGAGGAGGATTTCAAGAGATGGGACATGGTGTCCCTGTCATTGGCAGGTAGGGTGCAGGCGGTGAAAATGGTGGTCCTCCCGAGATTCCTTTTTGTGTTCCAGTGCCTCCCGGTGGTGATCACAAAGGCTTTTTTCAAAGGAATTGAGAAGAGCATTATGAGTTTTGTGTGGGCTGGGAAGACCCCGAGAGTGAGGCAGGGATTCTTGCAGCGTAGCAGGGACAGAGGGGGGCTGGCACTACCGAGCCTAAGTGAGTACTACTGGGCCGCCAATGTTTCAATGGTGTGTAAGTGGATGGGAGAAGGGGAGGGAGCGGCGTGGAAGAGAATGGAGAGGGCATCCTGCAAGGGGACTAGCCTGCAAGCAATGGTGACGGCGCCGTTGCCGTTCTCACCAAAGAAATACACCACAAGCCCGGTGGTGGTGGCTACATTGAGAATTTGGGGGCAGTGGAGACGGCATAGGGGAGAACGGGAGCTTCGGTGCGGTCCCCGATAAGAAACAATCATAGGTTGGTTCCGGGGAGAATGGATGGAGGATTTGGAGCATGGCAAAGAGCTGGGGTAGTACAATTAAGAGATCTATTTGTAGATGGGACGTTTGCGAGTTTGGGAGCGCTAACTGAGAAATATGGGTTGCCCCAAGGGAATGCATTTCGGTATATGCAATTGAGGGCTTTTGTGAGGCAACAGGTGAGGGAATTCCCGCAGCTCCCGAAGCAGGAAGTGCAGGATAGAGTGATCTCAGAGACATGGGTGGGGGACGGTAAGGTAGCGGACATATACAGGGAGATGAGGGACGAGGGGGAGATCATGGTAGATGAGCTGAAAGGGAAATGGGAAGAAGAACTGGGGGAGGAGATTGAGGAGGGGCTGTGGGCGGATGCCCTACGTCGGGTAAACTCATCGTCCTCGTGTGCCAAGCTAAGCCTGATACAATTTAAGGTGCTACACAGGGCGCATATGACTGGAACACAGCTTAGTAAATTTTTCGGGGTAGAGGATAGGTGTGCGAGATGCTCGAGAGGCCCAGCGAATCGCACCACATATTCTGGTCATGCCCGGCACTACAGGGGTTCTGGGTGGGGGTGGCGAATGTGCTTTCGAAGGTGGTGGGGGTCCGGGTCGAACCAAGCTGGGGGTTGGCTATATTTGGGGTTGCAGAAGAGCCGGGAGTGCAGGAGGCGAGAGAGGCTGACGTGTTGGCCTTTGCGTCCCTTGTAGCCCGGCGCAGGATATTGTTAATGTGGAAGGAAGCTAAGCCCCCGGGGGTGGAGACCTGGATAAACGATATGGCAAGGTTCATAAAGTTAGAACGGATTAAGTTTGTGTTAAGGGGTTCGGCTCAGGGGTTCACCAGGCGGTGGCAACCGTTCGTCGACTACCTCACAGAAAGATAGAGGGAATGGAAAAGAAGTAGATAACAGCAGCAACCCAGGGGGGTGGGGGGGAGGAATCGGACGGACTCTCAGGGATGTTATTGTACATGTATAGGTGTTTGGTATATGTAATTGTATATTGGACTGTAATTTTGGAGAGTATTTATTTTGGACAAGGCAGTTGCCATTTAGTTTTGTTTTTCTTTTGTTTTTGTTTATATATATTATTTATTTATTTGTTTAAAACTGGCCATGGCCATTTATATTGCTTTATTGTTGTGTAAAAGAAACACTACGTATTGTTATGTTTGGCCAAAAAACTCGAATAAAATATATTTAAAAAAAAAAAAAGAAAAAGCATAAAACTGTGAGGTACTTGGAACAGTTTGACATTGGGAGCGAGGAGGTATTGTTGGTTTTGGCAGGGCTTAAAAGTGGACAAATCCCCTAGTCTGGATGAAATGTATCCTAGGCTGCTGTGAGAGGCACAGGAGAAAATTACAGGGGCTCTGACTCAAATTTTTAATTTGTCTCTGGCCAGAAGGGAGTTGCCAGAGGATTGGAGGACGGCTAGTGTGGTTCCACTTTTCCAGAAGGTTGGTAGAAATAAACCAGGGAATTACAGACCAATGAGTCTCACATCAGTGGTAGGAAAACTACTGGAGAAAATTAATCTCCACTTGGCGAAGCAAGGTTTGATCAGGGACAGTGAGAGATAGTGGCTTTGTCTGAGGGAGGTCATCCCGGCGAATTTGAATGAATTTTTCAAGGAGGTGATCGGATGTGTAGATGAGGGTAGTGTTGTTGATGTAGTTTATATGGATTTCAGCAAAGCCTTTGACAAGGTCTGTGTATGGATGAATGATAAAGAAGATTAAAAACAAATGGGATCCAGGATAACTTGGCAAGTTGGATCCAAAAATAGCTTGGTGATGGTAGAAGGCTGTGGTGTGAGTCGAGGCCGGCGTACCACAGGGATCAGTGCTAGGTCCCATATTGTTTGTGGTATATATAAACGGTATAGAAGAAAATGTTTGGGGGGGGGGGGGGTGATAAGTAAGTTTGCAGATGAAATTGACGGGAAGAAATAGAATGAACCGGATAAAATTGTTTCCCTTGCTGGAGAATTCTAGAACCAGGGGAGAATTCTAGAACCAGGAGATATTTCAGTAAGCTCAGGGAAGGTGGTAAAAGAGGGGGAGGGGTGGCATTGTTAGTCAAGGACAGTATTACGGTGGCAGAAAGGACGTTTGATGAGGACTCGTCTACTGAGGTAGTATAGGCTGAGGTTAGAAACAGGCAAGGAGAGGTCACCCTGTTAGGGGTTTTCTATAGGCCTCCGAAAAGTTCCAGAGATGTAGAGGAGAGGATTGTAAAGATGATTCTGGATAGGAGCGAAAGCAACAGGGTAGTTGTTATGGGGGACCTTAGCTTTCCAAATATTGACTGGAAACGCTATAGTTTGAGTATATTAGATGGGTCTGTTTTTGGCCAATGTGTGCAGGAGGGTTTCCTGACACAGTATGTAGATAGGCCAACGAGAGGCGAGGCCATATTGGATTTGGTACTGGGTAATGAACCTGGGCAAGTGTTAGATTTGGAGGTAGTGACCACAATTTGATTACGTTTACTTTAGTGATGGAAAGGGATAGGTATATACCGCAGGGCAAGAGTTATATCTGGGGGAAAGACAATTATGATGCGATGAGGCAAGACTTAGGATACATCGGATGGAGAGGAAAACTGCAGGGGATGGGCACAATGGAAATGTGGAGCTTGTTCAAGGAACAGCTACTGCGTGTGCTTGATAAGTATGTACCTGTCAGGCAGGGAGGAAGTGGTCGAGTGAGGGAACCGTGGTTTACTAAAGCAGTCGAAACACTTGTCAAGAGGAAGAAGGAGACTTATGTAAAGATGAGACATGAAGGTTCAGTCAGGGCGCTCGAGAGTTACAAGTTAGCTAGGAAGGACCTAAAGAGAGAGCTAAGAAGAGCCAGGAGGGGACATGAGAAGTCTTTGGCAGGTAGGATCAAGGATAACCCAAAAACTTTCTATAGATATGTCAGGAATAAAAGAATGACTAGGGTAAGAGTAGGGCCAGTCAAGGACAGTTAGGGAAGTTGTGCTTGGAGTCAGAGGAGATAGGAGAGGTGCTAAATGAATATTTTTCATCAGTATTCACACAGGAAAAAGACGATGTTGTCAAGGAGAATACTGAGATTCAGGCTACTAGACTAGAAGGGCTTGAGGTTCATAAGGAGGAGGTGTTAGCAATTTTGGAAAGTGTGAAAATAGATAAGTCACCTGGGCCGGATGGGATTTATCCTAGGATTCTCTGGGAAGCTAGGGAGGACATTGCTGAGCCTTTGGCCTTGATCTTTAAGTCATCTTTGTCTACAGGAATAGTGCCAGAAGACTGGAGGATAGCAAATGTTGTCCCCTTGTTCAAGAAGGGGAGTAGAGATAACCCCGGTAACTACAGACCAGTGAGCCTTACTTCTGTTGTGGGAAAAATCTTTGAAAGGTTTATAAGAGATGGGATGTATAACCATCTGGAAAGGAATAATTTGATTAGAGATAGTCAACACGGTTTTGTGAAGGGTAGGTCGTGCCTCACAAACCTTATTGAGTTCTTTGAGAAGGTGACCAAACAGGTGGATGAGGGTAAAGCAGTTGATGTAGTGTATATGGATTTCAGTAAAGCGCTTGATAAGGTTCCCCACGGTAGGCTACTGCAGAAAATACAGAGGCATGGGATTCAGGGTGATTTAGCAGTTTGGATCAGAAATTGGCTAGCTGGAAGAAGACAAAGGGTGGTGGTTGATGGGAAATGTTCAGACTGGAGTCCAGTTACTAGTGTTGTACCACAAGGATCTGTTTTGGGGCCACTGCTGTTTGCCATTTTTATAAATGACCTGGAGGATGGCGTAGTAGGATGGGTGAGTAAATTTGCAGATTACACTAAAGTCGGTGGAGTTGTAGACAGTGCGGAAGGATGTTACAAGTTACAGAGGGACATAGATAAGCTGCAGCGCTGGGCTGAGAGGTGGCAAATGGAGTTTAATGCAGAAAAGTGTGAGGTGATTCATTTTGGAAGGAATAACAGGAAGACTGAGTACTGGGCTAATGGTAAGATTCTTGGCAGTGTGGATGAGCAGAGAGATCTCGGTGTCCATGTACATAGATCCCTGAAAGTTGCCACCCAGGTTGAGAGGGTTGTTAAGAAGGCGTACGGTGTGTTAGCTTTTATTGGTAGAGGGATTGAGTTTAGGAGCCATGAGGTCATGTTGCAGCTATACAAAACTCTGGTGTGGCCGCATTTGGAGTATTGCGTGCAATTCTGGTCGCCGCATTATAGGAAGGATGTGGAAGCATTGGAAAGGGTGCAGAGGAGATATACCAGAATGTTGCCTGGTATGGAGGGAAGATCTTATGAGGAAAGGCTGAGGGACTTGAGGCTATTTTCGTTAGAGAGAAGAAGGTTAAGAGGTGACTTAATAGAGGCATACAGGATGATCAGAGGATTGGATAGGGTGGACAGTGAGAGCCTTTTTCCTCGGATGGTGATGTCTAGCACAAGGGGACATACCTTTAAATTGAGGGGAGATAGATATAAGACAGATGTCAGAGGTAGGTTCTTTACTCAGAGAGTAGTAAGGGCGTGGAATGCCCTGCCTGCGTCTAAGGACATTCAAATGGTCATTGGATAGACATATGGGCAATAAGGGAATAGTGTAGATGGGCTTTAGAGTGGTTTCACAGGTCGGTGCAACATCGAGGGCCGAAGGGCCTGTACTGCGCTGTTATGTTCTATGTTCTATAGATTCAAAATAAGTGGCAGAAGGTGTAGAGGGGACACGAGGAAGAACTTTTTGACACAGAGGGTAGTGTGAGTCTGAAATTCGCTGACCGAGTTTGTGGTGGAGGCAGAGACCCTAAACACTCTTTTCAAAAAAAAAAAAAGTACCTGGATTTGCACATTAAGTGCATTAAGCTGCAGGTCTATGGACCGGGTGCAGGAAGGTGGAATTAGAAAGGTCACCTGGGTGTCATCAGGTTGGCATGGACAAGGTGGGCCAAATGGCCTCCTTCTGTGCTGCAACTTTTCTATGATTCTATTCTATGACACGAAGATTGGCAGCGTGATTGATAGTGAGGAAGAAGGTCTTGGGTTGCAGGAAGGTTTGGGCAGGTTGGACAGATCAGTGACAGATGGAATTTAATCCTGAAAACTGCGATGTGATGCATTTTGGAAGGAGTAACAAGACAAAGGAGTACTTGCTGAATGGCCGGATACTGGGAAGCTTGGAGGAATAGAGGGATCTTGGCGTGCTTGTTCGCAGATCCCTGAATGTGACAGGTTAATCGGGTAGTTAAGATGGTATATGGGACACTAGCAGTTATGGCATGGATTATATGAGCAGAGAGGTTATGTTGGAGCTCCAGAAAACTTTGGTTAGCCCACAACTGGAGTACTGTGTTCAGTTCTGGTCCCCTCACTACAGGAGGGATGTGGTTACACTTGAGAGGTGCAGAGGAGATTCACCAGATGCTGCCTGGGATGGAACATTTGAACTATGAAGAGAGGCTGGATAGACTTTGGATTGTTTTCTTTGGAACAGAGAAGGCTGGGGGAGATCTGATGAGGTGTATAATATTGGGGGTGGATCGGAAGCAACTGCTCTTCTTCGTTGAAAGATCAACAATGTGGGCATAATTTTAAGGTGAGGGGTAGGTGGTTTAGAGGGGATTTGAGGAAAGATCTTTTCACCCAAGGGGTGCTGGGAGTCTGAAATGCACTGCCTGGGAAGATAGTGGAGGTGGGAAACCTCACAACCTTTAAAAAGTGTGTGGATGAGCACTTAAAATGTTATAACATTCAAAACTATGGGCCAAGCGCTGGAACGTGGGAATAGTGTGGATTTGTCAGTGCAGACCTGATGGGCCGAAGGGCCTCTTCTGTACTGTATGACCCTATAACTCACAAGATTATGTGCTTCATCCTGTAGTCAAATAGTCTCAACACAGAAATTGTTTTAGTTTATCTTTAGAAAATGTGCAAAAATGTTTGTATGTCCAAATAATGTGGAAATATTTTTTCAAACTACAAATGCTGACATGTAGGACATGGAAGTTAGAGTACAAGTGCTATACTGAGGCTCTATATTGTTCCAGACAGATAGTAGTTAGGAGTGCAATGTTAGTTCAAACCTGGTCACAAGCCATGCATTTGGGAGGCTACAGAGCAAAGTCATAAGGTGAATTCCAAATGATATATGAAGCCACGTTCTGCAGGTACAAAAAAGGTAGTTGGGTAGAATTGAATGAAGTGTAAAAAATAGACAATGAGATGGGTTACAGTTGAATATGACTATTACAGATCTCCTAGGTTGGCAAAAAGGAACTGAGTGACCTACTCCTATCTTTCTTCAATAAGATGATGGGTGTGTTTAATTATTTGGGGTCTACCCAAGTAAGTGTATTTTACACATGTTTTTTAAAACGAAAGAACCTCAAATGTTGCCTCGGGAGCTTTCTGGCTTTGAGCCAATGCCATAACCAGAGCAATGAATATGCACAACTGCATTTAATAATAATCTTTATTGTTATAAGTAGGCTTACATTAACACTGCAATTAAGTTACTGTAAAAATCCCCTAGTTGCCACATTCCAGCACCCGTTCGGGTACACTGAGGGGCAATTCAGAATACCCAATTCACCTAACAAGAACGTCTTTCGGGACTTGTGGGAGGAAACCGGAGCACCCGGAGAAAACCCATGCAGACGTTGGGAGAACTTGCAGACTCCTCACAGACAGTGACCCAAGTCGGGAATCGAACCTGGCTGCCCTTATCCCTCTAGATGGTAGCCATGATGTGGAGATGCCGGCATTGGACTGGGGTGAGCACAGTAAGAAATCTTACAACACCAGGTTAAAGTCCAACAGGTTTGCTTCAAATCACTAGCTTTTGGAGCACTGCTCCTTCCTCAGGTGAATGAAGAGGTATGTTCCAGAAACATATATATAGACAAAGTCAAAGATGCATGACAATGGTTTGAATGCGAGCATTTGCAGGTGATTAAGTCTTTACAAATCCAGAGATAGGGGTAACCCCAGGTTAAAGAGATGTGAATTGTCTCAAGCCAGGACAGTTGGTAGGATTTCGCAAGCCCAGGCCAGATGGTGGGGGATGAATGTAATGCGACATGAATCCAAGGTACCGGTTGAGGCCGTACTCATGTGCAGGGTAGGTGCATTGGCCTTGTTAAATTGCCCCTTAATTGGAAAAAAATGAATTGGGTACTCTAAATTTAAAAGAAAATGACTATGCATTGTAATACGCCAGCATTGTCTTGGGGGATACTTGCATAGTGCTTTGAGGAGAAAAGTGCAGCATCAGAATTTTGTTTTAAAATGGCGTGAAAGCCGGAATCGCATTGTTATCTGCCAGGCGAAAGCTGGTGGAAGTAATGCTTGCTCTTTCAGAAATGAAGCAGAGAGGATAATATATCTCGATACTAAGGACAGGATGCAAAGTCCATCCGTTGCAAAGCTATTTCAGTCCATGGCGGGAACACCGCGACCCGTAGCTCCGTGAACCTTCTGACACCCATCCGTGGGTTACGACCCATACTAGTGAGTTTCTGCAGTGCATCTTGTAGATGGTATACAGGTTGTCAGTGGTGGAGGGAGTGAATGTTTGCGGATGGGGTGCCAATCAAGTGGGTTGCTTTGTCCTGGATGGTGTCAAGCGTTTAAAAAAAAAAATATATATATATATATATATATATGATTATTAAAAATGTTCATAAAAACAAAGTTGTACTAAAGAACCAACCAGAGTTGCACAATAAACACAAAACAAGATTAGCAAGAAAATGCACTTGTTAACTTAACCCCAATAAACTGAACTAAACCCTTGATAACTGACTGTTACTAGCTCTTTAAAAAAGGAAATGAATGGCTGCCGTCTTGGGTAACACCCTTCTACCGACCCCCTAATGATGTACTTGACCTTCCTCAAATGAAAGAACGACATTACCCAACCAAGCCGAGGCACTGGGTGGAGTAGGAGACCTCCACCCAGGCAGAACTCGTCTCCGGACTATCAGTGAGGCAAAGGAGATGACATCTGCCTTCACCCCTGTCTGGAACACCAGTGGGTCTGACACCCCATGAATGGTAGCCATGATGTGGAGATGCCGGCATTGGACTGGGGTGAGCACAGTAAGAAGTCTTACAACACCAGGTTAAAGTCCAACAGGGTTTGTTTCAAACACTAGCTTTCGGAGCACTGCTCCTTCCTCGGGTGAATGAAGAGGCAGGTTCCAGAAACATATATATATATATATATATATATATTTATATATATATATATATATATATATATAGACAAATTCAAAGATGCAAGACAATGCTTAGAAATTTGAACCTATCCTTTATTGTAGAGACGAGGCCCGTGCCCCTGAATGCTATTGGTTAACGTGCTCACTCACCGCAAACCGCCTCGGCTGAGCGAGTTCCCCCCTGTCAAAAAATATTGGGTGGCACAGTTGCTTCACAGCTCCAGGGTCCTGGGTTCAATTCCGGACTTGGGTCACTGTCTGTGTGGAGTCTGCACGTTCTCCCAGTGTCTGCGTGGGTTTCCTCCCACAGTCCAAAGACGTGCAGGTTAGGTGGATTGGCCATGCTAAATTGCCCTTAGTGTCCAAAAAGGTTAGGTGGGGTTACTGGGTCACGGGCATAGGGTGGAGATGTGGGCTTCAGTAGGGTGTTCTGTCCAAGGGCCGGTGCAGACTTGATGGCCGCTTTCTGCACTGTAAATTCTCTGGCTAGAACTAGAGGGCATAGGTTTAAGATGGGAGGACAGAGATACAAAAGAGACCAGAGGGGAAATTTCTTCACAGGGTGGTGAGCATCTGGAACGGGCTGTCAGAGGCAGTGGTAGAGGCGGGTACAATTTTGTTCTTTAAAAAGCAGTTAGACAGTTACATGGGCAGCGTGGGTATAAAGGGATATTGGGCCAAATGTAGGCAAGTGGAACTAGCTGAGTGACAGAAACTGGGCGGCATGGACCAGCTGGGCTGATGGGCATGTTTCCATGCTGTCAACATCTATGACTCTATGAATATTGGCTGCCCAATAGTAAATTGGGTAAAGCCAAGCCTCCTGACTGCCTATCTCGCTGGAGCAAAGCCCCACAGATTCTTATCCCCCCAAATAAATGAGGACACTAATTTATTAATTTTGACAAAAACGGACTTGGGGAGAAATATGGAGAGACATTGAAAAAGAAATAAAAATCTCGGGAGCACATTGATTTTAATGGTCTGAACCCTGACCGCCAAGGACAGGGAGAGGTTGTCCCACGTCTGTAAATCGGATTTGACACCATTAACCAGATGAGTATAATTTAATTTGTGAATAGTGGGCCACCCAGATAATGAATGCTAGTCCTGGTGAGGCAAATAGGTAACATCCCCAGATGGGCTCTCCTCCATGGGGTTAACCGGGAAGCATTCACTCTTATCCAAATTCACCTTGTACTCCGAGAAGGAGCCAAAACTCCCAACCAGCTCAATTATCTCCTCCATGCTGGATACTAGGTCCGTAATGCAGGTTATCTGCATACAGGGACACCCTATGTTCCACCCCTCCCTGATTTATCCCCCTTCACTTAACAAGATTTCAGCGTTATGGCGAGCAGTCCTGTTGCCAAAGCAAACCGGTGCAGAGACAATGGAAATCCCTGCCTTGTGCTCATGTTCCGTGAGAAGTAACTAGAATTCAAAGCATTCATGCGAACACTAGCAGTGGGAGCCTTATACAGTAAACAAATCCAGAGAGATACTGGGTGGGGTGTTTGGGACACTATCAAAATTAATGGGGGTAGAGGTCGGTGGGACCCTATAGTGACTATTTTGGGGGTATCGGAAATGCCGGAGCTGATAGAGAAGAAGAAGGCCAACGTTATGGCCATCACTTCTCTTTTTGTCCGACAAAGGATTCTGTTGGAATGGCGGTCGACAATGCCACCTGTTGTGGTGGCCTGACTGGGGGACCTGTACGACTTTCTCCGGCTGGAAAAGATCAAGTTTGAATTAAGGGGATCAATGGAGGGCTTTGAGACAAGGTGGGGACTGTTCATGACCATGTTTGAAGAATTGTTCATTGCAGGCGGGGGAGGTAATAAAGGGGGACAAACTTGTGCAAATTGAGGTGTGGAGAATAGAGTACCCAATTATTTGTTTCCAATTAAGTGCCAATTTAGCGTGGCCAATCCATCTACCCTGCACATCTTTTGGTTGTGGGGGTGAGACCTACGCAGACATGGGGAGAATGTGCTTACTCCACACGGACAGTAGACCGGGATCGAACTGAGGCAGCATTGCTGACCACTGCACTGCTGTGCCGCACAGGTGTGGAGAATATTTTTTGATTTGTTTATGTTTTTGTACTTTTGAATATGTTTGGAATAAAGTACATTTTTTAAAAAAGTAAACAAATCCAGGATATCAACTTTGTCCGAATCCAAACCTCCCAAGAATCTCCGAGATATTCCCACTCCGATCCATCAAATTCCTTTTCGGCACCTCGGAGGGGAAGAGGACAACATTTAGCAGACAACGTATATTGGCCACTAATTGGCGACCCTTAATGAAGCCTATCTGGTCTTCTGAGATCACCCCTGGGAGGCAGGGCTCCAACCGCGGTGCCAGCACTTTGGCAAGTAGCTTAACATTCGCATTTCAAAGTGAAATAGGTTGATACGATCCACACTCTGGTCTTTGTCGTTCTTGAGGATTAAGATGATAGAGGCCTGCGCAAAGGTAGAGGGCAACGAACCCCCTGATAATGAATCATTAAACACTATGTCTTATGGTCTTATATCCAGAAATAGGGGTATCAATTGTTCCGCAAACTTCCTATAAAATTCTTTTTAAAAAACTATTTTATTCAAGGCATTTTCACATAAACAAACAAAAGCAGAAGAACAACCAAACAATATTATAAACAATCCTCACACACTCACCCCCCTGCTTCCCGAATACCACCCCCTCCTGACTTCCCTATATTAATCCCCTTAACCCCCCCACAAGCTGACCCTTCAAACCCATCCACCGGCCCCCTGAAACCAAACTTGACCTTCTCCGGCCTCAGGAATTCCGCCAGGTCGCTCACCCACACCCCTGCTTCCGGCGGCTCCGAGTCTCGCCAACCGAGCAAAATCTGTCTTCGGACCCTCAGGGAGGTAAAGGCCAAAACATTGGCCTCTCTCACCCCCTGGACTTCCCGATCTTCTGACACCCCGAATATCGTCAGCTCTGGACTCGGGACCACTTTCACTGCCAGCACATCAGACATTATGCCCGCGAACCTCTGGCAGAACCCCTACGGCCTTGGATACGCCCCGATCATGTGAACGTGAATCCCAGAACTCCCCGTACACCACCCACACCTATTCTCTCCCCCTTCAAAGAACCTACTCATCCTCGCCACTGTCATAGGTGCCCCATGTATTTGAGCTGGATGAGTCTTAACCTCGCACACGACGAGGACAAATTCACCCTCCGCAAGGCCTCTGCCCACGTCTCGGCACCCATCTCCTCTCCCAGTTCTTCCTGTCGCTTGCGCTTTATGTACCCCAACAGGACCCCCTCCCAATCCATCAGCTCCTTATAGACATCGCCTTCCCTATCTCGTCCTTCAAGAGCACCTTGTCTTGCAACCACAGGGGCAGCAGCTTAGGAACGGATGGCATCTCTCTCCTTACGAAGTCCTGGACTTGCAGGTACCTAAAACCGTTCTCCTTGGGCAACTCGTACTCTTCCCCCAGATCCTCCAAACTTTGCAAATTTCCCCCCGTGAACAGATCATCAAATCGCTCAATCCCCGCCTGCCGCCATCCCAGAAACTTCGCATCCAACCCCAATTGGTGCAAACCTATGGTTGATGCAGATCGGTGCCCACGCCGAGGCACCCTCCAGTCCCAAATTCTGCCTCCACTGCCCCCTCGCCCTTGGGGCCAACAACACCACTGGGCTCACGGAGTACCTGGCCAATGAGAACGGGAAAGTTTTTGTACTTTTGAATATGTTTGGAATAAAGTACATTTTTTAAAAAAGTAAACAAATCCAGGATATCAACTTTGTCCGAATCCAAACCTCCCAAGAATCTCCGAGATATTCCCACTCCGATCCATCAAATTCCTTTTCGGCACCTCGGAGGGGAAGAGGACAACATTTAGCAGACAACGTATATTGGCCACTAATTGGCGACCCTTAATGAAGCCTATCTGGTCTTCTGAGATCACCCCTGGGAGGCAGGGCTCCAACCGCGGTGCCAGCACTTTGGCAAGTAGCTTAACATTCGCATTTCAAAGTGAAATAGGTTGATACGATCCACACTCTGGTCTTTGTCGTTCTTGAGGATTAAGATGATAGAGGCCTGCGCAAAGGTAGAGGGCAACGAACCCCCTGATAATGAATCATTAAACACTATGTCTTATGGTCTTATATCCAGAAATAGGGGTATCAATTGTTCCGCAAACTTCCTATAAAATTCTTTTAAAAAAAACTATTTTATTCAAGGCATTTTCACATAAACAAACAAAAGCAGAAGAACAACCAAACAGGACCCCCTCCCAATCCATCAGCTCCTTATAGACATCGCCTTCCCTATCTCGTCCTTCAAGAGCACCTTGTCTTGCAACCACAGGGGCAGCAGCTTAGGAACGGATGGCATCTCTCTCCTTACGAAGTCCTGGACTTGCAGGTACCTAAAACCGTTCTCCTTGGGCAACTCGTACTCTTCCCCCAGATCCTCCAAACTTTGCAAATTTCCCCCCGTGAACAGATCATCAAATCGCTCAATCCCCGCCTGCCGCCATCCCAGAAACTTCGCATCCAACCCCAATTGGTGCAAACCTATGGTTGATGCAGATCGGTGCCCACGCCGAGGCACCCTCCAGTCCCAAATTCTGCCTCCACTGCCCCCTCGCCCTTGGGGCCAACAACACCACTGGGCTCACGGAGTACCTGGCCAATGAGAACGGGAGAAGCGCCGACATGAAAGCCCTTAAACATATTCCTCTGCACGATGCCGCCTCCATCCTTCCCCACACCAACCCCTCCCCACGACCCATTTCCTAACCATAGCGATATTCCCGCCCAATAGTAATTCATCATGTTTGGAAGCGCCGCCGCCCCCTCACCTCTTCGCCACTTGTTCCCGCTCCAGGAAAGCCCACCTAACCTGGGGGGTCTTCCTTGCCTACACAAACCCAGAAATCAGCGCATTGACCTTGATCAGGAACACCTTGCTCTTTCAACTTGTACCCTGAAAACCGGCCACATTCCTCTAAAATCCCCATGATGCCTCCGATATTGCCCAACGGGTGTGAATTATACAGCAACAGGTCGTCCGCATGCAATGAGACCCTGTACTCTATGTCCCCCTGCTCAACCCCACTCCAGTTCCTCAACGCCCTCAGTACCATCGCCAAGGTGAAGAGCAGACTGGGAGAGCGGGCACCCCTGCCTCGTTTCCCGGTGCAGCCCAAAATACCCCAGACTCGCTCTGTTCATCTGAGCACACGGGACCAGCGTCTTATACAGCAACCGGACCCAATCTACAAACTCCTGCCCGAACCGCCCCAACACCTTCAGCGGGTACTCTCCCTCTACCCGGTCAAACGCTTTCTCCGCGTTCATCGCCCACCTCCTGCTCCTCCAAAGTCGTCATGATTACATTAAGTAGCCTCCTCACGTTCGCCGTCAACTGCCTCCCCTTCTCAAACCCGGTTTGATCCTCGCCTGTCACCCCCGGGACGCTGTCCTCGATTCGCGGGCAACACCTCAAGGCCAACACCATCGGCAACAGCTTGACGTCTACATTCAGTAATGAGATCGGACAGCACGACCCATACTGCTCCGTGTTCTTATCCTTTTTTAATATCGGAGATGGAAGCCTGGGGCAATGTAGGGGGGGGTTCCCCCCTCTCCCTTGCTTCATTATACGTCCTCACCAACAGTGGCCGCAGGTCTGCCCCAAACGTTTTGTAAAACTCCACTGGACCCATCTGGCGCTGGGGTCTTCTCTGCCCACTTCGCCCCCCCATACTGTCCATCACCTCCATCAACCCAATTGGAGCACCCAGCCCCTGAACCAGCTCCTCCTTTGCTGTGGGACTTGTATAGCCTTGTACAAAATGCCTCAAACACGCCATTCACCCCCTCCGGGTCCATCACCACCTTACCCTTGTCAGCCCTCACTCTCCCAATCTCCCTCGCCACCTCTTGCTTCCTCAGCTGACGGGCAAACATCCTGCTCGCCTTCTCCCCATACTCATATGCTGCCCCTCTGGCCCTCCGTAACTGTCCCACTGCCTTCCACGTCGACACTAGCCCAAACTCCAACTGGAGCCTCTGTCTCCTTCAATAGCCCTGCCTCAATAGGGGCCTCGGAATACCTCCTGTCCACTCTCGAAATCTCGTCCACCAGCCTTGCCATCTCCGCCCGCTTTGCTATCTCCCCATGCGCCAAATTGAAATGATCTCCCCCCTAACCACAGCCTTGAGCACGCGCTTCAGCTTCTTCACCACTGCCAACATCCTTGAGGACTTGGGACTTGACTGGTCTAAGTTCAGTTCTATAACTGAACGGGCGGCATGGTAGCGCAGTAAGTTAGCACTGTTGCGTCACAGCGCCAGGGTCCCAGGTTCGACTCCCAGCTTGGGTCACTGTTTGTGCGGAGTCTGCACGTTCTCCCTGTGTCTGCGTGGATTTCCTCTGGGTGCTCTCGTTTCCTCCCACAAGTCCCAAAAGCCACCCTCCCAATAATCAACTGGTGCGAGTCCAAGTCAGGACTCTTCCCTCATAAACTCTACATTTTGGTGCATAGGCATTTACCAGAACCGGCAACATCCCCTATTCACCACCTCTCTCTCTCTCTCTCACTCTCTCACTCTCTCTCTCTCTCTCTCTCTCTCTCTCTCTCTCTTCCCCCCCCCCCTCCAACTGCACCACACCAATCTCATCCTTGTCAGCAACCCTCACCCCCCCCCCTCAAAAGAACCAGCCCCATCTCTTCTCCCCCCACCGCGCCTGCCTCCTGCAACCCCTCACTTCACTCCCGTTGATTAGCCATTCAGTTAGCATGGCGACCCCCACCCAAGGCCTCCAACCTCTCTACCACCCCCAGTTTCCCATCTCCAACCATACATCACTAAAAAGTAACAAAAGGTACACTCACTATCTTGAAAGAACCTGCCCGCCAAACAATCCAGCATCAAAAACTTTAAAGAACACACAAACGGCTCCAAAGTTTAATGTCCTCACACTCCTCCCAGTCCATTGTCCCTCACACACACCTGGCATGCCAAAATAGCACTGTCGCTTCTGGAAAAGTTGCTTCTACAAATTAACCTATATGCTATCTCATTGAGTACTGGGCTCAGGACCATGTTATTATATGTGGGCCCAGGGCCATGCTGTGGAGCACTGGGCCCAGGGCCACGCTGTGGAGCACTGGGCCCAGGAAATGAGCAGAGAATGAGCCTATGTAAACTGAAAATGAAAAAGGTGGAAATGTTGCAGGCGATTATGGTGGGAGTGGGAGAATGGTGAATAAACAACACCACTGTGTGAGGTGTGGATCTATCCAATTTTTGAGATAAACAAGTTTATAAGCCTGGCATTGGAGGTGAATATTGAAGGGAAGTTCATTGTTGAGACGTTTGACTTGATTTTGGCTGTCCTTGAGAAGAGCACTGCTTTATTCAGCCTGATCGTGGGAGCTATTTTGAGCTGTGAAGGGTAGAGTCTGGTAGCACTCAGCAAGAGAGTCATTAGAGCAATGGAAGTAGGATTTTAAAAAAAAAATTTAATATGTTTTTATTAAGAATTTTTCAATAACAATATTTTCTACCCCCCGTAACAAAAGAGAAAAACGAACTTGCGTGGCAAGACATAAACATGGCAAGTCAATAAGATACAAAACTTTGTACAGTGGATTCTTCCCGTACATGTCAGTTTCCGGATCCTACCACGTGTTTTCTTGCTCAAATGCCCCACAGAGAACCACCCCCCCCCCAAACCGCTGACCCCTCCTCCCCTCCCTGGGTTGCTGTTGCTGCTGTCCGACCTTCCTCTAACGGTCCGCGAGATGGTCTAGGAACGGTTGCCACCGCCTGTAGAATCCCTGCGCAGACCCTCTCAAGGCAAACTTTATCCTTTCCAACTTAATGAACCCAGCCATATCATTTATCCAGGCCTCCATGCTGGGGGGCTTCGCCTCCTTCCACATTAGCAAGATCCTTCGCCGTCTACTAGGGACGCAAAGGCCAGAATGCCGGCCTCTTTCGCCTCCTGCACTCTCGGCTCGTCCACTACTCCAAATAGTGCTAGCCCCAGCTTGGCTTGACCCGGACTTTCACCACCTTAGATACTGTTCCCGCCACTCCCCTCCAGAACCCCTCCAGTGCCAGGCATGACCAAAACATATGGACATGGTTTACCGGACTTCCTGAGCACCTCCCACATCTGTCCTCTGCCCCAAAGAACCTACTCAGCCTCGCCCCCGTCATATGCACTCTATGAACCACCTTAAATTGTATCAGGCTAAGCCTGGCACACGAAGAAGAGGAATTAACCCTACTTAGGGCATCAGCCAACAGCCCCTCCTCAATCTCCTCCCCCAGCTCCTCCTCCCATTTACCCTTCAGCTCCTCTACCAACGCCTCCCCCTCTTCTTTCATCCCCTGGTATATCGCCGACACCTTGCCCTCTCTGATCCATACACCCGAGATCACCCTGTCTTGAATCTCCTGTGCCGGGAGCAACGGGAATTCCCTCACCTGTCGCCTCACAAACGCCCTCACCTGCATGTATCTGAAAGCATTTCCCGGGGGTAGCGCAAACTTCTCCTCCAGTGCCCCTAAGCTCGCAAACGTCCCGTCGATGAACAGGTCTCCCATTCGTCTAATCCCTACCTGATGCCAGCTCTGAAATCCCCCGTCCATCCTTCCTGGGACAAACCGATGGTTGATCTAATCGGGGACCACACCGAGGCTCCCGTCACACCCCTATGCCGTCTCCACTGCCCCCAGATCCTTAAAGTTGCCGCCACCACCGGGCTCGTGGTATACCTTGACGGCGAGAGCGGCAGCGGTGCCGTCACCAGCGCCCCCAGGCTTGTTCCTTTGCAGGATGCCATCTCCAACCTCTTCCACGCCGCCCCTTCTCCCTCCATCACCCACTTACGGATCATTGCTACGTTGGCTGCCCAGTAGTTACCCTCCAAATTCGGCGACACCAACCCACCTCTGTCTCTGCTATGCTCCAAGAACCCCTCCTTACACTCGGGGTCTTGCTTGCCCACTCAAATCCCGTAATGCTCCTGCTGATCCTCTTAAAAAAGGCTTTAGTGATCACAATTGGGAGGCATTGGAATACAAAAGGAAATCTCGGGAGGACCATCATTTTAACCGACTGTACCCTACCCGCCAGCGAGAGTGGCAACATGTCCCACCTTTTTAAATCCTCCTCCATCTGTTCCACCAACCGCGTCAAATTAAGTTTGTGCAGTGCCCCCCAGCTCCTAGCTACCTGAATCCCCAAGTATCGAAAGCTCCTTTCTGCCCTCCTCAACGGTAGGTCGTCTATCCCTCTTCCCTGGTCCCCCGGATGGATCACAAAAAGCTCACTCTTTCCCACATTGAGCTTATAGCCCGAAAAATCTCCAAACTCCCGTAGGATCTGCATAACCTCAACCATCCCCTCCACTGGATCCATCACATACAGCAACAGATCGTCTGCGTACAGCGACACTCGATGTTCCTCTCCCCCTCGAACCACCCCCTTCCATTTCCCCGACTCCCTTAACGCCATGGCCAAAGATTCAATTGCTAATGCGAACAGCAGAGGGGACAGGGGGCACCCCTGCCTCGTCCCTCGATACAGCCGGAAATACTCCGACCTCCGCCGGTTCGTGACCACACTCGCCACCGGGGCTTTATACAGGAGCTTAACCCAACTGATAAACCCTCCCCCGAACCCAAACCTCCTCAACACTTCCCAGAGATACTCCCACTCTACTCAGTCAAAGGCCTTCTCCGCGTCCATGGCTGTCACTATCTCCGCTTCTCCCTCCACCGATGGCGTCATTATCACATTTCGGAGCCTTCGCACATTAGTATTTAACTGCCTACCCTTTACGAATCCCGTCTGGTCCTGATGAATCACCCCCGGGACACAGTCCTCAATCCTCATGGCCAACATTTTTGCCAGCAACTTAGCGTCTACATTAAGAAGCGAGATCGGTCTATACGACCCACATTGCAGTGGGTCCTTATCCCGCTTCAAGATCAAAGAGATCGTCGCCTCCGACATTGTCGGGCAGGGTCTCCCCCCCTCCCTTGATTCATTGAAGGTCCTTACCAGCAACGGGGCTAACAGGTCTGCATACTTCCTGTAGAACTCCACCGGGAACCCGTCCGGCCCCGGGGCCTTCCCTGCCTGCATGCTCCCCAGTCCTTTAACCAGCTCCTCCACCCCGATTGGTGCCCCCAAACCAGCCACCTCCTGTACCTCCACCCTTGGGAACCTCAACTGATCCAAGAATTGCCACATCCCCTCTTTTCCCTCTGGGGGCTGGGACCTATACAGTTCCTCATAAAAGGCCTTAAAAGCCTCATTCACTTTCCCTGCCCTCCGCACCGTAGTTCCCTTGCCATCTTGGACTCTACCTATTTCCCTCGCTGCCATCCTCTTACGGAGCTGGTGTGCCAGCATCCAGCTCGCCTTACCCCCATATTCGTATATCGCCCCCTGTGCCTTCCTCCACTGTGCCTCTGCCTTCCCTGTAGTCAACAGGTCGAACTCCGTCTGGAGACTTCGTCTCTCCCTGAGCAGTCCCTCATCCGGAGCCACTGCATAACTCCTGTCCATGCTTAAAATCTCCCCCACTGACCTCTCCCTTTCCCTGCCTCTCTCTTCACCCTGTGAGCCCTGATGGAGATAAACTCTCCCCTGACCACCGCCTTCAGCGCCTCCCATACTACTCCCACCTGCACCACCCCATTGTCGTTAGCCTCCAGATACCTTTCAATACACCCCCGCACCCTCCCGCACACCACCTCGTCTGCCAGCAGTCCCAAATCCAACCTCCACAATGGGCGTTGGTCCCTCTCCTCCCCCAACTCCAGCCCAGTGCGGGGCATGGGTGAAATGGCTATGGCCGAATACTCCGTTCCCTCCACTTTCGGGATCAATGCCCTGCCCAGAACAAAAAAATCTACCCGTGAGTAGGCCGTATGAACGTGGGAGAAAAAAGAAAATTCTCTGGCCAAAGGCCTGGCAAATCTCCACGGATCTACTCCCCCCATCTGATCCATAAACCCCCTAAGCACCTTGGCCGCAGCCGGCCTCTTCCCCGTCCTAGATCTGGAACGATCTAATGCTGGGTCCAGCACCGTGTTCAAATCCCCACCCATTATCAAACTCCCTACCTCCAGGTCCGGAATACGCCCCAACGTCCGTTTAATGAATCCAGCATCGTCCCAGTTTGGGGCATATACATTCACCAGTACCACCTCCGTCCCCTGCAACCTACCACTCACCATCACGTATCAACCTCCCTTGTCCGCTACCATGTTCTTGGCCACAAACGCGCCCCCACCCCGGCCGACTAGCCATCTCCTATCTTAGGCCAGTCCCGTGCTCGCGCCTCCCACACCCTCCAGTCCCCCAGGGATCCCCGCCCCGACCACCTCTTCCATTTTCAGTTCCCCCTCGGACAGTGCAGCAGCAACCCTAAACTCTTCCCCCCCCCCCCCAGATCCGCATCTAGCTCTTTTGCTCCCCCCGTATTACTTCTGTGAGTCAGCTGACTTCTGCTGACCCCGGCTTCCCCCGTCTTCCAGTTGATCTCCCCGTGTGGGAGTCTCTCCTCCTCCTTACCTTCCTCCATCCCCCCCCCCCCCTCTTTTTTGGCGCGGGAAAAAGCCTGCGCTATCCTGAGCCAGCTCCGCCCCCTATGGCGCAGCTCCTGTTGCGGCCATTATCCCAGTTCCCTCATCCCCGAGTCTCACATCCCTCCAGCACCGACGCCCACTTCCCCATCATCATCATCATGTCTGCAGAAAAGAAAAAAGGAAATTTTAGGAATTTTAACCAGGACTCTACCCACATCCCCATCCATCATCCCACCCATGCAATATTCTTTACCCATATTTACAACCCCCTGTGCAACCACATCTCCTCAGTTCGAGTCCAGTTTTTCCATCTGAATAAAGGTCCAAGCCTCTTCTGGTGTTTCAAAATAATGGTGTCGGTCCTGATGAGTAACCCACAGTCGCGCAGGCTGCAGCATGCCGAACCTGACTCTTTTTTTTATGCAGCACCGCCTTGGCCCAGTTGAAGCCAGCTCTCCTCTTTGCCACCTCCACGCTCCAATCCTGATATACTCGGATCACCGCGTTCTCCCATCTACTGCTCCGCACCTTCTTGGCCCATCTCCGCACACTTTCTTTGTCCGCGAAGCGGTGGAATCTTGCCACTATCGCCCTTGGCGGCTCATCTGCCTTGGGTCTCCTCGCCAGGACCCAATGAGCTCCTTCCAGCTCCAGGGGGGTCGGAGAGGCCTCCACACCCATCAGGGAATGGAGCATCGTGCTCACGTACGCCCCGGCATCAGCTCCCTCCACTCCTTCGGGAAGACCCAGAATCCGGAGGTTGTTCCTTCTCGACCTGTTCTCCAGGACCTCAATTCTCTCGGCCCACCTCCTGTGCACCGCCTTGTGCGCCTCCATTTTTACCGCCAGGCCCAGGGTCTCGTCCTCGTTGGTATTCACTTTCTCATTCAACACACAAAGCTCCACCGCCTGGATCTTCTGGGTCTCCTTCAGCCCCTCGATCGCCAACAGCATCGGCGCCAGCACCTCCTTTTTCAGCTCCTCTACACATCGCTTGAGGAACTCCTGCTGGTCTGGCCCCCACGCTGCTCTCTCTCCGCCATCTTGTTTTTTTCACCCCATTTTTGGTCTCTGCTCCAGGGCCTCTTTCCTTGTCGCTCCACCGCTGATCTCTGCCATAAATTGTGAGGGGGGACCTCACTGCACCTTCCCACACGGGATTGAATCAAAACAGCTCCATTGGGGCTCCTCTAGAGAGCCCGAAAGTCCGTAGTCGCGGGAGCTGCCGAAACGCGCGGCTTAGCTCCGCATCGCCGCAACCGGAAGTCTCGGAAGTAGGATTAATGGTTTGTGTTCATCTGCAAGGATGGATATCAGAAAAGTATCTAGCTTGGTTTTCAACTTGCTAAAAGCAGTTGTCAGTCCACGAGTCTGCTCCGCACAAGGAGCACAAGATTGCTCCGCACCCATCAGGGTATATATATATATATATATGGGGCTCTCCAACAAACCTGCGTGCCTCCTTGAGAAGTAAAGAGCATGTTATGTTGAGTTGATGGGTGATCCAACAGTGTTCTGGTTTTATGTAAGATTCCAGATCCGTCTACGGCATAGGGTGAAACATGTGTTTTATTGATTTTTTGGGGGGTGAGACTTCCATCCCAGGTGGCCCTCGGAAAGAGATTAGAAACAAAACCTCGAAAGGTGGATGAAGCAGCTTTTACTCGCCTCACTCACTGTCTTTAATGATATATCAGATTGCATTGCAATGTCTGTATCAAGCATTGATGGATTCACCTGGGGATCTTTTGTGATCTATTTGCTACCTGAAATAATTGGATAATCAGTGAATGATGGTGGCTTCCCTCACTTTCAGTGTCCTGGTTTGCTTTGCCCAAAAGGATTACAAATGTTTTGTTTGTTGTTGGCCCCAATTAATCTGTGGTTGGTGATTTTGGTGGGTGTCGACCTCCACCTGAACCCAATTTTTTGGAGTGCACTTTGCAATTTGTTCATTCTTTCATTTGTATAGATCGAGTCTTTCATCACCATGAGATATTTCAAAACCACTGAAGTACTGTGCATTTGACTTGTAGTCTCCATCGTAACGTAGGAGCAACAAGTTCACACACAGTCATCCTATGGGCTAAATGATCAGGCAGTCTGTCTCAGTGATGTTGTTTGAGGAATAAGCTGAGAGCCACTGGAAGATCTCCCATGCTCTTCTTTGAACTGTTCCATCAGATCTTCCAGTTTGGAACAAGATTAAACGCTGAGGATTTTAAGAGTGTAAGTGATGGGAGCCGTAGGACTGTGACTGATGGGAACCTTTTGAGATGCGTTAAGAGAATCATACAGAAATTTGCACAAAATTACAGTGGAGTGTAGAATTTCTATTTCCTTTAGTGGATGAATGGGTTATATGCCTCCATCTTAAGTGGCAACAGCCATGATTTTGAAACCAAGTGTTGAAATGCAAAACTTTCATATTCTGTCCTAAAGTAGCTAATCTGGGTAAAGAGCTTGGTGTGATACAAGGCATTAAAACTGAATATGAAATATATTTGTAGGTATAGCACAATTTGGTTTAATCCCAATATTTTCAATGCAAAACTAAATTGAGATATGGACGCAGTTTGGGCAGCACAGTAGTACAGGGCAGCATGGTAGCACAAGTGGATAGCACTGTGGCTTCACAGCGCCTGGGTCCCAGGTTCGATTCCCCGCTGGTTCACTGTCTGTGCGGAGTCTGCACGTTCTCCCCATGTCTGGGTTATGGGTCGGTGCAGACTCGATGGGCCGAATGGCGGCCTCCTGCACTGTATGTTCTGTTTATTAATGATTTAATACAAAAGCAAAATATTGGGAATTATGGAAATCAGAAATAAAAACACAAAATGTTTTTCTGGCAGTATCTGTGAAGAGAGAACAGCGCTAACATTTCAAGTCTGTATGATTCTTCAGAGCACCTTCTAAGACCTGCTGATGTTTTTCCTGTTGCAGATCAGGAGTTGAGGAATGTCATTGACAAACTGGCACAGTTTGTGGCCCGAAATGGCCCGGAATTCGAGAAGATGACGATGGAGAAACAGAAAGAAAACCCCAAGTTTTCTTTTCTGTTTGGAGGTGAATACTACAATTATTACCAGTACAAACTGGCAATCGAGCAGCAATGTAAGTATGAAAACAGCATTCAGATTTCAGAAGTGGTAAACCTATGTGGATACTAAATAAAGTGGTGGAAATATAGAACGCGTTGCCTGAGAGGTGTAGGCAGGTACTCTTGCAACATTTAAGAAGCATCTGGATGAGCACTTAAATCGCCAAGGCATAGGATATGGACCAGGTGTTGGTAAATGGGATTAGTATAGATTGGTATTTGATGGTCAGCATAGACATGGTGTGCCGAAGGGCCTGTTTCTGTGCTGTATGACTCTAAAGAGACAGGAAATTGCACTTGTTGCCGTTAATCTTTAAGGCTTGCAGCTTACTCCATTATGTTTGAACCTTAATTGTAGAAATGAAAGTTCCTTTCTGTCACTGGGGGTTTGTTTTCACTCTTTCTCCAAATACCACCCCTCACTGAGAAAATTTGCTGCTGTATATGGCCATTAATTTGTTCAGCTAAAAGACTAAAGGATTGTTTATATTGAGTGGAAGGTAAGAAAAAAATCTTGCTTAACAAAAGGTAACCGGCATTACCAATATTTTGATGTAGTGTCTTATAGTTTAACCTTTCACAGTAACTTCATTGAAGCCTACTTGTGACGCTAAGCGATTATTATTATTATTTTGGTGATATATATGATCAATGTGATTATCAAGACCCAAACTTTATGTATATAGGTAAGGCTAATCTGGATACCGTGGCAACATTGTGCCTACAAGTGTAACTACTATCTGAATCACGGTAAATAGGTGAAATTAATCCCAGGGAAACAATTAACACATTGGTTTGCAACTTATTTTTAAAAATAACAGCAATAATAACATAACCTTTGGAATTCAGTGTTTTCCGAGGAATTTAGGTTTGTCATCCCTGAGTTAGCTTTCTATTTATGGAGAAATAATAAAACAGGGATACTTTGTAAGAGAACAGATGTACATTTAATCAACCTTTGAAGATATAGTCGTTTGATTATACAGAACTTGAGTATTGTTGCAAAAAAAGACATAATAATAATCTTTATTGTCACAAGTAGGCTTACATTAACACTGCAATGAAATTACTCTGAAAAGCCCCTAGTGTCAAAGCTTTTGGTCTTGTACTCATCAGGACACTTCAAGAATACCAATATAAGGGAAAAACAACAATTTATACTGTCTGAGAAGAAAGTGACGATTGATTGGCAAGTGGACTCTGATTGGTAGAGGCATTGCCATAGAGAATGCACCAATTGATGGTTCCAACTCCATCTACAGTTTGCTGACGATACGACCATAGTGGGCCGGATCTCGAATAACGACGCGTCAGAATATAGGAGGGAGGATAGAGAACCTAGTGGAGTGGTGCAGCGACAACAATCTCTCCCTCGGCAGCACGGTGGCGCAGTGGGTTAGCCCTGCTGCCTCACGGCACCAAGGACCCAGGTTCGATCCCGGCCCTGGGTCACTGTCCGTGTGGAGTTTGCACATTCTCCCCGTGTTTGCGTGGGTTTCGCCCCCACAACCCAAAAGATGTGCTGGGTAGGTGGATAGGCCACGCTAAATTGCCCCTTAATTGGAAAAAATGAATTGGGTACTCTAAATTTATATTTAAAAAAAAAGAATCAGACTGAATATACAAGGACCAGCAGGGGAGTGAAAAAACGAATAGATGTATGAATCGAGTACTTTGCATCTGTCTTTTCAAAGGAATAAGGTGCTACCCAGGCAGAGGTGAGAGAGAAAATAACTGGGATAGTCAAAGAAATGCATTTGAGAAGGAGGAGTTGTTAGCCTTTCTATCTTTACTCAAAACAGATAAGGTACCAAGACTGAATGAGATGCATCCAAAGATACGGAGAGAAGTGGGAGAGGAAATTGCAGAGGTACTAATGATCAGTCTTCCTTTGGCTACTGGACAGAAACCCCAAGATTTTATTTAATTTGTAAGACTGTGAGAAAAGGATACTTTGTTCCAGGAGTGATTCCACGCATAAATAGGGATATGGTATATTAAAATAAACATTATTACTAACACAGTATTACTAACTTTTTAAAATATATCAAATTCAATTTTTCCAATTAAGGGGCAATTTAACATGGCTAATCCACCTACCATGCAAATTTTTTGGGTTGTGGGGGTGAGATCCACACAAACAAGGGGAGAATGTACAAACCCCACATAGATGGTGACCCAGGGCCGGAACCGAACTCGGGTCCTTTGGTGGCGTGAGGCAGCAGTGCTAACCATTGGGCCGCCATGCCGCCCATAAGAATAAAGTTGGGCTATTTGGGAAAGAAATCGGGAAGTAGTGGACAGTTAAATCTCCAGCTCTGTCCTCAAAAAGTTGAGTGCTGCGTCATTTGAAATTTTCATGACATAGAACAAAGAACAGTGCAGCACAGAACAGGCCCTTCGGCCCTCGATGTTGTGCCGAGCTTTGTCCGAAACCAAGATCAAGCTATCCCACTCCGTCATTCTGGTGTGCTCCATGTGCCTATCCAATAACCGCTTGAAAGTTCCTAAAGTGTCCGACTCCACTATCACAGCAGGCATTCCATTCCACACCTTAACCACTCTCTGAGTAAAGAACCTACCTCGGACATCCCTCCAAATCTCCCACCCCGAACCTTATAGTTATGCCCCCTTGTAACAGCTACATCCACCCGAGGAAATAGTCTCTGAATGTCCACTCTATCTATCCCCCTCATCATCTTATAAACCTCTATTAAGTCGCCTCTCATCCTTCTCCGCTCCAAAGAGAAAAAATAGTGAGGTGACCAGAACTGCACACAATACTCCAAATGTGGTCTCACCAGGGTCCTGTACAGTTGCAGCATAACCCCACGGCTCTTAAACTCAAGCCTGCTGTTAATAAACGCTAACATACTATAGGCCTTCTTCACGGCTCTATCCACTTGAGTGGCAACCTTCAGAGATCTGTGGACATTAACCCCAAGATCTCTCTGTTCCTCCATATATGACATATAGAACATAGAAAATACAGCACAGAACAGGCCCTTCGGCCCACGATGTTGTGCCGAACCTTTGTCCTAGATTAATCATAGATTATCATTGAATTTAGAGTGCAGAAGGAGGCCATTCGGCCCTTTGAGCCTGCACCGGCTCCTGGAAAGAGCACCCTACCCAAACTCAACACCTCCACCCAACACCAAGGGCAATTTTGGACATTAAGGGCAATTTATCATTGGCCAATTCACCTAACCTGCACATCTTTGGACTGTGGGAGGAAACCGGAGCACCCGGAGGAAACCCACGCAGACACGGGGAGGACGTGCAGACTCCGCACAAACAGTGACCCAAGCCGGAATCGAACCTGGGACCCTGGAGCTGTGAAGCATTTGTGCTATCCACAATGCTACCGTGCTGCCCTTAAGAACAAATAAATCTACACTATATAATTTTACCGTAATCCATGTACCTATCCAATAGCTGCTTGAAGGTCCCTAATGTTTCCGACTCAACTACTTCCACAGGCAGTGCATTCCATGCCCCCACTACTCTCTGGGTAAAGAACCTACCTCTGATATCCCTCCTATATCTTATATCTATCATATTGTTGGATATCATTGTCAAGGAACATGAAACAAAGTCAGGTAAATGAAGTTGAGATGCAAGCCTGCCATGATCTAGTTAAATGGTGGAGCAGGTTCAAGAGGATCAATGGCCTATTCCTATTCCCTATGAATTGTAGTATCTTTTCCTCACATTACAAATTTAAAAATTGTTGGGATTGCGCATCCGGTTTCCGAAATATAAATTGGGGTCCGTCACAGTGCTGAACCCACCAAGGACGTCCCACTGATGGCCTATTAATTGCCTGATTGGCTTGTAATTGACGGACCTTCTCCAAAGGAGGCAGTAAAGCAGTCAAGACCCCTGACCCCCTCATAAATTTCGCCCCATCTGTCTGCTTTCACAGACAGCACTGTGTTTAGAAATGTTGATTCTCTGTATCTTCCAACCTGCTTGAGAGTCAAAGAAGTACAAGCAAGTCACACAGAGTTGCAGCACTTCCATCAGCATTCAGAATTCGAGGTTAAAGTAAAACGCTGGTAAGCAAAGTGCACTCTGTTGATATAGGCATGCAGTTGTTACAATGAAGTAGGAAACTTTGTTTTAACTTTGCTAAGGTGGGTGGTTATTGGCCGCCGTAATGGCGGTCTGCCTGGGCACCGCCCCAGTCCCGTGGGGAGGGTCACCCCGGCCACTCGGCCTGTTCCCCCACCTCACCCCAGCTCGCTTGACCAGAGGCCAGCTCGTAGTTGCTCCTCTCCATGTCCTACCTTCTCTCTCCCTCAGCAGCCCCCATGCTGGTTTCACGATTTTTAAAAGCACAAGTGGGGGGGGGGGCACGGTAGAATAGTGGTTAGCACAGTTGCTTCACAGCTCCAGGGCCCAGGTTCGATTCCCGACTTGGGTCATTCTCTAAGTGGAGTTTGCACTTTCTCCCCGTGTCTGCGTGGGTTTCCTCCGGGTGCTCCGGTTTCCTCCCACAGTCCAAAAATGTGCAGGTTAGGTGGATTGGCCATGCTAAATTGCCCTTCGTGTCCAAAAAGGTTGGGTGGGGTTAGTGGGTGTGTGGGCTTCGATAGGGTGCTCTTTCCAAGAGCTGCTGCAGACTCGATGGGCCGAATAGCCTCCTCCTGCACTGTAAATTCTATGATTCTATGAAGTGAACCAAGCCGTTCGGAGCTCGGCCCATCGTGGAGGCTCCGGAGAATACCGGCTGGGGCCCGCCACTGATATGCAAACTGTTTACTGTACGTGCATTCCGGTACACATTGGCGATGCTGTCGAGGTGATGGAGAATCACGATTTGGTGTCAAATCAGTGCCCGCCGCGATTTTGGCGTCAGAACCTATTCTCCGTCCAATTGTGTTTTGCGATTTCGGCGTCAGGTAGCCGAGAATCCCGCCCTTTGTCACTGTCGATAATTTTTCTCTGCTTTTATCTTTCATTTTGATCAAGGTTTGTGTTTTCATTTAACCCTCAGGTCAAAAATTGGCAAGTTCATATGTGTGCATATGTTTGGTTGGTTGCGCTTCCTTTTTTTTAAAGGTTGAGGCAATACTCGCACCTCAGTTGGGAGCTTTACACATAAAAAGATAAATAAATTCTCTCCTGACTGAAAATTTCTTTTTGTTTTTAAAATGTATTTTATTCCAAACCTATTCAAAAATACAAAAACATACATAATCTGGGGAATATTCTGTACAACTCAGAATTTTACAGCCTGTACAAGCTTTTTCCCTTTTTCGCTCCCCCACCCCACAAACAATTCCTTAAACATGGTCGTAAACAATCCCCACCGTGTCTCAAAGACCTCTGCTAAACCCTTCAATTCAAACTTAATCTTCTCCAACTGGAGGAAGCCATACAGGTCCCCATGCCAGGCCGCCACCCCCGGTGGCGATGTTGACCACCATTCCCGTAAAATTTTACACCGGGCAATCAGAGAGGCGAAGGCCACCACATCGGCCTTCCTCCATTAGCTCCAGCATTTCTGATGCCCCAAAAAGCGCCACCATAAAGTGCGGCCTGCCCTCTTCCCCCCACAATCTTTGCTAATGTCACAAACACTCCTGCACAGTATCTCTCCAACTTCTCACACTCCCATATGTGCTTGGTTTGCTGGCCCCCGCCCACACTTCTCACACTCGTCTGCCACCTCCTGATAGAGCCCACTGATCCTCGCCTGAGTCATGTCTACCCTGTACACCACCTTAAACTGTATCAAAGCCGAATTCGGCCTGTACAGCGCCTCACTCCACACTCCCCAACCTATCCACCTCCTGTACATACCATCCGTCTCCCCTGGCTTGAATCCATGGTTCTCGCACAACGGTGTTAACACCGACAACCCCTCCATCCTAAAATGTCTCCTCAGCTGGTTCCATACCTTTATCGTGGACTATATAACCGGGCTATCAGTATATCTCCTCGGTGCCAGCGATAGTGCCGTCGTCATCATCGCCTACAGGACTCTTCCTCCATTCCAACCTATTCTAACCCCTCTCCTTCCCACCACTGCCTCACTTTCTCCACATTCGCTGCCCAGCAGTAGTGCAGCAGATTCGGTAAAGCCAACCCCCCCCTTTCTGCCTCTGTAGAAGAGCCCTCTTTACCCTTGGCACCTTCCCTGCCCATATAAACCCCAAGATCACAGCATTCAGCTTCTGGGAAATGACCTTCGTAATAAAGATCAGGAGTGTCTGGAATACGAATAGGAACCTTGGCAGGACGTTCATTTTCACCACTTGGACCCTTCTCATCTGTGTCAGGTGCAGCATATCCCACGTCTTAAAGCCTTCCTTTATCTCCTCCACCAACTTTGTTCAGTTCCATTTGTGCAATGTCACTCACTCCCCCGTCACCTGGATCCCGAGATACCTAAACCTATCGCTGGCCACCCTAAATGGCAACATCCCTAAATTAGCTCCACGCCCCGCCTCGTTCACCGGGAACACCTCGCTTTTTACAACAGTTCAATTTATAACCCGAGAAAGCCCCGAACCTCTCTATTAGGCCCATTATTCTCCCAATACTCCCAGCGGGTCCGACGCATTTAACAGCAGATCGTCCACATACTGCAACACCCGATGCTCCCTACTCCCCGTTATAATCCCCTGCCACTCTCCCTGAGGGCCATCGTCATGGGCTCTATCGCTAGCGCAAACAACTGCAGCGACAGCGGGCACCCAGCTCAGTTCCCCTATGCAACCCGAACCTCCATGAACACATCTTGTTGGTCCGTACACTCTCCACCAGAGCCACATACAGCAGACACACCCATTCCACAAACTTCGGCCCAAACCCAAACCTTCCCAGAACCTCGAACAGGTACCGCCACTCCACCCGGTCAAAAGCCTTCTCCACATCCATAGACACCAATACCTCTAGTTTGCTCGACGGGGTCACGATCACATTCAATAGCCGCCTTATATTACTCGAGAGTTGCCTACCCTTCACGAAGCCTGTTTTATCCTCTGCAACCACCCCCGGAAGCATCCTTCAATCCTCCCCACCACTAACTTAGCCAACATTTTCACATCTCTGTTCAACAGTGATATGGGCCTGTGTCACCCACACTCCAGCGGGTCCTTACCTTTCTTTGGAATTAGCATAATCGTAACCTGTGTCATTGTCTCCGGCGGCTCCCTCTTCTCCAGCGCCTCGCTAAACACCCCAAGTAAATGTGGTGCCAACTCCGCCATAAACTCCTTATAAAACTCTGCTAGGTAACCGTCCTTTCCAGGGCCTTCCACGACTTCATCCCTCAAATGCTTTCCATCACCTCTCTCAACCCGAATGGCTCCTCTAGCACCTGCCTTCTCTCCTCATCCAGCTGTGGGAATTCCAACCCATCCAAAAACCGCCCCATATCCCTGTCCTCACCCCCATCGGATCGGCCCTATACAATTTCTCAGAATATTCCCTGAATGCCTCATTTATCCTCCCCGGTTCCAACACGACCTCCCCGTTCCCTGTCCGTACTCTCAGAGTTTCTCTGGGCGCGGCCTGCCTCTGTAGCTGATGGGCTAGCAAGAGGCTCGCCTTCTCTCCATATTCATGGCACCTCACTCGCCCTCCATATAGCTGCCCAACAGACCTTCCTGTCATCAGCCTATCGAACTTCCCCTGTAACATATTTCTCTTCGCCAATCGCTCCACAATGGGGTTCCTCGAATATTCCCTGTCCACCTCGACTATCTCATTCAATAACCATCCATACTCCTCTCTCCTCTTCCCATCTCTGTGCGCTTGAACGAGATAATCCCACCGAACCACCGCCTTCAATGCCTCCCAGAATGTGGCTGCTGATATCTCCCCATTTTGGTTCAGCTCCACATAGTCCTTAATCACCAATTGCACCTTATCGCAGACCCCCCCTGTCCGCTAACAGCCCTGAGACAAGCCTCCATCCCGGCCTTTGTTCCTGCCTCAAGCTAACACGAGCCTCCAGCCAATGCGGCGGATGGTCTGAAATTACAATTCCTGCATATTCCAAACCCGCCACCCTCACCGACACCTCACCACAAAACAATTGATTCTGGAGTATACTTTGTACACGTGTGAGAAGCAGGAGTACTCCCTCTCCCTATTTCAACGTTCACTACCCTTGTGGGCAGCGAGTTCCTGGTCAGTACCATATTTTTCTTTATTCTTTCACTGGATGTGGGCATCGCTGGCTATGCCAGTATTTATTGTCCGTCCAGAATTGCGCTTACTGCACAAATAAGTTCTTCCTCGTGTTCCTCCTGCACCTCTTGCCCCAAATCTTAAATCTATGTTTTGTAGTCCTTATACAATCTATGTCACAATCTTGTACTCCTCTATAAAATCCCCATTTCTCCAAGAAGAACAACCCCAACCTTTCCAACCTAACCTTATAGCTTGACCCCCCCGCTCCCCACCCCACCCCAAACATGGAACCATTCTAGTAAATCGTATCTGCAGTCTCTCAAGGGCCTTCACATCTTGCCAAACTGTGGTGACCAGAACTGGACACCGTACTCTAGTTGGGCCCTAACCAGATTCATCATATGTTCAGAATAACTTTCCTGCTTTTGTTCTCAGTGCCTCTATTTATGAAGCCCAAGATCCGATATGCTTTGCGAACCTCTTAAAATATCCTGATACCTTCTATGATTAATGCACATGTATTCCCTGGGTCCTTCTGTTCTTGCACAATCTTTAGAATTGAGCCATTAAGTTTATATTGTCTTTCTGCGTCCTATCTGACGAAATGCATCACCTCACACTTCTTGTAGTGAATTCCATCAGCCACTTATCAGCCCATTCTACTAACCTATCTGTGTCCTGTTGCAGTCAATTTGCATCATCCTCACTCTTTGCCATTCCTCCAATTGGAATATTGCTCTGTATTCCAAGACCCAAGTCACTTATATGTCGAAAATAGCATTGGCCCTTGGGAATGCAACTGCCTGCCATCTTTCATTCTGATAAGCCACCTATGTACCACAACTCGCTGCTTTCAGTCCTTAAGGGACTTTTTATCCAGTTGCACACTGGTCTTCCTATTTTATAAACCTCAATTGTATTAATCAGTCTTTTTTGTGGTATCTTGTCAAACATTTTATTAAAATCCATTTAGTCAACCCACTGCATTCCTTCATCAATCTTCTCTGTTACTTCATTAAAAAATTCAATTAGATTAGTCAAGCATGATCTGTCTTTTACAAATCTGTGCTGGCTCTCCTTAATTAACTCAAACCTCTCCATGCGTCTGTTAATTTTTCTTTTTCCTGACTAAGGATTCCAAAACCTTACTGGTGTGTAGTTGCTGGGATTGTCCTTGCACCATTGCTTGAATAAGGGTGTCACATATGCTACTTTCCAATCTTCTGGCATCTCTTGCATATCTAGGGAAGATTGAAATATTAATGTAATCTCCTACACTGTCTCTACACACCTTCCTTTAACAGCCTGGGATGCACGCCATCCAAAAGGTGACTTATTTACCTTGAGCACAGTCAACCTTTCTCGTACCTCCAATTCAATTTTTGAACTATCCATTACCTCGACTGTCTCTGCTTCCATCAATATTCTGTTAGATTCCTCCTCCTTAATAAATGCTGACTTGCCCTGCACCTCGAAGTAGTTATCATCCTCTTTGTACCTATTAAGACCCACTGCACCTTTTACTACCTGCTTACTATTTACATGCTGATAGAAGATTTTTGAATTCCTTTTTATGTTGACGGCCATTCTATTATCATACTCTGTCTTTGCCAGTCTTATTTTCCTCTTCACCTCACTTCTCAACCCATTGCATTTGACTCGCCTGACATGCATCATGCACCCTCCCTTTTTTGTTTCATAACCCCTTGTCACCCAAGGAGCCTTGTTTTTGACTCTTACTTTTTGCCCTTTTTGTAATGTACCTAGCCTGTACCTGAAGCATATCTTCCTTAAACATCAATTGTAATCCATTACAGATTTTCCTGTTGGTCTCTATTTCCAGTTTACCCTCGCTGAATCCTTTCTCATTGAATTGAAATTAGCTCTCTTCCAATTTAGAACTTCTACATTAAATTGTTCTTTGCTATTCTCCATTATTAATCTAAAACCTGTGCTGCAATGATCACTCTTACCCAAATGCTCCCCCATAGACACTTGACCCACCTCATTTTCTAGCAAGGCCTCCTTTCTAGTTGGACAGAGAACTGGTCGAGGACATTCTCCGTAACACAGTTCATAAATTCCTCCCCCTACTTACCCTTTATTCTAAAATTATCCCAATCAATATTTGGGTAATTAAAGTCCCCAAGTATCACCATTGCACTCCTGCAATTTTCTTACAGATTTGATCTTCTACCCCTCTCACTATTTGGAAGCCAAGTAACTTCTCCACTCTAACCAGACTGACTGTCTTTTCCCTCTCAAGGAGATCCTCTCTTTCCAATACTACAGTGTCTAACTACTCATTACCACCACCCACCTCCTTTTTTCCTTTTCCATCTTTTCTGAATATTTTATATGCTTGTATGTTAAGCAATCCGCTCTCACCATTTTAAGCCACGTTTCTGCTGTTGCCATTACATCATATTCCTTACTGTCTGTGCTTGTAGCTCACCACGTTTTATGTGTTTACATACACTCATTGTTATCCTGCCTTTGCATTTCTTGTAGTCATTGTTAGCCTGCTCCTATCTAATATGGTACTATTTCCTGCTTTGGTACTATCCAACACACTCCCTGTCTGCATCTTATTCTACTTTTCTACTCCTATATACTGGGTCATGATAGCATGCAATATAAAAACAAGTTATTCTTATTTTCCTTGAGGGTAATTTTAACTTTGGTGTAAAATGGATGGTGCAAAAATGGTCAACCATTATGAACCATTAACTTTGATGGAAATGGAGGCCAATTCACTATCATTCATTTTGCACCATTGCCCAAAGATGTTCTGATTTGCAAATGAGTGCAGAATACAGTTGCCAGGACTAATCTGATTGTGCCAAGTCAAAGCATACAACCAGCTAACAAGATGGGCTGATCCTTTGTGTTCAGTAAATGCAGTTGAGGGATAAATATTGATTGGGATTCCAAGGAGTCGCCTCCACCCCCCACCCCCCCCCCCCCCCCAATCAAAGTAATGTCATAAGACCTTGGTACTTTTCCAGCTTAAAAGTCCCATGCAAAAGACAGCACCACTGATGATGCAGCCTTCCCTCAGTACCTTTTTTTCGTAACCGCCTAGATGATGTGCAGCAGCCCCCGGTTGGTACATGAACGCTCAATGTTGTGGCTCAGGTGAGTGCCACATCTGACACGTGTGTGGAAATGCTCTTCAGTGTGCCCCTAAGGTTTGGTACATAATTCATATTCATTCCTGGATTTTTCTAACCATCTGAAATGTGACAGAATTCAACCAATGGTAACTGATTCCAATGGTGAACTGGATGATATAGCAAAATGAAAAGCTACTCAAAAGTGAGGAATGCCATTAAATGTAATTATATGTCTGTAGTAAATGATGGAACAGAATGTTCTTGCTGATATTGAAGTATATGTTCCTGATAAGTGGAAAATCTTATTCCTGCAACAAAATTGTTTCTGTTTCTAGTCAAAGGATTATATTTTGGCAAAATTCCCCTTCTGCTGTCTTGGGTAAATGTTAAGCTTTGGTGTGGTACTAAGTCATGTAGACCAGAAAGGGTCTCTAATTTGGTCTTACGAGCCATCAAAAGTTTCATCCTCCCTGCGTTATTTAACCTCCAGAGAATTGACAGACAACTCCATGTACTTGGGCTGGTTAAAGGGAAGAGCCAGTTGGGTTCCCACTCTTGATTGGATGCCGAATGAAATCCAGTTTGGGGTGGGTGTCTGATGAAGATAATATCAAGCCCAGCTCTGTTTGCTGGTTTCTTCTTGAGGTACCATGGTCCTTGGGAAAGAAAGAGGGTGCAAAGAGAGTTTCACCAGAGATACTTGTCGTGATCTGTACATCTGTACATACATCTGCACATCCACCAGGGACTGCAGACAGATGTAACAGCCACAGCATCACTAGAGGGCATCAGAGACGAGTATAAAGGGTCCAGCCCAAGGTAGGATCCGCCTCTTTCAGAAGCACAGGGCTAGGGAGCAGCAGCAGCAGACAGAAACAGCTCCGCATAGGCAGCTTACCTTAGCTTCACTGGTCATACCTCTTGACTGTATTACATCTAGTTAAGCTCTGGAAACAGAACAAACCTACTGAATAAAGTATTTGTGTTAACTGGAAGTCTACAATCTTTATTCAGACTTGGAGAATAATATATGATACCAGGAGTGATTTCAGAAAGCTAGCTAGACATCAGCAAGAGAAGAAAAACTTAAACCGGATATTTGAGTGTGGAAGACATCGCAGCAAATGGATCCTCGACGACTAACTGATTCAATGGAACTTGTTGGAACTCCATGGCGGCTGGAAACAACCGGTAATTTAAGTTATAACTGGAAAATGTTTGAACAGATGTTCCAAATATTTATCACAACTAATGATTTAAGCCATGCCTCTGATACAACGAAAATAGCCCTACTTCGCTCAACAGGAGGACATGGAGCTAGAGAAATCTATAATTGCTTTAATTACTTAGAAGATGAAGACAAATCCAAAGTAGAAATCGTACTCAAAAAATTTCCTAAATGCTGTAACAGTCAGGCTGGGGAGATGCTGGAAAGATATAACTCTTGTCAGAGAAACGGAGGGCCCATCTTTGATTTTATTACAAATCTCAAGTTAATACCACAAGGCTGTGATTATGCTGATTTCAAAGACGCTGTGATAATGCATCAATTAATTTCTGGACTATCTGATAAAAATTTGAAGGAAGAACTATTACAAAATAAGCATCTAACTCTAGAAATCGCTATACAAAATGCCTTTCTTATGAACAAAAACAAAATCAATACTGTCAGTCTTTACAAACACAGAATCAGTGTCTAGAAAAGAAAATCGGAAAAAACGGCGCCAAAACTTACCACGAGGCAGAGACAGGATTGAAGGAAGTTCTGAGCAGCAGCCATCTTGAGGAAGGAGCCGCACATGCGCAGTTGTGCCAAGAGTGCATAGTAAAGGAAACTCGAATTGCGCATGCGCAATCGAGTCTGACACATGACGTCACTAGCGTCATGACGTCAGATGACCAGGACCACGCCCACTTAAAAGGGAAATGAACAAAAATAAATTTAAAGCTGCAACACCCAATTTTCTTGCCTCAAAAGACAGAACCATGCCCGAACTTACACCAGCAGTTAAAAATAACTTTCACAACACCCTGGAACAAGCGGTTTGCACCGCCCTAGAAGATGATATGGTCCTTGTAGACTACGACTCAGACAAAGATTTCATCTTGGGAGATGGCTACCCCAGTACCAAATCCGAACCGCAACTAGAGGTGTTGTACCGTGAAGACCCCGACGATGAGTTCTTCGGAATGGGGAATCCTCAGCCCAGCATATATGACATCCCGACTCGTGAGTGCAGGATTATGCTGTGGCCTGAAGCCAAGAAACAGAGAGTGGTCCACGCACCACGAAGGGTCCCAGCCTCCACACAAGAAGATGATTTGTTCATTGAACATGAAGAGAACGATCACAACGCCGAAACAAAAAGTGATGATTTGTCTATCGAACAATATGCACAATACTGCTCAGACATGGCTGAGTTATTCGGAGATCCTGATCACAGCATCAGCAACACGGTTGAAAAGCTCATGGTAGATGAATCCCAACACCATGATGCCATGGCAGATTGTCGATACATTGGATGACAACAATACCCAAGATGAAGACGACGCCACACGGAGAGCACAGAATGACTCCGTTGAGAGAGCACAGATCGACTCTACAGCGAGAACACTGCACAACTCCACAAAGAGAGTGATGACAGACGCCACAGAGAGAGCGATGACAAATTCCACAGAACGCGATGAAGGGCTCCACAGCGCGATGAAGGACTCCACAGAGAGCGATGAAGAACTCCACAAAGAGAGTGACGCAAGCCTCCACAGATAGCTCGGTGACAGACTCAAAAATGGAAGCAAGCAAACACTCCATAGCGAACGCCATGCATGTACAAGACCATGAAGACCTATCAAGCTTATTTGAGCCACCAGAAGAAGACACTGAATATCTACCCACTGTATGTGAGACAAGTGATGAAGAAATCACAATTCCCATACAGGATGTGCAGGATCACAGCGAGACTGACATATCTCAGCTCGTCTGCACAGAAGCACTCCATAATCAGAGGACGGCCACCAATGAGTCCAGAGAGACCACGTCAATAGAAATCGTGAAGATTGTGACTCCAGAAAAGGAGCACAAAGAGATCACAGATAATTCAAGTGACCCTGAAATGACTCCAAAAGAGGAGCACCTAGAAATCAATGATGATTCAAGTGAACTAGAAATGACTCTAGAAGAGTACCAAGTAAGCAAAGAAGAGGAATCTAATCCACCACAAATGACTGATGTCACCAACATCAATGCAACATCAGATCATTCTCACAATTCTCAAGAAGAAAAGCTCAATGTAGCAGAGACCACAAAGGGCACGGACACCAATAACTGACAATGACTCAAATCATCCACATGGCACACTCATTGAGCGCAACAAGAACAACAAAAACCTCAAGAAGCACATCAGAAACAAGAACAACAACAGCAACAACAAAAGCACCATGCAGCGCAACAAGAACGACAAAAGCAACAAGACGTATTCCAGAAACAACAAGCACGACAAGAAAAAGAGCAAGAATAAAAGCGAGAACAATGAACACAGAATCAACAAGCGCGACAAAAAGAACAACAAGAACGCCAACGAAAACAACAGACAGAAACGACACAAACAACAACAATGAAACAACGACCTGTACAACATGGTACAACTCTGCCCTTGAAGGACAATGCCACAGCACACTGCGAAACAATGACGAGACTGCAAACATGCCATGGCATGATGAAGAATCGCACAAATTCACATCTGCTCCAGAACATACCAGCAAAACAGCTTTCACGAACGATGACATACAGAATCAAAAGCACAAACACAGCAAAAAGTCGAGGTCAGACAACGGTGCGACACAGAATCGCTACCCGCAATCAAATGGAACAGGAGAAAAAGGTGTCCGCATCATCAAACGGCTCATCAGCAAAGCAGCCGAGAAACGTTCTGACATCAATCTAGCTCTGTTATCGTACCGAGCAACCCCATTGAGCTCAGGACTGTCGCCAGCGCAAATGCTCTTCGGCAGAGACATCCGGACACCCTACCGGCAAAGCAATTCCGAGACCCCGGCAACACACCGGTTCTCGACGACATGCGGGCACTATGCTCCAAACAAAAACTATACTACGATCAACATGCGATCCCACTCAAGCCACTGACAATAGGTTACACCATCAGAATCAGGGACCCAGGAGGCGGATGGTCTGAGTCAGCCAGGGTGATCAGGCAGGAGGCAAATCGTCTACGGGAGTACTTTTTCGCCGTAACCGCCGGGATCTATTAGAGATTCGACCTACACCGGCAGTGTTTCCCACACTGGACTTGACCGAGTCCATTTGTCCACAGGACGTTCCTCGCCACACAACGCCAGACAGTACTCTTGATGACATCAAACCATCATCCCTACTACCACCGTTAAGACGCTCCAGCAGAAGCCGTAAGGCACCCGACAGGCTAGATTTGTGACGACACTTCAACACACGCACAAGACGAATGTGGACATTTCTCAAGATGGACTCACAACACAGTTAATTGTTTCCGTATTACTTTTATCATTTTCACAGTGTGCAGATTTGTATATTCTCACCACTTGTTATGTATAGTTTTCTTGGGGCCAGTCTAGAAAACATGTCCAATAAAAGGGGTGGGGGGATGTAGTGATCTGTACATCTGTACGTACATCTGCACATACACCACATCACTAGAGGACATCAGAGACTGGTATAAAGGGTCCAGCCCAAGGTAGGATCCGCCTTTTTCTGAAGCACAGGGCTAGAGAGCAGCAGCAGCAGACAGAGACAGCTCAGTATAGGCAACTTACCTTAGCTTCACTGGTCATATCTCTTGACTGTATTCCATCTAGTTAAGCTCTGGAAACAGAACAAACCCACTGAATAAAGTATTTGTGTTAACTGGAAGTCTACAATCTTTATTCAGATTTAGAGAATAATATACTGACAGAATCTGGACTGTATTGTTCGCTTTGTGATAAATAGCATGAAATGGTGGAATATTTAACATTAACTTCTCTCTTTTTGTTCTTTTTACAGTGTTATGCAATCCATCAGGGCAGGAAAGTGACCCTCCAGCTCAAGCCCCTGTGCCAGCTCCAATTCCAGCCCCAGTTCCACCTCCTGCCTCCACAACTGTGCCAGCCCCAGCCCCTGCTCCAACTCTAACTCAACCACTCACACCTCCGGCTTCTGGCCAGCCACAGTTGGAGGAGCTGATTCAGCAGAGCCTGTGGAATCTGCAACAGCAGGAGCAGCACCTCCTCATGCAAAGACAGGTCAGTAACTATACCTGGCAGCAATCAATTGATGGGGTCCAAGTTCCTTAATCCTGGCATACTATAAATCCACTTACGCATTTGGCAGTGATCCAGTTAGCATCTTCAGTTTTAACCTAGCCACTGAATACTCATGTCTTAAACAATCTCATCTTGAATTAACTAATTGGAATATTTAAAATTAAAACTGATTTAATAGGATAGATAAAGAGAATCTATTTCCATCAATAGGAAGAATTCAGGTTGAGGGTAGTGAAAATCCAGGATTCTCTTACCCCAAAGAGGCTGCATATTCTGGTTGTTCAATGCAATTTTCAACACTGAAACAAATGTATTTTATTAAGGTGGGGTATCGAGGGATTTGCAGCAGCAACACGTGTGTGTGATGGCCAGGGCCCCCAGAGCACTGCTCATACTTATCCCCTACGTCTGCAAAAAAAACACTCAGTCGGACCCTGGTCAAATGCACACTATGCACCACGTTGAATTGTTTCAGGCTGAGCTGAGCGCACAAAGAGGTAGAGTTGACTATATAGTGCCTCACTCCACTCCCAATCCTTAAATTCCTGGCACAATTCCTCCTCCCGTTTTCTTTTAATTTTGTCCAACAGGACCTGATCCATCAGCCAACTGTGCCAGCCCCGGCCCCTGCCCCAACTCTAACTCAACCACCCACACCTCCGGCTTCTGGCCAGCCACAGTTGGAGGAGCTGATTCAGCAGAGCCTGTGGAATCTGCAACAGCAGGAGCAGCACCTCCTCATGCAAAGACAGGTCAGTAACCCCTCTCTCCCCTACACTTGCTACGGAAAGAGCGATGGGGGGGGCGGGGAATGCATAGGGAAGAGATGAATCTCCTTCCGTACCTGCTAATATTGAAATTGGTTAGCTCTTGAGGGCTTACTCCTCTCCAGCCATTCCTCAAATCTCAGGAACTTACCATCAACAAACAGATCCCCGAACCTTTCAAACCCCGATGGACGAATCCAAAACTGCCAGCACAAAACTGTGGTTCCCACTGATTGGGACCAACAAAGAGAAGTACGGCACAGGAACAGGCCCTTCAGCCCTCCAAGCCTGCGCCGACCATACTGCCCATCTAAACTAAAATCTTCTACACTTCCAGGGTCCGTATCCCTCTATTCCCATCCTATTCATGTATTTGTCAAGATGCCCCTTAAACGTCACTATCGTCCCTCCTTCCACCACCTCCCCCGGCAGCGAGTTTGAGGCACCCACTACCCTCTGTGTAAAAAAACTTGCCTCATACATCTCTAAACCTTGCCCCTCGCACCTTAAACCTATGCCCCCAAGTAATTGACCCCTCTACCCTGAGAAAAAGTCTCTGACTATCCACTCTGTCTATGCCCCTCATCATTTTGTAGACCTCTATCAGGTCGCCCCTCAACCTCCGTCGTTCCAGTGAGAACAAACCGAGTTTATTCAACTGCTCCTCATAGCTAATGTCCTCCATACCAGGCAACATCCTGGTAAATCTCGTCTGCACCCTCTCTAAAGCCTCCACATCCTTCTGGTAGTGTGGGGACCAGAATTGAACACTATACTCCAAGTGTGGCCTAACTAAGGTTCTATAAAGCTGCAACATGACTTGCCAATTTTTATACTCAATGCTCCAGCCAATGAAGGCAAGCATGCCATATGCCTTCTTGACTACCTTCTCCATCTGTGTTGCCCCTTTAAGTGACCTGTGGACCTGTACACCAAGATCTCTCTGACTGTCAATACTCTTGAGGGTTCTACCATTCACTGTATATTCCCTACCTGTACTAGACCTTCCAAAATGCATTACCTCATATTTGTCCGGATTAAACTCCATCTGCCATCTCTCCGCCCAAGTCTCCAAACGATCCAAGCCCTGCTGTATCCTCTGACAGTCCTCATCGCTATCCGCAATTCCACCAACCTTTGTGTCGTCCGCAAACTTACTAATCAGACCAGTTACATTGACATAGCACCCAGTTTGAAGTGTCTTCTAAATTCTCCCCATATTTTCAAGGTGGCCACCATAATAATCTATATTAGTGTCAAAAGTAGGCTTACATTAACTCTGCAATTAAGCCACTGAGAAAATCCCCTAGTCACTACACTCCGGCGCCTGTTCGAGTACACTGAGGGAGAATTCAGAATGTCCAATTTGCTGAACAAACACGTCTTTCGGGACTTGTAGGAGGAAACAGGAGTACCCGGAGGAAACCCACGGAGACACGGGGAAAACGTGCAGACTCCGCACAGACAGTGACCCAAGCCGAGAATCGAACCCTGGCCCCTGGCGCTGTGAAGCAACAGTGCTTCACACTGTGCTACTGTGCCGCCCACTGGATTGGCAGTCCATTTCATTGGGGAAAACAGAAGGGGAGTCGTAACCAATGCCCTCAAGCTGGTACAGTCATTCCTCTCCATCCGCCATACATGGACTCCATTCCTCTATGCCACCCCGCACCTTTTCAATATTCGCCGCCCAATAATAATATAATAGGTTGGGTAATGCAAGACCCCATGTTTGTCTATTCCTTTGTTTAAAAAAAAAACCCTATGGATCCACGGGGTCCTACCTGCCCAAAAAAAAGACTAGATCCATCTTATTAACTCCTGATTTTTTAAAAAAAGGCTTTGAAAGAAAAAACTGGAAGGCATTGAAACAAAATCAGAAATCTTGGGAGGATATTAATTTTAATCGATTTGATCTTTCCAGCCAAAGTCAGCAGGAGGCTATCCCATCTTTTCAGGTCCTCCTTCACCACTCTAACCAGTTTCTGTAATGAGGCCCAGCCGTGGGCCACCTGGACTCCCAGATAACAAAAGTTGGACCTGGCCTGGCGAAGATCGGCTTCCCTTCCTGGGAGATTCACCGGAAAACATTCGGTTTTATCCAGTTTCAATCTGCACTCCAAAAGGGAACCTAAACTCTCAAGCAGTTTCATTAATTCCTCTGCACTGGAGAGAGGGTCGTCACATACAGTAATAGGTTGTCTGCATATAAGGACACCCTATGCTCCCTTCTCCCTCCAACTATTCCCCTCCACTTTGTGGATGACCTCAGTGCAATAGCCAGAGGCTCAATAGCCAGGGCAAACAGTAAAGGAGACAATGGACATCGCTGTCTCGTGCCTCTTTCCAGTCGGAAGTATTTCGAGTTTAAAACATTTGTATGGACATTGGCAGAGGGGGCTCTGTACAAAAGCCGGATCCAGGATATAAACCTAGGTCCAAAGCCAAACATGCCCAAGATCTCAAATAAATAGCTCCATTCCACCTTATTGAAGGCTTTCTCTGCATCCAGAGAAATAATCACCTTTTCAGGGGATGGAGAGGGGGGCCAGAATCATGTTGAGCAGCCTCTGGACATTGGCCAACAGTTGTCTCCCCTTAAAAATCCTGTCTGTTCTTCTGAAATTATCCCCGGGAGGCAGGACTTCAGGCGCCTCGCTAGCAACTTTGCATCAGCATTCAACAAAGAGATGGGGCGGTATGACCCAAATTCCATCGGATCTTTATCCTTCTTCAATGTCAAGGAGATTGTCGTCTGCACCAAAGAGGTCAACAATGTCCTTCGAGGCAGAGATTCCCGAACATCTCAAGCAGCACTGGGGTCAGCAACCTGGCAAACCTTTTGTAAAATTCATTCGGGAACCCGTCTGGTCCCAGCGCCTTCCCCGACTGCATCAATCCCATACCCTCCTTAATCTCATCTAGGAGAATCAGAGGAGCTTTCAATTCCACCCTCTCCTCCTGCTCCACTACTGGGAAGGTCAGACCGTCTAAAAACTCTGACATTAAATACTCATCTTCTGGGTCTTCCGACTCGTACATGTTCCAATAGAATGCTTTGAACACCCCATTAACCTTAATTGGGGTGGAGACCTGCCTACCACCCCCATTCCTGACTTGCATAATTTCCCGAGAGGCCGCCTGCCGTCTCAGCTGATGTGCCTGCAGGTGACTAGCCTTCTCTCCATGTTCATAGAGAGTCCCCTGCGAACGTCACCGCCCTGTCTGTGGATAGAAACCCAAACTCCACCTGTAGCTTCTTCCTGCTAGCCAGCAATTCTGGTGTCTGATTGATTATTGATGGTCCACTTCTAAGGTGGCATCCGCTAACCTCTACCTCTCTGCCCTTTTGCTTATGTGCTTTAAAGGAGATAATCTCCCCTCTTAACGACCACCTTCAGCGCTTCTCATCATGTCGAAGGAGAAATATCATCCTAGTAAAGCTCAAATTTTCCTCTGTGATAGAGAAGATCCTCTCACAAAAGCCTTTATCCACCAACAGCGAAGTATCAAACCTCCAAAGGAGACGCTGACCCGAACCAACCATCATGTCTACATAGGTCACTCCGCTACATGCTGCACTGGAAGTCCAACAACCTTCATTTATGTAACACCGTTGACATAGTAAAGCATCCCAAGGTGCTTCTCAGGAATGTAACAAACAAAAAAAAAAAAGCAGAATCAGTAGTTAGCAGAATAGATTTAAGAGGTTCGTGTTCCTTTGTGTCACTCCAGTCCTCCTGGGCTCAGCCCATGGTTTAAGAGGAAATTACAAGGTCGGGAGTAAGTTGTATTTGTCAAGGATTGCTGTATGTTACAGAAAAAACAGAGAAATGTAGGGAGGGTGGTGAAATGCAGATCAGCATCTGAAATGGGAAGAAAATCAACAGCTTGAGATGTGACCGCTCTTCAGAACCGATACTGAATGTGCTTTTCTGTAATTTTCTCATTGCTTAGTTCTTTCTCCTATTGAATTAAACTTTTTTGTTTTTTATTCAGGAACAGATAACTGCAGCAATTGCCTTGGCAATGGAGCAGCAAATTCAGAAGCTCCTGTCAGAGACACAGCTGGACATGACCGAGTTTGACAGTCTCCTACAGCCCATTATTGACAGCTGTACCAAAGATGCCATCTCCGTATGGTCCCTCTTTTATTATCTTGTTCTGAACTTTCGTCTTCATACTGGCACTGCATAAAACCATGATTGATTTTGGCTCTGGGTTGTAGAAGATGAAAATTCCCACTCTGCCTAATCTTTCATTTTTAGCTACCGAAGCTTATTAAAGCATTCGGGTCAACAAAATGTGTGATGCAAAGAAGGAGACAGGTGTAATACTGCTTGGGTCATAGCTCAAGGTGTCACTGAAACAAACAGCTCTAAAAGACTTGATTCCTTATTTATGTTGAGTTTTCTGACATCAATAAAGGCAGCAGTAGGGTGGCTGGAATTAGGTTCGACATCCCGAGTCAAGAGGTGAAGCTAAAATTCCACTTCACTAACCAGTGATGCCTGGAATGTGTTTGCACATATGGACATTTGAGTATGGGCACAGTCAGAGTTGGCAGTGACAGTGGTCAGATATCATAGGTACATTCAATCTGGTCTTTCACGTGGTGAACAGTTACCGTGCCAGATTTACTGGAGGGAGGTTTCATTCCCATGGAGCTATAGAAAATACAGCACAGAACAGGCCCTTCGGCCCACGATGTTGTGCCGAACCTTTGTCCTAGATTAATCATAGATTATCATTGAATTTACAATGCAGAAGGAGGCCATTCGGCCCTTTGAGTCTGCACCAGCTCTTGGAAAGAGCACCCTACCCAAACTCAACACCTCCACCCAACACCAAGGGCAATTTGGACATTAAGGGCAATTTATCATTGGCCAATTCACCTAACCCGCACATCTTTGGACTGTGAGAGGAAACCGGAGCACCCGGAGGAAACCCACGCAGACACGGGGAGGACGTGCAGACTCCGCACAGACAATGACCCAAGCCGGAATCGAACCTGGGACCATGGATCTGTGAAGCAATTGTGCTATCCACAATGCTACCGTGCTGCCCTTAAGAACAAATAAATCTACACTATATCATTTTCCCGTAATCCATGTACCTATCCAACAGCTGCTTGAAGGTCCCTAATGTTTCCGACTCAACTACTTCCACAGGCAGTGCATTCCATGCCCCCACTACTCTCTGGGTAAAGAACCTACCTCTGATATCCCTCCTATATCTTCCACCTTTCACCTTAAATTTATGTCCCCTTGTAATGGTGTGTTCCACCTGGGGAAAAAGTCTCTGACTGTCTACTCTATCTATTCCCCTGATCATCTTATAAACCTCTATCAAGTCGCCCCTCATCCTTCTCCGCTCTAATGAGAAAAGGCCTAGCACCCTCAACCTTTCCTCGTAAGACCTACTCTCCATTCCAGGCAACATCCTGGTAAATCTTCTTTGCACCTTTTCCAGAGCTTCCACATCCTTCCTAAAATGAGGCGACCAGAACTGTACACAGTACTCCAAATGTGGCCTTACCAAAGTTTTGTACAGCTGCATCATCACCTCACGGCTCTTAAATTCAATCCCTCTGTTAATGAACGCGAGCGCACCATAGGCCTTCTTCACAGCTCTATCCACTTGAGTGGCAACTTTCAAAGATGTATGAACATAGACCCCAAGGTCTCTCTGCTCCTCCACAATGCCAAGAACTCTACCGTTAACCCTGTATTCCGCATTCATATTTGTCCTTCCAAAATGGACAACCTCACACTTTTCAGGGTTAAACTCCATCTGCCACTTCTCAGCCCAGCTCTGCATCCTATCTATGTCTCTTTGCAGCCGACAACAGCCCTCCTTACTATCCACAACTCCACCAATCTTCGTATCGTCTGCAAATTTACTGACCCACCCTTCAACTCCCTCATCCAAGTCATTAATGAAAATCACAAACAGCAGAGGACCCAGAACTGATCCCTGCGGTACACCACTGGTAACTGGGATCCAGGCTGAATATTTGCCATCCACCACCACTCTCTGACTTCTATCGGTTAGCCAGTTCGTTATCCAACTGGCCAAATTTCCCACTATCCCATGCCTCCTTACTTTGTGCAGAAGCCTACCATGGGGAACTTTATCAAATGCCTTACTAAAATCCATGTACACTACATCCACTGCTTTACCTTCATCCACATGCTTGGTCACCTCCTCAAAGAATTCAATAAGATTTGTAAGGCAAGACCTACCCCTCACAAATCCGTGCTGACTATCCCTAATCAAGCAGTGTCTTTCCAGATGCTCAGAAATCCTATCCTTCAGTACCCTTTCCATTACTTTGCCTACCACCGAAGTAAGACTAACTGGCCTGTAATTCCCAGGGTTATCCCTAGTTCCTTTTTTGAACAGGGGCACGACATTCGCCACTCTCCAATCCCCTGGTACCACCCCTGTTGACAGTGAGGACGAAAAGATAATTGCCAACGGCTCTGCAATTTCATCTCTTGCTTCCCATAGAATCCTTGGATATATCCCGTCAGGCCCGGGGGACTTGTCTATCCTCAAGTTTTTCAAAATGCCCAACACATCTTCCTTCCTAACAAGTATTTCCTCGAGCTTACCAATCTGTTTCACACTGTCCTCTCCAACAATATCGCCCCTCTCATTTGTAAATACAGAAGAAAAGTACTCATTCAAGACCTCTCCTATCTCTTCAGACTCAATACACAATCTCCCGCTACTGTCCTTGATCGGACCTACCCTCGCTCTAGTCATTCTCATATTTCTCACATATGTGTAAAAGGCCTTGGGGTTTTCCTTGATCCTACCCGCCAAAGATTGTTCATGCCCTCTCTTAGCTCTCCTAATCCCTTTCTTCAGTTCCCTCCTGGCTATCTTGTATCCCTCCAATGCCCTGTCTGAACCTTGTTTCCTCAGCCTTACATAAGTCACCTTTTTCCTCTTAACAAGACATTCAACCTCTCTTGTCAACCATGGTTCCCTCACTCGACCATCTCTTCCCTGCCTGACAGGGACATACATATCAAGGACACGTAGCACCTGTTCCTTGAACAAGTTCCACATTTCACTTGTGTCCTTCCCTGCCAGCCTATGTTCCCAACTTATGCACTTCAATTCTTGTCTGACAACATCGTATTTACCCTTCCCCCAATTGTAAACCTTGCCCTGTTGCACGTACCTATCCCTCTCCATTACTAAAGTGAAAGTCACAGAATTGTGGTCACTATCTCCAAAATGCTCCCCCACTAACAAATCTATCACTTGCCCTGGTTCATTACCCAGTACTAAATCCAATATTGCCCGTCCTCTGGTTGGACAATCTACATACTGTGTTAGAAAAGCTTCCTGGACACACTATGTTCCAATTCGTGATGCCACCGTCAAGAACAGGTAGAAATTGAGAGTATAATGAAAAATAAAAACATGTTGCTACTATTTTGGTAGCCATGGTTATCTGGTTTTTGTGTGTAAGCAATGTATCAATAAGTAGTTCCAGTTTAGCAATGTTCTGCCACCGTGGAAGTACCTAAAAGGCAGCAAACTACATACTGTAGTAGAGGGAGGCAGTATAATTAGGGGGATAAGAACTGTTCTGTCCAGCCTCGAACATCAGTCTGAAGGCTGTATTGCCTCCCTGGTTCCAGGGTTAAGCACATCCCCTTCAGGTGAAAGGGGAGGGATCCAGTTTTCATGATCCATGTGGATACCAACATTATAAATAAGACTAAAATAGGTACTGTTAAGGGATTATAAACACTTGGGGCCGCTAAATTAAGAAGAAGAACTTGCTATCTGAGCCACAAGCAAATTGATATAGGATAAATCAGATCTTGGGCGGCACAGTGGCGCAGTGGTTAGCACTGCTGCCTACGGTGCTGAGGACCCGGGTTCGATCCCAGCCCTGGGTTACTGTCTGTGTGGAATTTGCACACTTTCCCCGTGTCTGCGTGGACCTCACCCCCATAACCCAAAGATGTGTAGGTTAGGTGGATTGGCCACGGTAAATTGCCCCTTAATTGGAAAAAAAATAATTGGGGGCTCTAAATTTAAATTAAAAAAAAAAAAGGATAAATCAGGGGCGGGATTCTCCCCTACCCGGCGGGGCGGGGGGTTCCTACGTAATGGAGTGGCGGGAACCACTCCGGCGTCGGGCCGCCCCTAAAGGTGCGGAAGTCTCCGCACCTTTAGGGGCCAAGCCCTCACCTTGAGGGGCTAGGCCCGCGCCGGAGTGGTTTGCGCTCCGCCGGCTGGCGGGAAAGGCCTTTGGCGCCACGCAAGCCGGGGCCGAAAGTTCTTCGCCGGGCGATGCATGCGCAGGAGCGTCAGCGGCTGCTGACGTCATCCCCGCGCATGCGCAGGGAAGGGGGTCTCTTCCGCCTCTGCCATAGTGAAGACCATGGCGAAGGCGGAATCAGTGGGCCCCGATCGCGGGCCAGGCCACCGTGGGGGCACCCCCCCCCCCCATGGAGCCTGCCCGTGCCGCCTTGTCCCGCCGTTCAAAAAGTGGTTCAATCCACGCAGGCGGGACAGACATTCCAGCAGCGGGACTTCGGCCCATCGCGGGCCGGAGAATCGGCGGGGGTGGGCCCACCGACCAGCGCATGCGATTCCCGCCCCCGCCGAATCTCTGGTGGCGGAGAATTCGGGACACGGCAGGGGCAGGATTCACGCCAGCCCCCGGCGATTCTCCGACCCGGCGTGGGGTCGGAGAATCCCGCCCCAGATCTGAGAGTTGAATGCATGGCTGAAAGATTGGTGGGGGAGATATGGGATTCCACTGGCACCAATACTGTGGAAAGAACAAACTGTTACATTGGGACAGGCTTCACTTGAGCTGTACTAGGACCAATGTCCTGGTTAACTGAACAACTAGAACTGGAGAGAGGGCTTTAGAAGGGGGGAGGATTCAGTTGGGGGATGATTTAGAAGATTAACAAGAAAGGAGAACGAAATAGTGCAGGGTTGTGACAATGGTAATGATTACAGGAGGTTGCAGGAAGGGACTGAACATAGAAACATGAATGCACAGATGTGGTATATTTGGATTTCCAAAAGGTTTTGATATTGTGCCATTTTACCACCCGAGATAAGAGCTCATGGTGTGGTGGATAATATGGCTAGCCAACAGGAATCCGAGTCAGGAAAAATGGGTAATTTTCAAGTTGGCAAACTGACTAGTGGGGTGACACCAAAATCAGTGCTGGGGCCTCCACTGTTTGCAATCTACATTAATAGCTTGGATGAAGGGTCAAGAGTGTATTGCAGCCAAAGTTACCAACAATACAATGATGAGTGGGAAAACAAGTTGTGAGGAGGAAACAATGTTTTTGCAAAGGGATATAGATAGGTTGAGTTAGCATAATTTGGCAGATGGAGAATTATGTGTGACAGTTCCTTCTGTCTACCTTGGGAAGAAGAATAAGAAAGTATACTATTTAACTTTTTTTTTTAATTCATTTACGGGATGTGGGGATCGCTGGTTAGGCCAGCATTTCACCCTTCCCTAGTTGCCCTTCAGAAGGTGGTGTTGAGTTGCCTTTTTGAATCGCTGCATTCCTTGAAGTGTAGGTACACCTAATATGCGTTAAGGGAGGGAGTTCCAGGATGTTGCCCCAGCGACAGTGAAGGAATGGCGATATATTTCCAAGTCAGGGTGGTGAGTGACTTGGAGGGGGACCTCCAGGTGGTGGGATTCCTAGGTATCTGTTGCTCTTGTCCTTCTAAATGGTAGTGGCCATGGGTTTGGAAGGTGCTGTCTGAGGAACCTTGGTAAGTTACTGCAGTGTATCTTGTAGATGGTACACATGGCTACCACTATTCGTCAGTAGTGGAGGGTTTGAATGTTTGTGGAAGGGGGAACAATCAAGCTTTGTCCTGGATGGTTATCATAGAATTTACAGTGCAGAAGGAGGCTAATTGGTCCATCGAGTCTGCACCGGCTCTTGGTAAGAGCACCCTACCCAAGGTCCACACCTCCACCCTATTCCCATAACCCAGTAACCCCACCCAACACTAAGGGAAATTTTGGACACTAAGGGCAATTTAGCATGGCCAATCCACCTAACCTGCACATCTTTGGACTGTGGGAGGAAACCGGAGCACCCGGAGAAAACCCACGCAGACACGGGGAGGATGTGCAGACTCCGCACAGACAGTGACCCAAGCCGGGAATCGAACCTGGGACCCTGGAGCTGTGAAGCAATTGTGCTAACCGCAATGCTACCGTGCTGCCCCTAATGGTGTTGAGCTTCTTGAGTGTTGTTCGAGCTGCACTCATCCAGGCAAGTGGTGAGTATTCCATTGAAGATGGTGGACAGGTTTTGGGGGGGTCAGGAGGTGATTTACTTGCCGTAGGATTCCTAGCCTTTGACCTACCCTGATAGCCACAGTATTAATGTGGCTAGTCCAGTTCAATTTCTGATCAATGGTAACCCCCAGGATGTTGATTGTGGGGGATTCAGCGAAGGTAATGCCGTTGAATGTCAAGGGGTGGTGGTTAGATCCTCTCTTGTAATGACCTGGCACTTGTGTGGCGCGAATGTAACTTGCCACTTGTCAGCCCAAGCCTGATACTGTCCAGGTCTTGCTGTACTTGGACATGGACTGCTTTGTTATCTGAGGAGTCACGAATGGTGCTGAACATTGTGCAGTCATCTGCAAACATCCCCACTTTTGACCACCTGATGGAAGAGAGGTCATTGATGAAGCTGCTAACGATGGTTCGGCCTAGGACACTACCCTAAGGAACTCATGCAGTGATGTCCTGGAGCTGAGATGATTGACCTCCAACCGCCAGAACCATCTTGCTTTGTGCCAGATATGACTCCAACCAGCAGAGAGTTTTCCCCTAAGTGCCGCTTGATAGCACTTTTGATGACTCCTTCCATCACTGATGATGGAGTGTAGACTGATAGGACGGTAATTGGCTGCGTTGCATTTGTCCTGTTTTGTGTACTGGGTACACATGGGCAATTTTCCACATTGTTGGGTAGATGTCAGTGTTGTTGCTGTACTGGAACAGATTGGCTCGGGGGTGAGGCAAGTTCTGGAGCTATTTCAGTACTATTGCCGGGATATTGTCCGAACCTTTGCAGTAGAGATTACAAGATTATTGTGGTACAGACAAATCTGGATGAATCACAAAACGTTAGCATTCAGGTACGCAAGTAATAGGAAGGCTGATGTATTTTAGTACAAGAATTTGGAGGGAAATGTTGATCCAACTGTACAGAGCCCACACCTAATAGACTACATATGGTTTAGGCCTCCTTGTTTAAGGAGAGATGTACTTATACACCACATTTATCCCTGGGATGAAGGGGTTGTTTTTTATAAGGAAAGGTTGAGCAGTTTGGACCTTTACTCGGGAGTTCAGCAGAACGAGAGGTGATCTTATTGAAGTACAACGTTCCGAGGCATAGATGCTGAGAGGATTCTTCATTTTGTGGGGCAGATAGAACTGCAGGCATCATTTCAGAATAAGGGGTTTCCTAGAAAGTCAGAGATGCAGAGGAATTTCTTAAGGTTATTAATCGTTTGAATTCTCTACCCCAGGGAGCAATAGAGTCTGAGGGATTGAACATATTCAGGGAAGAGTTAAATAGATTTCTGATCTACAAAGAAGTTGAGGGTTCTGACAACCCGGCAAGAAAGAGAGGTTGAGGCCATAATCAGATCAGTCCTGTTATAATAAAATCTGGAAGCTGGCCACAAGAGTTGAATAACCTACTCCTGCTCCTAAGTTTTTTTTATGTTCTTTTAAAAAATCTTTTTATTCTCTTTTTTTTTTCCTCTTCTCCCCCCCCCCCCCATTTTCAACATTTTCATCAATAAACAACCAAAGAAAAATCAAAAACAGTAACAATTCCCCACACACAAGCCGCCCCCCGCTCAATATACAGACCAAAATCATCCATCCGTACTTTCCAAGTAAACAAAAACCATAAATTAACAATCCGTAAACAGTGTAACCAAAGACAACAATACTGCCAACTCCCCCCCCCCCCCCCCCCCCCCCCCCCCCGTTCAATGGCAACCAACCAACCAACCCCCCCAAGCCATGTCACAGGATGGAGAAGCTAACCTCCACCCCAACAGGACCTGCCTCTGTGCAATCAGCGAGGCGAAGGTTAACAACTTCTGCCCCGCACCCACCTGCCCGAGCCTGTCCGACCCCCCTAAAATGGCTTCTAGGGGCCCTGGGGGGGGGGGGGGGGGGGAGACACACGGTTATAACTCTGTGCCCTGCCCACTGGGCTTGGCCCGCCCGTCTCGTTGTTCCATCGAGCACCTCCCAGAATCCTCCCATCCACTTACTCTTGAAAACGGCTCACCCAGTATCTGAACCCTCCCCCAACTTTTCACACTTCCTAAGTTCATCAAAACCTGTTCTACCAGGCTCTGATAGCCAGAGCCCCTCCCCCCACCACACTCCCGTTCACTGGCCAGCTTGAACTAGCCAGTGTGGAGGCCCCTGCCCAGGCCTCACTCTCCTCCATTCCCCTCCACCCACCCGGTCCCAGGAAAACAAAGAAATCCCCTTAAACACACACAACCCCAGTGTAAGGACACAAACCCCAAAGAATCATCATTGCAAAAGAAAATCCCAACTCTTACCTTGTCCAGATAGGCAACGTCAACTCATTTAGCACATATAACAAAATGCAGTGAAAAATAGAGCTATATGCACTCCTCCACACCCCCTACCCTCAGTCCAAGACCAATCCTCAGTCCATTTCTCACTTCTGCCCCAGCCCTTCTGCCTTTACAAACACCTCCGCCACTTCCACCGTCTCAAAATAAAAGTCTTTGGAGTTGTAGGTCACCCTCAACTTAGCTGGGTACACTATGCCGAACCACTCCCTGCTCTTATACAGTGCCGTCTTCACTCGGCCGAAGGCCGCCCACCTCCTCGCCAACTCCACAGTAAAGTCCTGGTATATACGTATACCAACTCCAGCCCAATGCACCTCCCACTTCTGCTTTGCCCAACACAAGACCTTCTCCTTCAAGCGGTACCTACGGAAACAAATAATCACTGCTCTTGGCTCATTCGCCTTTGGTTTACGCCTCCACACCCTATGAGCCCGATCCAGTTCATACCACGAGGGATCGTCCCCGTTCCCCAACAGCTCCGCCAGCACCTTGGCAAAATACTCGGTCGGCCTCAGGCCATCCACCACTTCCATCACGATCCTCATATTTTGCCTCCTAGATCTGTTTTCCAGGTCCCCCACTTTGGCTCGCAGACCCTTGTTGGCCTCCACCACCCTCTGCAGCTCCTCACCCATCGAGGTGAGTTGATCACTGTGTTGCGACAAGGCCTCTTCCACTCCCTTCAGTTTCTCATCCTGCTCCTGCACCTCGGCCGATGCCCTTGATACCGCCGCCCTCACCAGGGCAATCGCCTCCTCCATCAGCATCTTCAACACTGCCATCGTCTCCTGGGTTGCCCCTGGGTCGGGCATTAAATTTTAAAACAATCAAGCCTTGAGCAGGAGCCATCCAATGTGCAACCTCCTCCTACATGCTGCCAACAGAAGTCTACAAGTTTTTATGTTCTTATGTGCTGTAGTGAAATTCTGCTCTAATTTTAGAAAGTGTAAGATCTGAATATATTGCCACAGAGTTGAGACAGCTTGTAATCGCCAAACCTATCCATTGATATATAAATTGGTACCAAAAGAAATAATTTGATTCAATGTTTAATTCATTTAAATTGGCTTCTTGATTGTCAGCGGGTGTGCCTGTGACTCTTGCGCACTTACCGACTGAAATATCGTACATGTGCGTGATGTGGTTGGGATGCGTGCTCGACATCTCTTGCAATTTCACGCACTTCCTGTTCGGGTGCACGCCTGAACTTTGTATGTAAAACTCTGGCCTTAACTTAGTTATATAACTCAAAAGTGCTCTCTAGTCAGAACAAATGGGAGGAAATGTAAAATTTTCTAGTTAGCCTTTTTGCACAGTATAGGTGGATATGTTCTGCAAATGTCATGCACAACATTGTCCTTTACCAGAATTGTAGTTACAACATTGAATGTTTCAGCATCGCATACACTCTTCGTTGAGAGGGTATTGACGGTGAACTACTGATGCTTAATTGACTTGTGAGGAGTTGGCCCAAGTCCAGTAGTACTCACCAGCAATATCTCATTATCTATTTTGTTTTGATGTGTATGACCTATTCATACAAGTGCAGTACTCTGTACGCGTGATAACCTGAAGCTTGTGCTCATTCTGCATGGGAGCTTCAGCTTGCTGTATGGAAAGGGAATATTGATCACCCCCCATGCAGCCGTTAGCTTATTTTCACCTGTAGTACCGTATTTCAAACGTCATGTGAAGGTTAAATTGGGTTGTTTGAATCAACTTTGGAATGTCTGTGCCCTAATGCTTTGGTAGTCTGACCACGACATACCTGTTCTTTTAGCACTTTAACAGTCACAACTACCCCTGAACTGTAGTTATAGTCATGTAGCTCAACTCCAACATTCTCTTCCCAATAAGTTGGTAACCTCTACCTTTCCATTTTAAAAAAAAGTCAACATTTAAGGTTAAGAAAAAAAGAAAAAAGATGTTAATGATCACTTTTTAACTATTTGTTTAATGCGTGATACTGAAGATGACACTTAGTTGCTTGTCTTATCACAGTTCGCAAAAGTGACGAAACTCTCCATGATCTCCTGACATTTTCTCCATTCTTCCTTAGGCCGGTAAGAACTGGATGTTTAACAATGCAAAAACCCCACAGCACTGTGAGCTAATGTCTGGCCACCTGAGAAACCGCATCACAGCTGAAGGAGCCCATTTCGAACTGCGCCTTCATCTGATCTACCTGATAAATGATGTGCTGCATCACTGGTTAGTATCTGATTATTAGATCTATAGCGAATCAGATCAAAGATAGAAAATCCTAAGCATATTATAGAAGATATCCAAAGCTCTTGTGTGTGGTGACAGATATATTGGGTTGGGAGGAAATCCAGCCTGTATTTGGATTTGAGCAGGAATTTGGATGTAGTACTCTGATTTATCCCCGTTCTGCAGAATCCCTTATTGTTTCTCAGTAATGTAAGTGTTCATCATGGATTCACTGTAATGGAAATGTGGTGAGGCTGCATGTGGCATCTCCAATATGCTGTGTCATGGAGTGGAGGCACATGGATATATCCTACATGATGAGTTGTGAATCCCAGCTGTACCATCCTAGCAGAGACCAAACCAAGATCAGACACACTTCCTTGAGGTTGCAGAGGAGGAAAATTGCAGGTCAACTCACCCTGGATAACCTTCCAGCACTTCCTTATGACCACTTACATAGAATGGTGCAAACACAGATCTAGTGCTTAAGGCAAGTATGTGAATGGTACAAGGAAGGGCTAAAAGGTGAAAAATTGGGGTCAAATTCTATGTTTTACCATTGCTATCAACTGTCCACATTACTAGTGTGATGCAGTTTTTTCAACACCCAGATGTCAATCTGTGTATGCCAAACATCTGAGTCTGTTAGCCAGTTCTATATATAAGACAGCTCGTGATATATAATGTCTAATCTGTCTTGAGTTAGTTTCTTTACGTATGACTGCCATAGTGTCATGGAGGTCCACAGCATTTTGGCCCGTCATGTCTGGGGTGGTCAAAAACAACCACCTAAGTATTTTACCCCATTTTCTAGCACTTGGCCCATAGCCTTGTATACTTCAGCATGTATTACTGTTCACATCCATTAAATGGGGACTGGTAATTAGATTCATGCTCACCTCCCCTTCCAGTCCTATAGGTGCGAACAGTAAACATGTGCATGTTAGTTCAAGAAACTAACCTGAAGTAGATGTTACAGATTAGCAGACACAACTTTATAGCGTATTCCACCAGACGAACATGCAGTCATAAGTCAGAGAGATTCACACATGCAGGAATGTGTTAATTACATTAAAAAAATACTGAACTGATTCGAATGTACCTAAATTTTATCGAGTAGGTCTGAGTGAGTCTGGACTCCAACCTCACTAATGAGAGCATAACCTCAACTGCACTTTGTTTCTTCTACTTCACAAAATTCTCTGACAAAATAGATTAAAACACAGACTTTAGGGGCTGTGATACTGCAAATAGACATGGATCTTTCCTCTCCACTGTTTTGAGCTCTATGGTGATGGTATCATTAACATTTCTGAAGTCAGTGGCATTGCATTTTATCATTTTACACATTTTATGTCTTGTGAAATAATTGAATATTTTCTTGTTTTTGGAGCCTGCAGTGGCTCACCTTTCTTTTGTTGTGCGTTCACAGTCAGCGGAAACAAGCTCGAGACCTGCTCGCAGCCCTACAAAAGGTTGTGGTTCCTATTTACTGCACCAGCTTTCTTGCAGTGGAGGAGGACAAACAACAGAAGATTGCACGGGTAATTCTCCCTAAATGCTCATAGTGCCAGGAGGGGGTAATAATGTGCTGTTTAATAATTTTTAATCTTATTAATCTGTGGAATGGCTGTGCCCAACCCTGTCGTCCTGGTACTGCTGAATGACCCAGGTTCCAACATCGCCCATGTCATGACCTGTGCTTCTGCTGCTTTCTGGCCAAGTTCCATAAGCTGGAGCAGCTCAGATGATTGGTGACTACATAAAATTTTAATCACATAAATATTTGTAAATATTTCAGAAACATGGATTTCCATATTTATATGATGTGTGTTGATCCAAAATATCAAACTTCAATAATTATATACTGATTTTGCAGTGTGCTACTTTATTGCTGTTTTATTTTTGTTACATCTGGGGTGATGTTAATTTTCATGTTAAAATTAGGTCATATTAGAAAATAATTTGGAAGTGCTAAATTAAACACTATTTTATCAGACAATTCCATATGTGGTGAAGGCAGATACCTGCTTAGCTAGGTACATCACTTTGTTTCATTGTGTGCATTCAAAATGCCAACTAAAGGCTAGTTGGCGGCAGATATTTCGCTCAGTTCCCTCCCCCTCCCTATCCCATCTCTGGTGTATTGTTAATAGGGCAGCCCTTGTTTTATTGCTTGTGGATTTCTGCTGCAAAACATAAATGATTTGACTGTAGGGCAGCACGGTAGCCTTGTGGATAGCACAATTGCTTCACAGCTCCAGGGTCCCAGGTTCAATTCCGGCTTGGGTCACTGTCTGTGCGGAGTCTGCACATCCTCCCCGTGTGTGCGTGGGTTTCCTCCGGGTGCTCCGGTTTCCTCCTACAGTCCAAAGATGTGCAGGTTAGGTGGATTGGCCGTGATAAATTGCCCTTAGTGTCCAAAATTGCCCTTAGTGTTGGGTGGGGTTGCTGGGTTGTGGGGATAGGGTGGAGGTGTTGACCTCTTTCCAAGAGCCGGTGCAGACTCGATGGGCCGAATGGCCTCCTTCTGCACTGTAAATTCTATGTCTATGTCTATGACTTGAGATTATCATTATGCATGATGTTGGGGTGTCTGGGTATTTTTTGTTGCTCAGACTGTGGCCATGTGACTTACGAGAATGGAGCACCATTTGCACTCAATGCCAACATGAATCATTTCCCAAAGAATGGTGGATCTTCATGCCAGTGGTCACCAACCAGTGTGCCATGAAGACCGCGAGAAAGGATTTTTCAAAAATTCATATAATTAAACAAAATCTTGGGCCTCCCGCGCATGCGCTGGCTGGGAAAGAGTCGCACATGCGTGGTTTAGATTTTGTATCTGACCAACCGGACTTGGAGCTGAAGACAAAGGTTGCATGCGCCAGCACAAAAAGTGAAAACTCAAAAAGGGCGCAGAACCCTTGGGAGAAGCGAGAGAGACAAAGAGAGGTTAAAAAAATAACAGGAGAGAGAACAGGTAGAAGTTCAAAACAAATTTCCCAGTAAGGGAAGAAGACAGAGAAAATAGGTAGTGTACCTCTAAATGTTTTTATAGTATAGAGGCTGGGAACCACTGCTTTAAAAATAATATAATAATTGCTTATTGTCACAAGTAAGCTTCAATGCAGTTACTATGAAAAGCCCCTAGTTGCCACATTCCGGTGCCTGTTTGGGCCGGTACGGGAATTGAACCCGCGCTGCTGGCCTTGTTCTGCATTACAAGCCAGTTGTTTAGCCCACTGTGCTCCAGACATTTAAGAGGGCCAGGTAGGGTAGATGGAGACAGACTATTTCCAGTGAGTGGGAGTCTTAAGCCTTGGGGACATAATCTGAAATTACAGTTGGACTTTGAGGAGCAAGCTTACACTCCCATTTCATCTTCTCCCCCCTTATTGCTTTTTTAGTCCTCTGCTTGCTTTTGAAGGCTTCCCAAATCCTCTGACTTCCTACTTGCCATATTGCCAATCCTTGCCATATTGTATGCTTTTTCCTTTGCTTTTATGCTGTCCTTGACTTCTCTTGCCAGCCATGGCTGCCTTGTCCACCCCTTAGCAAATTTCCTCCTCCTTGGGATGAATTTCTGTTGTGCCTTCCGAAAGCCGCCAAAACACTCCTGCCATTGCTGTTCAACTATCTTCCCTGCTAAGCTCCCCTTACAATCGGCTCTGGCCTGCTCCTCCCTCTTGTCTATGTAGTTAACTTTATTCAATTGTAAAACCGTTACGTATGATTCCAGCTTCTCCCTCTCTAACTGTAGGGTGAATTCTATCACATGGTGGTCACTGCCCTCTAAGGGTGTCTTCACATTAAGTTCCCGAATCAAGCCTGCCTCATTACACACCATCAAATCCAGAATTATTTGTTCCTTAGTGGGCTCTACCACAAGCTGCTCCAAAAAACCCATCTCGAAGACATTCCACAAATTCCTTTTCTTGGAATCTGCTACCAACCTGATTTTCCCAGTCTACCTGTAAACTGAAGTCCCCCATGATTATTGTAATATTGCCTTTCTTATATACCTTTTCTAGCTCCTGATTTCTTTTCTGCCCCACATCCTGACTACTGCTAGGGGGCCTGTACATAACTTCCATCAGGGTCTTTTTTCCTTTGCAATTCCACAACTCGAATCCGCAGATTCTACGCCTTCCGATCCTACATCGCTTCTTGCTATCGGTTTAAGTTAATTTCTTAACAATGTAACCCCGCCCCCTCTGTCGATCTGCCTGTCCTTTCTTGTTCTACCAATGTCGTTGGTACCTATGTGGACCACGACAACTGGATCTTTAACCTCCCACTCCAAGTCTTCTGCAACCCAGATGAGATATGCCAAACCCAAGCACCGGCAACACAACCTTCGGGACTCTTGATCCTGGTCACAGAACAGTGTCAATGCCCCTAACTATACTATCCCCAGTTACAACTACATTTCTCTTCTTTCTTCTCTCTCTCTCTCTCTCTTTCTCTCTCTCTCTCTCTCTTCCCCCCCACCCCCCATTTGACTGGCTCCCTGTACCATGGTGCTGTGAAATGAAATAAAATGAAAATCGCTTATTGTCACAAGTAGGCTTCAATAAAGTTACTGTGAAAAGCCCCTAGTCGCCACGTTCCGGCACCTGTTCGGGGAGGCTGTTACGGGAATTGAACCGTGCTGCTGGTCTGCTTTCAAAGCCAGCGATTTAGCCCTGTGCTAAACTCAACCTCCCTGCTGTCCCCGTGCCTGTCATTCCTATCACACGGGGAGCAAGAATCTCAATCTGTTGGACAAGGTCAATGGCTGAGGCTTCTGCAACCCTACATCCTGGATCCCTCTACCTGCCTCACTCGCAGCCACACCCTCCTGTCCCTGACCACTGGCTGAATTCAAGTTAGTTAGTCTAAAGGGTGTGACCGTCTCCTGAAACCAGATTCCTGCGTCCAGGTAACTCTCCCCCTCCCTGATGTGTCACACCTTCTGAAGCTCAAAATCCAGCTCATCAACTCTTGAGTCGGAGTTCCTTGAGCAACCAATACTTGCTACAAATGTATTCACTGGAAACCACAATTGCCGGAGAATTTAGAACTAGGGGTCACTGTTTACAAATTAGACGTCGCTCATTTAAGACTGAGATTAGGAGAAATCCTTTCTCTCTTGAGAGTTGCGAGTCTCGAGAATTCTCTTTCCTAAAAGGCAGTGGAAGCAGAATCTTTGAATATCTTTATGGCAACGCTCGATAGATTCTTGTTTAACAAGTGGGTAAAAGATTATTAGGAGTAGGCCGGAATGTGGGGTTGAGGTTACAATCAGATCAGCCATGATTTTATTGAATGGCGGAGCAGATTCGAAGGCCAAGTGGCCTACTTCTCCTAATTCGTATGTACATATAAGGATCGTGACTCAGAAAATCAAGAAGTAGAATCCGTATGGGTAGAGGTTAGGAGTATCAAGGGACAGAAAACACTTGTGGGAATCGTTTGTAGGCCCACTAATAGTAGTTATACCATTGGATTGAACACTAAACAGTAAATTATTGGAGCTTGTAACAAAGGCAATTCAACAGGTAGACGAGGGTAGAGCAGTTGATGTGGTGTATATGGATTTCAGCAAAGCGTTTGATAAGGTTCCCCACGGTAGGCTATTGCAGAAAATACGGAGGCTGGGGATTGAGGGTGACTTAGAGATGTGGATCAGAAATTGGCTAGCTGAAAGAAGACAGAGGGTGGTGGTTGATGGGAAATGTTCAGAATGGAGTTCAGTTACAAGTGGAGTACCACAAGGATCTGTTCTAGGGCCGTTGCTGTTTGTCATTTTTATCAATGACCTAGAGGAAGGCGCAGAAGGGTGGGTGAGTAAATTTGCAGACGATACTAAAGTCGGTGGTGTTGTCGATAGTGTGGAAGGATGTAGCAGGTTACAGAGGGATATAGATAAGCTGCAGAGCTGGGCTGAGAGGTGGCAAATTGAGTTTAATGTAGAGAAGTGTGAGGTGATTCACTTTGGAAGGAATAACAGGAATGCGGAATATTTGGCTAATGGAAAAGTTCTTGAAAGTGTGGATGAGCAGAGGGATCTAGGTGTCCATGTACATAGATCCCTGAAAGTTGCCACCCAGGTTGATAGGGTTGTGAAGATGGCCTATGGAGTGTTGGCCTTTATTGGTAGAGGGATTGAGTTCCGGAGTCAGGAGGTCATGTTGCAGCTGTACAGAACTCTGGTACGGCCGCATTTGGAGTATTGCGTACAGTTCTGGTCACCGCATTATAGGAAGGACGTGGAGGCTTTGGAGCGGGTGCAGAGGAGATTTACCAGGATGTTGCCTGGTATGGAGGGAAAATCTTATGAGGAAAGGCTGATGGACTTGAGGTTGTTTTCGTTGGAGAGAAGAAGGTTAAGAGGAGACTTAATAGAGGCATACAAAATGATCAGGGGGTTGGATAGGGTGGACAGTGAGAGCCTTCTCCCGCGGATGGATATGGCTGGCACGAGGGGACATAACTTTAAACTGAGGGGTAATAGATATAGGACAGAGGTCAGAGGTAGGTTCTTTACGCAAAGAGTAGTGAGGCCGTGGAATGCCCTACCTGCTACAGTAGTGAACTCACCAACATTGAGGGCATTTAAAAGTTTATTGGATAAACATATGGATGATAATGGCAGAGTGTAGGTTAGATGGCTTTTGTTTCGGTGCAACATTGTGGGCTGAAGGGCCTGTACTGCGCTGTATTGTTCTATGTTCTAATAGTTGTGCGGCACTTTAATCTTCACATAGACTGGATCAATCAAATTGGTAAAGGTGGTATGGAAGATGAATTTGTAGAATTCTTTCATGATGGTTTCATAGAATGACTACAGTGCAGAAGGAGGCCATTTGGCCCATCGTGTCTGCACCAACCCTCTCAAAGAACACCCTACCTCGCAACCCACCCTATGCCCGTAACCCAATGACCCCACCTAACCTTTTGAACACAAAGGGATAATTTATCACGGCCAATCCACCTGACCTGCACATCTTTGGACTGTGGGAGGAAACCAGAGCACCCGGAGGAAACTCACACAGATATGGGGAGAACGTGCAGACTCCGCAAGATGGGAATTGAACCAGGTCCGTGGTGCTGCCCCTTCTCTCCCTTGCTCTCTTCTCCCAGCTAAACCAGAGATGTGTGTAGGTCTAGACACGTGGCAGGTTCACTTCCCTGAAGAACAGTAGGGAACCTTTTGGGTTTCTAGAATAATCCAGTAGTTTTCATGGTCACATCTTCCTAGTACCGACTCCACAAATGACCAGATTCATTCAGCTCAATTTCACAACCTGTTTTTGTGGGTGTTATCTCACTTCCTTTTTTCTGTTTTAAATCAATTTCACAGGATATTAGAAGGGGAGGATTTGCAGTCGGGAAACTGAAGCCAGTTTATTGTAACCTGAAAATGCACCGTTTCCTGGAGTAATATGTTGTGGAACTGATGGAATAAAGCTATTTTAGATCTAGTCTTGTGCAGTGAGGCAGGGTTAATTAGCAATGTTGTAGTAAAAGATTCACTGGGAGGTGATCATAGTACAATTGAATTGCACATTAAGTTTGGAAACAAAGTGGGGGACGGCACGTGGCACAGTGGTTAGCATTGCTGCCTACGGCGCGGAGGATCCGGGTTCAAATCCCTGCCCTGGGTCGCTGTCCATGTGAAGTTTGCACATTCTCCTCATGTCTTTGTGGGTTTCACCCCCACAACCCAAAGATGCACAGAGGAGGTGAATTGGCCACACTAAATTGCCCCATAATTGGGAAAAAAATAATCGGGTAATCTAGATTTTTAGGGAAAAAAAGTTTTAAAATAAAATCACTTCTCAGCCTTTTGGCTAAGACCAAGCGTCAGATCAAGCTAAAGATGAGGTGTGATGCTTTTTCTTGCCTGCTTGGATCTTGTTTGTGGCTTGTGGAGATTTTTCCAATTTGAATTTAAATTTTTTTTTTGAGCAAACAATGAGATGGATTAAGGATTTGCCATGTGCACTCTGCGCATTGGCTTTGTAACTTTAAGGATAGAATTTTTTTTAAAAAATGTTTTTAAGTTTGAAAACGACATGCTCTAATCGCAAATGGGGAACTTAAACTTAAAGCCAATTACTTAGGAAGGAGGGGATAGCTGGATATGGTTTATTGGGTAAATAGACTAAAATATATGGTGGTAAATGATCAGTGAGAAACATTTAAAGAAACAATTCAACAGGTTCAACAAAAATACATCAGGGAAGGGCAGCATGGTGGCGCAGTGGTTAGCACTGTTGCCTCACGGCGCCACGGTCCCAGGTTCGACCTGGGGGGGGGGGGTCTCCGATGTGGCCTGGCCTGCGATCGGGGCCCACCGATCGGCGGGCCGGCCTCTCTGGCTGGGAGCCTCCTTTCCTACGCGCCGGCCCCTGTAGTCCTGCGCCATGTTGCGTCGGGGCCGGCGCATTGAAGGTGGCCACTGCGCATGTGCGCGTTGGCGCCGATATTACTGCGCATGTGCGCGTTGGCGCCGGCGCCACTGCGCATTCGCGGATTCCGCGGCGCACAGTTCGCGCTGGGATCGGCAGCTGGAGTGGCGCGAACCGCTCCAGCGCCGTGCTGGCTCCCTGTAGGGGCCAGAATTAGTCCTGGCAGCGGCCCGTTCACATTGTCGTAAAACGCGACGGCGTTTACGACGGCGTGGACACTCTGCCGCGGGATTAGAGAATCCCACCCCCTATTCCTGTACTCAAATCCTCTCGCTATGAAGGCCAACATACCATTTGCCTTCTTTGCTGCCTGCTGTACCTGCACGCTTACTTTCAGCGACTGATGCACAAGGACACCAAGGTCTTGCTAAGTAAACACCTCTCTCAATTTACACCAATTCAAATAATGATCTGCCTACCTATTTCACTATCAAAGCGGATAGTAGCCTCACATTTATCCACATTATTACTGCAACTGCCATGCATATGCCCACTCACTCAGCCTGTCTAAATCCCGCTGAAGCATCTCTACATTCTCCTCACAGCTCACCCTCCCACCCAACTTTACCTCACCAGCAAATTTGGAAATAATACATTTAGTTCCCTCGTCCAAATCATTAATATATAATGTGAACAGTTGGGGTCCTAGCAAAGAACCCGGCGATACACCACTAATCACTGCCTGCCAATCGGAAAAAGACACATTTACACCAACCTTTTGCTTCCTGTGAGCTAACCAGCTTTCTATCCATCTCGAGACACTACCTGCAGCCCCATGCACTTTAAGTAGTAGGTTTACTTAGTAGATTTATTAGATTAAAATAGGATTATAATAGTAGTGAGTCTGAGGATTGGGTATGTTTTAGAAACCAACAAATGGTCACCAAAAAGTTGACGATAAGGGGGGAGAAAAATAAAACTCGAAAGTAAACCAGCCAGGAATAAGTTTTTAAAAAAAAAAAAGATTATCAGAACATTTACCAGTATATAAAATGGGGAGTAGCTATTGGTTCCTTAGAAGCAGAGAAAGGAGAGATTGCCATGGGGAATGAGGAAATAGTAGGCATTGAATAAATATTTTGTGTCTGTCATCTTAAAAGATGCAGGTTACATACCCAAAATAGAAGGCAGCCTTCAGTCTAAAAAATGGAGGAAATTGAGATAATTAATGTCAAAGGAGAAAAAGTACTGGAGAAACTTAAGGAACCAAAGCTGGCAAGTTCCTAGGACTCGGTCGATGTCTTAGGTTTCGGATTCTGAAAAAAAGGGAGATACAGAGATGATGGAGGAGCAGGCTATAATTTTCCAAAATGCCTTAGATTCTGAAAAGACCCCAACAGATAGGAAGTTGAAAAAAAGACGCGTTCTATTGAAGCTTTTCATCTTGCATCGATCAAGACAGCTTGCCAGAAATACCAACAGTAAAACAGAAGAATTATACTGCATGAGAAAAGAATGCTGATTAGTTGACAAGTGGACTCTGGTAGAGGTGTTGCCATGGAGAATACAGCAGGAAACATTTTAACTACCAAGCTTTTGTTCAAATTCGAATCTGGAAAAAAACATTCTGCCTATCACACAAATGAGTAATGTGCTATATGAATTTCAGTGGCAGTGTGATGGCAGGTGTGTGGGCTGTATGTCACAACAACTGACGAATTGTGTCAAACAGCATGTCGCTTTGAAATAAAAACAGAAGATGCTGGATTAACTCAGCAGGTCTGATGGCATCTGTGGAGAGCGAAACTCCGTTAATGTTTCGAGTCTATTGACCCTTCTACAGATTTTTGTTTTTATTATATACCTTGTACCATTGTAACTGTAAACTAATGACACTAACTTTGATTTCCAGGCAGGCACTAACATTGTAGAGTGGAGTGACACCCTTGCATTAAGTTACAGGGCACATGGCAAGTCATTGACCAGCAAGCAACATAGTCAGTAATAAGACAAAACTACAATCCTTAGAGATTGTGTTTTTTTTTGTTTCCTGACTTGAAGTATATTCCAAAAGATTGTGCAGGTCTTCCATTGCCATCGTCTCCGAACAAAAACTATTGCTTTTATTATTTTTTCACAGCTGTTGCAACTGTGGGAGAAGAATGGTTATTTTGACGAATCCATTATTCAGCAGTTGCAGAGCCCGGCCCTCGGACTTGGACAGTACCAGGTTAGTAACTTGTGGTACCTGTAGTTATCTGCTGCTAGGGAAATGGTAACAAATGGCGATCATAAATGCAGACAGCTCTGTAGTTAGGTTCAACACCGTTGACATCCTCTCATTTAAATTCAGGCTTGTGGATCAGACACAAAATCTTGGGCTTGTCTCGGCAAAAAGTATCAGGCCTGTTTCCAACAGGTTTATGGCGGTGATTATTCACATACATTAAACCGTTGCAAAACACAGCACTGCAGACTGGGTGGTACACTAAGCAAGTGCACTGTCCTTTCACACCTGTGACCTGTGCAAAAACACAGTATTGATCAATGAGGTGAAAAGTTTATTTTGCTGCTCCCTTTGAGGATCCGACATAAGATGGATTTGCATAATCTTATCCCCATACTGAATGGATATTGGCCCGTGGAATTAAGCCAGCCCAAATTTGGCATTAATTGGCAGCCTAAGTTAGAGTTTGCAATTGGTGTGAAGAATTGAAAAGTGAACAGTGATGCAGTGGATGAACTGTTCTGAGGTCAGGGAACCTTTTTTTTTAAGCCATGACAACTTAACCCTACACCTGACCATGCTGGATTTGGTTTGGGAATATGTGATATTGTGACTGGATGATGAGTTTAAGACCCTTTTTTTAACACCACAGTATTGTTAGTAAATGAAACATCTAGCATTAAGCACCATGCAAACAAACTTATGTTTGGGGGGGAAAATTCAAGGGGGAAAAAAGTATAGCCCACTATTGCAATGGAGGCAAACACAGCAGTCAATTTGTGCAGTCTTCGAGCAAATGAAATAACTGACGAGACCACATATTTTTCAAAAGCAAAATACTGCAGATGCTGGAATTCCAATATAAAAACCAAGTGCTGGAACATTCCAGCACACTGGCAGCATCTGTGGGGAGAGAAACAGAGTTAACATTTCATGCCCAATATGTTTTCTTTGGAATTGAGACCCTTCAGCTTAATGCCCAAGCCTATACTTTATTTTGCCATACTTTTCACTTTATATTGGTCTTGTCTCTGCCAGTAATATTCCTGAATTTAATTTAATTTTTCTGTCTGGTGCTTCCTACAGGCCTCTCTCATAACAGAATTTGCAGCTGTGGTTCAGCCCATTCAAATGGCATTCCAGCAACAGATCCAGACCCTGAAGGCCCAGCACCAAGAGTTTGTGGACAACCTCACCAAGCATCAACACCAGCCGCCCCAACCACCATCGCAGCCTCAGCCGCAGCCCCAACCCCAGCCACAACCTCAACCACTACGGGAACCTGAAGCTCCACCACCACACATCCCAATGCCTCAGAGCCAGGACCTGCCTCCTCTTTCACCAACAGAGGCATCAGGTGCAGTAATGGTAGAGATGGAACAGTTGAGACATGAAGTGAAGTGTTAATACCTTGAATGAATTAGAGAACTGTATGCAAAAAAAATAAAAATCATTATTTTCTTTCCTTGTACCTCCTGAGTAAAACTCCATTCTGCTTAGAGAATCGTGCATTAGGCTGCTGACCTTTTTAAAAATAAATTTAGAGTGCCCAATTCATTTTTCCAATTAAGGGACAATTTAGCATGGCCAATACACCTACCCTGCACATCTTTGGGTTGTGGGGGTGAAACCCACACAGACGCGGGGAGAATGTGCAAACTCCACACAGACAGTGACCCAGAGCCGGGATCGAACCTGGGACCTCGGCGCCGTGAGACAGCAATGCTAACCCACTGCGCCACTGTGCTGCCCCAGGCTGCTGACCTTTTAATGCTGATGCGACTTCACTTTTCAGAATGAGAAAGGCCCAAGAGGAATCGCTCTGAATGAGCAAACCCCTATGTTCTGAATTCTGATATGGGTCCCTCGTCTGGGATTAGAGAATAATTGGAGCAAGTTGCATTCTTTGCAGACACAATTAGTGTCAAGACGAGATACTGTGTTTCTCCTTTTTTGAGAGTGAAAAGTTTAGAAAACACACCAGGCGTATTGAAGAATCCACATTTGACTTTCTACAGTCAAATTACACTACCCTCTTAGGTTTTCTTATTCTGCCTAAAACGTTCATGTGTCCTATGTTGGAGTCGTATAGAACAAGGTCACTGTGTCTCTAATCGCAGTTAACCTTTCACTGCAATAGGTATGTCCTGAAAGACTACTTGTAGAAAGGGAGTGCCCCATAGCCTGTGGACAGGGTGATTGCCACGTGCGTTGAATAGCTAGAATTAAAAAAAATTTTTTTTTTTTTTTTTTTTTTTTAAGAGTACCCAATTTTTTTCCAATTAAGGAGCAATTTAGCATGGCCAATCCACCTACCCTGCACAGCTTTGTGTTGTGGGGGTGAGACCCACGCAGACACGGGGAGAATGCGCAAACTCCACACGGACAGTGACCCAAAATCGGTATCGAACCCGAGTCCTCAGCACCGCAAGGCAGCAGTGCTAATCATTATGCCACCGTGCTGCCAGAATAGCTAGAATCTTACCAATAGCATTTGTGTTTATAATTTTGTAACATGGAACTCAGTCTGAGTTTGTGTTTGCTGAGTGCTGTTGAGAGGAATCCACTTTTAAAATCCACTGACTGTGTTACAGATGAGGCCAAGCCTCCACACCCACTCCCTGAAAACGTGTCAAGTGGAGGACAGGAGCCCAGTCCAGCAGGACAGAGAGGGCCTGGGCAGCATGAGCACTCTTCTTCTAAGCCACCATGGTTTGAACGACCTGCTATGCCACTCTGGGGCCAACAGCAACAGGTACTGGTTCAGGTTTGGGGGGTATTTTCAGCATTGAACAAGGGGTGTGTGTGATGGATATCACGTTCGCCACAAAATTCGGTTTGAAATAAGGACCAGGATAAGCAGCAGAAATTAACAGATCAAGTATTTTAATTCAAAGTGAAATAAAAGGTCTTTTAAAAAGTCATCATTTGCTGCAGGGAACTTTAACTGACCTGAAGGGTCATTAAACATTCCAGACATGTAAGGAGAAATCCTTGAATTGACAGATCATAAATTCTTCAGATCACCTCCCTGCAATTATAAAAACTTAAGCCGTGAGACAGGAAAGTCCTCAGATAAACAGAACAACAAATCCTTCCTTAACTATATAACTTTTTGACATTTAAAATAACACCCTTGGAAAAGTGTCTATTTTGACAATCTATATATCTAAGAAACTGGACACATTAAAATAGACAGACCTCTTAAACAAACCCCTCTTCACCAATATATCTTAGACACCTGACATTCAAGCAGACACTAAGATCATTAAACGCATATTGCTGATAACACAGCAAATTCACCATTTGGCTATCGGCAATTAACCAACATTAAGTGACAGGAAGAAACCTTGACTGAATTGAGGATTTTATGTATAAAAAGGGGAGGCATTTTAGCGAAATCTTCTCATTCAGCTCTGCTGAAGTGAGTAAAGGTCTGTTCAAACAACTTGCCCCGTGGTTCTTTGTAAGTATGTTTCTATTAAACTTCTTAGAAATGTATTTGAAATTGATAGGAGATATTTTAGGATTTTCCAAGTTTTAGATATATCATTCTCTGAAGAGAAGTTAGTTTGTTAGCAGATAACAAAGGACTGTTAACGGTTTTATATTCTTAGCAGACTAAGAACTGTTAATCAATTTATATTTTTAACTCTGCAATTCTGTATGTATCAATTGAGAGTATTTTACAATAAAACTACTTTTATTAAAAATTAAACTATGTAGACTTACTCTCAAGTTTAAAATCCTAGACACTCATTTCGCAAGTCTTAAATGACTAGGACCTACAACCGACAGAGATAACGATTTAGTTCAGAGATATCTATCCAAACTTTTTCCATGGAAAGTAACTGAAATCTCGTTTAACTGTTTGAGACCCGGAAAAGCATTCTCCCTTTGTGAGAACTATTCTGAGTCTTGGGAGAGAAACAGATTTCCCTCTTTTCGTGGGTTTACCGAAATGACAGGTTAGTAAGAAAGTATTATCAGGTCCGGAATTACCTAAATCCGTCAAGTGTGTGTGTGTGTGTGTGTGTGTGTGTGTGTGTGTGTGTGTGTGTGTGTGTGTGTGTGTGTGTGTGTGTGTGTGTGTGTGTGTGTGTGTGTGTGTGTGTGTGTGTGTGTGTGTGTGTGTGTGTGTGTGTGTGTGTGTGTGTGTGTGTGTGTGTGTGTGTGTGTGTGTGTGTAGACTTTCTGAAGCAATAGTTAATGATTTTTGTATGTTACAATATAATGATGCATGTGTAAGCAGGTTTCAACAGATAACACTGCCTTGAAGGAGACATATTGTTTGACTAATTGCCCTTTAATTTTAACATGCTATAAAGAGAAATGTTATGTGCAGAAAGAGGCCACTCCGTCCATAGTGTATGCCTCAGACCAAAAAGAGAAAAAGGAAACTAGCTGCTCATTTTTATCCCATTTTCCAGCACCTAGTCCATAGCTTTGCAGGTTACAGCACTTGCAGATGTAGATCCAGGTACCTTTTAAATTAGTTGAGCGTTTCAGCCTCAACCACCAACTTAGATAGTGAATTCCAGATGCCCACCACCCTTTAAGTTAAAACGTTTTCCCTCATGTCCCCTCTAGATCTTGTACCAATCATCTTAAATCTATGCCCCTTGGTAATTGCCCCCCTCAGCTAGGAGAAACAAGTCTTTCCTGTCTAGGCCCCTCTAAATTTGTACACCTCAATAAGGTCACCCCTTAGAGCCTCTGTTCTAAGGAAAACAGCCCTAGCCTATCCAATCTCCCCATGTAGCTACAATTTTCAAGCCCTGACAAATTTCTTATAAATCTCCTCTGCACTGTCTGCAAAGCAATTATATACTTCCTGTAATGTGGTGACCAAGACGGTACACAAAATTCCAGCTGTGGCCTCAGCAGCATTTTATACAGTTCCATCATTATATCCCTGCCTTTGTCTTCAATACCTCACCCAAAAAAGGAAAGCATTCCATATGCTTTCTTGACCACCTTTATCTACCAGATTGTCCCGCTGCCTTGAAGGACTTGTGGACATGCGCTCCAAGGTCTCCCACTTACTCAAACCCTCTCAATAACTTCCCATTTATTGAATATTCCTTTGCTTTGTTGGTCCTCCCCAAATACATAGCCTCACACTTCCGAATTGAATTCCATTTGCTACTTCTCTGCCCACTCAACCTAACCATTGATGTCACTCTGGAGTTGACAGTTATCCTCTTCACTATCAACAATACAGACAATTTTTGTGATATCTGCAAATTTCCCAATTATGCCACCTAATTTAAGTCTAAATCGTTGATATATACAACAAACAGCAAAGGCCTCAAGACTGAACCCTGTGGAACACCAGCGGAAACTGTTTTCCACTCGCAAAACATCCATCGACCATTATTCTTTGTTTCCTGTCACTGAACTAATTTTGGATCGAACCTGCCACCTTCCCCTGTATCCCATGGGATGTCACTTTTCTGACCAGTCTGCTGTGTGAGACTTTGTCAAATGAAATCTATGTTGACTATATCCACTGCAGTACCCTCATCAGTCTTCCTTATTACTTCCTCAAGAAATTCTATCAAGTTAGTAAGACACGATCTTCCCTAACAAAACCATGCTGACTATCCCTGATCAATCTGTGCTGTTCCAAGTGACAGTTTATCCTGTCTCTCATAATTGTTTCCTGTCTTCTCATAATTTGCCCACCACTGAAGACTGCCCGGCCTACAGTCTTCTGGCCTATCCCTTACACCCTTTCTAAATAATGGTACATGTTCACAGACCTCCAATCCTGTGATACCTCACCTGTATCTAGTGAGGATTGAAAAACAATCCTCCGAGCATCCGATATTTCCCTACCTTCAACGGCCTGGGATACAATCCATCTTGCTCTGGTGATTTATCCATCTTCAAGGATGCTAGTCCCTCCAGTACTTCCTCTTATTCCATCTAATATTCCACACTTCTCTTTAACTAGGATGTTTGAATCCTCCCTCTCCTTCGTGAAGACAGAGAAAAAAATACTCAATGAGAACCCTGTCCACATCTTCAAGGATGGGATACTGGTATTTTGGTATATTGTTATATTAGTGAGTTGCAGATTCCCTTTGCTGCCCCAATCTATGCTTTGGTTCTCTCATAAACATCAGCCAGAGAGTAAAATCGGGGAGGGTATAAATCGGGTTTTCAACCCAAACTTGTCCCGTTTCTGCGTTCCCGTTCACGCTGGGTGAGTTAGGTTAAGTTGTGCAAACCCACTTCATTGTCAAATTTATTTGACTTGGAGCTCATTGTTGAATTGTGCCACTTACTTCAGTTCACATCTGGTCTGTAGAGCTGTTTTTTTAAAGAAAAGCCAACCAGCCTGGCTAACTGCAGTTTAAACCATGCTAGGCAAAATGCTCAATTAGCAGTTTTGGTGCTGTACGTTGCATGTAATTTGAGTAGTCTGAGCACATCTTTCTCTTTTTACTACCAGTTTGACCAGGGGTTTAATGCTCCACATCAAGGACCACCTCATTGCCAGCCCTGGAATAACAATCACGAAGGGATGTGGAATGATCAGCGGGAACAAAATTGGAACAACCAACGAGAAGCTCCATGGAACAACCAGCACGAACCATCCTGGAATAATCAGTTTGAACCTCCATGGAACAACCAGCATGAGCCGCCCTGGGGGGGACAGCGGGACCCACCATTCAGAATGCAACGACCCCCCCACTTCCGCCAGCAGCCCCCATTCCCGCCACACCAGCAACACCCACCATTTAACCAACCTCCGCACCCCCACAATTTCAATCGCATTCCTCCGCGGTTCATGCAGGATGACTTTCCTCCCCGACATCACTTTGATCGTCCCCCTTATCCTCCTCACCATTTTGATTATCAACAGGGAGACTTTCCACCAGGTAAACAAACCTAAGCATCCTGTTCAAAGAAAACATTGTGTAGTTCAGTTCTTACTGAACAGTTTTTAATCCTTTGCATTATTTCGACTTTAAGCTGATTTCAAATACTTGTTTTGTATAAAAGGTTTTTTTTTTTTTTTGTTTTGTCCAAATTCTGACCGTGCAGAGAAAGAATTTATACAGTTCCTTTCACAATCTCGGGCTGTCCCGAAGCACTTTACAGGCTTTAACAGTACATAAGAACATGAGACTTGGGAGCAAGAGAAGGCCATATGGCTCTTCAAACCTGCTGTGACTTTCTTTTTTTACAATATTTTTTTATTCTCTTTTTTCACATTTTCTCTCAAATTTACACCCAACAATAATCAGTAACGAATGTAATCAAACCCCATATCAATAACAACAATCCCATCCTTCCACCAAACTCCCAACATTAGCCCGCATTTTAACATAAACAATTGACAAAGAGGAATCAGGAATCACCCATTGTCACCATTAACACATACAGTCCCCCTCCCCCCAACCTTCTCAGCCCCCAACTCCCCTAATTTTCGATGCGATCCAATTCTCGAAAAGTGCATAATGAATAACGATCATGAATTGTAGAACCCCTCCATCCTTCCCCTCAGTTCAAATTTGACCTTTTCAAGAGTGAAGAATTCCAGCAGGTCCCCCGCCACGCCAGGACACAGGGTGGAGAGGTTGATCTCCACCCTAACAGGACCCGCCTTTGGGCGATCAACGAGGCGGAGGCTACAACATCTGCCTCTGCGCCCGTTTCCAACCCCGGCTGGTCCGACATCCCGAATATGGCTTCCCGAGGGTCCGGGTCCAGTTTCACGTGCACCACTTTAGAGATTACCCTAAAAACCTCCTTCCAGTAATCCTCCAGCTTTGGACAGGACCAAAACATATGAATGTGATTTGTGTGGCCCCCCTGCAACGTTCACATACATCTTCTGCCCCCTCAAAGAGCTGGCTCATTCTCGCCCTTGTAAGGTGCGCTCTATACACCACCTTCAGCTGTATCAGCCCCAACCTCGCACACGAGGTGGAGGCATTCATCCTCTGGAGCACCTCACACCAGACCCTCCTCCATACCCTCTCCCAACTCTTCCTCCCACTTTGCCTTGATCCCTTCTAGTGGCGCCTTCTCCTCCTCCAAAATAGCCCCGTAAACCGCCGACACTACCCCCTTCTCCAGGCCCCCTGTCGCAAGCACCTCCTCCAGCAATGTGGAAGCCAGTTCTACTGGGAAGCTCTGTATCTCCTTTCTGGCAAAGTCTCGAACCTGTACGTATCTAAATATTTCAGCCCATACTTCGTTCCCAGCTCCTTCAATCCCACAAAACGACCCCCAAGAAACAAATCTTTTAGTGTCCTAATTCCTTTCTCCTCCCATCTGCGAAAATTTCCATCCCATTTCCCTGGCTCAAATCTATGGTTCCCCTGAATCAGCATTCCCTTGACCCTGCCCCCAACCCGAAGTGCTGTCGAAACTGCCTCCAAATTCTCAGCAAAGTTATTAATACCAGACTCACCGAGTATCTCCCCGGGGCCGCCGGGAACGGCGCTGTCGCTAGCGCCTTCAATCCCGACCCCCTACCCAAACTCTCCTCCATTTTGACCGACTGGTAATCAACCCCTCTGACCCAGCTCCGCACCTTCTCCACATTCGCCGCCCAGTAATAATACATCAGGTTCGGAAGACCCAAACCCCCTGCCTGCCTTACTCTCTGTAGTAGCACCTTTTTATTTCTGGCCACCTTCCCTCCCCATATGAACGAGGTAATTGTCCCTTCAATCTCTCTAAAAAATGCCTTTGGCAGGAAAATCGGCAGGCATTGAAATATAAACAGGAATCGCGGTAGCACATTCATTTTAACCGCCTGTACCCGACCCGCCAGTGCCATAGGGAGACCATCCCACCTTGCCAGATCAGCTTTCACCCTCCCCACCAAACTAGAAATGTTTAACCTACCCCCCCCCCCCCCCCCCCCCCCCCCCCCCCCCCCGGCAACCTGCACTCCCAGGTGTCTAAAATGAGTCCCTGCCTTACGGAATGGCAACACCCTCATCCCTGCCCCCACCCTTGGCCAAGACACCACAAAATATTCACTCTTGTCTCGATTTAATTTGTACCCTGAGAAAGACCCAAACACCCGAAGCAGTTCCAGTATTCCCCCTATTGACACACTTGGTTCCGACACGTATAATAACAAGTCATCGGCATATAAGGACACCCTATGCTCTATCCCCCCGCACTATCCCTTTCCATACCCCCGAACGTCTTAATGTGATGGCCAATGGCTCAATCGCGAGTGCAAACAGCAGGGGACACATAGGACATCCCTACCTAGTCCCACGGTGGAGAGGAAAGTATTCTGAGCTGATGTTATTTGTGCAGACACTGGCCCTCGGCTCCTTATATAATAGCTTTACCCAGTCCACCAATCTGGGTCCAATTCCAAACCGCTCTAGAACTGCCATCAAGTACCCCATTCTACCCGGTCAAACGCTTTCTCAGCGTCCAATACCACAACCGCCTCTGTTTGCTTCCCCTCCATAACCATGTTCAGTACCCTCCTAATGTTCAAAAAGAGCTGCCTCCCTCTCACAAACCCCGTTTGATCTTCACCTATCACCTTTGGGAGGCACTCCTCTAGCCTACTTGCCAGTACCTTCGCCAATACCTTTGCGTCCACGTTTAAAAGTGATATGGGCCTATAAGACCCACACTCCGTCAGATCCTTATCTTTCTTAAGCAACAGGGAAATCGATGCCTGCCCAAAGTTTGTGGTAACATCCCCTTCCCTATCGCCGCCTCAAACATCCCCACCATCAGCGGTACCAGCTTATTTTTGAATTTTTAAATAATATTCCACCGGAAACCCATCCGGCCCTGCCACCTTCCCCGGCTGCATCCTCCCAATCGCATCTTTTATCTCCTGCTCCACTATCGCCCCCTCTATTGTAGCCCTGTCTCCCTCCCCTAACCTCGGGTACTCCAGCCCATCAAGAAATTCCTGCATCTCCCGGCCTTCCCCAGGTGGCTTTGACCTGTACAACCTCTCATAGAATTCCTTACAGACCTTGTTAATCTAATCTGGAGCTACCACCAACTTCCCTGCCCTGTCCCGCACCTGGACAATTTCCCTTGCTGCAGCCTCCCTACGGAGTTGACCCGCCAACATACGGCCTTCTCTCCATGCTCGTAAACTGCCCTCCTTGCTCGCCTCAATTGGCATACCTTGGCGTACCGCTTTCCTGGTAGATAGTCGGTCAAAGCTCGCCTGGAGTTTCTGCCTCTTTTCCAACTGCGCTGGGTCCCCATCTTCTGCATACCTCCTGTCTACCTCCAGCATCTCATCTATTACCTTCTGACGTTCCAACCTCTCCTCTTTGTCCAGCCTAGCCTTGAACGAGATCACCTCACCCCCTCATTGACCGAGATCACCTCACCCCTCATTGAACGAGATCACCTCACCCCTCATCCTGCTGTGTCTTTCTATAAGATCAAGGCTGACTTGCTTGTAGTTTCAACTCCACTTTCCTGTCTGAAAACCCCATTACCCTCAACTCCCTTGACCACCAAAAATGTAACTTCACCTTGAATAAATTCAATGATCCAGCCTCCAATGCTTGCTGGGGAAGAGAATTCTACAGATTAACAATCATACAATTTCATAGAATTTACAGTGCAGAAGGATGCCATTCGGCCCATCGAGTCTGCACCGGCTCTCGGAAAGAGCACCCTACCCAAGGTCAACACCTCCACCCTATCCCCATAACCCAGTAACCCCGCCCAACACTAAGGGCAATTTTGGACACTAAGGGCAATTTACCATGGCCAATCCACCTAACCTGCACATCTTTGGACTGTGGGAGGAAACCGGAGCACCCGGGGAAACCCACGCACACACGGGGAGGATGTGCAGACTCCACACAGACAGTGACCCAAGCCGGAATCGAACCTGGGACCCTGGAGCTGTGAAGCAATTGTGCTATCCACAATGCTACCGTGCTGCCCTATCCTCTGATAGAAAGAAATTCCCTCCCATCTCTGTCTTAAAAAGGGGACCTCTTATTCCTCAGTCATAGCCACCCCACAACAGGAAACATCTTCCTGGTATCAACCCTTTCAAGTCCCCTCAGCATCTTGTATGTTTCAATAAGATCACCTTTCATTGTTCTAAACTCCAATGGGTGTAGACTCAACCTTTTCCACCTTTTTTCATAAGATAATTCCTTCTCCCTAGGAATCGGGAGAGAGTGAGCCTACTCTGAACTGCTTCTAACGCAGCAAATCTTTTCCAAAATAATGAGGCCTAAACTGCACACACTGGTTGGGATTCTCTGATCCTGAGGCTAAGTGCTGACACCGTCGTAAACAGCGTCGCGTTATACGACGGGATCAGCAAGCCCCCAGGAGCAGCGATCCTGAGCCCTACAGGGAGCCAGCACGACACTGGAGCAAAACCCGCAGCTCTAGCTGCCTATACCGGCATCAAACGGGTGCCGAGGGTCTGCGCATGCGCGCTAGCTTCCTTCGCGCCGGCCCCGATGCAACATGGCGTAGAACTACAGTGGCTGGCGCGGAGTAAAAGAGGCCCTTACCAGGAGAAGCCGGCCTGCCGATCAGTAGGCTTCGATTCCGGGCCAGGCCACGGTGGAGGCCTCCCCCTGGGGTTGGAACCCCACCAGGCCACCCCCCACAGGATGGACGCCGAGGCCCCGCTGGTAAGACCACATGTGAACGGCGCGGGTGGGACCCAGATCTCTCTCTATACTGAATTCTGCAATCTCCATTTAACTAGTATACTGCTTTTCTATTCTTCCTGCCACGTGGACAAGTTCATATTTTCTCACATTCTCCACGTCATATTTTTGCACAATTACTTAACCTGTCTATCCCTTTACCTCCTCTTGACAACTTGCTTCCTATCTTGGTGTCACCAGCAAACGTAGTTACCATACATTCAGTCCTTTCATCCAAGTCATTGATTTTAATTGTAAATAGATGAAGCTCCAGCACTGATCCCTTTGGCACTACACTAGTTACAGCTTGCCAACGTGAAAAATATACATTTATCCCACTTTCTTGTTGTTGTTAGCTAACCAATTCTTTATCCATGTTAATCGTGTAATAATCTTTGATGTGACACCTTAGCACCTTTTGGAAATCCAAATACACCGCATCCACAGGCTCCCCTTTATCCTCCTTGCTTCCTACTTCCTCAAAAAACTCTTAATACAGAGAATGATAATCCAGAGAGTGAGTTCAGCTTTTTAATTTAGCCCCTAACTACTCATCCCTAAGCAGAATGTCCTTCCTAGTCTTATCTGTGTCATTGGTACTCGCATGGAACATAACAACTGGATCTTCTCCCTCCAACTGCAAGTTCCAGCCCTGAGCAATTGTTCCAAACACAGCATCGGGCAAGTAACACAGCCACCTGGACTCCTGTTCTCGGCTGCAGAGGCGGTGTTTATTCCCTACTACCACAACAGTACCATTCACTCCCCCCACTAAAATACTTCCTGCAAAGCGCTGCCCTGGTCAGTTCACTCATCCACCTTGCAGTTTCTTCTTGCATTCACACAAGCATCAAGAACCTCAAACATGTTGGACAATTGTAATGACTGAGGTTCCTCCATTTCTACTATCTCAGTTCCTTGACCTGCCTCACTTGCAGTCACACCCAGTGTCCTTGACCAGTGAGCAAATCAGCTGATCCTATTCTAAGGGCTGTGATTGCCTTCTGGAACAAAGTGACAAAGTAATATTCCCACTCCCTGATGCATTGAAGTGTCCGTATCTCAGTCACCCGCTTATTGACTCTGACCCAACGCCCTTCAAGCCGCAGAAACTTACTTTAGATGTGGTTGTCTTGGATCACACTGGCATCCACCAGTTCCCACAAACTACAACAGCAACGCATCACCTTCTCTGCAATCTTTATTGTGTGAGAGTTAATTTATAATTAATAAACCCTACTGCAATAAGCTTTACTACTGCTGGTAAACCTTACTATTCCTAATCAAACTTCACAATTAGTAATACATTTCCTGAGGTTTGAAAGATGAACAAGCAAAATACTCAACAATCAATTACCTTCCTGTTTCCTTGTGACACATTCTGACCACAGATTGAGCAGCACCCTGCAGCTTTATGGGTTCTTTCCGAACTCCCACTGCTTTGAGGGCTCTCTCTCTGAACTCTCGCTGCTTTATGGTCTCTCTCCACACTCCCATTGCTTACGGGCTCTCTCTCCAAACTCCCACTGCTTTGTGGGCTCTCTCTCCAAACTCCCGCTGCTTTGTGGGCTCTCTTTCCGAACTCCCACTGCTTTATGGTATCTCTCCAAACTCCCACTGCTTTGGGCTATCTCTCCAAACTCCCACTGCTTTGTGGGCTCTCTCTGAACTCCCGCTGCTATATGGTCTCTGAACTCTCACTGCTTCGGGCTCTCTCTCTCCAAACTCCTGCAGCATTATGGGCTCTCTCCAAACTCCTGCAGGTTTATGGGCTCTCTCCCTCTCCAAAGTTCCATTGCTCTATGGGCTCACTCTCACGGGCACAAGAAATAGGAGCAGGGGTGGACCACATGACCACCGAGTCTGCTCCAACATCAATATGATGATGGCTGATTATGAGCTTCAACTCCAATTTCCTGCATGCTCCCCATCTCACTTAATTTCCCTAGAGACCTAAAATCTGTCTATCCCAGCTTGAAATGTATTCAACAGTGGAGTATCCGTAATCCCCCAGGGTAGAAAATTCACAACCCTTTGAGTGAAGTGATTTCTCCTCATCTCAGACCTAAATGATTGACCCCTCATCCTGAAACTGTGCCCACATGTTCTGGTTCTCTGACGAGCGGGAACAATCTCTCAGCGCCTACCCTGTGCATTTCAGTGAGATCTCTTCTCATTCCTCTAAACTCCAGTGAATACAGGCCCAATTTCCTTAGCTCTTCGTCATAAGACAACTCTCTCAACCCAGGGGCCTATTTAGTGAACCTTTGCGATGCCATTTCCAGTGCAACTATACCCTTGCTTAAATGTGGTGACCAAATCCACGCAGAGTATTCCAGATGTGGTCTCACCAAAACCCTGTACAACTGTAGCAAGACTTTTTTATTCTTGTACACCAATCCCTTTGCAGTCAAAGTCAGCATGCCATTTGCCTTCCTAATTGCTTGCTGCACCTGCATGCAAACGTTCTCTGTTCCTTGGACAAGCACACCCACATCTCTGAACATCAACACTGCAAGTTTCAGAACTTTAAAAAAAAAAAAAAATCTGCTTTTCTATTCTTAGAACCAGAGTGAGTAACTTCATAGTTCCCTACATTGTGTGCCATCTGTCATCTTGGTAACACACTCACTTAACTTGTCTATATCTCTTTGCAGCCTTCCTGTGTCATCCCCACAGAGTACCTTCCACCTAGCTTGGTATCATCAACAAACATAGTTTCATTACTTTCTGTCTCTTCATCTAAGTCATTAATACACATTGTAAATAGCTGAGGCCCCAGCGCTGATCCTTGTGGCATCTCGTTATTCGCTGCCTGCCAGCTTGAAAAAGTCGTATTTACGCCCACTTTTTCTTTTCTATTCTCGAACCAATTCTCTACCCATGGTAAAATACTATCCCCAATTCCATGAGCCCTTATCTTGCCTATTAAACTTTTCTGTGGCACCTTATCTAATGTCTTTTGGAAATCCATCTACTGGTTCCCTTTTATCTACCCTACTAGTTATATCCTCAAAAAACTCTAATAAACTTGTCAAACAGGATTTCCTCTGAGTAAAACCATGTTGACTTGGTCTAATCATACTATACTTTTCAAAGTGTATTGTCAAGACTTCCTTAATAGGGGGCATTGGTAACGGCACCGCTGCCGCTCTCGGCGACAAAATACACCACAAGCCCGGTGATGGCAGCAACACTAAAGATCTGGGGCCAGTGGAGAAGACACAGGGGTGCAATGGGAGCATCGGTGTGGTCCCCGATCAGGGGTAACCACCGGTTTGTCCCGGGGAAGATGGACGGGGGGTTCCAAGGCTGGCATCGGGCGGGGATAAGAAGAATGGGGGACCTGTTCATTGACGGGACATTTGCGAGCCTGGGGGCACTGGAGGAGAAATTTGAGTTAGCCCCGGGAAATGCATTTAGATATATGCAGGTGAGGGCTTTTGTGAGGCGACAGGTGAGGGAATTTCCCTTGCTCCCAGCACAAGAAGTTCAAGATAGGGTGATCTCGGGGGTATGGGTCGGGGAGGGCAAGGTGTCGGAAATATACCAAGAGATGAAAGAAGAGGGGGAAGCGCTAGTAGAAGAACTGAAAGGTAAATGGGAGGAGGAGCTGGGGGAGGAGATTGAGGAAGGGCTATGGGCCGACGCCCTGGGTAGGGTTAATACCTCCTCCTCGTATGCCAGGCTCAGTCTGATACAATTTAAGGTGGTTCACAGAGCGCATCTGATGAGGGCGAGGCTGAGTAGGTTCTTTGGGGTAGAGGATAGATGTGAAAGATGTTCAGGGAGCCCGGCGAACCATGTCCATATGTTTTGGTCATGCCCGGCATTGGAGGGGTTCTGGAGAGGAGTGGCGGGAGTAATATCCCAGGTGGTGAAGGTCCGGGTCAAGCCAAGCTGGGGGCTAGCAATATTTGGAGTGGTAGATAAGCCGGGAGTGCAGGAGGCGAAAGAGGCCGGAATTCTAGCCTTTGCGTCCCTAGTAGCCCGGCGAAGGGTCTTGCTATTTTGGAAGGAGGCGAAGCCCCCTAGCCTGGAGGCCTGGATTAACGACATGGCGGGGTTCATAAAATTGGAGAGAATTAAGTTCGCTTTGAGAGGGTCTGCACAGGGGTTCTACAGGCAGTGGCAACCGTTCCTAGAATATCTCGCGGAGCGTTAGAAGAAGGTCGTTCAGCAGCAGCAGCAACCCTGGGGGGGGGGGGGGGGGGGGGGAACGAGAGACTGTTTGAGGGGATGGATGAGCGGGAGATAACATGGAGGGTGGGGGGGAAACGGTACGCGCGGCCAAGAGCCAGTGTATAAAGCTATGTAAATATACCATCTTGCCATGTTGCTCAGGGAGAATTTGCGCTATTTTGTTACGGGGGGCGGGGGGGATTGTTTGTAAGGGGAAAAAAGTTGTGTTGTTAAAAAACCTTAATAAAAAAATATTTTTTTTAAAAAAGACTTCCTTAATAATCGATTCCAGCATTTTCCTAAAAACTGATGTCTAGCTAACTGGCCTACATCTTCCTGTTTCCTCCCTCCTTTCTTGAAAAGTGGAGTAACATTTCCCAATTTCCAATCTGCTAGGAGCGTTCCAGAACTTAAGGAGTTTTGGAAAATCATAATATATCTATGGTCTCTGCAGCTATCTCTTTTAGAACACTAGATGTAGACCATCAGCCCCTGGGATTTGTTGGATTTTAGTTCCTCAAGCTCTGTTTTCTCTGCTGATATTAATTTTCTCACTCTTTTTAGCCCCTAGGTTACCATCTATTTTTGGTATGCAAAACAGACAAAAAATATTTGTTCAATGCCTCTGCTATTTCCTCATTCCCCAGGATAATTTCCCTGATCTTTGCATCTAAGGGACCAATGTTTTACTTCGCTACTCCCTTCCTTGTTATATACTTATAACAGCTCTAACAATCTGTTTTATATTCCTGGCTAGTTTACTCCCATTATATTTTTTCCCTTTTTATCACCTTTGTAGTGGCCCTCTGCCACTTTCTAAAACACTCCCAATCCTCACACTCACCATGTTTTTTGCCACATTGTAAACTTCTCCTTTTAATCTAATACAATCCTAACTTCCTGAGTGAGTCATGGATGGGTCTCTCATTGAGTTTTTGTTTTTCAATGGATGTATTTTTGATTTTGAATTGTTTCTTCAAATGTTTCTCACTGTTCATTTACCTCCATACCTTTTAGTCTATTTCCCCAATTAAATCTTCTCTGGCCACAGGAGAGGTGCCAGAGGACTGGAGGACAGCTAATGGGGTGCCATTATACAAGAGGGGAAGTAGGGATGAACCAGGAAATTACAGGCCAGTGAGTCTAACTTCATGGGAGGGAAACTACTGGAAATAATTTTGAGGGACTGAATTAATCTCCACTTGGAGAGACCAGGATTAATCCAGGATAGCCAGCATGGCTTTGGCAAAGGGAGATCCTATTTTACAAATTTGATTGATTTTTTTGAGGAGGTGATGAGGTTTGTAGGTAAGGGTAGTGAGGTTGATGTAGTCTACATGGACTTTAGTAAGGCTTTTGACAAGGTCCCACATGAGAGGCTGATGAAGAAGATAAGAGCCTATGGGATCCAGGGCAGCATGGTGGGTCAGCACGGCGACACAGTGATTAGCAATGCTGCCTCACAACGCCAGGGACCCAGATTCAATTCCAGCCTTGGGTGATTGTGTGGAGTTTGCATATTCTCCCCGTGTCTGCGTCAATTTCCTCCAGGTGCTCCGGTTTCCTCCCACAGTCCAAAGATGTGCAGGTTAGGTGGATTGGCTATGCTAAATTGCCAATAGTGGCCAGGGATATGCAAATTAAATGGGGTAATAGGGTTTCAGGGATCGGGCGGGAACCTGGTTAGGGTGCTCTTTCAGAGGGCGGTGTAAACCCGGACCAAATGGCCTCCTTCTGCACTGTAGTGGCTCTATGATTCTATGAAAACTGTCTTAGGAGGCACAAGGTGATGGTTGTAGGTTGTTCTTGTGTCTGGAAGCCCGTGCCCAGTGGTGTTCCACTGGAATTGGCGCTGGGTCCCTTGTTGATTGTAGTATACATTAATGAACTGGGTATGAATATAGGAGGTATGATAAATAAGTTGGCAGATGACACAGAAATTGGTGGTGGTAAATTATGAGGAGCAAGGCCTTAGATTACAGGACGATAGAGACGGGCTGGTTAGATGGGCAGAAGGGTGGCAAATGGAATTTAATCTTGCAACGTGTGAGGTAATGCATTTTGGGAGGACTAACAAGGCAAGGGAATATATAATGAATGGTCGACTCTAGGAAGTTCAGAGGATCAAAGGAACCTTGGTGTGCATGTTTTTAGATCTCTGAAGACAGCAGGACAGGTGGTTAAAAAGGGCTATGGAATTCTTGCCTTTATTAAACAAGGCATTGAATATAAGAGCAGGGAGGTTATGCTGAAGCTGTGTAAAATTCCTGTTACGCCCCAGCTGGAGAACTCTGTGCAGTTCTGGTCACCACACTACAGAAAGGAAGTGATTGCACTGGAGAGGGTGCAGAGGACATTCACCAGGATGTTGCCTGGGCTGGAGCTTTTCCACTATCAAGAGAGATTGGATCAGCTGGGGTTGTTTTCCCTATAGCAGAGAAGGCTGAGGGGGACCTGATTGAGGTGTGTAAAATTATGAGGGATATGGATAGGGTGGATCGGAAGGCACTTTTCCCCTTAGTGGAGGTGTCAATAACCAGGGGGCATAGATTTAAGCTAATGGGCAAGAGGTTTAGAGGAGATGCGAGGAAGACCTTTTTTCACCAAGAGGGTGGAATCTTAAACTCACTGCCTGAAAGGGTGGTGGAGGCGGGAACCCTCACAACTTTTAAGAAGTATTTAGATATGCACTTGAAATGCCATTGCATACAAGGCTGCAGACCAAATGCTGGAAAATGGGATTTGAATAGTTGGGTGCTAATGGTCTGCATGGACGTGATGGCCGAAGGGCCTCTTTCCGTGCTGTAAAACTCAATGACTCTATAACCGTAGACCGTTCTCCCCTCGTACTCATATGGCTTTGTTCATGTATAAAATTCTTGTTTGTGATTGGCATATTTCACTTTCAAACTTCGCATGGAATTTAAAGGTATTATGATCACTGTTTCCCAGTGGATCTTTTACTACAACATTACTAATTAATCCTGCTACATTACTCAATACTAGATCCAAGATAGCTTTATTCCTAGTCGTTTCCACATTGTATTACTCCAAGAAACTATCATAAAAACATTCTACAAACTCATATTCTAGACCACACTTGCTAATTTGATAGTCTCAGTCGATATGAAGATTAAAGTCCCCACAATTATTACGTTGCCTTTATTACAAGCTCCAATAATTTCTTGTTTTATGCTCTGTCCAACCATATATCTACTATCAGAGGGCTTATAAAATATTTCCACCACTGTTTTCTGACTTGCTATTCCTAGTTTCCACCCATACTGATTCTACTTCATGATCATCTTAGGATAGATACTTTCTCACTATTATCATAAATCCAATTTTTACTATCAAGACCACCCTTTCCTTGCCATTCCGTCTGTCTTCCCTCAATATTATGTACCTTGGATATTTATTTCCCATCCTTGATCACATTGTAATCATGTGATGGGAATCGCTGTCTGTGCGGAGTCCGCACATCCTCCCCGTGTCTGTGTGGGTTTCCTCCGGGTGCTCCGGTTTCCACTCACAGTCCAGGGATGTGCAGGTTAGGTGGATTGGCCATGATAAATTGCCCTTAGTGTCCAAAATTGCCCTTAGTGTTGGGTGGAGGTGTTGACTTTGGGTAGGGTGCTCTTTCCAAGAGTCGGTGCAGACTCAATGGGCCGAATGGCCTCCTTCTGCACTGTAAATTCAATGATAATGTATGATTAATCTCGGACAAAGATTCGGCACAACATCGTGGGCCGAAGGGCCTGTTCTGTGCTGTATTTTTCTATGTTCTATGTCTGTGTAATGGCGATGCGATCCAAATCATTTATCTCCATTTGTGCGACTAGTTCACCAATATTATTGCGCCGCTTTACGCTTTCAAATAAAGAACATATAATTTAAAGTTTTTTGCTTCTATTCTTTGCAATATCCTTATTTGTCAATGTACAAATTTTGTTAAACCCTGTCTGTTCTGACTCATTCTGCTTGTCCTCACCCACATTGCTATACTGTTCTGATGCCTTGGTCTTTGTCTTCTAAATCTCCCTTCGCCTGAGCCCTGCTCCCATTCTGTTAGTTTAAAGCCGTGTTCACAGCCCTAGTTATTTGTCCCAGCTCAGTTCAAGTGGAGCTCATTCAAAAAGATAGCTCACTCTTCCCTGAGTACTGATGCCACTGTCCCATGAATTGAAGCACCTTCTTTCCACACCATTCTTTAATCCACATATTTGATTCTCTAATTTGCCTAAGCGTATATCAATTTGCGCATGGTGCAGGTAACAATCAAGAGGTTACATTCTATCTTTTAATTTGGTTCCTAGCTCCTCAGACTCTATTAACAAAACATCATTCCTGGTTCTATCTATGTTGTTGGTCCACAGCAACAGGTGAATGCTCCCATTTCCATAGGTTCCACTCCAGACGTGAGAAGATATACTTAACCATGGCACTGGGATTCTGCTGCTTTGTGGTCTGTCTGTCTGTCTCTCTCACTCTCTCTGAACTCACGCTGCATTCCGGGCTCTCTCTCTTCTGAACTCACCCTGCTTTATGGGCTCTCTCTCTCCCAAATGTCCTCGGCTTTATGGCTCTCTCTCTCTCCCTGAACTCCCTCTGCTTTATTTTTATTTTTATTTTTTTTAATTTTTAATTTTTTATTGCCATTTCTCATTTTATAAACAGTTCCCTCTGCTTTATGGGAACTCTCTCTCCCAGCTCCCGCTGCTTTACGGGCTTTCTCTCTCTCGCTCTGAGCTGCTTTATGGAACAGTGTGTTTGAATGTAGGAAATGTGACAGCCGTTTGCACAAAGCAAAAGGTCCCATAAACAGCAATATAGAACATAGAACATTACAGCGCAGTACAGGCCCTTCTGCCCTCGATGTTGCGCCGACCTGTGAAACCACTCTAAAGCCCATCTACACTATTCCCTTATCGTCCATATGTCTATCCAATGACCATTTGAATGCACTTCGCATTGGCGAGTCCACTACATGGGAATGATAGCTTGTTTTAGTGATGTTATATGGGAATAAGTATTGTCCAGGACATCAAGAAGATGTGGTGCCATGAAATATTTTGCATCTATTTGAAAAGACGAATGGTTAATGCCTCATCCAACAGATCTCTGACAATGTACTGTCTCAGCACTGCATTGGACTATCAGCCTGGATTTTGCATCCAAGGTTGTGGCTTGGACTTGAATGTACAACCTTCTGACTCAGCAGGAATGTTACCAGTGAACCATTTCAATACTAGTGGCAATGATGCCAGCAGTGCAAGAGATTCTAGCTCAGACCCTTGTCTTGACTGATCATAGAATCATAGAATTTACAGTGCAGTAAGAGGCCATTCGGCCCATCGAGTCTGCACCGCCCCTTGGAAAGAGCACCCTACTTAAGCTTGCATTCCAGTTTTCCTGGTGAGTGACAGACTCTGGAGAAACATTATGCCAAACCTGCAAAGTGCGGCTCCTAAAGGAATGACAGTGGTGCAATCTATGACTGGGTTCCTGATTGAGGGGGAGAATTGAAGCTGACAAAGGGAGAGAGAAGAAAGTCGGGTGAAGTCAGTTAGATTCAAATTTTGGGGGAATATAGACTTGTTCTGGATGGGCAGAATAGCCTTTTTCATTCATAATTGTCTAGTGAACGGCATATATAATCCACAAAGCTGGTTTTATTTCAACATTTTTGTACAAAATTGTGACCTAGTGGTTGCTGTGTGATCTTGTGTAAGTCAGCTACATTCTTTCTATCTTCCAACTAAATTCTTTGTGATTACAACTTGTAGTTAGATCCAAAATTCACATTAAAGTGTTAACATTTCTTTATACACTACAATTGATTGATCCTCCTATAAAGGTCTGCTTAAATGACTTGGTGCTTTATCATGTCTAGGTCAGGTGGTACTTGTGTTGGTATGCATAAGGCTGGTAGATTAATATAGTAAAAAGACTGAAGCTGGTGCAGAACTTTGATTGAAATGCCTCTATGATGTACATATTCCAGATATGGGCCCTCCTCACCATCCTCCACACCGATTGCCTCCACCAGGAATGGGAGAACCTCCTCCATGGGGTGGGCCCCAGCATCCCGATTTTGCTGGTCCTCCTCCAGGTTTTAATGGACAGCCTCCACATATCAGACGGCAAGGGCCTCCTCCGCCTCAGATCAGCCCGGATGACCCCAGCTTGGTACCCAATGTGCCATATTTCGATCTCCCAGCAGGATTGATGGCACCACTGGTAAAGGTAAGTAACCAGTCTCTGCTCAATTTGGTAGCTGAACAAAAAGCATTCAAATAGCACATTTGATAAAGGAAACAGAAGCATTATCGGAAAACGGTTGACTCACCGCTAACAAGATATTGTGTAGCAATGGAACGAGAAACAGAGTTAACATTTTGAATCCAATATAACTCTTTGGAACAGTTCCAAAGAAGAGTCATATTGGACTCCAAATGTTAACTCTCTCTCTCTCTTTCTCCACAGACCATGCCAAACCTGCTGAGTTTATCCAGGATTTTCTGTTTTTATTTCCGATATCCAGCATGCGCAGTATTTTTCTTTTAATATACAGGGAAGGGTGACTAAAGTTTTGGTCAAAAAGGTAGATTTCAAGTAGAGTCTTAAAGCAGAGAGAGAGAGGCAAAGGTGTCTAGAGAGCTAATTCCAGAATTTGGGTCTTAGGTGGATGAAGAACTGGCCACCAGAGGTCAGCTGAAGAGTGGGATGTGCAAGTGGACAGATTTGGTGGAATGCAAAGTTCTAGGATGGTTGCACGGTTGTGTGACTTTACAGAAATGGGGAGGGCAATGCCATGAATGATTTAAAATGCTAAATTTAAGATATTGGTGGACTGGGAAACCAGTAGAGATTGGCAAGAACACATTGGTCTGGTGTGGGATAGGATAAGGATTGATGAGTTCAAGTTTATCGAGGGTGGAAATTGGGAAGTCAACTTTGAGAACATTGAAACAGTTGAGTCAGTTGGTAACAATGAGTGTTTCAGTCGTGGATGAGCTGAGGGAGGGATGGGAATAGCTGATAGTACAGAGGTGGAAGTTGGCAATCTGGGTGATAGAGGTGATAAGAGGTCCGAGCTTAACTTGGGGTGAAATGCGAAGCAGAGTTCTGTTCAGTTGTAGGGCTATTATGGCACAGAAGGCAGCCAATTAGCCCACAAAGTAGGGGATTTTCACAGTAACTTCAGTGCAGTGTTAATGTAAGCGTATTTGTGACAATAATAAGGCTTATTATTATTAAGTACATGCCAGCTCTCTAGAGCAATCCTGTCAGTCCCATTTTCCTGCTGTGCCTTTGAAACCCTGCAAATTTATTGCCTCAGGCACCCATCCAATTTCTTGCTGAAATCATTACCATTTGCCCCAATATCTTTTGCCCTAATGACTCCTATTTATTGACTACAGCTCCGCCTTCAACACCATAATCCCAGCCAAGCTCATATCAAAGCTCCAAAACCTAGGACTTGGCTCCCCACTCTGCAACTGGATCCTCGATTTTCTGACCAACAGACCACAATCAGTAAGAATGAACAACACCTCCTCCACAATAGTCCTCAACACCGGCGCCCCGCAAGGCTGCGTACTTAGCCCCCTACTCTACTTCCTGTACACACACGACTGCGTGGCAAAACTTGGTTCCAACTCCATCTACAAGTTTGCTGACGATACGACCATAGTGGGCCGGATCTCGAATAACGATGAGTCCGAATACAGGAGGGAGATAGAGAACCTAGTGGAGTGGTGTAGCGACAATAATCTCTCCCTCAATGCCAGCAAAACTAAAGAGCTGGTAATTGACTTCAGGAAGCAAAGTACTGTACACACCCCTGTCCGCATCAACGGGGCCGAGGTGGAGAGGGTTGGCAGTTCCAAATTCCTAGGGGTGCACATCTCCAAAAATCTGTCCTGGTCCACCCACGTCGACGCTACCACCAAGAAAGCACAACAGCGCCTATACTGCCTCAGGAAACTAAGGAAATTCGGCATGTCCACATTGACTCTTACCAACTTTTACAGATGCACCATAGAAAGCATCCTATCAGGCTGCATCACAGCCTGGTATGGCAACTGCTCGGCCTAGGACCGCAAGAAACTTCAGAGTCGTGAACACAGCCCAGTCCATCACACGAACCTGCCTCCCATCCATTGACTCCATCTACACCTCCCGCTGCCTGGGGAAAGTGGGCAGTATAATCAAAAATCCCTCCCACCCGGCTCACTCACTCTTCCAACTTCTTCCATCGGGCAGGAGATACAGAAGTCTGAGAACACGCACAAACAGACTCAAAAACAGCTTCTTCCCCACTGTCACCAGACCCCTAAATGACCCTCTTATGGACTGATTTCATTAACACTACACCCTGTATGCTTCATCCGAAGCCAGTGCTTTTGTAGTTACATTGTATATGTTGTGTTGCCCTATTATGTATTTTCTTTTATTCCCTTTTCTTCTCATGTACTTAATGATCTGTTGAGCTGCTCGCAGAAAAATACTTTTCACTGTACCTCGGTACACGTGACAATAAACAAATCCAATCCAATAATGGTTACACCTGTTGCATAGAGTCATAGATGTTTACAGCATGGTATCAGGCCCTTCGGCCCAGCTTGTCCATGCCGCCCAGTTACTATCACTAAGCTAGTCCCACTTGCCCCCATTTGGCCCATATCCCTCTATACCCACCCTGCCCACGTAACTCTCTAACTGCTTTTTAAAGGACAAAATTGTACCCGCCTCTAGCACTGCCTCTGGCAGCCCATTCCAGATGCTCACCACCCTCTGCGAAGAAATTTCCCCTCTGGTCTCTTTTGTACTCTTCCCCCCCCTCACCTTAAACCTATGCCCTCTAAATTCCTCTATCTTTGGGAAAAGATGTTGACTATCTACCTTATCTGTGCTCTTCGTTATTTTACAGACCTCTATAAGATCACCCCTAAGCCTCCTACACTCCAGGAAAAAGTCCCAACCTCTCCTATAACTCAGACCATCAAGTCCTCGTAGGGCAGCACGGTAGCACAATTGGATAGCACTGTGGCTTCACAGTGCCAGGGTCCCAGGTTCGATTCCCCGCTGGGTCACTGTCTGTGCGGAGTCTGCACGTTCTCCCAGTGTCTGCGCGGGTTTCGTCCGGTGCTCCGGTTTCCTCCCACAGTCCAAAGACATGCAGGTTAGGTGGATTGGCCATGATAAATTGCCCTTAGTGACCAAAAAGGTTAGGAGGGGTTATTGGGTTAAGGGGATAGGGTGGAAGTGAGGGCTTAAGTGGGTCGGTGCAGACTCGATGGGCCGAATGACCTCCTTCTGCACTATGTTCTATGTCTATGTCTGGTAGCATCCTTGTAAATCTCCTCTGCACTCTTTCTAGTTTAACAAGATCCTTCCTATAATATGGTGACCAGAACTGAACACAGTATTCCATGTGTGGTCTTACCAATGTCTTGTACAACTTCAACAAGACGTCCCAACTCCTGTATTCAATATTCTGACCAATAAAACCTAGCATGCTGAATCTTCTTCACCATACTGTCCACCTGCGACTCCACCTTCAAGGAGCCATGAACCTGTACTCCTAGATCTCTTTGTTCTGCAACTCTCCCCAACTCCCTACCATTAACCGAGTAGGCCCTGCCCTGATTTGATTTACCAAAATGCATCACCACACATTTATCCAAATTAAACTCCATCTGCCATTCATCCCCCACAACCATCTTTTGGGTTGGGTCGCCAAGCCAATGTTATATCCAATTGACTACCTCGCCCTGGATTCCATGAGATTTAACCTTTTGCAACAACCTACCATGCGATACCTTGCCAAAGGTACATCGCCACACGACCAACAGAAGAGGGTTATTTTTCAGGATGTTGCCTCGTCTGCGGGTATTAGCTATCAGGAAAACCTGGATAAGCTCAGATTGTTTTCACCGAAACCACGGAGGTTGAGGGGTGACCTGATAGAGGTTTACAAAATTATGAGTGACATGAACAAAGTGGCCTCAGATGCCTTTTTACCCAGGGTGGAAAAGTCAATTAAGGTGCGAGGGGGAAAGTTTAGAGGAAATGGCATGGCAAGTTTTTTTTACACTGAGGGTAGTGAGTGCCTGGAATGCATTGCCAGGGGAGGTGGTAGAAGCAGATAACGATAGCGATCTTTAAGAGGCATCTTGCCAAATACATGAATAGGATGGGAATAGAGGGATACAGTTTAGTTCAAACAGGCATCATGATTGGTGCAGGCTTGAAATGAAAATGAAAATCGCTTATTGTCACGAGTAGGCTTCAATGAAGTTACTGTGAAAAGCCCCTAGTCGCCACATTCCGGCACCTGTTCGGGGAGGCTGGTACGGGAATCGAACCGTGCTGCTGGCCTGCCTTGGTCTGCTTTAAAAGCCAGTGATTTAGCCCAGTGTGCTAAACCAGCCCCTTGGAGGACCTAAGGGCCTGTTCCTGTGCTGTAACAGTTCTTTGTTTCACCCAGTACTTTGTTCAACCTAAAATGGTGGTTTATGAGGGGGCTAGAATCAGCGGCGATGGAACTGAGTTTGTGGGAAAGGCTGAAGCCAATGACGGTCTTTCCCATGTTGAATTGTGGGAAATTGCTGCTTATCCAGAACTGGATGCAACGGTTCTGGATGTCATCAGCATGAATGTGGAACTTGATGTCATATCTTTGGATGATCTTAATAAGGGCAGCATGTAAATGAAAAAAAGCAGGGAGTTTAAGATAAATCCTTGATAAGCTACAGAGTTAACAGTGTAGATGTGCCCTTTGATATCCAAGGGCTCCTGAGAAACAATGATAACTTCAATGATACAAACTATTAGTTTCCTTAGTACTGCATTGGTCCTGAACACCAGTTGCTTTAGGGCTTGCTGTCAGCCAAATGACCCCTTCTGTAGCATTGATTTCTTAGTTTGCAATTGCTGTCATTAGTTGTTATTTTAAAGAAAATGGAAAACTTGCATTTATGTGGCACCTTTCACAACCTCAAGACGTCTCCAAGCACTTCACATCCAATTATGTACTTTTGAAGTACAGTCACTGTCTTAAGAGATACAGTAGACAGTTAGTGCACAAGGTCTGCAAGCAGCAATTAAATAAATGACATCATCTGATTTCGTGTCATTGGCTAAAGGACAAATATTGGCAGCTTTATCCAGCCTTACTTTGTACCTATGACATTGCAGTACTCCCTCCGTACTGCCTTAAAACACTAGCCTGGATTATGTGCTTCATTCCCAGGAGTTGGACTTGAATTGCCTAGATTAATCGGACTGTGATGGAAGTATTGAAATTACATCATAATGTGCACTCAAATGTAGTTTAATCTTATGTTTCATATAACATTTACACCTGGCAGTGAATGATCCTTGACCATTTTTGTCATCAAAACCCAAAGGCGAAGTGCACACTTATAGTCCAGCCTTCTATAATAAGTCTTTTTTTTAAAGGTGGATTAAAATGGTCTCAGTAAACCTTTAGTAGCAAGATCAGATATTTTGCTCCCTCCATTTATATAAATATATATATATATAAAACAAATATCAAACGAACAAGCAACTTGCTGAATATGATTTGTAAACCAACTACTAATTGCTTGTTCTTATTTTCAAACAGCTGGAAGACTATGACTACAAAGCCCTGGAGCCTAAAGATATGCGCCTTCCACCTCCAATGCCACCGAACGAGAGGTTGCTTGCTGCGGTTGAGGCGTTTTACAGTCCTCCATCTCATGACAGACCAAGAAACAGGTAGGAGTCTTGCAAAGTCTATATATTGTTTTTTGCACCCCCCCCCAGGTCAACCCGTCCAGAAAGCGTTGCATCTCCTCGGGTCCCGTGGGGGGTTCCGAGCGATAGAGTCCGCTATAAAAGTCCCTAAACACCCTGTTTAGCGCAGCCGAGTCCCCTACCAGGTTCCCACCTCCGTCGACCACCTTATCAATTCCCCTGGCCGCCTCCCTCTTCCTCAACTGCTGTGCCAGCATTCTGCTGGCCTTCTCTCCATATTCATACAGCGTCCCCCTCGCCTTTCTAAGCTGCTCCACTGCCTTGCCCGTGGACAGTACCCCAAACTCAGCCTGCAGCCTCCGACGCTCCCTTAACCGTTCCGCCCCTGGGGTCACCGCATACCTCCTGTCTACCCGTAGGATCGCCTTGATCAGTCGGTCCGTCTCTGCCCTTTCCGTCCTGTCCCTATGAGCTCGGATTGAAATCAACTCCCCTCTCACCACTGCCTTCAGCGCCTCCCAGACCACCGCTGCTGAGACTTCCCCTGTGTCATTGACCTACAGGTAGTCCCGCATGCACTTCCCTTCTCGCACACCGCCTCGTCCCCCAACAAGTCCACGTCCAATCGCCACTGCCGGCAATGGAAGCTCTCCTCACTGGCCTGCAGTTCCACCCAGTGTGGGGCATGGTCCGAAATAGTGATGGCCGAGTACCCCATGTCCACCACCCCCGCCAGCAGATCCCTACTCAAAATGAAAAAATCGATCCGGGAATACACTTTCTGTACATGCGAGTAGAAAGAAAACTCACGAGCCGTTGGCTGCCTAAACCTCCATGGGTCAAGCCCCTCATCTGCTCCATGAACTCTATCAGCTCCTTTGCCATCGCTGGCACCCTCCCCGTTTTCGAGCACGACCGGTCCAGGCCGGGGTCGATAACTGTATTAAAATCCCCTTCCATCACCAGCTTGTGCGAGTCCAAATCCGGTATCTTCCCCAGCACCCTCTTGATGAATTCAACATCGTCCCAGTTCCGCGCATAGACATTAACCAATACCACCTTCCTCCCCTCCAGTTACCGCTAACCATAACACAACGGCCCCCCCCTGTCAAAGACCTGACTGACCCAGCCCTTCCTCAGCCTAACTTGATCCGCCACTCTCAGGTGTGTCTCCTGCGTCCATCCTCAGAGCCCTCAGGTGTGCGAACACACGGGCCCTCTTGACCGGCCCATTCAGCCCTCTAACGTTCCAGATGATCAGCCTGGACGGGGGGGGCACCGCGTCTCCTCTTCCCCCCCCCCCCCAAACTGATGAGCCATCCCCCTTTCTGGGCCCGCCCATGCGCCGCGCCACCATCTGCCCGCCTCCAGGTGGCCCCCGACCTCCTCTCCGTCCCCGAACCCAGGTCCCTCCCTCGTCAGCAGAGTAACTCCCCCACCCCCCCAGCAACATCACCCTATAACCCAACCCCTGCCCCGTATTGAACCAATACGCACCCACCCACTGTGCTTCCGTGGATTAGCTCACCCAGCTAGCCTGGTGACCCTCGCCTCCGGCACCAAAAGGCCTCCCACCTATTGTTCCCTACTCCCCTCCCTCCCGCCCATCAAAACCGCTTCCCGCATCAAACCAAAACCGAACAATCTCCTAATTACAATAGGAGACAGCCCAAGAGAGACCGAGACCCCCACAAGAAAACCCCTCAATAATACAATTTAAAGTAATACAAAATAAATTTAAAAAAACACCAACCATCCCCATTCAAACACCCAAAAAAAAAACAACAAAAAACGAATATCTTTTACTCTCCCATCTTCACCCAAACTTCAAAGACAAAAAAAAAGGCGACAATCAAACCATATATACATCGTTCAAAAACAAAGGAGAAAGATACTGCCGCTTAAGTCCAAAAAGTTCTCATTTCTGCACCAGACCCCCCTTCTTGGCAAAGTCCATCGCTTCTTCGGGCGATTCAAAGTAGTGGTGCTGGTCACCAAAGTTTGTTTTGGGGGCAGCACGGTAGCATTGTGGATAACAATTGCTTCACCGCTCCAGGGTCCCAGGTTCGATTCTGGCTTGGGTCACTGTCTGTGCGGAGTCTGCACATCCTCCCAGTGTGTGCATGGGTTTCTTCCGGGTGCTCCGGTTTCCTCCCACAGTGCAAAGATTTGCAGGTTAGGTGGATTGGCCATGATAAATTGCCCTTAGTGTCCAAAATTGCCCTTAGTGTTGGGTGGGGTTACTGGGTTAAGGGGATAGGGTGGAGGTGTTGACCTTGGGTAGGGTGCTCTTTCCAAGAGCTGGTACAGACTCAATGGGCCGAATGGCCTCCTTCTGCACTGTAAATTCTATGAACACTCTATGGTCCTCATGAGTGACCCAGAGGTGTGCCGGGTAGAGGAGCCCGAACTTCACTTTCTTCTTGAACAGGATCTCTTTCACTTGCCTGAAGCCTGCCCTCCGTCTGGCGACCTCCACACTCAGGTCCTGATAGATATGCAATATGCTGTTGTCCCACTTGCAGCTCCTGGTATGTTTGGCCCACTGGAGGACACGCTCTTTATCCAAAAATCTGTGGAACCGAACCACCATCGCCCTTGGGGGGTCCCCCGGCCGTGGCTTCCTCGCCATCGCCCTGTACGCCCTGTCCACCTCCAACGGCCGGGGAAAAGCCCCCACCCCCAGAGCTTCTGGAACATATTCGCCACAAAAGCGCCCGCATCAGCCCCCTCAGCCCCTTCAGGGAGACCGACAATTCTTAAGTTCTGCCGGCGCACGCTGTTCTCCAGATCTTCCAACTTTTCTAACAGCCTTTTCTGCTGATCCTTCAGCATCCCCACCTCCAGCTCTACCACCGTTTGGTGCTCCTCCTGGTCCGCCAGCGCTTTCTCCAACTTCTGGATCGTCCGATGCTGGGCATCCAGCCTACGACCGACTCCTTTATCGGGTCAAGACAGTCTCGTTTCTGTCTGGCGAAGCCCTCTTGGATGACCTGCATCAGCTCCTCCATCGATGGCTGGGCCGTCGCAGCAGGTGTCCGAACCGCGGCCATGTTAGCTTCAGCAGCCACTTCTACCCAGCCCTTGCTTAACTTTCTATTTCTTCCCTTACGATCCCTTGGGGTTCTCCGTTCCATGCACCACTGTGTGGATCCAGTGTTTAAATGCCCGCACTTTCAAAATCAGAACTCAAAGCCACAAAAAAGTCGGGGGGAAAAGGTCCAAAAGCCCGGCCAGAGCGGGAGCCACCAAGTATGCGACTTACTCCCTCATAGCCACCACCGGAAGTCAACAGTGTGCTTTAGTAGACCTTTATACCACAAGACACTATTCTGTGTAATTGCTACAAGCCTAAGTTTATGCTACTGACAAGCCTTCTCCCACCTCTTTTAACCCTTATTATAACCTCTAATTCCTTTCTCCCTCTAGTACTTCTAGCTTTCCATTGAATGCCATCTAAACTGTTCTCTAAATAAATAAGATCCTCAATTTCTTATTGGGTCTATTAGTCACTATCTTATATTTATTATCCCTAGTTTTGGACTTTCCCTTAACATTTCCTGGTCTTTCATATTCTGAATGACTGTATCAGCTTGCCCCCTTAGTCCTTTCAATACTGTGGAAATGAATGTCTTTCCTGATATCTGGTGAATCTTTTTTGCACCTTCCCCAGTACCTTAATTATTTCATAACATGGAAACCAGAACTGTGCACAGTACTTTCAAGGGTGGTCTAACCATAGTTCTATATAACTTTCCTGCTTTTCAATTCTATTCCTCTAGAAATTAATTTCAGTGCTTGATTTGCTTATTAGCCCCTATCGCTGCTGCTTGTGATTTTGTATATTCTTGGTCCTCTTATTTCTAAGGAATGCACAATCCCCTTATTCCTTCTATCAAATTACTCCAACTCATGCACGATCTATCTTAAAATTAATTCGCCAAATTACATGCCTATTCTGCAAGTTTCTTAATGTCATCTCAGTTATTGATTGTGCTTCCTAACTTTGTGCCATCTGCAAGTTTTTAAACTGTACACCTGTTATCCCTGGTGTAAATAGTGAACAACAGTGGGCCCAAAACCAAACCATTGTGGAACACCACGTCCCACTTTTGCCAGTAATTACCTATAAGCCTTACTTTGTTTCGTAGCCACCTCTCTATCCGCTTTGCCGCGTGTATTCACGCCACAAAAGCGGTCAAGAAATTCTGGACCATCTTGGGTACATTCAAGGAGTTTGGCGATGTCAACGGGTTTACGGAGAGCCCGTTTTAGTGCAGGGAACATTAAAGTACACTGATCGTCCTCCGTTTGGTGTGCGGCACTGAAGGCCGTCCACGTGTCCCCATGAAGTCCTAATTCATTTTTCCATCTTTCCCCTAATTCTGGGGGAAGGGATGAATATATCAGTGAATATTGATCACCTGCGGTAGCACCGTACATGGTCGCAGTTCTCCTGAAAAACTCAGTGAACCCCTCTGGGTCCTCTTTGCAGGAGGGACATTGGGTCATGATCAAACATAGCTCATGGGGTTTAAAAGCCTGCCACACCTCAAGGAATGGGTCGTCATTATCACCAGCGTGGGGGTTAATAACACTCCTAATGAGATAATTTGCGGAGGGGGGGGGTGGCGGGAGTGGCGGGAGGCGGGAAAGTTTCCTCCTCCTTAGGTTGGAGTGATAAATCAAGAAAAGCCTGATTAACAGAGGTGAAGGGTTGTTCCATATTAACGGCTTGCGTATGTGACCGAGTGCGTGTTGCTACAGGGGATGCGTTAGCAGGAGTTTCATTGGCAGTGGGACCATAAGGGGGAGTCTGGACTTGGGACGGTGGAATTGTAGAATCGGTGTGTGCAGGATGAGGGTGGGGTCCAGGGGTTAAATCCTCCTCCTCTTCCGTATCGCCTGAATAGGGAAACATCGGCATGCCAGAGCAACTGGGAGGATCTTCCTTTCGTTTAATCTGCTGGGCTAGCCCTCTCTGCCTATTGGTTGGAGATGTTTTATTTTTGCCTTGTTGTTTATGCTTTCTATCAAAAAGTTGACATTCCACTTTTAAAGTCTCCCAATTTTTTGTTTTACCATCCACACAATCATCAATCCCTTTTCTACGGGCGTTATCTCTCCAACTCATTAATAGTGATTGTTCGTGGCGCTTAGTGGACTGCTTTTTCCACTCTGAGATTCAAAACTTCCACTTAAAACCGGCGTTTCTCTGCCAAATGATTTTCTCAGCAGAAATGCAATTATCGTAGTTCCAAGTGGCCAAATATCGCTACCCAATTTATTGTTCAGCGCTGCAGATAATCTTCGTAAATTATGTTCATGAGAAGGGTTTTCAGAGCACATGGAAAATAGAGGGGAATTGCCCCCAGTTTTGTCTAAACTCTGTCCCATAATGTCAATAAAATGTGCCTCTGGCAATCAAAAAAACCCTGGTACCAATTCAAATTGCAGGGTCCCTGACCCAAAGTTAAACCTGTAAAACAAGCAAGAGGTCCCTGACCTAAGGCTAACCACAATTGGGGTCCCTGACCCGAAGTACTCTACTAACAATTTAATAAGTACAATTTAGATTCGAGCACCGTCACCTGTTTAGTTACTTCCGTCAGGGATGAGGGGTCGAACCACTAATCCGAGAGAGAGAGACCAAGGTTAATCTTACCTTGTGCCGGCGTCTGTCTCTTTCCTCCGGGTCTGGCTCGATCACTTCTTCAGTCCCCCACGGAATTCACTCAGGATATTGGTAACTGCTCGCTTGCGCCAAAATGTCAAAGTCAATATTTTCCCGCTTCTGTGGTAGAAAAATTCACCACTCGTTAAGACAGAATAACGAGCTTTATTTTCGAAAACAACTGCTTGCAGTAATGGCTGAAACTTGAAGTAAGAGAGCAGTCAACAAAACTGCTCAGTCTTTCACAAGTTCTGCGCTTTTTGCGGAGAATTAGCTCAATATTTATACATTAACTTTATCAAAATTATGTGACAACAGTATGGTCAGGAGTTTGATCGGAAATACAAACAGAAGCAAACACCAGACCATGTTTGGTCATATCACTCATACCATTATTTAGTCCTCGGAGGGAACATTGAAAGGTCAGAATAGACTTGTTTCTTCCTGAACTTATCTTTGTTTTAAATTCCTACGGCCCTGGGTTATGACGAGTTAGTTTTATCAGGAGTTGCCGAGGTCCGGTGTTTTGGAATGGCTCGACCTTCGCTGATCTTTTCAGACTTCAAGTTATGCAGAGTTGGCCTACAGCCATGCTAATCTGAAAATGATTAGGGCAGCATTCTTTACCTGGGCCTGGGGAGCTGGAATGAGTAGTTTCAGTCTTTCTGGTATTGTATCAAACCTTTTGACCAGTCTTCCCATTGACCAGTTTTCCCATCATGCCATTACTTAATTCGTACCATATCACACTGACAACAAATACTCTAATCTTAATCCTTAATCCTAAAGTGGTACCTTATTGAAGGTCTTCTGAAAATTCAAATATGTTGGGCGGAATTCTCCATTTTTGAGACTTAAGTGCTGACGCCAACGGAGAATCCGTGGACTTTTACAACAGAAATATCAGCGCCGCACCTGGACCAATTCTGCTACCGTTGAGGGGCTAGCGCTGGCACCGCGTGGAACACAGTCGATTCCCTTAAAAAACGGTGCGGGATTGGCCGGGTCTGTGAATGATACTCGGGAGGCTGACAAGCTGCAGCCGCACACTCCCCACACACACAATTATCGAAGCCAAAAAGATGGCACTGATTATGCTGAAGTGTGCCCATACAGCTGATGGATCGCCTGGCACTAGGTTTAAAATGGGTGTTCCGTTCCGACCACCCTGGCCCTGGCAGAGGTCCCCTGGCCATCGGCACGACTGTCGGCAAAGTACATTGGACACTGTCCGTACACCCCTTCTCTCTCGCTCTCTCTCTCAGCAGCCAGGTTCACAAGTGAAAGCACAAGTGAACCACGCCGCCAGGAACTCGGCCCATCGGAGGTGGAGAATCGCGGGTGGGCCTACTAATGATATGCAAATGGCGTTTAAATTACTCGCGGAGTGAAATGCAATGACGCCGTTTTCGAGGTGACCGGCACCTGCCACGATTTTGACATCGGAAGCTATTCTCCACCTGATCACACTCTCCAATTTCAGTGTCGGCTAACGGAGAATCCCACCCATTACATCTTTGGTTTTATTCTTATTTACCCTTTTTCTTATTTATTCCAAGAATGCAACAAATTTAATCAAGCATGACCTCCCCTTTTGAAATCTAATTATTCTTTACTATATTTTCAGTTTCTAGATGTTTGTCTATTGCATCTTAGAGTAAATATTCCGTTATCTTTCCTACCACTGACATTAAGCCAACGGGTCCAAGTTCCCTGGGCTTGTTCTGTCTCCCTTTCAAAATTCAGGAATAAAGTTAGCTTTCTGATGATCCTCTGACAGCATTTCCTCTCCTCATCATTTTTATTGTATATGTATGTGCAACAGTACCGTTGCTATCTTTTTCCGTGCTTTTAATAGGCACAGATATAATGCAGTTAGGGTTTTATTCCCTTTAATTACCTTCCCCTTTCAAGTGCCTTTCTATATTTTTCATTATCTTTCAATATCAGTAACCCCTTTAACTGTTTTACGTTGCTTCCAAGGTGATTTCCAGAAACAATATATGTCATACTCTTGGAAAACTTAGGATTCCCGGTCTCTCTTAGTATCAGAAATTCGACGGAAGCACACTGTGCCAGGGATAGGTCCACATTGTACTTTTACCCGATTTTCCTGGCTCGATTTCTCTGTTTAATATTTTTTCTTCTTCAAATGCTTATCTAATTTGCTCTTAAATAATGTGAATGGCTCTGCTTCAATAACCACTTCTGATAATTTGTTGCATAACTCTCTAATTACCAATTGAAATGCTTTTTCGCTATTTCTAGAATAAAAGCTGATCAAAACTTCAAACGTTCCCCTAAGTCCTACTCTACGCTTGCATAGACAGACCTAGTTTTCAAGTCTTTCATGACATTATCTTGCTATCTTTACATGCCAGTAAATTTAATCGATTATTGCTGAGAAAAATGTTTTGGCAAAGCTTTTTGTCTTGCCCTTGGGTCATTCGCAAGAATATCAATGTCAGGGGGAAACAACAACTTTATGCTGTATGAGAAGAGGGTGTTGATTGATTGGCAGGTGGACTGTGATTAGCAGAGGTGTTTGCAGAGTAAATGCAACAAGTTGCTGGTGACTAACAGTTAACTACCAAGCATTGTTTGAAATTTAAGCCAAGCAGCTTGACTTTGGTCAAGCCATGGCCTATGGAATGAACCAATTAACTTATTTTGTTTAGCTGAAACAGTCGCAATGTGTACATGATGTTTCTGTCTGCAATATGTTAATATGTGACTTCCAGTACACATGTGCCGCACTGCAAATTGTGATTGACATTTTAAATTTGTTGTCAGCATAATTTTTAGCACATTGAGGATTATTTAGCAAATGTTGTCCAATTATTGAAGTGTATCTAATGTTGGCCACTGTTTTGTGTATTGCAAGCATGAGCTTATTGGGGTACGTTCTATACCTTGGCCGTTGCAAACAGCGGAAGGCACATTAACGTACATAAAAAGCAAGAGGGTAGCCAGGGAAAGGGTTGGCCCACTGAAGGATAGGCAAGGGAATCTATGTGTGGAGCCAGAGGAAATGGGTGAGCTACTAAATGAATACTTTGCATCAGTATTCACCAAAGAGAAGGAATTGGTAGATGTTGAGTCTGGAGAAGGGTGTGTAGATAGCCTGGGTCACATTGAGATCCAAAAAGACGAGGTGTTGGGCGTCTTAAAAAATATTAAGGTAGATAAGTCCCCAGGGCCTGATGGGATCTACCCCAGAATACTGAAGGAGGCTGGAGAGGAAATCGCTGAGGCCTTGACAGAAATCTTTGGATCCTCACTGTCTTCAGGTGATGTCCCGGAGGACTGGAGAATAGCCAATGTTGTTCCTCTGTTTAAGAAGGGTAGCAAGGATAATCCAGGGAACTACAGGCCGGTGAGCCTTACTTCAGTGGTAGGGAAATTACTGGAGAGAATTCTTCGAGACAGGATCTACTCCCATTTGGAAGCAAATGGAAGTATTAGTGAGAGGCAGCATGGTTTTGTGAAGGGGAGGTCGTGTCTCACTAACTTGATAAGAGTTTTTCGAGGAGGTCACAAAGATGATTGATGCAGGTAGGGCAGTGGATGTTGTCTATATGGACTCAGTAAGGCCTTTGACAAGGTCCCTCATGGTAGACTAGGACAAAACATAGAACATAGAATATGCAGTGCAGAAGGAGGCCATTCGGCCCATCGAGTCTGCACCGACCCACTTAAGTCCTCACTTCCACCCTAACCCCGTAACCCAATAACCCTTCCTAACCTTTTTTCTGGACACGAAGGGCAATTTATCATGGCCAATCCACCTAACCTGCACGTCTTTGGACTGTGGGAGGAAACCGGAGCACCCGGAGGAAACCCAAGGTGAAGTCACACGGGATCAGGGGTGAGCTGGCTAGGTGGATACAGAACTGGCTAGGTCATAGAAGGCAGAGAGTAGCAATGGAAGGATGCTTTTCTAATTGGAGGGCTGTGACCAGTGGTGTTCCGCAGGGATCAGTGCTGGGACCTTTGCTGTTTGTAGTATATATAAATGATTTGGAGGAAAATGTAACTGGTCTGATTAGTAAGTTTGCAGACGACACAAAGGTTAGTGGAATTGCGGATAGCGATGAGGACTGTCAGAGGATACAGCAGGATTTAGATTGTTTGGAGACTTGGGCGGAGAGATGGCAGATGGAGTTTAATCCGGACAAATGTGAGGTAATGCATTTTGGAAGGTCTAATGCAGGTAGGGAATATACAGTGAATGGTAGAACCCTCAAGAGTATTGAAAGTCAGAGAGATCTAGGAGTACAGGTCCACAGGTCACTGAAAGGGGCAACACAGGTGGAGAAGGTAGTCAAGAAGGCATACGGCATGCTTGCCTTCATTGGCCGGGGCATTGAGTATAAGAATTGGCAAGTCATGTTGCAGCTGTATAGAACCTTAGTTAGGCCACACTTGGGAGTATAGTGTTCAATTCTGGTCGCCACACTACCAGAAGGATGTGGAGGCTTTAGAGCGGGCGCAGAAGAGATTTACCAGAATGTTGCCTGGTATGGAGGGCATTAGCTATGAGGAGCGGTTGAATAAACTCGGTTTGTTCTCACTGGAACGACAGAGGTTGAGGGGCGACCTGATAGAGGTCTAAAAAATTATGAGGGGCATAGACAGAGTGGATAGTCAGAGGCTATTCCCCAGGGTAGAGGGGTCAATTACTAGGAGGCATAGGTTTAAGGTGAGAGGGGCAAGGTTTAGAGTAGATGTACGAGGCAAGTTTTTTTACACAGAGGGTAGTGGGTGCCTGGAACTTGCTACCGGAGGAGATGGTGGAAGCAGGGACGATAGTGACATTTAAGGGGCATCTTGACAAATACATGAATAGGATGGGAATAGAGGGATACGGACCCAGGAAGTGTAGAAGATTGTAGTTTAGTCGGGCAGCATTGTCGGCACGGGCTTGGAGGGCCAAAGGGCCTGTTCCTGTGCTGTACATTTCTTTGTTCTTTGTTCTATTACGATTCCAGACCAAACCCCAACAGTGGCTAGGATACAGGACCGAAACCCCAATATTTTAGATTATATTAAGACCGTGGAAAGAATGATTCACTCCAGGAGTGATTGTGTGAAAAAATAGGGCTTTGCTATTTCTAAAACAAAACTTTATTATGAATACATTATTAAACAATTAATGAGGCAGCACAGTGGTTAACACTGCTGCCTCACGGCGCCAGGGACCCGGGTACGAACCCGGCCCCAGGTCACTGACCATGTGGAGTTTGCACATTCTCCCCATGTCTGCATGGGCCTCGCCCTCATAACCCAAAGATGTGCGGGGTGGGAAGATTGGCCACGCTAAATTGCCCCTTAATTAGAAAAAAATAATTGGGTACTCGAAATTTATTTTTTAAAAACTATTAACTTCACAACCAAAAAGAACAGCTTACAATTACCCCTTAATACTACTGTGCAATTTCCTATTAAACATTGAGAAAAGAAACATACAGCTTACAACCCAGCTTAAAAGTCAGGGCACAGAGTGGTACTTGTTTTATAAAACAGATTTAGCTCCGGTTGGAACCCCTTCAGACTCTTCAGGTAACCATTTCAACTAGATTGTTTTAGCCTATGATTCCACCACCCCTATATCAGCAATTCTGCGGTCCATGTTCTTCCATTCAAAGGAAAATTTTATTTTTACTATAATGACGCTATTTCCATACTCTGTTATTTTTCCCAGAGTGCAAAACTTTACATTTATCCACAGTAGGCTTTAGTTGCTTCATGTCTGCCTGCTCCTTGTTTTGTGACTAACCTGCAGTCTTCCCTGAAGTTTGCCATGTTTACCTTTCTTTTGCCTGTGTCCAAATTAGTTAAGTACAAGTTGGTTTATGGATTAAATAATTTGACAATAGATTTATTTAAATATATTAATGAATGATTTCCTTGTGCAGTGAAGGCTGGGAGCAGAATGGACTTTATGAATTTTTCCGAGCCAAAATGCGAGCACGGAGGAAAAAGGGGCAAGAAAAGAGGAGCCGGTAAGTGTTTATTGGGAAAGGAGAGAATTGGTACTGAAAATTTGATTAAAACCTATTCCAAATTGCAACATCAAAAACCCCTTGATTTGATTTTTTTCCCAGTGGTCTCATTGTGCTGGCTATCTATGATGTCAGCCATTGCCAGTTAATTGATAGGTTTTATTCAACTCCTTGAGCTATTCAATCAAATCATATCCCTTGTTACCCTACTCTAACAAAATGAGGCAATCTCAGTCTTTTAAGCTCCAATTGACCCCCGGCAATCGCTGCTTTTTCAGGAGATAAATCTGGACTTATAAAGTGCGTCCCGATTTCCCTTCTGAATTGTCCAGCTCTAATCTTAAGTTTGTGCCTCTTTGTCCTTGATTCTAGTTCTACCTTATCAACTCCCTTTATCTCGTTTCGATCACCTCGCAACCTCTTGAAGTCATGGGAGTACAGACCAAAGTTATGCAAATTGTTCCCTCCTGTCTCTTATCATTCTGATAAATCTGCACTGCATGCTGTTTCTTGAAGGTTGGTGTCCAAAACTGATATAGCACAGTTAGAGCCAATTGTATTCTAAGCCCCCTTCAAATAAAGCCCACTGTTCCAGTGTCTTTTTAATTACTTTTCATACTTGTGCGCTAGCTTTTAATGATCTGTGCACACGGATACCTAAATTTCTTTGTTCCTTCATAGTTCTTTCCCTCTCGCTATTAAGAAACGATGCCTGCCTTTGTATCTTCAATCCAAAGTGGGTGGCCTTGCATTTCCCGACCATAAATACTTGTCTGCCACAGTTTTGCCCACTCACTCACTTCACGATGTCCCTTTGTAACATCTGCAGCCATCTATTCAATTTACTGTCCCTCCTGGCACCATCTGCAAATTTGGAGATGCAACCCTCCATTGCTTCATCCAATTCTCTGTCTAAGGTGGAAAGCTGAGGTCCCATGCCATTCGGGTTGTTTACGTTATCCCTACTTTCTGTCCACCTCCCACCTAACCAGTGACCAACCCACGTCATAATTCCAGGTACTTCCATTTTTTCTAATAATCGTTTGTGTGCAAATATGTGTCCTGCTCAAGAAATTCAACACTGGGCAGCACGGTGGCGCAGTGGTTAGCTCTTCTGCATCACAGAGCTGAGGACCCAGGTTCGATCCAGCCGCAGGTCACTGTCCGTGTGGAGTTTGCACATTCTCCCCGTGTTTGCGTGGGTTTTGTCCCTACAACCCAAAGATGTGCAAGGTAGGTAGATTGGCCATGCTAAATTGGCCCTTAATTGGAAAAAAAAGAATTGGATACCCTAAATTTATTTTTTAAAAAGAAATTCAAATCTACTAGTCAGACATTACCTATCCTTATTAAATTCACACTTGTTTTGATTTGCTGTAAACTGCCTGCTTCTTCATTGCTCAGTTCTAGCAGTTTCCCCACAGTTGATGTTACACTGATCGATTTGAAGTTACTTGATTTTTCTCTCCCTTCCTCAAATGATGGAATTACATTTACAATTTTACAAACTGAACGCAATTCCTGGATTGAGTCATCAAAATGACTGGTGTATCTGCAGTTTATCATTTGATGGGATTTTTCCTTTCAATACTTAGTAGTTCTAAGCAATGAGATTCACCTCCGCCTGATTTTTACTGGGGAAAGCTGCAGGTGTGGTCTGTTTCTACGTTCAAAGGAAATGTATTGCTGTCAGTACATTTAACCTGGGAGTCAGCAGCATTGTCATCCGGAGAGCAATCTATCACTGCATGCTTTCAGTCTTCAGTAACTAAACAGCTCATTTACCCAGTTAATGACAACAGCATTAATTGCACGGTTGTGATAGTTGCTGTAGAAGGAAAAGGACACTTTTCCCAAATCCTTATAATGCTTGATCTTCTAAAAAGTTCTTCCTGCCGTAGATTGTAAAATCCTCAAAATATTTGATTTCGTTTTTTAAGTTCCAGTTGTGGGACCAGAGGAAAATTGTTTTAGAAATAAATTTGTATTTATGTAACTCTGAAATATATAACCATGCGTGTGTGAGATGTATTGATAATGCAATCTGTAATCCTATTTGCCCAATAATCGTGATGCAGGGGCCCGAGCACAGCTACACCTGGAACTTTGAAACCAGGACCCCGTTCAGAACCCCATGAGACCAGCAGTGGAGCCAAAGTGGAGAAGCGGTTAGTACAGATATAATACTCTCTCCTGCTGCCTTCTGTATATTTTGCAAGTTTGAACATGAGATTAAGGACAAAGAGGGGTTGAGAGGCTTTGGTATGCGCACCAGAGGTAATGATTAAAACAACGACAATGTCCAACATTTAAGAATAAATTAAACAAATGGTCTAAGAAAGTGGACTAAATCAATGAGGGAAAAGGGCGGATTAGGGCCACTGCTTATTCTGCAAGTTAACACCAACATGTGCTGATTAGGTTAAACAGCTTGTTCCTGAAATTCTTTGAAAGACTACAGTGTCTATGCTGTTTCAATTTTTATTTGTCCATCATTTTTCCCACCGCCTCTCCTGTCCTCCCCACAATATATTTTTTTTATGTTTTTATTCAAGTTTTTCATTTTATAAAGTACAAAATTCAGGGGGCACAGTAGCATACTGGTTAGTGTTAGCATAGTTGCTTCACAGCTCCAGGGTCCCAGGTTCGATTCCCGATTTGGGTCACTGTGCGGAGTTTGCACTTTCTCCCTCTGTCTGCGTAGGTTTCCTCCGGGCGCTCCGGTTTTCTCCCACAGTCCAAAAATGTGCAGGTTAGGTGGATTGGCCATGCTAAATTGCCCTTAGTGTCCAAAAAGGTTGGGTCGGGTTACTGGGATAGGGTGGGGGTGCGGGCTTAGGTAGGGTGCTCTTTCCAAGGGCCGGTGCAGACTCGATGGGCCAAATAGCCTCTTCTGCACTGTAAATTCTATGATTCTATGAAAATAAACAAATCTATGTTGATCAAATACAATTTACGCAAAGCCCAACATTGAAATATTTTATTGGAAAATATAGTTTACACAAGGTGATTGTCATGTATTTACATATGTATAGTTCTTTTACCCTCTTTCCCCCACCCCAGTCGATTGGTTCTCCCCCCTGTTTTAGTGTTCCTTTAGGGTCTTGTTCTATTTCGTTCTATTTGCTTGTGCCCGTCCCCACAATATTTTGAGTTCTTGGCTGAAAACATCTTTCCATTGGTACAATGTTCTCTCCAGTACCTCACCAATTGACCATTCTTCGTATCAAAGCGTGTGCCACATTATCAGCAGGCTAACTTGACATTAGGGTAGTTCATATCGAGCCTGATCCTATCCTTTATTCATAGAACAAAGGGAGAAACTCTAAAGGAGTTACAGGAACAGAGGAACCTTGGTGTATTTAAAAAAAAATAATTTAAGAGATGTGGACTTCGCTGGCTAGACCCAGCATTTGTTGCCCATCCCTAGTTATCCTTAAGAAGTTGGTGTGTCCTTGAGAAATTGGTGGGAAGTTCCTACTTGAACCACTGTAGTCCCTGAGGTGTAGGTACACCCATAGTGCTATTAGGGAGGGAGTTCCAGTATTTTGACCCAACAACAATGAAGGAACGGCGATATATTTCCAAGTCAGGATAGTGAGTGACTTGGAGTGGAACCTCCAGCTGGTGGTGTTCCTAGTTATCTGTTGCCCTTGAATTTCTAGATAGTAGTGATCATGGGTTTGGAAGGTACTGTCTAAGAAGCCTAGGTGAATTCCTGCAGCGCATCTAGTAGGTGGTTGCCACTGTTTGTCGGTGGTGAAGGAATTGAATGTTTGTGGAAAAGATGCCAATCAAAGGCTACTTTGTCTTAGATGGTGTTGTTGGAGCTGCACTCATCCAGGCAAGTGGAGAGCATTCGATCACACTCTTGACGCCTCACATGCCTTGTAGATGGTGGATAGGCTTTGGGAGTTAGGAGGTGAATTACTCACTGCAGGATTCTCAATCTCTCACCTCCTCTTGCAGCCACAGTATTTATGTGGTTAGTCCAGTTAAGTTTCTGGTTAATCCAGTTGGGGTGGCGGCAATTCCGGCAGCATTTAAAATTAGGTAGGATGTCGAAGCTGGCATCAATCTGCCTTAACCACATGTTTGAGCTGGCAAGTTTGAATGCCAGGTTTCGAGGTTGGATGGATAAGGGGGTGGAAGGTTTGGGGGTTTCTGGAGGGGCGATTCGCGAGTCCAGAAGAATTATCCAAGAAGTTTGGGCTTTCACAGTCGAGAATTTAGATATCTGCAGGTGAGGGACTTTGCGTTTCTGGTAGTCTCATTGTTGAAGATGGTTCCTCTGAAGAGGAATGGAGGAGGGGAGCACCTCAGGGGCAAGTGGGAGGAGGAGTTGGGATGGAATTAGATGAGGGGGTGTGGTGTGAGGCCTTGCGAAGTATGAACACTTCTTTGTGCGCAAAACTGGGGCTAATACAGTTAATGGTGGTGCATCGAATGCACTTAACTAGGGCAAGGATGAGTCGGTTGTTTGGGGGCGTGGAAGGTAAATGTGAGCTTTGTGGAGGAGCCAGACAAATCATATACAAATCTTCAGGGCATGTCCTGAGCCAGTGAGATTTTGGGTTACCTTCTTCAGCACCATGACGGCGATTCTACAGATGGGATTGGAGCCTAGTCCCCCGGTGTCCTATTTGGAGTGTCTGAGCTGCCGGAGCTGCAAACAGGTGTGGGGGCGGATGTCTACGCCTCACTGATCGCTCGCATGCGGGTGTTGTTAGAGTGGAGGTCAGCTTCTCCACCCAATGCCTTGTGTGGCTGGGGGAACTTTAAAAAAAAAAATAATTCTTTATTCTCCTTTTTCGCATTTTCTCCCAAATTTACACCCACCAACAATAAACAATAATCAGTAGTAAACAATAATCAGTAACAAATATGTCAATCCCCATATCAATAACAACGATCCCATCCTCCCACCAAACCCAAAACATTCACCACATGTTCACATAAACAACTGCCAAAAAGGAATCCGGAATCACCCATGGCCACCATTAACACCCATTGCCCCCCCCCCCCCCCCCCCCCCCTCCCCAACTAATGTTCGATGTTATCCAGTTCTTGAAAGTGCATAATGAATAATGCCCATGAATTGTAGAACCCCTCCATCCTTTCCCTCAGTTCGAACTTAAGCTTCTCAAGAGTCAAAAATTCCAACAGATCCCCCCGCCACGCCAGGGCACAGGGTGGAGAGGCTGCCCTCCAACCCATCAGGATCCACCTTTGGGCGATCAACGAAGCAAAGGCTACAACATCTGCCACTGCACCCGTTTCCAATCCTGGCTGGTCCGACACCTCAAATATGGGGCGGGATTCTCCACTCCCGTGCCGAAGTGGCCGCGCCGTCGTGAACACCGTCGAGGTTCACGACGGTGCGAAATGGCCCCGATCCCGACCGATTCAGGCCCTGACAATGGGCCAGGATCGGGCCGCGTCATCTACACGCGCCAGGCGGCGCATAGATGATGTGGCCGGCGCCGCATAACGGGCGCCGCGCACGCGTGGTTGCTGTCCTCTCTAAGTCCGCCCCGCAAGAAGATGTCTGACGGACCTTGTGGGGCCGCGGAAGGAAGGAGGTCCTCCTTCAGTGAGGACGGCCCGACAATCGGTGGGCACCGATCGCGGGCCACCCCACATTTGAGGTACCCCCCGGTGCAGGATCCCCCCTTGCCCCCCCCCCCCCCCCCAGCGTTCACGCACCGTTCACGACGGTAGCAACCAGGTGTGGACGGCGCCGGGGGGAACCCGCCGTTTTGGCCTGGCCGCTCGGCCCATCCGGGCCTGAGAATAGTGGGGGTGCCGGAGAATCGCCATTTTGGATGTCTCCGGCCTGCTGCCCGCGAAACTCGACCGGGCTGTTCCCGCCGCTTGGGAGAATCGCGGGAGGGCGTCGGACCGGCGTCCCGGGAAATTTTGGCGGCCCAGGCGATTCTCCCAACCGGCGTGGGAGTGGAGAATCTCGCCCATGGCCTCCCAGGGGCCCGGGACCAGTTTCACATGCACCACTTTAGAAATTTCCCTAAAAACCTCCTTCCAGTAATCCTCTAGCTTTGGACAAGACCAAAACATATGATCGTGATTAGCGGGGATCATCCTCGCCCTCGTGAGATGTGCTCTGTATACCTTCAGCTGTATCAGCCCCAACCTTGCGCACGAGGGGAGGCATTCACTCTCCAGAGCACCTCACACCAGAATCCCACCTCCATATCCTCTCCCAACTCTTCCTCCCACTTTGCTTTGATCCCTTCCAGTGGTGCCTTCTCCTCCTCCAAAATAGCTCCGTAGACCACTGACACTACCCCCTTCTCCAGTCCCCTGTTGTCAACACTTCCTCCAGCAATGTGGAGGCCGGCTCCTCCGGGAAGTTCTGTATCTCCTTTCTGGCAAAATCTCGAACCTGCATGTATCTAAACATTTCCCCCTGCTCCAGCCCATACTTTGCTTCCAGCTCCTTCAATCCTGCAAACCGATCCCTAAGAAACAAATCTTTCACTGTCTTAATCCCTTCTCCCATTTCCGAAAATTTCCATCCGACCTCCCTGGCTCAAATCTGTAGTTCCCCCGAATCGGCATTTCCCTTGACCCTGGCCCCAACCCGAAGTGTTGGTGAAACTGCCTCCAAATTCTCAATGAAGCTATTATTACCGGACTCCCAGAATACTTCCCCGGGGCTATAGGGAGTGGCGCTGTTGCTAGTGCTTTCAATCCCGACCCCCTGCACAAATTCTCCTCCATTCTGACCCACTGGGAATCAACCCCTCTTACCCAGTTCCTCACCTTCTCCACATTCGCCGCCCAGTAGTAATACATCAGGTTCGGAAGAACCAAACCCCCTGCCTGCCTTCCCCTCTGTAGTAGCACCTTTCTAACTCTGGCCACTCCCCCATCCCATATGAACGACATAATCCTTCCCTCAATCTCTCTGAAAAAAGCCTTTGGCAGGAAAATCAGCAGGCATTGATAGATAAACAGAAATCGTGGCAACACGTTCATTTTAATCGCCTGTACCCAACCCGCCAGTGACAGAGGGAGATCATCCCACCTTGCCAGGTGGCTGGGGGAACTTATGGAGTTTTTGCATCTTAAGAAAATTTATTATACGTTAAGAAGCGCAATTGAGGGATTTTATAAAATATGGCATCCTTTCTGTTTTTTAAGGAGCTAGTAACCATCAACTATTAGGGGGGTGGGTGTTGCTGTTTTGTTTGAGACTGTGTTTTGTTTATTTTATTGTTCTTTATTCATTAAAAATGTTGAATAAAAATATATTTTTTAAGTTTCTGGTTAATGGTAGCCCCAAGATGTTGATAGTGAGGGACTCAGTGATGGTAATTGGATGTGAAGGGGGATGGTTAGATCCTCTCTTGTTGGAGATGGTCATTGCTTGGCACTTGTAAGCCCAAACCTCAATATTATCCAGGTCTTGCTGCATAAGTCATTGAAGGTGGTAGAGCAGTTAATAAAGTATATAGAATCTGAGGCTTCAGGGGAGGCGGTGACATAGTGGCATTGTCGCTGAACTAATAATCCAGAGACCCAGGCAGATGATCTGGGTTCAAATCCCACCACGGCAGGTAATGGAATTTAAATACCAATAAAATATCTGGAATTAAAAGATTGTCAATTGATGTAAAACCCCACCTGGTTTACTAATGTCCTTTATGGAAGGAAATCTGCCATCCTTACCTGGTCTGGTGTACATTTGACTCCAGACCCACAGCAATGTGGTTGACTCTCGAACGCAATTAGGGATGGGCAATAGATGCTGGCACAATCTGCGACCCCAACGTCCCATGAACAAATTTTTAAAAAAGTAGTGGCATTGAGAACAAGAGTAAGGAGGTAATAAGTTAGGCGCATCTGGAAACTGTGTTGCGTCGGGCACTATACCTGAGGAAGCATGTGAAGGCATTGCAGAGAGTACAGAGGAGATTCACAGAAATGATTCCAGTGATAAAGAACGGTAGCTATGAGGATAGATTGGAGAGGCTGGGAATGTTTTCCTTGGAGAACAGAAGGCTGAGAGGAGATGGAGGTATTCAGAATCCTGAGGGACATGGACAGGTTAATCACCCAAAGGCTGGTTGGAGTCTGGATCAAACTTCCTGAGAGGGTGGTGGTGGTGGAAGGTTCAATAGAGGTATTCAAAAGGGAATTGGATTGCTACCTGAAGAGAAAGAATGTGCAGGGTTACGGGGATACGGCAGGGATTGGGACTTGGTGGAATGCTCTTTCAAAGACCGAGTGCAGATTCGATGGGCCAAGTGGCCTCCTGCACTGTAAAGATTCTGTAACGTGCAGTGATTGAGTTGTAATGCATCCACATTTATAATAACGTTGATTGCAGTTTGACTGTCCACTCTTGCTGACTGAGGAACTGTAAATAACGGTGTGTTTTAATCCAGACAATGATTTAAGCCATTTTTCCACAGTGGGCGATCAAAGTCCCGCAGTCGGTCAAGGAGCAGGCGTTCATCCTCTGGCTCTAGCTCAAGATCATCACGGTCCTCCCGCTCTTATTCCAGATCACGGTCGCGATCTCGATCCTGTTCACATTCACGTTCATATTCTGGTTCACGTTCTAGGTAAGAGCAAAACAAACGGCACTGGATTTGGATTTTGGATTTTGTTTATTGTCACATGTACCGAGGTACAGTGAAAAGTATTTTTCTGCGAGCTGCTCAACAGATCATTAAGTACATGAAAAGAAAATACATAATAGGGCAACACAAGGTACACAATGTAACTACATAAGCACCGGCATCAGGTGAAGCATGCAGGGGTGTAGTGTTAATGAGGTCAGTCCATAAGAGGGTCATTTAGGAATCTGGTAACAGCGGGGAAGAAGCTGATTTTGAGTCTGTTCGTGCGAGTTCTCAGACTTCTGTATCTCCTGCCCGATGGAAGAAGTTGGAAGAGTGAGCAAGCCGGGTGGGAGGGATCTTTGATTATGCTGCCCGCTTTCCCGAGGCAGCGGGAGGTGTAGATGGAGTCACTGGATGGGAGACAGGTTTGTGTGATGGACTGGGCTGTGTTCACGACTCTCTGAAGTTTCTTGAGGTCTTGGGCCGAGCAGCCAGATAAGAGGCTTTTTGTGGTGCATCCGTAAAAATTGGTAAGAGTTAATGTGGACATGCCGAATTTCCTTAGTTTCCTGAGGAAGTATAGGCGCTGTTCTGCTTCCCTGGTCGTAGCGCCGACGTGGGTGGATCAGGACAGATTTTTGGAGATATGTACCACTAGGAATTTGAAACTGCTAACCATCTCTGCCTCGGCCCCTTTGATGCTGACAGGGGTGTGTGCAGTACTTTGCTTCCTGAAAACAATGACCAGCTCTTTAGTTTTGCTGGCATTGAGAGATAGATTATTGTCGCTGCACCGCTCCACTATATAATAATATAATAATCGCTTATTGTCACAAGTAGGCTTCAATGAAGTTACTGTGAAACTCCCCTAGTCACCACATTCCGGTGCCTGTTCGGGGAGGCTGGTATGGGTTTTCTATCTCCCTCCTGTATTCTGACTCGTCGTTATTCGAGATCCGGCCCACTATGGTCGGATCGTCAGCAAACTTGTAGATGGAGCTGGAACCAAATTTTGCCACCAGTCGTGTGTGTACAGAGATTTTAATAGGGGGCCAAGTGCCCCGGTATTGAGGATATTGTGGAGGTGTTGTTGTTCATTCTTACTGATTGTGGTCTGTGGGTCAGAAAGTCGAGGATCCAGTTGCAGAATGAGGAGCACTATAACCTCTCCAGTCCAAAATGCTTGGGACTTCGGGATAAAAATTGAATATGGGGAAGAGCGAGGTTTTTCCGATCCAATCAAGGGGGCAGGAGAAGAGGCTAGGGTTGTTACCGTTTAGAGTAGTTGGGGCTTTAGGTATCTGGGCATCCAGGTGGTGTGGGGTTGGAAGCAGCTACACAAGCTGAATCTGGCTCGGTTGGTGGAACAGATGAAGGGGGATTTTAGGAGATGGGATATGCTGTCGCTGGCGGGACGGGTGGAATCGGTCAAGGTGACGGTTCACCCGAGGTTCTTATTTGTGTTCCAGAATCTCTTGATTTTCATTCCAAAGGCTTTTTTAGGAGGGTGAATGCACTGATTTTGGGGTTTATTTGGGCAGATAAAGCCCCGCAGGTGAAGAAGGCGCTGCTGGAGCGGGGTCGAAGTCGGGTGCGGGTTAGCTCTTCCAAATTTGTTGAATTACTAATGGCGAATATAGCCGTGGTTAGGAAGTGGGTAGTAGGGATGGGGTCGGTTTGGGAGCGGAGGCAGTCTCTTGTAAAGACTTGAGTTTGGGGACACTGTTGACGGCCTTTACCGTTCTCACCGGCCAGATACTCCACAGGCCCAGTAGTGGTGGCGGCCCTGAGGGTGTGGGGACAGTGGTGGCAGCACTTAAGGCTAAAGGGGGCCTCGGTTTGGTCACCGATCTGGCTCGATTTTCTCCAGGGGGCTGGACATGGGGTTTCGGGGCTGGCAGCGGGCGGAGATTGAACGGTTTGGGGATCCATTCATTGGGGGCAGCCTCTCGAGCTTGGAGGGGTTGGTGGAGGAATTTGAGTTGCCCGCCGGGAACGGGTTCCGTTGTTTACAGGTATGAGATTTTGTCAGGCAGCATGTACTGACCTTTCCCCACCTGCCGCCCCAGGGGCTACAGGACAAGGTGTCAAAAACGGGGGTAGGTGAGGGTAAAGTGTCGGAAATTTATAAGGAGGTAATGAATTGGGAGGGAGGCTCGATAGGGATAGCGAAGCTTAAGTGAGAGAAAGAGCTGGGGAGGGAGTTCAAGGTGATTCACAGGGCACACATAACTGGCCAGGATGAGCAGGTTTCTTTGAAGGGGTCGAGGATAGATGTGGGCGGTGTAGAAAATGGTGCAGGAAAACTAAACCACCAAAAGGCATTTCATATTACTAAAACTTCATTAGAAAATGCCCTTTTCCAGAAATATTCTAACGGAGCCCTTCTGATTGCAGCACCAAAAGTGGTAAGCCTGTGAACTGCAGGGCTAGCTGGAAGGAAAATTGGGAATATTGGTTTCCAGATTTCAGAGTTCTGGAGTGGAGAGGTTACAGTGTACTTTTTAACCTGCCTGCTTGCTCCCTGCTCTGATGCCGTTCATGCCCTGTTACTAACGTAAAATAAAAAATTCCACACTGCAAAAAAGAATTTGCAGTGTGGCACATTCTCAGGATTTCTCTCAGTCTTTCTCTCTGTGCGGCGGCAGCTGCTTATTTGCAGGGCTGGTTCCAGCACAAGCTATTTAGGGCCCACAACCACATCCTCGACAGCCTTCAACCTCTGGAGTAAGTCCAGTTTGATTCTGCGATTTTCACGGGGCTAGCAGGACCCTGGAATGCTCCTCCTGTGTCGGCCGCCCCGCGCGACTTGGCCGAGCCACACCGCAGAGCGACAGCAAAAAGATAGGCCCCCCCCAGATCGGGCACTCCTGCAGATCGGTGGCCCCTGAACAATAGCCTGTTCAAGGGCGGCCGCCACGCCGAGTGCCCGCCGGGTGGAACCATGAGAGAACCACGCCGGCGGGAACTCTGCCTTTTTCAATGACCCCCAACCGGCACCATGTCGACCGCGCCCGGCCGATTGGCGGGAAATCGCGGGAGCGGCGTCGGACCCGATCTCTGGTCTGACGCCCATTCTCCGCCCCCATGCCGAGCGCGATTTCGGTGCAGAGGCTTAGAGAAACCTGCCCATCATTACAACCACTTGGCAAACTAAGATTCTCCTGATTTATACATAATTGAGGGAAATCACATTATTAGTCCGACCCACCTCAAAGATTTCAGTGCCAAATATTCCTTGGTTGTGAAATGAGAAGTCAACACCTCTTTGTACTGCTCTATTCATACTGTACCTAGGATCCAACTACTGTTGAACTCCCACTTGCCTGTGTACTGTGTAAATAAGTTAATGTAGATTTTCAGTGGTTTCCCCTAGCCACTCCCATCAGTCATGAATTCAAACCGGGCAGCACGGTGGTGCAGTGGTTAGCACTGCTGCCTCATGCCGCTGAGGACCCGGGTTTGATCCCGGCCCTGGGGGACTGTCCGTGTGGAGTTTGCACATTCTCCCAGTGTCTGCTTGGGCCTCACCCCCACAACCCAAAGATGTGCAGGTTAGGTGGATTGGTATGCGAAATAGCCCCTTAATTGGAAAAAAGAATTGGATACTCTAAATATATTTTTTTAAATGGATTCAAACCCACCTAAAGCACAGGATTTCTCATTGGTCAAGTGTTTGACCCTCAGTATTTTCTCCTGTCTGATTGACTGTTTTCTTCTTTTATTATTCACCGATTATCTTACACTTAAACCTTTCTCCCAAGTTAAATTATACCACACAAAATTGTGCCGAATCACTTTATAATTGCTGTCTTCAGTTTGCATCCCCTTTAGGTGACTGCCAGACCTAAAATGGAACATTCTTTTTGAGGTGTATCCCAGATTTTATTTTAACAAACATTTTATTGAGGCATTTATGGTTTTATCACAACGAAAGATACCAATACAAATGTAAACCTAATTCAATGCGTAACACTCAACCCCCCCCCCCCCAACCAACAACCATACCCCGCCAACATAGCTTATACACACAATTCCCAAGTCCTTCCATCTCCTCTCGCTGATCCCGCCTAAACTAAACTAAACTAACTCCCCCTACCCCCTTATTTCCTCCCACCCCCCTTATTGTATCTGCTAACGGTTTAATTTTCCCCGAAGAAGTTGATAAATGGCTGCCCGGTGAACCACCTTGAATTGTATCAGGCTGAGTCTGGCACATTATGAGGACGTGTTGACTCTGCTCAGAGCGTCCTCCCATAGACCTGCCTCTAACTCCTTTCCCAGCTCATCTTCCCACTTGCGCTTCACCTCCCTATCTGGGTTCCCTCCCACTCTATAAGTTCTTTATACATTTCTGAGACCTTCCTCTCACCCACCCCCATTTTAGAAACTACCTGATCCTGTATCCCCTGTGGTGGTAGAAGCAGAAAGGTCGAAACCTGCCTTCGGACAAAGTTCCTTACCTGCAGATAGCGAAACCCATTCCCACCCGGCAATTGGAACTCCTCCACCAAATCCTCCAAACAGGGAAGCTTCCATCAATAAACAGATCTCCCAGTCTCTCAATACCTGCTCTCTGCCACCTCCGAAATCCCCCCATCCAACCTCACCAGGACAAACCGGTGATTGCCACAAATTGGAGCCCACACCGACACTCCCTCCACTCCCATATGCTTCTGCCACTATACACAAACTCTCAGAGCCGGCGAGAACGGCAGAGGTGCCGTTACCAGCGCTCCTAAATTTGTGCTCCTGCATGATGTCCTCACTACCCACTTCCTAATCATAGCTATATTTACCGGCCAGTAGTAATTCCTAAAGTCCGGCGGGGCCAAACCCCCCCCCCAACAGCACTTTTCTTACTCGCGGGGTTTTACCCGCCCACACAAACCCAGAGATCACCATATTAATGTGCTTAAAAAAGGCCTTTGGTATAAAAATAGACACTGAAAAACAAACAAAAAGTCTCGAGAGAACCGTCATCTTTACTGTCTGTACCCTTCCCACCTCCGAAAGTCATCCTTCATTTGCTCAACTAACCGGGTCAGATTTAATTCATGCAACAGCTCCCATCCCTGAGCCACCTAGATTCCCAAGTATCGAAAACTCCCTCCCACCACTTTAAACGGCAACTCCCCCAGTCTCCTCTCCCACCCCTCGCCTGAATCACACAAACCTCACTTTTTCCCATATTCAATTTGTACCCCGCGAACCAGCCAAATTCCCCTAAGATCCACATAATCACTCCCCTCCCCCCTAGCGGGTCAGAAATATACAGGAGTAGGTTGTAACAAGACCCTGTGCTCCACCCCCTCCCCCTAAACTAGCCCCTTCCACTCCTTTGCTGCTCTCAGTGCCATTGCCAATGGATTGCCAATGGCTCTATAGTCAAGGCAAACAACAGTGGAGGGAGTGGACGTCCCTGCCTCATCCCCCGGCTCAGTCTAAAATATTCCGAGCTCTCACGGTTTGTCTACACACTCGCCACCAGCGCCTGATTCAGCAACCGGACCCAATCTACAAAACCCTGCCCAAACCCAAACCGCCCCAGGACCTCCCACAAATACTTCCACTCCATCCTGTCAAAGGCCTCCTTCGCGTCCATAGCGAACACCACCTCCCTTCCCTTGGAGGGCATCATGATGACATTCAAGAGCCTTCTAACGTTGCCTGTTAACTGCCTACCTTTGACAAATCCCTTCTGGACCTCCCCTTCACCCCCGGAACACAATCCTCTATTCCCGAGGCCAAAATCTTGGCCAGCAATTTGGCGTCAACGTTTAGTACAGAGATTGGTCCATATGACCCGCATTTTTCTGGGTTCTTCTCCCGCTTCAGGATCAATGAGATCGATGCCTGTGACATTGTTGGGGGAAGAACACCCTGCTCCCTAGCCTCATTAAATGTCCTCACCAGCAGTGAAGTCAGCACCCCAGAAAACCTCTTATCAAATTCCACTGGATGTCCATCCGGTCCCGGGGCGTTGCCCAACTGCATGTCCTCCAATCCCTCTATTACTTACACAATCCCGATCGCGGCTCTCAGCCCCTCCACCAATCCTTCCACCACTTTCGGAAACTCCAAACCCTCCAAGAATTGCCTCGTCCCCTCCACCCCAGCTGGGGGCTCCGACTCATACAGCCGACTGTAAAATTCCTTGAACACCCTGTTCATCCCCGCTGGGTCCAAGATCATGTTGCCCCCTCTATCCTTCACTTTTCGTATCTGCCTGGCCGCCACCCATTTCCTGAGCCTTTCCTGTGGATATCAGACCAAACTCCATCTGCAGCTTCTGCCGCTCCCAGTCAACAGATTTGACGGTCATGCAATCTTGAGATTAAAATTCATGAGCACCAGGATATGTTATAGGACTCTTAACCACAAACTGTTGAAATTTAATTTAAATTTAAAGCCTAAGAGGTTTTGTTAAAATCATCTTTGTTTGTCTTCTTTCAGTCGCAGCAGGTCAAGATCATCTCGGAGCAGGTCTCACTCACACTCTCGCTCAAGGTCGCGATCCTTTTCACCAGGAAAGAGGCGGGTATCAAGGTCACGTAGCCAGACTCCACCGTAAGTGCACGTAAATGGTGTTATCTATTACAAGATTTTGCAACATAGCAGAGGATAAAACGACGGACTACAGTCCATGGGTGATTGGTCGCAAATAAGCTATGAAGGCGTTGTTCACAAATTAGTTTGTCCATATTCCACTGTTCCCCTCTCTCTGTACATACCTTATGTAACAAAAAAACCACAGCTGCAAAAAAGAGTGATAAACTTGTTCACTTATTTATAATCTGACTTTGAGCCATGGCTTTAGCTTCTCAAGAGAGTAAACCTGCTGTTATTTTTATGGTTCGACCCGGCTCTGGGTCACTGTCCGTGTAGAGTTTGCAAATTCTCCCCGTGTTTGCGTGGGTTTCACCCCCACAACCCAAAGATGTGCAGGCTAGGTGGATTGGCCACGCTAAATTGCCCCTTAATTGGAAAAAAAATGAATTGGGTACTCTGAAATTTTTTTTAAAAACTTTGTTTCTCTCTCCACATGTACTGCCAGACATAGACTCTTTCCAGTATTTTTATTACTGATTTCCAGCATCTGCAGTATTTCATTTTTGTTCAGGGTTACTGAGATGTATTGTGAAGAAATGTACCCAGAGAAAGAGAGAGAGAGATCATTTTGTTGGCGGTCAGTTTGCCTCCAGGTCTCAATGGAATGAGAGAAAGGGGAAGGGAAGGGAAAGAGAGACAGTGAGAAAAAATGAGTGTACAAGTCAGAAGGAAAACTCAAAATGTAGAGAGATTAAGAAACACACAGAATCTGAGTTGAGAAGAAACAAAAGATTTGCAAGAGAAATGATAAAAGTATGTGACCCATACAGAGTGAGACAGAATGAGTGAAAGTCAGAGAATGGGAGACAAACTGTGAGACAGTTAAAGGAAGAAGCATATTTTCCTTTTGTCTCAGTAGTACTTACTTGGGAGATAAGGTGCTATTATTTGTAAAATAAATTAATTTTGTCCATTGCAGAGTTCAGTGAGAGACTAAAACTCTTGCACATTGCTCTGTCTGTCTGCAATGTGAAATGTTAGGTTTGCTGCTGTCACTTCGTGAGGTGCATGTTACGGAGTGAATGATAACATTCAGCTTTAGCTAACTTCTCATTGATCTAACCAGACAAAAAGCTGCTCCTGCAATAATCTTTGTTGCATAAAGAATATTGAGAGTGAGCTTCACTGCCTATCATAATGTGTTGAAGGAGGTTGTACCTCCAGGACTTTGCGAACCAAATTTTACACCTTTTGTCATATCCATGAGCCTGATTGCACTCCTGCTCTGTAGTTCCATTGTGTCCAGGTATTTGATTCTGTTTTGGTATATCTGCCTCTTAAATTGTTTTTTATATTCCTCCTGTCCCATAGCTATACACCAACCACACACTCATTCTCAAAGAAAACTCTAGTGTTCCCATACATCCAAGATGATTCCAAACCTCTCCCTTTGTTCAGGTCACTGCTGGCAGGCCTGATGTATTGTGACGCACTTGCCTTTTAGTGTTGGACTTCAATGTTATGTTGCCCATCATCAGTGGCCTTTAATCAGTTCCTTAGCTTTTCACTAGTGGTCACTACTCTTTGTTTGGAGACCTAGATCACTCTGAGCAAAGCGTTGACACTTTGTTCCAAAACTCGGCAACTTACTAATGACATCCAACTTTTTGCCAGGATTGTCGGATTCCAGATCTAAGATAATTCCAGTAATCAGCTATTTACTGAGCTCTTGAACAAGAATGAAAGGTCCTTGCAAGTTGTTCCAGCTGTTACAAAAGGATTACCTGTGGGGGAACTCTTCATTCGGATTAATTTATGGATGTCTTGTTTTCTTGCAGTTCCACAACAGGACTTGGCGGTGGTCCTGTCACCCTCACTCCTGATCAGAGACTAGGGGAAGAAAACAAAGGACATCAGCTGTTAATGAAGATGGGTATGGTTAACTCCATTCTACTTTTAGTCATGATTTTCGCAGCAATTCCATGTAAGATACTCAAGTGTGTCACATTATTACCTCCTATTCAGAAGGGTGGCTGGGGTTGTTTACCCAAATGGTGTCACCAAAGCAAAATACAGGCCTAGTTTTGTAGTTTATTGTATTCATTGAGGGACTGTTACAGATGAGTGTTTTTCAAGTAGCTGTTACTTACAAGACCTGCAACAATGGTAACATCCCAGGGTATTCATAGCTAATGTAAGTACAGCTGATAGAGCCACTTATTGTAGCAGTGCAAATATAAAGTGTTGTAAAATTTAAAAATATGTATTTTTGATAGAGACCGAAAACCACTACTCCTTCAAGCTAACTTAGCGATTTAACTAGAAAAATGTAAATGATCAAACCTGACTCCTGACTTAGTAAAAACTATTAGCAGTAATATAAACTTAAGTAACCAGAACTTCAGAAGCTGGTAACCGGGATTCATGAGCCACCATATGGACACCCAAGGGTTGTGCAATCAGTAGAAAATCATTTGGTCGTATTGGTCTGTTCTAGGCTGGAGTGGATCGGGAGGACTTGGGGCAAAGGAGCAGGGTATTCAGGATCCAATCAAAGGAGGCGAGATCCGTGATAAGTGGGACCTGTATAAAGGAGTAGGGGTCCCACTCGACGATCCCTATGAGAATTATCGAAGAAATAAGAGTTACTCCTTCATAGCTCGCATGAAAGCAAGAGATGAAAGTAAGTTGCGTGAATTAATCCAGTTTGTGTCTGTGACACTTGTGCTGCTTTGAAACTTTCAGTTGCATTGCTTTTTGTGCACAGGATCGGATCATTGACTGACAGGTTGCAAATGTACTTAAATAGTAAATCTTGGCATCCTCTTTAAACTGGGCATTCAGAGCAGGGTTTTTTTTAGATTAAAGCACAGTGCCAACTACCTGTGCTGTGGAAATTCTCAGTCTCCACTGTACACAGTGTCAACCACCTGTGCTGTGGAAATCATAGAATCTACAGTGCAGACGTAGGCCATTCGGCCCATCAAGTCTGCACCAGCCCTTACAAAGAGCACCCTACTGCACACCACATATCTACCTTATCCCCAGTAACCCCCACTTAACATTTTTTGGACACTAAGGGCAATTTAGCATGGCCAATCCACCTAACCCACATGTCTTTGGACTGTGGGAGGAAACCGGAGCACCCGGAGGAAACCCACGCAGACACAGGGAGAATGCGCAGACTCCGCACAGACAGTGACCCAGCCGGGAATCAAACCTGGGACCCTGGAGCTGTGAAGCAGCTGTGCTAAATACTATGCTACCGTGCTGCCCCTAATTCTCAGTCCCACTGTGCACTGGAGTGTCAACCATCTTTGCTGTGGAAATTCTCAATCTCCACTGTACACTGGAGTGTCAATTGTGCTGTAGACAGTTTCCAATCGTGTCTCTTTTGATCTCGACATTATGCAAATCTCTATCCATTTGTTTTACATGGCATAATCATCAAACTTATCACAAATATTATGTTGTCCAATAAACAAGGTTCAAAACTTAGTTTTCCCTACATACTTCTAGATATCAAAAGTCATTATCTGAATTTTAAAGATCCCCACGTGCTCTTTCACTGTTCTCCATAGTGTGGATAATTTATTTATATTTGAGGATCACTCTGAATTTGGAATTTTCAGTTTTATGTACCTTCAGTGCTTTAACTTCAATATTCTGATACCAGGGTGTGTAGCCCCATCCTGGTGGTTTCATTAAACTTACTGTCTCTACGGAGCATGTGTCAGAACCTTGGGAAAAAAAGTATTAAATGAATAGTAATGCAGTGTATGTTTTCACTCTTCTGTGACACATTATCCATACTACTGGTGTTATCCATGTAATTGACCATATTGGTTACCTGTTCTTCAATGCATTTTCAGTGTGCATTCCATATACGTCATGCCTGCACATTCAATTGCAAGATCATACTCTAGATGCCCAATACAAGACAGTCCTACCCTTCCAAGCTTTCTGTCTGAACATCAGAGGTGATTGATTCAAATCCTCCTTGAACAGTCCTGGTGTTTCAGGTAGTGATTGGTTGCAAATACATTCTTGTTGATGAGCAAGGACACCCATTTCCAAGAGAAGTTCATCCATTAACTATTGTTATGGGCCAGGGTTTAGAGAACTCCAAAGTGTATCATGGAGTTCACCTAACCCACAACTTTTAATAGATTGTGGTATGGGGAGCACACTGACCACTCTACAAGTGTGGTACAGCAGAAATGGAGAAGTATTTTTTAAAGCAAAACAATGTTTATTCTATGAACTCAAGTTAACCTTTTTAAAACATACAGTGAACATCTTGGCACCCATTAATTCAAATACAACCCCCAAAGACTACAACACTAAGTAATACTTTAAGCTTTCCTTTTAACATCCATAAGACTTAAAAACAAAACCTTTAACAGAAGCACATCAGGTTAAAGTCACTACTGAGAGCAGTTATTAGTTTTAAATCACCAAAGGATCGATTTAGTTTTTAGATTATAGAGAGAGAGACTAATACCCTTTCTGGCTGTGGCTGTAGCTATCCAGCTCTGAAAACGAAACTAAAACACACCCTGCAGCAAACAGCCTAAAACAAAAGGAGAAATCTGACAGACAGCCCAGCTCCACCCACTCTCTGACATCACTGCAGTAATAAACACCCATTTCTTAAAGGTACTCTCACATGACACCCCCCAAGAAAAAAAAATAAATAAACCATCAACTTCAAGACGGTTTCATTTTTCACCTTTTCACTATCCTTTAAGAAATGCACACAGTAAATATATTTTTTTTGTTTAAAAAAAAAAAACAACACGATTGCTGCAAAGATCCCCCACGCCCTCAGCACACAGACGAAGATCCTTTCCCGTTATTCAGCAATCAGGATGGCTGCTTCGAATCCCCGCGTTTTCATGGACGTTTCTGCGGGCGGTGAACCCCTGGGCCGGATCGTGATGGAGCTCCATGCCGATGTGGTTCCAAAAACTGCAGAAAATTTCCGTGCATTGTGCACTGGTGAGAAGGGGTTTGGTTACAAGGGCTCGATATTCCACAGAGTCATTCCTGATTTCATGTGCCAGGGTGGTGACTTCACCAAGCACGATGGCACTGGTGGGAAGTCCATCTACGGTGAAACGTTTAAGGATGAGAATTTCAAACTGACGCACACAGGACCTGGTATCCTGTCCATGGCTAATGCTGGGCCAAATACAAATGGATCCCAGTTCTTTCTCTGCACCGTGAAAACTGCATGGTTGGATGGAAAACATGTTGTGTTTGGCAAAGTGACAGACGGGATGGATATTGTGAAGAAAATGGAAAAATATGGAAGCCAAAGTGGCAAAACCAGCAAGAAAATTACCATCTCTGACTGTGGGCAGCTGAACTAATTGTATTTGCATCTCTGGATTGTGGGCAGCTGAACTGAACTAATTGTAATTGCAAATAGCATTGCCCAATTTCAATAAAATGTGATCATTTACGCTTCTAAAAAAAAAAAAAAAACAACACACACAAACAGGTATAATAAAATCGTCCATTTTTGTTCTTCCTCCAACTGGAATTCCTCTCGATTGACAATCTCTTTGAACAAGAAGGTCTCTGCACGATCCATCCATTTCTCTACGCCTCAGCATGTCTCTTTAAAGTCAGATACTTTAGTTCAATCTGATCACAGAGCCTCTTGTAATTCTCCAACACGTGAGCATTGGTTATCACAGCTTTCAGGCAGTCAAATGCCTGTTGAAACGCCATTGAAATTTTCGACGTTTCTTCAACAAGTCCATCAGTGGAGCAATCACGCTACAAAACTTTTGGACAAATGTTTGATCAAATCCACTCATGCCAAGAAATCACATTATTTCCCTTCGTCTTGAAGGTATCGGAAACTCCTCAAGGAAAGTGTCTTGGGCTTTTCCAAATTCACTTTTGGCTAGGTTTATCACCAAACCCGCCTCCTGAAGTCCATCGAATAACTGCATCAGATGTTTTAAATATTCTTTCCTTGTCTGGCTGAAAATTACCAGATCGTCGATGTCTACTGCACAATTGGGTAATCCTGAAACGACTTTGTTAGTTAACCGTTGAAATGTGGCTTGGGCGTTTTTCATGCCAAATGGCATAACTTTGAATTGGCATATACCACCTGGAGTCACAAAAGCTGAAATCTCCTTCGCCCTTTCGGATAAAGGTACCTGCCAGTAACCTTTAAGTAAATCCAGTTTGGAAATAAAAGCTGATTGTCGCACTTTCTCAATGCAATCCTCCAAAGATGGGATAGGATAAGAGTCCGTTTTTGTAACTGCATTAACCTTTCTATAGTCCACACACAACCGTTGGGTACTGTCTGGTTTAGGCACCATCACTATGGGTGAGCTCCATTGGCTGCAACTCACTTCAATTATGCCATTTTTAAGCATACTCTCAAACTCTTTGTTAACCTGTGCCAATTTTAAAGGGTTAAGTCTATATGGATGTTGTTTGATTGGAACAGCATTTCCCACATCTACATCATGTATAGCCATTTTAGTACTTCTCAATCTATCTCTACAAACTTGCCCATGTGATATCAATAACTCTTTCAGGTCAGTCCGTTTTTCCTCTGGAAGGTAACTCAACAATTCATCCCAATTTTTAAGAACATCCTCGTTTTCCAATTTAATTTGAGGTATGTCAAATTCACAGTCATCTGGATTTGGTTCGTCCCTTTGAATTAGAATCATTAAAACCTCCTTCTTTTCCTCTCCTTCCCTTTCAAAGTACCTTTTAAGCATATTCACATGACACACTCGGTGAGTCTTCCTTCTATCTGGTGTTTTTGCCACATAATTCACCTCACTTAATTTCCTTTCAATTTGATACGGTCCACGAAACCTAGCTTTTAAAGGCTCACCTACCACCGGTAACAACATTAAAACTTTATTTCCACTGGCAAAACTACAAACTTTGGATTTCTTGTCCGCAACCCGTTTCATCACATTTTGTGCAACTTTCAAATGTTTTCTAGCCAATTCATCTGCTCTATTTAATCGTTCCCTAAAATTTGACACACAATCTAATAATGTAATTTCCGATTTCCCACGCACCGGTTTTTCCTTAATCAATTTAAGTGGTCCTCTTACCTCATGACCAGAAATTCGTTCAAAAGGACTGAATTTGGTTGACTCATTAGGTGCATCCCTAATTGGAAACAGTACGAATGGAATTCCTTTATCCCAATCCTCTGGATAATCTTGACAATAAGCCCTCAACATTGTCTTTGATGTCTGATGCCACCTTTCTAACACTCCCCGTGATTCTGGATGGTGCGCAGTTGATTTAAATTGTTTTATTCCTAAGCTATCCATAACATCTTTGAATAACCTTGCAGTAAAATTTGATCCTTGATCCGATTGTATTTCTGTGGGTAGTCCATATCTAGTAAAGAATTTAAGTAACTCCTCCACAATCTTTTTAGCTCTAATATTACATACTGGAATGGCCTCTGGAAACCTAGGAGACACATCCATTATAGTCAAAAGATATTGATTCCCACTTTTCGTTTTAGGAAGCGGTCCTACGCAATCAATTAGGACCCTTGTAAAAGGTTCCTCAAATGCTGGAATGGTGCTGGATTAATTAAATTAATAAATTAAAGGTGCTGGATTTATCACTGCTTGAGGTTTGCCTATCATTTGCCATGTGTGACATGATTGACAAAATTTCACTACATCTTTATGTAGTCCAGGCCAATAAAAATGTTTTTTTATTTTAGCTTGAGTTTTCCTTAATCCCAAATGATCTCCCACTTGTACCACATGTGCAACTCACAACACCTCCTTTCTATACCCTACCGGCAATACTACTTGATGAACTTCTGCCCACTTTTCATCCGCCTGCATATGTAAAGGTCTCCATTTTCTCATCAGGACATTACTTTTACGGTAATAACACTCTGGTACACACTCAGATTCCTCTTTTGTGTATGCTTTCTGATACATCCGTTTTATTTCTATGTCTTTCTGTTGTAACTCCGCCAATTTCCTGAACTAAAAATATTAAAGAGATCTGGCACATTCTTATCAATCACCTCTTGATCAGGCTGTACAATATTTTGCCCCTCCTTCGCTTCACTTGGGCTTTCCTTTACCACTTTAACAAACCTCAGTGTCTTATCCTGTTTTACCACATCAACCTTCCCAGTGCTTTTCTTCAACCACCAATACTGTGACTTTACATGGCCTAGTTTATTACAGTGAAAACATTTGAAACTTTTCATTTCTTTTCCACTCTCCTAGATTTCTTTATTAGTCTGAGGTACACTCTCCTTATTATCTACCATCAGATCACCTTTATCGTTACGACTTGAGCATTTCTCGTGTCCCCAGTTTCTATCCCTCACAGGTTGAAACTGATGTTTAGGAAACCAAACTTTGATTGATAAACTAATTCATAATCATCTGCCATTTCTGCTGCTGACCTCGCCGTTTTAACCCTCTGCTCTTCCACATGAGTTCTCACTACATCAGGAATTGAATTTTTAAACCCCTCCAAAAATATAATTTATCTGAGAGCTACATGCGTTTGGTCTATTTTCAAAGCCCTTATCCACCTATCAAAATTACTCTGATCCTTTCAAACTCCATGTATGTTTGACCAGGTTCTTTCCTTCAATTTCTAAACCTTTGGCTGTAGGCTTCAGGCACTAGTTCATATGCACCTGAGATGGATTTTTTCACCACCTCATACGACCCAGATACCTTCTCCGGTAGTGATGCAAACACTCCACTAGCCCTACCTACCAGCTGTGTTTGAATCAGTAATACCCACATGTCCTGTGGCCATTTAATTTGTTTAGCTACCTTCTCAAATGAAATGAAAAAGGCTTCTACCTCCTTCTCATCGAACCTTGGCAATGCCTGGACATATTTAAATAGATCTCCACCAAGCCTTTAACTATGACGCACTTTCTCACTATCCTCATCACTATCATCCAACTGTACGTTTCCCTTTATGCCTGCCAATTTTAACTGACTGTCATGTTTCGTGGCCATTTTCTGAAGTTCAAACTCTCTCTCTCTATCTTTTTTCCTGATCTGTATCTCCCTTTCTCTTTCTTTTTCCTCTCTATCTCTTTCGTATTCAAGCTGCTTTAATTCTTTCTCATCTCCCATTTGTTTAATTTGTAACTAAATTTTTGCCATTTCCAATGAGTCAAACTGTATCTCAGGCAACTTTAAATGCTTAAGCCACCGCCATAATTACCTCATCTTTTCACATTTTGTTAGGTAATGTTAACTGCAATGTTTTTGCCAAATCTAACAGTCTGCTTTTAGTCTCTGTCCGTAAGGTACTGCATGTGACCGTCTCCACCCCCAAAAACTTCTGAGCCTCTGAAAGAGCCATTTTCCACAACACACTCCCTACTTAAACTAGAATACCACACCTGAAAAGCAACCACACAATATGCTCACCCCTCATTGTCTTTAAATTCACTAAGCCAATCCAATAGATAGACTTTTATCCCGGACAAGCCCCCAATTTGTTATGGGCCAGGGTTTAGAGAACCCCAAAGTGTATCATGGAGTTCACCTGACCCACAACTTTTAATAGATTGTGGTATGGGGAGCACACGGCCCACTCTACAGGTGTGGTACAGCAGAAATGGAAAAGTATTTTTTAAAAGCAAAACCATGTTTATTCTATAAACTCAAGTTAACCTTTTTAAAACATATAGTGAACATCTTAGCAACCATTAATTCAAATACAACCCCCAAAGACTTCAACACTAAGTGGTCCTTTAAGCTTTCCTTTTAACATCCATAAGACTTAAAAACAAAATCTTTAACAGAAGCACATCAGGTTAAAGTCACCACTGAGAGCAGTTATTAGTTTTAAATCACCAATGGATCGATTTACAGTTTTTAGATTATAGAGAGAGAGACTAATACCCCTTCTGGCTGTGACTGCAGTTATCCAGCTCTGAAAACGAAACTAAAACACACCCTGCAGCAAACAGCCTAAAATGAAAGTATAAAGCTGACAGACAGCCCAGCTCCACTCACTCTCTGACATCACTGCAGTAATAAACACCCATTTCTTAAAGGTATTCACTACAGATATTTATATACACACCCATTTATTAACACCCATTTCTTAAAGGTACTCTCATATGACACTATCCTTCACTTCTTAATCTCTTAAGGCTTTAAGCTTTTTCTTCACACAATTTTGGTATAAACCAAAAGCTTGTCTCCCTTATCAAAATTCAATTTCAGCTGACTCGCAAGGAAGCTTTTTCTTCCAAATTTACTTCATTCAGGGACCACCAAGACTGATTTTTTAATATCTGAAATTTGACTGTTCTTAAATGTAAATGCTTCACCTTTCCAGGTGTTTGAACCAATGCATCCTGCTGTTGTAAAGAAATGATCGGTGATTCAGTATTTTAACAAAACTCCCCTGGCTCCCTCATTTATTGATGTGCAGAATTAGTAATTCAGTGATTGTTTCAGGGAGCTTCATTGCTAATTGTTATGAACATTACACGCTTAGTAAAATTAGTCTGAGGTTGACTTAAATTCGGGGAAATCGAATTATTTTAAATGTAGTTTTCAGGTAGCCTTGGATAATAAACTTTTATCATATTCCCTTATAGAATTTATTACACCATTTAATAAGTATTAGAATATTTGTTTTGCTTTTTAATATTTCTCTGTTATTGCAGTGAAGAAAGAAATACAGGAACAGCCACCCCCCGAGTGAAGAATGCGTGAGAAGATGGAAGTGTGTTTGTTCTGCATCACTCCCATAACCCAATAAGGACTTAGAAACCCAAGCTACTCACTGCTGGACTGATCGACTACAGGAGGCCTCATATATCTGAGTATTTCAGGGCTGGGACACGAGCAAAGGATTAAATCCCTAATGAATCTTCATGCAGATCAAATATGCCATAATCTCACTTTCACTTGCGGTACCTGCTAATACAATGATGTCTTTCCCAGTGTATTTTTTTTTGTGAAACAGTGCAGAGTTGTAGGCATCAATGATAGGATGAGAATTTTTATACTGACAAATTATAAGTGTTTGTGTTGGCCTAAAATTGGACATTTTGATTATCTCCTCCGTTGTGTACTGAGGAAGGACTCGGAAGTCTTGAAGTATTTTCACTTGCCCTTTTTTGTTTGGTTACAGAGAGGTGTGAATGGATTGTTAACACTCTCTTTGATCAGTCATCAGACTAGACCTAGTGTAATGACTTTTGTGAACCATTTTAATCTGTTCATCCGAACTGCAGGAGTAAAGTTTCTCAATCAGTAAATCCTTAACTAAACGTTTTCTGTTTATTGTGCCAACCTCTAGTTTGGTCACTAGGTTTCCTGCTCGGTGACGAGAACAAATTCCTGACTCCAGGAAATAAATTACATGTTCCGTTTATGTGGAGACAACAACAGCTTGTATTTATATAGCTCGCAGTGTTTCGCAGGAGTGTTATAAAAGAAAATTTGATACTGAGCCACATGAGATATTATGACATCTGACCAAAAGCTTATTCAAATACACAAATTTTAAGGAGGTCAGAAAGTGAAGATAAGAAGAGGTTGAGGGAGGGAATTGCAGAACCTTGGGCGGGATTCTCCCAGCCCCATGCCGAGCCGGAGAACCCCGCCCCGACGTCGGCATGCGATTCTCCACAGAGCGGAGAATTGGCGCGTCATGGGCCGCCGATTCGCCGGCCCCAATGGGCCGAGCGGTCGCTCTAAAAAGGCAGTCCCGCTGACACCATCCACACCTGGTCGCAGCCGGCGGGAACTCTGCACGCAGGGTCGGGGGGGTGGCCTGTGGTGGTGGTGGGGGGGGCTCCGATGGGGCCTGGCCCACGTTCGGGGCCCACCGATCGGCGGATCGGCCTATCGCTCCCCGGGCGTATTTTCTTACGCGCAGGCCCCTGACCTCCCCCGCCATGTTGCGTCGGGGCTGGCGCGTTGAGGGAGGTCACCGTGCATGTGCGGGTTGGCGATGGCACCACTGCGCATGTCCTCGTTGATGCCGATGCCACTGCGCATGCGCGGATCCCGCGGCGCACAGTTTGTGCCGGGATGGGAGGCTGGAGCGGCGTGAACCGCTCCAGCACTGTGCTGGCCCCCTGTAGGGACCTGAATCGGTACTCCTAGCGGCCCGTTCACGCCGTTGTGTTTCCGACGGTGTGGACACTCTGCCGCCGAATGGGAGAATCCCGCCCTTTGTACCTAAGCATCTGAAAGCATTACATCTCAATGGAATCCAAATGGACAAAACAATAGGATGACTGCTCTGACCCTCATATGTTACCACAACATTGGTTTAAGCGTGCCCATATGCAGATATTTTATTTCTACTATCTTGTTTCCAGCCATAAAGAAGTAGATTTAGCTAGAACGCTCCCATCAAGCACTTGCCTGGAGTTAGCAGCATTAGTGTAGCTAACCAGTGGGGTGAGAAGAATTTGAGTACAGCAATATCCCTGTCATCAAACTGTCAATAAGAAATCATGGTCAATTAAATGGCCTTTTAATAACTTGTTATTAATACTGTTGTTTCTTGACCATGCTTTTGATATCTAGCAGCATTTCACTGGCCCAAACATTCACCCTTTAAAAAATGGATGATACTACAAGTAGGTTATTTCTTTGCCTGCATGGTAAAGTGTAGACCATGTAATAATCCCAGTAAAGCTGTGACACAGTGCCCCCCCTCCCGGGTCAAACTCCACACGGGACAATGACCCAGAGCCGGGAACGAACCTGGGACCTCGGCGCCATGAGGCAGCAGGGCTAACCCACTGCGCCACCATGCTGCCCTCTTCTGTCCTACTTTTGCCCACTCAGCTTGTTTTCTCTGTCCTTACTCTTTGGAAAATATAGAATGATTAATAATTGTCAAAGACACTAAGGATTCAGTCAAAAAGACGACCCTCGGTGCCAATCTGACCAGAAGCTGGTTGCAGTGAAAATCAGGCTACCTTCAGCTAAGCTTGCCTGGGGAACCTTGCTGTTTTTGCGATTATGGTATGTGCCCATACGGTGATTATGGATTACTTGGAATCTGCAGCACACAACCAGGCATCTCCACATGAGCTTCCTCCCACCCCTCTGTATCTAACCTTTCAGCAAATACTTCTATTTCCTCCCCCTCATTTGCTTATCTCGCTTCTCCATGAATGCATTTGTCTCAGATACTCCTTGGTAAAGATTTGCAAGTTCTTGGCACTCATCCATTTTTGAGAAATCCCTGCAAAAATCTCAACCTGTTTGTCATGATATACAAACACACACATAATGATATACAGACGAGCAGCGAATGGACACAGAGAACAAGACATGATCAATAAGCAGGCAGGACACTCGGGTGGGATCTGACTATAAAAGACACGAGGCACTCACACTCCGCCTCTGTCCACTGATGAACATCTAGAGAGTCAGTCACGGGTGTTGTTACAATCTCACACCTCCACCACGTGGCTAAGAGCTAGTCTGTTTCAGTCAGACCGAGTAACCACACTTAAGTTAGCAGAGAGTCAAACTCACCGAGAACTGCTAACTCTGCCATTAGTTCAACAAAACAGACGGGCACAGCGCAAAGTTGCCTGCCCGCGACCACATTCTTCTCCATTTCCTTCTGTTGTTTTGCCACCTCCTGACACTTCGACTCACGAGGCCTCCAGTCAGGCTTCAATCCCGCCCATCAAGGTGCTGTCGCCCCCACCACCGCCTCTCCCACGGTCGACCAGGATCCGACGCAAGCCACAGAGACTAGACTTATGAACATTTGTTCTGTTTGCTATGTTCTGTGTTCTCGCATTAGACAGCTGTTTTCACATGTACATATGTTCACATCCACTGCATGTATATATGTTAATATTGGCCTATTCTTGTAAATACGTTCACATATGTCATCCAAACATTAAAAAAAAGGGGAGATGTCATGATATACAGACACACACACAATGAAATACAGACAAGCAGCTAATGGACACCGAGAACAGGGCATGACCAATAAGCAGGCAGGGCACTCGGGTGGGATCTGACTATAAAAGACACAAGGCACTCACACTCCGCCTCTTTCCACTGATGAACATCTAGAGAGTCAGTCAAGGGTGGTGTTACAATCTCACACCTCCACCACGTGGCTGAGAGCTAGTCTGGTTCAGTCAGCCAGAGTAACCACACTTAAGTTAGCAGAGAGTCGAACTTACAGAGAACTGTGCCATTAGTTCAATAAACCTGATTGAACTAACTTCAAGGTCTGGAGTATCTTTTTGATTTTTGCTGCATCCAGTTGCAGCCAGTGTTATACCAGTGTACCTAACACGACACTGTTACTTGACAGTTGTCCAGTACCAATTCTCCTTGAAGGAGGGGACTATCCAGTAGTCTATGCAGTGGTACCTTTGGAGATTAGAACCAAGCCAATCCTTTGTGATAACTCAGTCATTCAACAAGTGAGCCAGGCAGATCTTCGAGGCCCTATTTACTGATGATTGATCACATAGCCTGACTCACTGGTGGGACCAGGAGAAAGGGCTGGATGGGGTACCTTCCACTCACAATCATTCATGCAATTTTTCCACCTGATAAAGTGGGTGGTCCTCGTTGGGGCAATAGGGAGGAAGCTTACTCTGAGCTGAGATTTTAACCTCCACAGTTAAAACTGACGCACACATTTTGAGCATTTCATATCATTGACTTCTCAATATGGGTTTGTTGATGGGTTTCAACCTAAAAAACGAAATTTCTGGAAATTCTCAGATCTGGCAAGAATTTCTGCAAGGGAAATCGGGTTCACTTACATTCTGATGCTGCGGAGATGCTGAGTATTGAGTATTTTCTGCTTTTCTTTCACATTTCCAGCATCTGCATTCTTTTGCCTTTGGGTTTCTACCTGTTGGAATGGCTGAATCTCCAAAAAATAGACTTTTTTAATGCAACCATTGAAACTCTCCCAGTAATGTCCTTCAAGATGTTTGAGGATGCTTCTTAGGATGTTCACCCTCGCCCCAGATAGAAACATATGTAGAATCATGCATAGATAGTGATCTCCTAGAATAGGCTTTGGTTCCATGTGCATCAACGGCCAACTGGTATCTCACTGGAGGATCTATCCTCATCTGAGCCTAAAATCAACAACAAATCAACTTGTATTTATATAGTGCCTTTGACAAATTGAAACATCTTGGTTATTTCACTGCTGGGGTGGGCCCAGTGAGGCTAGTAGCTGAACCTGTTTCCTCATGTGTTCAACAGAGATCAAGTGTGGGAAACCTCTTGACAACCCATGGAAACAGGGCACCACCCATTTCCCCAAATGGAACCCAGTACAGACCAAACTTGGAAGCTTCCTGTTCTAAACAACGCAACAAATCAAGTCAAGATTCAAAATATTGGAAAGCTGAGTGGTGGCTATGGGTTAGAATTGTAATAACTTGGGTGGTAAACTTTAATGAACTGGGAGGAAAAATCAGATTTATTTGGCAACCAAGGAGCTGACGGTGTAGGTGATTCACTGATTTGAACTATTGAGGATCCATGTTTTGTAGCTAGCACCAGGTTGCAAATCAGTGGTCTCCGTGAAGATTTTTAGGTACAAACTATTAGAGCTCCTTTACAAGTGGGGGAATGTGCTAAATAAGAACAGATTTTTTAAATCTTCTGTATTTTTATTTGGAAAACTTTTAAGTGATTCGATCACAAAGAAATGTATTGTGAGCTAGGTTACAGAATGCCTATGTGTTATGAACTAGCAGATCAACGAGCACCAAATAAACTGAAAGGTCATTCCATTGGAACCATTTGTACTTGTAGAAGTTTAATATTGATTCTTTCATCTCCAGCACAGCACATGATGTTTTTAACTCTTCTCTGGGCATAATTAAGAGATGACCTCAAGCAGTGGCTCATTCGTTAGGTAATGAAATCTTCAAAACTGTGTGGTCACACGGCTGCACTCTGGATGGTTTTAATTATCTGTGCCTGTGCATTAGTTAATCTAATTAAAGTGTTTTTGCTGTTTGGCCAGTGCCGTTGGAGATTATTAATTAAAGATTGGCACTTTACCAATGTATAGTTGTTAGGAAGGTTAAATTGGCAGGGAGAAAGGAGTTTGGAGTAGCCCTTGTGAGAGAGGTTCTTCCAGCTACTGGCGAACAATTGTAATTTTACTGGTTCAGAGATGTGGAGAATTCAGTTACAGGTTTTGTTCTGGATAGAGATTCATACTCCAGCGGTATGTTGGAAATTATAATGTATTATGTTGTGAGGGGCTATAAAGACGGATCCAAAAATTTCTTTTGTTCGTCTGTTTAAGCCAAAAGTTCTTATAAAGAATATTTTATTCCTTCACTAACTGCTGCTTCTTTATGCTCTACTTGCTAATGAATATCATTTAGGTTAGTTCAGTTTTCAAAAGGAAATAGAATATAGTGGGAATCCCATTGGATCTCCAGTCATTAATATTGTTCGGAAGTAATCCTGGACATGCTGTCCCAAACATGTTGCACGCGATAATGGGGAACTGGCAAAGAAGCGGGTAACGTTTTAACAAGGTCAAAGCCGCCCTGTATGAAAGCGGAGTCCAGTTTGGGCGGTGTACCCAGCGCGGCGAAGAGTTACTTATGAAGGGCTGGAGGAGGCAGATTCCTTTGTAGGTTTGAGGTTTTTTGGATATTGGAGCTGAGCATGTTGAAATGTGGAATTGATGGGGTTTCTTGTTCATGTTTGCATTTCTCTTGTTTGGGTTGAATGTTTTGTAAGTTGGACTTGGGTAGGGGGTTTAATTTTATGTGGGTTTTTGCTGTATTTGTTCTAACTTGTGAAAATATATAGCTCCCTGTTGAGAGTACTGTTTTAAAAAATGGTTTTGTTTTAAATTTTCAAATTTTAACAATTCTTTTTTTTTAGAAAATATTTTAGTGAAGCATTTGTAATTTTCACAGTTTAATACATTAACATTTCTTAAACAACCGCGTGGGCCGACACACGCAAAAAACCTAAAAAAACAATGCCCCCTACTGCCCACGCCCTATTCCCTAATTACCCATACACTGAGTTCCCTGTCCTTGCCTAACACTGCCATGCCTCCTATTCCCCACCACCCCCTTACTGCTGACGTTCAATTTTCTTTGAAGAAGTCGATGAATGGTTACCATCTCTGGGTGAACCCCTGAGTTGATCTTCTCAAGGCGAACTTGATTTTTTTTCCAGGCTGTGAAACCCTGCCATATCGCTGACCCACACACCTGACTTTGGGGGCTCCGAGTCCCTCCATCCCAGCAAAATCCGTCTCCGGGCCACCAGGGAGGAGAGGGCCAGGACATCGGCCTCTCTTTCCCCCCCCCCTTGGCCCCCGGATCATCCGATACCCCAAATATTGCCAGTTCTGGACTCAGTTACCCTCCCTTCCAGGACTTCTGACATAACGTCCGCAAATCCCTGCCAGAAACCTCTCCACTTCGGACATGCCCAGAACATATGTGCATGGTTCGCCGGGCTACTCCCACACCGCCCACATCTATCCTCCACCTCATCAAAGAACCTGCTCATCCGGGCTACCGTCATGTGGGCCCTGTGGACTACTTTGAACTGGATCAGGCTAAGTCTGGCACAGGACGAGGATGAATTCACTCTCTCCAATGCTTTTTCCCACTTTTCCATTTCCAGCTCTCTTCCCACTTCCGCTTTACCTCCCTGATCGGGGCCCCCGCCCACTCCATCAACTCTTTGTATATCTCCGAAATCCTCCCCTCTTCAACCCCAGTTTTTGACATCACCTTATCCTGTAGTCCCCTCAGGGGTGTAGCCATCTGGGATGACCACTTACAACAAGAAACATGGACGTTCGCTAAGCCTAAAGGGAAAAATGGACAATGTAAGATTCAGGCAGGCACAGAGCCTGTATGTATAATCGTGAGCAGAGAATCCAGGCAGCATCGGAACCCCCAACCTATTAGCATTTTAATGACCCATCTCCGTAAGACAAAGGACTGATACTCAGGTAAGCGATACAATTCCAAACACATCAGCGCCACTCCCTTTACTCAGGAAGCATCAACAACAGGGTCAATGACCGCTTAGGACACGCCCAGCCATCAAGGCACCCGCCACTTTATTGGCTCAGATCGAAGGCAGTGATCGAGAACTGCCCAATTAATTGGGTCCAAACCTAAGGACCACCCAAAAGAGCGCAAAACCCCCCAAGGATAAAGAGAGACACTGCCATGTGTTCGATCTCTTTTGGACCTGGCGCTCCGGCAACGTCCATCTCCAACTGCAGCACCACGACTAGAAGCAAATCCAAGTTCAACGCCCGCTACCAGACGGATGAGCCCAGCTGAGCAGCAGTTACTTCTCCAGACCCAGCAGATCCAGATTCGAACAAAGGCCACTGTTCCTCTGACCTAAGCCAGGTGCCTGAAGTTAAGTACAGGTTGTGATAGTTGTTAGGAGTGTTTCTATTGCACATATAAGTTAATCTTGTGTGTAAATAAAGTATTATTGAACTTGAACTAACTAACTGGTTGTTGGGCCTTTGATCGATATCCGGTTGAACCTTGTGGTGGTATCATTTGATACCTGGCGAGTCTGAAAGCAATGTAATATCAATATCTAGACAAAAGAAGGGCAACCTTATTGACTGCCATATTTATAGCGAGTAAATATAGCAACAGGGGGAGGCTAGGAAAGCTAGGAACCTACCTTCGTACAAAGTCCCGGACCTGAAGGTATCGAAACCCATTCCCGCCCGGTAGCTCAAACTCCTTCTCTAGTGCCTTCAAGGTCGGAAAGCCCTCCTGGATAAATAAATCCCCAAATCTCTCGATCCCTGCCTGCTGCCACCTCCTGAAGACCCCATTCAACCTTCCTGGGACAATCCCATGTGCTTCCTCCATTGCCCCCACACTCTTAGGGCTGCCACCACCACAGGGCTTGTAGAGTACAGAGCCGGCGAGAACGGCAGGGGTGCCGTTAGTAAAGCCTCCAAACGCGTACCCTTGAAGGATGCCGCTTCCACTCGCTCCCAGGCCGATCCCTCCCCCACTACCCACTTCCTGACCACCGATATGTTGGCCGCCCAGTAATAATTAATAAAGCTCGGGAGGACCCGAGCTCTCTCCGCGACCCCGCTCCAGGAGTGCCCTCTTTACTCTCGGGGTTTTCCCCGCCCACACACAACCTGTAATCGCCACGTTTATTTTTCTAAAAAAAGCCTTTGGGACAAAAATCGGAAGGCATTGAAAAAAGAAAAGCAGTCTTGGGAGGACTGTCATCTTCACCGTCTGGACCCTTCCCGCTAGCGTCAGCGGGAGCATGGCCCATCTGTGGAAATCCCTTTTCATTTGGTCGACCGCTTTGCCCCGATTTAACTTGTGGAGCTGCCCCCACTCTTTAGCCACTTTAATCCCTAAATATCTAAACTCCCCGCCACCACTTTAAAAGGTCACTCCCTCAGTCTCCTTTCCTGCCCCCGTGCCTGGATCACAAACATCTCGCTCTTTCCCATATTCAACTTGTAGCCTGAAAATCGTCCAAATTCTCCTAGTACCTCCATGATTTCGGTCATCCCCCCACCGGGTCTGTCACATAAAGCAGCAAGTCATCCGCATAGAGAGAAACCCTGTGTCAAAGACCCCCCCCCCCTCTCACTATCCCCCGCCACACACTCGGTGCTCTAAGGGCCATTGCTAAAGGCTCTATGGCCAGGGCAAACAGTAAAGGGAGAGCAGGCATCCCTGCCTTGTCCCTCTCCCGAGATTAAAATATTCTGACCGGGTTCGGTTGGTTCTCACATTTGCCACCGGGACCTGATATAACAGCTGGACCCAGTCCACAAATCCCTGCCTGAACCCAAACCTGCCTAAAATATCCCATAAGTATGTCCACTCCACCCGGTCAAAAGCTTTCTCCGTGCCCATGGCTATTACCACCTCAGCCTCACGCCCCTCAGCTGGCATCATTATAACATTAAGAAGCCATCTAATATTGGACGTCAAGTGCCTGCCCTTCACAAATCCCGTCTGATCCTCACCTATTACCACCTATTCAGGTGGCCAAGATCTTTGCCAGTATTTTAACATCTACATTTAAAAGGGAAATTGGTCTGTACGATCCACAGCTCTCCGGGTCCTTGTCGCGCTTCAGGATGAGAGAGATTGATGCCTGTGATAGCGTTGGGAGAAGCACTCCCAACTCCTTGGATTAATTGAAAGCCTTCACTAACAGCGGTCCCACTAGCCCCCAAAACTTTTTATAAAATTCCACTGGGAATCCGTCAGGTCCCGGGGCCTTACCTGATTGCATTGTCCCCAATCCGTCTATCACTTCACCAAGCCCAATTGGGCCCCCAAGAATTCCACCACCTCCTCATCTACCTTTGGGAACTCTAGCCTCTCCGGGAATTGGTTAATTCCCTCCTCCCCCGCAGGGTTTCCGACTCATATAAATGACTATAGAATTCACGAAACACGTCATTAACCGCCCCCGGTTCCCTCACTACTTTCCCCCTCATCCTTAATTTTCCCGATTTCTCTCGCCGCCTCCTGCTTCCTCAGCTGATGTGCCAACATCCTGCTAGGTTTCTCCCCATATTCATATACTGCCCCTTTTGCCCTCCTCAGCTGTCCCTACGCCTTGCCTGTGGAAAGGAGCACAAAATCCATTTGAAGTCTCTGATGCTCCTCATTCGGAGACTCCGCATACCTCCTATCCACATGTAAGATTTCTCCTACTAGCCTGTCCAGCTCCGCCTGTTCAGCCCTTTCCCTATGGGCCCGAATCAAAATATATTCCCCTCTGATGACCACTTTCAATGTCTCCCACACCATCCCAGCCGCGGTCTATCCTGTGTCGTTGGTTTTTATATACCCCCGAATGGCCTCCCTCACTCGATCACATATCTGCTAACAGCCCTGCACCTAGCCTCCACTGTGGGCGCTGAGAATTTCCTGTGTTCACCTGTAGGTCTAGCCAATGTGGTGCATGGACCGATAATACGATTGCTGAATACTCTGCGTCCACCACCCCCGCTAACAGTGTTTTGTCCAGTATTAAAAAATCGATCCTGGAGTACGCCTTGTGCACATGAGAGTAGAATGAATTTTCCTTGTTCCTTGGCTTCTCAAATCTCCCCGGATCAACTCCCCCCATGTGCTCCATGACCCCCCGCAGCTCTTTCACCATTGCTGATACTTTCCCCGACCTAGAACTTGACCGGTCCATCCTAGGATCCAAGACTGTGTTAAAATCACCCCCCACCCCCCCCCCCCCCCCCCCCCCCCCAGGCCAGCCCTTAGCCCATGGCCCGCACCTCCCAGATCTGCCCCTCGGCAGCCACCGCCATCTAGTCTCCATCTCCAGCCTCCTGGCAGTCCCCTAATCATCAGCAGTCCCCCCCCCCCCCCGTCCGTCCCCCCCCAACCCGTCACTTTTCAGCTCACCCCCCACTTCGCTTCCGTGAACCAGCCTTATCAGCTAGCCTAGCAGGTCGGGCCCCTGGCGCCTAGGATTCTACCAGCTGCTGGAACTTGAGCCCCCCAACTCTTAACATAAGTTTTCAAAATAATAGCACCAAGCACAGAAAGCAAACAAACCATCCACTTAAGGTCTAGGCTCAACGGCCCACCCCTCCCCCTTTACAACATTTTATCAATCCCATCACCTTCAAACAGAGCCCCAAACAATGGAAGTGAAAACAAACAGGATAAATGGAAGACAGAAAAAATTATGCTTGCAAGAACTCAGACAGATACCTTTCCTTCCTAGAACATCTCAATTTGAGAACTTTTCTTCACCCCCTTCCATTTTCTTCTTTTTTCTTTTTTTACAAACCCAAACACAAAAAAAAGGAAGAAACTGAAACTTGGTACATACACTAAAAGGTTCTTACATTTTGTCTCTGGGCGCGGTTCTTCAGATCCTCCACCTCTTCCTTTAACCACTTCCAGGTATCCAGTTCCTGGCCTCCAACGAGGTACGCTGCTCCTCAAGCTCCCCCACTGCCTCCTCCATCGTCTGGCTCTGGGTCACCAGCCTCTGCACCAACCAATTGACCCCCGGTTTTAGCGGCTCTACCACCTTAAGCTCCCTCCTCTGCTGGCTAAACTTCTCATTCAAGACGTCCACCAGCTGCTCCATAGACCATTGAGCTGGTAGGGCGACCCTCTACCCTCCACCATCTTCAACTGTGGCGCAGAATATCTTGCTCCAACAGCTCTTCCTTCTCAACCCACTTCTGTTCTGTGGATCCATCCACCATAACCACCAGTAGAGCTTTACTTTCCTCCACCATCTCCACCTTTTTCCATAAAACATCCGCCCAGCAGGACCGAAAAGAACGCCTCGAGCTGGAGCTGCCAAATGTGCGGCCACTCACTCCATGGCCACCACCGGAAGTTGGCGATCGTGATCTCTGACCACGCGCCGCACTGGGTGGATTTGTGAGGAGGGGGCCCAGCGCCCGCAGTGGAGGCTGAACATGGGACTGTTGGCGGGTGAGGAGGTGTGCGAGGGGTGAGGGCTGCCATCCTCGGGCATGTGGAGCTAAATTATATGGGGGAAGTCACGGCCGCCAGGTTGTGGGAGGCGCTTAAGGCGGTGGTTAGGGGGCAAGTTTCAATTTGGGCTCATTGGGAGAAAGAGGAGCGGGCAGAGGTGGCAAGGCTGGAAGATGAGATCCTGAGGGTGTATAGAAGGTATTCGGAGGCCCCAGAGGCAGGTCTGTTGAAGGAGAGGCAGAGGCTCCAGGTTGTATATGGACAACCTGCTGTTATACATTTAGGACCCATTGGGCAGTATTGGGGGCATTATGGGGATTTTGGAGGAATTTGGCCGGTTCTTCGGGTACAAGTTGAACATGGGAAAGAGCGAGGTGATCCTGATTGAAACAAGAGTGCAGCAGAGGAGATTAAGGGAGCTGCCGTTCAAGGTAGTGGGGGCGAGTTTTAGATACTTGGGCATCCAGGTGACACGGGGCCTGGCGCAGCTGCACAAGTTGAACTTGATGAGGTTGGTGGAGCAGATGAAAGGAGACTTTAAGAGGTGGGATTGTGCTGCCATTGTTGCTGGCGGGGCAGGTGCAGATGATAAAAATGACAGTGCTGTCAAGGTTTCTGTTCGTGTATCGAACCACCCAATCTTCGTCCCAAAGGCATTCTTCAAAAAGGTCAATTGGCTGATCTCTGGGTTTGAGTGGGTCGGGAGGGCATTTCTGGAGCGGGGCAAGGAGGGGAGAAGGCTGGCGTTGCTGAACATGATGAACTATTTCTGGACGACGAACATTGCCATGGCCAGGAAATCGGTCATGGGAGAGGGGTCGGCATGGGGGCGAATGGAGGTTGTATCGTGTATGGGAACAAGCTTAAGGGCTTTATTGTCAGTGCCTCTGCCGTTCTCACGGCTAGACAATCCATGAGCCCAGTGGTGGTATCGGCCTTAAGGGTGTGGGGGCAGTGGAGGCAGAATTTGGGATTGGAGGATGCCTCTGTGTTGGCGCCGATCTGTGACAATCATAGGTTTGCGCCGAGATTTCAGGGCAGATGGGGATTGAGCGATTTGTTTTTTTCGGGGACAGATTCACGACGCTGGAAGACATGGAGGAAGAGTATAAGTTGCCCACGGAGAATGGTTTCAGGTACCTGCTGGGAGGGGAGGTGGAGACATCGGCTGAGGCCCTGCGGAGTGTGAATGCATCCTCGTCATGTGCGAGACAGCCTTATCCAGTTTAAAGTAGTTACAGGGCACATATGACGGTAACACAAATGAATAGGATTTTTGAAGAGGTAGAGGAGAGGTATGGGCGGTGCGTGGGGAGGCCCGCGAATGACGTCCACATATCTGGGGTGGCGATATTCGGTGTGTCCAAGCGGCGAGAGAGGCCAGTATTTTGGCCTTTGCCTTCCTGAGAGCCCAGATACGAATCTTGATCAGGTGGAGGGACTCGGAGCAGCCGAAAGCGGGGGTGTGGGTGAGTGACCTGGTAGAATTCCTGAGGCTGGAGAAAGTCAAGTTCACAACTCCTTGACCTTTACCATAGTCATGGAGAGCGATAGGGACAGACAGTATGGGAAGGTATTTAATTGGGAGAGGGGAAATTATACTGCTATTAGACAGGAGCTGAGGAGCATAAAGTGGGAACAATTGTTCTTGCACAACAGTAATGTGGGGATTGTTTAAGGAGTATTTGCTGCGAGTGCTGAATAGTTTTGTCCCACTGAGACGAGGAAGGAATGATAAGGTGAAGGAAGAGGAAGCTGGAAGCTTGCGTAAGGTTGAGGAAGCAAGGATCTGACTCGGCTCTAGAGGGTTACAAGGTAGCCAGGAAGGAACTCAAAAATGGACTGAGGAGAGCTAGAAGGGTGCATGAAAAAGCCCTGGTGGAAGGATTAGGGAAAACCCCAAGGCATTCCACACTTATGTGAGAAATAAGAGGATGATCAGAGTGTGAGTAGGGCCGATCAGGGATAGTGGAGGGAACTTGTGCCTAGAGTCTGAGGAGATGGGGAAGCCCTAAATTAATATTTTGCTTCAGTATTCACTAGAGAGAAGGACCTTGTTGCTCATGAGAACAGTGTGAACCAGGATAATAGACTTGAGCAGGTTGATATTAAGAAGGAGGATGTGCTGGAAATTTTGAAAAGCATCAGGATAGATAAGTCCCCTGGGCCTGACAGGATATACCCAAGGTTACTACGGGAAGCGAGGGAGGAAATTGCTGTGCCGTTGGAGATGATCTTTGCACCCTCGCTCTCCACTGGAGTAGTACCGGATGATTGGAGGGAGGCGAATGTTGTTCCCCTGTTCAAGAAAGTGAATAGGGAAATCCCTGGGAATTACAGACCCATCAGTCTTGCGCCTGTGGTGAGCAAAATATTGGAAAGGATTCTGAGAGATAGGATTTATGATTATTTAGAAAAACATAGTTTGATTAAGGATAGTCAGCATGGCTTTGTGAGGGGCAGGCCATGCCTCACAATTAACAGGTGGATTGAGTTTTAGAGCCGGGAGGTTTTGCTGCAGCTTTATAAAACTCTAGTTCGACCACACTTGGAATATTGTGTCCAGTTCTGGTCACCTCATTATAGGAAGGATGTGGATGCTTTGTTGAGGGTACAGAGGAGATTTACCAGGATGCTACCTGGACTGGTGGGCATGCCTTATGAAGAAAGGTTGAGGGAGCTAGGGCTTTTCTCATTGGAGCGAAGAAGGCAGAGAGGAGACTTAATAGAGGTGTACAAGGTGATGAGAGGCGTGGATAGCCAGAGATTTTTCCCCAGGGTGGAAATGGCTGTCACGAGGGGACATAATTTTAAAGTGATTAGAGGAAAGTATAGGGGAGATGTCAGAGGTAGGTTCTTTACACAGAGAGTGGTGGGTGTGTGGAATGCACTACCAGCAAAGGTGGTGGAGTCAGAGTCATTAGGGACATTTTTTTAAAATATAAATTTAGAATACCCAATTTTTTTTTTCCAATTAAGGGGCAATTTAGTGTGGCCAATTTACCTAACCTGCACATCTTTGGGTTGTGGGGGCGAAACCCATGCAAACATGGGGAGAATATGCAAACTCCACACGGACAGTGACCCAGAGCCGGGATCGAACCTGGGACCTCGACGCCGTGAGGCAGCAGGGCTAACCCACTGTGCCACCGTGCTGCCCTGTCATTAGGGACATTTAAGCGACTCTTAGACAGGCACATGGACAGCAGTAAATTGAAGGGGTGTAGGTTAGGTTGATCTTAGATTAAGATAAATGGTTGGCACAACATCGTGGGCTGAAGGGCCTGTACTGTGCTGTGCTGTTCATCCTGAGGGGGTCAGTCGATGGGTTTACTCCGAGGTGGAAGCCGTTTATTGATTTCTTTAAGGAGAATTGAGCTGTCAGCAAAAGGCGGGGGGGGGTTAAAATGGGGAAGGCAGGATGGGAGAAGGGGGCGATATTGGGGAGTGGGAAGGAGTGGGTGTTGGTTATTAATAATGTTGTATGATTTTTCATCTGCTTTTGTTTGTTTATATGAAAATGCCTTGAATAAAATAGATTTTTTTTAAAACACCGCCTCCAGCAACGAGGAAGGTGGTGCCACTGGAAGGGTCGGACAGACGATTTTCACAAAATCCCACACCTGCATGTACCTGAAACCCTCCCCTTGCAGCACCCCAAACTTCATCTCAAGCTTCACCCCGAACTTCACCCCAACTCCTCCAGATTCCTCCAGACTCGCAAACTGCCCTTCTAGAAACAGGTCCTTTATTTCCACCTCATTCCTACCATCCCCAAAACGTCACATCCATCCTCCCAGGACTCTCCGTCGTCGTGTCTCTTGGTCAGGGTGGATCGGGTCCCCTTTTCCTCAACACTTACATATGTGTATCTGTTATCAAAGCCCCTGTTATAATTAGTAACTGTGTCGACTCTGCGTTGTTCGCCCCTACAGAGTCTGTGCTGTTACCCGATTTACACTGTCCGTGCTTGCACCCTGAGTGCCTGTTCCTCTCAGTGCCCGCTTCAACACCCAACCTTAGCATGGGAGATTCCTTCTCTTAACGTTCGATTTAAGGTAGGGCACCTTGAGTCAAGCACTCCCTTGTCCTATTGCCTTGGCACAGACACCGGATTCACTTACAATCCTGGGTTAGTCACACCAATTAGTTCTGCATGCGGTTCTTATCCTTATTTTAGTCTTAATTCCTTATTCTCGTTATCAAAATACCCCAAAAACTATTATCTTTACCTCTGGTCCTCTATTTCTTCTATTAAAAGTTTCACATAAGGTTTTACTTACCTTCTTCCACTCGGTCGTTTTGACCTATACCTCTTTAACGGACGGTATCTCTGTCGGGCGTCCTCTTTTCCTCAAAAAAATTCTGTTTTAATTCAAAAAAAACTTAGGCAAGATTATACAATTCTCTAGGACAACATTTAAACGGACAAACCCTAACCCTTAAAGGAATCTTACTTTGAACGGAGACTTGTACCCGTTGTTGACTGCCCTGGATTTTTATCAGATTCGTTTGAATTTGATCCCGGCTTCCAGACCGTGGCCACCAGTCAGAAGTCAGACATCAAACCCTGCTCTCGCAGCGCCATTTGTTGTAGGGAAAAATCCCTTGTACCAGTGCATTCAAAAGGCCGAGTCTCAAGGCAAGGTTCAAAACGTTGTTCTTTATTGTACAATTACTGAAGCCTTCAGGGAGACCCACGCAGCCAGCTCAGAAACAGTGGCTTGGCCACGTTGATCTCGACAATTACACATTCGCTCTGGATTTTTATAGGAATCCAAATTTGAGCGGGAACATTTGCTCATACATAATAGTTAAAGGGTAGTTTGGATTTAGATCTCTCAGACAGGTTTAAACTGAGAATATGCATCTTTGTCAATTTGCATCTGTACGGTGTGTGTCCGTGTTGATGAGATTATCTGTGCTCGCTCCGGTGTCCCTCCCTTGTCAATTTGCATCTGTATGGTGTGTGTCCGTGTTGATGAGATTATCTGTGCTCGCACCGGTGTCCCTCCCTTCTCTAATGTGTTTTCCATTATCTCCCTGATGTGTCTCCTTAACTAAATCGACCTCCGATGTCTGTGGCTGTGCTATGCTTTTGTTTCTGTGTTTGCTAGATGAGGTGTTAATGTCATCTTTGTCCTGCTGTGTGTGTAGGGGACGCTAATCTAATCTATACATTTCTTTTATTCCTTCTATTCTGGTTTCTTTGCCTGCCTTGGCCATTTTATTAATATATTATTTCATTCTTTCATAAGTCTTTGCAATACAGTTGTGCCATATATCCCACTGCCAGGGTCTTGACTCGCAGATATCCCGATCTCCTGGCCATGTTTTAAGATGCAGCTTCGTGCTGTTGCTGGGCAGAACAAGTGTCTTCCATCATTTAAGATGCAGCTTTGTGCTGTTGCTGGGCAAAACAAGTGTCTTCCATCATTAAGATGCAGCTTCGTGCTGTTGCTGGGCAGAACAAGGGTCTTCCATCAATTTCGAATTAAAGGTCTCCCAGCTGTGCAGAAGGGGATTTAAACGAATGTCCATCCGGGTGTCCCCTTCTGCATTGTGAGCACATTATAAACGGTGTCAATCAGTCCAATAAAACAGTCCAATAAATGTTAAACGGTGCCAATCAGTCCAATAAAACAGTTTCATAAATGAAGAATGTTTGATGAGATGAGATAAAAATATGGTCTTGGAAAATGGGTGAGATAAAAATATGGTCTTGGAAAATGGCCTACTTCACACCTTATTCGCCTGCTGCGGTGCCACACCACCAACTCCCCTGTCCTGTCCCGGACCAGAACAATCTCTCGCTGCCGGTCGAGCAGTCCCGTCAACTAGCGGCTGGTCTTCTCTCCATTCTCATATTCGCCCTCCTAAATTGCTGAATTGCCTTTCCTGTGGACAGAAGGTCAAACCTCGCCTGCAGCTCCTTCCTCCTCACCCAAAGGTCTGGAGTCAGTTCCTCCGCATATCTACTATCCACCTCCAAAGGTTCCTCTATCAATCATAGTCGCTCCTCTCTTGCCTCTCTGTCCACCTGAGCCTTAACCGAGATAACCTCACCCCTTACTGCTGCTTTCAACACTTCCCACACCAATGATGACAATACCTCTCCCTTCCTATCAAACCCTACATAGTCCTCAATCACCATTCCCATTTTGGTGTACAAGTTTGGGTCCGCCAGCAACCCCACGTCCAGCCTCCAGGCCGACCTCTTCTCCAGGACCACATCTATCCAATGTGGGGCATGGTCCAAGGTGACAATCGCAGAATATTCTGCCTTTCTCGTCCCTGCCGACAAGCCTTCCCAATGACAAAAAAGTCTATCCTCGAATACACATTGTGCACTGTCAAAAAGAACGAATACTCCCTGTCCCGCGGGTGAAGAAACCTCCATAGGTCCACCTCCCCACCTCCCTTCGGCCCCCTGATGGGGTCAGTGAATGGGGTATGGACCTATCTACCTTTGGATTCACTACTGTATTCTAGTCCGTCCCCGTTCCCCCCCGTCCCGTCCCCCCTGCGACTGCGAGACAAATGGTGAACTATTGAGGCTTTATTGTGCTAGATGTTAAGCCTCTTGCAGCTGGAACCAAGAATGGGGGCAGTGCAGGAGAGCGTACACTTTTATACAGAGCCTGCTGGGTGGAGCCAGCAGGCCGGGATTTACTGTAATGACTGGAGTACAATGACAGTACCGTAATACATGTAGTGGTGTTTACCACAAGTCCCAGCACTGATCCCTGCGGAACACCGCTAGTCACAGCCCTCCAATCAGAAAAGCACCCTTCCATTGCTACTCTCTGCCTTCTATAACCTAGCCAGTTCTGTATCCATCTTGCCAGCTCACCTCTGATCCCGTGTGACTTCACCTTTTGTACCAGTCTGCCATGAGGGACCTTGTCAAAGGCCTTACTGAAGTCCATATAGACAGCATCTACTGCCCTACCTGCATCAATCATCTTTGTGACCTCCTCGAAAAACTCTTATCAAGTTAGTGAGACACGACCTCCCCTTCACAAAACCGTGCTGCCTCTCGCTAATACTGCGGCCTCACAATGCAAGTTCAGAACTTGTAGGAGAGAATATTCGGCCAGCCTCAGTTGATTTGAACTGCAGATTTGTCAGCACCAGAGAGAGAGATGGGCATTTTGTGATACTAGACTATGATAAAAATTATAGGTGGCCCTGTAACTACATTTGTGCTCCTATATTACTTTTGAATGGTTCTGATGAGACAAAAGGTACTCATTGGCTTAGATGCCTGTTTAGAAGAGGCAATTTGTAGAAATAGATAGTGTATACACAATGCTTGTTAATATCAGAAAAGACACAAAATGGCTGAACAAGCCACATTCCCTATAAACTGTCTCATGAGAACCAACCTTGGGTATGTATAGGGAGTATCCCAACAGCTGCTGATAACCGCTTCACAGAACAAGACATGCAATGTATCCTTTTTTTTAATAAACAATTTTAATTAGGTATTTTTTGGTATTGTAAACAGTAGAATTACAGAACGTGAAAGCAAAAGGACTGTACAGTAAACAAAGTACATAGTGCAATTACCCATCGAGATCTGCCTAATTGACCCCCTATACTACATTCCCCTAACCATCCCCATCTTCCCCCCCCCCCCCGCCCGCCCCCAACACCCTGCTTGACGATTAATTCTCCGCAAAGAAGTAAATGAATGAATGGTTGCCACCTCCGGGCGAACCATAACAACAACCCTCTCAATGTGAACTTGATTTTCTCCAAGCCCAGGAAACTCGCCATGTCTGACAGCCAGGCTTCCGGCTTCGGGGGCTTTGAGTCCCTCCAAGCTAGAAGTATCCGTCTTCGGGCTACCAGGGAAGCAAAGACCAAAACGTCGGCCTCTTTCTCCCCCTAGACTTCCGGGCCCTCTGAAACCCCCAAATCGCCACCTCCGGACCCTTGTGTTTAATACTCTATACATGATTTCCTCAAACTCCTGCCAGTGTCTCCTAAGTTTTGGACACGCCCAAAACATGTGAACATGGTCTGCCGGTCCTCTCAGACACTTTACACACCTGCCCTCTTTGGCGAAGAATCTGCTCATCCGGGACACTGTCATATGGGCCCGGTGGACGACCTTAAATTGAATCAGGTCAAGCCTGGCACATGTTGCAGTCCCATTAACCCTGCTCAGCCTCCCACAGGCCTTCCTCAATCTCCCCTCCCAACTCCCCCTCCCATTTATGCCTCAGTTCCTCGGTCTGCATCTCCTCCGTCCCTATGAGCTCCTTGTAAATATCCGAGACACTTCCCTCCCCCACCCATTCTCTAGACAAGAGTGGAAAAGATGGCACCTGCCTGCGCAAAAAGTCCCGCACCTGAATATACCGGAATTCCTTTTCCCCTCCTCAACCCAAACTTGGCCTCTAGCGCCCTCAAGGTAGGGAAGCTCCCTTCCAAAAACAAATCTCCCATCTGCTCAATCCCCGCCCTCCGCCATACCCGAAACTCCCCGTCCAACCTCCCCGGGGCAAACCGATGGTTGTCACATCGGGGACCAGACCGATGCTCCCGTGGCTCCCACGTGCCTCCTCCACTGTCCCCAGTTCCGAAGGGCCGCCACCACTACAGGACTGGTGGAGAAGCGCGCCGGTGGGAACGGCAGAGGCGCCGTCACCAATGTCCCCAGACTGGTACCCCTACATGAGACTGCCTCAACCTGCTCCCAAGCCGACCCTCCCCCCACTACTGACTTCCTTATCATGGCCATGTTGGCCGCCGAATAATAGTTGCTGAAATTCAGCAGTGCAAGCCCCCCATTCCTCCCCCGGTTCTGCTCGAGCATCACCCTCTTCACTCGCGGGGACTTGCCCGCCCACGCAAAGCCCAAAATGACCTTACTTACCCTCTTAAAAAAGGAACGTGGAATGAAAATGGGGAGACACTGGAACACGAATAAGAACCTCGGGAGGACCGTCATTTTGACTGTCTGTACTCTCCCAGCTAACGACAGCGGGAGCACATCCCACCTCCGGAACTCCCCTCGCATTTGACCTACCAACTGGGACAGGTTCAGCTTTTGTAGTTGAACCCAATCCCGCGTCACTTGTATTCCCAGGTACCATAAACTGTCCCCAACTAACCAGAGCGGCAGCTCCCTCAGCCGGTCCCCTTTGGCCCTCTCCTGAACTACAAACATTTCACTGTTTGTCATATTCAATTTGTACCCCGAAAACCGGCCGAATACCCCCAGGGTCGCCATGATTCCGTCCATCCCCGCCATCGGGTCCGAAACGTACAAGAGCAGGTTATCTGCGTACAATTAAACTCTATGCTCCACCCCCCCCCCCCCCCCCCCCCCCCCCCCCCCCCCCGAACTAGCCCCTTCCAACCCTCTGAAGCCCTCAAAGCAATTGCCAGTGGCTCCAGAGCTAGCGCAAACAGCAGTGGGAAGTGGGGGCACCCCTGTCTCGTCCCGCGGTGCAGTCTAAAATAGTCGGAAGCCGTCCTGTTTGTCCTCGCACCCGCCTCCGGGGCCTGATATAGCAGCCCGCCTCTGGCTCCGCCCTCACCGGGGGTTATATAGACCGGCCACCTGTGGGTGGCACCCATTTGTACAACAGATACTGGCAGGCGAGTTCATGGATAATAAAGCCTAGTATTCACTTGTTCTCACAGTGAATTGACGGCATAACAATTCGCCACCAGTTGCCTACCTTTAACGAACCCTGTTTGGTCCTCCCTAATAACACTCGGCACACAATCCTCAATCCTAGTGGCCAAAAGCTTTGCCAGCAGTTTAGCTTCCACGTTAAGAAGGGAGATCGGCCTATAGGACCTACACGACTCCGAGTTCTTGTCCCGTTTTAAAATTGAGGAGATGGTAGCCTGCAACATCGTCTGGGGCAGCACCCCTCTGTCCCTTGCCTCATTAAAAACCTTGACCACCAGCGGCCCCAATATCCCAGAGAACCTTTTATAGAATTTTACCGGGTACCCATCCGGCCCCGGGGCTTTACCTGACTGCATGGCCTTTAAGCCCTCAAATATCTCAGCTCTGATCAGGGCGCCCAGCCCTTCTATTAGCTCCCTACCCACTTTTTGGAATGTCAGGCCGTCTAAGAAGCATCTCATCCCCTCCAGCCCCACGGGCGGCTCCGAGCTATAGGGTTTTCTATAAAAGTCCTTGAAAGCCCTGTTCACACCCGTCGCATCCCCTACCAAATTACCGCCTCCATCCACCACTTTACCTGTTGCCCTAGCCGCCTTCCTCCTTCTGAGTTGCTGAGCCAGCATCCTGCTGGCTTTCTCCCCATGTTCATATACCGCACCCCTCGCCTTTCTGAGCTGCTCCACTGCCTTACCCATGGACACCACCCCAAACTCCGCCTGCAGCCTCCTCCGTTCCCTCAAGAGCTCCACGCTCGGGGTCCCCGCATACCTCCTGTCAATCTCCAGGATCTCCGCTAACAGTCGGTCCGTTTCTGCCCTTGTCCCTGTGAGCCCGGATTGAAATCAGCTCCCCTCTCACCACTGCCTTGAGCGCCTCCCAAACCACCGCTGCTGAGACTTCCCCCGTATCGTTGACCTGCAGGTAGTTTTGTATACACTTCCTCACCCTCTCGCACACCCCTTCATCCGCCAGCAGTCCCACCTCCAGCCTCCACTGCGGGCGCTGGGAGCACTCTTCGCTCACCTGTAACTCGACCCAATGGTCGGAAATGGTGATTGCCGAATACTGCACATCCACCACCCCCGTCAGTAGGTCCCTACTCAGTATAAAAAAATCGATCCGGGAGTAGACCCTATGGATGTGCGAGAAAAAGGAGAACTCCTTCCCTGTCGGCCTACCAAACCTCCACGGGTCGACACCCCCCCCCCTTCTGCTCCATGAACTCGCTCAGCTCTTTTCCCATTGCTGACACTGCCCATTTTTGAGCACGACCGGCCCAGGCCTGGATCAATAACTGTATTGAAGTCCCCTCCCATAACCAGCTTGTGGGAATCCAGGTCGGGTATCTTCCCCAGCACCCTCTTTATGAAATCTGCATCATCCCAGTTTGGCGCATATATGTTGACCAGGACCACCTTCCTCCCTCCCTCCCGCTAACATAACGTAGTGACCTCCCCCATCCGAAACAATACTCCCCACCTCAAACTGCACCCGCTTGTTCACCAGAATCGCGACCCCCCTGGTCTTAGCATCTAACCCTGAGTGGAGTACCTGACTAACCCAGCTCTTCCTGAACCTAATCTGGTCCGCTACCTTCAGGTGCATCTCCTGCAACATTATCACGTCCGCCTTTAGAGCCCTAAGATGCCCGAACATCTTTGCCCTCTTCACCGGCCCATTTAGCCTTCAAATGTTCCATGTGACCAGCCTATTGTGCCCCCCCCACCTCTTGCCGGTCAGCCATTCCCTTTCCTGGGCCTGCCCCCAGCCCCTGCACCCGCCTCTGTAGCCCCGCCTCCTGTCAGCACCCATCCCCGATCTCTTCTCCGCTTCAAATCCCCCCCCTCGTCAGCCGAACAACCTCCCCCCTAGCAACAACATCTGTAACCTAACCCCATCGCTAATCTGATTGTATACACACACCCCCACTCTGCTTCCGCAGACTAGCTCACCCAGCTAGCCTGGTGGCCCACGGCTCCGACGCCAGCATGTCTCCCACGTATTGTTGCTTACCTGACGTCCCCCCGCCCATCGAAACCATCGCTTACGTCAACCCAGCCCCGACAACCGGCCACTTTTAGAAACAGATGCCAACCAAGGTCAGTATAAAGAAAAACAGCCAAACTCTCGCCATAATACAGATCAAAGTAATACTACTCAAAATAATACAAAGTCAAAAATCCCCACCACCATCCCCCTCACAACACAGAAAACCCACCGAAAACGAATAATTTTTTAACTACTTTCCCCTTCTTAAACAAAACACAGTTATCGAAGAGAAAAGCCAAGAACGAAAACGGACAAACGAATAAATCAGTGCAAACAGCATTTGAAACGAACAGGGAAAACAGTTTCTCAAACTTAGAGCAGAATGTTCTCAAGTTGGCACCAGTCCTTTCTTCCTGACGAACTCCATAGCGTCCTCGGGCGACTCAACGTAATGCCCCATCTCCCAGCAGCTTCTGAAACATGTTCGCCACAAACTCCCCAGAATCAGCCCGCTCCGCCCCCTCCGGGAGGCCAACAATCTTTAGGTTCTGCCTATGGGACCTGTTCTCCAAATCCTCTACCTGTTCCAGCAGCCTTTTTTGCCGGTCCTCAGCATCCCCACCTCCATCTCCACTGCCGTCTGGTGTTCCTCCTTTTCAGCTAGCGCCTTCGCCAGTTTCTGGATCGTCCGGTCCTGGGCATCTAGCCTCCGATCCATCCTCTCCACCGTTTCCTTAATCGGGTCCAGACATTCCCGTTCCTGTCTGGTGAAGCCTTCCCAGATGACCTGCATCAGCTCCTTCGTTGATGACATGCAATGTATCCTTGATAAAGCTCAAGGACTCCAGTTGCAGACAGGACATCATTATGTTAGTTTTGAATGACTTCTGTATGAAGTTAGGGGCGGGTAAGACAACACCCACTTTAACCATATATGTGATAACTGGGATGCTAGGAAAATTGATTGACTGCATGTAATAAAGTGTGACACGAATATAGTTGATTGCTTGTATGGAAATGAGAATACAACTAATTCCGCCCCTTGAATCTGTATATTAACCTGTGTGAGCCTTAGTTCAGGTGAGAAAAGGTGCTGTCAAAGGCTGCGGAGTCTCAGGCCTTCTCTCCCAGAATTCTGACATAAACTACTTTTTTACGTATACTCAGGCCTTCGTGTGAATATTTTCACCTCTAACATTTGGCGTAGTCTGGCGGGATGTTGCGGAGCCGGAGACCGCTCGAGCCGGTGGACAAGGCGAGTAATCAAACCTTTGACCACCAGAAATTAGAGTTACACGGCGAGACGGACGGACAGCGAAGCAACATCCAACGAATTTGGTATCAAGGCCAAGTGAGTAAAAGACTCAGTTTAAAATTTCTTTTTTTTGCTTTTGTTTTGTTGGTCCGCTATACCATTTTCTTTAGTACTAATTGTCTGCTCGAGGACCCATGCTGAGTCTGAATTAAGGGGCAATTGAGCTCTCACGTGACGGCCAGAGTTAGTGGGGAATTCGAGACGCACAGACCGTTGAGTGAATAACGGGTCGCGAAATTTATCGTGACACAGTGCCAAGCGACAGGACCTCCACCCTACGGGAGTGGACAATAGGTAAAGCCTCTGAGCACAAGTCGCACCGGATACGCGGGTGATAGAGATGACACGGTTAACACATCATGGAAAAGAGAGGCATGAGGCCGCTTTTCTGGGGTCCCCTGGGATCCATGAGTCTGGCGTTCAGGTAACAGCAAAATACTCTGGTACAAAAAAAAACAATGATCAAAGATGGGTGGGATCCCGACGCAGCCCCTGTGGAACAGAGAAAATGGTGAGATACACAGAAGCGAGATAAGACAAATAAAGCATTAGTCATCTTAGTTCACCAGTTAGAAGAACAACTGACAAAAATTAAGCCTTCATACCGTTTGAAAATCGGGCTAGTTTTAAGAAATTAAGCTTTCACTCTCCCACATTCACAACAATTCATTTTAAGCATAGCAATAAGAACGAGAAAAGATAGCGGCAGTACAGATTGTGCAAACTGGCAAAAAAATCACAGGAAACTGCTACAATTACGGCTAAGGACTGTCCAGGAATGTCTCAAGAAGAGGGGAAAGAAACAGGCTCCCTGGGAATGGACATTTTAAATTAACTAAAAGTTTAGACATGTCCAAAGGAAAAGAAAGGAAAAAATCAAATAAAGTAAAAATCCCAAAGATCAGAAAGGGGCTGAAACGCTCAATTAGCTTTTTGTTCCGAAATATCTGAGGATGACAAATCCCCCTCCCAAAACAAAAAATGGGGAGTAAAGTCGATACAAGATTAAGGTTAGAAACTTAACAATGGTTCTTGTCTAGAATAACTTCAGATCATTTCAAGCCGTCCAGATAGATTCGGCAGTAATTCAATTCATTTGAATCAAAAAAAATAAACACCCAGTAATATCTCTTTCAAACACTGGTTAAATAGCAAGCATTGAAAATTGAATTCAGTCTAATGAACAAGAAAGAAATTTGAGTAACATTAAAGGAAAGAATAAATAATGTTTGAGATCACGTAACAGACACATATGGCATCATTCCAATGTCCTCCTCCTTCGGTTCTGCACAAAAATTTAACCATTTCAGCAAGCAGGTCATCTGCACAAAGAAATATATGTCTCTAAGAATAGCTAATGCCTATAAAATTAATCAGTGGAAATTGACTTAAATGGAATAACACAGACAAAGTTTTATGACGAAGGAGAATGGAAGATTTTGTTCAGTATTTTAATTAAGCGACTGAAATTGCTGTCTCTTTGAGAATCTGGGCTAACAGTTAATTCTGATATTTGCGACCTGTGAGAATGTGTGCGTGTTTGGTCTGTGAATGTTAATATCTCTCTGCTAAGATTTATCTTCTGAGAAGTAACCTTGAGTTTATAATTTGCAACTTTAGAATAGGCTCCAGAAGAATTTTTACCGAACTTATTTTGGTGTGTCATCTGACATTGTGATTTAAAGATCATAGTTTGAGTGTAGTTAACAAATTTTTCTTTTCAAATGTTATCATTGACATTTCCAGGGTAATTTGATACACGAGGAATTTTAATCAGGGTATAAAATCACGTATGTAAGAATAAGAAAATATTAGTTTTATGGTGTTCATTGGAAGTTAGGATAGTTGAAATACATATAACAGTTGAAATACATATGACCTATCCCGTGTTTCATAAGTTCAGGGTTAAAACTTCCCTGACACAACGCAGGTGTATTAATTCTGAGTTTGCATAATTAAGTGTAAAGGACAGATGGGTAAATAAAATATGTCTACGATCATGTTGTTTCAACAAAAGAAGGGTGGTGACAAAATGACGTCTGGTAGAGAACTCTGGTAGAAAACCAAAATACAGCGCAAAATCGGTTCAGTCATATATTCAATGAGTTATTGTGTTTGATATTTTAAAATAAGTGTTTTACATTAGCTTGGAAATTAAAACTTCAGACAACGTGGAAGCTGGTTTTTAAAACAAAAAACACACAACTCTGATTAAAAGCAAATCTATATTCCAAGAAAACACATAGTTCTAAGACACTTGATAACGGGAACTTGGCAGCAATCCAACTTTTACTCCACCCTCTTTTCAAACCAACAGAGAATTGACCCGTGCTGGGGTTTGCCTCTGTCCACTCTCTGAGCTCTGGCTTTGTAATTCGGATAAAGTAATTTAAAAAAACAGTTGAAGATGTATTTTTAATTGGAACTTACAAATCTTAAGTTTTGAATTGTCAGATATATTCAGATTAGTTAACCCACTCTGTCCCATGCAGAATGGATCTTTTGTGTTAGAACATAGAACATACAGTGCAGAACTTTACAAGTAACTACAAGTGCCACAATATTTGCAGTAGCTTCAGGAATTTGAGACAGTTGAGTTATTGTAAACTGGCTAATTAACCAGGCAAAAGCACATCAAGGTCGGGTTCAAACGCAACAGAATTAGGCACTTAACCACGAGGAAAATCGATATGAAAAGGTTGTAATATATAAGAACTACTAACCCCTGAATAACACATGTGTTCAGCCCATACAGGAAAAGCTTTATACGGACAACATCGAACACCTGGTGACGACCAGGACACTTTTCCACTTTTCCTTTAAATGTTTAGGTTAAGCATTCAAGAAAGGCTGGAACGACAGCAGCAGCTGTGGGGACTCGTGATGGCTCTTGAGACCTCAGAACAACTACAAGCACTTAAAAGAGAAGGAACATCACTGATTTCACAACGGACACAGGATTAACATAGCTGTATGAACTATGGTGCTTTATATAATTTTATTGACGGGATGTACATCCCAGCAGCCAGAGATTGGAACAATGATATAGCTTATTTTAATGCATGGCTGCAGCTACATTCGGGGAAAGACATCGGATGCGTATACAACTTGTGTCTGTACTTCTCGCGCGTTCCGGTATTGTTTATAATATGAAATAAATATGTAGTGTTTTAAGTAAGGTTGTTATGAAGAAGGCTGCCAATGACATGGGTGCCACTAGATTTTGATGGCATGACAACCTACACAGGGTTAGAAGAGGCATAATCAATGATGCAGTGACATGACTTAACACAGAAACTTCTATGGTAAAGTCACTGGTCATACAAAGGTTAAATGCGAAGGTGGAACAACTTACAGGAATAAGGAAGAGAATATTAGGAAAAGCAGAGAAAGGTCTAGCCAGCTTGGGGAAGAGGGCCTGGATATACAATTGAATAGGACAACAATGTTAGGGACATACACAAAGACAATCAACAATAATTAACAAACCCATCGACTGAGAAAGGGAGACAGCCGGAAGGCTCTGACAGGGGCAGATAAGACACAACCTTGATCTGATCTAAAGGAGGGAGGTGCCTGATTGAATAGACCGTCCGCAACTGGCTAAGCTAGCCAAATGACAAGGGACGCTGGACAACCGTACTCTGAAGGGAGTAACCAGAGTATACTCAGGGATCCCCGACTGCAAAATGGACGAGATAACGGGGGTAGAGATGATCCTGATGATCCCTATAATCACACCGGACTCAGGGCCGTACCCTCACAACCAACTGGAAGACATTGGAATCGTACGGGCTAACACCTCCCTCAGGTACTATCTCATAGAGACCTCTGCTATAAGCAGGGATAATATATGGGATCTCCCTTACGTTGCCCCCACCCGGTGGGAAAGGGAGAGTTGGACGAATGTGGGTTAATCAGAACTCGTTGTTGTGTCTTTTTTTTTTTAATTTTATTCTCCTTTTTCACATTTTCTCCCACATTTACATCCATCAACAATAAACAATAATCAGCAAGATATGTCAGTCCCCATAATAACAACGATCCCATCTACCCACCAACCCCCACACCTCAACCCGTATGTTTACATAAACAAATGACAAAAAGGAATCAGGGATTACCCGTAGTCACCCTTAATCTTACACAGCCCTTCCCCCACCCCCGGTCTCCAGCTCCTCCCGTCCACTGCCTCTTGTAAAACTCCTCCTCCCAACCTCGGTTCCTGCCCCCCCAACTTTCCACCCCGGCTAGACCACTCGGACCCTGTTCTGCCAGGCTCCGATGGCCGCAGCCCCTCCCCCCACCTCACTCCCGTTCACTGGCCGGCTTAAACCGGCCAGCGTGGAGGCCCCCGCCCGGGTCCCTTTCCCACTTGCTCGGCCCTAGGAAAGCCCAAAGATCCCCTTTTAGCACACAAACCCCACATATCCACCTACACCCCAAAGAACCCTCATTTCGAGTGAAAGTCCTGTCCCTTCCCTTGTCCAAATATATACCACATTGGCTCCTTTAGTCTCTACACACGCGCGCAGTGATACAAAAAAGAAGAAAATACAGTCATGAGGTTACATCGGCACATGGCCATTCCTCAATTTGTCAGTTCTGCCACAGTCCTTCTGCTTTCGCAAACTCCTCCGCTGCATCCGCCGTTCCAAAATAAAAGTCCCTGAGCTTGTAAGTCACCCTCAGCTTCGCTGGATATACAATGCCGCACTGCACCTTACTAATGTACAGTGCCCTCTTCACCTGGTTGAAGGCAGCCCGCCTCCTCGCCAGCTCCACCGTAAAGTCCTGGTATACACGTATACCAGCTCCACTGCACCACCCGCTTCTGCTTGGCCCAGCTCAGGACCTTCTCCTTCACACTGTACCTACGGAAGCACAGAGTAACTGCCCTTGGCGGCTCACTCGCCTTTGGTACAGGCCTCCACGACCGATGTGCCCAATCCAGTTCATATCGGGAGGGATCCTCCCCCAATAGTTTTGCCAACATCGCGGCAAAATACTCAGTCGGCTTCGGTCCTTCAACTCCTTCGGGCAGCCCCACAATCCTCAAATTCTGTAGCCTGGATCTGTTTTCCAGGTCTTCCATTTTTCCTCGCAGATCCTTGTAAGTATCCATCACCTTCCGCATCTCTTTCCCCATCGAGGCAAGTTGATCACCGTGCTGCAATAACGTTTCCTCCACTTCCTTCAGCCCCTCCCCTTGCTCTTGCACCTCCACCACTGCGCTCGCCACCTCCGTCCTCACCGGGGAAACCGCCTCCTCCACCAGCACACTCAAAACCTCCCTCATCTCCTTCCTCACCGTCTCCATGCATTTCGCAATCTGCGCCAACTGCTTTTCAAATTCCGCAGCCATCACCTTAGTTATTTCTTCAGCCGTAAGCAGTGCGGCCTTCCCTGGTGCTCCAGCCTCCATTTTCCTTGGTGACCCCGCGGTGACCTTTCCACTCCCTGACGGACCTTCAGCTGTTTTTTTTCCGTCCGTTTTCTTGCTCACCCTCGACATTTTTCTTTGTTCTTTTTTTCCTCCTGTCTCTTCACTGTGCCTCCTCCGTGCCTTCTCCCTGCTTCTGCCGCCTCTGTGAACCCTGGGACCGGGCTTTAAGCCCCGAAAATGCCGTTGCCGAACGGGGGCCCTCCATTGTGCGGCCACCTCCCGCCCGCCGTCACCGGAAGTCTCATGGTTGTGTCTTAGGGATTACACTTGCCCTCATGCATTTTAAGTTTACGGGGAAAAGGACATACTGCGTCTCCGCCACCGTAACCTCCTAACGCTATAACCTTTTTACCCCTTAGGCCCACCACTATAGGCCTAGCAAGGATCATTTGAGTTAGGATTATAAAGAGCCAGAGATGGTCCCACATCTTGCAGAAACTCTGGGGGAACGAAGACTCAAGATTAGTCAATCAGTTAAGCTTTACCACCAGATAACGAAAAAAAATCCATGCTTTGAAAAATAAACACACAGAGGAACTACTTCAGAGTGACAGTTAGTGACAGCGTGTATGGGACTGTTAGATGAGCTTACTTGAAAATTACTATGAATAACATAATTTAATGACAAACAGCAGAGTTAGTCAGGGAGGCAGGAATGATTGATATCAAGACATTAAATGTGACATATATGGTTCGTTTGAGGGGTGATCATTGAATCACATGCACGGTGTACATACGGAACATCTGGGAGGTTCCATGCCCCAAAGGCCGTATTAAACGCATCCTGCAGCCCTCATATCATTTCATTGTGGTCAGTTGAAGTTCTGTAAACATCTTCCATGACCAAAAGAAGGGAATGTTGTGATACTGGACTATGATACAAATGATAGGTGGCCCTGTAACTACATTTGTGCTCCTATATTACTTTTGAATAATTCTGATGAGACAAAAGGTACTCATTGGCTTAGATGCCTGTTTGGAAGAGGCAATTTGCTTTATTGGCTGGGTGAAATTGCTGCACCAGGTGCCTGTTGCAAGTGTTTGCACAAACCGGCTGAGGTTGGGGTACTTCGAGCTTCACCGGGGAATGAGGCGTGGTGTCCCCTCACCCCGTTACTATTTGCCCTAGCTACAGAACCGCTAGCTATGGCACTGAGAGCCTCGAGGAACTGGCGGGGACATCGGGTCTCGCCATAGGCGGATGATTTGCTCCTGTATATTTCGGACCCTGTGAATTGGATGGGGGAGGTTCTACGGATCCTGAGGGATTTTGGTAGTTTTTCAGGGTACAAACTGAACATGGGAAAGAGCGAGTTGTTTGTAATCCAGGCCAAGGGGCAGGGGGAGAGACTGAAAGAGCTGCCGCTCAGGATGGTAGAGAAAAGTTTTTGTTACCTGGGTATACAGGTGGCCAGGAAATGGAATGCCCTGCACAGGCTCAACCTGACCCGGTTGGTGGAGCAAGTGGAAGGGGACTTTAAAGGTGGGACATGCTCCCGCTGTCACTGTCAGGGAGGGTGCAGACCGTGAAATGACTGTCCTCCCCAGATTTTTGTTTGTCTTTCAGTCCCTTCCCATCTTCATCCCTAAGGCCCTTTTTAAGCAGGTGAGTAGGATTATTTCGGGCTTTGTGTGGGCAAATAAGACCCCGCGAGTAAGGAGATCGCTGTTGGAGCGCAGTCGGGGGGTTGACGCTGCCGAACTTTAGCAACTACTACTGGGCGGCCAATATAGCTATGATTAGGAGGGGGAGGGCGTCATGTAAAGGTACTAGTCTGGGAGCTTTGATAACGGCTCGTTCTCGCCGACCCGTTACTCCACGAGTCCGGTGGTGGTGGCGACACTGGGGACAATGGAGGAGGTACAAGAAGGTGGAGGGAGTGTCGGTCTGGACCCCGATATGTAACAACCACAGGTTTGTCCCAGGTAGGATGGATGGTGGGTTCCAGAGCTGGTAGAGGGCAGGCATCAGAAGGATGGGAGATCTATTCATAGACAGAAGCTTTCCCAGTTTGAAGGCGCTAGAGGACAAATTTAATCTGCCGCCAGGAAACGCCTTTAAATATCTGCAAGTACGAGCCTTCCTGAAAAAACAGGTGGTGGCCTTTCCGACGCTGCCGCCACTGAGGATACAGGACAGGGTGGTCTCCGGCACCTGGGTGGGGGAGGGGAAGGTGTTGGATATCTATCAGGAACTACAGGAGGCGGAGGAAACCCCAGTGGAGGAGCTCAAGGACAAGTGGGAGGAGGAGCTAGGTGAGGAGTTGGAAGCGGGTCTGTGGGCAGAGGTCCTGGGCAGGGTTAATTCCTCCTCATCATGTGCCATGCTCAGTCTAATTCAATTTAAGGTGGTCCACCAGGCACACATGACGGCAGTGAGAATGAGCAAGTTTTTTGGGGTGAAGACAGTTGTATGAGGTGCAAGGGCAGCCCTGCAAACCATGTCCACATGTTTTGGGCATGCCCGGAGCTTAGAGAGTTCTGGCAAGGGTTCGCGAGGGCAATGTCCAAGGTGCTTAACACACGGGTGGTGCCGAGTCCAGAGATAGCGATCTTTGGAGTGTCAGAAGACCCGGGAGCTCGGAGCGAAAGAGACCGACGTCTTGGCCTTTGCCTCCCTAGTATCCGGAGACGGATTTTATTAATGTGGAGGGACTCGAAGCTCCCGAGTGTAGAGACTTGGGTTAACGACATGGCTGGGTTTCTCAGCCTCGAGAAAATTAAATTTGCCTTAAGAGGGTCTACGCTAGGGTTCTCTCGGAGGTGGCAGCCGTTTGTCGACTTTCTCGGGGAAAATTAAAATGTCAGCAGCAGCAATCCGTAGACGGGGGGCGGTGAGTGCTTCATTGGGATGGTGTGGGAAGACTGAGTCGCATGGGGTAATGTCTATTTAATTGTTATTGTATATTCTCTTTTTGCACTACGTTAATGTTCACTCTAGTTTGATTTGTTATTATTGTTACTACTGTTTTATTATGAAAAACTTTGTTAAACCTTAATAAAAATATTTTTTTTTTTAAAAAGAAGAGGCAATTTGTAGAAATAGATAGTGTATACACAATGCTTGTTAATATCAGAAAAGACACAAAATGTCTGTTAGCTATTTTGTGATATTAAAGACACAAAATGGTTGAGCAAGCCACATTCCCTGTAAACTGTCTCATGAGAACCAACCGTGGGTATGCATAGGGAGTATCCCAACAGCCGCTGATAACAGCTTCACAGAACAAGACATGCAATGTATCCTTGATAAAGCTCAAGGACTCCAGTTGCAGACAGGGCATCATTGTTAGTTTTGAATGACTTCTTTATGAAGTTAGGGGCAGGTAAGACAACACCCACTTTAACCATATATGTGATAACTGGGATGCTAGGAAAATTGATTGACTGCATGTAATAAAGTGTGACGCGAATATAGTTGATTGATTGTATGTAAATGAGAATACAACTAATTCCGCCCCTTGAATCTGTATATTAGCCTGTGTGAGTCTTAGCTCAGGTGAGAAAAGCTGCTGTCAAAGGCTGCGTCGTCTCAGGCCTTCTCTCCCAGAATTCTAACATAATAAACTGCTTTTTTATTTATACTCAGGCCTCCATGTGAATATTTTCACCTCTAACACTCGTTTGATTGATAGGCTGGTGGCCAATGAATTGGCCCAAAATGCCGCTAATAAAGGTCAAGCGTATTGGTTTGCCTTTAAAACTTAAATGCTGTTGTGGGGCGGGATTCTCCGCCGGCAGGATGCTCCGTTTTGCCGGCAACCTGGGGTGTTCCCGACGGCGTGGCGCTGCCTCACAATGGGAAACCCCATTGACCAGCCGGCGTAATGGAGCATCCCACCAGCGTACTGAGCCAGAAATCTGGCGTGGTGGAACGGAGAATACAGCCCGTGGTGTTTCTGCAAAAGACTCGTTTTCAGGTCAGAGACCAGACAAGGTTGGGAAAGCGGTGGGTGGGATAAGTTTTTCATTCGGGCTTTGATGGTAGGACCAGGGTGCGGAAATTTTAATCAAATAAAGGGTTTAGTTTTATGCCGCTTGGCTGACCCCATTGGTTACATGTTATTTTCTTTGGCAGGCACCTCGATGGTTCTGGTTAATGTCTCTTCTCCAAACTGGGACGATACAAGTTTTATTAAGCTGCTAGCGTCCATCCCTGATTTGGATTTGCATCATTTATTTTGGGTGGTGACTTAACCTTTGTTCTGGACCCCAGGGTAGATTGGTCCAGGCCCAAATCCCTGACTCCATCAGGGGTGGCAAAGACCATTGTTGGTTTTCATGGAGCCGGAGGGGTGGCGGGGACAGGTCCATGGCATTTTTTTTGCACCCGGGTGATAAAGATTTTTTCTTTTTCTCTCATGTCCACCAGGCATACCCGCGTCTTGCCTTATGAGCGGTGGATAGGTCTCTCCTCCGTTCAGTGGAGGGGGTGGTTTACGCGACGATTGTGTCTTCAGACCATGCCCCACTTTTTTTTTTTTAAATTTAGAGTACCAAATTATTTTTTTTCCAATTAAGGGGCAATTTAGCATGGCCAATCCAACTAACCTGCACATCTTTGGCTTGTGGGGGTGAAACCCATGCAAACATGGGGAGAATGTGCAAACTCCACACAGACCTTGACCTAGAGCCGGGATCGAACCTGGGACCTCGGCGCCGTGATGCAGCAGTGCTAACCACCACCACCGTGCTGCCCTCATGCCCCACATTTTGTTAATTTGGTACAACAAGCAGGGTCCCTCCCAGTGTCCGGCTTGGAGATTGGATACAGCATTATTAGCGGACAATAAATTTTGTGAACACGTGTCCACTGCCATTGAGGAATTATATTAAATTTAATAAAAGTGAATCTCACCTTCTATCCTGTGGGAAGCCTTAAGGTGGTTCTCATGGGGAGATAATTTCCCACAAAGCTTCCGTCCTGCCTCAGGTAAATGCGGCTTTTGAAACATTTTATCGGGATCTTTATAGATCGGAGCCCCTGGCGGAAAGTTTGGCCATGACAGATTTTTTGGATGCATTATCCATCGCAGTTGTAAGGGTCCTTCCTGTTTATTCCCTTATCTCCCCTTTTATTTTGCTGTTATTATTTTTGATCCATGGATGATTAATGAACATGCCTCTTTCCGGTAAGAAGCAGAGTTCAGAACTTGCAGGAGAGAATATTCGGCTAGCCTCCGCTGATTTGAACAGGAAGCTGCAGACTTATCGGCACCAGAGAGAGAGATGGGGTGGGACTTGGTTTGATTGATTGGCTGGTGGCCAATGAATTGGCCCAAAAGGCCGTACTCTGCCTGGGAACAGGTGGTGATTGGATCCTATCGCAGCGGAATGATTTTCAGAGTCCCAAGGAGTTTTAGTTTGACCCTTGGCAGCACAGTGTTTTCTCTGGAAAAGCTGTATTCCTGGCGCTGCAGAGAACCTGAATGAATGAATCTACAGGAAAACCATTACAAGGTTGCAACCAGAGACAAGGACCTTCTCTCTCTCCCCAGAAGAGCCTCTGAGTGCTGTATTTCTGAAACCACAGAAACTTGAATGAACCTACAATAAAATCACAAACTGAAATCATGATTTGAAGAGGAATAAGGGTGGCGCAGTGGTTAGCATTGCTGCCTCACGGCGCCAAGGTCCCAGTTTCGATCCTGGCTCTGGGTCACTTTCCGTGTCGAGTTTGCACATTCTTCCCAAGATTGCGTGGGTTTTGCCCCAACTACCCAAAGATGTGCAGAGTAAATGGATTGGCCATGGTAAATTGCCCCTAAATTGGAAAAAATGAATTGGGTACTCAAAATTTAAAATTAAAAAAAAGAAGAGGAGTAAGGTGATGGAAACTACCATCTGAATCAGAGTTTAATAAAGGCGAAGGGAGTCAGATATGTAAGACAAAGAACAGTGTTTTTCAAACTTCTTTTCCGGGGACCAATGCCTGCCGAGCTGCGCGGCCCACCATTTTCTCTCACCTTGTTTGTTGCTGACAAAAATGGAAGAAATGGTTTTGGGTCCCTTTGGCCCCCGTTGGAACTTGGACAGCAACAATGAACGCAACACGGAAGGCGTCCCAGTCGTCTGTGTCACTGGTCTGGATATCGTCTGGACACGATTCGTAGTAAGGAGGCTGAATGGTCCGCACGTCCCTGCGAGGTTGTCGGAATTGGGGAACATTGGCAGGCTGAGCTGCTCGACAGCAGGCAGCGTAGTGGCCCATCTTGCCACAGCGGAGGCATTGTCGGTTTCTTGCCGGACATTGCCGCTTTAAATGTGCGGCTCGGCAGTTGCCGCACGTCGTGACGTTATGGCGTTCGTTGCGCCACCACGCATGTGCAGTTTGGTCTTGCGTCGAGCGTGCCTGCGCATCACGTCCCTCTGTGTCGACGTCTTTTTTGGTGCGCACAGACGCGGGAGGCCTCGGAAAGCGCGCGAAATGGCCGCCCTCGTCCGGGCCGCGGGCCAGAGGAACTCGATCGCCTGGACCCGTTCGGCCTCGTGGGACGCCTGTCTCGCCGATCCAGCTGCGTAGGGCCCCTGCCGCGCCGATTCGGCCGCTTGAAATTGGGAGTAGCGGCTAGTCTCGTTTTCATGCAGGACACCGGCTTCGATTGCGGAGGCTAGGGTGAGGCCGTTTATTTTTAGGAGCTGCTGGCGTAGGGTACCTGAGGTGACCCAAAAAACAATCTCGTCCCGAATCATTGAATCGGAGGTGGTGTCGTAACCGCAGGACTGCGCGAGGTTACGGAGGTGTGTAAGGAAGGATTGAAAGGGCTCATCCTTACCCTGCAGGCGCTGCTGGAAGAGATACCTCTCGAAACTCATTGACCTCGACGTTGAAGTGTTGGTCGAGTTTGACAAGGACCGTCTTGTACTTGGTCTTGTCCTCACCTTCTGCGAACACCAGGGAGTTGTAGACATGGCTGGCGTGTTGACGTGTTTGAACAGCTTCCAATTGACTCCGAGGTTTTCAGCAACTTGTAGCGGCTGCGGTGTGCTGATGGTGTCCATGGTGCAGGATGGCAGATTCCTGAGGATTCGTAGGTAGGTCCCACAGTTACTGGGTTCCAATCCTGGTACTATGATGTGTTAGGTGCTCTGCTACACAGATGAACCAACACGGTTACGAATGGTACAACTCAGTTTTATTACTAACATATATTTACAGTGGTAAACTGGTTACTGAGCTTCGATCATAACCCTTGAATCTGTGGACCTATTCCTAACACTATTTTGGAGTGGCACTCAGCACATGGTGGATGTCTGAGTGGCTTGCTGTGAGCTCTGTGCCCTGAGCTGTCTCCTGCTGGAATCCACGGTAAGTGTCGTGTTCCCTATTTTGTAGTGTGTATGCTCTTGCCTGTGGTGTTGTGTGTGTGTTGATTGGTCCGTTGATCCGTCCATCAGTATGTATGTCTGTTTGCACCATGATGTTTACCTGAATATCATGACACCTTTGGCCCCCCGAACTTGGGGAAAGAAAAGGCTGCGACCATATAAAAAAATATATAGTTTGGCGCATGCGCACCAATGATCGGGCACGCATGCGTAGTGCAGCCGAATTTTTAATCTGTTCCCGGCCATTTTGAAGGCCACTTGCAGCCGGCATTATTAAAAGCCGGCTGCTGCGGTTGTTTCAGAGAAATTACAGTGCAGGAGGAGGCCATTCGGCCCATCGAGTCTACACCGGCTCTTGGAAAGAGCGCCCAACCCAAGCTCACACCTCCACCCTATCCCCATAACCTAGTAACCCCACCCAACACTAAGGGCAATTTAGGATACTACGGGCAATTTAGCATGGCCAATCCACCTAACCTGCACATCTTTGGACTGTGGGAGGAAACCGGAGCACCCGGAGGAAACCCACGCACACACGGGGAGAACGTACAGACAGTGACCCAAGCTGGGAATCAAACCTGGGACCCTGGAGCTGTGAAGCAATTGTGCTAACCACTATGCTACCGTGTTGCGCGCAGATTTGCATGATCGGGAGCACCGCTACGGACGGCTCCACGACCCTCCCGACACCCACCCAAGACCCATCCGCGGGTCGCGCCCCGAATTTGACAATGCCTGACAAAGAAGACGTACCATTTACAAAGAGGCCCGGATGACCCTTACCAGATCCTCTCTCTCTGTCAGTAGTCCTTATCTGGCTGACCTTGTATACAATATGACATCAGCCCCGTAGTTAGCGACAGAGCTCATAGACCTTGAGCCACACTGGGAAAACAATCAACCCGGTGTGCTCCATGCAGGCTATTACGGACATTTTTTCCCCTTGTACTTATGATTTTTTTCAAATGTAGAGTGCCCAATTCATTTTTTCAAATTAAGGGGCGATTTGATTGATTGATATTTGTTGTCACATGTACCGAAGTACAGTGCAAAGTATTTTTCTGCGGCCAAGGGAACGTACACAGTACGTACATAGTAGACAAAAGAATAATTGACAGAGTACATTGACAGTGGTGCATCAACAAATAGTGATTGGATACAGTGCGGAACAAGGCCAAACAAGAGCAGCATAGGGCGTTGTGAATAGTGTTCTTATAAGGAACAGATCAGTCGAAGGGAGAGTCGTTGAAGAGTCTAGTAACTGTGGGGAAGAAACTGTTCCTATGTCTGGATGTGCGGGTCTTCAGACTTCTGTATCTTCTGCCTGATGGAAGGGTCTGGAAGGGGGCAAAGCCTGGGTGTGAGGGGTCTCTGATAATGCTGTCTGCCTTCCTGAGGCAGTGGGTGGTGTATACAGAATCAATAGGATTTAGCATGGCCAATCCACCTACCCTGCACATCTTTAGGTTGTGGGGGCGAAACCCACGCAAACATGCGGAGAATGTGCAACGCTACACGGATAGTGACCCAGAACCGGGATCGAACCTGGGACCTCGGTGCCGTGAGACAGTAGTGCTAACCACTGTGCCACCATGCTGCCCTTACTTACCCCTTCCCCTCTGTGTTTGTTTGTCATGTGTGTGTAGAGGGTGGAGGCCAAGTTAAAGTGGGGTATTAGGGACTTAGATAAGAGTTAACCAGTTGTATTTGTTGCATATTTCATTCATAGAAACATACATAGAAAATAGAAGCAGGAGGACGCCATTCGGCCCTTTGAGCTTCCTCCGTCATTCATTATGATCTTGTTGGAAATAAAGTTACTGTATTTCAAATTACAAACCTGATGATTAATCATAGGGTAGCTAAGGGCCAAAGACGCTGGATATTTTTCGAAGAATTATTGGTTAATTCACTTGTGTTGTGACTCCAGGTCAAGTCAGGCTGGAATTGACCACACACTAGCCCAGGGTGTCATAACACAGCGGTGAAGAGGAAGTGGCGGGAAGAGTTGGTATCCTCGTTGGGCCCAGAGGAAATTAAGAAATGCATTGGGTTGATGTAGACTGGTAAAGCTCCTGACCCTGATGGCAACGCCATTGAGTCTTATAAGAGGTTTGTGGAACAATTGATCCCTCTAATTTTAGATATGTTTAATGACTCCTTGTCCAGGGATTCATTGCCCGTCACACTTGCGCAGGCCTCTATTTCCCTGATCCTTAAGAAAAACGAAGACCCAACAGGGTGTGGGTTGTACCGACCTTTAAATGTGGACATTAAGTTACTTGCAAAAGTGCTGATACTGTGGTTGTAACACTGCCTCCCATAGGTGATATCAGAAGACCAGACAGGCTTCGTCAAGGGTCGGCAATTATCGGCCAATATACGAAGGCTATTAAATGTTGTCCTCTTCCCCCTTTTCTGTGCCTGAACCAAGGGTGATTGTTTCCCTAGATGCTGAAAAGGCGTTTGATAGAGTGGAATGGGAATCATAGAATCATAGAATTTACAGTGCAGAAGGAGGCCATTCGACCCATCGAGTCTGCACCGGCTCTTGGAAAGAGCACCCTGCCCAAGCCCACACCTTCACCCTACCCCCATAACCCAGTAACCCCACCCAACACTCAGGGCAATTTTGGACACTTTAACAGCAATTTAGCATGGCCAATCCACCTAACCTGCACATCTTTGGACTGTGGGAGGAAACCGGAGCACCCGGAGGAAACCCACGCACACACGGGGAGGATGTGCAGACTCCACACAAACAGTGACCCAAGCCGGGAATCAAACCTGGGACCCTATCTCTGAGATTCTTGGAACGTTTGGATTCGGACAAAAAAAAAATTTTAAATATAAATTTAGAGTACCCAATTCATTTTTTCCATTAAGGGGCAATTTAGCGAGGTCAATCCACCTAGCCTGCACATCTTTGGGTTGTGTGGGTGAAACTCACGCAAACATGGGGAGAATGTGCAAACTCCACCCCGACAGTGACCCAGACCCGGGGGGGGGCTGTCCTGATTTGGAAAAAATTTATATCCTGGATTAGTTTTTTTTAATAGGGCCCCCACTGCTAGTGTTCGCACAAATGCTTTAAATGCAGGCTATTTTCTGTTGAATAGTGGCACGAGGTAAGGATGTCCATTGTCTCTGCTCCTATTTGTTCTGGCAATAGATCCACTTGTCAAAGCACTTAGATCTTCCGGTAAACGGAGGGGGATAAATCGGGGAGAATTGAAGAATAGGGTGTCCTTGTACGTGGATGACCTGTTTATATTACAGACACAGCATCCACTATGGATGAGACAATGAAACTGCATGGAAGCTTTCAGTCCTTCTCTGGGTATTTGTTGAATTTGGACAAGAGTGAATACTTCCCAGTGAACCCCTTGGGAAAGGGAGCCTACCGGACTTCCGGTTGCGGCGATGCGGAGCTAAGCCGCATGTTTAGGCAGCTTCCGCGACAACGGACTTTCGGGCTCTCCAGAGGAGCCCCAACGGAACTTTTTTGAATTGATCCCGTGTGGGAAGGTGCTGTAAGATCCCCCCTTACGATATATGGCCGAGATCAGCGGTGGAGCGGCGAAAAAAGAGGCTCTGGAGCAGCAGCACAATCGAGGGGGAAAAAGCAAGATGGCGGAGGGCGGAGAGCAAGCAGCATGGGGGGCGGACCAGCAGGAGTTCCTTAAGCGCTGTGTGGAGGAGCTGAAAAAGGAGGTGCTGGCGCCAATGCTGTTGGCGATCGAGGGGCCGAAGGAGACCCAGAAGACCCAGGCGGTGGAGCTTCGTGAGGTGAAAGATAAAATGAATGACAACGAGGACGAGATCCTGGGCCTGGCGGTAAAAATGGAGGCGCACGAGGCGGTGCACAGGAGGTGGGCCGAGAGAATTGAGGTTCTGGAGAACAGGTCGAGGAGAAAGAACCTCCGGATTCTGGGTCTTCCCGAAGGAGTGGAGGGAGCTGATGCTGGGGCGTATGTGAGTACGATGCTCCATTCGCTGATGGGTGCGGAGGCCTCTCCGACCCCCCTGGAGCTGGAAGGGGCTCACCGGGTCCTGGCGAGGAGACCCAAGACTGATGAGCCGCCAAGGGCGATAGTGGCAAGGTTCCATCGCTTTGCGGACAAAGAAAGTGTACTGAGATGGGCCAAGAAGGTGCGGAGCAGTAGATGGGAGAACGCGGTGATCCGAGTTTACCAGGATTGGAGCGCGGAGGTGGCAAGGAGGAGAGTTGGCTTCAATCGGGCCAAGGCGGTGCTGCATAAAAAAAGAGTCAGGTTCGGCATGCTGCAGCCTGCGCGACTGTGGGTCACTTATCAGGACCGACACCATTATTTTGAAACGGCAGAAGAGGCTTGGACCTTTTCTCGGATGGAAAAACTGGACTCGAACTGAGGGGATGTGGTTGTGGGGGGAGATGTTGGTTGTATATGGGGTTGTAAATATGGGTAAAGAATAGTTCATGGGTGGGATGATGGATGGGGATATGGGTAGAGTTCTGATTCAAATTCCTAAAATTTCCCTTTTTTTCTTTTCTGTAGACGAGATGATGATGATGGGGAATGTGGGCGTCGGTGCTGGAGGGAGGTGAGACTCGGAGATGAGGGAGCTGGGTAATGGCTGCAACAGGAGCTGCGCCACAGGGGGCCGGGCTGGTTCAGTAAAGCGCGGACTTTTTCCCACACCAAAAGGGGGGGGGATGGAGGAAGGCGAGGAGGAGGAGAGACTCCCACACAGGGAGATCAACGGGAAGGCGGGGGAAGCCGGGGTCAGCAGAAGTCAGCTGACTCTCGGAAGTAATATGGGGGGAGCAAAAGAGCTAGATGTGGATCCAGCGGGGGGGGCGGGGGGGGGGGGGGGTGGATTCTAGGATTGCTGCTGCACTGTCCGAGGGGGAACTGAAAATGGAAGAGGTGGTCGGGGCGGGGGTTCTCCGCCTGGGGGACTGGAGGGTGCGGGAGGCGTGAGCACGGGACTGGCCTAAGATAGGAGATGGCTAGTCGGAGGAGGGCGGGAGGGGGGGGGGGGGGGTAGGCAACCTGGGCAACCCCCCCAATCCGGCTGATCACGTGAGGGCCCGAGTGTTCGCGCACCTAAAGGGACTGAAGGCAGACGTGGTCATGCTTCAGGAGACATCTGAAGGTGGCTGACCAGGTCAGGTTAAGGAAGGGATGGGTGGGACAGGTGTTCCATTCGGGGCTGGGTGCGAAGAATAGAGGGGTGGCAATACTGGTGGGAAAGCGGGTGTCGTTTGAGGCCAAGAACATAGTAGCGGATAAGGGAGGCCGATACATGATGGTGAGTGGTAGGTTGCAGGGGACGGAGGTGGTACTGGTGAATGTATATGCCCCGAACTGGGACGATGCTGGATTCATGAAACGGATGTTGGGGCGTATTCCAGACCTGGAGGTAGGGAGCTTGATAATGGGTGGGGATTTTAACACGGTGCTGGACCCAGCATTAGATCGCTCCAGATCTAGGACGGGGAAGAGGCCGGCTGCGGCCAAGGTGCTTAGGGGGTTTATGGGCCAGATGGGAATAGATCCGTGGAGATTTGCCAGGCCTTTGGCCAGAGAATTTTCTTTTTTCTCCCACATACATAAGGCCTACACCCGGATAGATTTTTTTGTTCTGGGCAGGGCATTGATCCCGAAAGTGGAGTAAACGGAGTATTCGGCCATAGCCATTTCAGACCATGCCTCGCATTGGATGGAGTTAGAGCTGGGGGAGGAGAGGGACCAATGCCCGTTGTGGAGGTTGGATGTGGGACTGCTGGCAGACGAGGGAGGGTGCAGGGGTGTATTGAAAGGTATCTGGAGGACAACGGGGAGGTGCAGGTGGGAGTAGTATAGGAGGTGCTGAAGGTGGTGGTCAGAGGAGAGTTAATCTCCATCAGGGCTCATAGGGTGAAGAGAGGGCAGGGAAAGGGGGAGGTTAGTGGGGGAGATTTTAAGGGTGGACAGGAGCTATGCAGAGGCTCCTGATGAGGGACTACTCGGGGAGAGGCGAAGTCTCCAGACGGAGTTCGACCTGTTGACCACAGGGAAGGCAGAGGCCCAGTGGAGGAAGGCACAGGGGGCGATATATGAATATGGGGAGAAGGCGAGCCGGATGCTGGCACATCAGCTCCGTAAGAGGATGGCAGCGAGGGAAATAGGCGGAGTCAAAGATGGCAGGGGAACTACGGTGCGGAGTGCGGGGAAAGTGAATGAGGCTTTTAAGGCCTTTTACGAGGAACTGGTATAGGTCCCAGCCCCCAGGGGGAAAAGAGGGGATGCGGCGATTCTTGAACCAATTGAGGTTCCCAAGGGTGGAGGAGCAGGAGGTGGCTGGTTTGGTGGTTTTGGCCAATTGGGGTGGAGGAGCTGGTTAAAGGACTGGGGAGCATGCAGGCAGGGAAGGTCTTATTCGAGGAATTAAGGGCTATGGAGAGAGAGCGGGTAAATGGAGTTGAAATCAGCCATGATTGAATGGTGGAGTGGCCTCGATGGGCCGAATGGCCTTACTTCTGCTCCTATGTCTTATGGTCTTAAGGCCCCGGGGCCGGATGGGTTCCCGGTGGAGTTTTATAGGACGTATGTAGACCTGTTAGCCCCGTTGCTGGTAAGGACCTTCAATGAAGCAAGGGAGGGGGGCACCCTGCCCCCGACAATGTCGGAGGCGACGATCTCTTTGATCTTGAAGCGGGATAAGGACCCAAAGCAATGTGGGTCGTATAGACCGATCTCGCTCCTTAATGTAGATGCTAAGTTGCTGGCAAAAATGTTGGCCACGAGGATTGAGGACTGTGTCCCGGAGGTGATTCACGAGGACCAGACGGGATTCGTAAAGGGTAGGCAGTTAAATACTAATGTGCGAAGGCTCCTAAATGTGATAATGATGCCATCGGTGGAAGGAGAAGCGGAGATAGTGACAGCCATGGACGCGGAAAAGGCCTTTGATCGGGTAGAGTGGGAGTATCTCTGGGAAGCGTTGAGGAGGTTTGGGTTTGGGGGAGGGTTTATTAGTGGGTTAAGCTCCTTTATAAAGCCCCAGTGGCGAGTATGGTCACGAATCGGCGGAGGTCGGAGTATTTCCGGCTGTATCGAGGGACGAGGCAGGGGTGCCCCCTGTCCCCTCTGCTGTTCGCATTAGCAATTGAACCTTTGGCCATGGCGCTAAGGGAGTCGAGGAAATGGAAGGGGGTGGTTCGAGGGGGAGAGGAACATCGAGTGTCGCTGTATGCAGACGACCTGTTGCTGTATGCGACGGATCCAGTGGAGGGGATGGTTGAGGTAATGCAGATCCTACAGGAGTTTGGAGATTTTTTGGGTTATAAGCTCAATGTGGGTAAGAGTGAACTCTTTGTGATCCATCCGGGGGACCAGGGAAGAGGGATAGATGACCTACCGTTGAGGAGGGTGGAAAGGAGCTTTTGATACTTGGGGATTCAGGTAGCTAGGAGCTGGGGGGCACTGCACAAACTTAATTTGATGCGGTTGGTGGAACAGATGGAGGAGGATTTTAAAAGGTGGGACATGTTGCCACTCTCGTTGGCGGGTAGGGTACAGTCGGTTAAAATGATGGTCCTCCCGAGATTTCTTTTTGTATTCCAATGCCTCCCAATTGTGATTACCAAGGCCTTCTTTAAGAGGGTAAGCAGGAGCATTATGGGATTTGTGTGGGCGAGCAAGACCCCGCAGGTAAGGAGGGGGTTCCTGGAGCGTAGCAAAGATAGAGGAGGGTTTGTTTGTAAGGTGGAAAATATTGTTGAAAAATTCTTAATAAAAACATATTTTTTTTAAAAAGGGAAAGGGAGCCTACCGTTACACCTTGCCAGATCTAGCTTTCAGTATCTGGGAATCCAGGTGGCCCATGATCGGGCCTCGCTTCATAAATTAAATTATACTAGTCTGGTTAATGGAGTCAAACTGACTTGTAGAAGTGAGATACCCTCCCCCTGTCCTTGGCAGGCAGGGTCCAGTCTATTAAGATGAATGGGCTCCTGAGATTTTTTATTTTTTTTTCAATGGCGCCCCACTTTTCTCCCCAAGTCCTTCTTTGTCAAAATTAATAAATTAGTGTCCTCTTTTATTTGGGCAGTTAAGACTAGAATCTGTAGGGTGTTCCTCCAGAGAGATAGGCAATCAAGAGGTTTGACTTTACCCAATTTATTATTTTACTACTAGGCAGCCAAAATTGAGATGGTACTGGAGTCGTTTAGTGATCCGGGTTCCATTTGGGGGCAAATGGCGAGCTCCTTTAAGGGTGCAATAGTAACTTCATCGTTACGTTTCTCTCTGGCAAGATTTTCCTCGAATCCGGTAGTGGCGTTCACCCTGAGAATCTGGAAGCAGTTCAGACAGCATTTTAAACTCGGTTCCATGTCTTTGCTGGTTGCTATCTGCAATAATCACCTCCTTTTGCTAATGGGTCTAGAATCGATGGTTAGGTCATGGAAGGGGAAGGATTTGAAGAAGTTTGGGAAGGTTTGCCAGGTTTAAGGAACTGTTGAAGAAATTTCAACTGCCTGGTTCCAGTCCTTTCAGATACTTCCAGATTCACAATTTTTCACACAAAGCTTTTCTCTCTTTCCCCTTGGCACCTCCCTATTGAAGAGGATTTTGTCTTTGGCCGGGTCTGGTGGGGGGACTGTTTTGTGCATGTACAGCCAGATCCTATCGGCGGAGTCGGCTCCATTGAATGAGGTGAAGGTGAAATGGGAGTTTGAATTGGATCCTATTCTGGATGATGAGGTCAGGAGCGAGGCCGTTCACAGGGTCAATTCTACATCCTCATGTACTCGGCTAATCCAGTTCAAGGTGGTGCACAGGGCTCATCTGACAAAGGCGAGGATGAGTGTTTTGTTTTCTGGAGTGGATGACGGCTGTTGCTATCGGGGGCCGGCTAACCATACTTGTATGTCCTGTTCTTGTCCCAAGTTAGTAAGCTTTTGGGTCTCTTTCTTTAACACCATGTCAGAGCTACTTGATGTGAATCTGGAGCCATGTTTGCTGGTGGCCATTTTTCAGACTCGCCGGTGCTGTAGAGGGGGGTGAAGGTGAATCATAGAATCATAGAATTTACAGTGCAGAAGGAGGCCATTCGGCCCATCGAGTCTGCACCGGCTCTTGGAAAGAGCACCCCACCCAAGGTCCACACCTCCACCCTATCCCCACAACCCAGTAACCCCACCCAACACTAAGGGCAATTTTGGACACCGTGGGCAATTTAGCATGGCCAATCCACCTAACCCGCACATCTTTGGACTGTGGGAGGAAACCGGAGCACCCGGAGGAAACCCACGCACACACGGGGAGGATGTGCAGACTCCGCACAGACAGTGACCCAAGCCGGAATTGAACCTGGGACCCTGGAGCTGTGAAGCATTTGTGCTATCCACAATGCTACCGTGCTGCCTTGCCTTTGCCTTTGCCTTTGCCTCATTGATAGCCTGAAGATGAGTTCTGCTTGGGTGGAGTCTCCTACTCTGCCCAGTGCCTCGGCTTGGTTGGTTACCTCATGTCGTTGTCACGTTTGGAGAAGGTCAAGTCCATCATTAGGGGGACGGAGAAGGGTTCTACCCAAGATGGCAGCCATTAATTTCCTTTTTTAAAGACCTCGTTACCGTCAGTTGTTGAGGCGTTTCATTTAATGTTGGGAGGGGTTAAGTTAATTAGTGCTTTTGATTATTTGTTGTGCTCTGTGTCATTGTTACTTGAATTAATTGTTTTAGTGTTTTACTTCAAATGAAAAATTTTCAATAAACATTTTTTTTTAAACCAAACTGAATGACCTGGAAAATAAGGGGGCAGAACATTCGTATTGTGGGGTTACCAGAGGGGAATGATGGCTGCACCCTGACTGATTATTTCTCAGGCATGTTTTGCAAGGTGACAGGTGAGGGTGTTTTGTACAGCCCCCAGAATTAGACTGGGCTCATCATTCACTTCAACCGAAGCCTCGTGTGGTCATCCTAAGGTTTCTTAGTTTAAAGAAACAGATTCTCCGATGGGCAAGGGAACATTATGATCTCCAGTAGGAAGGCCACTCCATTAGGCTGTACCAAGATATGAGTGTGGATCTAGCAAAACGAAGAGCTGCTTTGAATGGAGTGAAAGCCATCATGTGTAAGAATGGAGTCAGGTTCAGAATGCCCTATCCAGCTCATTTGCGAGTGACTTGGGGAAAAAGACCACTTTTTTGACATGCTAGGAAATTTGTTTAAAAGCTCAAATTGGACACTCTTTAATCTATTTTATGGCTCTGTGGACTGGCACTTTGTATTTTCCCTGTCTTCTTTAGCCCCTATTTGTAACAATCATTTCTTTTTAAAAATAAATTTAGAGTACCCAATTCATTTTTTCCAATTAAGGGGCAATTTAGCATGGCCAATCCACCGACCCTGCACATCTTTGGGTTGTGAGGGCGAAACCCACGCAAACGCGGGGAGAATGTGCAAACTCCACACAGACAGTGACCCAGAGCCGGGATGAACCTGGGACCTTGGCGCGTGAGGCCGCAGGGCTAACCCACTGCACCACCGTGCTGCCCTCAATCACTTCTTCATAACTTCTGGTTTGGAGCCATCATTTAAATCTTGGGACTGTATTTTATTTTATAATTCTAGAGTACCCAATTATTTTTTATCCAATTAAGGGGCAATTTAGCATGGCCTATCCACCTAGCCTGCACATCTTTGGATTGTGGGGATGAGACCCACGCAGACATGGGGAGATTGTGCAAACTCCACACGAACAGTGACCCGGTGGTGGGATCGTACCCGGGTCCTCAGCGCTGAGGCAGTAGTGGTAACCACAGTGCCACCGTGCCACCCTAAAGTACAGGGACCTGAGCATTGGGCAGCACGGTAGCACAAGTGGATAGCACTGTGGCTTCACAGCGCCAGGGTCCCAAGTTCGATTCCCAGCTTTGTCACTGTCTGTGTGGAGTCTGCACGTTCTCCCCGTGTCTGCGTGGGTTTCCTCCGGGTGCACCCGTTTCCTCCCGCAGTCCAAAGGCGTGCAGGTTAGGTGGATTGGTCATGATAAATTACCCTTAGTGACCAAAAAAGATTAGGAGGGGTTATTGGGTTATGGGGATAGGGTGGAAGTCGAGGCTTAAGTGGGTCGGTGCAGACTCAATTATTTTCAGGTTTGTGACTTTCCCCCGAAGGTTTACCCTTCCTTTGGCCCCACCCCCCTCTTTGCTGAAGAGGATTTTATCCTTGTCTCAGCCTGGCAAGGGGTCTATTTCAGACCTATATGGCTATATTCTCTCGTCTGATCCCATTCCACTGAATGGGGTGTGGGTGAGATGGGAGAGTGAGAATGGTCCTGTGCTTACTGATGAGACTTGGCAGGAGGCCCTCTACAGAGTCAACTCCACGATTTCTTGTGCCCTTTAGTTTAAGGTGTTGCACTGGACAAAGCAAGGATGAGTGGGATCTTCTGAAATGTGGAAGATAGATGTGATTGTTGTTCACTTGCCCTGGCTAACCATATGCATGTGTGTGATGAACGGTTACTGTATTACTGTACCCTTATCATCATGTAAGGTGATGTCCCCTTTAAGACCGGGCTTGGAACCCTGGGGGACTCCGCCTCCATCTCTGCCCACCTGGGAGTCGTATATAAGGGGTCGCCTTGTGGGCGGTACCCAGTTAGCACCCGTCTCGGCACCAGGCTAGTTCTTAGCTTATTAAAGCCTTCTTTACCATTTTACACTCTAAACATCGTTATTGAGGGTACAACAATTTAATAAGCTAAACTACATCAGGATGGACGCAGGCCTAAAACCAGAGAAGCTCAACCTGGAAGCACGGACACCGGAGGCAAAAGAAATTTTTTAATACTGGCTCCGATGTTTCGAGGCCTACCTGGACTCCTCAGAGACTCCTATCCTGGGGCCACGCAAGCTGCGCCTACTCCACGCCCGGGTGAGTCACAGAATCTCCGCTACGCTCAAAAAGGCGACTACGTATGAAGAGGCGGCCGAGATACTCCATAAGCGATTCGTCAAACCCATCAACGAGGTAGACGCCAGGCACCTGCTCTCTACCAGCGCTCGGGGGAATCGCTAGACAAATTTGTTGAAAACTCACCGTGCTTGCCAGGAACTGTGAGTGACCATCAGGATGTGACAGGGGAAACCCATATGAACCTGCACATCAGAGAGGCGTTCATGTTCGGCATTCGCTCGACCTACATCCGGCAGCGGCTACTCAAAAACAGGGCAAAAGACCTCCAGGACACGCTAACGCTCGCCTCCTCGCTGGAGGTGGCCCGACATAACTTGGGCACGTACACACGGACTCTGTGAGCCCCCCTCGGACTTACTCAGACTCCGCCACTTTACGGGCCTGCGCCGCGCGGCGACCCACTCATCCCGGGGGCACACCCTGCTACTTTTGTGGACAGGGCCAGCATCCATGTCCATGCTGCACAGCCCGCTCCGCTATCTGCAGCGACTCGGGGAAGAAGGGACATTTTGCAAGGGCCTGCCTGGCCAGGCCCAGGGGCCAGAAAAACAAAGAACAGCCGGCCCGTAAATCAGGCTCTCAGGCCCGCAGGCCTCGCAATGGGGCTGCGAACCGACAAGGTGCGCACCGACAAGGGCAAGGGGGGTGTCGCTATCGTCGGGTGGTGGGTCAGGTTCTGGTAACGGCAAATAAATTGTCTCTGAGGGGCCGAACATATCATGGTCGGTGTCACTGGGGCTATAGTGACTGGGGTCTGGTCTGTTTTTCCATTGGTCGGAAATAAAAAGGACGTTCGTTGTGCTTTCTCTGTCGCTATCGCTGTCGCTAGCGGCCGAATCAAGTGTGAGTGTGAAATTCGACTCTGGGGGCGGAGTCAAGGTCATGTCTGTGGACGTGCTGTCCTGCCTGGGAGAGAACATAGAACATAGAACATAGAAAATACAGCACAGAACAGGCCCTTCGGCCCACGATGTTGTGCCGAACCTTTGTCCTAGATTAATCATAGATTATCATTGAATCTACAGTGCAGAAGGAGGCCATTCGGCCCCCTGAGTCTGCACCAGCTCTTGGAAAGAGCACCCTACCCAAACTCAACACCTCCACCCAACACCAAGGGCAATTTGGACATTAAGGGCAATTTATCATTGGCCAATTCACCTAACCCGCACATCTTTGGACTGTGGGAGGAAACCGGAGCACCCGGAGGAAACCCACGCAGACACGGGGAGGACGTGCAGACTCCGCACAGACAATGACCCAAGCCGAAATCGAACCTGGGACCATGGATCTGTGAAGCAATTGTGCTATCCACAATGCTACCGTGCTGCCCTTAAGAACAAATAAATCTACACTATATCATTTTCCCGTAATCCATGTACCTATCCAACAGCTGCTTGAAGGTCACTAATGTTTCCGACTCAACTACTTCCACAGGCAGTGCATTCCATGCCCCCACTACTCTCTGGGTAAAGAACCTACCTCTGATATCCCTCCTATATCTTCCACCTTTCACCTTAAATTTATGTCCCCTTGTAATGGTGTGTTCCACCTGGGGAAAAAGTCTCTGACTGTCTACTCTATCTATTCCCCTGATCATCTTATAAACCTCTATCAAGTCGCCCCTCATCCTTCTCCGCTCTAATGAGAAAAGGCCTAGCACCCTCAACCTTTCCTCATAAGACCTACTCTCCATTCCAGGCAACATCCTGGTAAATCTTCTTTGCACCTTTTCCAGAGCTTCCACATCCTTCCTAAAATGAGGCAACCAGAACTGTACACAGTACTCCAAATGTGGCCTTACCAAAGTTTTGTACAGCTGCATCATCACCTCACGGCTCTTAAATTCAATCCCTCTGTTAATGAACGCGAGCACACCATAGGCCTTCTTCACAGCTCTATCCACTTGAGTGGCAACTTTCAAAGATGTATGAACATAGACCCCAAGGTCTCTCTGCTCCTCCACATTGCCAAGAACTCTACCGTTAACCCTGTATTCCGCATTCATATTTGTCCTTCCAAAATGGACAACCTCACACTTTTCAGGGTTAAACTCCATCTGCCACTTCTCAGCCCAGCTCTGCATCCTATCTATGTCTCTTTGCAGCCGACAACAGCCCTCCTCACTATCCACAACTCCACCAATCTTCGTATCGTCTGCAAATTTACTGACCCACCCTTCAACTCCCTCATCCAAGTCAGTAATGAAAATCACAAACAGCAGAGGACCCAGAACTGATCCCTGCGGTACGCCACTGGTAACTGGGATCCAGGCTGAATATTTACCATCCACCACCACTCTCTGACTTCTATCGGTTAGCCAGTTCGTTATCCAACTGGCCAAATTTCCCACTATCCCATGCCTCCTTACTTTCTGCATAAGCCTACCATGGGGAACCTTATCAAATGCCTTACTAAAATCCATGTACACTACATCCACTGCTTTACCTTCATCCACATGCTTGGTCACCTCCTCAAAGAATTCAATAAGATTTGTAAGGCAAGACCTACCCCTCACAAATCCGTGCTGACTATCCCTAATCAAGCAGTGTCTTTCCAGATGCTCAGAAATCCTATCCTTCAGTACCCTTTCCATTACTTTGCCTACCACCGAAGTAAGACTAACTGGCCTGTAATTCCCAGGGTTATCCCTAGTTCCTTTTTTGAACAGGGGCACGACATTCGCCACTCTCCAATCCCCTGGTACCACCCCTGTTGACAGTGAGGACGAAAAGATAATTGCCAACGGCTCTGCAATTTCATCTCTTGCTTCCCATAGAATCCTTGGATATATCTCGTCAGGCCCGGGGGACTTGTCTATCCTCAAGTTTTTCAAAATGCCCAACACATCTTCCTTCCTAACAAGTATTTCCTCGAGCTTACCAATCTGTTTCACACTGTCCTCTCCAACAATATCGCCCCTCTCATTTGTAAATACAGAAGAAAAGTACTCATTCAAGACCTCGCCTATCTCTTCAGACTCAATACACAATCTCCCGCTACTGTCCTTGATCGGACCTACCCTCGCTCTAGTCATTCTCATATTTCTCACATATGTGTAAAAGGCCTTGGGGTTTTCCTTGATCCTACCCGCCAAAGATTGTTCATGCCCTCTCTTAGCTCTCCTAATCCCTTTCTTCAGTTCCCTCCTGGCTATCTTGTATCCCTCCAATGCCCTGTCTGAACCTTGTTTCCTCAGCCTTACATAAGTCACCTTTTTCCTCTTAACAAGACATTCAACCTCTCTTGTCAACCATGGTTCCCTCACTCGACCATCTCTTCCCTGCCTGACAGGGACATACATATCAAGGACACGTAGCACCTGTTCCTTGAACAAGTTCCACATTTCACTTGTGTCCTTCCCTGCCAGCCTATGTTCCCAACTTATGCACTTCAATTCTTGTCTGACAACATCGTATTTACCCTTCCCCCAATTGTAAACCTTGCCCTGTTGCACGTACCTATCCCTCTCCATTACTAAAGTGAAAGTCACAGAATTGTGGTCACTATCTCCAAAATGCTCCCCCACTAACAAATCTATCACTTGCCCTGGTTCATTACCCAGTACTAAATCCAATATTGCCCCTCCTCTGGTTGGACAATCTACATACTGTGTTAGAAAAGCTTCCTGGACACACTGCACAAACACCACCCCATCCAAACTATTTGATCTAAAGAGTTTCCACTCAATATTTGGGAAGTTAAAGTCGCCCATGACTACTACCCTATGACTTCTGCACCTTTCCAAAATCTGTTTCCCAATCTGTTCCTCCACATCTCTGCTACTATTGGGGGGCCTATAGAAAACTCCTAACAAGGTGACTGCTCCTTTCCTATTTCTGACTTCAACCCATACAACCTCAATAGGGTGACACTCCTCGAACTGCCTTTCTGCAGCTGTTATACTATCTCTAATTAATAATGCCACCCCCCACCTCTTTTACCACCCTCCCTAATCTTATTGAAACATCTATAACCAGGGACCTCCAACAACCATTTCTGCCCCTCTTCTATCCAAGTTTCCGTGATGGCCACCACATCGTAGTCCCAAGTACCGATCCATGCCTTAAGTTCACCCACCTTATTCCTGATGCTTCTTGCGTTGAAGTATACACACTTCAACCCATCTCCGTGCCTGCAAACACTCTCCTTTGTCAGTGTTCCCTTCCCCACTGCCTCATTACATGCTTTGGCGTCCTGAATATCGGCTACCTTAGTTGCTGGACTACAAATCCGGTTCCCATTCCCCTGCCAAATTAGTTTAAACCCTCCCGAAGAGTACTAGCAAACCTCCCTCCCAGGATATTGGTGCCCCTCTGGTTCAGATGCAACCCGTCCTGCTTGTACAGGTCCCATCTTCCCCAGAATGCGCTCCAATTATCCAAATACCTGAAGCCCTCCCTCCTACACCATTCCTGCAGCCACGTGTTCAACTGCACTCTCTCCCTATTCCTAGCCTCGCTATCACGTGGCACCGGCAACAAACCAGAGATGACAACTCTGTCTGTCCTGGCTTTCAACTTCCAGCCTAACTCCCTAAACTTGTTTATTACCTCCACACCCCTTTTCCTACCTATGTCGTTGGTACCAATGTGCACCACGACTTCTGGCTGCTCCCCCTCCCCCTTAAGGATCCTGAAGACACGATCCGAGACATCCCTGGCCCTGGCACCCGGGAGGCAACATACCTTCCGGGAGTCTCGCTCGCGACCACAGAATCTCCTATCTATTCCCCTAACCATTGAATCTCCTACAACTATTGCTTTTCTATTCTCCCCCCTTCCCTTCTGAGCCCCAGAGCCAGACTCAGTGCCAGAGACCTGGCCGCTAGGGCCTTCCCCCGGTAGGTCATCCCCCCCAACAGCATCCAAAACGGTATACTTGTTTTGAAGGGGAACGGCCACGAGGGATCCCTGCACTGTCTGCCTGGGTTGGGTTGACAGTGGGCGGGTCTTTGTTGTCTGCCATTGCCAGTGAAATGTGGTGTGAGTGGCTTCACTGAGTTCCATAAACCTTAAGCTGGTTTATATGGAACCATCCTGATTTTCCGTTTGGATATGTAATCTTATAAACTGAGGGGCTTACTTTATCGGAAATTGAGTAGGGTCCTGCAAATTTGGGAGAGAGGAATGAATTAGGGTTGTACAGGGAGATCATGACTTGCTGTCCGACTGTATACTCTATCGGGTGTACTGTTTTATCAAAGCAGACCTTACTCTGCTTTCTCCTAGCGCCTAGTCGAACAGCTGCAGCGAGCTGTGCTGCTTTAATATTCTCCATTATGTTTTGGACCGCTTTTTCACGGTAAGGGCAGTGACTGTGGGGCTGGCCAAACCAAGTCCAAATAAATACTCGGTACCCTTCATGGGTCGTCCGGTCATGAGGGTATGGGGGGGTGTATCCTGTCGAACTCGACACCGTGTTTCTGATAAACATCAGTGTGAATGGGAGCACTGTGTCCCATGTCGTATTGTGCTGCTGTACCATCTTCCTAAGTGTTGCCTTTACGGTTCGGTTCATGTGTTCCACAATGCCGCTGGACTGTGGGTGATAGGCAATGTGAAACTTCTGTTTTATTCCGAAAATCATCAGGACGTTTTTCATTACTCTACCTGTGAAGTGCGAACCTTGGTCCGACTCAATACTACGGGGGAGTCCCCATCTAGTAAAAATTTGCTTGGTTAGAATTTTTGCCGTGGCTTTGGTCGTGTTTGTTCTTGAAGGGAAAGCTTCTACCCATTTTGTGAAGGTGTCGATGACGACCAACACATATTTCTTTCCATTTCTGCAGGGGGAGGGGACCAATATAGTCTAACTGCAAGTTCGTCCATGGGCCATTAACAGGCGGGTGTGTCTTAGCTGACCTTTCTTTCCATATCTGTCTGGGTTGTTCTGGGCACAAATCAAACAGTTCTCAATGTGGTGGGTTACATCAGTTTTTAAATCGGGCCACCAGCAGAGAGGTCTGAGGTGGGCAAGGGTGGATTCTATCACTTGGTGTCCGTGTCCGTCATGGAATTGGCAAATAATCTGGTTCGTGTCCTGGGTGGGGACCATATAAATACCATCCTTTAATACGATTCCCTCATGTATCGTTAACGTATCTTTGAACCTATCACAGGGAGCTGGGAAGTCTCCTTTTAAAATTTCCTTCAGCGTGTCGTCTTCCTTTTGTTCCTGTGCCAAATCTTGAGTATCGGTCTGTGAGACCTGTACCGCGTGTACTGGGGCACTCTCGGGGGTTGGCAAAAGTGGCCATGTCGTGAGTCTGCTTTGCTAAAGCGTCTGCTTTCACATTACCGGGTGGGGAGGAACGATGGTGGCTTCTAACTTTTATGATTCCATATTTTCGACCTGTAGCTTCCTTAAGAATGTGTTTGAGTAATGGCGCTGAGGGTAGGGGTTTTCCGTCAGTGGATATGAATCTTCTAGATTCCCACAGGGGCAGGATTTCTGTCAAGCTGTTGCAAACATACAAACTGTCTGAATATATGTCTGCTGGGGTCGGGAACGAATCTGGGTGCTGCACAATGTCAGCAATGGCGGCTAACTCTGCTGCCTGCGAACCTAAATGTCCAGGCAATTCTAACGAGATTTCCCCTAAAGCGCGTCCCTGCACGTCCTCTGCATAAATTCCACATCCTGTAATCTTTTTTCCATTTAGAATGGTGGAGGAGCCATCTACATAAATCTTTAGAGCTTTATCTGTGGGTTGGGTTGTCTGTGGTCGGATGCCTGTCTTTTTCGACACCGATTTGGCTGCAATGATCTCACTCCTGCATATTGTAAATTGTCGGCCAGAAACGTGTGCGCCTTTGTCCTTTTTACCATAATGTCGCATCCTTGTAGGAGTAGGGTCCAGCACACTGCTCGAATTTGGCTTACTGTGCCGTCTTTTAGCCTACCGTCTAATAGTAGCTGTGTCGGGGTGTGCTCGGTCAAAATGGGTACGGGGTTGAGTCCTGTTATATAGGAGAAGTATTGGACAGCCCAAAAAACTGTGAGCAGGTGCCTTTCGCAGGCTGAAAATCCCAATTTTGGGATCTAAAACTCGTGAGGCATAGGTTACGGGTCCTAAACGATCCTGTAGAAGTACGGCCGAAAGGATTCGGTCGGTGGTGGCTACCTCTATTGCGTATGGGGAGTGCAGGTCTGGTGCCTGCAAAGCGGGGGCTGTGCTCAGGGCGCGTTTCAATGCATCTACAGCATCCGTGTGCTGTGGAAGCCATTCCCATGGGGCCTGTTTCTTAAGGAGCTCGGAAAGTGGGGCTGCTTTCATGGCAAAACCGTCTATATGGTTCCTGCAGTAACCGACCAGTCCTAAAAATGACCGGAGTGCTGTAACATTTTGGGGCAAAGGCAATTTTACAATTGAATCTATCCGTTTCTGTTCTATCTCACGCTTACCATGCGTTATGACCTTATCTAAATAAGTGACCTTTTCCTGGAGAATTTGGGCTTTTTGGGGGTTGATTTTGCATCTAATTTCATTTAGGAGTCCTAATAGTTCCGAAAGAAGCGAAATGTGCTTTTCCTTGGTGTCAGTCTGTAGGAGCAAGTCGTCCACATACTGAATGAGGCATTCGGGTCGGGACAATTTTGCTAATCCGTTGGCCAATCTGTGAAAAATGGAGGGCGAGCTGTGGAAGCCTTGTGGAAGGCATGTCCACGTGTCCCTGGAAAGTGAACCCAAATTTGTACTGGCACATTTTGTCCAATGGAATGGACCAAAAGCCGTTGCTAATGTCCAGAACCGTGAAAATGTTTGACTGAAGTCCCTTCTTTAACATGGTCTCGGGACTCGTGCCAACGTTGGGGGCTGCCAATGGAGTTACTTAGTTTAATTCCCTATGATCGATGGTCAGTCGCCATGAACCATCTGGTTTTCTTACGGGCCAAATCGGGGCACTGTTCATTGATGCTATGGGACGAATCACTCCTTGGTCCAATAAACTCTGGATTACTTTAGCTATCTCTCCCTCGGCCTGCTGTGGAAAACCATATTGTTTCTGGGGCTTAGGATCGGGACCTGTGATGTTGACCATTCCTGGAATCTTACTGCAATCGTGCTTGTGCTGGGCAAACAATGCTTTATGTCTCTTCAAGACTAACCTAACTGTTTTGTCCGTGGTAATAGAGTAATAGAATTTACAGTGCAGAAGGAGGCCATTCGGCCCATCGAGTCTGCACCGGCTCTTTGAAAGAGCACCCTACCCAAGCCCACACCTCCACCCTATCCCCATAACCCAGTAACCCCACCCAACACTAAGGGCAATTTTGGGCACTAAGGGCAATTTAGCAGGGCCAATCCACCTAACCTGCACGTCTTTGGACTGTGGGAGGAAACCGGAGCACCCGGAAGAAACCCACGCAGACACGGGGAGAACGTGCAGATTCCGCACAGCCAGTGGCCCAGCGGGGAATCAAACCTGGGACCCTGGCACCGTGAAGCCACAGTGCTATCCACTTGTGCTACCGTGCTGCCCATTTAATGGTTTGTGGATCAAATCAGTACTCTCCCACTGAGCTAATCCTGTCCCATGGTGGAACTGTGGCGTGCTCGTAGGCTGCCTTTAAGTCCTCACATTGTTTTTTCAGTTGTTCTGCTTGGTGTTCTGTTTCCTCTCTTACCAAAACCGCACGTTGTGTGTCTTGGTAGGCCTTATCATATTGGATCTGAAAGCTACTTAGGTGAGTGAGACAAGATTGGTGTGCCCGTTTGACATTAGCCACCTCCTTGTCCTTCGCTGCTAGCTGCTCTCGGGGTTGCCCATTTACTCTCTCACATTCGCTAACATTTCCCTCTCTACTCCTCTCCTTCTCCTCAAGCTGTCTATGGAGCGTCCTCACGACCTCCTCTGTTCCTCGCAATTGTGCCAAGCAGGACACGATTACCATCGTTTTACGAACTCAATTCAAATTCTTCTTTTGGATCTCGGTCAGGTTATCCCACCAAGTTTGTCCTATACTACCAGGAACTGTTTCCTCATTCGCACAAAACTCAGACCATAGGGGCCATCCTTTCCCCTTTAGGTACGTCCTAATTTCCTCTTCCCATATAGGACACTGTTCTGCTCTGTGGGTCGCTGAGACCTCGGGTTCTTGTGGGTGCATAAGGCGTTCCATTGCCTTCATTGCCACCTCTACGATTATCTCTGTATCTTTGCCGGGAATTTGGTACGGGGGAAATAAAGCGGTGGTGCAAACACTGGTACGGCTTAAGCTATTTTCCGGTTTACACAACTCCCGAAAGTTTCATGCAACAAAATCTATCAAGGTTACCTTATATCCCTTGTTAGTACACATGCAAATTACACACTTCCGAATTTTGGAGGTTTGATCGATACTGGTCTTACCCTTGTGGTTTCTTTATACTTTTCCAATTTGGATTTCTAATTTAACCGTTTTGTGGGTTCTCTTGGAGTGACACAGTCACTTCTGGGTCGAGTCCCGTCAGATGTCGCCAATAACTGTTGCCTTTTTTACCTGCTATAAACATGGCAATCAATAAGGTTGCCCTTCTTTATTTACATATCAATATTATATTGCTCAGAGTCGCCAGGTATTGAATGATACCACGACAAGGTTCAACCTGATATCGATCAAATAGCCAAACACCAGTTAGTTAGTTCAAGATCAAAGGTACTGTAATTACACACAATTATCATGCAACATAAACACTACTAGTTAAACTACACCTAACAACTATGACAACCTGTACTTAACTTCAGGCACCTGGCTTAGGTCAGAGGAACAGTGGCCTTTGTTTGAATCTGGATCTATCGGGTCTGGAGAAGTAACTGCTGCTCAGCTGGGCTCATCCGTCTGGTAGCAAGCGTTGAACTTGAACTTGCTTCTGGTGGTGCTGCAATTGGAGGTGGACGTTGCCGGAGCGCCAGGTCCAAGAGAGATCGAGCACATGGCGGTCTCTCTCTTTATCCTTGGGGAGTTTCACGCACTTTTGGGCGGTCGTTTGGTTTGGACCTCATTAATTGGGCAGTTCTCGAACACTGTCTTCGATCTGAGCCAATAAAGGGGCGGGTGCCTTGATGGCTGGGCATGTCTTAAGTGGTCATTGACCCTGTTGTTGATGCTTCCTGAGTAAAGGGAGTGGCGCTGAAATGTCTGGGATTGTATCGGTTACTCAAGTATCAGTCCTTTGTCTCACGGAGATGGGCCATCAAAATGCTAATCGGTTGGGGGTTTCGATGCTGTCTGGACTCTTTGCTCACAAATATACATTCAGGCTCTGAGCCTGCCTGAATCTTACATTGTCCATTTTGCCCGTTAGGCTTGTCAAACGTCCATGTCTCTTGTCGTAAGTGGTCATCCCAGATGGCTACAACCTGAGCTTGCTTTGACAATAAAACGACAAGTCATTCTATTACTTTTACAGGTATTCAGATATCTGGTAAATTAGTGAATCTTCTATTCTCGGGTCCCTGGGCTCAATATTCAGTAAATTAAATCATGGAGTGCTGTTAACAGGTGCGCTTACACACCCTTATACACAAGGGACCATAAAGATGTTTTTGCTGATCTATTATTGTTGTGCTGTATAATAAATCGGAGTTAACACAATAGCGCTGAACACTTCTGACTTGAACATGGCAACCGGTTTAGCCCAGGAGGCTTTGGGAGAGGAATTAACTTGTGCTATTTGTCTGGAGATTTATACAGACCCAGTCATACTCGATTGCAAACACAGTTTCTGTCGACCCTGCATTGAAGAAGGCTGGAATGATGTGGCAGCTCCTTATTGCTGTCCGGAATGTAGGGCAGAGTACAACGACAGGCCCGAACTGGAGAGGAACTTCAAACTGGCAAATATCGTCCAGAAATACCTGGCCCTGGAGGTCTCTCAGGATGCTGTTCTGTGTAACTACTGCACCGAGAAACTGCGGCCAGCCATGAAAACCTGCCTAAAATGTGAAGCCTCGATGTGCCCTGAGCATCTGAGACATCACACCGAGAGCACGGTGTTTAAAAACCATCTTCTTGTAGACCCCACTGCAGACGTGTCCCGGTGGAAATGCAAAGAGCACCAGGAACTGCTGAAGATTTACTGCAAGGATGATAAAGTGTGTGTGTGCACCCTCTGTACTCTGATCGGGAAACACAAGGACCATCGTTGTGGCAGCATCAGTGAAGGGGAGAAGGAACTGAGGGTAAGTGTGTGATACTTGCTGAATATCAGGGTATGTGCCAGGCTGTGAGAAAGATGGAGAGCCACATCTCCTATATTCATCATTTTAATTTTCTGCTTTGTAACCAGATAAACTCTAATTAAATCAGTGTTAGTTGTGTAACTTGGCATTATGCCAAGGGTGGGATCAGTCCAATGCAATAATTCATTACTGAATTAAAAATGGATATTGGTTATTTAATTGTAGCTCAGGTTACTTTTCGTTTAATGTTTAATTTATATTCTACTTCCGTCAATCAATCTGTGCAGGCAGTGAATTTTGGGGAAATTACAGCAGGACTATAGTATTTTGAAATGTTGAAGACAGAATCATTGGCAATGGAGAGACTGGCGTGCAGTACAGGGTGATGAGGACACACATCAACTCTGGATCTAATACTTGCTATCGTTGACTTAGAGCTGGCAATGCTGGAGTTAGCTTGAGGAATGTCCTATTCACTAATTCACTGTTTTCAGATTTGACAGCATTTGTTTTAAATAATGAATATTGGTGCAAACATTGAAACTAAAGAATACTGTGGATGCTGAAACAAAATAAAAACAGAGAATTGCCCTCCCTTGATGCTCCGCCCCCGATGTGCTGACTTCTCGATGGCGTGGGTCACTTGTGGTCTGAGGTTTTGTCAACCTTGCATGGTGGCTGCGGGCTGTGTCCAGCGCTGCCACAGTCGGGGGGTGGGGGGCCATTCCGCTAGCCGGAGGGGGCTTCGGCGGGGATTGGAGGGTCTGGTGGGGGATGGTCCGGGGGTAGCGAGGGTTTACTGGGGGTCACTATCTGACAAGTCGGTCCACGCGCATCCGGCGCCATGTTAGAATCATAGAATGTACAATGCAGAAGGAGGCCATTCGGCCCATCGAATCTGCACCGGCCCTTGGAAAGAGTACCCTACCCAAGCCCACACTCCACCCTATCCCCACACCTCTTATCTCTGTAACCCCAACTAACCTTTTTTTTTGGACACTAAGGGCAATTTAGCATAGCCAATCCCCCTAGCCTGCACATCTTTGGACTGTGGGAGGAAACCGGAGCACCCGGAGGAAACCCACGCAGACACGGGGAAAACGTGTAGACTCCGCACAGACAGTGACTCAAGTGGGACTCTAACCTGGAACCCTGGAGCTGTGAAGCAACTGTGCTAAACATTGTGCTATTGTTCTGCCCTTCATAACGAGAGAATTTGAGTATAGGAATAACTACAATTGTATAGGCATTGGTGAGGCCACACCTGGAGCATTGGAGGATTATATTTATTGGAGGTTAGAAGAGTATGGGGGGAATCTCATAGAAACTTATAAAACTCGAACAGGAATAGGCAGGGTGGATTCAGAAACAATGTTACCGATGGTGTGGGAGTCCAGGAGTGGTTGGACGGCGCGACCGCTGCCGGTCACCGCCGTGCACATGCGCAGCCACGGACTCGGCAATTCTCCATCCGTATCTGCAGGGAAAGCTGGGGGTGTTACGTGGCGCGGTTGCTTGCCCCCCACTGGGCGGAGCATCGGTGCGGGGGCAAGGCCGACTTTTTGGTCGTAATTCCTTTTTTTAAATTTAGAGTACCCAATTCACTTTTCCAATTAAGGGCAATTTAGCGTGGCCAATCCACCTAACCTGCACATCTTTGGGCTGTGGGGGCGAAACCCACGCAGACCTGAGGAGAATGTGCAAACTCCACACGGACAGTGACCCAGAGCTGGGATCGAACCTGGGACCTCCGAGCCGTTAGGTAGCAGTGCTAACCACTGCACCACCGTGCTGCCCTTTTGGTTATAATAGGCAGTTAGTTGATGGATGGCACATGCTCCGGACATAGCCTCAAAATCGGAGAATCTAGCCCATAGCCAATGTTTCAGGTGGAGGGAATTTTGTTGTTGGTATCTGATTACCAGCATTTTCTGTTATTTTATCTTACATTTTATCAGGAGCAGAAAATAATGCCTAGGTTCTGTAAGAGTGGTGAAGATGATTGAAGATGCAGTAAAGCAACAGAGATTAGGACAGGACGAGGATCAAGTTGGTCAGGGTTTGAGGGAGCTGCTCAAAGGGAGAGATTTCAGAGTGTAAAATCCAGGTGACTGCAGGCACAGCCTTTGATGAGGCAAAGAAGAGGGATCGAAGAAGGCATCAGAATCAGAGGAATGGAGTAGGGCTGGAGGATGTTGTTTTTTTTTAAATTTAGAGTACCCAATTCACTTTTCCAATTAAGGGACAATTTAGCGTGGCCAATCCACCTACCCTGCACATCTTTGGGTTGTGGGGGCGAAACCCACGCAAACACGGGGCGAATGTGCAAACTCCACACGGACAGTGACCCAGAGCCGGGATCGAACCTGGGACCTCAGTGCCAGTGCTGCCCCTGGGGCTAGAGGATGTTATCAACTTCCCTGGCTGCCTCAGAAACTTGGACAATCAGTAAAGATCTGAGGAAGAAAGTAGAGGCCTTTGAAACATGCATGCACAAAATCCAGATATAAATTATAAAACAAATGAAGAGGTGCTTGAAATTGCAACGACAACAAAAAGAACTCTGAAAAGTGACATCCAGAAAAGAAAATGTCAGTATCTTAGCCATTTGATCAGAGCTGAGAAGCTACAGACATCTCTATGGGGTATGGGGGGGGGGGGGGGGGGTTGCAGCAGAAAGAGGGGTACATTTATGGGGCAGTTAGTTGATGGATGGCACTGAAAGGTTGCAGGTGAGCTACAGAGGATGTGTGAGGAGGGAGCAGGACAGATAAGCATGATGCACCATGACAGAAGATCCCTGGGTAGCAGCAGGAGGATGATATAGAAAAACAAACAAAGGGCAAGAGAAGACTTTAAAATTTGAGATTATTGGGTCAGGAGTGACGATGGGTGAGTGGGTGAATCTGACATGGGAGGGGATTGGATCAGGAGAGTTTTGGACAGGCTGGAGCTTGTGCAGGGAATGGTACATATTTGAAAAATTATAAACTATTTTCTCTCAATGATGTTGACTGACTTGCTTGTACGTCCAGCAAAATGTTTCTGTGACAGGGATGTAGCTGGTGGTTGAGGAATGTGCTCTCTCTTGGACTGCGATCTGAGTTCTGGCTTGTCAGCTAACCATTGACGGTTTTATCCTGGTCCATTAGCAGCTCAAAGCAATTCACCAGTGATTCAGGAAACTTCCCTCAGTGCCTGGCTAGTATGGGGCTCCACCCACAACATTCTGACCCAGAGATAAAAGTAAACAGATGCCAAGCTGAATTCACCTGTGTATTGACACCATGTCTGGTGTCTGATCCCGTTCCCTACTAAAAGTTGTTTTCTATTGAAGGAAATTCCTTGACTCTAAGATCCAGACTGACAAGTCCACAGATACTTCAAAAAAAATGTACCATATTTGAGCGTATTCATACTTCATAAAGAAGCTTAATGCACTTTTAACTCTTTCACCCAAATAAATCTATACTTCTGTTTCAACAAACTAAAACCTGCAAAGCATTAATCCATGAAGTAGCTGTCCAGCTCACTGCCTATCCCCTCTCCAATCTATGTAGTATTGTGTTTGCAAACTCGATCACTGGCTACCTAGGAGGTAAACCCCTTACTTCTAGGCTCTTTCCCTCATTTGTAATCCCTTGATGACGCTGAACAGATATTTTAAAATTAACCTCAACAGAAATCTTTCCAATTTCAGAAGATATTTTGGGACAAATACCATGGATGGGCAGAGGTTTGGGTCACGATGCATGATCGGATGTTCAAACCCTTTGGCGGGTAAACAAATTCACAAAAGAGGTTGCTAATGGCTTGGGACTACTGTATTTCACACATTTCATATATATATAATTTCATACATGTTGATACAATTTCCCCCTTACCGGTTCTTTTTTTTAAAGATAAATCTAGAGTACTCAATTCTTTTTCTCAATTAAGGGGCAATTTAGCACGGCCAAACCACCTACCATGCACATCTTTGGGTTGTAGGGGTGAGGCCCACGCAGACACTGGGAGAATGTGCGTACTCCACATGGACAGTGACCCGGGGCCCTAAGATCGAACCCAGGTCCTCAGCACTGTGAGGCAGCAATACTAACCACTGGGCCAGCGTGCCGCTTTAAGTCCACAGATACTGACGGGTCCTTCATTTCTGTGCAATTCAGGTGATCTGCGATCTCCTCCTTGCCTGTTTTCTCACAGTATTTGAAATTGCCCAATTATGCTTTGCACTGTCACCTGTTGTGTGGATTCCTCCTATAGTTTTGGTAACATTTCCCCTTTTCACATCATTCTTTAGTTTTGTTCAATGGTGAATGTTATTATTGTGAGCTGTAAGTGAGATAGTTTTCTTCTTGCACTTTGTTTTGGCCACTTTGTCTTTTTTGGAGCAATTTGAAAATGATGTAAGCATCCTCTGCACACAAACTTGATCTTCATAATGTTTTTAATGTCTCCAATGCTCTCACTTTAGAATCACTTACAACATCAGCTCCTGAAGATCCAAAATAACGTTGAAGCTGTTCAATTAGCTCTGAGTGATCTCCACAAAGAGAAGAAGAATGCACAGGTAGGAGGTGATGTGTTGGGTGTTCTGGATCACACACAGGTCACCAACACTTGAAGTAGTGCAACACTATTTTATTAAAAGGTTAACTATTTAAACATACTTGATCTGTGGGTAAATACGATACTAGCTTTAACTAAAGACCTTTGCCTTGTCCTAACCAGTTGATGCACTCAGCACATGGTGAATGTCTGTGTTGCAGGCTGTGAGCTCTGTGCTCCTAACTAGCTGCTACTCGAATGAGCGGGAACTCTGATGCCCCCTGTCTTTATAGTGCGTGTGGTCTCACTGGTGATTGGCTGTGGTGTTGTGTATGTTGATTGGTCCCACTGTGTGTCCATCAGTGTGTGTCTGCACCATGATATACTGGTGTATATTATGACAGGAGGAGCCTGTCAAACAGTGGGTACCATATTTGCACGGATAAAGGATTGGTCAGCTAACAGGAAACAGGGATGATAGATAAATGGGTCTTTCTCAGGCTGGTAAGCTGTGACAAGTGGAGTGCCACAAGAATCAGGGATCTACATCGATAATTTGGATGAAGCCAAATGCACGGTAGCTAAATTTACTGATGACATCAAGATAGATAGGAAAATAAGTTGTCTAGAGGAAGTAAGTATTCTGCAAAGGGATAGAGACAGGTTAAATGAGTGTGTGTGTGGGGGGGGGGGGGGGGGGGGGGGGGGGGGGGGTGTTGCGGCGGCACGTATAGTATAATATGGGAAAATGTGAACTTGTCCACTTTGGCAGTAAGAATAGGAAAGTAGCATATTATTTAAATGGAGAGAAATTGCAGAACTCTGAGGTACAGAGGGATCTGGGTGTCCTTGTAAATGGAATGTTGACATTTATTACAAGGGGAATGTAAGGATGTTTTACTGCTGTGATACGGGACCTTGGCGTTATCTGGAGTTACTTTGTACAGGTTTGACCTTATTTGGAAATAATAAAAGATATAATTGATTTAGAAGTAGTTCAGAGAAAATTCACTCAACTCATTCCTGGGATGAGGGGCTCATCATATTAAGAACGATAAAGGAGGCTGAGCCCATACCTATTGGAGTTTAGAAGAATGAGAGTTGATCTTATTGAAATGTATAAGATCCTGAGGGGATTTTACAGGGTAGGTACCGGGCAGATGTTTCCACTTGTCTCCCATTTAAGACAGAGATGAGAAATGTTTTCTCTCAGAGGGTTGTCAGTCTGTGGAATTTTCTTCCCCAGAGCGTAGTGGAGGTTGAATCATTGAATTTATTCCAGGCAGAGTTAAACAGATTTTTGATAGACAAGGGAGTTATGGGGGGAGGCAGAGGACAAAATGGAATTGAGGCACAACCCAATCCGCCATAATCTTATTGAATGGTGGGACAAACTCAAATAGATATCAAGAAACAGCTGGAGAGAGCAGAATGGGAGCAGGAGTAGGCCATCAGCCCCTTAGATCTGCTCACCATTCAATAAGATCATAGCTGATCTGATTGTGACCTTGACTCCACTTTCCTTCCAATTCCAATTCTCTTCTTGCACCTAGTGATGCACTAAGGCAGACTTTTATCTGCTTCCATAGCTTGTTATTTCTGGAGCAGGTCAACTAGTCTGTCGCCAGGTGCTGAGAACTTGAGGGGTCCCACTCCACATCAAATGTGGCTGACCAGGAGTCTCTCCCACTCTTACCGCCAGCCATTAGCTTGTTTGAAAGGATTTTGCAGGTTGACATCAACCTGTTTGATCGCATCATGAACACGCTTTCCTCGGCCTTCAAATCCTGGGTTGGGACACAACCCCAGACTTTCTGGCTCAGAGGCAGGGACGCTACCCACTATGCCACAAGACTGCCTAACTCTTTCCTGCCTTCCCCCAATAGCCTTTGACACCCTTGTTGATCAAAACTTTGTCTTGCACAACCTCGAATATATTCAATGATCCAGCCTCTACTGCTCTCTGTGGCAGAGACTTCCAAGAGAAGAAATTTCTCTTCCTTGCAGTCTGAAATGGAAGACCTCTCATTTTGAAGTGCCCGAGTTACATTAACCAACTTGTAGGAACGTGGTGGTGCAGTAGTATTGTCACTGAACTTGTAATCCAGAGACCCAGGGTAATGCTCTGGGGACCCGAATTCCAATCCCACCACAAAAGATGGTGGAATTTAAATTCAATAAAGAAACATCTGGAATTAAAAGTCTAATGATGACCATAAAACCACTGTTGATTAACCCATCTGGAAATCTGCTGTCCTTACCTGGTCTGGCTGACCATATGACTTCAGCCTCTTAAATTCCCCCTCTGCAATGGCCTAGCAAATCACTCAGTTGTATCCAACTACAAAGAAAGCGGAAAGGAATGAAACTGGATGGACCACCCGGCATCTGACCTAGGCACCGGAACTGACAGTGGCGACCCTGATAGACTTTGAACTCATCTAGCAATACATGACTGGGCATCCATGAGGTGCTGTGGAGCATCAGCAGCAGCAGAATTGTACTCAGCCACAATCCGTAACCTCATGGCCCGGCCTATCCCCCACTCTACCATTACCAGGGGATTAACTCTGGTTCAACAAAAGGTGCAGGAGGGCATGCCAGGGGAAACAACAGGTATACCGAAGTGTCAACCTGATGAATCTACAGCAAGGAAACAGCAACCAACAGATCAGATCTAAGATCTTCAGTCCTGTCACATTCGGCCATGAATGGTGGTGGACAATTAAACAACTCACTGGAGGAGGAGGCTCCACAAATATCCCCATCCTCAATGATGGAGGACTCCAGAACATCAATCCAAAAGACAAGACTGAAGCATTTGCTACAATTTTCGGCCATTAATGACGTGTGGATGATCTATCTCAGCTTCCTCCAGAGGACCCAAGCATCACAAATGTCAGTTTTGAGCCAAGGGCAGCACGGTAGCATTGTGGATAGCACAATTGCTTCACAGCTCCAGGGTCCCAGGTTCGATTCCGGCTTGGGTCACTGTCTGTGCGGAGTCTGCACGTCCTCCCCGTGTGTGCGTGGGTTTCCTCCGGGTGCTCCGGTTTCCTCCCACAGTCCAAAGATGTGCAGGTTAGGTGGATTGGCCATGATAAATTGCCCTCAGTGTGCAAAATTGCCCTTGGTGTTGGGTGGGGTTACTGGGTTATGGGGATAGGGTGGATGTGTTGACCTTGGGTGGGGTGCTCTTTCCAAGAGCCGGTGCAGACTCGATGGGCCGAATGGCCTCCTTCTGCACTGTAAATGCTATGATCTATGATATCAAGAAATGGCTAAAGGCACTGGATACTGCAAAGGCTATGGGCCCTGACAATATTCCGGTAATAGTACTGAAGACGTGTGCACCAGAACTTGCCGCAACCCTAGCCAAGCTGTTTCAGTACAGCTATGACACTGGCATCTTCCCAGCAATGTGGAAAATTGTCCAGGTATGTCATGCACACAAGAAACAGGACAAATTCAATTACCACCCCATCAGTCCACTCTTGATCATCAATCAAGTGAGGGAAGGGGTCATCAACAGTGCTATCAAGCGGCACTTATTCAGCAATAACCTGTTCACGGACGCCCAGTTTGGGTTCCGTCAGGGTCGCTCGGCTGCTGACCTCATTACAGCTTTAGTTCAAACATGGACAAAAGAGCGAATGCCAGATGTGAGGTGAGAATGCCTGCATTGACATCAAGGAAACATTTGACTGAGTATGGCATCAAGGAGCCCTAGATAAAACTGGAGTCAATGGGAATCGGGGGAAATCCCTTTTCTGGTTGGGGTCATACCTGGCACGAAAGAAGGTGGTTGTGGTGGTTGGAGACCAATCATCTCAGCTCTAGGATATCACTGCAGGAGGTGGAGGAGGCCCCACAAATATCTCCATCTTTAATTCTGGAGGAGTGCAGCACATCAACTGGATACAGCAAAGATCCTGACAGATTCCAGCAACAGTGCTGAATAGTACATCACTCCAGGATCGTGTCCTAGGCTCAACCTCTTCAGCTGCTTTATCAATGACCTTCCTTCCGCAGGTCAAAAGTGAGGATGATCGCTAATGATTGTTCAGCACCATTTACAACTGCTCAGATAATGAAGCAGCACATGTCCAAATGCAGCAAAACTTGGACAATATCTAGGGTCGAGCTGACAAGTGGAAGTAACATTTGTGTCACATAAGTATCTCCAATAAGAGAGGATTCAACATTGTCCCTTGACATTCAATGGCATGACCATCATTGAATCCCCCACAGTCAACATCCTCTGGGCTACCATTGATCAGAAACTGAACTGGACTAGCTACATTAATACTGTGGCTACAAGAGCAGGTCAGAGGCTTGGAATCCTGCAGTAAGTAACTCATCTCCTGACCCCTCCAAAGCCTGCCCACCATCTGCAAGGTACATGTCAGGAGTGTGATGAAATTCTCTCCATTTGCCTGGATGGGTGCAGCTCCAACACTCAAGTAGCTCGATACCATCCAGGTCAAAGCAGCCCACTTGATTGCTACCCTTTTTGTAAATATTCAATCCCTCCACTACTTACGAACCTTGGCAGAAGTGTGTAGCAACTACAAGGTGCACTGCAGGGCTCCTTCAGGAGCACCTCCCAAACCCATGACCACTACCATCTAGAAGGTCAAGGCAGCAGAAACCTGGGAATCTCACCACCTGGACGTTCCTCTCCAAGTCACTCACCATCCTGACTTGGAAATATGTCACCGATACTTCACTATCATTGGGTCAAAATCCTGGAATTCCCTCCCTAACCTACGCCTCAGAGGCTGCAGAGGTTCAAAAAAGCTGCTCACCACTGCCATCCCAAGGGCAAGTAGGGATGGGAAATAAATGCTGGGCCTAGACAACAATGCACACATCCCGTAAATTATTTTTTAAAAATGATCCATTTACCCAAACTCTCAGTTTCTTTTTAACCAATCTTCTATCCACACTAATATATCACCTCCAACATAATGATTTCTTACCTTGTGCAGTAACTTTTTATGTGGCCCTTCACCAAATGCCTTTTGGAAATCTAAATACATTACATCTGCCGGTTCCCCTTTGTCCACCCTGCTTGTTACATCATCAAAGAGCTCTAATAAATTTGTCAAGCATGATTTCCCTTTTGCAAAACCATGTTGACTCTGTCTGATTGTATTATGATTTTCTAAACGTCCTGTTACTACTTCCTTAAAAATGGATTCTAACAATTTCCCAACAACAGATGTTACGTTAACTGGGAGAAAATTGGTGCGACCCATCTGCATACTCGGCGCAAGAACCTCGGGTGGGTTCTGCTATAAATAAATGGGAAGTGTTGGCCCATGGGCAGGATTGCATAGTTTTCAGTCTGGTGGTGGTGGCCACTTTGAAGGTCTGGAGGCAATTTAGGCAGCACTTTAAGCTGGGGCCGGGTCAGGGGGGATGTCAATTAGAGGGAATCATGGGTTTGAGGCAGGGAGGATGGATAGGAGGTTTTGAAGATAGGGTGAGAGGGGGATTAAGGAAATTAAGATTCTGTTTCTTGGGGGATGATTTGCGAGCTTGGAGGAGCTGGGAGAGAAGTATGGGTTGATGCAGGGGGAAGGGTTTAGGTACCTGCAGCTTCAAGATTTTGCAAGGAAGTTTTTCCCGAATTTCCGATAGCGGCGGCCTCCGCACTGTTGGAGGCAGTGCTGGCAGCGGGGGTGGGGAGCTGGAGGAGCGGTGGAAGAGGGTCTGTGGTGTGAGGTGCTGCGAAGGGTGAACGCCTCACCCTCGTGCACGAGGTTGGGGCTGATACAAATGAAGGTCGTTTTTAGGACACACCTCACAAAATCAAAGGTGAACCATTGTGGTATTATAGGTATTACGGTACCTGATAGACTAAAGCACCATTGGTGGAAACGATATGCTTTCTATTGGCTAGAGTGTATAATAGCTCCGCCCTGATAGGCGGGGTATAAGAACCCGTGCCGCCCCAGCAGCCCTCATTCTGTACCTGAGCTGCTGGGGGAAATATGTAGCTTATTAAAGCCTTCAGTTGGACTACAACCTCGCTTTAGTGGTCATTGATCGTGCATCAATTTAATAAGCTAGATTTAAAAGAATGGAGCTCCGAATCAAGCCAGAGTGTCTGCAACTCAGCCCCCATGCGGCGAACTGAGCGGCAATCTTCAAGCAGTGGCTGGCGTGCTTTAAAGGGTATCTCGAGATGGCCGAAAACGCACCCACGGGAGAGCAGAAACTGCACGTCCTGCACTCAAGGGTGAGTCCGGAGATTTACGCCGGAAATTTGAGCTGCTAAAAGGACACTATATTCACCCGGTAAACCAGGTCTACGCCCGGCACCTGCTTTCAACAAGGCGACAAACCCCTGGGGAATCGCTGGAGGAATTCTACCGCGCACTCCTGGTGCTGGGAAGAAGCTGCGGCTGCCCTCAAGTTTCGGCAAGCGAACACACGGAACTCTTAGTCCGGGACGCTTTCGTGGCAGGTATGCTTTCGTCACAAATCCGCCAGCGCCTGTTAGAGAAGGACACCCTGGGTCTCAGGGAGGCACGGGCCCTTGCAGGCTCCCTGGACGTGGCCTCCAGGAACGCCCAGGCCTATGTTCCCGACCACGCGGCAGCCCCCTGGGCAACATGGAACCCCGCAGCGGCCGACCCCGATACTTCCCCCGTTCCCCCACAGGCCTGCGCTGCAAGGTGGCCTGGCAACCCCGAGGGTCCCGCTGCTACGTTTGCGGGCAGGCCAAGCACCCCTGCCAGCGCTGCCCGGCCCGTGCATCCACCTGCAAGGGATGCGGCAAAAAGGGCCATTTCGTGGGGGTATGTCAGTCCCGAGCGGTGGCCACGGTCTCCAGCGGCGAATGCGGACCGCAACCACAAACCTCTCCACGGGCCCCATGCGGCCAGCGGTCGCCGCCACCTCCATATCCCAGGGCCACATGCGGACCCCGGGCGCCGCCATTTTGTTCCGCAGACGCCACGCTGGAGGGATGGGCGCCGCATTTTGTGCACCCCCGGCCATGTCCGACCAATGGGAGACGCTATCTTGGATGAACCCCCAGGACCCCCGCTCGGCCGACCACACACTGTCTGATCAGAATTCCCTGTCGATAGAGGCCCGCTTTCAGCCGCATCAAAGCAGACATTGCAAAGGCCACGATGCACGCCATCGATGAGTCCCTCCCCTTCCAGGTCGAGAGCGATGCATCCGACGTAGCTCTGGTGGCCAACCCCAACCAAGCGGGAAGACCCGTGGCCTTCTTCTCCCATACCCTCCATGCTTCCGGAATCCACCACTCCTCAGTCGAAAAGGAGGCCCAGGCCATAGTAGAAGCTGTGCGACATTGGAGGCATTACCTGGCCGGCAGGAAATTCACTCTCCTCACTGACCAACGGTCGGTTGCTTTCATGTTCAATAATGCACAGCGGGGCAAGATAAAAAAACGATAAGATCTTGCGGTGGAGGATCGAACTCTCCACCTACAACTACGAGATCTTGTATCGTCCTGGGAAGCTAAGCGAGCCTCCTGACGCCCTGTCCCGCGGCATATGTGCCACCGCACAAGTGGACCACCTCCGAGCCCTCCACAAGGACCTCTGCCACCTGGGGGTCACTCGCTTTTTCCATTTCGTCAAGACCCGCAACCTGCCCTACTCCATCGAGGAGGTCAGGACTGCCACCAGGGACTGCCAAATCTGCGCGGAGTGCAAACCGCACTTCTACCGGCCAGAGAGAGCGCCTCAGCATGGACTTCAAAGGCCCCCTCCTCTCCACCGACCACAACACGTACTTCCTGAACATGATTGACGAGTACTCCCCGTTCCCATTCGCCATCCCCTGTCCCGACATGACCGCCACCACCGTCATCAAGGCCCTCCATAGCATCTTTGCATTGTTCGGGATCCCCGCTTACATACACAGTGATAGGGGGTCCTCCTTTATGAGCGACGAACTGCGTCAATTACTGCTCAGCAAGGGCATCGCCTCAAGCAGGTTGACCAGTTACAACCCCCGGGGTAACGGACAGGTAGAGGGGGAGAACGGAATGGTCTGGAAGACCGTCCCACTAGTCCTATGGTCCAGGAACCTCCTAGTCTCCCGCTGGCAAGAAGTCCTCCCGGATGCCCTCCACTCCATCCGGTCACTACTTTGTACGACCACCAATCAGACACCTCACGAACGTCTCCTTGTCTTCCCCAGGAAGTCCTCCTCTGGGTCCTCGCTCACAACCTGGCTGGCAGCACCCGGACCCATCCTGCTCCGAAAACACGTGCGGGCGCGCAAGTCGGACCCGTTGGTTGAGAGGGTCCATCTGCTCCATGCTAACCCCCAGTAAGCCTACGTGGCGTACCCCGACGGCCGACAAGATACGGTCTACCTACGGGGCCTGGCGCCCGCCGGAAATCCATGCACATTCCAGCCACCAGTCCCACCCTTCCCTCCACCGCAGCACCATACAGGAGGATCGGTCCTTCCGCCGCCCCTGTCTAGGCCCCCCCACCCACCGACGCCCCCCTCGCAGGCGCTCCCTTCCCAGGTCAGCCGTTTTCCCCACCAGCGCCGTCTAGGGGCGACGAGGCTGCCATGGAGATCGAAGCTACACTCCCAGAGTCACAGACACCCGAGCCTCCACCGGAGTCACCACCGAGACTCCGACGATCACAGAGGACGACCAGGGCCCCCGATCGACTGATTGCTTCATTTTAACTGTAATCTGTAAATATAAAACACCAAATGTACATCGCTACCAGACTTGTAAATAGGCACTAAACACTGTACGGAGGTATTACGTTTCCTCCATAACTAATTACACCATGTTGTTATGTTTGTAGTTTGGGGCCACCACCCCCGCCGGACTCTTTTTTTAACAGGGTTTGGTGAATGTGGTATTATAGGTATTACAGTACCCGATAGGCTAAAGCACCATTGGTAGAAACTGTATGCCTTCTATTGGCTAGAGTGTATAATAGTTCCGCCCTGATAAGCGGGGTATAAGAACCCGTGCCGCCCCAGCAGCCCTCATTCTGTACCTGAGCTGCTGGGGGAAAAATATAGGGCGCGATTCTCCGCTCTCGTGCCGGTTGGGAGAATCGCCTGGCGCGCCATTTTTCCCCACAACGCCGGTCCGACGCCCTCCCGCGATTCACCCAAGCGGCGAGAATGGCCCCGTCGAGTTCTGCGCGGTGCAGGCGGGAGAATCGCCCGAGACACCCAAAATGGCGATTCTCCGCTACACCCGTTATTCTCCGGCCCCGATGGGCGGAGCGGCCTGCCCAAAGCGACAGCTTCCTGCTGGCGCCATCAACACCTGGTCGCTGACGGCGGGAACGCTGGGGGGGCAGCCTGTGGGGCAGCGAGGGAGGTTCTTTCACCGGGGTAGGACTCAAAAGGGGTCTGGCCCGCGATCGGTGCCCACCGATCGGCAGGACGGCCTCTCTGAAGGAGGACCTCCTTTCCTCTGCGCCCCGCAAGATCCATCCGACATCTTCTTGCGGGGCGGCCTCGGGGAGGACGGCAACCACGCATGCGCGGGCTGGCACTGGCTGGCGCCGGCCAACCTGCACATGCGCGGGTGACGCCAGTTATGCGGCACCGGCCGCGTCATTTAAGCGGTGCCGCGCGGTGCGCGGTGCGCGCTGACGACGCTGCTTTCGCGACATGGGGGGAGTTTCTCGCGGCCCCGATCCTCGCCCATTTTCGGACCCTGAATCGGTCGAGATCAGGGCCGTTTCGTGCCGTTGTGAACCTCAACGGCATTCACGACGGCGTGGGCACTTAGTCGCGGGAGCGGAGAATCTCGCCCCTAGCTTATTAAAGCCTTCAGTTGGACTACAACCTCGCTTTAGTGATCATTGATCGTGCATCAACCATATATTTGTGGGGGTGGAGGATGTCTGTGAGCCGTGTGGGAGGGGCTCCGCAAACCATATTCATATGTTTTGGTCCTGCCCGCAGCTGCAAAGGTATTGGAGAGAGGAATTTAGCACCTTCTCGGGGTGCTGCATATGGATTTGGAGCCGGGTCCCCTAGAAGCCATTTTCGGGGTGTCGGACCGGCCCGAGATGCAGGCAGGTGCAGAGGCAGACGTTTTAGCCTTCACCTCACTGATCGCTCGTAGGCAGGTCTTGTTGGGATGGAGGTCAGCCTCTCCATCCTGTGCCTCGGCGTGGCAGGAGAATCTGCTGGAGCTTTTGTCTCTGGTGACGTTTGAGTTGAGGGGGCTGAAGGAGGAGTTCTACAATTCTTGGGGTTTGTTTATTATGCACTTTCGGGAGTTGGTTGCCATTGTTTGCTAAGGGGGGAAGGAGGGGAGGGGTTGTTTTTCATTTTTGATTTACGAGTCTATGTTTTAGGTTTTATATTATTGGGGTTGGGGCAGCACAGTTGCACAAGTGGTTAGCACAGTTGCCTGACAGCGCCAAAGTCCCAGGTTCAATCCCGGCTCTGGGTCACTGCCTGTGTGGAGTTTGCACATTCCCCCAGTGTTTGTGTGGGTTTCGCCCCCACAATCCAAAAGATGTGCAGGCTAGGTGGATTGGCCACGGTAAATTGCCCCTTAATTGGAAAAAATAAATTGGATACTCTAAATTTAAAAAAAAATGTTGGGGTTGTTCTGTTGTTTTCTTTGTATGGTGAAAAATGATGAAAATATGGCGAATAAAAAGATTTTTTAAAGAAAGGATTGCATAATTTTCTCCGTGTCTCATTTTTGCAACAATGAGGTGAAGTGACCTGTGCTTGTTGGTAACAAAATTCCTTCTGCATTTCAAGAGCGTGAAGAAAATAGTACAGGTGAAAATCAAAACAAAATATGAGACACTGAGGAAGCACATTGACAAGGAGGAGAGGAGAGTTCTGCGATATCTGGAGAGCAAACAGAGTCGTTTGACTACAGAGATCGATGTCAAGATCTGCGAGCTTGAAAAGAAAGTGAAGGATTTTGAAAAGTCTTTTACTGATCTCAGTGACCTTCTGAAGCACAATGAAGATTTTGTGTTTATACAGGTAATGCCGCACCTCCTTCAAAGTCCTCAGTAACAGAGGAGTATGTGAGCAGTCTTGGTCACCTAGACTGGCTTTGGATGATGTGTGTACAGTTCTGGAATATCAGGATTTAAGGTTGAGCAGTTTGGATAGCCATCAAATTGAAGTTTTCAAAATGTGGAGATGCCGGCGTTGGACTGGGGCGAGCACAGTAAGAAGTTTTACAACACCAGGTTAAAGTCCAACAGGTTTCGTTTTGAATTGCTAGCTTTCGGAGCTGTAAAACCTCTTACTGTGAAGTTTTCAGGATTATGAACAGGACAAACACATTTATTTGGGCAAATTGTTCCCTGTGATGAATGTTCGAATCCCATGGGGCATGAGCATTAGGAAGTTCGCAGTAAGATGGAGAAAATGGGTTTGAGAAATAATGAGATACATTTCTTTTTTTAAATTTAGAGTACCCAATTCATTCTTCCAATTAAGGGGCAATTTAACGTGGCCAATCCACCTACCCTGCACATCTTTGGATTGTGGGGGTGAAACCCACGCAAACCCAGGGAGAATGTGAAAACTCCACACAGACAGTGACCCAGAGCCGGGATCGAAACTGGGACCTCGGCGCCTTGAGGCAGCAGTACATAGAACATACAGTGCAGAAAGAGGCCATTCGGCCCATCGAGTCTGCACCGACCCACGTAAGCCCTCACTTCCACCCTATCCCCGTAACCCAATAACCCCTCCTAATCTTTTTGGTCACTAAGGCCAATTTATCATGGCCAATCCACCTAACCATTGCTCTCCACTGTGCCACCGTGCTGCCCTATGAGATACATTACTGGCAAGGAGGGAGTGAGGGATGCAGTGAGGAGTAAGGTAGTGGAAACTAATCCATCTTCAATCCCTGAAATTCCTACAGTCTATTAACATTCACATTTCTAGATTTGCTCCTTAAATTTTGATTTTTGTTAATGAATAGCAACTGTGATTGTTCTTAGAGGAGCGAGGGTTAAGGATAAATGTATTAGAGATGTTCAAGGTCATAAGGGATTTTGACAGAATAAATAAGGAGACATTACCATTGACAGAAGATCTGGTAAACAGAAGAGACACATTTAAGCTAATTAATAAAAATAATAATAATCTTTATTAGTGTCACAAGTAGGCTTACATTAACACTGCAATGAAGTTACTGTGAAAATCCCTTAGTGTCCAATTCAGCTAAGTCTTTCAGGACTTGTGGGAGGAAACTGGAGCACCCGGAGGAAACCCACGCAGACACAGAGAAAACGTGTAGACTCCGCACAGACAGTGTCCCAAGCAGGAATTGAACCCGGGTCCCTGGCGCTGTGAAGCAACAGTGCTACCCTGCCGCCTCAGTGATTTTTTAAGTAGTGAGTTGTGACCTGGATTGCAGCACCTGACAGGGTTGCGGAAGTAGATGCAACAGTATTGTTTAAAATAAAATTGGGGGCGGCACAGTGATGCAGTGGTTAGCACTGCTGTTCCACGTCACCGAGGAGCCGGGTTTGACCCCGGCCCAGGGTCACTGTCCGTGTGGAGTTTGCACATTCTCCCCTTGTCTGCGTGGGTCTCACCCTGACAACTCAAAGATGTGCAGGGTAGGTTGATTGGCCACGTTAAATTGCCCCTTAATTGGAAAAAAAGAATTGGGCATTTTAAATTTAAAGAGAAAAAAAAATAATAAAAAAAAAATAAAATTGAAAGTACTCTTCAAAAGGGCAAAATGTGCAGGCCTACTTGAATAGGGCAAAAGGAGTGGGACTATTTGGATAGATCTTGTAAAAAGCCAGCAAATGTAAGATGGCTCAAAAGGCTTCTTTCTGTGCTGAACGATTCTATGGTTCTTTAGGTTTTTTGGCAATTCAATAACTAGGGATGGAGATTGGTGCAACCTCTGGAGTAAAGGGGCTGAATCGCCAAATACTTGCTGTAAACAGGAGAACGGAGATAAATGGTAACTAGAGGGTGTAGGGCTGATTCTCTGACAGTTTTACCAAACCCGCACAAGTTACAGGAAATGGAAAGAATCTCAAGTGAGGTCAGGGACGTGACATGTTTCTGGGCTGCATATTCTTCAGAAGCTCAACATTCTGGTTTTTGACATAAAATAAACATTAATCGATGGTATAGTAAACTTTGGAACATATTTGAATCACTGGGCAGGATATTTGATATAATAAAGATGGTTTTGATGCTGTCATTTACAATGTTTCCAATTTGTTGTTTCATTACAGGGGCTAAATTCGATGGCAGACAGGTAAGGGGCAAATATTTTACATCATTCTCTGTAACAATCCCTGCTCTCTGCAATATTTAGATGAATCCAGAATCTACTAAAAGTATATTTTTTAAAGTTCATATTTACGGGATTTGGGCATCGTTGGTTAGATCAGCATTTATTACCCATCCCGAGTGTATTTAACTCTGCTTCAGGTGTCCTGATTTGCACAAAGTCCCATTAATCCATCACTCCTGTGCTCAGCAACCTAGACTGACTCCCATTCAAGCAATGCCTTGATAGTTCATTATTTTTTTGAAAATAATTTTTATTAAAGTTTTCACAAAATATCAATAACAAAATGTAAAAGGAATCCAATGGAATTAAATACAAAACAAAACAACCCCGTGCCCCCCTTCCCTCTGTACATAAATAATAAATTAACACCCTGAATTATCACATAGCAAACATAGCAAATATATACACCCCCTCAGATCCCCCAGTGTAAACAAACAAAAATAAAATAGAACCCACCTCCCCCGGGTTGCTGCTGCTGACCAATGTCTACCGTTCTGCCAGGAAGGCCAAGAACGGCTGCCACCGCCTGAAAAACCCTTGCACCGATCCCCTTAAGGCAAATTTCACCCTCTCCAATTTAATAAACCCCGCCATATCATTGATCCAAGATTCCACGCTTGGGGGCCTCGCATCCCTCCACTGAAGAAGAATCCTTCGCCGGGCAGAATTCCGGCCTCTTTCGCCTCCTGCACTCCCGGCTCCCCTGCAACCCCAAATATTGCGAGCCCCCAGCCCGGCTTGACCCTGGATCCTACCACCCTCGACACCGTCCTCGCTACGCCCTTCCAAAATTCCTCCAGCGCTGGGCATGCCCAGAACATATGGGTGTGGTTTGCTGGGCTCCCTGAGCACCTAACACACCTGTCCTCACCCCCAAAAAACCGGCTCATCCTTGTCCCGGTTATGTGTGCCCTGTGCAGCACCTTAAACTGTATGAGGCTGAGCCTCGCGCACAAAGGAGAAGAGTTCACCCTCACTAGGGCATCTACCCATGTCTCCTCCTCGATCTCCTCCCCCAACTCCTCCTCCCACTTACCTTTCAGCTCCTCCACCTCCTCCTCCTCCTGCATTACCTGGTATGTTGCCGAGATCTTCCCCTCTCCAACCCACACCTCCGAGAGCACCCTGTCCTGTACCGTGCATGGCAGCAGCAGCGGGAATTCCACCACTTGCCGCCTGGCAAACGCCCAAACCTGCAGATACCTAAAGGTGCTCCCCGGGGGGAGCCCGCACTTCTCCTCCAGCTCACCCAGACACGCGAACTTCCCATCCACGAACAGGTCCCCCAACCTTCTTATCCCTGCCCTGTGCCACCCCGAAAACCCTCCATCTATTTTCCCTGGGGCAAACCGGTGGTTCCGTATCAGGGTCAACACCGAGGGCCCCACTTCCCCCCCCTGTGCCGCTTCCATTGCCCCCAGATTTTGAGGGTAGCCGCCACCACCGGGAGGGAGCAGCCTTCGGGATAAGAATGAGGAGGCACTGGAACAGGAACAAAAGCCTTGGGAGCACCGTCATCTTGACTGACTGCACCCTACCCGCCAGAGACAGCGGTAACGCGTCCCACCTCTTGAACTCCTCCCCCATTTGCTCCACCAGCCTTGTAAAGTTAAGCCTATGCAGGGCCCCCCAGCTCCTGGCCACTTGGACCCCCAAATACCTGAAGCTCCTCTCCGCCCTTTTTAGTGGGAGCTCGCCAATCCCCCTCTTCTGGTCTCCTGGGTGAACCACGAACAACTCGCTCTTCCCCATGTTGAGCTTGTACCCTGAGAAATCCCCGAACTCCCTGAGGATCCTCATTACCTCCGGCATTCCCCCCACCGGGTCCGCCACATATAGCAGCAGGTCATCCGCATAGAGCGACACCCTATGCTCCTCCCCACCCCGCACCAACCCCCTCCAGTTCTTCAACTCCCTCAGTGCCATAGACAGGGGTTCAATCGCCAGTGCGAAGAGCAGGGGGAACAGGGGACACCCCTGTCTCGTCCCTCGATGCAACCGAAAGAACTCAGACCTCCTCTTGTCCATGGCCACACTTGCCATCGGGACCTCGTACAACAGCCTAACTCACCTGACGAACCCCTCCCCAAACCCGAAACTCTTCAGCACCTCCCACAGATACCCCCACTCTATCCTATCGAAGGCTTTCTCAGCGTCCATCGCCACCACTATCTCCGCCTCCCCCTCCCTCGCCAGCATCATGATAACGTTCAAAAGCCTCCGCACATTCGGGTTCAACTGCCTCCCCTTCACGAACCCCGTCTGGTCTTCGTGGATAACCTGCGGCACACAATCCTCAATCCTCGTGGCTAAGACCTTCGCCAACACCTTGGCATCTACATTTAGCAACGAAATCGGCCTGTAAGACCCACACTGCAGAGGATCCTTGTCCTGCTTCAGGATCAAGGAGATCAGTGACTGGGACATCGCCGGGGGCAACGCCCCCCCCTCCCTTGCCTCATTGAAGGTCCTAACCAACAACGGGCCCAACAGATCCACATATTTTTTGTAGAATTCGACCGGGAAACCGTCCAGCCCCGGTGTCTTCCCCGCCTGCAAGCTGCCTATCCCTTTGGCCAGCTCCTCCAGCCCAATCAGGGCCCGTAATCTCGCCACCAGTCCCTCCTCCACCTTCGGGAACCTCAATTGGTCCAGAAAGCAGCCCATCCCTCCCTCCTCCAGTGGGGGCTCGGATCGATACAGTTCCTCAAAAAGTCCCTGAAGACCCCATTGATGCCAACCCCACTCTGCACCACACTCCCTCCCTGTCCTCAACTCCCCCGATCTCCCTAGCTGCGTCCCGCTTCCGAAGTTGATGCACCAGCATCCGGCTTGCCTTTTCCCCATATTCATAAACCATCCCCTGGGCCTTCCTCCACTGCACCTCCGTCTTCCTGGTGGTCAACAGGTCGAATTCAGCCTGGAGGCTACGCCTCTCCCTCAACAGTCCCTCCTCAGGCACCTCCGCATACCTCCTGTCTACCCGCACCATCTCCCCCACCAGCCTCTCCCTCTCCCTCTGCTCCCTCCTCTCCTTGTGGGCCCTAATGGAGATCAGCTCTCCTCTAACCACTGCCTTCAGCGCCTCCCATACCATCCCCACTCGGACCTCCCCGTTATCGTTGGCCTCCAGGTATCTCTCTATGCTTCCTCGGACCCGCTCGCTCACCTCCTCGTCCGCCAACAGCCCCATCTCCAAGCACTACAACGGGCGCTGGTCCCTCTCCTGCCCCAGCTCTAGGTCTACCCAATGTGGGGCGTGATCCGAAATGGCTATCGCCGAGTACTCGGAATCCTCTACTCTCGCTATCAGCGCCCTGCGCATAACAAAAAAGTCGATCCGGGAATAGGCCTTATGGACATGCGAGAAGAATGAAAATTCCCTAGCCCCCGGCCTTGCAAATCTCCAAGGGTCCACCCCTCCCATCTGGTCCATAAACCCCCTCAGCACTTTAGCTGCTGCCCGCGTCCTACCCGTCCTAGACCTGGAGCGGTCCAGTGCCGGATCCAACACCGTGTTAAGGTCTCCCCCCATTATCAGGCCCCCCACTTCCAAGTCCGGGATCCGACCCAACATGCGCCGCATAAAACCCGCATCGTCCCAGTTCGGGGCATACACGTTGACCAGCACCACCCTCTCCCCTTGCAGCTTACCACTTACCATTACGTATCTGCCGCCATTGTCTGTCACAATGCTTGACGCCTCGAACAACACCCTCTTTCCCACCAAGATCGCCACCCCCCGATTTTTGGCATCCAGCCCCGAATGAAACACCTGACCTACCCACCCCTTCCTCAATCTTACCTGGTCTGCCACCTTCAGGTGTGTCTCCTGGAGCATGACCACATCCGCCTTCAGCCCCTTCAAGTGTGCGAACACCTGGGCCCGCTTAACCGGCCCGTTCAGTCCCCTTACATTCCAGGTTATCAGCCGGATCAGGGGGCTACCCACCCCCCTCCCCCGCCGACTAGCCATAACCCCTCTTCAGCCAGCCACGCGCCCGCACCCCACGGCGGCAGACCCCCGTCCCAACCCCCTCTACTCGCTCCAGCACCCCCTTCACCATACCAGCAGCAACCCGGTTCTCCCCCCCCCCCCCCCCCCCCTCCAGCTGGGACCCCTCCTAGCTGCTTTGCTCCCCCCATTGCACTCCCGCAAGCCAGCTGAATCCGGCTGACCCCGTCCACTCCCGCCCCTCCTTCGACTCCTCCCATTGTGGGACTTCCCCTCCCCCTCCATTACCCATCAACAGGCTCCCCGCCTCCCCCTTCCATCCCATGCGCGGGGGGGAAAAACCGTGCTTCCCCGCCCCGGCCCCGCCTCCTCCAGCCTTCAGACATTCCACCTGCCCGGCCCCACCTCCTCTGGCGCAGCTCCTTTTACAGGCCCAGTCCCCTCACCCCTGACTCGGGCCTCCCCCTCCCCCGCGGGGCCCCATCCCCCCTACCGAACATCCACCCCCTACTCCGTTTTCTTGCCCCCCTCCAAGAGCCCACCCGACAGACCCAACCAAAACAGTGCCCAATCCACCCTAACCACCCACACCGAATCAAAAAGAAACAAGAACAAAGAACCCCCCCTCAAAATGTAACACAGCAACAACAATCCCCGACCATCCCCACGCCCGACCCCCCCATCCCGACCCTCAGTTTGTGTCCAGCTTCTCAGCCTGAACAAAGGCCCATGCCTCCTCCGGGGACTCAAAATAATGGTGCCGGTCCTTGTAGGTGACCCACAGTCGCGCCGGCTGCAGCATGCCAAACTTCAGCCCTTCCTGTGCAGCACCGCCTTCGCCCGGTTGCACCCGGCCCTCTTCTTCGCCACCTCTGCACTCCAGTCCAGATATATTCGAACCTCCGCGTTCTCTCACCTGCTGCTCCTCTCTTTCTTAGCCCACCTGAGCACACACTCCCGATCAGCGAACCGATGAAACCGCACCAGCACTGCCCGCGGCGGCCCGATAGCCTTGGGCCTCCTCGACAGCACTCTATGGGCCCCTTGCAGCTCCGGGGGCCCCTGGAAGGACCCCGCTCCAATCAGCGAGTTTAACATGGTGACCACATAGGCCCCCACGTCCGACCCCTCCAGCCCTTCCGGGAGGACCAGGATCCGCAGATTCTTCCGCCTCGACCGGCTCTCCAGTTCCTCGAACCGTTCCTGACATTTCTTGTGGAGCGCCTCGTGCGCCTCCACCTTTACCGCTAGGCCCAAGATCCCGTCCTCGTTATCAGAGATCTTTTGTCGGGCCTCTCGGATCGCCACCCCTGGGCCGTCTGGGTCTCCAGCAGCTTGTCTATAGAAGCCTTCATCGGCTCCAGCAGGTCCGCTTTGAGCTCCCTGAAGCAGCGCTGGATAACCTCCTGCTGGTCCTGCGCCCACTGCATCCACGCTGCCTGGTCCCCGCTCGCCGCCATCTTGCTCTTCTTCCCTCGCACTTTCTTTGGTTTCACCACCACTTTTTTAGTCGCCCCGCTCCTGCTCCAAGCCATACACTGTTGGGGGAATATTGCAATCTCATTCCCATACCAGGAAATGTCGAAAAAATGCTGTTGGGGGCCCTGAAAAGAGCCCAAAAGTCCGTTCCAAGCGGGAGCTGCCGAGCGTGCGACTTAGCTCTGCATAGCTGCAACAGAAGTCCTCCCACAACCGGAAGTACTCTAATGCCTTGATATTTCATGTAGTGAGCTATACAGTATTTGTATAGAGAGGAACAGAGTTAATATTTCAGGTCGATGACCTTTCATCTAATATCATTAGAGAGAGAACAAAGAACAACGAACAAAGAAAAGTACAGCACAAGAACAGGCCCTTCAGCCCTCCAAGCCTGTGCCGACCATGCTGTCCGTCTAAACTAAAATCTTCTACACTTCCGGGGTCCTTATCTCTCTATTCCCATCCTATTCATGTATTTGTCAAGATGCCCCTTAAAAGTCACTATCGTCCCTGCTTCCACCACCTCATCCAGCAGTGAGTTCCAGGCACTCACTACCCTCTGTGTAAAAAAAACTTGCCTCATACATCTCCTCTAAACCTTGCCTCTCGCACCTCAAACCTATGCCCCCTAGTAATTGACCCCTCTACCCTGGGAAAAAGCCTCTGACTATCCACTCTGTTTATGCCCCTCATAATTTTGTAGACCTCTATCAGGTCACCCCTCAACCTCCGTCGTTCCAGTGAGAACAAACTGAGATTATTCAACCACTCCTCATAGCTAATGCTCTCCATACCAGGCAACATCCTGGTAAATCTCTTCTGCACCCTCTCTAAAGCCTCCACATCCTTCTGGTAGTGTGGCGACCAGAATTGAACAATATACTCCAAGTGTGGCCTAACTAAGGTTCTATACAGCTGCAACATGACTTGCCAATTTTTATACTCAATGCCCCGGCCGATGAAGGCAAGCATGCCGTATTCCTTCTTGACTACCTTCTCCACTTGTGTTGCCCCTTTCAGTGACCTGTGGACCTGTACACCTAGATCTCTCTGACTGTCAATACTCTTGAAGGTTCTACCATTCACTGTATATTCCCTACCTGCATTAGACCTTCCAAAATGCATGACCTCACATTTGTCCGGATTAAACTCCATCTGCCATCTCTGCACAAGTCTCCAAACGATCTAAATCCTGCTCTATCCTCTGACAGTCCTCATCGCTATCCGCAATTCCACCAATCTTTGTGTCGTCTGCAAACTTACTAATCAGACCAGTTACATTTTCCACCAAACCATTTATATCTACTACGAACAACAAAGGTCCCAGCACTGAACCCTGCAGAACACCACTAGCCCCATAATCAGAAAAGCACCCTTCCATTGCTACTCTCTACCTTCTATGACCTAGCCAGTTCCATATCCATCTTGCCAGCTCACCCCTGATCCCACCTTTTGTACCAGTCTGCCATGAGGGACCTTGTCAAAGGCCTTACTGAAGTCCATATAGACAACATCCACTGCCCTACCTGCATCAATCATCTTGATGATCTGGGGTGGCACGGTGGAGCATTGGTTAGCACTGCTGCTTCACGGCGCCGAGGACTCGGGCTCGATCCCAGCTCTGGGTCACTGTCCACGTGGAGTTTGCACATTCTACCCCTGTTTGCATGGTTATCACCCCCATAACCCAAAGATGTGCAAGGTAGGTGGATTGACCACGCTAAATTGCCCCTTAATTGGTAAAGAATTCTCAAATCCCTGTATCGCCTCACCCTTCATTGTCTCTGTAATCTCCCCAGAACTACAAACCTCTGGGGATATCTGTGCTCCTTTCATTCTGGCCCCTTGAGTATTCCTGATTTTAATTCCTCTGCCATTGGTGAGCATGTCTGCAGCTGCCAGGGCCCTAAGCTTTGGTATTCCTTCCCTAAACCCCTCCAACTCTCTGAGCTCCTTTATTTTTTGTTAAATTCCAATTAAGGGGCAATTTAGCGTGGCCAATCCACCTACCCGACACATCTTTGGGTTATGGGGGTGAGACCCACGCAGACACGGGGAGAATGTGCAAACTCCACACGGACAGTGACCTGGGACTGAACCCGGGTCCTTGGCGCCGTGAGGTAGCAGTGCTAATCACTGCGCCACTGAGTCGCCCCTCTCTGCCCTCCTTTAAAACACCACTTAAAACCAAACTCTTTGACTAAGCTTTTTATCACCTGCCCTCATATCATCTTATGTAAGTCAGTGTCATAACTTGTTTCATACTGCCCGGTAAAGAATCTCTCGGGAGTTTTATATTAAAGGTGCTATATAAATGGATAGCTGTTGTTTTTGTGTGGCCCTGATATCCAGGATGTAAAGACCATGATAGTAACCTGACTACTGGTCCAGCTGTGATAAAATCACAGATTGCAGTTGAAGCTGCTATTGCTTCATGCTCGTGGGTAGCTGTCTCTTATCTGAGTCAGAGAATTGATTACATACAGTAATCCAGGATGATATTCCCAGTGCAGTGCAGAGGAAGCTGTAAATCTGGAAAATGCTGGAAATCCTCAGCAGGTCTGGCAGCATCTGTATAGAGAGGAACTGAGTTAATATTTCAGGCCGATGACCTTTCATCTAACATCATTTGAGATGATCTGGGGTGGCTCGGTGGAGCACTGGTTAGCACTGCTGCTTCACGGCACCAAGGACTCGGGCTCGATCCCGGCTCTGGGTCACTGTCCATGTGGAGTTTGCACATTCTACCCATGTTTGCATGGGTATCACCCCCATAATCCAAAGATGTGCAGGGTAAGTGGATTGGCCATGCTAAATTGTCCCTTAATTGGAAAAAAATTGGGTACTCTAAATTTATAAAAAAAGAGAGGATCTGGTCATGGCAACATGGCTGTTCGTGGGAGCTTGCTGTGCACATATTGATAGCCACATTTCCTACATTACAACTTTAGTAAAGGCAGCGGAGTAAGTTGAGTAAAAATACAGTACTCGTTTATTCACAACAGAAACATATACACACACAGGACCCGGTTAGGTTTCACTGGTCCTCTCTCTCTGGAGGCCTGTTCTAGTCAAGTCCCTGCGCCGTAGTTAATGGGGAAGTGCACACTCCTCGAGCCACACGGGGACTATTATCAACCCTGTCACGTGTGCCCTGTGCGGGATACTCAAACAGCCATGACCACGTTTTGAAAAAAATGTATTCGTTGTAAAGTGCTTTGGGACATCTTGAGATTGTGACAGAGAGACCCTTTGATAAAAGGGTCACCTGGACTCGAAACGTTAGCTCTTTTCTCTCCCTACAGATGCTGCCAGACCTCTTTTGGTTTCAGATTCCAGCATCCATAGTAATTTGCTTTTATTGAGGTTGTGACAGACTCTATATAAATACATGTTCTTTTTTCTTGAAGGATGAAAGATGCGTCTGAACCATTCAAAGCACAGGCACCCACCCCTGATATGGGTATATCTATTTTGCAAAAGCTGGCAGAATGGGTCCAGCAGCAGTATGTGGCAGTGCCCCAGTCAACCCTGGGCAGGAACTTCCTGGTCAGTATGTGTAAGTATCGGTAGGGATGGCTGCACACCTGGGTAAAGGGCACACAATGCCAGTAATGTCACCACCTTCTTCAGATATGAACGAAACATAGTTCGAGATGGGGAGCAGTATGTAGCGGGCAGTTGGAATTTTAATTGACTGAGATTAAAGAGATTCATGCTCCAAAGTGGAGCCTTATCTACGTATAGGATGTATCAGAGAATGTATGGGTGCTGACAGTGGGCAAGCCTTAAAGTGGCTAGCATGTACAATTACCTTATGGTAACTAGATAATACAGTGCTCTCAATCTTAGGGCTTATATGCTCACACTGGACGTCCACTGAATTCCAAGAAAACAAACTGCTTACCACTCATGCTCCTGGGAGAGAAATATTTGAGTCAGAGTCATTTATGGCACAGAAAGAGGCCATTCGGCCCATCAAATCTATGTCAGTTCACAACAGCAATCCAGTCAATCCCACTCACCCGCTTGATGCCCGTAACCCTGCAAGTTTATTTAATTAAAGTGTCCATCCAATTTCCTTTTGAAATCATAGATTGTTTCCACTCCCACCTTGTAGGCAGAGAGTTTTAGATCATTGCCACTCATTGCGTAAAAATGTTATTCCTCATTTCCCCTGCATCTCCTGTCCAGGAGCTTAAATCTGTGTAATTCAGTTCTTGTACTATATGATAACGGGAATAGTTTTTTAATCTTGTACACCTCGACCAAATTTCCCTTCCCCCAGGAGAACAACCCCAGCTTGTCCAACCTAACCTTGTAACCAAAATCCCCCATCACTGGAATCATTCTGGTAAATCTCCTCTGCACCTCTCAAAGATCCTCATATCCTTCCTTCGGTGTGGTGACCAGAACTGGACACAAGAGGTTGGGGCCTAACCAGAACTTTATAAAGGTTCAGCATAACTTTCCTGCTTTTCTACCCAATACCTCCGTTTAAGAAAACCAAGATTTATATGCTATGCTAACTATTATCTCAATATGTTCTGTTACCTTCAAAGATCGATGCACACTCTGTGTAATTAAGTCTCTATTGTCTCTCTTTATCTTTCTGCCAAAATGTATCACCTCACACTACTCTGTATTAAATTCCATCTGCTGCTTGTTTGCCCATTGTTTTTTTTGGAAAATATTTTTATTGGGTTTTCATATTTTGTATCCAACAATTTACAAAACAGTGCTGGACCAACACATATATATCCACAAATGAGGAGCATTCCAGCAACAACAGTGGCTGCCCCCCCCCCCCCTTTTACAGACATACTTTTCTTACATATTTGACATACTCCATTATGGCCAAGACATGTATTTACAGCCACTTATGTACAGTTAGGTTCAGGCCTTCGCTTACCTATGAGCCAACCTTCTGCGGGTTTTGTCCCTCCTGCTTGTCCCTCGCGTTCCACTTGTGTGTGTTTGTTTCCCCCCTCCTTTCCTCCTCCCCCAGGCCCCCTCCCCCTTCTTTCTCCTCTCTGTTCCGTGGCCAGTCCCGTGTCTCCCCCCCCGCCTCCCCCGCCCCACACAATTTTGTTGGTTGCTGGCTAGTCTTGAAACAAGTTGGTGGACGGCTTCCACATCCTGTGGGAGGCTTCTTCCGAATCACGGATGGCGAATTTTATTTTCTCCAGCCTGAGAAATTCCGCCAGGTCGGACAGCCAGTCTGCAGCTTTGGGTAGTGCTGCCGATCGCCAGCTGAGCAGGGTTCTCTGGCGGGCGATCAGGAAGGCAAAGATAGGGCAGCACGGTGGCGCTGCTGCCTCATGGCGCCGGGGTCCCAGGTTCGATCCCGGCTCTGGGTCACGGTCCGTATGGAGTTTGCACATTCTCCCCGTGTTTGAGTGGGTTTTGCCCCCACAATCTAAAGCTGTGCAGTGTAGGTGGATTGGCCATACTAAATTGCCCCTTAATTGGAAAAAATGAATTGGGTACTCTAAATTTATTTTTTTTAAAAGGCAAAGACTGGTCTGCGGCCCCTTCCCCGTGAATAGCACTGGCTGATCTGATAGCCCAGACTGCCACTTTTGGGCACAGCTCCATCCTCACCCCCACAACCCTGGACATGGCCTCAGAAAAGGACCAGAACATGTGGGTGTGGTTGCCAGTGCTTCCCTGGTACCGTTCGCTTATATCCTCCACCTCCAGGGACAAGCTGCTCATTTGAGTTCTGGTTAGGTGTGCTCTAAGCACCATCTTTAGCTGCGATAGGTTCAGCCCTGCACATGTGGAGTTGGAGCTCGCCCTGTTCAGTGCTTCGATTCAGAATCCTCCCCCTAACTCCATGCCGACTTCCTCCTCCCATTTTTGTCTTGTCTCATCCAGTGGTGAGCGTACCTCCTCCAGCTGTTTCCCAAACATGTCCCCACAGTCCCCCCCCTCCCCCCCCCCCTCTCAAGGTCAAAGTCCGCTCATCCTGTCTCCACCTTTTGAAGTGGGCATCCATTGTTGCGGGAGTAAACTTGTGGTTGTTGCAGATGGGAGCCATGGTGGACATTTTGGTTAGAAGTGCTGCCTCATTGAGCAACACGGTGGCGCAGTGGGTTAGCACTGCGGCCTCACGGCGCCGAGGTCCCAGGTTCGATCCCAGCTCTGGGTCACTGTCCGTGTGGAGTTTGCACATTCTCCCCGTGTTTGCGTGGGTTTCGTCCCCACAACCCAAAGTGCAGGGTAGGTGGATTGAACACGCTAAATTGCCCCTTAATTGGAAAAATTAATTGGGTACTCTAAATTTATTTTAAAAAGTAGGTGCTGCCTCATGTGGTACCACATTCGGAGGGTGGTTCTTACCACCGGACTCCTCGAGTATTTGGCTGGGGGATGTGTGGTATGGCCAGCGCTCGGAGGGACGTCCCTATGCAGGAACTCTCCTCCACCTTCACCCACTCTGCTCCAGGTTCCTTGAGCCATCCCCACACTCTTTCTGCTGTGGCTGCCCATGTGGGTAGGTTCGGACGGCCAGGCCTCCCACATTTCCCGTCCTTTGTCGGACCTTTTTTGGATCTTCAGGTTCTTTCACCCCCACACAAACTTCATGATTAACCTGTCGACTTTGTTGAGAATGGCCTTGGGAATGTAGATAGGGAGGGATCTGAACAGGAAGAGGAACCTGGCAGCACATTTGTTTTGATTGTCTGCACTCTGCCCGCCAGGGAGAGTGGGAGTGTGCCTCACCTCTGCAGGTCCCTTTTGGCTTCAACCACCAGACTCGTCAGGTCCCATTTGTGGATCTGTGTCCAGTCATAGGCTACTTGGATCCCCAGATGACAGAATGTATAATGGGCCTGTTTGAATGGCAGTCCCCCCAGCTCCATCCTTCCCCCTTGCGGGTTCAGGTTGTAACCTGAGAAGGCTCCGAACTCCTTTAGGAGGTCCATGATCCCTTCCATGCTGGCTCGGGGGTTCGAGATATAGAGGTGCAGGTCATTCGCGTACAGCGAGACATTATGCTCTCTGTCTCCCATTTGGATATCTCTCCACCCCTTTGTCGCTCTGAGGGCGATCGCCAGTGGCTCGATTGCCAGAGCAAACAGCAGCGGGGACAGTGGGCATCCCAACTCGTTCCTTTGTGCAGCCAGTATTATCTAGAGCTGATGGTGTTTGTCCATACGATCACCCTAGGAGTGCTGTACAGCAGTTTCACCCAGGAGGTGAACCCTGGCCCGAACCCAAACCATTCCAGTACCTCAAGGAGGTACTTTCATTTGATTCTGTTGAAGACCTTTTCTGCATCCAGGGAGATGATCACTTCTGGTGTTCTGTCCCCGGATGGGATCATTATCACGTTCAGCAGGCGTCTGATGTTCTCTGTAAGCTGTCTGTCCCTGACAAAGCCTGTTTGGTCCTCCACGCATGCAGTTCTCCAGCTGCCTCGCCAAGGACTTCGCCAGGATCTTTGTGTCAGCGTTCAGGAGTGAGATGGGTCTGTAGTATCCGCATCCGACAGGTCTTTGTCTCTTTTGGTCATCAGTGATATTGAGGCTTGGGCCAGTCCAGGTAATATCTTTGTAAATTTGCTCTGCACCCTCTCTAGTGCAATCACATCCTTCCTGTAACATGGTGATTAGAACTAAATGCAGTACTTTAGCTGTAGTCTGACTCGTGTTTTGTGTAATCTTCTTGCCAACTCCTGTGTGAAGTATTGCATGGGTTTTCCATTACAATGTAGTCTCATGGGAGATAGTGAACAAAGATAAGCAGCTGGAGTATAACGCATTTGTTTACAACTGGAGTATAATCCACTGTTTACAGCAGAACAGAGTTGAAATTACAAAAGAAAAAGAATTGTGAGGGTAAACTGATTGAAAAAATATCTTATTCAAAAAGATTTCAAGTTAAATCAGAAATCGTAAGGAATGATTCAACAATTTCTATTAGAAATCCCTCGCGAAGGAATTCCCTGGTCGAATGTGGATATTTCAGGATGAGGTAGGTTCCTTAATCATCGCATTCGGGCATTACTGACAAGTCTAGCATTTATTGTCCATCCCTAATTGTCCTTGAGGTGGCAAGCAGCTGCATTCTTGGACTGTTGCCGTCTATGTGGTGTGGTTAAGTACCCTCTGGTAAGAGGTTCTAGGATTTTCACCCAATAATGAAGAAGGAAAGCTGAAACCCACGCAGACATGGGGAGATGTGCAAACTCCACACAGTCACCGGAAGTCAGAATGAAACCCAGGTCCCTGGCGCTGTGAAGAAGCAGTGCTAACCATTGTGCCACCATGTCACCTTTGGCTTCAAGAGCAGATCAGAGTCTAGGAATTATGAGGTGAATAACTCACCACCTGCCTCCGCCAGCTCATTAAGAGAATTCATATTCCACGAACCCCACGGGAAGATCAATTGACGATTTCCCATGGTCTTTGTGGGCATCATTACAGATAGATTATCTCCTGTTGCCGATGGTCATTGCCTGGCATTTGTGTCAGTCCAAGCCGAATGTTGTCCACATTTTGTTGCATTTGGACATGAACTGCTTCATTATTTGATGTGTTGCAAATGGAGCTGAACATTGTGCAATCATCAATGAACATCCCCACTTCTGACCTTCTACCTTCTGATGGAGGGTAGGTCATCTATGAAGCAACTGAAGATGGTTGGACACTACCCTGAGGAACCCCTGTAGCATTGCCCTGGGACTGAGTTGATTGACCTCAAACAACCACATTATTTCCTTTGTGTTGGTATGACTCCAACCAGTGGAGAGGTTTCCCTGATTCCCATTGGGTTCAGTTTTCCTAGGGATCATTGATGCCACACTCAGTCAAAAGCTGCCTTGATGTCAACAAGTCAATTCTACCACTTTCTCAATCAGCCCAGTCACCTTCAATGACTTGTGCACATATAACCCCTAGATTTTTCTATTCCTGCACCCACTTTAGAATTGTATCCTTTATTTTATATTGGTTCACCTCATTCTTCCTTCAGAAATGTCTCATTTCACACTTACCTGTATTTAATTTCATTTGCCATGTATCTACTCATTCCACCAGCCGGTCTATATCCTCTTGAAGTCTATCACTATTCTCCTCACTGTTCACTATACTTCTACGATTTGGGTTATCTGCAAAGTTTGAAATTAAACTTATACACCCAAGCCTTAATATTAGTATATATCATTAGTATATATATCATGTATCAAGAAATACAGTGATCCTAATACCAATCTCTTGGAAATCTCATTATATACTTGCGTGTAGTTTGAAAGACAACAATTCACCACTATTATTTTTATCCTGGCACTCAGCTAACTTTGTATCCATGCTACCACTGTCCCTTTCCCCCTGGGATTTAACTTTTCTGGCAAGCCTATTATATGGCAATTTATTACCAAGTCAACTGTATTACCCCCATCAACCCTCTCTGTGGGGCAGCACGGTGGCACAGTGGTTAGCACCGGGACTATGGCATTGAGGACCCGGGTTCGAATCCTGGCCCTGGGTCACTGTCTGTGTGGAGTTTGCACATTCTCCTCATGTCTGCATGGGTTTCACCCCACATCCCAAAGATGTGCAGGTTAGGTGGATTGGCCACGATAAATTGCCCCTTAATTGGAGAAAAAAATAATTGGGTACTCTAAATTTGTTTTAAAACCCTGTCAGTTACCTCAGCAGAGGACCTAAACTAGTTAAAGACATATCCTTGTTAGCTTTCCAAAATTGATTCCCATTTGTGGGGGTAGGGGCTTTTCGCAGTAACTTAATTGAAGCCTACTTGTGACAATAAGCGATTATTATTATTATTAGTGGAGAGAAACGTCAGGAATTCTGTGGAGAGGTAGGAAGAACGAGAAGAGGCAATAAACCTAAATGATACAAATTTAAAATGTGATCCTTGGGTACAGATAAATGAGTCTCTGTAGGTAGCAGGACAATTAGAGAAAATGTGGGTTAAAAGGATTATATGATCCTTGGATTCATCATTAGAAGAATGGATTATAAAAGGAGGGAAGCTCTGTTGGAAGAACTTCGGATCATTCGGGAGGCAGAGGGGGTCATAGATAGCAGCTTCAGGGAATTAGTTACACCAAAGATTGGAGATAGATGGGTAACTGTAAGAGGGACTGGGAAAAAGCAGTCAGTGCAGGGATCCCCTGCGGTCGTTCCCCTGAGAAACAAGTATACCGCTTTGGATACTTGTGGGGGGGGGCCTTACCAGGGGTAAGCCATGGGGTACGGGCCTCTGGCACGGAGTCTGTCCCTGTTGCTCAGAAGGGAAGGGGGGAGAGGAGCAGAGCATTAGTAATTGGGGACTCGATAGTCAGGGGCACAGATAGGAGATTTTGTGGGAGCGTGAGACTCACGTTTGGTATGTTGCCTCCCAGGTGCAAGGGTACATGATGTTTCGGATCGTGTTTTCCGGGTCCTTAAGGGGGAGGGGGAGCAGCCCCAAGTCGTGGTCCACATTGGCACTAACGACATAGGTAGGAAAGGGGATAAGGATGTCAGGCAGGCTTTCAGGGAGCTAGGATGGAAGCTCAGAACTAGAACAAACAGAGTTGTTATCTCTGGGTTGTTGCCCGTGCCACGTGATAGTGAGATGAGGAATAGGGAGAGAGAGCAATTAAACACGTGGCTACAGGGATGGTGCAGGCGGGAGGGATTCAGATTTCTGGATAACTGGGGCTCTTTCTGGGGAAGGTGGGACCTCTACAGACAGGATGGTCTACATCTGAACCTGAGGGGCACAAATATCCTGGGGGGGAGATTTGTTAGTGCTCTTTGGGGGGGTTTAAACTAATGCAGCAGGGGCATGGGAACCTGGATTGTAGTTTTAGGGTAAGGGAGAATGAGAGTATAGAGGTCAGGAGCTCAGATTTAACGTCACAGGAAGTGTGTCTACTTCAATGCCAGGAGTATACGAAATAAGGTAGGGGAACTGGCAGCATGGGTTGGTACCTGGGACTTCGATGTTGTGGCCATTTCGGAGACATGGATAGAGCAGGGACAGGAATGGATGTTGCAGGTTCCGGGGTTTAGGTGTTTTAGTAAGCTCGGCGAAGGAGGCAAAAGAGGGGGAGGTGTGGCGCTGCTAGTCAAGAGCAGTATTACGGTGGCTGAGAGGATGCTAGATGGGGACTCATCTTCCGAGGTAGTATGGGCTGAGGTTAGAAACATGAAAGGAGAGGTCACACTGTTGGGAGTCTTCTATAGGCCTCCAAATAGTTCTAGGGATGTAGAGGAAAGGATGGCGAGGATGATCCTGGATAAGAGCGAAAGTAACAGGGTAGTTATTATGGGAGACTTTAACTTTCCAAATATTGACTGGAAAAGATATAGTTCGAGTACATTAGATGGGTCGTTTTTTGTACAGTGTGTGCAGGAGGGTTTCCTGACACAGTTTGTTGACAGGCCAACAAGAGGCGAGGCCACGTTGGATTTGGTTTTGGGTAATGAACCAGGCCAGGTGTTGGATTTGGAGGTAGGAAAGCACTTTGGGGACAGTGACCACAATTCGGTGACGTTTACGTTAATGATAGAAAGGGATAAGTATACACCGCAGGGCAAGAGTTATAGCTGGGGGAAGGGCAATTATGATGCCATTAGACGTGACTTGGGGGCGATAAGGTGGAGAAGTAGGCTGCAAGTGTTGGGCACACTGGATAAGTGGAGCTTGTTCAAGGATCAGCTACTGCGTGTTCTTGATAAGTATGTACCGGTCAGGCAGGGAGGAAGGCGCCGAGCGAGGGAACCGTGGTTTACCAAAGAAGTGGAATCTCTTGTTAAGAGGAAGAAGGAGGCCTATGTGAAGATGAGGTGTGAAGTTTCAGTTGGGGCGATGGATAGTTACAAGGTAGCGAGGAAGGATCTAAAGAGAGAGCTAAGACGAGCAAGGAGGGGACATGAGAAGTAGTTGGCAGGAAGGATCAAGGAAAATCCAAAAGCTTTCTATAGGTATGTGAGGAATAAGCAAATGACTAGGGAAAGAGTAAGACCAGTCAAGGACAGGGATGGGAAGTTGTGTGTGGAGTCTGAAGAGATAGGCGAGATACTAAATGAATATTTTTCGTCAGTATTCACTCAGGAAAAAGATAATGTTGTGGAGGAGAATGCTGAGCCCCAGGCTAATAGATTAGATGGCATTGAGGTACGTAGGGAAGAGGTGTTGGCAATTCTGGACAGGCTGAAAATAGATAAGTCCCCGGGACCTGATGGGATTTATCCTAGGATTCTCTGGGAGGCCAGGGAAGAGATTGCTGGACCTTTGGCTTTGATTTTTATGTCATCATTGGCTACAGGAATGGTGCCAGAGGACTGGAGGATAGCAAATGTGGTCCCTTTGTTCAAAAAGGGGAGCAGAGACAACCCCGGCAACTATAGACCGGTGAGCCTCACGTCTGTAGTGGGTAAAGTCTTGGAGGGGATTATAAGAGACAAGATTTATAATCATCTAGATAGGAATAATATGATCAGGGATAGTCAGCATGGCTTTGTGAAGGGTAGGTCATGCCTCACAAACCTTATCGAGTTCTTTGAGAAGGTGACTGAACAGGTAGACGAGGGTAGAGCAGTTGATGTGGTGTATATGGATTTCAGCAAAGCGTTTGATAAGGTTCCCCACGGTAGGCTATTGCAGAAAATACGGAGGCTGGGGATTGAGGGTGATTTAGAGATGTGGATCAGAAATTGGCTAGCTGAAAGAAGACAGAGGGTGGTGGTTGATGGGAAATGTTCAGAATGGAGTTCAGTCACAAGTGGAGTACCACCAGGATCTGTTCTGGGGCCGTTGCTGTTTGTCATTTTTATCAATGAGCTAGAGGAAGGCGCAGAAGGGTGGGTGAGTAAATTTGCAGACGATACTAAAGTCGGTGGTGTTGTCGATAGTGTGGAAGGATGTAGCAGGTTACAGAGGGATATAGATAAGCTGCAGAGCTGGGCTGAGAGGTGGCAAATGGAGTTTAATGTAGAGAAGTGTGAGGTGATTCACTTTGGAAGGAATAACAGGAATGCGGAATATTTGGCTAATGGTAAAGTTCTTGAAAGTGTGGATGAGCAGAGGGATCTAGGTGTCCATGTACATAGATCCCTGAAAGTTGCCACCCAGTTTGATAGGGTTATGAAGAAGGCCTATGGAGTGTTGGCCTTTATTGGTAGAGGGATTGAGTTCCGGAGTCAGGAGGTCATGTTGCAGCTGTACAGAACTCTGGTACGGCCGCATTTGGAGTATTGCGTACAGTTCTGGTCACCGCATTATAGGAAGGACGTGGAGGCTTTGGAGCGGGTGCAGAGGAGATTTACCAGGATGTTGCCTGGTATGGAGGGAAAATCTTATGAGGAAAGGCTGATGGACTTGAGGTTGTTTTCGTTGGAGAGAAGAAGGTTAAGAGGAGACTTAATAGAGGTATACAAAATGATCAGGGGGTTGGATAGGGTGGACAGTGAGAGCCTTCTCCCCCGGATGGAAATGGCTGGCATGAGGGGACATGGCTTTAAACTGAGGGGTAATAGATATAGGACAGAGGTCAGAGGTAGGTTCTTTACGCAAAGAGTAGTGAGGCCGTGGAATGCCCTACCTGCTACAGTCGTGAACTCGCCAACATTGAGGGCATTTAAAAGTTTATTGGATAAACATATGGATGATAATGGCATAGTGTAGGTTAGATGGCTTTTGTTTCGGTGCAACATCGTGGGCCGAAGGGCCTGTACTGCGTTGTATTGTTCTATGTTCTATGTTCTAAAGCTTTATAAACACTGGTTCGACTTCAGCTGGGCTATTGTGGCCAATTCTGGGCACCACACTTTAGGAAGGATGTTAAGACCTCAGAGGGGTTTTAGTAGAAGTTTAATTTTCCACCATCATTCCCTTAAGACTGCAAAGCTCTGATCTGAATAATTGGTTATGGGATCACTTGGTTTTGTTTATAGAATGGTACATCCATTGTTTAGTGTACATGTTGCAAATTCACCAGGTTGGCACCTCATTTCTAGCACATTCAGTCCTCGTTGAACTTTTTACATATTTAAAGAAAATCTTGCTGTTTTTATATTCCTTGCTAGTTTACTCTCATAGTTTACCTTCTCCCTCTTTATTACTTTTTGGTCATCTTTTATTAGTTTTTATAACTTCCCCAATCTTCTGGCTTACCACTAATCTTTGCTACATTGTATGATTTTTTCATTCAGTTTAATACTATCCTTAACTTCCTTGGTTAACCATGGTTGATCAAGGCCCTTCCTAGAATAATTCTTCCTCAGTGGGATATATCTTTGTTGTGAGTCATGAACTATTTTTATAAACGTCAGCCTTTGCCGATTGATCATCTTTTCAGCTGAACTTCTTTCCCAGCCTACTTCAGTCAACTTTGCTCTCATTTCTTTGTGTTTACCTTTATTAAAATTTGGCACGGGTGTTTCTGACCCAAGTTTCTCATTCTCAAATGGAATGCTAAACTCTACTATGTTATGGTCACTGTTTCCTAGGGGGTATTTTACTCTGAGATTGTTTATTAAACCTGTCTCATTACACATTACCAGATCCAAAATAGCCTGATCCCTGGTTGGATCCACAACATATTGTTCTAGGAAACTGTCTGGAATTCTTCCTCATGGCTACCTCTGCTAATTTGATTTTCCCAATCCACATGAAGGTTAAAGTCACCCATGATTAAAGTACTGCCTTTTTTAATGTCCTTATTATCTCCTGATTCATTCTCCATCCTACAGTATAGCTACCGTTAGGGGGCCTATAGACCACTCCCACCAGTCTCTTCTTACAGACAGCACAAACTGGGGTACCATCCTTTGTAATTCTGCCGTAGCTCTGAACGTTTCAACAGATGAGTACTGTGCACCTCTTTGGGGCTCAAGTCGTCAAACCAAACTCATTGACACACAACTTCACTCAGTAATAAAGATAATCTCTGGAACTCTGAGATCAACCCCAGTCCTGTCAAATATTGTCGCTTCTTCCATTCAATGGGACGCAGCCACACAGACAGACATAACTCATATCAGCGGCAACTTGAAACTTTTCATCCACTGAGGCTTTCAAGATAGCCCCCAACCCACCACATGGCTTGACCAAACCCCCTCTGGACACAAATCAAACATCTCCAACTCTATAACATTTTTTTAAATTTAAAGTACCCAATTCATTTTTTTCCGATTAAGGGGCAATTTAGCGTGGCCAGTCCACCTAGCTTGCACATCTTTTGGGTTGTGGGGGCGAAACCCATGCAAACACAGGGAGAACGTGGAAACTCCACACGGATAGTGACCCACAGCCTGGATCGAACCTGGGACCTTGGCGTCGTGAGGTAGCAGTGCTAACCCACAGCACCACTGTGCTGCCCTCCAACTCTATAACATTGATGAAAACTGGAGGAAAGCTTGGGCAGAAAACACCCTCCTAAATAAACTTGTTGGACTGTATTTTATGTGACCCTGTCAGGCATGTTTTGGGCAGGGGAGGAACACACTAAGAGGGGTAGATAAAGTGAGAGATCTTGGCGTACAAGTACACAGGTCCCTAAAGGCAGCAGTTCAAGTAGACAAGGTTGTAAAGAAAGCATATTGAATGCTCTCCTTCATTGGCAGAGGTATAGAATATAAAAGTAAGGATATAATGTTGGAATTGTATAAAACACTGGTGAGGCCACAATTGGAGTATTGTGTGTAGTTCTAGTCACCACATTACAGAAAGGACGTAATTGCTCTAGAGAGGGCGCAGAGGGGCTGTTTAGCACAGGGCTAAATCACTGGCTTTGCAAGCAGACCAAAGCGAGCCAGCAGCACAGTTCAATTCCCGTAACGGCCTCCCCGAACAGGCGCCGGAATGTGGCGACTAGGGGCTTTTCACAGTAACTTCATTTGAAGCCTACTTGTGACAAGCAATTTTTATTTCATTTTCAGAAGAGGCTTACAAGAATGTTGCCAGGATTAGAAAAGTGTAGCTACGAGGAGAGATTGGATAGGTTGGGGTTATTTTCCTTGGAACAAAGCAGGCTGAGGGGTGACTTAATTAAGGTATATAAAATTATGAGGGGAACAGATATAGTGGACAGGATAAAATTGTAGAACCAATGGACATAGACTCAAGATAAGTGGCAGAAAGTGTAGAGGGGGCATGAGGAAGAACTTTTTTACTCGGAGGAAGTGGGGGTCTGCAATTCGCTGCCCGAGTTGGTGGTGGAGGCAGAGACCCTAAACACTCTTTAAAAAGTACCTGGATCTACACTTGAAGCACTGGAAACTACAGGGCTATGGACCGGGTGCAGGAAGTGGGGATTAGAAAGGGCACCTGGGTGTCCTTGGGCTGGCATGGACAAGATCGGCTGAATGGCCTCCGTCTGTGCTGTAACTTTTCTATGATTCTATGGTTCTGAGAAGATGAGTTCCAGATTTAGTTAATTAACTGAAATCGCCAAGCTACCATCTAAACTCATATCTCTTGAGCATTTAGTCCAGGCTTTTGGATTATTAAATTATAAACTGCCACTATGCCACAGTACCTGTATATGATGCAAAATTCAGTATTTTATATTGAAATCCTAATAAATAGCTGTCTCCTATCGTACACCTGAGGATATTTCACTCCTTGTGGTGAGAATAGTGAACTTACTACCATTGGAGTAGTTGAAGTAAGTAACATATGTATTTAAGATGAAACTGGATAAGCACGGGACAGAAAGGAATAGAAGGATATGTCAAGAAGGTGAGATTAAGTAAATCGAGTGGAGCATAAACACTGACATTTAATGGATGTTCCTGTGCTGTATATTCAATGTAATATTTTTTTTAAAATTTAGAGTACCCAATTATTTTTTTTTCCAATTAAGGGGCAATTTAGCATGGCCAATCCACCTAAACTGCACATCTTTGGGTTGTGGGGGTGAACCCCACGCAGAAACGGGGGAGAATGTGCAAACTCCACACGGACAGTGACCCAGGGCCGGGAATTGAACCCGGGTCCTCAGCGCCGTAGACAGCAGTGCTAACCACTGTGCCGCGTGCCACCCTCAATGTAATATTTCTAACCAGCAGCAGTTCTGTGACTGAAAGCATTTGGACAGTTCCTTTTTTGCGAGAGTGAGCAGCTGAGGTTGATCAATTGATTGATATTTATTGTCACATGTACCGAAGTACAGTGAAAAATATTTTTCTGCGGCCAAGGGAACATATACAGTATGTACATCGGAGACAAAAGAATAATCAACCGAGTACATTGACAAATGGTACATCGACAAACAGTGATTGGTTACAGTGCGGAACAAGGGGCCAAACAAAGCAAATACATGAGCAAGAGTAGCATAGGGTGTCGTGAATAGTGTTCCTACAGGGAACAGATCAGTCCGAGGGGGAGTTGTTGAGGAGTCTTGTAGCTGTGGGGAAGAAGCTGTTCCTTTGTCTGGATGTGCAGGTCTTCAGGCTGTATATGCTGGTTGATGGAAGGGTCTGGAAGGGGGCAAAGCCTGGGTGGGAGGGGTCTCTGACAATGCTGTCTGCCTTCCTGAGGCAGCGGAAGGTGTAGACAGAATCAATGGGAGGGTGGCAAGCTTGTGTGATGCGTTGGGCTGAGTTCACCACCCACTGCAGTTTCTTGCGATCTTGGGCATTTACTTCAACTCTCCCTTTCATTCACAGATGGACAGTCACCAACTCTGGATCCTCACACAGCATTTCCTCACCTTGTTCTGGCTGACAGTAACCGGTCTGTGTCAGGATCGAAGCATCAGCAACCCTACCCCGATAGCTCAAAGAGGTTCAACTACTGGTGGCAGATTATGTGCACCGAAAGATTGAGCTACGGTCGCTGCTATTGGGAAGTGGAAGTTGGAGGAGGTCGCCGTCGGTGGGATGTTGGGATGTGTTATGAAAGCCTAAGCCGGAAAGGCAAGGGTAAAGAATGTTCACTGGGACAGAACAAGGAATCGTGGTGTCTGTACTCAGAGCCAGGGAGCCTTGCAGCCTTGCATGATAACAATGCTACTAAACTCACGGTCCAGATGCCCACCAGAGTGGGAGTCTATGTCGACTTTGATGCTGGAATAATCTCATTTTATAGTGTGTCTGACAAGAAACTAACCCTGTTACACAACTTCCAGGAACAAACATTCACTCAGCCTCTCTACCCAGCTCTGGGAGTGGCAGATTTCACAACATCCCTGGCATTGTGCATTCTAAAGTGATGCCTTATCAGTGATAATAATATGTACAAAAAGGAAGTGATCTGACCTAAAGGAAAATTGCAAGAACGTCTGTCCTTTAATGGCATTTAATGGCATGTTTCCTCCAGTACCAAAGGTTGTAATGGTGCTTCATGATCGTGTCATTGGTGCTAAGCAATATTTCTCCAGGCACTGGCTCCTCAGATGCCTGATACTGGTTCTTCCGGTTCTATATAATCTTTGCTCTGGAACTGCTTGATAATTCTCCAGTCGGCTGTCAAAGCAAGAGGAACCACTGCATGGCATCAATTTCAGCCATACCTCAGCGGCAGCACTATAGCCTCTGTGTCATAAGGCTGTGGATTCAGGTCACCTCAGAGACTTGATCACAAAATCTAGGTTTCCACTCCAGCCTGATACTGAGGGAAAGCGCTGTCTTTCATGTGTGGTGTCAAACTGAAACCCAGCCTGCCCTCTTATCTGGATGTAATAGAATACATGGTACCATTTGAAGAAGAGCAGGAGCATTCTCCCTGGTGTCCTGGCCAATATTTATCCCTCAACGAACACTAACCCTGTTACACAATTTCCAGTAGCAAACATTCACTCATTCCCTCTATCCAGCTCACTACTTCCCTGGCATTGTGTAGTCTAAAGTGATGCCTTATCAGTGCCGACAAAGCTTCATATACAGATTATAAAATCCCTACAGTGCAGAACGAGGCCATTCAGTTCATCGAGTCTCCACCGGTCCTTGGAAAGAGTACCTTACTTCAGCCCCTGCCTCCACCCTATCCCAGTAACCCTCCCTAACCTTTTGAACACTAAAGTGCAAGTTATCATGGCCAACCTAACCTGCACATCTTTGGACTGTGAGAGGAAACCGGAGCACCCGGAGGAAACGGGGAGAAAGTGCAAACTCCACATGGACAGTCACCTGAGGCCGGAATTTAACCCGGGAACCTAGAGCTGTAAGGCAGCAGTGTGCCACCATGCCGCCCATTTATCGAGATTATCTCTTGTTATTTTTGGAAGTTTGCTATGTGTAGTTTCGTTTCCAGAGCAGCAATTACACTTCAAAAAGTGCTTTATTGGCTGTAAAGGATTTTGGGACATCCTGAGCTTGCGAAAGGTGCTATATAAATGCACACCTTTTTTCAGTGCTAGACAAGTGCTACTGCATTCCTGTTATTTGCACATTAACTTGAGGGATTTCTCTGTGATCCTCCTGTCCCAAGAAGTGTTTTAAAAATTCTGTTGCAGAAGTCACTGCTGGTATTCAAGTCCTGCTGAAATTATACCTCGGAGACTTGGCTGGGGTTGATGGTATACTTATACCTCGGAGACTTGGCTGAGGTTGATGATATACTTATACCTCGGAGACTTGGCTGGGGTTGATGGTATACTTATACCTCGGAGACTTGGCTGGGGATGATGGTATACTTATACCTCGGAGACTTGGCTGGGGTTGATGATATACTTATACCTCGGAGACTTGGCTGGGGTTGATGGTATACTTATACCTCGGAGACTTGGCTGAGGTTGATGGTATACTTATACCTCGGAGACTTGGCTGGGGTTGATGGTATACTTATACCTCGGAGACTTGGCTGAGGTTGATGGTATACTTATACCTCGGAGACTTGGCTGGGGTTGATGGTATACTTATACCTCGGAGACTTGGCTGGGGTTGATGGTATTCTTATACCTCGGAGACTTGGCTGGGGTTGATGGTATACTTATACCTCGGAGACTTGGCTGGGGTTGATGGTATTCTTATACCTCGGAGACTTGGCTGGGGTTGATGGTATACTTGTATCTCGGAGACTTGGCTGGGGTTGATGGTATACTTAGGCCAACAGTCATCCAGCAGTGCTTAGGGCAATGTTTTGGTTTATGTTCTTTAGACGTTTTAAAATTTCAATATCATTGACTGAAGGCAGTCACACACACACCCTGGAATTAAGTCCCCTTCTCCCCTGGACCAGGGAGACATATAAGTCTATTCTAACTCACTGAACCAACCAGCATGTGGCACTGGATAACATTTAGTTAGCGAAAGGCAGTGGAAAGGGGTGTCATTGAATATTTTTAAGGTAGCGGTAGATTGATTCCCTTGCCTAACAAGAATCTAAGGTTATTGTGGGTAAAAGGGAATGTGGAGCTCAAAACACAAACAGATCTGCCATACTCTTATTGAATGGCGGAGCAGGTTCGAGGGGCCGAATGGTCTACTCTCGCTCCTATTTCCTATGTTAGTTGGAGAATCCTAGATAACTGTTCCCCCTTCTTAGCTTAAACTCACTAAGACTAGATTTAATGGCCCATTGCTGTCCTGGATCAGATCAGCTGATCGACACTGCTGTGTTGAGAGGGAAAGCTTCTAACTTGACTGTCACCTACAGTGTATGTATTACAAAGAACAACAAAGAACAAAGAAATGTACAGCACAGGAACAGGCCCTTCGGCCCTCCAAGCCCGTGCCGTCCATGTTGCCCGACTAAACTACAATATTCTACGCTTCCTGGGTCCGTATCCCTCTATTCCCTTCCTATTCATGTATTTGTCAAGATGCCCCTTAAAGTAAAAAAAATAAGAATATGACATGGATGGAGAGGGTCAACCTCTCAAGTCCCTTCACAACCAATGTAGGAGTTGGGATTATTTAACGATAATCTAGTTGAGGAAGATGCTTTAATACAGTAAATCTACTTTTAAAAGTTTATGTGGAACATAGCTTGATGTAATTGTATTGTTCCTAGCTAAAGGGTTAAATTTTTAAAAATTAATTTTCTCTGTTCTATGTTCAAATGTAAATATCTATTTTAATAACAAACTAAGAACCTGATGAACAAGAGCGACACATGCTGGCAGAAGATTCCAGAAACTAAGAGCAATGGTGAGAACTACCAGGACAATACAACCATATAAAGTAAAGTTGAGACAATTCATTTCCTTTGAAATAAAATGGAAATAGCTATGCTGCACAGGGCTGTAAATAAATATGAAATAAAATATGGTGCAAGGTGTATTTACCCCAAGTCTCTTTGTGTCATTCAGCTTAGTGAACATCGAGCTCTTTCATTCTTGGCAATAGCACAAAGTTGGATAATACTCAATGGACTTTATGTATTATCTTTACAATCTCTCACACACAATATACACATGACATAGAAACTCCTGTACAGTACTCAACTGAAATAGATCTCAAAGTTAGACTGATTATAGACTATGGGAGCAATCTCAGAACGATTAGAGAGCAGCAAGGAAGGCCTATCAATGTGAGAGAGCCCCCAGGAGCAGCCAGACAGTGGCAGAGGTCCTCAATAGGGGCCAGACAGGGGGAAAGAGCACCAAGAGTGGCCAGACAAAGTGGAGAGAGTCCTCAGAGTGGTCAGACAGGGCGAAGATAGCCCTGAGAGTGGCCAGACAGGGCAGAGAGAGTCCCGAGAGTGGCCAGACAGGGTGGAGAGAGTCCCGAGAGTGGCCATACAGGGTGGAGAGAGTCCAGAGAGTGGCCAGACAGGGCCAAGAGAGCCCCGAGATGGGCAGACAGGTTGGAGAGAGTCCCGGGAGAGGCCATACAGGGTGGAGAGAGTCCAGAGAGTGGCCAGACAGGGCCAAGAGAGCCCCGAGATGGGCAGACAGGTTGGACAGAGTCCCGAGAGCAGGCAGACAAGACGGAGAGAGTCCAGAGATGGGCAGATAGGGCTGAGAGTGTCCAGAGAGCGGCCACACAGACACGGGCAGACACGACGGAGAGAGTCCAGAGATGGGGAGACAGAGCGGAGAGAGTCCAGAGCGTGGCCAGACAGGGCAAAGAGAGCCTAGAGAGTGGCCAGACAGGGCAAAGAGAGCCCAGAGAGTGGCCAGACAGGGCGGAGGGAGTCCAGAGACTGGCCAGACATCGCAAAGAGAGTCCAGACAGTGGCCAGACAGGGCGAAGAGAGTCCAGAGAGTGGCCAGGCAGGGCGAATAGAGTCCAGAGAGTGGCTAGACAGCGCAAAGAGAGTCCAGAGAGTGGCCAGACAGGGCAAAGAGAGTAGAGGGAGTGGCCAGACATGGTGAAGAGAGTGGCCAGACATGGAAAAGAGAGTCCTCAGAGTGGCCAGACAGGGCAAAGAGAGTCCAGAGAGCGGCCAGACAGGGCGAAGAGAGCCCAGAGAGGGACCAGACAGGGCAAAGAGAGTCCTCAGAGTGGCCAGACAGGGCAAAGAGAGTCCTCAGAGTGGCCAGACAGGGCGAAGAGAGAGCAGAGAGTGGCCAGACAGGGCAAAGACAGGTCAGACAGGGCAAAGAGAGACGAAAGAGTGGCCAGACAGGGCAAAGAGAGTCCAGAGAGTGACCAGACTGGGCAAAGAGAGTCCTCAGAGTGGTGAGACAGGGCAAAGAGAGTCCTCAGAGTGGCCAGACAGGGCAAAGAGAGTCCAGAGAGTGGCCAGACAGGGCAAAGAGAGTCCAGAGAGTGGCCAGACAGGGCAAAGAGAGTCCAGAGAGTGGCCAGACAGGGCAAAGAGAGTCCAGAGAGCGGCCAGACAGGGCGAAGAGAGCCCAGAGAGTGGCCAGACAGGGCAAAGAGAGTCCAGAGAGCGGCCAGACAGGGCGAAGAGAGTCCAGAGAGTGGTCAGACAGGGCAAACAGAGTCCACAGAGTGGCCAGACAGGGCAAAGAGAGGACAGACAAGGCAAAAAGAGCCCAGAGAGGGACCAGACAGGGCAAAGAGAGTCCAGAGAGTGGCCAGGCAGGGCGAAGAGAGTCCAGAGAGTGGCCAGACAGGGCAAACAGAGTCCACAGAGTGGCCAGACAGGGCAAAGTGAGTCGAGAGAGTGGCCAGACAGGGCAAAGAGAGTCCAGAGAGTGGCCAGACAGGGCAAAGAGAGCTAGAGAGTGGCCACACAGGGCAAAGAGAGCCCAGAGAGTGGCCAGACAGGGTGGAGAGAGTCCTCAGAGTGGCCAGACAGGGCGGAGAGAGTCCAGAGAGTGGCCAGACAGGGTGGAGAGAGTCCCGAGAGTGGCCAGACAGGGTGGAGAGAATCCAGAGAGTGGCCAGACAGGGAGAAGAGAGTCGAGAGTGGCCAGACAGGGCGGAGGGAGTCCAGAGACTGGCCAGACAGACTGTGTGGCCCAGAGAGCCCCGAGATGGGCAGACAGGTTGGAGAGAGTCCCGAGAGCAGGCAGACAGGACGGAGAGAGTCCAGAGATGGGCAGACAGGGCTGAGAGTGTCCCGAGAGCGGCCACACAGACACGGGCAGACACGACGGAGAGTCCAGAGATGGGCAGACAGAGCGGAGAGAGTCCAGAGCGTGGCCAGACAGGGCAAAGAGAGCCTAGAGAGTGGCCAGACAGGGAGAAGAGAGTCGAGAGAGTGGCCAGACAGGGCGGAGGGAGTCCAGAGACTGGCCAGACATCGCAAAGAGAGTCCAGACAGTGGCCAGACAGCGCAAAGAGAGTCCAGAGAGTGTCCAGACAGGGCAAAGAGAGTAGAGGGAGTAGCCAGACAGGGCAAAGAGAGGCCAGACAAGGCAAAGAGAGTCCAGAGAGTGGCCAGACAGGGCAAAGAGAGTCCAGAGAGTGGTCAGTCAGGGCAAAGAGAGTCCAGAGAGTGGCCAGACAGGGCAAAGAGAGGCCAGACAGGGCAAAGAGAGCCCAGAGAGTGGCCAGACAGGGCAAAGAGAGCCAGAGAGTGGTGAGACAGGGCGGTGGGAGTCCAGAGACTGGCCAGACATCGCAAAGAGAGTCAAGACAGTGGCCAGACAGGGCGAAGAGAGTCCAGAGAGTGGCCAGGCAAGGCGAATAGAGTCCAGAGAGTGGCCAGACAGCGCAAAGAGAGTACAGAGAGTGGCCAGACAGGGCAAAGAGAGTAGAGGGAGTGGCTAGGCAGGGTGAAGAGAGTGGCCAGACAGGATGAAGAGAGTAGCCAGACATGGAAAAGAGAGTCCTCAGAGTGGCCAGACAGGGCAAAGAGAGTCCAGAGAGTGGCCAGACAGGGCAAAGAGAGTCCAGAGAGTGGCCTGACAGGGACAAGAGTCCAGAGAGTGGCCAGACAGGACGGAGGGAGTCCAGAGACTGGCCAGACATCGCAAAGATAGTCCAGACAGTGGCCAGACAGGGCGAAGAGAGTCCAGAGAGTGGCCTGACAGCGCAAAGAGAGTCCAGAGAGTGGCCAGACAGGGCAAAGAGAGTAGAGGGAGTGGCCAGACAGGGTGAAGAGAGTGGCCAGACATGGAAAAGAGAGTCCTCAGAGTGGCCAGACAGGGCAAAGAGAGTCCAGAGAGTGCCAGACAGGGCAAAGAGAGTCCTCAGAGTGGCGAGACAGGGCAAAGAGAGTCCACAGAGTGGCCAGACAGGGCAAAGAGAGTCCAGAGAGTGCCAGACAGGGCAAAGTGAGTCGAGAGAGTGGCCAGACAGGGCAAAGAGAGTCCAGAGAGTGGCCAGACAGTGCAAAGAGACCTAGAGAGTGGCCACACAGGGCAAAGAGAACCCAGAGAGTGGCCAGACAGGGTGGAGAGAGTCCCGCGAGTGGCCAGACAGGGTGGAGAGAATCCAGAGAGTGGCCAGACGGGGCCAAGAGAGCCCCGAGATGGGCAGAGAGGTTGGAGAGAGTCCCGAGAGCAGGCAGACAGGACGGAGAGAGTCCAGAGATGGGCAGACAGGGCTGAGAGTGTCCCGAGAGCGGCCACACAGACACGGGCAGACACGACGGAGAGTCCAGAGATGGGCAGACAGAGCGGAGAGAGTCCAGAGCGTGGCCAGACAGGGCAAAGAGAGCCTAGAGAGTGGCCAGACAGGGCAAAGAGAGTCCAGAGAGTGGCCAGACAGGGCAAAGAGAGTAGAGGGAGTGGCTAGGCAGGGTGAAGAGAGTGGCCAGACAGGATGAAGAGAGTGGCCAGACATGGAAAAGAGAGTCCTCAGAGTGGCCAGACAGGGCAAAGAGAGTCCAGAGAGTGGCCTGACAGGGACAAGAGTCCAGAGAGTGGCCAGACAGGGCAGGGAGTGGGCAGACAGGGCAAAGAGAGCTGAGAGAGTGGCCAGACAGGGCAAAGAGAGTCCAGAGAGTGGTCAGACAGGGCAAAGAGAGTCCTCAGAGTGGCCAGACATGGCAAAGAGAGGCCAGACATGGCAAAGAGAGCCCAGAGAGTGGCCAGACAGGGCAAAGAGAGTCCAGAGAGTGGTCAGACAGGGCAAAGAGAGTCCTCAGAGTGGCCAGACATGGCAAAGAGAGGCCAGACATGGCAAAGAGAGCCCAGAGAGTGGCCAGACAGCGCAAAGAGAGTCCAGAGAGTGGTCAGACAGGGCAAAGAGAGTCCTCAGAGAGGCCAGACATGGCAAAGAGAGGCCAGACATGGCAAAGAGAGCCCAGAGAGTGGCCAGACAGCGCAAAGAGAGTCCAGAGAGTGGCCAGACAGGGCAAAGAGAGTCCAGAGAGTGACCAGACTGGGCAAAGAGAGTCCTCAGAGTGGTGAGACAGGGCAAAGAGAGTCCTCAGAGTGACCAGACAGGGCAAAGAGAGTCCTCAGAGTGGCCAGACAGGGCAAAGAGAGTCCAGAGAGTGGCCAGACAGGGAAAAAAGAGTCCAGAGAGCGGCCAGACAGGGCGAAGAGAGCCCAGAGAGTGGTCAGACAGGGCAAAGAGAGTCCAGAGAGTGGCCAGACAGGGCAAAGAGAGTCCAGAGAGTGGCCAGACAGGGCAAAGAGAGTCCAGAGAGCGGCCAGACAGGGCAAAGAGAGTCCAGAGAGCGGCCAGACAGGGCAAAGAGAGTCCAGAGAGTGGCCAGACAGGGCAAAGAGAGTCCAGAGAGTGGCCAGACAGGGCAAAGAGAGTCCAGAGAGCGGCCAGACAGGGCGAAGAGAGCCCAGAGAGTGGCCAGACAGGGCGAAGAGAGAGCAGAGAGTGGCCAGACAGGGCAAAGACAGGCCAGACAAGGCAAAGAGAGCCCAGAGAGGGACCAGACAGGGCAAAGAGAGTCCTCAGAGTGGCCAGACAGGGCAAAGAGAGTCCTCAGAGTGGCCAGACAGGGCGAAGAGAGAGCAGAGAGTGGCCAGACAGGGCAAAGACAGGCCAGACAAGGCAAAGAGAGCCCAGAGAGTGGTGAGACAGGGCAAAGAGAGATCCAGAGAGTGGTTAGGCAGGGCAAACAGAGTCGAGAGAGTGGCTAGACAGGACAAAGAGAGTCCAGAGAGTGGCCAGACAGGGCAAAGCGAGTCGGGAGAGTGGCTAGACAGGGCAAAGAGAGTCCAGAGAGTGGCCAGACAGGGCGAAGAGAGTCCAAAGAGTGGCCCGACAGGGCAAAGAGAGTCCAAAGAGTGGCCAGGCAGGGCGAAGAGAGTCCAGAGAGTGGCCAGACAGGGCAAACAGAGTCCACAGAGTGGCCAGACAGGGCAAAGTGAGTCGAGAGAGTGGCCAGACAGGGTGGAGAGAATCCAGAGAGTGGCCAGACAGGGAGAAGAGAGTCGAGAGTGGCCAGACAGGGCGGTGGGAGTCCAGAGACTGGCCAGACAGACTGTGTGGCCAAGAGAGCCCCGAGATGGGCAGACAGGTTGGGGAGAGTCCCGAGAGCAGGCAGACAGGACGGAGAGAGTCCAGAGATGGGCAGACAGGGCTGAGAGTGTCCCGAGAGCGGCCACACAGACACGGGCAGACACGACGGAGAGTCCAGAGATGGGCAGACAGAGCGGAGAGAGTCCAGAGCGTGGCCAGACAGGGCAAAGAGAGCCTAGAGAGTGGCCAGACAGGGAGAAGAGAGTCGAGAGAGTGGCCAGACAGGGCGGAGGGAGTCCAGAGACTGGCCAGACATCGCAAAGAGAGTCCAGACAGTGGCCAGACAGCGCAAAGAGAGTCCAGAGAGTGTCCAGACAGGGCAAAGAGAGTAGAGGGAGTAGCCAGACAGGGCAAAGAGAGGCCAGACAAGGCAAAGAGAGCCCAGAGAGTGGTCAGACAGGGCAAAGAGAGATGAGAGAGTGGCCAGACAGGGCAAAGAGAGTCCAGAGAGTGGCCAGACAGGGCAAAGAGAGGCCAGACAGGGCAAAGAGAGCCCAGAGAGTGGCCAGACAGGGCAAAGAGAGCCAGAGAGTGGTGAGACAGGGCGGTGGGAGTCCAGAGACTGGCCAGACATCGCAAAGAGAGTCAAGACAGTGGCCAGACAGGGCGAAGAGAGTCCAGAGAGTGGCCAGGCAAGGCGAATAGAGTCCAGAGAGTGGCCAGACAGCGCAAAGAGAGTACAGAGAGTGGCCAGACAGGGCAAAGAGAGTAGAGGGAGTGGCTAGGCAGGGTGAAGAGAGTGGCCAGACAGGATGAAGAGAGTAGCCAGACATGGAAAAGAGAGTCCTCAGAGTGGCCAGACAGGGCAAAGAGAGTCCAGAGAGTGGCCAGACAGGGCAAAGAGAGTCCAGAGAGTGGCCTGACAGGGACAAGAGTCCAGAGAGTGGCCAGACAGGACGGAGGGAGTCCAGAGACTGGCCAGACATCGCAAAGAGAGTCCAGACAGTGGCCAGACAGGGCGAAGAGAGTCCAGAGAGTGGCCAGACAGCGCAAAGAGAGTCCAGAGAGTGGCCAGACAGGGCAAAGAGAGTAGAGGGAGTGGCCAGACAGGGTGAAGAGAGTGGCCAGACATGGAAAAGAGAGTCCTCAGAGTGGCCAGACAGGGCAAAGTGAGTCCTCAGAGTGGCGAGACAGGGCAAAGAGAGTCCACAGAGTGGCCAGACAGGGCAAAGAGAGTCCAGAGAGTGGCCAGACAGGGCAAAGTGAGTCGAGAGAGTGGCCAGACAGGGCAAAGAGAGTCCAGAGAGTGGCCAGACCGTGCAAAGAGACCTAGAGAGTGGCCACACAGGGCAAAGAGAGCCCAGAGAGTGGCCAGACAGGGTGGAGAGAGTCCCGAGAGTGGCCAGACAGGGTGGAGAGAATCCAGAGAGTGGCCAGACGGGGCCAAGAGAGCCCCGAGATGGGCAGAGAGGTTGGAGAGAGTCCCGAGAGCAGGCAGACAGGACGGAGAGAGTCCAGAGATGGGCAGACAGGGCTGAGAGTGTCCCGAGAGCGGCCACACAGACACGGGCAGACACGACGGAGAGTCCAGAGATGGGCAGACAGAGCGGAGAGAGTCCAGAGCGTGGCCAGACAGGACAAAGAGAGCCTAGAGAGTGGCCAGACAGGGCAAAGAGAGTCCAGAGAGTGGCCAGACAGGGCAAAGAGAGTCCAGAGAGTGGCCTGACAGGGACAAGAGTCCAGAGAGTGGCCAGACAGGGCAGGGAGTGGGCAGACAGGGCAAAGAGAGCTGAGAGAGTGGCCAGACAGGGCAAAGAGAGTCCAGAGAGTGGTCAGACAGGGCAAAGAGAGTCCTCAGAGTGGCCAGACATGGCAAAGAGAGGCCAGACATGGCAAAGAGAGCCCAGAGAGTGGCCAGACAGCGCAAAGAGAGTCCAGAGAGTGGTCAGACAGGGCAAAGAGAGTCCTCAGAGTGGCCAGACATGGCAAAGAGAGGCCAGACATGGCAAAGAGAGCCCAGAGAGTGGCCAGACAGCGCAAAGAGAGTCCAGAGAGTGTCCAGGCAGGGCAAAGAGAGTAGAGGGAGAAGCCAGACAGGGCAAAGAGAGGCCAGACAAGGCAAAGAGAGCCCAGAGAGTGGTCAGACAGGGCAAAGAGAGATGAGAGAGTGGCCAGACAGGGCAAAGAGAGTCCAGAGAGTGGCCAGACAGGGCAAAGAGAGTCCAGTGAGTGGCCAGACAGGGCAAAGAGAGCCAGAGAGTGGCCAGACAGGGCAAAGAGAGTGGCCAGACAGGGCAGAGGGCATCCAGAGAGTGGCCAGGTTGGGCAAAGGGAGTTCAGAGAGTGGACAGACAGGGCAAAGAGAGTCCAGAAAGTGGCCAGACAAGGCAAAGAGAGTAGAGGGAGTGGCCAGACACGGCAAAGAGAGTCCAGACAGCGCAAAGAGAGTCCAGAGACTGGCCAGACATCGCAAAGAGAGTCCAGACAGTGGCCAGACAGCGCAAAGAGAGTCCAGAGAGTGTCCAGACAGGGCAAAGAGAGTAGAGGGAGTAGCCAGACAGGGCAAAGAGAGGCCAGACAAGGCAAAGAGAGCCCAAAGAGTGGTCAGACAGGGCAAAGAGAGAGCAGAGAGTGGCCAGACAGGGCAAAGAGAGTCCAGAGAGTGGCCAGACAGGGCAAAGAGAGGCCAGACAGGGCAAAGAGAGCCCAGAGAGTGGTCAAACAGGGCAAAGAGAGTCAAAAGAGTGGCCAGACAGGGCAAAGAGAGTCCAGAGAGTGGCCAGACAGGGCAAAGAGAGCCAGAGAGTGGCGAGACAGGGCGGTGGGAGTCCAGAGGCTGGCCAGACATCGCAAAGGGAGTCAAGACAGTGGCCAGACAGGGCGAAGAGAGTCCAGAGAGTGGCCAGGCAAGGCGAATAGAGTCCAGAGAGTGGCAAGACAGTGCAAAGAGAGTACAGAGAGTGGCCAGACAGGGCAAAGAGAGTAGAGGGAGTGGCTAGGCAGGGTGAAGAGAGTGGCCAGACAGGATGAAGAGAGTAGCCAGACATGGAAAAGAGAGTCCTCAGAGTGGCCAGACAGGGCAAAGAGAGTCCAGAGAGTGGCCAGACAGGGCAAAGAGAGTCCAGAGAGTGGCCTGACAGGGACAAGAGTCCAGAGAGTGGCCAGACAGGACGGAGGGAGTCCAGAGACTGGCCAGACATCGCAAAGAGAGTCCAGACAGTGGCCAGACAGGGCGAAGAGAGTCCAGATAGTGGCCAGGCAGGGTGAATAGAGTCCAGAGAGTGGCCAGACAGCGCAAAGAGAGTCCAGAGAGTGGCCAGACAGGGCAAAGAGAGTCCAGAGAGTGACCAGACTGGGCAAAGAGAGTCCTCAGAGTGGTGAGACAGGGCAAAGAGAGTCCTCAGAGTGACCAGACAGGGCAAAGAGAGTCCTCAGAGTGGCCAGACAGGGCAAAGAGAGTCCAGAGAGCGGCCAGACAGGGCGAAGAGAGCCCAGAGAGTGGTCAGACAGGGCAAAGAGAGTAGAGGGAGTGGCCAGACAGGGCAAAGAGAGTCCAGAGAGTGGCCAGACAGGGCAAAGAGAGTCCAGAGAGCGGCCAGACAGGGCAAAGAGAGTCCAGAGAGCGGCCAGACAGGGCAAAGAGAGTCCAGAGAGTGGCCAGACAGGGCAAAGAGAGTCCAGAGAGTGGCCAGACAGGGCAAAGAGAGTCCAGAGAGCGGCCAGACAGGGCGAAGAGAGCCCAGAGAGTGGTCAGACAGGGCAAAGAGAGGACAGACAAGGCAAAAAGAGCCCAGAGAGGGACCAGACAGGGCAAAGAGAGTCCTCAGAGTGGCCAGACAGGGCAAAGAGAGTCCTCAGAGTGGCCAGACAGGGCGAAGAGAGAGCAGAAAGTGGCCAGACAGGGCAAAGACAGGCCAGACAAGGCAAAGAGAGCCCAGAGAGTGGCCAGACAGGGCAAAGAGAGTCCAGAGAGTGACCAGACTGGGCAAAGAGAGTCCTCAGAGTGGTGAGACAGGGCAAAGAGAGATCCAGAGAGTGGTTAGGCAGGGCAAACAGAGTCGAGAGAGTGGCTAGACAGGGCAAAGAGAGTCCAGAGAGTGGCCAGACAGGGCAAAGCGAGTCGGGAGAGTGGCTAGACAGGGCAAAGAGAGTCCAGAGAGTGGGCAGACAGGGCGAAGAGAGTCCAAAGAGTGGCCCGACAGGGCAAAGAGAGTCCAAAGAGTGGCCAGGCAGGGCGAAGAGAGTCCAGAGAGTGGCCAGACAGGGCAAACAGAGTCCACAGAGTGGCCAGACAGGGCAAAGTGAGTCGAGAGAGTGGCCAGACAGGGCAAAGAGAGTCCAGAGAGTGGCCAGACAGGGCAAAGAGAGCTAGAGAGTGGCCACACAGGGCAAAGAGAGCCCAGAGAGTGGCCAGACAGGGTGGAGAGAGTCCTCAGAGTGGCCAGACAGGGCGGAGAGAGTCCCGAGAGTGGCCAGACAGGGTGGAGAGAGTCCCGAGAGTGGCCAGACAGGGTGGAGAGAATCCAGAGAGTGGCCAGACAGGGAGAAGAGAGTCGAGAGTGGCCAGACAGGGCGGAGGGAGTCCAGAGACTGGCCAGACAGACTGTGTGGCCAAGAGAGCCCCGAGATGGGCAGACAGGTTGGGGAGAGTCCCGAGAGCAGGCAGACAGGACGGAGAGAGTCCAGAGATGGGCAGACAGGGCTGAGAGTGTCCCGAGAGCGGCCACACAGACACGGGCAGACACGACGGAGAGTCCAGAGATGGGCAGACAGAGCGGAGAGAGTCCAGAGCGTGGCCAGACAGGGCAAAGAGAGCCTAGAGAGTGGCCAGACAGGGAGAAGAGAGTCGAGAGAGTGGCCAGACAGGGCGGAGGGAGTCCAGAGACTGGCCAGACATCGCAAAGAGAGTCCAGACAGTGGCCAGACAGCGCAAAGAGAGTCCAGAGAGTGTCCAGACAGGGCAAAGAGAGTAGAGGGAGTAGCCAGACAGGGCAAAGAGAGGCCAGACAAGGCAAAGAGAGCCCAGAGAGTGGTCAGACAGGGCAAAGAGAGATGAGAGAGTGGCCAGACAGGGCAAAGAGAGTCCAGAGAGTGGTCAGACAGGGCAAAGAGAGTCCAGAGAGTGGCCAGACAGGGCAAAGAGAGGCCAGACAGGGCAAAGAGAGCCCAGAGAGTGGCCAGACAGGGCAAAGAGAGCCAGAGAGTGGTGAGACAGGGCGGTGGGAGTCCAGAGACTGGCCAGACATCGCAAAGAGAGTCAAGACAGTGGCCAGACAGGGCGAAGAGAGTCCAGAGAGTGGCCAGGCAAGGCGAATAGAGTCCAGAGAGTGGCCAGACAGCGCAAAGAGAGTACAGAGAGTGGCCAGACAGGGCAAAGAGAGTAGAGGGAGTGGCTAGGCAGGGTGAAGAGAGTGGCCAGACAGGATGAAGAGAGTAGCCAGACATGGAAAAGAGAGTCCTCAGAGTGGCCAGACAGGGCAAAGAGAGTCCAGAGAGTGGCCAGACAGGGCAAAGAGAGTCCAGAGAGTGGCCTGACAGGGACAAGAGTCCAGAGAGTGGCCAGACAGGACGGAGGGAGTCCAGAGACTGGCCAGACATCGCAAAGAGAGTCCAGACAGTGGCCAGACATGGAAAAGAGAGTCCTCAGAGTGGCCAGACAGGGCAAAGAGAGTCCTCAGAGTGGCGAGACAGGGCAAAGAGAGTCCACAGAGTGGCCAGACAGGGCAAAGAGAGTCCAGAGAGTGGCCAGACAGGGCAAAGTGAGTCGAGAGAGTGGCCAGACAGGGCAAAGAGAGTCCAGAGAGTGGCCAGACAGTGCAAAGAGACCTAGAGAGTGGCCACACAGGGCAAAGAGAGCCCAGAGAGTGGCCAGACAGGGTGGAGAGAGTCCCGAGAGTGGCCAGACAGGGTGGAGAGAATCCAGAGAGTGGCCAGACGGGGCCAAGAGAGCCCCGAGATGGGCAGAGAGGTTGGAGAGAGTCCCGAGAGCAGGCAGACAGGACGGAGAGAGTCCAGAGATGGGCAGACAGGGCTGAGAGTGTCCCGAGAGCGGCCACACAGACACGGGCAGACACGACGGAGAGTCCAGAGATGGGCAGACAGAGCGGAGAGAGTCCAGAGCGTGGCCAGACAGGGCAAAGAGAGCCTAGAGAGTGGCCAGACAGGTAAAATAGAGTACAGAGAGTGGCCAGACAGGGCAAAGAGAGTAGAGGGAGTGGCTAGGCAGGGTGAAGAGAGTGGCCAGACATGGAAAAGAGAGTCCTCAGAGTGGCCAGACAGGGCAAAGAGAGTCCAGAGAGTGGCCTGACAGGGACAAGAGTCCAGAGAGTGGCCAGACAGGGCAGGGAGTGGGCAGACAGGGCAAAGAGAGCTGAGAGAGTGGCCAGACAGGGCAAAGAGAGTCCAGAGAGTGGTCAGACAGGGCAAAGAGAGTCCTCAGAGTGGCCAGACATGGCAAAGAGAGGCCAGACATGGCAAAGAGAGCACAGAGAGTGGCCAGACAGGGCAAAGAGAGTCCAGAGAGTGGTCAGACAGGGCAAAGAGAGTCCTCAGAGTGGCCAGACATGGCAAAGAGAGGCCAGACATGGCAAAGAGAGCCCAGAGAGTGGCCAGACAGCGCAAAGAGAGTCCAGAGAGTTTCCAGGCAGGGCAAAGAGAGTAGAGGGAGAAGCCAGACAGGGCAAAGAGAGGCCAGACAAGGCAAAGAGAGCCCAGAGAGTGGTCAGACAGGGCAAAGAGAGATGAGAGAGTGGCCAGACAGGGCAAAGAGAGTACAGAGAGTGGTCAGACAGGGCAAAGAGAGTCCAGAGAGTGGCCAGACAGGGCAAAGAGAGATCCAGAGAGTGGTTAGGCAGGGCAAACAGAGTCGAGAGAGTGGCTAGACAGGGCAAAGAGAGTCCAGAGAGTGGCCAGACAGGGCAAAGCGAGTCGGGAGAGTGGCTAGACAGGGCAAAGAGAGTCCAGAGAGTGGGCAGACAGGGCGAAGAGAGTCCAAAGAGTGGCCCGACAGGGCAAAGAGAGTCCAAAGAGTGGCCAGGCAGGGCGAAGAGAGTCCAGAGAGTGGCCAGACAGGGCAAACAGAGTCCACAGAGTGGCCAGACAGGGCAAAGTGAGTCGAGAGAGTGGCCAGACAGGGCAAAGAGAGTCCAGAGAGTGGCCAGACAGGGCAAAGAGAGCTAGAGAGTGGCCACACAGGGCAAAGAGAGCCCAGAGAGTGGCCAGACAGGGTGGAGAGAGTCCTCAGAGTGGCCAGACAGGGCGGAGAGAGTCCCGAGAGTGGCCAGACAGGGTGGAGAGAGTCCCGAGAGTGGCCAGACAGGGTGGAGAGAATCCAGAGAGTGGCCAGACAGGGAGAAGAGAGTCGAGAGTGGCCAGACAGGGCGGAGGGAGTCCAGAGACTGGCCAGACAGACTGTGTGGCCAAGAGAGCCCCGAGATGGGCAGACAGGTTGGGGAGAGTCCCGAGAGCAGGCAGACAGGACGGAGAGAGTCCAGAGATGGGCAGACAGGGCTGAGAGTGTCCCGAGAGCGGCCACACAGACACGGGCAGACACGACGGAGAGTCCAGAGATGGGCAGACAGAGCGGAGAGAGTCCAGAGCGTGGCCAGACAGGGCAAAGAGAGCCTAGAGAGTGGCCAGACAGGGAGAAGAGAGTCGAGAGAGTGGCCAGACAGGGCGGAGGGAGTCCAGAGACTGGCCAGACATCGCAAAGAGAGTCCAGACAGTGGCCAGACAGCGCAAAGAGAGTCCAGAGAGTGTCCAGACAGGGCAAAGAGAGTAGAGGGAGTAGCCAGACAGGGCAAAGAGAGGCCAGACAAGGCAAAGAGAGCCCAGAGAGTGGTCAGACAGGGCAAAGAGAGATGAGAGAGTGGCCAGACAGGGCAAAGAGAGTCCAGAGAGTGGTCAGACAGGGCAAAGAGAGTCCAGAGAGTGGCCAGACAGGGCAAAGAGAGGCCAGACAGGGCAAAGAGAGCCCAGAGAGTGGCCAGACAGGGCAAAGAGAGCCAGAGAGTGGTGAGACAGGGCGGTGGGAGTCCAGAGACTGGCCAGACATCGCAAAGAGAGTCAAGACAGTGGCCAGACAGGGCGAAGAGAGTCCAGAGAGTGGCCAGGCAAGGCGAATAGAGTCCAGAGAGTGGCCAGACAGCGCAAAGAGAGTACAGAGAGTGGCCAGACAGGGCAAAGAGAGTAGAGGGAGTGGCTAGGCAGGGTGAAGAGAGTGGCCAGACAGGATGAAGAGAGTAGCCAGACATGGAAAAGAGAGTCCTCAGAGTGGCCAGACAGGGCAAAGAGAGTCCAGAGAGTGGCCAGACAGGGCAAAGAGAGTCCAGAGAGTGGCCTGACAGGGACAAGAGTCCAGAGAGTGGCCAGACAGGACGGAGGGAGTCCAGAGACTGGCCAGACATCGCAAAGAGAGTCCAGACAGTGGCCAGACATGGAAAAGAGAGTCCTCAGAGTGGCCAGACAGGGCAAAGAGAGTCCTCAGAGTGGCGAGACAGGGCAAAGAGAGTCCACAGAGTGGCCAGACAGGGCAAAGAGAGTCCAGAGAGTGGCCAGACAGGGCAAAGTGAGTCGAGAGAGTGGCCAGACAGGGCAAAGAGAGTCCAGAGAGTGGCCAGACAGTGCAAAGAGACCTAGAGAGTGGCCACACAGGGCAAAGAGAGCCCAGAGAGTGGCCAGACAGGGTGGAGAGAGTCCCGAGAGTGGCCAGACAGGGTGGAGAGAATCCAGAGAGTGGCCAGACGGGGCCAAGAGAGCCCCGAGATGGGCAGAGAGGTTGGAGAGAGTCCCGAGAGCAGGCAGACAGGACGGAGAGAGTCCAGAGATGGGCAGACAGGGCTGAGAGTGTCCCGAGAGCGGCCACACAGACACGGGCAGACACGACGGAGAGTCCAGAGATGGGCAGACAGAGCGGAGAGAGTCCAGAGCGTGGCCAGACAGGGCAAAGAGAGCCTAGAGAGTGGCCAGACAGGTAAAATAGAGTACAGAGAGTGGCCAGACAGGGCAAAGAGAGTAGAGGGAGTGGCTAGGCAGGGTGAAGAGAGTGGCCAGACATGGAAAAGAGAGTCCTCAGAGTGGCCAGACAGGGCAAAGAGAGTCCAGAGAGTGGCCTGACAGGGACAAGAGTCCAGAGAGTGGCCAGACAGGGCAGGGAGTGGGCAGACAGGGCAAAGAGAGCTGAGAGAGTGGCCAGACAGGGCAAAGAGAGTCCAGAGAGTGGTCAGACAGGGCAAAGAGAGTCCTCAGAGTGGCCAGACATGGCAAAGAGAGGCCAGACATGGCAAAGAGAGCACAGAGAGTGGCCAGACAGGGCAAAGAGAGTCCAGAGAGTGGTCAGACAGGGCAAAGAGAGTCCTCAGAGTGGCCAGACATGGCAAAGAGAGGCCAGACATGGCAAAGAGAGCCCAGAGAGTGGCCAGACAGCGCAAAGAGAGTCCAGAGAGTTTCCAGGCAGGGCAAAGAGAGTAGAGGGAGAAGCCAGACAGGGCAAAGAGAGGCCAGACAAGGCAAAGAGAGCCCAGAGAGTGGTCAGACAGGGCAAAGAGAGATGAGAGAGTGGCCAGACAGGGCAAAGAGAGTACAGAGAGTGGTCAGACAGGGCAAAGAGAGTCCAGAGAGTGGCCAGACAGGGCAAAGAGAGTCCAGGGAGTGGCCAGACAGGGCAAAGAGAGCCAGAGAGTGGCCAGACAGGGCAAAGAGAGTGGCCAGACAGGGCAGAGGGCATCCAGAGAGTGGCCAGGTTGGGCAAAGGGAGTTCAGAGAGTGGACAGACAGGGCAAAGAGAGTCCAGAAAGTGGCCAGACAAGGCAAAGAGAGTAGAGGGAGTGGCCAGACAGGGCAAAGAGAGTCCAGACAGCGCAAAGAGAGTCCAGAGACTGGCCAGACATCGCAAAGAGAGTCCAGACAGTGGCCAGACAGCGCAAAGAGAGTCCAGAGAGTGTCCAGACAGGGCAAAGAGAGTAGAGGGAGTAGCCAGACAGGGCAAAGAGAGGCCAGACAAGGCAAAGAGAGCCCAAAGAGTGGTCAGACAGGGCAAAGAGAGAGCAGAGAGTGGCCAGACAGGGCAAAGAGAGTCCAGAGAGTGGCCAGACAGGGCAAAGAGAGGCCAGACAGGGCAAAGAGAGCCCAGAGAGTGGTCAAACAGGGCAAAGAGAGTCAAAAGAGTGGCCAGACAGGGCAAAGAGAGTCCAGAGAGTGGCCAGACAGGGCAAAGAGAGCCAGAGAGTGGCGAGACAGGGCGGTGGGAGTCCAGAGGCTGGCCAGACATCGCAAAGGGAGTCAATACAGTGGCCAGACAGGGCGAAGAGAGTCCAGAGAGTGGCCAGGCAAGGCGAATAGAGTCCAGAGAGTGGCAAGACAGTGCAAAGAGAGTACAGAGAGTGGCCAGACAGGGCAAAGAGAGTAGAGGGAGTGGCTAGGCAGGGTGAAGAGAGTGGCCAGACAGGATGAAGAGAGTAGCCAGACATGGAAAAGAGAGTCCTCAGAGTGGCCAGACAGGGCAAAGAGAGTCCAGAGAGTGGCCAGACAGGGCAAAGAGAGTCCAGAGAGTGGCCTGACAGGGACAAGAGTCCAGAGAGTGGCCAGACAGGACGGAGGGAGTCCAGAGACTGGCCAGACATCGCAAAGAGAGTCCAGACAGTGGCCAGACAGGGCGAAGAGAGTCCAGATAGTGGCCAGGCAGGGTGAATAGAGTCCAGAGAGTGGCCAGACAGCGCAAAGAGAGTCCAGAGAGTGGCCAGACAGGGCAAAGAGAGGAGAGGGAGTGGCCAGACAGGGTGAAGAGAGTGGCCAGACATGGAAAAGAGAGTCCTCAGAGTGGCCAGACAGTACAAAGAGAGTCCTCAGAGTGGCGAGACAGGGCAAAGAGAGTCCACAGAGTGGCCAGACAGGGCAAAGAGAGTCCAGAGAGTGGCCAGACAGGGCAAAGTGAGTCGAGAGAGTGGCCAGACAGGGCAAAGAGAGTCCAGAGAGTGGCCAGACAGTGCAAAGAGACCTAGAGAGTGGCCACACAGGGCAAAGAGAGCCCAGAGAGTGGCCAGACAGGGCAAAGAGAGTCCAGAGAGTGGCCTGACAGGGACAAGAGTCCAGAGAGTGGCCAGACAGGACGGAGGGAGTCCAGAGACTGGCCAGACATCGCAAAGAGAGTCCAGACAGTGGCCAGACAGGGCGAAGAGAGTCCAGATAGTGGCCAGGCAGGGTGAATAGAGTCCAGAGAGTGGCCAGACAGCGCAAAGAGAGTCCAGAGAGTGGCCAGACAGGGCAAAGAGAGTAGAGGGAGTGGCCAGACAGGGTGAAGAGAGTGGCCAGACATGGAAAAGAGAGTCCTCAGAGTGGCCAGACAGGGCAAAGAGAGTCCTCAGAGTGGCGAGACAGGGCAAAGAGAGTCCACAGAGTGGCCAGACAGGGCAAAGAGAGTCCAGAGAGTGGCCAGACAGGGCAAAGTGAGTCGAGAGAGTGGCCAGACAGGGCAAAGAGAGTCCAGAGAGTGGCCAGACAGTGCAAAGAGACCTAGAGAGTGGCCACACAGGGCAAAGAGAGCCCAGAGAGTGGCCAGACAGGGTGGCGAGAGTCCCGAGAGTGGCCAGACAGGGTGGAGAGAATCCAGAGAGTGGCCAGACGGGGCCAAGAGAGCCCCGAGATGGGCAGAGAGGTTGGAGAGAGTCCCGAGAGCAGGCAGACAGGACGGAGAGAGTCCAGAGATGGGCAGACAGGGCTGAGAGTGTCCCGAGAGCGGCCACACAGACACGGGCAGACACGACGGAGAGTCCAGAGATGGGCAGACAGAGCGGAGAGAGTCCAGAGCGTGGCCAGACAGGGCAAAGAGAGCCTAGAGAGTGGCCAGACAGGGCAAAGAGAGTCCAGAGAGTGGCCAGACAGGGCAAAGAGAGTAGAGGGAGTGGCTAGGCAGGGTGAAGAGAGTGGCCAGACAGGATGAAGAGAGTGGCCAGACATGGAAAAGAGAGTCCTCAGAGTGGCCAGACAGGGCAAAGAGAGTCCAGAGAGTGGCCTGACAGGGACAAGAGTCCAGAGCGTGGCCAGACAGGGCAAAGAGAGCCTAGAGTGTGGCCAGACAGGGCAAAGAGAGCCCAGAGAGTGGCCAGACAGGGCAAAGAGAGTCGAGAGAGTGGCCAGACAGGGCGGAGGGAGTCCAGAGACTGGCCAGACATCGCAAAGAGAGTCCAGACAGTGGCCAGACAGGGCGAAGAGAGTCCAGAGAGTGGCCAGGCAAGGCAAATAGAGTCCAGAGAGTGGCCAGACAGCGCAAAGAGTGTACAGAGAGTGGCCAGACAGGGCAAAGAGAGTAGAGGGAGTGGCTAGGCAGGGTGAAGAGAGTGGCCAGACAGGATGAAGAGACTGGCCAGACATGGAAAAGAGAGTCCTCAGAGTGGCCAGACAGGGCAAAGAGAGTCCAGAGAGTGGCCTGACAGGGACAAGAGTCCAGAGAGTGGCCAGACAGGGCAGGGAGTGGGCAGACAGGGCAAAGAGAGCTGAGAGAGTGGCCAGACAGGGCAAAGAGAGTCCAGAGAGTGGTCAGACAGGGCAAAGAGAGTCCTCAGAGTGGCCAGACATGGCAAAGAGAGGCCAGACATGGCAAAGAGAGCCCAGAGAGTGGCCAGACAGGGCAAAGAGAGTCCAGAGAGTGGTCAGACAGGGCAAAGAGAGTCCTCAGAGTGGTCATACAGGGCAAAGAGAGTCCTCAGAGTGGCCAGACATGGCAAAGAGAGGCCAGACATGGCAAAGAGAGCCCAGAGAGTGGCCAGACAGCGCAAAGAGAGTCCAGAGAGTGGTCATACAGGGCAAAGAGCGTCCTCAGAGTGGCCAGACATGGCAAAGAGAGGCCAGACATGGCAAAGAGAGCCCAGAGAGTGGCCAGACAGCGCAAAGAGAGTCCAGAGAGTGTCCAGGCAGGGCAAAGAGAGTAGAGGGAGAAGCCAGACAGGGCAAAGAGAGGCCAGACAAGGCAAAGAGAGCCCAGAGAGTGGTCTGACAGGGCAAAGAGAGATGAGAGAGTGGCCAGACAGGGCAAAGAGAGTCCAGAGAGTGGTCAGACAGGGCAAAGAGAGTCCAGAGAGTGGCCAGACAGGGCAAAGAGAGTCCAGGGAGTGGCCAGACAGGGCAAAGAGAGCCAGAGAGTGGCCAGACAGGGCAAAGAGAGTGGCCAGACAGGGCAGAGGGAGTTCAGAGAGTGGACAGACAGGGCAAAGAGAGTCCAGAAAGTGGCCAGACAGGGAAAAGAGAGGAGAGGGAGTGGCCAGACAGGGCAAAGAGAGTCCAGACAGTGGCCAGACAGCGCAAAGAGAGTCCAGAGAGTGGTCAGACAGGGAAAAGAGAGTCTTCAGAGTGGCCAGACAGGGCAAAGAGAGTCGAGAGAGTGGCCAGACAGGGCAAAGAGAGTCCAGAGAGTGGCCAGACAGGGCAAAGAGAGCCCAGGGAGTGGTCAGACAGGGCAAAGAGAATCCAGAGAGTGGCCAGACAGGGCGGAGAGAGTCTCGAGAGTGGCCATACATGGTGGAGAGAGTCCAGAGAGTGGCCAGACGGGGCCAGGAGAGCCCCGAGATGGGCAGACAGGTTGGACAGAGTCCCGAGAGCAGGCAGACAGGACGGAGAGAGTCCAGAGATGGGCAGACAGGGCTGAGAGTGTCCCGAGAGCGGCCACACAGACACGGGCAGACACGACGGAGAGTCCAGAGATGGGAAGACAGAGCGGAGAGAGTCCAGAGCGTGGCCAGACAGGGCAAAGAGAGCCTAGAGAGTGGTCAGACAGGGCAAAGAGAGTACTCAGAGTGGCCAGACAGGGCAAAGAGAGGCCTGACAGGGCAAAGAGAGCCCAGAGAGTGGTCAGACAGGGCAAAGAGAGTCGAGAGAGTGGCCAGACAGGGCAAAGAGAGTCCAGAGAGTGGCCAGACAGGGCGAAGAGAGTCCAGAGAGTGGTCAGACAGGGCAAAGAGAGCCCAGAGAGTGGCCAGACAGGGCGAAGAGAGTCCTCAGAGTGGTCAGACAGGGCGGAGAGTGTCCCGATAGTGGCCAGACGGGGCCAAGAGAGCCCCGAGATGGGCAGACAGGTTGGAGAGAGTCCCGAGAGCAGGCAGACAGGACGGAGAGAGTCCAGAGATGGGCTGACAGGGCTGAGAGTTACCGAGAGCGGCCACACACACACGGGCAGACATGACGGAGAGTCCAGAGATGGGCAGACAGAGCGGAGAGAGTCCAGAGCGTGGCCAGACAGGGCAAAGAGAGCCTAGAGAGTGGCCAGACAGGGCAAAGAGAGTCCAGAGAGTGGCCAGACAGGGCGGAGGGAGTCCAGAGACTGGCCAGACATCGCAAAGAGAGTCCAGACAGTGGCCAGACAGGGCGAAGAGAGTCCAGAGAGTGGCCAGCAAGGCGAATAGAGTCCAGAGAGTGGCCAGACAGCACAAAGAGAGTACAGAGAGTGGTCAGACATGGCAAAGAGAGGCCAGACATGGCTCAGAGACCCCAGAGAGTGGCCAGACAGCGCAAAGAGTGTCCAGAGAGTGTCCAGACAGGGCAAAGAGAGTAGAGGGAGTAGCCAGACAGGGCAAAGAGAGGCCAGACAAGGCAAAGAGAGCCCAGAGAGTGGTCAGACAGGGCAAAGAGAGTAGAGGGAGTAGCCAGACAGGGCAAAGAGAGGCCAGACAGGGCAAAGAGAGCCCAGAGAGTGGTCAGACAGGGCAAAGAGAGTAGAGAGAGTGGCCAGACAGGGCAAAGAGAGTCCAGAGAGTGGCCAGACAGGGCAAAGAGAGCCAGAGAGTGGCCAGACCGGGCAAAGAGAGTGGCCAGACAGGGCAGAGGGCGTCCAGAGAGTGGCCAGGCCGGGCAAAGGGATTCCAGAGAGTGGACAGACAGGGCAAAGAGAGCCCAGAGAGTGGCCAGACAGGGCGAAGAGAGTCCTCAGAGTGGTCAGACAGGGCGAAGATAGTCCTGAGAGTGGCCAGACAGGGCGGAGAGTGTCCCGATAGTGGCCAGACGGGGCCAAGAGAGCCCCGAGATGGGCAGACAGGTTGGAGAGAGTCCCGAGAGCAGGCAGACAGGACGGAGAGAGTCCAGAGATGGGCTGACAGGGCTGAGAGTTACCGAGAGCGGCCACACACACACGGGCAGACATGACGGAGAGTCCAGAGATGGGCAGACAGAGCGGAGAGAGTCCAGAGCGTGGCCAGACAGGGCAAAGAGAGCCTAGAGAGTGGCCAGACAGGGCAAAGAGAGTCCAGAGAGTGGCCAGACAGGGCGGAGGGAGTCCAGAGACTGGCCAGACATCGCAAAGAGAGTCCAGACAGTGGCCAGACAGGGCGAAGAGAGTCCAGAGAGTGGTCAGCAAGGCGAATAGAGTCCAGAGAGTGGCCAGACAGCACAAAGAGAGTACAGAGAGTGGTCAGACATGGCAAAGAGAGGCCAGACATGGCTCAGAGACCCCAGAGAGTGGCCAGACAGCGCAAAGAGTGTCCAGAGAGTGTCCAGACAGGGCAAAGAGAGTAGAGGGAGTAGCCAGACAGGGCAAAGAGAGGCCAGACAAGGCAAAGAGAGCCCAGAGAGTGGTCAGACAGGGCAAAGAGAGTAGAGGGAGTAGCCAGACAGGGCAAAGAGAGGCCAGACAGGGCAAAGAGAGCCCAGAGAGTGGTCAGACAGGGCAAAGAGAGTAGAGAGAGTGGCCAGACAGGGCAAAGAGAGTCCAGAGAGTGGCCAGACAGGGCAAAGAGAGCCAGAGAGTGGCCAGACCGGGCAAAGAGAGTGGCCAGACAGGGCAGAGGGCGTCCAGAGAGTGGCCAGGCAGGGCAAAGGGATTCCAGAGAGTGGACAGACAGGGCAAAGAGAGTCCAGAAAGTGGCCAGACAGGGCAAAGAGAGTAGAGGGAGTGGCCAGACAGGGCAAAGAGAGTCCAGACAGTGGCCAGACAGCGCAAAGAGAGTCCAGAGAGTGGTCAGACAGGGCAAAGAGAGTCGAGAGAGTGGCCAGACAGGGCAAAGAGAGTCGAGAGAGTGGCCAGACAGGGCAAAGAGAGTCCAGAGAGTGGCCAGACAGGGCAAAGAGAGCCCAGAGAGTGGTCAGACAGGGCAAAGAGAGACCAGAGAGTGGCCAGACAGGGCTAAGAGAGCCCAGAGAGTGGTCAGACAGGGCAAAGAGAGTCCAGAGAGTGGCCAGACAGGGTGGAGAGAGTCCCGAGAGTGGCCAGACAGGGCGGAGAGAGTCCCATGAGTGGCCAGACAGGGTGGAGAGAGTCCCGAGAGTGGCCAGACAGGGTGGAGAGAGTCCAGAGAGTGGCCAGACCGGGTGGAGAGTGTCCCGAGAGTGGGCATACATGGTGGAGAGAGTCCAGAGAGTGGCCAGACGGGGCCAAGAGACCCCCGAGATGGGCATACAGGTTGGAGAGAGTCCCGAGAGCAGGCAGACAGGACGGAGAGAGTCCAGAGATGGGCAGACAGGGTTGAGAGTGTCCCGAGAGCGGCCACACAGACACGGGCAGACATGACGGAGAGTCCAGAGATGGGCAGACAGAGCGGAGAGAGTCCAGAGCGTGGCCAGACAGGGCAAAGAGAGCCTAGAGAGTGGCCAGACAGGGCAAAGAGAGCCCAGAGAGTGGTCAGACAGGGCAAAGAGAGTCCTCAGAGAGGCCAGACAGGGCAAAGAGAGGCCAGACAGGGCAAAGAGAGCCCAGAGAGTGGTCAGACAGGGCAAAGAGAGTCGAGAGAGTGGCCAGACAGGGCGGAGGGAGTCCAGAGACTGGCCAGACATCGCAAAGAGAGTCCAGACAGTGGCCAGACAGCGCAAAGAGAGTCCAGAGAGTGTCCAGACAGGGCAAAGAGAATAGAGGGAGTAGCCAGACAGGGCAAAGAGAGCCCAGAGAGTGGTCAGACACGGCAAAGAGAGATGAGAGAGTGGCCAGACAGGGCAAAGAGAGTCCAGAGAGTGGTCAGACAGGGCAAAGAGAGTCCAGAGAGTGGTCAGACAGCGCAAAGAGAGTCCAGAGAGTGTCCAGACAGGGCAAAGAGAATAGAGGGAGTAGCCAGACAGGGCAAAGAGAGCCCAGAGAGTGGTCAGACACGGCAAAGAGAGGCCAGACAGGGCAAAGAGAGTCCAGAGAGTGGTCAGACAGGGCAAAGAGAGTCCAGAGAGTGGCCAGACAGGGCAAAGAGAGGCCAGACAGGGCAAAGAGAGTCCAGAGAGTGGCCAGACAGGGCAAAGAGAGGCCAGACAGGGCAAAGAGAGTCCAGAGAGTGGTCAGACAGGGCAAAGAGAGCCCAGAGAGTGGTCAGACAGGGCAAAGAGAGTCCAAAGAGTGGCCAGACAGGGCAAAGAGAGCCAGAGAGTGGTCAGACAGGGCAAAGAGAGTCCAAAGAGTGGCCAGACAGGGCAAAGAGAGGCCAGACAGGGCAAAGAGAGCCCAGAGAGTGGTCAGACAGGGCAAAGAGAGTCCAAAGAGTGGCCAGACAGGGCAAAGAGAGTCCAGAGAGTGGCCAGACAGGGCAAAGAGAGCCAGAGAGAGGCCAGAGAGGGCGGAGGGAGTCCAGAGACTGGCCGGACATCGCAAAGAGAGTCAGACAGTGGCCAGACAGGGCGAAGAGAGTCCAGAGAGTGGCCAGGCAAGGCGAATAGAGTCCAGAGAGTGGCCAGACAGCGCAAAGAGAGTACAGAGAGTGGCCAGACAGGGCAAAGAGAGTAGAGGGAATGGCTAGGCAGGGTGAAGAGAGTGGCCAGACAGGATGAAGAGAGTGGCCAGACATGTAAAAGAGAGTCCTCAGAGTGGCCAGACAGGGCAAAGAGAGTCCAGAGAGTGGCCAGACAGGGCAAAGAGAGCCAGAGAGTGGCCAGAGAGGGCGGAGGGAGTCCAGAGACTGGCCGGACATCGCAAAGAGAGTCAGACAGTGGCCAGACAGGGCGAAGAGAGTCCAGAGAGTGGCCAGGCAAGGCGAATAGAGTCCAGAGAGTGGCCAGACAGCGCAAAGAGAGTACAGAGAGTGGCCAGACAGGGCAAAGAGAGTAGAGGGAATGGCTAGGCAGGGTGAAGAGAGTGGCCAGACAGGATGAAGAGAGTGGCCAGACATGTAAAAGAGAGTCCTCAGAGTGGCCAGACAGGGCAAAGAGAGTCCAGAGAGTGGCCAGACAGGGCAAAGAGAGTCCAGCGAGTGGCCTGACAGGGACAAGAGTCCAGAGAGTGGCCAGACAGGGCAAAGAGAGTCGCGAGAGTGGCCAGACAGGACGGAGGGAGTCCAGAGACTGGCCAGACATCGCAAAGAGAGTCCAGACAGTGGCCAGACAGGGCGAAGAGAGTCCAGATAGTGGCCAGGCAGGGCGAATAGAGTCCAGAGAGTGGCCAGACAGCGCAAAGAGAGTCCAGAGAGTGGCCAGAGAGGGCAAAGAGAGTAGAGTGAGTGGCCAGACAGGGTGAAGAGAGTGGCGAGACAGGGCAAAGAGAGTCCACAGAGTGGCCAGACAGGGCAAAGTGAGTCGAGAGAGCGGCCAGACAGGGCAAAGAGAGTCGAGAGAGTGGCCAGACAGGGCAAAGAGAGTCCAGAGAGTGGCCAGACAGGGCAAAGAGAGTCCAGAGAGTGGCCAGACAGGGCAAAGAGAGTCCAGAGAGCGGCCAGACAGGGCAAAGAGAGTCCAGAGAGCGGCCAGACAGGGCAAAGAGAGTCCAGAGAGTGGCCAGACAGGGCAAAGAGAGTCCAGAGAGTGGCCAGACAGGGCAAAGCGTGTCCAGAGAGCGGCCAGACAGGGCGAAGAGAGCCCAGAGAGTGGTCAGACAGGGCAAAGAGAGGACAGACAAGGCAAAAAGAGCCCAGAGAGGGACCAGACAGGGCAAAGAGAGTCCTCAGAGTGGCCAGACAGGGCAAAGAGAGTCCTCAGAGTGGCCAGACAGGGCGAAGAGAGAGCAGAGAGTGGCCAGACAGGGCAAAGACAGGCCAGACAAGGCAAAGAGAGCCCAGAGAGTGGCCAGACAGGGCAAAGAGAGTCCAGAGAGTGACCAGACTGGGCAAAGAAAGTCCTCAGAGTGGTGAGACAGGGCAAAGAGAGATCCAGAGAGTGGTTAGGCAGGGCAAACAGAGTCGAGAGAGTGGCTAGACAGGGCAAAGAGAGTCCAGAGAGTGGCCAGACAGGGCAAAGCGAGTCGGGAGAGTGGCTAGACAGGGCAAAGAGAGTCCAGAGAGTGGCCAGACAGGGCGAAGAGAGTCCAAAGAGTGGCCCGACAGGGCAAAGAGAGTCCAAAGAGTGGCCAGGCAGGGCGAAGAGAGTCCAGAGAGTGGCCAGACAGGGCAAACAGAGTCCACAGAGTGGCCAGACAGGGCAAAGTGAGTCGAGAGAGTGGCCAGACAGGGCAAAGAGAGTCCAGAGAGTGGCCAGACAGGGCAAAGAGAGCTAGAGAGTGGCCACACAGGGCAAAGAGAGCCCAGAGAGTGGCCAGACAGGGTGGAGAGAGTCCTCAGAGTGGCCAGACAGGGCGGAGAGAGTCCCGAGAGTGGCCAGACAGGGTGGAGAGAGTCCCGAGAGTGGCCAGACAGGGTGGAGAGAATCCAGAGAGTGGCCAGACAGGGAGAAGAGAGTCGAGAGTGGCCAGACAGGGCGGAGGGAGTCCAGAGACTGGCCAGACAGACTGTGTGGCCAAGAGAGCCCCGAGATGGGCAGACAGGTTGGGGAGAGTCCCGAGAGCAGGCAGACAGGACGGAGAGAGTCCAGAGATGGGCAGACAGGGCTGAGAGTGTCCCGAGAGCGGCCACACAGACACGGGCAGACACGACGGAGAGTCCAGAGATGGGCAGACAGAGCGGAGAGAGTCCAGAGAGTGGCCAGACAGGGCAAAGAGAGCCTAGAGAGTGGCCAGACAGGGAGAAGAGAGTCGAGAGAGTGGCCAGACAGGGCGGAGGGAGTCCAGAGACTGGCCAGACATCGCAAAGAGAGTCCAGACAGTGGCCAGACAGCGCAAAGAGAGTCCAGAGAGTGTCCAGACAGGGCAAAGAGAGTAGAGGGAGTAGCCAGACAGGGCAAAGAGAGGCCAGACAAGGCAAAGAGAGCCCAGAGAGTGGTCAGACAGGGCAAAGAGAGATGAGAGAGTGGCCAGACAGGGCAAAGAGAGTCCAGAGAGTGGTCAGACAGGGCAAAGAGAGTCCAGAGAGTGGCCAGACAGGGCAAAGAGAGGCCAGACAGGGCAAAGAGAGCCCAGAGAGTGGCCAGACAGGGCAAAGAGAGCCAGAGAGTGGTGAGACAGGGCGGTGGGAGTCCAGAGACTGGCCAGACATCGCAAAGAGAGTCAAGACAGTGGCCAGACAGGGCGAAGAGAGTCCAGAGAGTGGCCAGGCAAGGCGAATAGAGTCCAGAGAGTGGCCAGACAGCGCAAAGAGAGTACAGAGAGTGGCAAGACAGGGCAAAGAGAGTAGAGGGAGTGGCTAGGCAGGGTGAAGAGAGTGGCCAGACAGGATGAAGAGAGTAGCCAGACATGGAAAAGAGAGTCCTCAGAGTGGCCAGACAGGGCAAAGAGAGTCCAGAGAGTGGCCAGACAGGGCAAAGAGAGTCCAGAGAGTGGCCTGACAGGGACAAGAGTCCAGAGAGTGGCCAGACAGGACGGAGGGAGTCCAGAGACTGGCCAGACATCGCAAAGAGAGTCCAGACAGTGGCCAGACAGGGCGAAGAGAGTCCAGAGAGTGGCCAGACAGCGCAAAGAGAGTCCAGAGAGTGGCCAGACAGGGCAAAGAGGGTAGAGGGAGTGGCCAGACAGGGTGAAGAGAGTGGCCAGACATGGAAAAGAGAGTCCTCAGAGTGGCCAGACAGGGCAAAGAGAGTCCTCAGAGTGGCGAGACAGGGCAAAGAGAGTCCACAGAGTGGCCAGACAGGGCAAAGAGAGTCCAGAGAGTGGCCAGACAGGGCAAAGTGAGTCGAGAGAGTGGCCAGACAGGGCAAAGAGAGTCCAGAGAGTGGCCAGACAGTGCAAAGAGACCTAGAGAGTGGCCACACAGGGCAAAGAGAGCCCAGAGAGTGGCCAGACAGGGTGGAGAGAGTCCCGAGAGTGGCCAGACAGGGTGGAGAGAATCCAGAGAGTGGCCAGACGGGGCCAAGAGAGCCCCGAGATGGGCAGAGAGGTTGGAGAGAGTCCCGAGAGCAGGCAGACAGGACGGAGAGAGTCCAGAGATGGGCAGACAGGGCTGAGAGTGTCCCGAGAGCGGCCACACAGACACGGGCAGACACGACGGAGAGTCCAGAGATGGGCAGACAGAGCGGAGAGAGTCCAGAGCGTGGCCAGACAGGGCAAAGAGAGCCTAGAGAGTGGCCAGACAGGGCAAAGAGAGTCCAGAGAGTGGCCAGACAGGGCAAAGAGAGTAGAGGGAGTGGCTAGGCAGGGTGAAGAGAGTGGCCAGACAGGATGAAGAGAGTGGCCAGACATGGAAAAGAGAGTCCTCAGAGTGGCCAGACAGGGCAAAGAGAGTCCAGAGAGTGGCCTGACAGGGACAAGAGTCCAGAGAGTGGCCAGACAGGGCAGGGAGTGGGCAGACAGGGCAAAGAGAGCTGAGAGAGTGGCCAGACAGGGCAAAGAGAGTCCAGAGAGTGGTCAGACAGGGCAAAGAGAGTCCTCAGAGTGGCCAGACATGGCAAAGAGAGGCCAGACATGGCAAAGAGAGCACAGAGAGTGGCCAGACAGGGCAAAGAGAGTCCAGAGAGTGGCCAGACAGGGCAAAGAGAGTCCAGAGAGTGGTCAGACATGGCAAAGAGAGCCCAGAGAGTGGCCAGACAGCGCAAAGAGAGTCCAGAGAGTGGTCAGACAGGGCAAAGAGAGTCCTCAGAGTGGCCAGACATGGCAAAGAGAGGCCAGACATGGCAAAGAGAGCCCAGAGAGTGGCCAGACAGCGCAAAGAGAGTCCAGAGAGTGTCCAGGCAGGGCAAAGAGAGTAGAGGGAGAAGCCAGACAGGGCAAAGAGAGGCCAGACAAGGCAAAGAGAGCCCAGAGAGTGGTCAGACAGGGCAAAGAGAGATGAGAGAGTGGCCAGACAGGGCAAAGAGAGTCCAGAGAGTGGTCAGACAGGGCAAAGAGAGTCCAGAGAGTGGCCAGACAGGGCAAAGAGAGTCCAGGGAGTGGCCAGACAGGGCAAAGAGAGCCAGAGAGTGGCCAGACAGGGCAAAGAGAGTGGCCAGACAGGGCAGAGGGCATCCAGAGAGTGGCCAGGTTGGGCAAAGGGAGTTCAGAGAGTGGACAGACAGGGCAAAGAGAGTCCAGAAAGTGGCCAGACAAGGCAAAGAGAGTAGAGGGAGTGGCCAGACAGGGCAAAGAGAGTCCAGACAGCGCTAAGAGAGTCCAGAGACTGGCCAGACATCGCAAAGAGAGTCCAGACAGTGGCCAGACAGCGCAAAGAGAGTCCAGAGAGTGTCCAGACAGGGCAAAGAGAGTAGAGGGAGTAGCCAGACAGGGCAAAGAGAGGCCAGACAAGGCAAAGAGAGCCCAAAGAGTGGTCAGACAGGGCAAAGAGAGAGCAGAGAGTGGCCAGACAGGGCAAAGAGAGTCCAGAGAGTGGCCAGACAGGGCAAAGAGAGGCCAGACAGGGCAAAGAGAGCCCAGAGAGTGGCCAAACAGGGCAAAGAGAGTCAAAAGAGTGGCCAGACAGGGCAAAGAGAGTCCAGAGAGTGGCCAGACAGGGCAAAGAGAGCCAGAGAGTGGCGAGACAGGGCGGTGGGAGTCCAGAGGCTGGCCAGACATCGCAAAGGGAGTCAAGACAGTGGCCAGACAGGGCGAAGAGAGTCCAGAGAGTGGCCAGGCAAGGCGAATAGAGTCCAGAGAGTGGCAAGACAGTGCAAAGAGAGTACAGAGAGTGGCCAGACAGGGCAAAGAGAGTAGAGGGAGTGGCTAGGCAGGGTGAAGAGAGTGGCCAGACAGGATGAAGAGAGTAGCCAGACATGGAAAAGAGAGTCCTCAGAGTGGCCAGTCAGGGCAAAGAGAGTCCAAAGAGTGGCCAGACAGGGCAAAGAGAGTCCAGAGAGTGGCCTGACAGGGACAAGAGTCCAGAGAGTGGCCAGACAGGACGGAGGGAGTCCAGAGACTGGCCAGACATCGCAAAGAGAGTCCAGACAGTGGCCAGACAGGGCGAAGAGAGTCCAGATAGTGGCCAGGCAGGGTGAATAGAGTCCAGAGAGTGGCCAGACAGCGCAAAGAGAGTCCAGAGAGTGGCCAGACAGGGCAAAGAGAGTCCAGAGAGTGACCAGACTGGGCAAAGAGAGTCCTCAGAGTGGTGAGACAGGTTAAAGAGACTCCTCAGAGTGACCAGACAGGGCAAAGAGAGTCCTCAGAGTGGCCAGACAGGGCAAAGAGAGTCCAGAGAGTGGCCAGACAGGGCAAAGAGAGTCCAGAGAGCGGCCAGACAGGGCGAAGAGAGCCCAGAGAGTGGTCAGACAGGGCAAAGAGAGTCCAGAGAGTGGCCAGACAGGGCAAAGAGAGTCCAGAGAGTGGCCAGACAGGGCAAAGAGAGTCCAGAGAGCGGCCAGACAGGGCAAAGAGAGTCCAGAGAGCGGCCAGACAGGGCAAAGAGAGTCCAGAGAGTGGCCAGACAGGGCAAAGAGAGTCCAGAGAGTGGCCAGACAGGGCAAAGAGAGTCCAGAGGCCGGCCAGACAGGGCGAAGAGAGCCCAGAGAGTGGTCAGACAGGGCAAAGAGAGGACAGACAAGGCAAAAAGAGCCCAGAGAGGGACCAGACAGGGCAAAGAGAGTCCTCAGAGTGGCCAGACAGGGCAAAGAGAGTCCTCAGAGTGGCCAGACAGGGCGAAGAGAGAGCAGAGAGTGGCCAGACAGGGCAAAGACAGGCCAGACAAGGCAAAGAGAGCCCAGAGAGTGGCCAGACAGGGCAAAGAGAGTCCAGAGAGTGACCAGACTGGGCAAAGAGAGTCCTCAGAGTGGTGAGACAGGGCAAAGAGAGATCCAGAGAGTGGTTAGGCAGGGCAAACAGAGTCGAGAGAGTGGCTAGACAGGGCAAAGAGAGTCCAGAGAGTGGCCAGACAGGGCAAAGCGAGTCGGGAGAGTGGCTAGACAGGGCAAAGAGAGTCCAGAGAGTGGCCAGACAGGGCGAAGAGAGTCCAAAGAGTGGCCCGACAGGGCAAAGAGAGTCCAAAGAGTGGCCAGGCAGGGCGAAGAGAGTCCAGAGAGTGGCCAGACAGGGCAAACAGAGTCCACAGAGTGGCCAGACAGGGCAAAGTGAGTCGAGAGAGTGGCCAGACAGGGCAAAGAGAGTCCAGAGAGTGGCCAGACAGGGCAAAGAGAGCTAGAGAGTGGCCACACAGGGCAAAGAGAGCCCAGAGAGTGGCCAGACAGGGTGGAGAGAGTCCTCAGAGTGGCCAGACAGGGCGGAGAGAGTCCCGAGAGTGGCCAGACAGGGTGGAGAGAGTCCCGAGAGTGGCCAGACAGGGTGGAGAGAATCCAGAGAGTGGCCAGACAGGGAGAAGAGAGTCGAGAGTGGCCAGACAGGGCGGAGGGAGTCCAGAGACTGGCCAGACAGACTGTGTGGCCAAGAGAGCCCCGAGATGGGCAGACAGGTTGGGGAGAGTCCCGAGAGCAGGCAGACAGGACGGAGAGAGTCCAGAGATGGGCAGACAGGGCTGAGAGTGTCCCGAGAGCGGCCACACAGACACGGGCAGACACGACGGAGAGTCCAGAGATGGGCAGACAGAGCGGAGAGAGTCCAGAGCGTGGCCAGACAGGGCAAAGAGAGCCTAGAGAGTGGCCAGACAGGGCAAAGAGAGCCTAGAGAGTGGCCAGACAGGGAGAAGAGAGTCGAGAGAGTGGCCAGACAGGGCAGAGGGAGTCCAGAGACTGGCCAGACATCGCAAAGAGAGTCCAGACAGTGGCCAGACAGCGCAAAGAGAGTCCAGAGAGTGTCCAGACAGGGCAAAGAGAGTAGAGGGAGTAGCCAGACAGGGCAAAGAGAGGCCAGACAAGGCAAAGAGAGCCCAGAGAGTGGTCAGACAGGGCAAAGAGAGATGAGAGAGTGGCCAGACAGGGCAAAGAGAGTCCAGAGAGTGGCCAGACAGGGCAAAGAGAGGCCAGAGAGTGGCCAGACAGGGCAAAGAGAGGCCAGACAGGGCAAAGAGAGCCCAGAGAGTGGCCAGACAGGGCAAAGAGAGCCAGAGAGTGGTGAGACAGGGCGGTGGGAGTCCAGAGACTGGCCAGACATCGCAAAGAGAGTCAAGACAGTGGCCAGACAGGGCGAAGAGAGTCCAGAGAGTGGCCAGGCAAGGCGAATAGAGTCCAGAGAGTGGCCAGACAGCGCAAAGAGAGTACAGAGAGTGGCCAGACAGGGCAAAGAGAGTAGAGGGAGTGGCTAGGCAGGGTGAAGAGAGTGGCCAGACAGGATGAAGAGAGTAGCCAGACATGGAAAAGAGAGTCCTCAGAGTGGCCAGACAGGGCAAAGAGAGTCCAGAGAGTGGCCTGACAGGGACAAGAGTCCAGAGAGTGGCCAGACAGGACGGAGGGAGTCCAGAGACTGGCCAGACATCGCAAAGAGAGTCCAGACAGTGGCCAGACAGGGCGAAGAGAGTCCAGAGAGTGGCCAGACAGCGCAAAGAGAGTCCAGAGAGTGGCCAGACAGGGCAAAGAGAGTAGAGGGAGTGGCCAGACAGGGTGAAGAGAGTGGTCAGACATGGAAAAGAGAGTCCTCAGAGTGGCCAGACAGGGCAAAGAGAGTCCTCAGAGTGGCGAGACAGGGCAAAGAGAGTCCACAGAGTGGCCAGACAGGGCAAAGAGAGTCCAGAGAGTGGCCAGACAGGGCAAAGTGAGTCGAGAGAGTGGCCAGACAGGGCAAAGAGAGTCCAGAGAGTGGCCAGACAGCGCAAAGAGACCTAGAGAGTGGCCACACAGGGCAAAGAGAGCCCAGAGAGTGGCCAGACAGGGTGGAGAGAGTCCCGAGAGTGGCCAGACAGGGTGGAGAGAATCCAGAGAGTGGCCAGACGGGGCCAAGAGAGCCCCGAGATGGGCAGAGAGGTTGGAGAGAGTCCCCAGAGCAGGCAGACAGGACGGAGAGAGTCCAGAGATGGGCAGACAGGGCTGAGAGTGTCCCGAGAGCGGCCACACAGACACGGGCAGACACGACGGAGAGTCCAGAGATGGGCAGACAGAGCGGAGAGAGTCCAGAGCGTGGCCAGACAGGGCAAAGAGAGCCTAGAGAGTGGCCAGACAGGGCAAAGAGAGTCCAGAGAGTGGCCAGACAGGGCAAAGAGAGTAGAGGGAGTGGCTAGGCAGGGTGAAGAGAGTGGCCAGACAGGATGAAGAGAGTGGCCAGACATGGAAAAGAGAGTCCTCAGAGTGGCCAGACAGGGCAAAGAGAGTCCAGAGAGTGGCCTGACAGGGACAAGAGTCCAGAGAGTGGCCAGACAGGGCAGGGAGTGGGCAGACAGGGCAAAGAGAGCTGAGAGAGTGGCCAGACAGGGCAAAGAGAGTCCAGAGAGTGGTCAGACAGGGCAAAGAGAGTCCTCAGAGTGGCCAGACAGTGCAAAGAGACCTAGAGAGTGGCCACACAGGGCAAAGAGAGCCCAGAGAGTGGCCAGACAGGGTGGAGAGAGTCCCGAGAGTGGCCAGACAGGGTGGAGAGAATCCAGAGAGTGGCAGACGGGGCCAAGAGAGCCCCGAGATGGGCAGAGAGGTTGGAGAGAGCCCCGAGAGCAGGCAGACAGGACGGAGAGAGTCCAGAGATGGGCAGACAGGGCTGAGAGTGTCCCGAGAGCGGCCACACAGACACGGGCAGACACGACGGAGAGTCCAGAGATGGGCAGACAGAGCGGAGAGAGTCCAGAGCGTGGCCAGACAGGGCAAAGAGAGCCTAGAGAGTGGCCAGACAGGGCAAAGAGAGTCCAGAGAGTGGCCAGACAGGGCAAAGAGAGTAGAGGGAGTGGCTAGGCAGGGTGAAGAGAGTGGCCAGACAGGATGAAGAGAGTGGCCAGACATGGAAAAGAGAGTCCTCAGAGTGGCCAGACAGGGCAAAGAGAGTCCAGAGAGTGGCCTGACAGGGACAAGAGTCCAGAGAGTGGCCAGACAGGGCAGGGAGTGGGCAGACAGGGCAAAGAGAGCTGAGAGAGTGGCCAGACAGGGCAAAGAGAGTCCAGAGAGTGGTCAGACAGGGCAAAGAGAGTCCTCAGAGTGGCCAGTCATGGCAAAGAGAGGCCAGAAATGGCAAAGAGAGCACAGAGAGTGGCCAGACAGGGCAAAGAGAGTCCAGAGAGTGGTCAGACAGGGCAAAGAGAGTCCTCAGAGTGGCCAGACATGGCAAAGAGAGGCCAGACATGGCAAAGAGAGCCCAGAGAGTGGCCAGACAGCGCAAAGAGAGTCCAGAGAGTGGTCAGACAGGGCAAAGAGAGTCCTCAGAGTGGCCAGACATGGCAAAGAGAGGCCAGACATGGCAAAGAGAGCCCAGAGAGTGGCCAGACAGCGCAAAGAGAGTCCAGAGAGTGTCCAGGCAGGGCAAAGAGAGTAGAGGGAGAAGCCAGACAGGGCAAAGAGAGGCCAGACAAGGCAAAGAGAGCCCAGAGAGTGGTCAGACAGGGCAAAGAGAGATGAGAGAGTGGCCAGACAGGGCAAAGAGAGTCCAGAGAGTGGTCAGACAGGGCAAAGAGAGTCCAGAGAGTGGCCAGACAGGGCAAAGAGAGTCCAGGGAGTGGCCAGACAGGGCAAAGAGAGCCAGAGAGTGGCCAGACAGGGCAAAGAGAGTGGCCAGACAGGGCAGAGGGCATCCAGAGAGTGGCCAGGTTGGGCAAAGGGAGTTCAGAGAGTGGACAGACAGGGCAAAGAGAGTCCAGAAAGTGGCCAGACAAGGCAAAGAGAGTAGAGGGAGTGGCCAGACAGGGCAAAGAGAGTCCAGACAGCGCAAAGAGAGTCCAGAGACTGGCCAGACATCGCAAAGAGAGTCCAGACAGTGGCCAGACAGCGCAAAGAGAGTCCAGAGAGTGTCCAGACAGGGCAAAGAGAGTAGAGGGAGTAGCCAGACAGGGCAAAGAGAGGCCAGACAAGGCAAAGAGAGCCCAAAGAGTGGTCAGACAGGGCAAAGAGAGAGCAGAGAGTGGCCAGACAGGGCAAAGAGAGTCCAGAGAGTGGCCAGACAGGGCAAAGAGAGGCCAGACAGGGCAAAGAGAGCCCAGAGAGTGGTCAAACAGGGCAAAGAGAGTCAAAAGAGTGGCCAGACAGGGCAAAGAGAGTCCAGAGAGTGGCCAGACAGGGCAAAGAGAGCCAGAGAGTGGCGAGACAGGGCGGTGGGAGTCCAGAGGCTGGCCAGACATCGCAAAGGGAGTCAAGACAGTGGCCAGACAGGGCGAAGAGAGTCCAGAGAGTGGCCAGGCAAGGCGAATAGAGTCCAGAGAGTGGCAAGACAGTGCAAAGAGAGTACAGAGAGTGGCCAGACAGGGCAAAGAGAGTAGAGGGAGTGGCTAGGCAGGGTGAAGAGAGTGGCCAGACAGGATGAAGAGAGTAGCCAGACATGGAAAAGAGAGTCCTCAGAGTGGCCAGACAGGGCAAAGAGAGTCCAGAGAGTGGCCAGACAGGGCAAAGAGAGTCCAGAGAGTGGCCTGACAGGGACAAGAGTCCAGAGAGTGGCCAGACAGGACGGAGGGAGTCCAGAGACTGGCCAGACATCGCAAAGAGAGTCCAGACAGTGGCCAGACAGGGCGAAGAGAGTCCAGATAGTGGCCAGGCAGGGTGAATAGAGTCCAGAGAGTGGCCAGACAGCGCAAAGAGAGTCCAGAGAGTGGCCAGACAGGGCAAAGAGAGTAGAGGGAGTGGCCAGACAGGGTGAAGAGAGTGGCCAGACATGGAAAAGAGAGTCCTCAGAGTGGCCAGACAGGGCAAAGAGAGTCCTCAGAGTGGCGAGACAGGGCAAAGAGAGTCCACAGAGTGGCCAGACAGGGCAAAGAGAGTCCAGAGAGTGGCCAGACAGGGCAAAGTGAGTCGAGAGAGTGGCCAGACAGGGCAAAGAGAGTCCAGAGAGTGGCCAGACAGTGCAAAGAGACCTAGAGAGTGGCCACACAGGGCAAAGAGAGCCCAGAGAGTGGCCAGACAGGGTGGAGAGAGTCCCGAGAGTGGCCAGACAGGGTGGAGAGAATCCAGAGAGTGGCCAGACGGGGCCAAGAGAGCCCCGAGATGGGCAGAGAGGTTGGAGAGAGTCCCGAGAGCAGGCAGACAGGACGGAGAGAGTCCAGAGATGGGCAGACAGGGCTGAGAGTGTCCCGAGAGCGGCCACACAGACACGGGCAGACACGACGGAGAGTCCAGAGATGGGCAGACAGAGCGGAGAGAGTCCAGAGCGTGGCCAGACAGGGCAAAGAGAGCCTAGAGAGTGGCCAGACAGGGCAAAGAGAGTCCAGAGAGTGGCCAGACAGGGCAAAGAGAGTAGAGGGAGTGGCTAGGCAGGGTGAAGAGAGTGGCCAGACAGGATGAAGAGAGTGGCCAGACATGGAAAAGAGAGTCCTCAGAGTGGCCAGACAGGGCAAAGAGAGTCCAGAGAGTGGCCTGACAGGGACAAGAGTCCAGAGCGTGGCCAGACAGGGCAAAGAGAGCCTAGAGTGTGGCCAGACAGGGCAAAGAGAGCCCAGAGAGTGGCCAGACAGGGCAAAGAGAGTCGAGAGAGTGGCCAGACAGGGCGGAGGGAGTCCAGAGACTGGCCAGACATCGCAAAGAGAGTCCAGACAGTGGCCAGACAGGGCGAAGAGAGCCCAGAGAGTGGCCAGGCAAGGCAAATAGAGTCCAGAGAGTGGCCAGACAGCGCAAAGAGTGTACAGAGAGTGGCCAGACAGGGCAAAGAGAGTAGAGGGAGTGGCTAGGCAGGGTGAAGAGAGTGGCCAGACAGGATGAAGAGACTGGCCAGACATGGAAAAGAGAGTCCTCAGAGTGGCCAGACAGGGCAAAGAGAGTCCAGAGAGTGGCCTGACAGGGACAAGAGTCCAGAGAGTGGCCAGACAGGGCAGGGAGTGGGCAGACAGGGCAAAGAGAGCTGAGAGAGTGGCCAGACAGGGCAAAGAGAGTCCAGAGAGTGGTCAGACAGGGCAAAGAGAGTCCTCAGAGTGGCCAGACATGGCAAAGAGAGGCCAGACATGGCAAAGAGAGCCCAGAGAGTGGCCAGACAGGGCAAAGAGAGTCCAGAGAGTGGTCAGACAGGGCAAAGAGAGTCCTCAGAGTGGTCATACAGGGCAAAGAGAGTCCTCAGAGTGGCCAGACATGGCAAAGAGAGGCCAGACATGGCAAAGAGAGCCCAGAGAGTGGCCAGACAGCGCAAAGAGAGTCCAGAGAGTGGTCATACAGGGCAAAGAGCGTCCTCAGAGTGGCCAGACATGGCAAAGAGAGGCCAGACATGGCAAAGAGAGCCCAGAGAGTGGCCAGACAGCGCAAAGAGAGTCCAGAGAGTGTCCAGACAGGGCAAAGAGAGTCCAGAGAGTGGCCAGACAGGGCAAAGAGAGTCCAGAGAGTGGCCAGACAGGGCGAAGAGAGTCCAGAGAGTGGCCAGACAGGGCGGAGAGAGTCCAAAGAGTGGCCAGACAGGGCAAAGAGAGTCCAGAGAGTGGCCAGACAGGGCAAAAAGAGTCCAGAGAGTGGCCAGACAGGGCGAAGAGAGTCCAGAGAGTGGCCAGACAGGGCGAAGAGAGTCCAAAGAGTGGCCAGACAGGGCAAAGAGAGTCCAGAGAGTGGCCAGACAGAACAAAGAACAAAGAACAAAGAAATGTACAGCACAGGAACAGGCCCTTCGGCCCTCCAAGCCCGTGCCGACCATACTGCCCGACTAAACTACAATCTTCTACACTTCCTGGGTCCGTATCCTTCTATTCCCATCCTATTCATATATTTGTCAAGATGCCCCTTAAATGTCCCTATCGTCCCTGCCTCCACTACCTCCTCCGGTAGTGAGTTCCAGGCACCCACTACCCTCTGCGTAAAAAACTTGCCTCGTACATCTACTCTAAACTTTGCCCCTCTCACCTTAAACCTATGCCCCCTAGTAATTGACCCCTCTACCCTGGGGAAAAGCCTCTGACTATCCACTCTGTCTATGCCCCTCATAATTTTGTATACCTCTATCAGGTCGCCCCTCAACCTCCTTCGTTCCAGTGAGAACAAACCGAGTTTATTCAATCGCTCCTCATAGCTTATGCCCTCCATACCAGGCAACATTCTGGTAAATCTCTTCTGCACCCTCTCTAAAGCCTCCACATCCTTCTGGTAGTGTGGCGACCAGAATTGAACACTATACTCCAAGTGTGGCCTAACTAAGGTTCTATACAGCTGCAACATGACTTGCCAATTCTTATACTCAATGCCCCGGCCAATGAAGGCAAGCATGCCGTATGCCTTCTTGACTACCTTCTCCACCTGTGTAGCCCCTTTCAGTGATCTGTGGACCTGTACTCCTAGATCTCTTTGACTTTCAATACTCTTGAGGGTTCTACCATTCACTGTATATTCCCTACCTGCATTAGCCCTTCCAAAATGCATTACCTCACATTTGTCCAGGTTAAACTCCATCTGCCATCTCTCCGCCCAAGTCTCCAGACAATCTAAATCCTGCTGTATCCTCAGACAGTCCTCATCGCTATCCGCAATTCCACCAACCTTTGTGTCGTCTGCAAACTTACTAATCAGACCAGTTACATTTTCCTCCAAATCATTTATATATACTACAAAGAGCAAAGGTCCCAGCACTGATCCCTGTGGAACACCACTGGTCACAGCCCTCCAATTAGAAAAGCATCCCTCCATTGCTACCCTCTGCCTTCTATGGCCTAGCCAGTTCTGTATCCACCTTGCCAGTTCACCCCTGATCCCGTGTGACTTCACCTTTTGTACTAGTCTACCATGAGGGACCTTGTCAAAGGCCTTACTGAAGTCCATATAGACAACATCTACTGCCCTACCTGCATCAATCATCTTAGTGACCTCCTCGAAAAACTCTATCAAGTTAGTGAGACACGACCTCCCCTTCACAAAACCGTGCTGCCTCTCACTAATACGTCCATTTGCTTCCAAATGGGAGTAGATCCTGTCTCGAAGAATTCTCTCCAGTAATTTCCCTACCACTGAAGTAAGGCTCACCGGCCTGTAGTTCCCGGGATTATCCCTGCCACCCTTCTTAAACAGAGGAACAACATTGGCTATTCTCCAGTCCTCCGGGACATCCCCTGAAGACAGCGAGGATCCAAAGATTTCTGTCAAGGCCTCAGCAATTTCCTCTCCAGCCTCCTTCAGTATTCTGGGGTAGATCCCATCCGGCCCTGGGGACTTATCTACCTTAATATTTTTTAAGACACCCAACACCTCGTCTTTTTGGATCACAATGTGACCCAGGCTATCTACACCCCCTTCTCCAGACTCAACATCTACCAATTCCTTCTCTTTGGTGAATACTGATGAAAAGTATTCATTTAGTACCTCGCCCATTTCCTCTGGCTCCACACATAGATTCCCTTGCCTATCCTTCAGTGGGCCAACCCTTTCCCTGGCTACCCTCTTGCTTTTTATGTAAGTGTAAAAAGCCTTGGGATTTTCCTTAACCCTATTTGCCAATGACTTTTCATGACCCCTTCTAGCCCTCCTGACTCCCTGCTTAAGTTCCTTCCTACTTTCCTTATATGCCACACAGGCTTCGTCTGTTCCCAGCCTTTTAGCCCTGACAAATGCCTCCTTTTTCTTTTTGACGAGGCCTACAATATCATTCGTCATCCAAGGTTCCCGAAAATTGCCGTATTTGTCTTTCTTCCTCACAGGAACATGCCTGTCCTGTATTCCTATCAACTGACACTTGAAAGCCTCCCACATGTCAGATGTTGATTTGCCCTCAAACATCCGCCCCCAATCTATGCTCTTCAGTTCCCGCCTAATATTGTTATAATTAGCCTTCCCCCAATTTAGCACATTCATCCTCGGACCACTCTTATCCTTGTCCACCAGTACTTTAAAACTTACTGAATTGTGGTCACTGTTACCGAAATGCTCCCCTACTGAAACATCTACCACCTGGCCGGGCTCATTCCCCAATACCAGGTCCAGTACCGCCTCTTCCCTAGTTGGACTGTTTACATATTGTTTTAAGAAGCCCTCCTGGATGCTCCTTACAAACTCTGCCCCGTCTAAGCCCCTGGCACTAAGTGAGTCCCAGTCAATATTGGGGAAGTTGAAGTCTCCCATCACCACAACCCTGTTGTTTTTACTCTTTTCCAAAATCTGTCTACCTATCTGCTCCTCTATCTCCCGCTGGCTGTTGGGAGGCCTGTAGTATACCCCCAACATTGTGACTGCACCCTTCTTATTCCTGATCTCTACCCATATAGCCTCACTGCCCTCTGAGGTGTCCTCTCGCTGTATAGCTGTGATACTCTCCTGAACAAGTAGCGCAACTCCGCCTCCCCTTTTACATCCCCCTCTATCCCGCCTGAAACATCTAAAACCTGGAACGTTTAGCTGCCAATCCTGCCCTTCCCTCAACCAGGTCTCTGTAATGGCAACAACATCATAGTTCCAAGTAGTAATCCAAGCTCTAAGTTCATCTGCCTTACCCGTAATGCTCCTTGCATTAAAACATATGCACTTCAGGCCACCAGACCCGCTGTGTTCAGCAACTTCTCCCCGTCTGCTCTGCCTCAGAGCCACACTGTCCATATTCCCTAGTTCTCCCTCAACGCTCTCACCTTCTGACCTATTGCTCCCGTGCCCACCCCCCTGCCATACTAGTTTAAACCCTCCCGTGACAGGGCAAAGAGAGTCCAGAGAGTGGCCAGACAGGGCAAAGAGAGTCGAGAGAGTGGCCAGACAGGGCAAAGAGAGTCCAAAGAGTGGCCAGGCAGGGCGAAGGGAGTCCAGAGAGTGGCCAGACAGGGCAAAGAGAGTCCTCAGAGTGGCGAGACAGGGCAAAGAGAGTCCTCAGAGTGGCCAGACAGGGCAAAGAGAGCCCAGAGAGTGGCCAGACAGGGCGGAGAGTGTCCCGATAGTGGCCAGACGGGGCCAAGAGAGCCCCGAGATGGGCAGACAGGTTGGAGAGAGTCCCGAGAGCAGGCAGACAGGACGGAGAGAGTCCAGAGATGGGCAGACAGGGCTGAGAGTTACCGAGAGCGGCCACACACACACGGGCAGACATGACGGAGAGTCCAGAGATGGGCAGACAGAGCGGAGAGAGTCCAGAGCGTGGCCAGACAGGGCAAAGAGAGCCTAGAGAGTGGCCAGACAGGGCAAAGAGAGTCCAGAGAGTGGCCAGACAGGGCGGAGGGAGTCCAGAGACTGGCCAGACATCGCAAAGAGAGTCCAGACAGTGGCCAGACAGGGCGAAGAGAGTCCAGAGAGTGGCCAGCAAGGCGAATAGAGTCCAGAGAGTGGCCAGACAGCACAAAGAGAGTACAGAGAGTGGTCAGACATGGCAAAGAGAGGCCAGACATGGCTCAGAAACCCCAGAGAGTGGCCAGACAGCGCAAAGAGTGTCCAGAGAGTGTCCAGACAGGGCAAAGAGAGTAGAGGGAGTAGCCAGACAGGGCAAAGAGAGGCCAGACAAGGCAAAGAGAGCCCAGAGAGTGGTCAGACAGGGCAAAGAGAGTACAGGGAGTAGCCAGACAGGGCAAAGAGAGGCCAGACAGGGCAAAGAGAGCCCAGAGAGTGGTCAGACAGGGCAAAGAGAGTAGAGAGAGTGGCCAGACAGGGCAAAGAGAGTCCAGAGAGTGGCCAGACAGGGCAAAGAGAGCCAGAGAGTGGCCAGACCGGGCAAAGAGAGTGGCCAGACAGGGCAGAGGGCGTCCAGAGAGTGGCCAGGCAGGGCAAAGGGAGTTCAGAGAGTGGACAGACAGGGCAAAGAGAGTCCAGAAAGTGGCCAGACAGGGCAAAGAGAGTAGAGGGAGTGGCCAGACAGGGCAAAGAGAGTCCAGACAGTGGCCAGACAGCGCAAAGAGAGTCCAGAGAGTGGTCAGACAGGGCAAAGAGAGTCGAGAGAGTGGCCAGACAGGGCAAAGAGAGTCCAGAGAGTGGCCAGACAGGGCAAAGAGAGCCCAGAGAGTGGTCAGACAGGGCAAAGAGAGTGCAGAGAGTGGCCAGACAGGGCAAAGAGAGCCCAGAGAGTGGTCAGACAGGGCAAAAAGAGTCCAGAGAGTGGCCAGACAGGGTGGAGAGAGTCCCGAGAGTGGCCAGACAGGGCGGAGAGAGTCCCATGAGTGGCCAGACAGGGTGGAGAGAGTCCCGAGAGTGGCCAGACAGGGTGGAGAGAGTCCAGAGAGTGGCCAGACCGGGTGGAGAGTGTCCCGAGAGTGGGCATACATGGTGGAGAGAGTCCAGAGAGTGGCCATACGGGGCCAAGAGACCCCCGAGATGGGCATACAGGTTGGAGAGAGTCCCGAGAGCAGGAAGACAGGACGGAGAGAGTCCAGAGATGGGCAGACAGGGCTAAGAGTGTCCCGAGAGCGGCCACACAGACACGGGCAGACATGACGGAGAGTCCAGAGATGGGCAGACAGAGCGGAGAGAGTCCAGAGCGTGGCCAGACAGGGCAAAGAGAGCCTAGAGAGTGGCCAGACAGGGCAAAGAGAGCCCAGAGAGTGGTCAGACAGGGCAAAGAGAGTCCTCAGAGAGGCCAGACAGGGCAAAGAGAGGCCAGACAGGGCAAAGAGAGCCCAGAGAGTGGCCAGACAGGGCGGAGGGAGTCCAGAGACTGGCCAGACATCGCAAAGAGAGTCCAGACAGTGGCCAGACAGCGCAAAGAGAGTCCAGAGAGTGTCCAGACAGGGCAAAGAGAATAGAGGGAGTAGCCAGACAGGGCAAAGAGAGCCCAGAGAGTGGTCAGACACGGCAAAGAGAGATGAGAGAGTGGCCAGACAGGGCAAAGAGAGTCCAGAGAGTGGTCAGACAGGGCAAAGAGAGTCCAGAGAGTGGTCAGACAGGGCAAAGAGAGTCCAGAGAGTGGCCAGACAGGGCAAAGAGAGGCCAGACAGGGCAAAGAGAGCCCAGAGAGTGGTCAGACAGGGCAAAGAGAGTCCAAAGAGTGGCCAGACAGGGCAAAGAGAGTCCAGAGAGTGGCCAGACAGGGCAAAGAGAGCCAGAGAGTGGCCAGAGAGGGCGGAGGGAGTCCAGAGACTGGCCAGACATCGCAAAGAGAGACAGACAGTGGCCAGACAGGGCGAAGAGAGTCCAGAGAGTGGCCAGACAGCGCAAAGAGAGTACAGAGAGTGGCCAGACAGGGCAAAGAGAGTAGAGGGAATGGCTAGGCAGGGTGAAGAGAGTGGCCAGACAGGATGAAGAGAGTGGCCAGACATGTAAAAGAGAGTCCTCAGAGTGGCCAGACAGGGCAAAGAGAGTCCAGAGAGTGGCCAGACAGGGCAAAGAGAGTCCAGCGAGTGGCCTGACAGGGACAAGAGTCCAGAGAGTGGCCAGACAGGGCAAAGAGAGTCGCGAGAGTGGCCAGACAGGACGGAGGGAGTCCAGAGACTGGCCAGACATCGCAAAGAGAGTCCAGACAGTGGCCAGACAGGGCGAAGAGAGTCCAGATAGTGGCCAGGCAGGGCGAATAGAGTCCAGAGAGTGGCCAGACAGCGCAAAGAGAGTCCAGAGAGTGGCCAGACAGGGCAAAGAGAGTAGAGTGAGTGGCCAGACAGGGTGAAGAGAGTGGCGAGACAGGGCAAAGAGAGTCCACAGAGTGGCCAGACAGGGCAAAGTGAGTCGAGAGAGTGGCCAGACAGGGCAAAGAGAGTAGAGGGAGTGGCCAGACAGGGCAAAGAGAGTCCAGAGAGTGGCCAGACAGGGCAAAGAGAGCTAGAGAGTGGCCACACAGGGCAAAGAGAGCCCAGAGAGTGGCCAGACAGGGCGGAGAGAGTCCCGAGAGTGGCAAGACAGAGTGGAGAGAGTCCCGAGAGTGGCCAGACAGGGTGGAGAGAGTCCCGAGAGTGGCCAGACAGGGTGGAGAGAGTCCCGAGAGTGGCCAGACAGGGTGGAGAGAATCCAGAGAGTGGCCAGACGGGGCCAAGAGAGCCCCGAGATGGGCAGACAGGTTGGAGAGAGTCCCGAGAGCAGGCAAACAGGACGGAGAGAGTCCAGAGATGGGCAGACAGGGCTGAGAGTGTCCCGAGAGCGGCCACACAGACACGGGCAGACACGACGGAGAGTCCAGAGATGGGCAGACATCGCAAAGAGAGTCCAGACAGTGGCCAGACAGGGCGAAGAGAGTCCAGAGAGTGGCCAGGCAAGGCGAAAAGAGTCCAGAGAGTGGCCAGACAGCGCAAAGAGAGTACAGAGAGTGGCCAGACAGGGCAAAGAGAGTAGAGGGAGTGGCTAGGCAGGGTGAAGAGAGTGGCCAGACAGGATGAAGAGAGTGGCCAGACATGGAAAAGAGAGTCCTCAGAGTGGCCAGACATGGCAAAGAGAGGCCAGACATGGCAAAGAGAGCCCAGAGAGTGGCCAGACAGTGCAAAGAGAGTCCAGAGAGTGTCCAGACAGGGCAAAGAGAGTAGAGGGAGTAGCCAGACAGGGCAAAGAGAGGCCAGACAAGGGAAAGAGAGCCCAGAGAGTGGTCAGACAGGGCAAAGAGATTCCAGACAGTGGCCAGACAGCGCAAAGAGAGTCCAGAGAGTGGTCAGACAGGGAAAAGAGAGTCTTCAGAGTGGCGAGACAGGGCGAAGAGAGTCCAGAGAGTGGCCAGACAGGGCAAAGAGAGTCCAGAGAGTGGCCAGACAGGGCAAAGAGAGCCCAGAGAGTGGTCAGACAGGGCAAAGAGTGTCCAGAGAGTGGCCAGACAGGGCGGAGAGAGTCTCGAGAGTGGCCAGACAGGGTGGGGAGAGTCCTCAGAGTGGTCAGACAGGGCGAAGCTAGTCCTGAAAGTGGCCAGACAGGGCGGAGAGAGTCCCGAGAGTGGCCAGACAGGGTGGAGAGAGTCCCGAGAGTGGCCAGACAGGGTGGAGAGAGTCCAGAGAGTGGACAGACCGGGTGGAGAGAGTCCCGAGAGTGGCCATACATGGTGGAGAGAGTCCAGAGAGTAGCCAGACAGGGCCAAGAGAGCCCCGAGATGGGCAGACAGGTTGGAGAGAGTCCCGAGAGCAGGCAGACAGGACGGAGAGAGTGTCCCGAGAGCGGCCACACAGACACGGGCAGACACGACGGAGAGTCCAGAGATGGGCAGACAGAGCGGAGAGAGTCCAGAGCGTGGCCAGACAGGGCAAAGAGAGCCTAGAGAGTGGCCAGACAGGGCAAAGCGAGTACTCAGAGTGGCCAGACAGGGCAAAGAGAGGCCAGACAGGGCAAAGAGAGCCCAGAGAGTGGTCAGACAGTGCAAAGAGAGTCGAGAGAGTGGCCAGACAGGGCGGAGGGAGTCCAGAGACTGGCCAGACATTGCAAAGAGAGTCCAGACAGTGGCCAGACAGCGCAAAGAGAGTCCAGAGAGTGTCCAGACAGGGCAAAGAGAGTAGAGGGAGTAGCCAGACAGGGCACAGAGAGGCCAGACAAGGCAAAGAGAGCCCAGAGAGTAGTCAGACAGGGCAAAGAGAGATGAGAGAGTGGCCAGACAGGGCAAAGAGAGTCCAGAGAGTGGCCAGACAGGGCAAAGAGAGTCCAGAGAGTGGCCAGACAGGGCAAAGAGAGCCCAGAGAGTTGCCAGACAGGGAGGAGGGAGTCCAGAGACTGGCCAGACATCGCAAAGAGAGTCCAGACAGTGGCCAGACAGGGCGAAGAGAGTCCAGAGAGTGGCCAGGCAAGGCGAATAGAGTCCAGAGAGTGGCCAGACAGCGCAAAGAGAGTACAGAGAGTGGCCAGACAGGGCAAAGAGAGTACAGAGGGTGGCCAGACAGGGCAAAGAGAGTAGAGGTAGTGGCTACGCAGGGTGAAGAGAGTGGCCAGACATGATGAAGAGAGTGGCCAGACATGGAAAAGAGAGTCCTCAGAGTGGCCAGACAGGGCAAAGAGAGTCAAGAGAGTGGCCAGCCAGGGCAAAGAGAGTCCAGAGAGTGGCCTGACAAGGACAAGAGTCCAGAAAGTGGCCAGACAGGGCAAAGAGAGTCGCGAGAGTGGCCAGACAGGACGGAGGGAGTCCAGAGACTGGCCAGACATCGCAAAGAGAGTCCAGACAGTGGCCAGACAGGGCGAAGAGAGTCCAGATAGTGGCCAGACAGGGCGAAGAGAGTCCAGATAGTGGCCAGACAGCGCAAAGAGAGTCCAGAGAGTGGCCAAACAGGGCAAAGAGAGTAGAGGGAGTGGCCAGACAGGGTGAAGAGAGCGGCCAGACATGGAAAAGAGAGTCCTCAGAGTGGCTAGACAGGGCAAAGAGCGTCCAGAGAGTGGTCAGACAGGTCGAAGAGAGAGCAGAGAGTGGTCAGACAGGGCAAAGAGAGTCCTCAGAGTGGCCAGACAGGGCAAAGAGAGGCGAGACAAGGCAAAGAGAGCCCAGAGAGTGGCCAGACAGGGCAAAGAGAGTCCTCAGAGTGGTGAGACAGGGCAAAGAGAGCCCAGAGACTGGCCAGACAGGGCAAAGAGAGTCCAGAGAGTGGCCAGACAGGGCAAAGAGAGTCCGGAGAGTGGCCAGACAGGGCAAAGAGACTCCTCAGAGTGGCCAGACAGGGCAACGAGAGGCAGACAGGGCAAAGAGAGTCCAGAGAGTGGCCAGACAGGGCAAAGAGAGGCCAGAGAGTGGCCAGACAGGACAAAGAGAGTCCAGAGAGTGGCCAGACAGGGCAAAGAGAGCCCAGAGAGTGGCCAGACAGGGCAAAGAGAGTCCTCAGAGTGGTGAGACAGGGCAAAGAGAGCCCAGAGACTGGCCAGACAGGGCAAAGAGAGTCCAGAGAGTGGCCAGACAGGGCAAAGAGAGTCCGGAGAGTGGCCAGACAGGGCAAAGAGACTCCTCAGAGTGGCCAGACAGGGCAACGAGAGGCAGACAGGGCAAAGAGAGTCCAGAGAGTGGCCAGACAGGGCAAAGAGAGGCCAGACAGGGCAAAGAGAGTCCAGAGAGTGGCCAGACAGGGCAAACAGAGTCCAAAGTGTGGCCAGACAGGGCAAAGAAAGTCCAGAGAGTGGCCAGACAGGACAAAGAGAGTCCAGAGAGTGGCCAGACAGGGCAAACAGAGTCCAAAGTGTGGCCAGACAGGGCAAAGAAAGTCCAGAGAGTGGCCAGACAGGGCAAAGAGAGACCAGAGAGTCGCCAGACAGGGCAAAGAGAGTCGAGTGAGTGGCCAGACAGAGCGGAGGGAGTTCAGAGAGTGGCCAGACATCGCAAAGAGAGTCCAGACAGGGTAAAGAGAGTCCAGAGAGTGGCCAGGGAGGGAGAAGAGAGTCCAGAGAGTGGCCAGACAGGGCAAAGAGTGTCCTCAGAGTGGTGAGACAGGGCAAAGAGAGCCCGGAGACTGGCCAGACAGGGCAAAGAGAGTCCAGAGAGTGGTCAGACAGGGCAAAGAGAGTCCAGAGAGTGGCCAGGCAGGGCGAAGAGAGTCCAGAGAGTGGCCAGACAGGGAGATGAAAGCCAGATAGTGGCCAGACGCGGGGATAAAACCCCGAGAGTGACAAAATGGAGCTGAGATCCCCAAGAGCAGCCAGATGGGAAAAGCCAAAAATAAGGCAAGCAGCATATGGGAAGTTCCAATGCGAATATGCCTGAATCTGTTCCTGTGTAATCTTCCATCTCGCAGATCAAAATGTATCCAGTTTGTTGTGTTACCTTTTCACTTGTGTTATCTCAATGATAACCACAGGAAATTTTCAGAGAGAATTAACATGGTATAAACACAAAATGCTTGAAATACTCAGAAGGCCTGGCAGCAGCTGTGGAGAGAGACACAGAGGCAATGGATGATTTTTACTGGTCCTGGGTGGTGGAGGATGGAGACCTGTGTTGGGATAGCTCTCAGTCACTGTCCTGCCACTGGGAAAGTTTCCCAGGGGTGTGCTGCGAGGCAGATTGGCTGCCTGCTCCACATAGGTGAGCAGTTGACTTGTACAATTAAGGGCCCTATTAAGGGCCACTTTATGGGGCCACCAGCATTCTGCTGATGGCGAAGCAGACCATCCCAGCACCTTCGGACATCATTAATTTCATGGACCAGGGCTAGGCCATTCAACCCTCGAGCCTGTCCCGCCTTTAAATGAGATTATGGCTGGTCTGTGACCTAACTCCATATACCTGCCTTTGGCCCACATCCCTTAGTATCTTTACTTAACAATAATCTATCTACCTCAGATTTAAAATTAACAGCTGGTCTAGTTTCAACTGCTGTTTGTGGGAGAGAGTTCCAAACCTCTACCACCCTTTGAGTGAAGAAGCGCTTCCTAACATCCCTCCTGAACGGTCTAGCCGAATTCTTTTAGACTATGCCCCCTAGTTTTAGAATCTCCAACCAGTGAGAGGTGGCAAATGGAGTTTAATGTAGAAAAGTGTGAGGTGATTCGTTTTGGAAGGAGTAACAGGAATACAGAATACCATAGCTAATGGTAAGATTCTTGGCAGTGTGGATGAGCAGAGAGATCTCGGTGTCCATGTACATAGATCCCTGAAAGTTGCTGTCGTGTTGGGTGTTCCGATACACAAACGAACCAACACGGTTGTAGATGGTACAACTCTGTTTTATTATTCTGTACAATAATAACTATTAACTTCTGGCTGTGGTTCGTACTTCACCAGTTAACCTGTGGACCCAGCCCTAGCACTATCTTAGTGAGGCACTCAGCACATGGTGTATGTCTGAGTGGCACGCTGTGAGCTCTGTGCTCTGAGCTATCTCCTGGTAGAATGAGTGGGAACTGTGGTGTTCCCTGTTTTATAGTGCGTGTACTCTCACTGGTGATTGGCTGTGATGTTGTGTGTGTGTTGATTGGTCCATCTACCTGTCCATCAGTGTGTGTGTGTGATTGCACCATGATATGTTAATATGGATATCATGACATCCCCCCTTTTCACAAGGATATGTGCCTACATGGTAATAAATATTGGTGTGTACTGAGTGCATCTGAGTATGTGTGTGCAATATTTACAACATGTACATGAGGCTAAACGATATACATAGGAAGGTGTCAGGTGCAACAGAGCAACGAGGTTGTACCACAAACAAAACAAGTGCGATCATCAAATATCGAAAGAGAACTCCTGGAACGACAAAAAAAAACGTTAACATTATTGCACAACAATTCAGTGAGTCCAATGTGCAAACAGGCTCATAAGTCCAGTCTATTAGGTGGGCGACGAATTCGGGTTGACCGCCTCAAGGGTGGGTCAGGATCCACCGGCTGAGGAATGGGCCTGGCCACGGGCGATAGAGGAATAGGCAGAGTGGCAGGAAGCTCCACGAAGTCGACATCAGGGACAACAGGAGGGCGTGGCACCGGTGCATGATCACGTAGCGAGCGCGGAAGCAGCCGAAGGGCCCGCCAATTATGCCGGCGAATGGAGCCATCAGGCATGCGAACCAGGAGCGAGCGGGGAGCCACGTGGCGGAGAACCTCGGCAGTTGCCGACCAGCCACCCTCTGGTAGGTGTATGCGGACGTTGTCTCCAGGCGCCAGGGCAGGAAGATCAGTTGCCCGAGCGTCATGTGCCACCTTCTGCTGAGCACGCTGCTGTCGCATCCTTTGCAGTACTGGAGCATGGTCGGGTTTAGGAACATGAATGGATGGCACAGTGGTCCTGAGGGTGTGACCCATCAACAGCTGGGCTGGTGAGAGGCCTGTGGACAGTGGGGCTGAGCGATAGGCCAGCAGGGCTAAACAGAAGTCAGATCCGGCATCAGCAGCCTTGCAGAGGGGCCGCTTCACGATATGGACGCCCTTTTCCGCCTTGCCATTCGACTGGGGATGCAAAGGGCTGGACGTCACGTGTGTGAAGCCGTATGAAGCGGCAAAAGAAGGCCATTCTTGGCTCGCAAAACAGGGCCCATTGTCCGACATGACGGTAAGCGGAATGCCATGGCGAGCGAAGGTTTCTTTACATGCTCTGATTACAGCTGATGCTGTCAAGTCGTGCAGGCGTATGACCTCCGGATAATTGGAAAAATAGTCAATTATGATGATGTAGTCCTTGCCGAGAGCATGAAAAAGGTCCACACCCACCTTTGCCCAGGGGGACGTTACCAACTCATGGGGCTGAAGTGTCTCAGGGGGTTGCGCCGGCTGAAACCTTTGGCAGGTGGGGCAGTTGAGCACCATGTTGGCGATGTCATCGCTGATGCCCGGCCAGTACACAGCTTCTCGGGCCCTCCGCCTGCACTTTTCAACCCCGATATGGCCTTCGTGCAATTGTTCGAGGACAAGCCGGTGCATGCTGTGTGGGATCACAATCCAGTCCAACTTTAGGAGGACACCATCAATGACGGCCAAGTCGTCCCGGACATTGTAGAATTGTGGGCACTGCCCCTTGAGTCACCCTTCCGTCATGTGGCGCTTCACACGTTGTAGAAGGTCCGCCGCAGTCTCACGGCGAATGTGGGCCAGACTTGCATCAGTAGCCAGCAGGTTGGCCGATGTGAAGGCTACTTGTGCGTCAACCTGACAAACGAACCCACCCCGATTCGGGCGGTGTGCTCACTGCTCTGGACAGGGCATCCGCGATGATGAGGTCCTTTCCCGGAGTGTAGACAAGTTGGAAGTCGTACCTCCGGAGCTTGAGCAGAATGCGCTGGAGGCAAGGGGGTCATCTCGTTGAGGTCCTTCTGAATGATGCCGACCAGGGGGCGATGGTCGGTCTCCATGGTGAACTGCGGAAGACCATACACATAGTCGTGGAATTTATTGATGCCGGTTAACAAACCCAGGCACTCCTTTTCAATCTGCGCATAGCGCTGTTCTGTGGAAGTCATGGCCCGCGAGGCATAGGCGACCGGGGCCCATGATGCAGTGTCGTCCCGTTGCAGGAGTACCGCCCCAATGCCGGACTGGCTGGCATCAGTCGAGATCTTTGTGTCTCGAGTAGTGTCGAAGAACGCCAATACCGGGGCGGTGGTGAGCACGATCTTGAGCTCCTCCCATTCCTTCTGGTGTGCGGGCAGCCACAGGAATTCCGTCGTCTTCTTGACCAGGAGGCGAAGAGCCATTGTGTGCGAGGCAAGGTTGGGAATAAACTTCCCCAGGAAGTTGACCATCCCGAGAAAGCGTAGCACTGCCTTCTTGTCTGCCGGCTGCGGCATGGCTGCCACTTTGTCGGCATCCGGCCGCACCCCTGACCGGGATATGTGGTCCCCCAGAAACTTTTGCTCAGTTTGGCCAAAAGAACACTTGGCTCGGTTGAGGCGTAGGCCGTGATCTTGTATCCGTGCAAAGACACGCTGGAGATGACTGATGTGCTCCTGTGGTGTGGTGGACCAGATGATGACGTCGTCAACATAGAAGCGCACCCCTTCGATGCCCTCCATCATCTGTTCCATGATTCGATGAAACACCTCGGATGCCGAGATGATGCCAAACGGCATCCTATTGTAGCAGTATCTGCCAAAGGGAGTGTTGAAAGTGCACAGCTTCCTGCTGGACTGATCCAGCTGAATCTGCCAAAAACTCTTTGTGGCATCGAGCTTGGTAAAAATTTTAGCCCGGGCCATTTCGCTCGTGATCTCTTCCCGTTTGGGTATGGTGTAGTGTTCCCTCATGATGTTATTGTTCAGGTCTTTCGGGTCGATGCAGATCCGGAGCTCGCCAGAGGGCTTCTTTACACACACCATGGAGCTGACCCATGGCGTAGGCTCCGTGACCTGGGAAAGCACTCCTTGGTCCTGCAGCTGCTGCTTGAGGCGGTCCTTTAGTGGTGCTGGGACTCTACGAGGTGCGTGAATGACCGGGGTGGCGTCCGGTTTGAGCCGTATTCTGTAAGTGTAGGGCAGTGTGCCCATGCCCTCGAAAACCTCCTGGTTGTGGGCGAGGAGCGAGTGGAGCTGCGCCCTAAAGTCTGCATCCGGGAAATCGGACGTGCCTTCTGGAGACAAAGTGTATACCCGCTGAACGAGGTGGAGGATCTTGCATGCCTGTACGCCTAGCAGAGAGTCCTTAGAGGATCCAACTATCTCAAAAGACAGTGTGGCTGTGTATGAATTGTGTACAACCTCGAGCTGGCAGGACCCCATGGCCGGGATAACATTATCGTTGTAATCGACCAACTGACAGTGGGATGGCCGAATTGGTGGTTTGACCTTCAAGGTGTGGAAGGCTGACCATGCAATGAGATTGGCGGAGGCACCAATGTCTAAGCAGAATGTGATTGGTGATCGGTTGACCGTTAGGGTGGCACACCATTCATCGCCCGGATTAACGCTGTGCACTGGCATCGGCTGGTGGGTCCTACTTGGGGACATCCGATTCCTGTCTATTACCGCAAAGCGGAAGGGTTCCCGGTCGTCGGTATCACCGGTCTGTACGTCGTCAGGGTATGACTCGATGAATGGAGGCTGAATGGCCCGCACGTCCCTGCGAGGCTGGCGGAATTGGAGAGCGTTGGCAGGTTGAGCTGCTCGACAGCAGGCAGCGTAGTGGCCCATCCTGCCACAGCGGAGGCATTGTCGTGTTTTGGCTGGACATTGCTGCTTTAACTGTGCGGATCCACAGTTGCCGCACGTCGTAACGTCATGGCATTCGTTGCACCACCGCGCATGCATGGTGTGGTCCTGCGTAGAGCGCGCCTGCGCATCACGTTCCTCTGCGTCGGCGTCCCCTCTTTTGGCGGGTGCAAGCGCGGGAGGCCTCGGAAAGCGCGCAAAATGGCCACCCTCGTCCGGGCCGCGGGCCGGGAGGAACTCGATCGACTGGACCCGCTCGGCCTCGTAGGTCCCCTGCCGTGCCGATTCGGCCGCCTGGAATTGGGAGTACCGGCTGGTCGCGTTTTCGTGGAGGACGCAGGTTTCGATGGCGGTGGCTAAGGTGAGGCGCTTTATTTTGAGGAGCTGCTGGCGTAGGGTGTCCGAGGTGACCCCAAAAACTAACTGATCCCGAATCATGGAATCGGAGGTGACCTCATAGCCGCAGGACTGCGCGAGCATACGGAGGTGTGTCAAATAAGATTGAAAAGGCTCATCCTTACCCTGCAGGCGCTGCTGGAAGAGGTACCTCTCGAAGCTCTCATTCACTTCGACGCTGAAGTGTTCCTTAAATTTTAAAAGGACCGTCTTGTACTTCGTCTTGTCCTCGCCTTCCGCGAATGCCAGGGAGTTGTAGATGTGGATGGCATGTTGCCCCGCTGTGGAGAGGAGGAGGGCGATCTTCCTGGTGTCCGATGCATTCTCCCTGTCTGTGTCTTCTAAGAAGAGCTGGAAGCTGTTTAAACAGCTTCCAGTTGACGCCGAGGTTTCCAGCGATTTGGAGCGGCTGCGGCAGGCTGATGGTGTCCATGGCGCAGGATGGCGGATATCTGAAGAGGTGCACGTAGGTCTCACGGTCGCTGGCGAGTTTCCAGTCCTGGTATCATGCCATGATGGGTGTTCCGATACACAAACGAACCAACACGGTTGTAGATGGTACAACTCTGTTTTATTATTCTGTACAATAATAACTATTAACTTCTGGCTGTGGTTCGTACTTCACCAGCTAACCTGTGGACCCAGCCCTAGCACTATCTTAGAGAGGCACTCAGCACATGGTGTATGCCTGAGTGGCACGCTGTGAGCTCTGTGCTATCTCCTGGTAGAATGAGCAGGAACTGTGGTGTTCTCTGTTTTATAATGCGTGTGCTCTCACTGGTGATTGGCTGTGATATTGTGTGTGTGTTGATTGGCCCATATACCTGTCCATCGGTGTGTGTGTGTGATTGCACCATGATATGTTAATATGGATATCATGACAGTTGCCACTATTGCTAACTTTTGCCTTAGTTTAATTGCTCTGAATTATCACCTTTGCTCAAGTCACCAGGTATCTTTCTGATACCGCCACGTGGTTAAAATCCGAGTAATGATCAATAATCCAATACACCGCTTAGTAAGATTTAAATCAAAGCACATTTATTATACACAGTAATCACTACTCATGTACAAATTCTACGTCTAAGCTACTTCTACAGCTAACAGGCCAATACTTAACTTGGAACTGGCCCACCAGGTCAGGGGAACGAAGGGCCTTTCGTTCGGGTTCTGAGCCTGCAGGTTTCGAAGTTGGTACAGATTGGTAGCTAAGAGCGCCTATCTCGTAGCGAGCGTTGAAGTAAGACTTAATGGATATCGGCGGCGGCTGAACCGGTCACTGTCAAGGGTTGGTTCGCGTTGCTGAGTGACCCGGTCAAGAAGAGAAGCAGAGGGCCGATTTGAACTTGGCCTCTATTCTTATAGTCCCCAGGTGCTTCCCGCCTTTCGGGGCGGACCCTGTACCTGGTTCCAAGTGATTGGACTTTGTCCCAATCACTTGGTTCGATTTTCTCCAATGCTGGAGCGGTTCCCTGATCGATGGGCGGTCCTGAGGTGGTCGTTCACCTCCCATTGTGTAGGCTTCTGCTGGCGCCGAAGAGTCTGGTTTTGCTTTATGTGTCTAAATGTTGCTCATTGTTCCCGGGGATTGCTCATTAATATGCAGATGGCTGGTGTTTTGTTATGCTGATGGTTGCTGGTATCGATCTTGTCTGGCCTTTCCAGAGGTAAATACACACTCAACCTGCAGCTGCTCGTTTGTGTCCTGTTGGCTGACTTTCCCATCAGCCTTTGCCGTTCGCCATTTTAAATCGGGAGTTAGCCATTCTAAATCGGGAGTTAGCCATTTTAACTGGCTACATTCCCTCCTTGAGATCCTAACACGAAGCGTGAAGGATCACATAACTATGTTGCTTTCCATTCCCTGAACTGGGGGGGACACTTCCTTCATGGCCTCTGCACTGACCATAGCTATGCAAAACATTTTTAACTAACAATTCTAAGGGCGCTATGTCAAACAGGGACATGCATTACAAAACAATAAACTGGGAACCTCTAACTATTCTTAATACACTACACTCACTTCAACATTTCATCATCCTAACTTCCTCGACCAAACAAACAAAATTATAGCATTTCATACACAGTCTTTCCTGGCTTGGCGGTCAAGCTCAGGATCATACAATTTGCTCATGAAAAGTTCTTTACATTTCTTTATTTACAATAAACGCAAGTGAATGCACTTTATTATAGATCGCGGGGGTCGGGGGTCTGGTCGTATCCGAACGTGGGGAGCTGATCCTATATAACCGGGGTTCGAGCGCGGTAGGCTCTCCTTCTCCATTTCCGTAGACGCATAGTCTGCACAATGCAGCAGAGTATCGCTAATACCAGTAATGTTTCTATTACATAGGACAGAGAGTGCCCGGTTATAAACAGGATGATGTGGTGTCGCTGGTGACTGGGCTCTGGGTACTGCGGGGAAGTGAAACATTAACGGCTGGGGGGCTTGAAGTAATGGGGTTCGCGTTCACGCGCAACCAAATATCCATAAACATGATGCTGATCAGTGAGAGGTTAGTGGGGGAGATTTTGCGAGTGGACAGGAGATACGCAGAGGATCCGGAGGAAAGATTACTTGGGGAAAGGCGACGGCTCCAGACGGAGTTTGACCTGTTTTTTTTTATAAATGTTTTATTGAAAATTTTTTCCCAAACAACAATTTTTCCCCTCTTACAAAGCAAACGCAACAATAACAATACAGAAATTTTAAACAATACACAAGTAACAAAACCCCTTTATCTTTGACCTAAACTAAACCCCCCCCCCCCCCCCCTCCCCCTGGGTTGCTGCTGCTGGTCATCTGTCTTCCCTCTAACGTTCCCCTAGGTAGTCGAGAAATGGCTGCCACGAGTTTGACCTGTTGACCACGGGGAAGGCGGAGGCACAGTGGAGGAAGGCGCAGGGGGCGACCTACGAGTACGGGGAAAAGGCCAGTCGGATGCTGGCACACCAGCTCCGTAAGAGGGCGGCAGCGAGGGAAATAGGGGGAGTCAAAGATGGTGGGGGAGCCATGGCCCAGAGTGCAACGAAAATAAACAAGGTATTCAAGGCCTTCTATGAAGAGCTGTACAGATCCCAGCCCCCAGGGGGGGAAGAGGGGATGGGAAGATTCCTGGACCAACTGCGGTTCCCGAGGGTGGAGGAGCAAGAAGTGGCTGGTTTGGGGGCACCAATCGGGTTGGAGGAGCTGAGTAAGGGTTTGGGGAGCATGCAGGCGGGGAAGGCCCCGGGGCCGGACGGGTTCCCGATGGAGTTGTATAGAAAGTATGCGGACCTGTTGGCCTCGCTACTAGTGAGGACCTTTAACGAGACAAGAGAGGAGGGGACCCTGCCCCCGACAATGTCGGAGGCGACAATTTCCTTGATTCTGAAACGAGACAAGGACCCACTGCAATGTGGATCGTACAGGCCGATTTCGCTCCTTAATATGGACGCTAAGCTATTGGCAAAAGTGCTGGCCACGAGGATTGAGGACTGTGTCCCGGGGGTGATACATGAGGACCAGACGGGATTTGTAAAGGGCAGGCAATTAAATATGAATGTGCGGCGGCTCTTAAACGTGATAATGATGCCATCGGAGGAGGGAGAGGCGGAGATAGTGGCAGCCATGGACGCGGAAAAGGCCTTTGACAGAGTTGAGTGGGAGTACCTCTGGGAGGTGTTGCGTAGGTTTGGGTTCGGGGGAGGGTTTATTAGCTGGGTTAAGCTCCTTTACAGCGCCCCGGTGGCAAGTGTGGGGACGAACCGGCGGAGGTCGGAGTACTTTCGGCTGTACCGAGGAACGAGGCAGGGGTGCCCTCTGTCCCCCCTGTTGTTTGCATTGGCGACCGAACCCTTGGCCATATTACTGAGGGAGTCTAATAAATGGAGGGGGGTGGTCCGCGGGGGAGAAGAGCATCGGGTGTCGCTATACGCGGACGACCTGCTGCTGTACGTGGCGGACCCAATGGAGGGGATGGTGGAGGTCATGCAGACTTTGAGGGAGTTTGGGGAGTTCTCGGGCTATAAGCTCAATGTAGGGAAGAGCGAGTTTTTTGTACTACAGGCAGGGGACCAAGAAAGAGGGATAGGGGACCTACCGCTGAGGAGGGCGGAGGGGAGTTTTCGGTATCTAGGGATCCAGATAGCCAGGAGCTGGGGGGCCCTACACAAACTGAATCTGACGAGGTTGGTGGACCAAATGGAGGTGGACTTTAAAAGATGGGACATGTTGCCGCTCTCGTTGGCGGGTAGAGTGCAGTCGGTAAAAATGGTGGTCCTTCCGAGGTTTTTGTTTATGTTCCAGTGCCTCAACATCGTGATCACCAAAGGCTTTTTCAAGAGAGTAGGTAGGAGTATTATGGGGTTTGTGTGGGCGAACAAAACCCCGAGGGTAAGGAGAGGGTTCCTGGAGCGCAGTAGGGACCGAGGAGGGCTGGCGCTGCCAAACCTAGGGAGCTACTACTGGGCAGCAAACGTGGCGATGATCCGTAAGTGGGTTATGGAGGGAGAGGGGGGGGCATGGAAGAGGATGGAGATGGCGTCCTGCAAAGGAACGAGCTTGGGGGCGCTGGTGACGGCACCGTTGCCGCTCTCGCCATCAAAGTACACCACGAGCCCGGTTGTGGCGGCAACGTTAAGGATCTGGGGACAGTGGAGACGGCATAGGGGTGCAGTGGGAGCCTCGGTGTGGTCCCCGATCAGGGGTAACCACCGGTTTGTCCCGGGGAAGATGGACGGGGGTTTCCAGGGCTGGCACCGGGCGGGGATTAGAAGAATGGGGGACCTGTTCATCGACGGGACATTTGCGAGCCTAGGGGCACTGGACAAGTTTGAGCTACCCCCGGGAAATGCATTCAGATATATGCAGGTGAGGGCTTTTGTGAGGCGACAGGTCAGGGAATTCCCGCTGCTCCCAACACAGGAAATTCAAGACAGGGTGATCTCGGGTGTATGGGTCGGGGAGGGCAAGGTGTCGGAAATACACCAGGAGTTGAAAGAAGAGGGGGAAGCGCTGGTAGAAGAGTTGAAAGGTAAATGGGAGAAGGAGCTGGGGGAGGAGATCGAGGAAGGTCTGTGGGCTGATGCCCTAGGTAGGGTTAATTCCTCCTCCTCGTGTGCCAGGCTCAGCCTGATACAATTTAAGGTGGTCGACAGAGCGCACTTGACGGGGGCGAGGTTGAGTAGGTTCTTTGGGGTAGAGGACAGATGTGGAAGGTGTTCAGGGAGTCCGGCGAACCATGTCCATATGTTTTGGTCATGCCCGGCACTGGAGGGGTTCTGGAGAGGAGTGGCGGGAGCAATATCTCAGGTGGTGAAAGTCCGGGTCAAGCCAAGCTGGGGGCTAGCAATATTTGGAGTAGTGGACGAGCTGGGAGTGCAGGAGGCGAAAGAGGCCGGCATTCTGGCCTTTGCGTCCCTAGTAGCCTGGTGAAGGATCTTGCTAATGTGGAAGGAGGCGAAGCCCCCTAGCGTGGAGGCCTGGATAAATGATATGGCTGGGTTCATAAAGTTGGAAAGGATTAAGTTTGCCTTAAGGGGGTCTGCGCAGGGGTTCTACAGGCGGTGGCAACCGTTCCTAGACTACCTCGCAGAGCGTTAGAGGAAGGTCGGTCAGCAGCAGCAGCAACCCTTGGGGGGGGGAGGAGAGGGGGGAACGAGAGATTGCTTGAGGGGACGGACGAGCGGGGGATAACATGGAGGGTGGGGGAAACTGGCACGAACGGCGAGAGCCAGTGTATAAAGCTCTGTAAATATATCATCTTACCATGTATATATCTTGCTCAGGGCGATTTTGTGTTATTTTGTTACGGGGGGGGGGGGGGGGGTTTATTGTTTGTAAGGGGAAAAAATTGTTTTGTTGTGTTAAAAAACTTTAATAAATATATATTTTTTTAAACAACATGATGCTGATCCATGTGGAGGAAGTCCTCATGGCTCTTCTCTTTCCCTTTCTTTCCTCTCTTCTCCGGTCCTGGAGCTTCTGGAGTTCTGTGGAAACAAGCATAGTGTCTGTAACTATCTTTGTTTAATATCTCGTACGATAGTGTGTCTTTCCTGTAGTGCCAATTACTCCCTTTATAATTGGTCACTATGTGTGACTCCCTCATTTTTTTTTCAAAAACCGAATTTTCGGACAAGACACACCCCAATAAAGAAACAGTGCGAGCCGTCTCGCAGACTGCAATTTACCATCCAAATGTTTCAGGATGTAAATAGCATGTGGTTGGCAACCTAAAGGTTACCTAAACAAAACAAAACTTTTTGAACTAAAATTTCCAAAATGAGGTGCGTATGGGCCGCGACAGGTAAGAGATGGATGGAGTCCCCAGGTAGGACGGCTACCAATGCCGTGTCTCTCCTACCCAAGCGTTGTTGACCAGAGGAGGGGTTCCCAGGCAGGGCGGGTCCCAAACCGTTTCTCCACTACCTGAGCAACCGACAAGAACGGGCAAAAAATGTAGTCATCGTGGTGGGGCTGCCGTAGAGGTTCTACCTTCGAACCAGAAGGGCTGTTACAAACGGGCGTCTGGTTCCTTAGCCAGTCTCTGCTGACAAGCTCTCAGAGGTTTCTGCTGAACTAGTGTCTGGCAATGGTGAGTCTCTGTAGGCAAGTCCTCAGAGGTTTTGGCCGAATAGGCGTGGGGCAGTGAGAAAAAAATTCTCCTGTCGGAAATACAACATTTAACAAACTTACAAACAACATAAAACATTCTGTAGGTTCCATCAGAAAGGACAACACTTCTCCCAAGCGGTTCCTTTTAAAACATCATCTGGACACCTCAGTCCTCGGTTGCGAACAGGGTCGCAAAGGGGTTCTCGGTTTGGGAGTCAGACCCAAGTTTGTCCTCTTCTCCCGGGTGCCACACTCTTGAGTGTATCAGGGCTGAAAGGGCTGCGTGGTGTGAGGTGGGGTCGCTCTCGTCGTTGCGGACGAGTCTGAACAAGTTACCTCGGTGCCAGTAATTGGTGTCTAGTTGTGTGGTGACAAAATCTGGGTCATCAGTGTGGTTCAGTAGTCGGTAGTGGGGTTTATTCAGGAAAGTGATCATGAAGGGATCACTCGGATCGTAGTCGGATTCGCTGGGTGTGGGTCCTGTTGCATGGGGATAGTAGGAGGCGTGCTGTGGCTATCGTCCGAGTCACAGTCGCTGTCTCTGCTGCTGCAGTCTGTGGGCGTTCCGGGGCGGAGTGTATATTTCGGGGTGGAGTCGAGGTCGAGTCCGTGGCTGGGCTGAACGTGTTGGGGGATGGTAGGGTTACGTTGGCTGTGGGCGGGGTGTGGTCTGCTGCGTCGAGCATGACGTGGTGTGCGTGGTTCGACTGTGTTCCATATGCCTTCAGCTGGTTTATATGGAACCACGCGGTCTTACCGTTGGAGTACTTTATTTTATAAACGAAAGGGCTTACTTTATCCGCAATGGAATACGGACCCGAGTATTTTGGTGACAGGAATGTGCTGGGGTTATTTACAGAGAGCATAACATGCTGTCCTATACTGTACTCAGTCGCATGCACTGTCTTGTCAAAACAAGCCTTGCTCTGTTTCTTTCTGGTGCCCAATTTTACTGAGGCTGCTAGCTGAGCCGTTTTAACATTTTCCACTAATTGTTCTACTGCTTTCTCGTGTGTGATGGCCGTCACGGGGTTGGTCAAGTCCAAACCTAACAAATATTCTGTGCCTTTCATGGGGCGTCCGGTCATGAGGGTGTGTGGGGTGTAACCTGTGGAAGTAGAAATTGTGTTACGTATGAACATCAGCGCAAAAGGGAGGACGGAGTCCCAAGTGGTGTTGTTCTGCTGGACCATTTTTCTGAGGGTGGATTTTAGGGTCCGATTCATGCACTCCACGATACCACTCGACTGGGTGGTATGCTATGTGGAATTTTTGGGTGATGCCAAATATCGTGAGGACGTTCTGCATGACACGTCCCGTAAAATGGGAACCTTGGTCGGATTCAATGCTGCGGGGGAGTCCCCATCTTGTAAAGATGTGGTGGGTCAAAATCTTGGCTGTGGTTTTTGCAGTGTTTGTGCGGGCTGGGAATGCTTCCACCCATTTCGTAAATGTGTCAATTACCCCAAGTACATATTTATAGCCATTCCTGCTAGGGGGCAATGGTCCTTTAAAATCAATCTGGAGGTTAGTCCAGGGGCCATTAACGGGTCGGGTGTGGCTGAGTTGAGCCTTTTGGCATATCTGTCCGGATTATTCTGGGTACAGATAAGACAATTTGCTATGTAATGGTTTACATCATCCTTTAAATTCGGCTCCAACAAAGCTGCTTGGGATGGGCTGTAGTGGGATTGATTCCCTGATGTCCATGACTGTCATGGAACAAGCAAATCAATTGATTCCTGTCCTGTTCAGGAACCACATAAAGGGTGTCTTTTAACACCACACCGTCAGGTGTGGTCAGTGCATTTCTAAATCTCTCATAGGGAGCTGGATATTTTCCTTTTACAATCTCCTTGAGATTGCTGTCCTGCTTCTGGGCCTGCACTAGATCCTCGATCTTTGTCTGTGAGACCTGAACTGCACTCACTGGTGCGCTTTCGGGGGGTGTCCAAAAATATCCATGCCTGGAACCTGCTTTAGCCAGTGCGTCGGCTTTCACATTTCCAGGGGGGGGAGGAACGATGGTGACTGCGGACTTTGATTATCCCATAAGTCCTGTTCTGGGCTCGCTCTAAAATGTGACGGAGCAATGGGGCTGAGGGGAGGGGTTTTCCATCTGCGGAAACAAATCCTCTTGCTTTCCATAGGGGCAGAAATTCAATGAGGCTGTTGCAGACATAGAGGCTGTCCGAGTATATGTCTGCTGGACTGGGGAAGGAATCTGGGTGTTCAACTATATACGCGATGGCTGCGAGCTCTGCTGCCTGCGCGCCTAAGTGTCCAGGTAGTTTTAACGATATTTCCTCGAGGGCACATCCCTGCGCGTCCTCGACATAGATACCACAACCTGTTATGCACTTCCCATCCAAGACTGTGGAAGATCCATCCACATAGATCTTTATGGGCTCACATGTGTCCGTTGTGTTGCGCTGGTCAAAGAGACACAGCCTGAGTGAGTGAGACACAGACAGAGTGAGAATTTGAAACTTGGTAATTTGGTGCAGTCAGGTAATTCGGTGAAGAGTGGGAGAAGGTGCTTTTTCCCTACTGTTTTGTTCTTTCTCTTTCTTCTGGCCTGTAACTTTTAATCAGCAGGGAGAGAACCTGAGAACATCTGAGACCCTCAGAAGGTAAGTAAGTGATTTTTACTCATTTTTACTTTTATTACCTTTTCAAATTGTGTGTGTGTGTGTGTGGGAGGGGGGGGGGGGGGGACACTGAAGTGACATCACAGAAAAGGGGTGACCTGAGTGGCTGGTTGGGAACCTACGCTAAATTAAAAAAATTAAGCATTGGTAACTAATTAAACATAATTACTTAATTATAATTTAGAGGGGTATCTAAGCCAGAGATCGGAGAGTACTATATTTAGCTTTCACATTTATAGTAGAAATCTAGTGCTAGGAAACAGATAGTTAACAGTAACTTTTTTATTCTTTATTTTAACTTTTAACTTTAATTTAGTAATTAATTGACGCAATGTCAGTTAGAGGGGTGCAGTGCTCTAACTGTGAGATGTGGCAGGTCTGGGAGGCTTCCAGCATCCCGGATGGCTTCATCTGCAGAAAGTGCACCCAACTGGAGCTCCTCACAGACCACATGGTTCGGTTGGAGCAGCAATTGGATGCACTTAGGAGCATGCAGGTGGCGGAAAGCATCATAGATAGCAGTTATATAAATGTGGTCACACGCAAGATGCAGGCAGAGAAAGGGCAGGCAGTCAGTGCAGGAATCCCCTGTGGTTGTCCCCCTCTTTAACAGGTATAGCCCTTTGGATACGGTCAGGAGGGATAGCCTATCAGGGGAAAACAGCAGTAGCCAGAGCAGTGGCACCACGGCTGGCTCTGATGTTCAGAAGGGAGGGTCAAAGCGCAGAAGAGCAATAGTAATAGGGGACTCTATAGTCAGGGGCACAGACAGGCGCTTCTGTGGACGTGAAAGAGACTCCAGGATGGTATGTTGCCTCCCTGGTGCCAGGGTCCAGGATGTCTCCGAACGGGTAGAGAGCATCCTGAAGGGGGAGGGCAAACAGGCAGAGGTCGTTGTACATATTGGTACTAACGACATAGGCAGGAAGGGGCATGAGGTCCTGCAGCAGGAGTTCAGGGAGCTAGGCAGAAAGTTAAAAGACAGGACCTCTAGAGTTGTAATCTCGGGATTACTCCCTGTGCCACATGCCAGTGAGGCTAGATATACGAAGATAGAGCAGCTAAACACGTGGCTAAACAGCTGGTGTAGGAGGGAGGGTTTCCGTTATCTGGACCACTGGGAGCTCTTCCGGGGCAGGTGTGACCTACATAAGGACGGGTTGCATCTAAACTGGAGAGGCAGAAATATCCTGGCCGCGAGGTTTGCTAGTGTCACACGGGAGGGTTTAAACTAGTATGGCAGGGGGGTGGGCACGGGAGCAATAGGTCAGAAGGTGAGAGCATTGAGGGAGAACTAGGGAATAGGGACAGTGTGGCTCTGAGGCAGAGCAGACAGGGAGAAGTTGCTGAACACAGCAGGTCTGGTGGCCTGAAGTGCATATGTTTTAATGCAAGAAGTATTACGGGTAAGGCAGATGAACTTAGAGCTTGGATTAGTACTTGGAACTATGATGTTGTTGCCATTACAGAGACCTGGTTGAGGGAAGGGCAGGATTGGCAGCTAAACGTTCCAGGATTTAGATGTTTCAGGCAGGATAGAGGGGGATGTAAAAGGGGTGGCGGAGTTGCGCTACTGGTTAGGGAGGATATCACAGCTGTACTACGGGAGGCCACCTCAGAGGGCAGTGAGGCTATATGGGTAGAGATCAGGAATAAGAAGGGTGCAGTCACAATGTTGGGGGTTTACTACAGGCCTCCCAACAGCCAGCGGGAGATAGAGGAGCAGATAGGTAGACAGATTTTGGAAAAGAGTAAAAACAACAGGGTTGTGGGGATGGGAGATTTCAACTTCCCCAATATTGACTGGGGCTCACTTAGTGCCAGGGGTTTAGACGGGGCAGAGTTTGTAAGGAGCATCCAGGAGGGCTTCTTAAAACAATATGTAGACAGTCCAACTAGGGAAGGGGCGGTACTGGACCTGGTATTGGGGAATGAGCCCGGCCAGGTGGTAGAAGTTTCAGTAGGGGAGCATTTTGGGAACAGTGACCACAATTCAGTAAGTTTTAAAGTGCTGGTGGACAAGGATAAGAGTGGTCCTCGAGTGAATGTGCTAAATTGGGGGAAGGCTAATTATAACAATATTAGGCGGGAACTGAAAAACCTAGATTGGGGGCGGATGTTTGAGGGCAAATCAACATCTGACATGTGGGAGACTTTCAAGTGTCAGTTGAAAGGAATTCAGGACCGACATGTTCCTGTGAGGAAGAAGGATAAATACGGCAATTTTCGGGAACCTTGGATAACGAGAGATATTGTAGGCCTCGTCAAAAAGAAAAAGGAGGCATTTGTCAGGGCTAAAAGGCTGGGAACAGACGAAGCCTGTGTGGAATATAAGGAAAGTAGGAAGGAACTTAAGCAAGGAGTCAGGGCGAGAAGGGGTCACGAAAAGTCATTGGCAAATAGGGTTAAGGAAAATCCCAAGGCTTTTTACACGTACATAAAAAGCAAGAGGGTAGCCAGGGAAAGGGTTGGCCCACTGAAGGATAGGCAAGGGAATCTATGTATGGGGCCAGAGGAAATGGGCGAGGTACTAAATGAATACTTTGCATCAGTATTCACCAAAGAGAAGGAATTGGTAGGTGTTGAGTCTGGAGAAGGGTGTGTAGATAGCCTGGGTCACATTGAGATCCAAAAAGACGAGGTGTTGGGCATCTTAAAAAATATTAAGGTAGATAAGTCCCCAGGGCCTGATAGAATCTACCCCAGAATTCTGAAGGAGGCTGGAGAGGAAATTGCTGAGGCCTTGACAGAAATCTTTGGATCCTCACTGTCTTCAGGTGATGTCCCGGAGGACTGGAGAATAGCCAATGTTGTTCCTCTGTTTAAGAAGGGTAGCAAGGATAATCCAGGGAACTACAGGCCGGTGAGCCTTACTTCAGTGGTAGGGAAATTACTGGAGAGAAGTCTTCGAGATAGGATCTACTCCCATTTGGAAGCAAATGGACATATTAGTGAGAGGCAGCATGGTTTTGTGAAGGGGAGGTCGTGTCTCACTAACTTGATAGAGTTTTTCGAGGAGGCCACAAAGATGAGGCCACAAAGGTAGGGCAGTGGATGCTGTCTATATGGACTTCAGTAAGGCCTTTGACAAGGTCCCTCATGGTAGACTAGTACAAAAGGCGAAGTCACACGGGATCAAGGGTGAGCTCGCAAGGTGGATACAGAACTGGCTAGGTCATAGAAGGCAGAGAGTAGCAATGGAAGGACGCTTTTCTAATTGGAGGGCTGTGACCAGTGGTGTTCCGCAGGGATCAGTGCTGGGACCTTTGTTGTTTGTAGTATATATAAATGATTTGGAGGAAAATGTAACTGGTCTGATTAGTAAGTTTGCAGACGACACAAAGGTTAGTGGAATTGCAGATAGCGATGAGGACCGTCAGAGGATACAGCAGGATTTATTATAGAATTTACGGTGCAGAAGGAGGCCATTCAGCCCATCGAGTCTGCACCGGCTCTTAGAAAGAGCATCCTACCCAAGGTCAATACCTCCACCCTATCCCCATAACCCAGTAACCGCACCCAATACTAAGGGCAATTCTTTTTGGACACTAAGGGCAATTTATCATGGCCAATCCACCTAACCTGCACATCTTTGGACTGTGGGAGGAAACCGGAGCACCCGGAGGAAACCCACGCACACACGGGGAGGATGTGCAGACTCCGCACAGACAGTGACCCAAGCCGGAATCGAACCTGGGACCCTGGAGCTGTGAAGCAATTGTGCTATCCACAATGCTACCGTGCTGCTAATCCGGACAAATGTGAGGTAATGCATTTTGGAAGGTCTAATGCAGGTAGGGAATATACAGTGAATGGTAGAACTCTCAAGAGTATTGAAAGTCAGAGAGATCTAGGTGTACAGGTCCACAGGTCACTGAAAGGGGCAACACAGGTGGAGAAGGTAGTCAAGAAGGCATATGGCATGCTTGCCTTCATTGGCCGGGGCATTGAGTATAAGAATTGGCAAATCATGTTGCAGCTGTATAGAACCTTAGTTAGGCCACACTTGGAGTATAGTGTTCTATTCTGGTCGCCACACTACCAGAAGGATGTGGAGGCTTTAGAGAGGGTGCAGAAGAGATTTACCAGAATGTTGCCTGGTATGGAGGGCATTGGCTCGGAGGAGCGGTTGAACAAACTTGGTTTGTTCTCACTGGAACGACGGAGGTTGAGGGGCGACCTGATAGAGGTCTACAAAATTATGAGGGGCATAAACAGAGTGGATAATCAGAGGCTTTTCCCCAGGGTAGATGGGTCAATTACTAGGGAGCATAGGTTTAAGGTGAGAGGGGCAAGGTTTAGAGTAGATGTAGAGTGGGGGGTTGTGTGGAGTGGGGGGGGGGCTGTGTGGAGTGGGGGGGGGCTGTGTGGAGTGGGGGGGGCTGTGTGGCGTGGGGGGGCTGTGTGGAGTGGGGGGGCTGTGTGGATTGGGGGGGCTGTGTGGAGTGGGGGGGCTGTGTGGAGTGGGGGGGCTGTGTGGAGTGGGGGGGCTGTGTGGAGTGGGGGGGCTGTGTGGAGTGGGGGGGTGTAGAGCGGGGGTGTGTGGAGTGGGGGTGTGTGGAGTGGGGGTGTGTGTGGAGTGGGGGTGGAGGTTGTGTGTGGAGTGGGGTTGGGGGGTGTGTGTGGAGTGGGGTTGGGGGTGTGTGTGGAGTGGGGGTGGGGTGTGCTGTGGGGGGGTGCAGTGCGGGGGGTGCAGTGGGGGTGCGTGGAGTGGGGGTGTGTGGAGTGGGGGGTGATTGGAGTGGGGGGGGTGCAGTGGGGGGGGTGCAGTGGGGTGTGTGCAATGGGGCGGTGCAGTGGGGAGTGTGCAGTGGGGGGTGTGCAGTGGGGGGGTGCAGTGGGGGGGGTGCAGTGGGGGGGGTGCAGTGGGGGGTGGTGCAGTGGGGGGTGGTGCAGTGGGGGGTGGTGCAGTGGGGGGTGCAGTGGGGGGTTGCAGTGGAGGGTGTGCAGTGGGGGGGGGGTGGAGTGGGGGGGGTGGAGTGGGGGGGTGGAGTGGGGGCGGTGGAGTGGGGGGGGGTTGGATGGGGGTGTGTGTGGAGGGGGGGTGGAGTGGGGGGGGATGGAGTGGGGGGGTGGAGTGGAGGCGGAGTGGGGGGGTGGAGTGGAGGCGGGGTGGAGTGGGGAGGGTGTGGATTGGGGAGGGTGTGGAGTGGGGAGGGTGTAGAGTGGGGGTGTGTGGAGTGGGGGTGTGTGGAGTGGGGGTGTGTGGAGTGGGGGTGTGTGGAGTGGGGGCGTGTGGAGTGGGGGTGTGTGGAGTGGGGGTGTGTGGAGTGGGGGTGTGTGGAGTGGGGGTGTGTGGAGTGGGGGTGTGTGGAGTGGGGGTGTGTGGAGTAGGGGTGTGTGGAGTAGGGGTGTGTGGAGTGGGGGTGTGTGGCGTGGGGGTGTGTGGCGTGGGGGTGTGTGGCGTGGGGGTGTGTGGAGTGGGGGTGTGTGGATTGGGGGTGTGTGGAGTGGGGTGTGTGGAGTGGGGTGTGTGGAGTTGGGGTGTGTGGAGTGGGGTGTGTGGAGTGGGGTGTGTGGAGTGGGGTGTGTGGAGTGGGGGTGTGTGGAGTGGGGGTGTGTGGAGCGGGGGGGTGCGGAGTGGGGCTATGCGGAGTGGGGGGGTGTGGAGCGGGGGGGTGCGGAGTGGGGCTATGCGGAGTGGGGGTGTGCGGAGTGGGGGTGTGCGGAGTGGGTGTGTGTGTATGGAGTGAGGGAGTGTGGCGGGTGAATGAGGGGGTGAAGTGGGGGCGGGTGAAGTGGGGGGGTGGAGTGAGGGGGTTGGAGTGGGGGGGTGCGGAGTGGGGGTGTGCGGAGTGGGAGTGTGTGGAGCGGGGGGGTGCGGAGTGGGGCTATGCGGAGTGGGGGTGTGCGGAGTGGGGGTGTGCGGAGTGGGTGTGTGTGTATGGAGTGAGGGAGTGTGTGGAGTGGGGGGTTGTGGAGTGAGGGGTTGTGGAGTGGGGGGGTGGAGTGGGGGGGTGGAGTGGGGGGGTGGAGTGGGGGGGGTGGAGTGGGGGGGTGGAGTGGGGGGGTGGAGTGGGGGGTTGGAGTGGGGGGGTCAGGGGTGGGGGGGATGTGTGGAGTGGGGGGGCTTGTCGAGTGGGGGGACTTGTGGAGTGGGGGTGGAGTGGGGGTAGAGTGGAGTGCGGGGGTTGTGTGGAGTGGGTGGGGGGTGGAGTGGGGGGGGTGGAGTGGGGGGGGTGGAGTGGGGGGGTGGAGTGGGGGGTTGGAGTGGGGGGGTCAGGGGTGGGGGGGATGTGTGGAGTGGGGGGGCTTGTGGAGTGGGGGGACTTGTGGAGTGGGGGTGGAGTGGGGGTAGAGTGGAGTGGGGGGGTTGTGTGGAGTGGGTGGGGGGTGGAGTGGGGAGGTGTGGAGTGGGGGGTTGTGTGGAGTGGGGGGGCTGTGTGGAGTGGGGGGGCTGTGTGGAGTGGGGGGGCTGTGTGGAGTGGGGGGGCTGTATGGAGTGGGGGGGTTGTGTGGAGAGGGGGGCTGTGTGGAGTGGGGGGGGCTGTGTGGAGTGGGTGGGTGGTGGAGTGGGGGAGGTGTGGAGTAGGGGGGTTGTGTGGAGTGGGGGGGCTGTGTGGAGTGGGGGGCTGTGTGGAGTGGGGGGGCTGTGTGGAATGGGGGGCTGTGTGGAGTAGGGGGGCTGTGTGGAGTAGGGGGGCTGTGTGGAGTGGGGGGGCTGTGTGGAGTGGGGGGGCTGTGTGGAGTGGGGGGGGCTGTGTGGAGTGGGGGGGCTGTGTGGAGTGGGGGGGCTGTGTGGAGTGGGGGGGCTGTGTGGAGTGGGGGTTGTGTGGAGTGGGGAGGCTGTGTGGAGTGGGGGGATTGTGTGGTGTGGGGGGGTTGGGTGGAGTGGGGGGGTTGTGTGGAGTGGGAGGGGGGATAGTGTGGAGTGGGGGGATAGTGTGGAGTGGGGGTGTTGTGTGGATTGGGGGGGTTGTGTGGATTGGGGGGGTTGTGTGGATTGGGGGGTTGTGTGGATTGGGGGGTGGGGGGGTGGAGTGGGGGTAGAGTGGAGTGGGGGGGTTGTGTGGAGTGGGTGGGGGGTGGAGTGGGGAGGTGTGGAGTGGGGGGTTGTGTGGAGTGGGGGGGCTGTGTGGAGTGGGGGGGCTGTGTGGAGTGGGGGGGCTGTGTGGAGTGGGGGGGCTGTATGGAGTGGGGGGGCTGTGTGGAGTGGGGGGGCTGTGTGGAGTGGGGGGGGCTGTGTGGAGTGGGTGGGTGGTGGAGTGGGGGAGGTGTGGAGTGGGGGGGCTGTGTGGAGTGGGGGGGCTGTGTGGAGTGGGGGGGCTGTGTGGAATGGGGGGCTGTGTGGAGTAGGGGGTTGTGTGGAGTGGGGGGGCTGTGTGGAGTGGGGGGGCTGTGTGGAGTGGGGGGGCTGTGTGGAGTGGGGGGGGCTGTGTGGAGTGGGGGTTGTGTGGAGTGGGGAGGCTGTGTGGAGTGGGGGGATTGTGTGGTGTGGGGGGGTTGTGTGGAGTGGGGGGGTTGTGTGGAGTGGTAGGGGGGATAGTGTGGAGTGGGGGGATAGTGTGGAGTGGGGGTGTTGTGTGGATTGGGGGGGTTGTGTGGATTGGGGGGGTTGTGTGGATTGGGGGGTTGTGTGGATTGGGGGGTGGGGGGGTTGAGTGGGGTGTGTGGAGTAGGGGTGTGTGGAGTGGGGGTGTGGAGTGGGGGTGTGTGGAGTGGGGGTGTGTGGAGTGGGGGTGTGTGGAGTGGGGGTATGTGGAGTGGGGGTATGTGGAGTGGGGGTATGTGGAGTGGGGGGGTGTGGAGTGGGGGTGTGTGGAGTGGTTGTGTGTGGAGTGGTTGTGTGTGGAATGGGGTGTGTGGAATGGGGTGTGTGTGGAGTGGGGGTGTGTGGAGTGGGGGGTTGTGGAGTGGGGGTATGTGGAGTGGGGGTGTGCGGAGTGGGGGTGTGCGGAGTGGGGGTGTGCGGAGTGGGGGTGTGCGGAGTGGGGGTGTGCGGAGTGGGGGTGTGCGGAGTGGGTGTGTGTGTGTGGAGTGGGGGTGTGTGGAGTGGGGGTGTGTGGAGTGGGGGGTTGTGGAGTGGGGGGTTGTGGAGTGGGGGGTTGTGGAGTGGGGGGGTGGAGTGGGGGGGTGGAGTGGGGGGGTCTGGGGTGGAGGGATGTGTGGAGTGGGGGGGATGTGTGGAGTGGGGCGGCTTGTGGAGTGGAGGGGCTTGTGGAGTGGGGGGACTTGTGGAGTGGGGGGACTTGTGGAGTGGGAGGGTGGAGTGGGGGAGGTGTGGAGTGTGGGGTGGGTGGGGGGTGGAGTTGGGGGGTGGAGTGGGGGGGTGGAGTGGGGGAGGTGTGGAGTGGGGGGTGGAGTGGGGGGGTTGTGTGGAGTGGGTGGGCTGTGTGGAGTGGGGGGGCTGTGTGGAGTGGGTGGGGTGGTGTGGGGGGTGGAGTGGGGGGGGTGGTGTGTGGAATGGAGGTGTGTGGAATGGGGGTGTGTGGAATGGGGTGTGTGTGGAGTGGGGGTGTGTGGAGTGGATGTCTGTGGATTGGGGGCTGGGTGGAGTGGGGGCGTGTGGAGTAGGGGTGTGTGGAGTGGGGGTGTGCTGTGGGGGGGTGTGGAGTGGGGGTGTGTGTGGAGTGGGGGGGCTGTGTGGAGTGGGTGGGGGGTGGAGTGGGGGGGGTGGAGTGGGGTGTGTGGAGTGGGGGGTGCAGTGGGGGGGTGCAGTGGGGGGGTGCAGTGGGGTGTGTGGAGTGGGGGTGGTGGAGTGGGGCAGGGTGTGCATTGGGGCGGGGGGTGCAGTGGGGCGGGGGGTGCAATGGGGGGGTGCAGTGGGGGGGGTGCAGTGGGTAGGTGCAGCGGGGGTGTCTGGAGTGGGGGCGTTGTGTGGAGAGAGGTTGTGTGGAGGGGGGGTTGTGTGGAGGGGGTGGAGAGGGGAAGGCGCGTTCCGGGGAGGAGAGGGCGCGTGCCGGGGAGGAGAGGGCGAGTGCCGGGGAAGGGAGGGCGCGTTTCGGGGAGGAGAGGGCGAGTGCCGGGGAGGAGAGGGCGAGTGCCGGGGAGGAGAGGGTGCGTTCCGGGGAGGAGAAGCCACGTTTCGGGGAGGAGAGGGCGCGTTCCGGGGAGGAGAGGGCGCGTTCCGGAGAGGAGAGGGCGAGTGCCGGGGAGGAGAGGGCGCGTTCCGGGGAGGAGAGGGCGCGTTCCGGGGAGGAGAGGGCGAGTGCCGGGGAGGAGTGGGCGAGTGCCGGGGAGGAGAGGGCGCGTTCCGGGGAGGAGAAGCCACGTTCCGGGGAGGAGAGGGCGCGTTCCGGAGAGGAGAGGGCGAGTGCCGGGGAGGAGAGGGCGCGTTCCGGGGAGGAGAGGGCGCGTTCCGGGGAGGAGAGGGCGAGTGCCGGGGAGGAGAGGGCGCGTTCCGGGGAGGAGAGGGCGCGTTCCGGGGAGGAGAGGGCGAGTGCCGGGGAGGAGTGGGCGAGTGCCGGGGAGGGAGGTTGAGGGCCGGGGAGAGGGGGTGCCGGGGAGGTGAGGGCGAGTGCCGCGGAGGAGAGGGCGAGAGGCGGGGAGGAGAGGGCGAGTGCCGGGGAGGGAGGTTGAGTGCCGGGGAGGAGTGGGCGAGTGCCGGTGAGGAGAGGGCGAGAGGCGGGGAGGAGAGGGCGAGTGCCGGGGAGGGAGGTTGAGTGCCGGGGAGGAGAGGGCGAGTGCCGGGGAGGGAGGTTCAGTGCCGGGGAGGAGAGGGCGAGTGCCGCGGAGGAGAGGGCGAGAGGCGGGGAGGAGAGGGCAAGTGCCGGGGAGGGAGGTTGAGTGCCGGGGAGGAGAGGGCGAGTGCCGCGGAGGAGAGGGCGAGTGCCGGGGAGGGGTGGGTTTGGGGAGGCTCTCCGCCTGGCCAGGTGCCAGCTTCCAGCAGTCGCGACCATGCAGCCCATGGCACCTGGCTGCAGGGCGGGGGGGGGGGGGGGGGGATACGGGCAATGATGACATGTCATCTATCCCCCCCCCACCCCCACCCTCTGCAGGCCGTTATGTTTGGCCATCACCCAGCGATGTTGGCCGCCGTGGCGGGAGCCGCACTTCTACATGTTGCCCTGGGGGAGCTGGATGAGCCAGGAAACCATCGCCCATATCTGCCACCTGATGGCATACCTGGCACCACGTGGCACTGGGGGAGGACACCCTCTCCCCGTGGCCGTCAAGGTTACGGTGGCCCTGAACATTTATGCCATGGGTCATTCCAGGCGCCAAGTGAGGACCTGTATGGCATCTCGCAGGCATCGGTGCATCCGTGCAATGACAGATGCCCTATATGCCATTGCGGACTGCTACATCCAGTTCCCGGTTGCCCGGGCCAGCCAGGATGCCCAGGCAGCGGGCTTTGCTGCGGCAGCAGGGATTCCCGTGGTCCAGGGGGCGATTGCAGCCACCTGCAGATAACAGGGTTGTGTTCACAAATTGGAAGAGGCCCTTGATTTGTTATGTTGTAGGTGTAACATAAGTGGCTTCCTTGAGGTGCACTTGACAAAGGATGGTTCAGACATGGAGATAACTTCAACACGTTTATTAAACTATTTACACTTCTATTACTCGGGTTTGACACTACTGCTAATCCTACTATAACTACCCAGACTGACTGACCAGTTGCTGCAATCCACGTGGTGGGTGTAATATTGAATCAATCCTGTGTCTGTACTCACTGACTGTCTCCACTGGAAAGAGGCAGATCATGTGTGTGGTGTCCTTTATATATGGGTTGGTGTAATGCCCCCCTGTGGTCGTGTCAGCTCCTTGTGTATCGTGAATGTCTATTGGTCGTGTCCTATCTACTTGATCTATTGGTTGAATGTGTGTGTGATGTTTCTGGTGCTCCCTCTAGTGTCCAGTTAGTCTACATGCATTTACATTGATGCACATCACCACATCCCCCCTTCTTTATATGTTCATATTTTCTGTACACTTTTAAGAAAATTGAACAAAGAACATGTAGATAAGGTAAGGTATACACAAGTCATGGGAACAGTGATTAAACAATAAGTCCAAATCATTTGTGTGAGTCCAAAAACCATCAATCATCATGGTCAAATGTCTCTCTTGGTTATGAACACTATCAACGTCCCTGTGCCACAGGAACCAAGAAGTGGTCAAATCACTTCGCTGTCTGATTTGGAGACCCTTTCTTTCGTCGATGTTTGTGATGGTGCTGTTGGATGGCATCTTCTAGCTGTTAAGGTGTTGACGTTGAAGAGGTATCATCAACAGTATCATTCGAGGTCATATGTGCCATATGTTGAAGTTGGATAAGACTGTACATATTGGTTCTGGCCACATGCTGTGCTGGAAGGGTGATCCTGCTGAGAACCGTTGAAACTTGTCGAATTGGAAACAGAATTGCTGCTCGCATAAATACCTGGTGATGGTGTGAAACTAGAACCTTGCACCTGATAGGAATATGTCGTCTGGCCCGGCTGGGGTGCAGCAAATCCTGGGCTGTAACTAAGGCATCCAGTCTGTAGTGCAGATTGCGCTTGCGGTAGACCTCCTTTGGTCTTGATTCCATTAGTGGGCAATCCGTAGTGCTGGCCTGTTTGAGAATATGCTGCATAGACTGCTGGCTGCTGCATGCCTGAATACTGGGTTTGTCCAGCATGACCTGTCATTGGTGGCATTGCTGGTGTGGAAAAAATGTGTGCATATAGCTGTGGTGAATATTGGTGTATTCCTCTTGGACAGTAGCCGCTGCTTGTTATTACTGACCCAGTGTGATTGTTAAGTGATCCATCTCCTGTCGTTGTGGCATCTGCTGTCACCCTGAGCGTGCCATCACTGAGGAGTAAAGTCCGGCTTACATGAATCAGAGTTGGCGTTTGGTTGCTCCCCATCTGGAGTCTGGTCTGTTTTAACTGAGCCAGTGTTGGTTTGTTGATGCTCCCCGTCCGGAGTCTTAGCAGGTTCACTGGAGTCAGCTGAGATTTCTTGAAGCTGCACATCTGGAGTCGGAACATGCAGGAATGCATTGACTTGTGGAGAGGTTCGAGCGAATGAGGGTGGAAGTATCATGGTGTCACCGGAGTCACCAGTGGTCTCAGCGACCGTTGAGTGCCTCTGTACACACCAGCTGAGGTCTGTCACTTTGCACATCTTGCATGGGAAGTGGGATGCTGTCGTCACTCGTCTCACATACCATGGGTAGAGCCTCAGTAGCTGCTTGTTGTTCACTTGGGTTGGGTAAATTATCAGAGTCTTCATCTGGTGGTGCAAACAACATGGGTGGACTGTCATTGTCTTGCTCTTGTCCTTCATTTGGGCTTGGACTGTCATCGTCGCTTTGTTCTTCACTGTAGCATGATAGACCGTCATGGTCGTCCTGCTGTGCACTGGAGCGTGGTAGACTGTTATAGTCTTCTTGCTGTTTATTTGAGCATGGCAGAATCGCATCGTCTGCCGGTAGTTGGTCAGAGGAGGTTGCTAGACCCTCATGGTCTTGTTCCTGCAAGGACTGCGCGTCGGAGTCTTGCGTTTCTTCTATCGTGGAGTCTGTCCATGAGCTCGCTGTGGAGGCTTGTGACACTGGAGTCACTTCTTGTTCGTGCAAGGACTGCGGTGTGGACTCTTGCGTGTCTTCTTTCTTAGAGTCGGGAACACTGAGCGGTGCGTGGACCACGCTCTGTGTGGCAGCAGGCCGCTCTCTGTGGGCTTGTACCGCTCTCTGTCTCTTGGTTTCAGGCTGCAGCATCATCCTGCACTCACGAGTTGGAATGTCATATCTGCTGGGCTGAAGATCCTCAAATCCGAAGAATGAATCCGCGTCTGCGTCGGATTCAATACGGGTGTCGCCAATGTGCAACACGTCTAGTTGCGGTTCGGATTTGGTACTGGGGTAGCCTCCCAAGGTGAAAGGTTCGTCTGTGTCGTTGTCTTTTAGGACCATATCATCACTGTTTGTGTTGGAGCTGGCATTGGGCTCGCGAGGTCCAGAGAAAATGTAAAGGTCGGTATCGAAGTATTCAAGGTCGGAATCATCGGTTTGGGGGTAGGTAACTGCTTGTTGCAGGGTTCTTCGGAGGTTAATTTCATTTCCTGGTTCAATTTGAAGCATTGTGCTGTCATTCCAGGTGAAGGAAGGTTGTTTTACGGCTTTAAAATATTTTTTCTTTGATTTGGGACATTTCCACTTTAAATGGGGCCTCTGACGTCATGACGCACGTGACGTAGCGCGTAGGAAGCGATTGTGCATGTGCAGATCGCTGTTTCTTTACCGATGGCCGTTTTGTGATTGCGCATGCACAGCGTTTCACGCATGCGCAAACAGACCTTCCCGTTCGGTGCGCTTCTCGTGCATCGTGCAAGTGCAGACCCTTTAGAAAGATGGCCGCCGGTCAAAACTGTTCTCTGCTCCGGGATCTCGGCATCGTGGTGAGTCCTGGCGCTTCTCTTACCTTTTCTTGCTGGTTGGAGTGTGTTTTCCTCACAGTATTTGCCGAATTTGTCCCGGACTACCTGGAAGTCGCTCCTGTTTTGGCCTTTGGAGAACTTGAATTTTTAAAAGATTTGTTCTGCTCTGGCACCGGCTATGGTGAGCAGAAGCTCTGTCCTTTCAGCATCGGCCAGGTCTTCTAGTTCGGCTGCTACCACGAAGATTTCAAACTTTTGCCGAAATGCCCGCCAGTTTTCGCGGAGATTGCCGTGGCACTGGAGCTGCTGTGGAACCCGGATCTCGAACATCTTGCCTGGGTATTGTTGCTGGTTGTCACTGTACGCTGAGGTATGGCTATCTGGATTGAAACAGTTCACTCCTGGAATAATGATTTGTTATGTTGTAGGTGTAACATAAGTGGCTTCCTCGTGGTGCACTTGACAAAGGAAGGTTCAGACATGGAGATAACTTCAACACATTTATTAAACTATTTACACTTCTATTACTCGGGTTCGACACTACTGTTAATCCTACTATAGCTACCCAAACTGACTAACCAGTTGCTGCAATCCACGTGGTGGGTGTAATATTGAATCAACCCTGTGTCTGTACTCACTGACTGTCTCCACTGGAAAGAGGCAGATCATGTGTTTGGTGTCCTTTATATATGGGTTGGTGTAATGCCCCCCTGTGGTCGTGTCACCTCCTTGTGTATCGTGAATGTCTATTGGTCGTGTCCTATCTACTTGATCTATTGGTTGAGTGTGTGTGTGTGTGTGTGATGTTTCTGGTGCTCCCTCTAGTGTCCAGTTAGTCTACGTGCATTTACATTGATGCACACTACCACAAACCGATTCCATGAACATTCAGGACCACCGCATGAGGATCCTGCACGTTTGCACCCGGTACCCGGGCAGTGTACATGACTCATTCATATTGACCAAATCTTTCATCCCCACCATGTTCGAGATCGCGACCCCCGGCTGAGGGGCTGGTTGCTGGGCGACAGGGGTTACCCGCTGCGGTCGTGGCTGATGACGCCTATACGGAGGCCACAGACTGACTGAGAACCGCCACAATGATGCCCATGCAGCGACCAGGGGTGTGATAGAGAGGTGCTTTGGGCTGCTAAAGATGTGCTTCAGGTGCCTGGACCACTCTGGAGGGGCCCTCCAGTACCCGTGAGAAAAGGTCAGCCGCATCGTTGTGGTCTGCTGCATCCTGCATAACAGAGCCCAGCAGAACATAGAACATCGAACGATACAGCGCAGTACAGGCCCTTCGGCCCACGATGTTGCACCGAAACAAAAGCCATCTAACCTACACTATGCCATTATCATCCATATGTTTATCCAATAAGCTTTTAAATGCCCTCAATGTTGGCGAGTTCACTACTGTTGCAGGTAGGGCATTCCACGGCCTCACTACTCTTTGCGTAAAGAACCTACCTCTGACCTCTGTCCTGTATCTATTACCCCTCAGTTTAAAGCTATGTCCCCTCGTGCCAGCCATTTCCATCCGCGGGAGAAGGCTCTCACTGTCCACCCTATCTAACCCCCTGATCATTTTGTATGCCTCTATTAAGTCTCCTCTTAACCTTCTTCTCTCCAACGAAAACAACCTCAAGTCCATCAGCCTTTCCTCATAAGATTTTCCCTCCATACCAGGCAACATCCTGGTAAATCTCCTCTGCACCCGCTCCAAAGCCTCCACGTCCTTCCTATAATGCGGTGACCAGAACTGTACGCAATACTCCAAATGCTTCCGAACCAGAGTTTTGTACAGCTGCAACATGACCTCATGACTCCAGAACTCAATCCCTCTACCAATAAAGGCCAACACTCCATAGGCCTTCTTCACAGCCCTATCAACCTGGGTGGCAACTTTCAGGGATCTATGTACATGGAGGGGCGATGTGCTGCAGGTGGAGAAGGGGGAAGGAGAGGAGCAACAAGACGAGGCGCAGACCTCCCCAGATGAGGAGGATGGGGGCAATGGTCAGGACAGACAGGCTGGACATGGACGGGAGGCTGCCCACCGTTACCGGCTGGGCCAGCGGGCACGGGACAGGCTGAAAGCCGCCCGCTTCACGGACTAGGGGGGCGTGGGGATCACTGAGTATGGGCACAGACTGCACACTACGGCACCAGCCTACCACCCTCACCCCACCCTTCCAACACCCACCACCCTCACCCCATCCACCCACCCTCACCCCACCCACCACCAACCACCCTCACCCCACCCGCATGCACCCCACCCCTCCATTGCACATCCACCTGCGGCACAACGGGCCGGGCTCACACGGGCGCTGGTGGAGGCGTGTCTATTGCAGGCCATGGAGGATGATGACAACTCCCTCTGCGATGAGCTCTGGGCTCTACATCGTTGGACAATGTCTGACCCATGGCCACAGTACCACCCTCCACCCGGACCGTCCCTGCATGTGGCCGTGACACTACAGGGATGGCGAGGGCGACCCGGGGGGAGGGGGGGGCACACACACCGGAGGCCGACGTTCTATCACCCCTCACACACCCACTGGCGATCACCTCACACTACACTCCCGCAAGCATCGGATAGAGCACAAAGGCAGCTTCTGTAGGTGTGAAAGTGATTTTAATAACAAACAGTTCATACACATGCCCTAGCTCCTCTAACTAATCTGTGCCCTGCACCCATGCCAACTTACTCAGTGTCTAATTGTTTGGCCTTACGTGCCCTTTGACTACGTCTAGGTGGTTCCCCAGACGGTACAGCAGAACTGGAGGTGGACGCCTGTGATTCCTGCCCTGTGACTAGGGACCCCTTTGGCACCGTTTCCTGGGGCGGCCCGGCCTAGATGGGTCAGGCTGCGGCTCGGGCGACTGGGATGGTGAGCTGCCAGCCTGTCCTGCCCGTTGCCCACCAGATGCACCCCGGACGGAAGGGGTGGGGGGGGGGGGGGGGAGTTCCGAGGTGTCGCGCCTCCCCTACAGGGGGACCTGGGACTGGCCCCAGAGCTCCTCCTCCCTTGGGGTGCCCGATGGACCCCGGACCTCTACATGGGTCGGGGATGCGAACGGACCGAGCATCCGACGCCCTGACACCTGGTGCTGCCAGTCCTGGAGGCTCGTCCTGGTATCAACTAGGGTCTGCAAGTTTGCAACCATGCAGCTGAGGGAGTTGGCCATCCCTTTCTGTGCAACGCCGGCCAGCACCTGGGAAATGGCGCCGATGCCCTCAGCGATGGCCTGCTGAGACTGGGCCACGGCCTGCAGAGACTGGCCCATGGCCTACTGGGACTGGACCACGGCGTTGAGCGCCTCTGCGATTTGCTGCTGGCTCTGGCTCATGGCTTCCTGTGAGAGGGCAGCTATGTCCTGGGGCATGGATGCCACCCGCATGGAACGCCCCAGGCCTTGCATACTGTGACCCATGTCTGACACCGTCGCACCCATTGCCTCCACTGCGGACGCCACCCGTGCGGTTTCGGTCTGGGTGGCACGCATGACCGGCACCACTCCCAGCTTCTGGACGCGGGTGCACTCCTCCATCTGCATCTGCAGCTGCTGCAAGCCGGCCGTCACCCCCTTCGATCGTCCCTTGGTCCGTGACTGCATCGGGTCTATGAGTGGGTGTAGTAACTCCAGGAACCCGGGATCCGTCTGGGCGTCATCATCGCTAAAGTGCCCAACCGAGGTGAGTGTCTCTGCGATGCTGGAGGGTGTAGGAGATAGCAGTAGAGTAGTGTCGTGCTCCTCATCGGTCCCAAAATCCAGGGTGTCCTGAAGTGTTGGTTTTTGTCTATCCGTCCCGTGTGTGGGTGTCGTGCCCAGTGCGGTGTCCGGTGTCCGGTGCGTCAGGTGTCCGGTGCGTCAAGCGCCCGGTGCGTCAAGCGCCCGGTGCGTCAAGTGCCCGGTGCGTCAAGTGCCCGGTGCACCAAGTGCCCGGTGCGTCAAGTGCCCGGTGCGTCAAGTGCCCGGTGCGTCAAGTGCCCGGTGCGTCAAGTGCCCGGTGCGCCAAGTGCCCGGTGCGCCAAGTGCCCGGTGCGCCAAGTGCCCGGTGCGTCAAGTGCCCGGTGCGCCAAGTGCCCGGTGAGCCAGTGTCCGATGCGCCGTGTCCTGCGCGTCAGTGTCCTGCGCGTCAGTGTCCTGCGCGTCAGTGTCCTGCGCGTCAGTGTCCTGCGCGTCAGTGTCCTGCGCGTCACTGTCCTGCGCGTCACTGTCCTGCGCGTCACTGTCCGGTGCGTCAGTGTCCGGTGCGTCAGTGTCCGGTGCGTCAGTGTCCTGTGCGTCAGTGTCTGGTGCATCAGTGTTTCCTGGCTAGGTGTGCCCTGGGTAGGTGTGCCCTGGGTAGGTGTGTCCTGGGTAGGTGTGGCCTGGGTAGGTGTGGCCTGGGTAGGTGTGGCCTGGGTAGGTGTGGCCTGGGTCGGCTGCGACGGGGGCCTGTTCCTGTGGCTGCCCCCCTCGTCGCTGGGTGTGGCCTGCGGGCGTTGCCGCACTCGCACTAGATGGGGGCGTCGTCTCCCTGGTGCACCGGGACTGTCCCTGGCTCGTGGCCGCTCTGGATCATCCAGGGTGTGTCATATGCCTGATGGGCCGGGTCTGTCCCTGGCTCGTGGCCGCCCTGGATCGTCCTGGGGGCGTCGTATGCCTCATGGGCCGGGTCTGTCCCTGGCTCATGGTGGCCCTGGATCGTCATGGGGGCGTCATATGCCTCATGGGCCGGGTCTGTCCCTGGCTTGTGACCGCCCTGGATCATCCTGGGGGCGTCGTATGCCTGATGCTCCGGGTCTGTCCCTGGCTCGTGACCGCCCTGGATCGTCCTGGGGGCAGTCGCCTTCCGCAGGGATGGGTGGGTCGACGTTTGGCCCTGCAATACACAATGCAGCATGCATGGTTAGACACGCAGACGGGGATGGGGGCAGGGGGGAAATGGGGGATATGGGGGAAGGGGGATATGGGGGATGGGGGATATGGGGGACGGTGGATATGGGGGAAGGGGAGATACGGGGGCAATGGGAGGTACGGGGGCAATGGGAGGTACGGGGGCTATGGGAGGTACGGGGGCTATGGGAGGTACGGGGGCAAGGGGGATATGGGGTAAGGGGGATATGGGGGAAGGGGAGATACGGGGGCAATTGGAGGTACGGGGGCAATGGGAGGTACGGGGCAATGGGGGAAGGCGGATTATGGGGTAAGGGGGATATGCGTATGGGGGAAGGGGGATATGGGGGAAGGGGGATATGGGGGAAGGGAGATATGGGGGAAGGGGGATATGGGGGAAGGGGGATATGGGGGAAGGGGGATATGGGGGATGTGGGGAAGGTGGATATGGGGGAAGGCGGATATGGGAGAAGGCGGATATGGGGGAAGGCGGATATGGGGGAAGGCGGATATGGGGAAGGCGGATATGGGGGAAGGCGGATATGGGGGAAGGCGGATATGGGGGAAGGGGGATATGGGGGAAGGGGGATATGTGGGATATGAGGGAAGGTGGATATGGGGGAAGGCGGATATGGGAGAAGGCGGATATGGGGGAAGGCGGATATGGGGGAAGGCGGATATGGGGGAAGGCGGATATGGGGGAAGGCGGATATGGGGGAAGGCGGATATGGGGGAAGGCGGATATGGGGGAAGGCGGATATGGGGGAAGGCGGATATGGGGGAAGGCGGATATGGGAGAAGGCGGATATGGGGGAAGGCGGATATGGGGGAAGGCGGATATGGGGGAAGGCGGATATGGGGGAAGGCGGATATGGGGGAAGGCGGATATGGGGGAAGGCGGATATGGGGGAAGGCGGATATGGGGGAAGGCGGATATGGGGAAGGGGGATATGTGGGATATGGTGGAAGGGGGCAGGCCGTGGGGGTCTCACTTGGTGGTGCGCCCCCGACCTCTGCATCTGCAACCTTCCGGTCCTCGGTTCCGCCTGCAAGGTCCAGGGCCCTCTCCTCATGGATGGCGAGTGGTCGCAGTTCAGGTGGACCCCCTCCGGTCCTCTCACGCTCCCGATTGTTGTGAGCGCGCTTCTCCTGTGGTGGGCGGATGGGTGGCAGGGATAAAGGGCAACAGTGTTAGGCGGACATATACATGTGGACCAGCGGTTGTGTGTATGCTGGCAGAGGTTCACAACCCATCCTGACACTGCAGCCTGCATGGGTGGGTGCAGCCATGTCGATTGCACCTTGGGCTGTGCCGCACATCGGAGGTGGGGGGGTACTCACCCTGGCTGCCCTGACAAGGTCATTGACCTTGTGGCACTAGACGTCTGTCCTTGCTGTCACGGCCACGGCACTGACGGCCTCTGCCACCTCCCTCCACAGGTGCCGGCTGAGGCGTGGGGCGACCCTGCGGCCGTGTCCGGGGGACAGGGCCTCCCCCCTCTGCTCCACTGCATCCAGGAGCGCCTTGATGTCCCGCTCCTGGAACCTCGGCGCTGCGGGCGGCCAATTTGATGGGTCTCTGGGGAGGGGGTGGGGGGGGTGCGTCTTTTGTGCTGCAACGCCGCACAGCGTCACTGACGCCATGCGAATGGCGTCACGTTGCTGCTAGCCCATTCCGGGCCGGAGAATTTGCGACATTTCGGGGGGCCTGACGCCGGAGTGATTCGCGTTGTTTTTGGCGCCAGGTTCGGGCCATCGCGCCGATTATCTGAGAATCCCGCCCTTTATCTTTATCTACGCTGTCTTGGTAATGTCTTAAATACTTTGATCAGATCCCCCATTACCTTCTAAATTCTAGCGAAAACAGCTCTAATTTGTGCAATCTCTCCACGTAACTTTAAAAAAAAATTTAGAATACCCAATTATTTTTTCTCCAATTAAGGGGCAATTTAGCGTGGCCAATCCACCTACCTTGTACATCTTTGGGTTGTGGGGACGAAATCCACGCAAACACAGGGAGAATGTGCAAACTCCACATGGACAGTGACCCAGAGCCGGGATCGAACCTGGGACCTCGGCGCTGTGAGACTGCAGTGCTACCACAGCGCCACCGTGCTGCCCTAGGTATCATTTTTAGAAATGTACGTTGCACTCCCTCCAAGGCCAAAAAATCCTTCCTAAGATGTGGTGCCCAGAACTGCTCACAGTGACTCCAAGTGGGTCTAGACAGGTTTTTGTACAGCTGCACCATAACTTCAGTGTCTTTATACTCCAATCCTCCAGATAGTCAATCAACAGCACACCAAGCACTGGCTCCATGCTAAAATCATTTGAAACAGCAGCCAGCTGTCTTGCTGGGTGGTGAGAGCTGCGAGAAGGTCGGATACGGTTCTGCGGCAGCAGGGCCATGGGCCGCAGCCTGGGCGCTGCATTACAGGGAGAAGCCAGTGGAAGCTGTGCGGATCAGGGAGTGGAGTGAGGCTTGCGCAATGTGGTGGCAAGCCAGCCTGACCAGTCTGGGCTGGGTAGCAGGGAGAGATCGGAGAGCTGATCGAGCATTTCTCCAAACCCCAAACCAGTACCAAGCCAAGGAGGCCAAACTACAAGGGAACCGGACCAGCTCTTCTTGACTGACATCGGGCACAAAAAAAACTGGTTGCAGCTGGATTTAAATTTTTTTTTTTAATTTCCAAGGTGGTGCAGAGCATAGCGATTCTCTGCAAGCTCTCTACTACAGATCCTCTTCCTATATCTTTTATAACCATTATTATTGTATGTTCTATCTATTCATGTATGGAGTGATCTGCCAGGTCTGTAAGCAGAACAATACTTTTCACTGTACCTCGGTACACGTGACAATAAAAAAATTAATCAAATCAAATAAAGGCTAGCATTTCATTAGCCTTTTTCCTTATTTTCTGCACTTCTTCCTGGCATTTTAAGGACCCGTGCACCCAAACCTCTTTTTGGACATCCACCGCACCTAACCTCTTTCCGTTTAGAAAGTACTCTGCCCTATCCTTTCTTGGTCTAAAATGGATAACCACACACTCGCTTACATTGAATTCCATCTGTCACAATTTTGCCCATTCACCTAGTCTGTCACTATCTCCTTACAATTTTATGCTATGTTATGGGCCTGGCTTTAGAAAACTCCAAAGTATATCATGGAGTTCACCTGACCCACACTGTTTATAGATTTGGGCTATGAGGAGCATAAGGGCCTACCTTTCAGGTGTTATTCAACAGAGGCCTTCAGCACTTTTAATCAAAAACAAAGTTTATTCTACAAATTCAATTAACATTTCTATAAACGCACACAGGAAGCATTTTTATCAACTACAAACATAAATACCCCACACAGCTACAGTACTCTATATATAACCCTTAATGAATTCCCTTTAGCTGTTTCAATCAAGTAACAACATCCATAAACCAGAAAACCCTTTTACCAAAACAGTAGGTTTGAATTCCTTCCAGAAAACAGTTATTACTTTCATAGAATTTACAGTGCAGAAGGAGGCCATTCGGCCCATCGAGTCTGCACCGGCTCATGGAAAGAGCACCCTATCCAATGTCAACACCTCCACCCTATCCCCATAACCCAGCAACCCCACCCAACACCAAGGGCAATTTTGGACACTAAGGGCAATTTATTATGGCCAATCCACCTAACCTGCACATCTTTGGACTGTGGGAGGAAACCGGAGCACCCGGAGGAAACCCACGCACACACGGGGAGGATGTGCAGACTCCGCACAGACAGTGACCCAAGCTGGAATTGAACCTGGGACCCTGGGGCTGTGAAGCAATTATGCTACCCACAATGCTACCATGCTACTGTGAAACTTTGAAGTTATTAAGTGATCTGGAGACATCTTTTAACATGCAGAGAGAGAGAGACACGCACACAAGACTTCTCTGTCTTTATCCAGCTTCCAAAAAGTGTAAAACGAAAGTAAAACTCAGGGCCACAGCCCAGCTCCACCCACACAATGACATCACTGAAGCCATGTGATAATACAAAACATTTCTTAAAGGGACACTCCCATGACAGCTATCATCTAGGCTGTCTACAGTGCCACCTCACATTGTAACATCAGCAAATTTGGGTATGTGACTTGCTATGCCATCATCCAAGTCATTAATGAATAATGTGAATAATTGAGGCCCCACACAGATCCATGTGGTACACCACTAGCCACCTCCTGCCAATCAGAGTAAATACCCATTATCCCCACTCTCTGGGGGTGCCATCAGAGTTGGAGGCTCCCTTCCCCAAAGGTTGAGGGTGGGGTGGGGGGCCTGCAGGCAGGAATTTAGCCCCCTTAGCCTCAATGATCCAATCAGAGGGCTATATCCTATCACTGATGCAGCTGACCTGTCTGAGGACACCTCCATTTTGAGGTACCTGGAGGTCTCCGACTGGCCACTGCAACACTCACATCTCCCATCAGGGCAGCTGTAGGACAACTGGTCTCTGATTGGGCCAACAGCATCAGGAACCCATCCACTGTCCTTGGTTAATTGGCAGACCCTCAGACAGCTGATTAGGAGGTTATGTACTGTAAAATTGCTGAACCAGTCCCACTGCCGGCAATTGCAGGCTTGGGAGTTGTTTTTCACCGACATCAGGAGCCTACCGTAAACTTCAACCCAATGTCAGTCATAATCACTGCTCCCATTTTTTTGTCTGTATGTTTGCTTCTGGATTGTAGCTGTTTGCATTAATTCTGCATTTTCCCATTTATACCTTCTTGGGACACATCTTTGGTTTCTTTAGTTGTCCTATTACCGCCAGCATTAGGCCTTGCATGATGATTAGTTCTGTATTTATCTCTCCAGCCTTCCACCCCATCGCAGATCTTCACTTGTTATTTTTCTTCACTCTGTCTCTGTAAACCTGTTACATCTCTAATGTTTTCCAGTTCTGGTGAAAGGTCATGGACCTGAAACATTAACTGTATCTTTCGCCACAGATGCTGCGAAATCTGAATATTTCCACATATCTAGCATATTTGCTTTTGAATTAACTTGTGGTTTTGGGAGATTGTCACAAACCCAGAAGTATTCAACTGCACACACAGATTCTTTTGAGTCTGTATTGAAATCCCTGTTACAATGGTGAGGTTTATAACATTGAGTCAAGCAGGATTAATGGACATGTGGCTTTAAGGGAAGCAGCTAAATTCAGAGGTTACAGGAGAGCATTCTGCTAGTTTCAACTGGTTTGACCAGGAGGCTTCAGGTTTGTCAGCACCAGAGAGAGATGGGGTGGGAGGCGGTTTGATTGATTTGGCACAAAAGGCGGTACTCTGCCTGGTAACAGGTGATGATGTGATCATATCCCAGTGGAATGCTTTTCAGGCCCAAGGAGTTTCAGTTTGACCCTGGCAGCTGAAAGACTTTTCTCTCTTTCTCCAGAAAGGCTGTATTTTGATTTAGAACATAGAACAATTATTTATTTTTCCAATTAAGGGGCAATTTTGTAGAATTTTGGCCCATCGAGTCTGCACCGACCCTTACAAAGAGCACCCTACTGAAGCCCATGTATCTACCCTATCCCCGTAACCCTCACTTAACATTTTTTGGACACTAAGGGCAATTTAGCATGGCCAATCCACCTAACCCACACATCTTTGAACTGTGGGAGGAAACCGGAGCACCCGGAGGAAACCCACGCAGACACGGGGAGAACATGCAGACTCTTTTCTCAAAAGCTCCACAAGATCCCCCTGCCACACCGAGGCATTGGGTGGAGACGCTGACCTCCACTCCAATAGCAACCGCCTGCAAGTGATCAATGAGGCAAAAGCTAAGACATCTGCCCACGCACCTGTCTGCAGCTCCAGCAGGTTTGACAAATTCCATCTATAGAATCGCCGTCATGGTGCTGAAGAAGGAAACTCAAAATCTCACTAGTTCAGGACACGCCCAGAACATATGCATATGACTGGTTGGGCCCCTCCCACATATCTTTCACCCCCTCAAACAACTGATTCATCCTAGCCCTAGTTAAGTGTGCTCACTGCACTTCAACTGTATTAGCCCCAGTCTCGCGCATGACCAAGCGTTCACCCTATGCAAGGCCTCACACCACACCCTCTCATCTAATTCCACCCCCAACTCCTCCTTCCACTTGGCCTTAGTCTCCACTAGAGATGCAGTATCCTCCACCATTAACCTCCCATAAATTCCCGAGGTGCTCCCCTCCTCCAGTCCTGCGAGTGACAGAACCCTCTCCAACAATGAAAATCGTGGCATGAGAAATGCAAAGCCCTCACCTGCAGATCCACAGGTCACTGAAAGTGGCAACACAGGTGGAGAAGGTAGTCAAGAAGGCTTACAGCATGCTTGCCTTCATTGGCCGGGGCATTGAGTATAAAAATTGGCAAGTCATGTTGCAGCTATATAGAACCTTAGTTAGGCCACACTTGAAGTATAGTGTTCAGTTCTGGTCGCCACGCTACCAGAAGGATGTGGAGGCTTTGGAGGGGGTGCAGAAGAGATTTACCAGGATGTTGTCTGGTATGGAGGACATTAGCTATGAGGAGAGGTTGAATAAACTCGGTTTGTTCTCACTGGAACGACGGAGGTTGAGGGGCGACCTGATCGAGGTCTACAAAATTATGAGGGGTATAGACAGAGTGGATAGTCAGAGGCTTTTCCCCAGGGTAGAGGGGTCAATTACTAGGGGGCATAGGTTTAAGGTGCGAGGGGCAAGGTTTAGAGGAGATGTACGAGGCAAGTTTTTTTACACAGAGGGTAGTGGGTGCCTGGAACCCACTGCCGGAAGAGGTGGTGGAATCAGGGACGATAGTGATGTTTAAGGGGCATCTTGACAAATACATGAATAGGATGGGAATAGAGGGATACGGACCCTGGAGGTGTGGAAGGTTTTAGTTTAGACGGGCAGCATGGTCGGCGCAGGCTTGGAGGGCTGAAGGACCTGTTCCTGTGCTGTACTTTTCTTTGTTCTTTGTTTGTTCTTTGTAGATATCTAAAGTTCTCCGACTGTGAAAGCCCAAACTTCTCTGATAACTCCTCTGGACTCGCAAACCGCACCTCCGGAAACAAGTCCCCAAACCTTCCACCCCCTTGTCCATCCAGCCTCGAAACCTGGCATCCAATCTTGTCGGCTCAAACATATGGTTATCACAGGTTGGTGCCAGCTTTGACAACCTATCTAATTTAAAATGCTGCCGGAATTGCCGCCATATTTTCAATGTCGTGACCACCACCAGGTTACACAAAGAAGTCCCTGGAGAGAGCGGAAGCGGGGCCATCGCCAGTGCCCACAGCCCTGACCCCCTACATGAACCAGATTCCATCCTCACCCAAACTGCCTCCTGGTCCCCACACCAACCCAATACCTCTCTGCATTTGCCGCCCAATAATAAAAGATCAGGCTCAGCTACGCCAAGCCCCATATTGCCGGTCACTCTGCGGGAGCTTACGCTGAATCCTAGCAACCTTACCTTCCCAGATAAAGGACAAAATCAGTCTCAGTGCCCCTGCAAAAAACACATTTGGCATAAAAACTGGCAAGCATTGGAACAGGAACAAAAAGCCTGGTAGAATGCTCATCTTCACAGACTGCACTCGGCCTGCCAAGGACAGAGGAAGGCTATCCCACCTTTGTAGGTCAGCCTTAACTATACCCACCAGACTCGTAAAGTTTAATATCCATAGCAAAGCCCAATCCTGTGCTACCTGCACCCCTAAGTACATAAAATGCGTGTCCGTCAAACAAAATGGCAACCCCACCCCCCCCCCCAGATTAACTCCGTTCTCTGGCGGGTGATGAAAAACACTGGCTGTTCTCAAAATGTAACTTATACCCAAAGAACGCACCAACCGCTTCCGCAGCGCCATTATGCACCCCATTGTAGGGCATGGGTCCGAGGTGTACATTAACAAGTCATCAGCATACAGGGACACTCTATGCTCCATCCCCTCCCCTCGCTATCCCACAAATTCTTCAACTGAAAGAAGAGAGTTTGGGCACCCCTGCCTCGGTCTCCTGTGCAATACTGGAAATACTTCAAACTCATACTACATTCAGCAAAGAGATTGTCCGATACTTCCCGAACTCCAACGAGTCCTTATCCTTCTTCAGAAGCAATGAGATGGATGCCTGCATCATCATCTCCGTGAATAACCCCGAGCCATTGAGTCCTCTAGCAGCAGTATCAACCGGTTGGCAAACCTTTAATAAAATTCCACCGGGAACCCGTCTGGCCCCGGCGCCTTGCCCATCTGCAATTTTTTGATTGCCTTCCGAACCTCCTCCTCCCCCAGTAGCTCTTCTAACCCTTCCCAATCTTCCTCCTCCAATCCCTCCAAAAACTCCCCTATATCCAACTCGTCTTCTGCCGGTTCCAACCTATTCAACCTTTCATAGAACGCCTCAAAAGGCCCATTTCACCTTCTCGGACGCGGCCACCAGCCTACTTCCCATATCCTGCACCTGAACAATCTCTCAGGGAGCTGTCTGCCAGCTAACAAATGTCTAGTCATCTCTCTCTATATTCATACTTTTCCTCCCCTAGCCCACCACAGCCGATGCACCCACTTATCCGTATTCACCAGATTAAACAGTGTCTGCAGTTTCCTCCTGCTAGCCAATAGTTCAGGGGTGGGGTCCTCTGCATATTTAACATCCACCTCCAAAATTTCACCCACCAACCACTGGCTGTCCTCTCTAGCCTCCCTATCAGACTGCCCTTATATGTAATTATCTCTCCTTGCATCGCCGCCTTCAACACCTCCCATAGCACCGAGGGAGAGCCTCCCCATTTTTGGTGAACCCTACGTACTCAATTGCCCTCACTACCCGCAAACAAAACCCAAGATCTGCTAACAGCCCTACATATAAACTCTAGGCCAGCCACCTCTCCAGCACCACATCTACCAGATGCGGGGCATGATCTGAAATAACAATAGCAGAATATTCTGCTCCCCGAACCCCCGGCAAGAGACCTCCCTATAATAAAGAAATCAATGCGTGAATAAGCCTTATGCATTGGTGAGAAAAAGGAGAATTTCTTGTCCCCCGCGTGCAGAAACCGCCACAGATCCGCCCCATCTCTCTCAAAGCCGGCAACATCTTCCCCCCCCCCCCCACAAAAGGGGACAAAGACTTGGGCTTGCAGCAGTCCACCTTCAGATCCGAAACTGTATTACAATCACCCCGCAGGATCCTAATATCCAGGATAATCGCCATCAACCTCTTCATAAACGACATCTCCCTAATTTGGAGCATTGAAATTAACCAAAACTACCGCCCTGCCCTCCAACATCCTCGAAACCATCACATATCTGCTCCCCTGATCCGCCACCACGTTCTGCATCCAAAATCACTCCTTAATTCTTCAGGATTGCTGCCCTCCGGGCCCTACTATCAAAGCCCGAGCTAAATACCTGGCTTAACCAACCCTTACCTGGTCCTTCACCCGTAAATGAGTCTCCTGCAACAGCACCGTACCAGCCCTCAAGTTCTTCAAATGAGCAATAACTCTCACCCGTTTTACCGGGGACCCAGCCTCCGCACATTCCACATCACCAATGAAATTGGGGGCCTCTCAATCCCCCCTTGGATGAACCATTCCCCTGCACACATCGACCAGAAGCCCCCACCCAAGCTGGCACCTAGTCTACCCTTCAGATGGGACAACGGACACACCTCAGTCACCGTCAGCAACTACCCCTATCCCCAAAACACCCCAACTACTTCCTACAGAAGCTGCTCCTATCTCCATCATCCCCATACCACTCACACCTAGGCACACCAAAACCTGCACAAACAGGGTCAGCAGGCAGCAGCCCCTGCCGCCACCTTGCTCCCATTTGTTAGTGAACTGCAATTTGTTAGAAGGGTAGCAGCGCTCGCCAGAGTCCCCTTCACCTAATAATTAACAAAAACAAACCCAAGGAGCCCTCCGCACCCACCTTAATACCTCGAAAACCCCTTCCCCATTCCTAACCTCTCTTAACCCCCTCTCCATTTCCATATACCCATACCAACCCCATAAACCACAAAAGGCAAAGGAGAAAAGTAACCCATTCCACGAACACTCCCTAAACACTTTTCAATTCACAATACCATAATACAAAAGGAATACAAAACACCTCAATAGAACAAAAAAAAAATACAAAACACACAGCCCTTTAAAAACATAAGTTCCACTTCCACCATTCTCAGTTCAGTCCAAATCACTCTGCCTTCACGAATGCCTCCACTGCCCTGAAGTGACCCCTAGAGTTGTGCGTGACCCTCAACTTTTCAGGCAGACCACTCCAAAATGCAATCCGCTTTTGTAGAGAACTGCCTTCGCCTTATTGAAGGCTGCCCACTTTCTCCACCGTAACATTCTAGAATATCCGAATACCACTGCCTTCCCACCTCATTGTTCTGCTTAGCCCATCGCAGCACCTTCTCCTTCATTTGGTACCTGTGAAAGCAAACTATCATAGCTCTAGGTGGCTCGTTGGCACCTCGGCTTCGGCAGAAGGGACCAATGTGCCCTACCCAGCTTGACGGGGAGATTTCATCTCCCTCCCCCAACAGCTTCCCAAACATTGTCGATAAGCACTCCGTCGGCCTTGGGCCCTCCACACCTTCAGGCAACCCCACAATCTGCACAATCAGCCATCGGGCCCTGTTTTACAGGTCCTCGACCGTTGCTCTCAGGCCCTTATTACTGTCCTCCACCTTCAACAGCTCAACTTCAAGAGCTGGTCACTCTGCCTGGACAGCATCGTCTTCAACGCCTCACCATGCTCCCACACAGTCTCCGACTGCCTCCTTTACTGGGGCCGACAAGTCCTCCGGTGACTGCTTAAAACTCTCCAGCATTTTCGAAATGTTTACTGAACTGCTTACCAATCTCAGCTGCCATCCCAGCATATCCATCGTTACTGAAGCAGTCCCACTTGGAGAGCCCATCTCCACCATCTTTCCTCCCACAGCACTCCTCACTGAAATTGACCCTGCAGAAAGACTAATGCTTGCACCTTTCTTCAAAGTATTCCTTCTTTGTCTCTTAGACATTTAAAAAAATAAATTTAGAGTACCCAATTTGTTTTTTTCCAATTAAGGGGCAATTTAGCGTGACCAATTCACCTACCCTGCACATCATTTTGGGCTAGGTGGGAGTAGAAACACACAGACATGGGGAGAATGTGCAAACTCCACACGGACAGTGACCCAGGGCTGGGATCGAACCCTCCAAATTTATTTTTAAAATATTGTGGAAATATATGTTGTGGTGATAACAGAAACCTGGCTCAAGGAAGGGGAGGACAGAGTGTTAGATATCCCTGGGTACAATGTGCTCACAAAAGATAGGAAAGGAAGGAGGAGTGTGTGGTATTGGTTAGGGAGAGCATTGCAGTGCTGGAGAAAGAGGACACCCAGAGGGTTCGAGGACAGAGTCAATTTGATTCGAGCTCAGGAACAAAAAAGGGGGCAATTACATTGCTCGCTATAGTTTATAGACCACCAAGTAGTGAGAAGGATGTAGAAGAACAAATCTGCATGGAAATTACAGAGAAATGCAAACATTAAACAGTAGTTGTAAAGGGGACTTTAAGTACCTGAATGTAGACTGAGACAGTAGCAGTGTAAAGGTGGAGAGGTGGCACAATTTCCTAGATTGTGTTCAGGAATTTAAAAAAAAAAAATGTATACAGCATTTTGTGTCCAACAAAAGATGCATTATTTTGCAAATTTGAATCCACGATGTTACTGTCCCTTTTATTCCATGAGCTGCAACGTTTGGGGCAGCACGGTAGCCTTGTGGATAGCACAATTGCTTCACAGCTCCAGGGTCCCAGGTTCGATTCTGGCTTGGGTCACTGTCTGTGCGGAGTCTGCACATCCTCCCCGTGTGTGCTCCGGTTTCCTCCCACAGTCCAAAGATGTGCGGGATAGGTGGATTGGCCATGATAATTTGCCCTTAGTGTCCAAAATTGCCCTTAGTGTTGTGTGGAGTTACTGGGTTATGGGGATAGGGTGGCGGTGTTGACCTTGGGTAGGGTGCTCTTTCCAAGAGCCGGTGCAGACTCGATGGGCTGAATGGCCTCCTTCTGCTCTGTAAATTCTATGATCTATGATCTTCTCGCAAGTGTTTTATGTGGAATTGTATGGATTGCCTTGTGAAGGTCCATGCACACCATGTCAACAGCATTACCTTCATCGACCCCTCTCTTACCTCTTCAAAAAATCCTCAGCAAGTTAGCAAAACACGATTTTCCCTTTTAGATATCCACGTTGGTTGTTCCTAATCAGCTTACATTTTTCCATGTAACTATTAAATCGAGCCTGAATAATTGTGAAAGTAGACATGCCAGCGAAAACCACCTCACCCGAGAAGGAAGTACCGAGACAAAAGCTTGAACTCCAGAAAAACAGTAACTGGAAGCCATCCTAGTGCATCAATTATCCTTTTATTTTTATTGATATCTTCCTTACCTACCAATCAGGGTGGCACGGTAGCACAGTGTTGCTTCAGAGCTCCAGGGTCCCGGGTTTGATTCCCGCTTGGGTCATTGTCTGTGTGGAGTCTGCACATTCTCCATGTGTCTGCGAGGCTTTCCTCCGGGTGCTCCGGTTTTCTCCCACAAGTGCTAAAAGACGTGCTTGTTGGGTGAATTGGACATTCCAAATTCTTCCTCTGTGTACCCAAAAAGGCGCTGGAGTGTGGCGACTAGGGGATTTTCACAATAATAAAGATTATATCATTCTCCCCCCTCTGCGTTGTTTGTCTGTGTGTGTGTGTGTAGAGAGGGGGTAGTTAGAAGGTGAGGAGGCATGTCAGAGGTATTACAAATGAGGGTGGTGCCGAGTCCAGAGGTAGCAATCTTCAGTATGTCGGAGGACCCGGGAACCCAGGGGGCGTGAGAGGCCGACGTCTTGGCCTTTGCCTCCCCGGTGGCCCGGAGATGGATCTTACTAGGATGGAGGGACTCGGAACCTCCAAAGTCAGGGATGTGGGTTAGCGACATGGCAGGGTTTCTCAGATTCGAAAAAATTAAATTTGCCTTGAGGGTTCGATGCAGGGGTTTGCTTGGAGGTGGCAGCCATTCATCGACTTCTTCGAGAAGAATTAAACTGTCTGCAGGAGGGGTGGGGGACATGGGACATGGTTGGGGAAGGTGGCACTGTTTGTGTAAGCCAAGCCATGGGGTTTGTGCTCAGGGGGATTTGTTGGGTTTTGTTTATATTGTTTTGTTTATATTGAAATTCGATGTTTAAAATTGTTAAAATTATAAATGCCTCAATAAAATATTTTCTAAAAAAAAGGCGAGGAGGTTGGGAAAGGGGTATTAGATAGACAGCTACATTTTTCTGTCAGTTTACTTATAATACAGTACATAATAAAAGGTTACTTGTGTTAAAGTTACAAACCTGGTGACTGCACTTTATTGGGCTCAGCCAAGGATCTCAGGAATTTAAAATAATATCTAATTTCACTTGTGTTGCAACTCCGGTTCAAGTGGAGCTGGAATTGACTGCACACTAGACCAGGGTGTCATGACAATGTAGGTTAATGATCTAGGTCTTGGTGTGCAGGGGCCAATTTCAAAGTTTGCGGATGACACAAAATTTGGAAGTACTGTAAACTGTGAAGAGGACAATGGAGAATTTCAAAATGACATGTACAAGTTGGTGGAATGGGTAAATAAATGGCAAATAATGTTCAATGCAGAGACGTGTGAGATGATTCATTTTGGCAGTAAGAACGATGGAGACTCAATATAAAATACGGGGCAAGGGTGCAGGAGCAGAGTGACCTGGGTGAAAATGTGCATAGATCAGTGAAGTGGCAGGACAGTAGAGAGCAGTTAATAAAGCTGTACTAATAGGGACATAAGAGCACAAGAAGAAGGAGCTTATGCTGAACTTATACATGGCACTTGTTGGACCTCAGTTGGAAAAGTGTGTACAGTTCTGGGTGCCGCACAATAGTAAGGATTTTTAAAAAAAAATCATTTACAGGAGTGGGAGTCGCTGGATGGGCCAGCATTTATTGCTGCTCTTGTCCTTCTAGATGGTAGTAGTCATGGGTTTGGAAGGTGCTGTCTAAGGAACATTGGCGAGTTACTGCAGTGCATCTTGTAGATGGTACACATGGCTGCCACTGTTCAATAGTGGTGGAGGGTTTGAACATTTGTGGAAGGGGTAGCAATCAAGCGGGCTGCTTTGACTTGGATGGTGTTGAGCTTCTTGAGCATTATTGGAGCTGCATGCATCCACCTCACCTCTGACATTCAGCTCTTTTGTCCATGTTGTAACCAAGGTAATGAGGTCAGCAGCCAAGTGACCCTGGCGGAACACAAACTGAGTGTCCGTGAGTAGGTTATTGCTGAGTACGTGTCGCTGGTAGCACTGTTGATGACTCCTTCCATCACATTGCTGATGGTGAGTAGACTGATTGGGTAGTAATTGACTGGGTTGGATTTGTTCTGTTTCTTGTGTGCAGGACACACCTGGGTAATTTTCCACATTGCCAGGTAGATGCCAGTGTTCTATCTGTACTGGAACAGCTTGGCTAGGGGTTCAGCAGGTTCTGGAGCACATCTTTAATACTATTGCCGGAATTTGTCAGGGCCCCATAGCCTTTGCATTATCCAGTGTCTTCAGCCTTTTCTTGATACCACGTGGAGTCAATCATACTGACTGAAGACTGACACCTGTTATGCTGGGACATCTGGAGGAGACCAAAATGGATCATCCAATCCGCCCTTCTGGCTGAAGATATTTTTAAAATTCAGAGTATCCAATTCTCTTTTTTTCCCCCAATTATGAAATGAAATGAAATGAAAATCGCTTGTCACAAGTAGGCTTCAAATGAAGTTACTGTGAAAAGCCCTTAGTTGCCACATTCCGGCACCTGTTCGGGGAGGCTGGTACGGGAATTGAACCGTGCTGCTGACCTGCCTCGGTCTGCTTTCAAAGCCAGCGATTTAGCCCTGTGCTAAACAGCCCCTATTAAGGGGCAATTTAGCATGGCCAATTCACCCACCCCGCACATCTTTTTGGGCTGTGGGGGTGAGACCCACGCAGACACTGGGGCAGTGACCCAGGGTCGGGATTGAACCCGAGTCCTCGGCGCCATGTGGTAGCTAACCAGTGCACCACCGTGTTGCCCATGGCTGAAGATTGTTGCGAATGTCTCAGCCTTGTCTTTTGCACATATGTGTTGAGCTCCTCCATCATTGAGGATGGGGGCATTTGTGGAGTCTCCTCCTCCAGTGAGTTGTTTAATTGTCCACCACCATTCATGGCTGGATGTGGCAGGACTGCAGAGCTTAGATCTGATGTATTGATTATGGAATTGCTTAACTCTGTCTATTACTTGCTGCTTATGCTGTTTGGCACACAGTAATCCTGTGTTATAGCTTCATCAGATTGACACCTCATTTTTAGGTCTGCCTGATGTTGCTCCTGGCATACCTTCCTGCACTTTTCATTGAACCAGGGTTGATTCCTTCGCCTGGTGGTAATGGTAGAGTGGGGGATATGCCGGGCTATGAGTTGCAGATTGTGGTTGAATATAATTTTGTTGCTGATGGCCCACAGCACCTCATGGATGTCCAGTCTTGAGTTGCTTGATCTGTTCAAAGTCTATCCCAATTAACACGGTGGTAGTGCCACACAACAGAATGGAGGGAATCCTGAATGCGAAGACGGAACTTTGTCTCTACAAGGACTGTGCGGTGGTCACTTCTACCGTTACTGTCATCTGCAACAGGCAGGTTGGTGAGGATGAGGTCAAGTATGTTTTTCCCTCTTGTTGGTTCCCTCACCACCTGCTGCAGTCCCAGTCTAGCAGCTATGAGAACACATTGGAGAGAGTGTGGAAAAGGTTTACAAGAATAATGGTTCCAGGGATGAGCAACTTCAGTTATAAGGTGAGATAGGAGAGGTCGGGACTGTTCTCCTTGGAGGGAAAAATGCTAGGAGGAGATTTGATAGAAATGTTCAAAATCACGGGGGGGCTGGACCAAGTAGATAGGGAGAAACTGTTCCCATTCACAGAAGGATCAAGAACGAGAGGGCACAGATTTAAAGTGATTTGCAAAAGAAGCAATATGATGTGAGAAAAAGCTTTTTCACTCAAGTGGTTCAGGTCTGGAACGCACTGCCTGAAAGTGTGGTGGAGGCAGGTTCAATCGAGACATTCAAGAAGGCATTAGATGATTATCTGAATAGAAACAATGTGCAGGGATATGGGGAAAAGGCAAGGAAATGGCACTAAATTATGATGTTCGTTTGGTGAGCCTGTGCAGACATGATGGGCCAAATGGCCTCCTTCTGCACCATAACAATTGTGTGATGTGGCTTGCTCTGAGGTTCACCAGACAGCAAGCCCAGGTGGTTTGAAAAGGAGCCCCCACTGTTTTACTGCGAAGAAGCTATAAACACCTTTCACTTGGAAACAATAGCAGCAGCCTTTGTGCTAATGTTGGATAGATTGGGAGACCCCAAAGTCCCAAAAAGTGTTGATAATGTTGGATTGTAAACAGTTGTGCTTTAAACTGTCAGTTTAGTTCCAAGATGTGGGTGGAAACTCTGATTTCAAAGGTCTAGTATAAGAGGAGTTAAAACAAAGCTGGAAGATTCGGCTACTTTGCGCTAGAGGATCTGAGTAATACTCTCATCGCAAAAGATGGTTGGTTACTTGCTTAGAAGTTATCAGGCCGAGTTATCTCTGGGGCCAAGAATCATTTGGGACTTGTTCCAGGAAAATTGAATGTCTACCCAAATGACAATGTAAAGTTTACCTGTGAAGTGTATTTTCGTGGTTGTGTTAGAAGTCCTGTTCTGTAGTCAAGTATAAGTTGCCTACAAAGATAAAGTTTAGTAAATTGTGCTTTTAGTCTATTTGATACAGTAGACGTCTTAAAATGTGAAATCTTGTGTTATCCGTTCAGCTGTTAACTGGAAGTTTGAATTTCTTTAAAGTTATCAGTCTCTACGGGGATTGTAACAAATCCTAGAACACAATAGGTTGAGCACTTACCATTACCCAAGATGTAAAATAGAATACAGTGATTTGTCTGGTCTGGAAAAGAAATTCAAACAAGCACATTTTGTTCAAAAATACTTAGCTTTGTAGGTCTCCAGTGGTGTTGTTAACTACAGACACTAGTTTTATTGACAAATAAGAATTGAATGTGGAATTTCAACTGTAAGCTTGGCTCAGTCAACAATACTCACCCAAGAAAGAAGACTTAGTTTGAAATTCCACTCCAGGTGCCTGAGCACATCACCCACAATGACACAAATGTAATACTGAAGGACGTCGTACTGTCAAAGGTTCAACTTTTAGGCAGGGACGATAGGGACATTTAAGGGGCATCTTGACAAATATATGAATAGGATGGGAATAGAAGGATACGGACCCAGGAAGTGTAGAAGATTGTAGTTTAGTCGGGCAGTATGGTCGGCACGGGCTTGGAGGGCCGAAGGGCCTGTTCCTGTGCTGTACATTTCTTTGTTCTTTGTTCTTTGTTCTTTGTAGACAACATTTCAAACCGAGGCCCCTGTGCCTGTTGGGTGGATGCATATAAACTCCAAGCACTATTTGAAGAGCTGAAGTGGGGATTACTTAGCTCAGTTGGTTGGATGGCTGGTTTGCTATTAGTCCCCTTATCGGCTGAGGTTATTCATGAAGGCCCTGCCTTCTCAACCCTGCCCCTCGCTAGAGGTGTGGAGACGCTCGGGTCAAATCACCACCAGTCTGCTCTCAAAAGGGAAAGCAGCCTCTGGGACTGTGGTGATATTTACATTCCAGCTGAAGTTCTTCTTTCAGCCAGCACCATTAAAAGAGATAAACTGGCTAATTATGTAGGGCCTTGTGTTTGAAATTGGCTACCACATTCACAAAGGTGACTACAGTTTAAAAGGAATGCATTGGTTGTGAAGCATTGAGACACCCAAAACATTTAAATTGTTTCTTACTGACCAACTTCAAAGGGATTGGTTTACAATATAAAACATTTTGAAAGCTCTGTTAGACACACTGACATAGCTGATGCAAAAATACTGCAGATTCTATCGAACACTGCAATCAGCAATGGGTAATCAATCTATTTGTACAATATGAGATTATTTATATTTCTCATCCATATCTGCTTTCTTGTAATGAGTACCAATAATACATGAGTTTCTGAGCTGCAGAATCAAACTACTCAAAAATACACAGATCAGTTTGAAAAGCTGTGTTGACAAGTGAGCAGGACAATGCTGGTAACATTGACAGGAGCCACCAGTCTTAGCAGAAGTTGCTCTTCTCTTCATCATTAACATTGCAAGGTTTACTTCCCTGTCTTGGTAACAGTCATATGCAGTGATATTCCTTCATTTCTTGGTGCACTTCTTCCAGGGCCTGATCCAAGGTAAGTGGTGGCGTCCTACGACTTCTGATAAACTGGACACAAAATGGGTACAAAGGTCAACTTGGCACAGATGCAACGATTGGTGACTCTCCACTTTAGAATCATAGAATCCCTACGGTGTAGGAGGTGGTAATTTGACCCATTGAGTCCACACCGACCCTCTGAAAAAGCACCCCAACTAGGCCCACTTCCCCACACTTCCCTGAAACCCCATAACCGCAGCTAACATTTGGACACTACGGGCAATTTAGCATGACCAATCCACCTAACCCGCACATCTTTGGACTGAGAGAGCAAACCGGAGCATCGGTGGAAACCCACGCAGACACGGGGAGAAAGTGCAAACTCCACATGAGGCCGGAATTAAACCCAGGTCCCTGGTGCTGTTTGGCAGCAGTGCTAACCACTGTGTCAATGAGCGTAAATAAACAAAAACATTGCCCTCATCTATGCACAATATTTTAAGTTGGTAACATTCACATCTCTAAGTCAAAAGGCTGTGGGTTCAATTGCCTCGAAAGAGACTGAAGCATAAAGTCTCAGGTAGCACTCCAGTCCAGTACTACGTCGTGCACTGTCATAGGTGCTGTCTTTCAGATCAGCTGTTTAACAGGCTCAGTCTGCCCTCTCTGGTCATCCTATGTCACTATTGCAAAGAATAGCAGGGAAGCTTTCCCTGCTATCCTGGTCAATATTTACCACTGGTCATTACTGCATTATCTGTTTGTGGGCCTTGCATTTCTCAAATTGGATTTCACATTTCCTACACTACAACAGTAACTAACTACACTTCAGAAGTACTTCATTGGCTGTAAAATGCTTGGGTCTTCCCAATGTCATAAAAGGTGCAATGTAAATGTGAGTCTTCATGCCAATCTCTGCATGTCAGCCTTCTCACGAAGGATGCGTTGTAAAGCAGTTTCAGAATCAGCTGTCTAGACACCAAAATTCCAACTGTCTTCCTTACGCCTCCTCCCACTCCCTTTCCACTCCTTATTTAACACCTCCTTAATTTGAAATCGCCTCTATAATATCTTCTGATATTATCCAGGCGACCAAATAGAAGTCCACAAGATTATGAGGGGCATGGACAGAGTGGATATTCAGAAGCTTTTTCCCAGGGTGGAAGTGTCAATTACTAGAGGGCATAGGTTTAAAGTGCGAGGTACAGGTGTTATGGGCCAGGGTTTAGAGAACCCCAAAGTGTATCAGGGAGTTCACCTGACCCACAACTTTTAATAGATTGTGGTATAGGGAGTACACGGCCCACTCTACAGGTGTGGTACAGCAGAAATGGAAAAGTATTTTTTAAAAGCAAAACAATGTCTATTCTATGAACTCAAGTTAACCTTTTTTAAAACCTAGTGAACATCTTAGCAACCATTAATTCAAATACAACCCCCAAAGAATACAACAATAAGTAAGCCTTTAAGCTTTCCTTTTAACATCCATAAGACTTAAAACCCCTTTTACCAGAAGCACATCAGATTTACATTCACTACTGAGGACATTTATAATTTTGAATTCACCAAATGATCAAGAGATAGTCTTTTCATGGCAGAGAGATCAACCATACACCTGCTCTGTCTGGCTTCAGCTTCAACACTGAAAACGAAACTAAAACACACCCTGCAGCAAACAGCCTAAAACAAATGTAAAAAGCTGACAGACAGGCCAGCTCCACCCACTCTCTGACATCACTGCAGTAGCAAACACCCATTTCTTAAAGGTATTCTCACTACAGATATTTACATACACACCCATTTATAAACACCCATTTCTTAAAGGTACTCTCCCATGACACCTCCCCCCAAGAAATAAATAAATAAACCATCAACTTTAAGATGGTTTCATTTTTCACCTTTTAACTATCCCTTAAGAAATGCACACAGTAAATATACTTTTTCATTTTAAAAAAAACACACGCAAACAGGCACAACAATATAGTCCATTTTTTGTTTTTCCTCCAACTGGAATCCTTCTCGATTGACAGTCTCTTTGAACAAGAAGGTCTCTGCACGATCCATCCATTTCTCTACGCCTCGGCATTTCTCTTTAAAGTCAGATACTTTAGTTCAATCTGATCGCAGAGTCCCTTGTAATTCTCCAACACAGGAGCATTGGGTATCACAGCTTTCAGGCCGTCAAATGCCTGTTGAAACTCCGCTGTCCATTGAAATTTTTGACGTTTCTTCAGCAAGTCCATCAGTGGAGCAATCACGCTACAAAACGTTTGCACAAATGTTCGATCAAATCCACTCATGCCAAGAAATCGCATTATTTCCCTTTGTCTTGAGGGTATTGAAAACTCCTCAATAACTGTTGGTTTCACATCCCGTGTGACCATTCAACCCTGTCCGATTGTATGGTCAAGGAAAGTGACTTGGGCTTTTCCAAATTCACTTTTGGCTAGGTTTATCACCAAACTCGACTCCTAAAGTAGATCGAATAACTCCATCAGATGTTTTAAATGTTCTGTCCATGTCTGGCTGATCGTCGATGTATACCGCACAATTGGGTAATCCTGAAGCAACTTTGTTAGTTCACCGTTAAAATGTGGCTGGGGCGTTTTTCATGCCAAATGGCATAACTTTGAATTGGTATATACCACCTGGAGTCACAAAAGCTGAAACCTCCTTCGCCCTTTCGGATAAAGGCTGATTGTCCCACTTTCTCAATGCAATCCTCCAAACATGGGATAGGATAAGAGTCCGTTCTTGTAACTGCATTAACCTTTCTATAGTCCACACACAACCGTTGGGTACCATCTGGTTTTGGTATCATCACTATGGGTGAGTTCCATTGGCTGCAACCCACTTCAATTATGCCATTTTTAAGCATACTCTCAATCTCTTTGTTAACCTGTGCCAATTTTTTTTTCAATAACAAAGCTAATATTTATTACACTACTTATTGAAGCTCGCCCACCTACTTCGACAGCAAGCGATAATCTAGTGATCTACAATCTACACTCTACTAACACTAGTCTCTACACTCTATCTATAACTGCACTCCGCACTCTCTAGACCTCTCCTCTGCATTCTCTCCAGCCCTCTCCCATAAGCCTGAGAGTCAGTGCTTTATATAGTTCTGCATCTAGCTCCATCTAGTGGTCAATTATGATGTTCCATTAGCCATAATATAATCTAGACATTCTACATAATGTCATAATTCCAGGAATGAATTTTTAAAACAATGAACTGGGAAGGAGAGTGAAAGCAGATTCAGTCGTCACTGAATGGTTAATATTGAAAAAAGAAAATAAATTGCAGATGATGGTGCTTAACTGGGTAGGTCTTTGATTCAGAGACATGATGGGCTGAATGGCTCCCTCCTGTGTTGGATGATTCACTGATTCTATGAAGCTCCATTAGCAGGCATCATAGAATAAAGTTTACACCAGTTTTATCATTTGCCTTCAGGAGTTTGAACAAAAACACTGTGGCATCCTATGGTCTGCTGAATCCCTTTTGGCGTTTATCAACGCAACAAGTTTACCCAAGTATCTCCAGGAGGGAACCTGTAAATGAAGATACATTTGAGGGGGAAAATAAATCATGCAACCAGCGCAGCGTAACTTGAAATCCATGAAAGAGCTCACAGGATAAGTGTCCAGCAATAATGGTACTTGTTCACAGAGCCATCCTCTGTTAACCAATTGGACCCTCTCAGGCTTTGACAGAAGTACATTCTATAAAGTGGAAGTGTTATTTGATGACACTTGCTGGTCAATAAGCACACACACACTTTCCTACTTTGTCAATGCGCCAACAAAGGTCGCCCAAATCTTCTAAACGTTTCAATCAGTATGACTTAACCCATTCATTTTAAACCAACGTGCTCAGAAAATCTAAGCTGTGTGTTCACTCGGGAGACTGAAAAATCCTCAGAGACTTCTGGTCCTCATTGTCATGATATTCAGGTAAACATCATAACACATACATACTGATGGACAGATCAACGGACCAATCAACACACACACAAAACACCACAGCCAATCACAGGCAAGAGCATACACAGTACAAAACAGGGAACTCGACACTTCCTGAGGATTCCAGCAGGAGACAGCTCAGGGTACAGAGCTCATAGAAAGCCACTCAGACATCCACCATGTGCTGAGTGCCACTACCAGATAGTATTAGGAATAGGTCCACAGATTCTAGGGTTATGATCGAACCTCTGTAACCAGGTTACCACTGTAAATAAATGTTAGCAATAATACTGAGTTGTACCATTCGCAACCGTGTTGGTTCGTCTGTGTAGCAGAGTACCCAACACATCATAGTACCAGGAGTAACTGTGGGACCTACCTACGGATCCTCCGGAATCTGCCATCCTGCGCCATCGACAACCTGTGCCAATTTTAAAGGGTTAAGTCTATATGGATGTTGTTTGATTGGAACAGCATTTTCCACATCTACATCATGTATAGCCATTTTAGTACTTCCCAATTGTTCTCGACAAACTTGCCCACGTGATATCAATAAATCTTTCAGGTCAGTCCATTTTTCCTCTGGAAGGTAACTCAACAATTTATCCCAATTTTTAAGAACATCCTCATTTTCCAATTTAATTTGAGCGATGTCAAATTCACAGTCACCTGGATTTGGTTCGTCACTTTGAATCATTAAAACCTCCTTTTTCTCTCCTTCCCTTTCAAAGTACCTTTTAAGGATATTCACATGACACACTCCGTGAGTCTTCCTTCTATCTGGTGTTTTTACCACATAATTCACCTCACTTAATTTCTTTTCAATCTGATCACGTCCACAAAACCTTGTTTTTAAAGGTTTACCTACCACTGGTAACAATACTTATCTCCACTGGCAAAACTACGAACTTTGAATGTTTTGTCCACTACCAGTTTCATCACATTTTGTGCACCGTATAAATGTTGCCTAGCCAATTCACCTGCTCTATTTAATTGTTCCCTAAAATTTGACACGTAATCCAATAATGTAATTTCCGATTTCTCACTCACCAATTTTTCCTTAATCAATTTAAGTCGTCCTCTTACCTCATGACCAAAAATTCATTCAAAAGGACTGAATTTGGTTGACTCATTAGGTGCATCCCTAATTGCAAACAGTACGAATGGAATTCCTTTATCCCAATCCTCTGGATAATCTTTACAATAAGCCCTCAACACGGTCTTTAATGTCTGATGCCACCTTTCTAACGCTCCCTGCGATTCTGGATGGTACGGAGTTGATTTAAATTGTTTTATTCCTAAGCTATCCATAACTTCTTTGAATAACCTTGAGGTAAAATTTGATCCTTGATCCGATTGTATTTCTTTTTTAAAAAATAAATTTAGAGTACCCAATTAATTTTTTCCAATTAAGAGGCAATTATCGTGGCCAATTCACCTACCAGCACATCTTTGGGTCGTGGGGCGAAACCCACGCAAACACGGGGAGAATGTGCAAACTCCACAATGACAGTGACCCAGAGCCGGGATCGAACCTGGGACCTCGGCGCTGTGAGGCAGCAGGGCTAACCCACTGAGCCACCATGCTGCCCTAATCCGATTGTATTTCTGTGGGTAGTCCATATCTTGTAAAGAATTTAAGTAACTCCTCCACAATCTTTTTAGCTGTAATAGAATGGCCTCTGGAAACCTAGTAGACACAATCATTATCGTCAAGATATTGATTCCCACTTTTCGTTTTAGGAAGCGGTCCTACACAATCAATTAGGACCCTTGTAAAAGGTTCCTCAAATGCTGGAATGGGTATTAAGGGCGCTCGTTTTATCAATGCTTGAGGTTTCCCTATCACTTGACATGTGTGACATGACTGACAAAATTTAACTACATCTTTATGTAGTCCAGGCCAATAAAAATGTTTTAGCATTTAAGCTTGAGTTTTCCTTATTCCCAAACGACGTCCCACTGGTACCTCATGTGCAACTCGCAACACCTCCTTTATATACCCTACCGGCAATACTACTTGATGAACTTCTGCCCACTTTTCCTCCGCCTGCATATGTAAAGGTCTCCATTTTCTCATCAAGAATTCACTTTTACGGTAATAACACTCTGATATACACTCAGATTCCTCTTCAATGTATGCTTTCTGATATATCCGTTTTATTTCTACATCTTTCTGTTGTAACTCCGCCAATTTTCCTGAACTAAAAATATCCGCCTCATCCTCCACTTGTTCTTGTTCTTTTTCAACCATCTGATCAAAAATCGTTTCTGATAATTGCACTTCAAATTCATCTTCGTGCTTTGATTTCTCCTCTTGTCTTAACCTGTGACTTTGTGTAGCCAGTTAAAATGGCTAACTCCCGATTAGAATGGCTAACTCCCGATTTAAAATGGCGAACGGCAAAGGCTGATGGGAAAGTCAGCCAACAGGACACAAATAAGCAGCTGCGGGTTGAGTGTGTATTTACCTCTGGAAAGGCCAGACAAGATCGATACCGGCAACCATCAGCATAACAAAACACCAGCCATCTGCATATTAATGAGCAATCCCCGGGAACAATGAGCAACATTTAGATACATAAAGCCAATCCAGACTCGTGGGCGCCAGCAGAAGCCCACACAAAGGGAGGTGAACGACCACCTCAAGACCGCCCATCGATCAAGGAATCGCTCCAGCATTGGAGAAAATCGAACCAAGTGATTGGGACAAAGTCCAATCACTTGGAACCAGGTACGGGGTCCGCCCCGAAAGGCGGGAAGCCCCTGGGGACTAAAAGAATAGAGTCCAAGTTCAAATCGTTCTTCTTGACCGGGTTACTCAGCAACGCGAACCAACCTTTGACAGTGACCGGTCCAGCCATCGCTGAAATAGAGTAAGTCTTACTTCAACGCTCGCTACAAGATAGGCACTCCTAGCTAACAATCTGTACCAACTTCGAATCCCGCAGGCTCAGAACCCGAACGAAAGGCCATTTGTTTCCCGCCCACAGCCAACATAACCCTACCAACCCCCATCACGTCCAGCCCAGCCATGGACTCGACCTAGACTCAACCCCCGATATATACACTCCGCCCCGGAACGCCCACAGACGGCAGCAGCAGAGACAGCGACTGTGACTCGGACGATAGCCACAGCACGCCTCCCTACTATCCCCATGCAACAGGACCCACATCCAGCGACTCCGACTACGATCCAAGTGATCCCTTCATGATCACTTTCCTGAACAAACCCCACCACCGACCACCGAACCACACGGACGACCCCGATTTTGTCCCCACACAACTAGACACCAATTACTGGCACCAAGAAAACTCGTTCAGACTCGTCCGCAATGACGAGAGTGACCCCAACTCACACCACGCAGCCCTTTCAGCCCTCATACACTCCAGAGTTTGGCGCCCGGGTGAAGAAGACGACTTTGGGTCTGACTCCCAAACTGAGAACCCCTTTGCGACCGTGTTCACAACCGAGAACGGAGGTGTCCAGATGATGTTTTAAAAGGAACCGCTTGGGAGAAGTGTTGTCCTTTCTGATGGAACCTACAGAATGTTTTATGTTGTTTGTAAGTTTGTTAAATGTTGTATGTCCGACAGGAGAATTTTATTTTCTCAATGCCCCACGCCTATTCGGCCGAAACCTCTGAGGACTTGCCTACAGAGGCTCACCATTGCCAGACACCAGTTCAGCAGAAACCTCTGAGAGCTTGTCTGCAGAGACTGGTTAAGGAACCAGACGCCCGTTCATAACTGCCCTTCTGGTTCGAAGGTAGAACCACTACGGCATCCCCACCACGGTGACTACATTTTTTGCCCGTTCTTGTCGGTTGCTCAGGTAGTGGAGAAACGGCTTGGGACCCGCCCTGCCTGGGAACCCCCCGTCTGGTCAACTGTGCTCAGGTAGGAGAGATACGGCATTGGTAGCCGTCCTACCTGGGGACTCCATCCAACTCTTACCCGTCACGGCCCATACGCACCTCATTTTGGCATTTCAGTTCAAAACGTTTTGTTTCGTTTAGGTAACCTTTAGGTTGCCAACCACATGCTATTTACATCCTGAAACATTTGGATGGTAAATTGCACAGTCTGCGAGACAGCTCACACTGGTTCATTATTGGGAAGTGTGTCTTGTCCGAAAATTTGATTTTTGAAAAAAAATGCGGGAGTCACACATAGTGACCAATTATAAAGGGAGTAATTGGCACTACAGGAAAGACACACTATCGTACGAGATATTAAACAAAGATAGTTACAGACACTATGCTTGTTTTCACAGAACTCCAGAAGCTCCAGGATCGGAGAAGAGAAAAAAGAAAACGACAGAGAAGAGCCATGAGGACTTCCTTCATATGGATCAGCATAATGTTTATGGACTTTTGGTTGCGCGTGAACGCGAACCCCATGACTTCAAGCCCCCCAGCCGTTAATGTTTCACTTCCCCGCAGTACCCAGAACCCAGTCACCAGCGACACCATATCATCTTGGTGTGCCAGGTTTATTAGCTGGTACTCCCTGTCCTATGTAATCGAAACATTACTAGCATTAGCGATACTCTGCTGCATTGTGCAGACTATGCGTCTACGGAAATGGAGAAGGAGAATCTACCGCGCTCGAACCTCAGTTAAGAATGCCGAGGAAAAGCAGGCCGGCGCAGATATGCAGGCAGTAAAGACAACACACCACGACCCCGCATGGGTGAATGAGGGAAAGAACAGCCCCCCACCCAAGTCACAGGAGTGTTACAACTGCGGACAGTTGGGACACTTCGCAAGAGAGTGTCTAAAAGTCACAGAGAGCCCAGCAGACGGGCACTCTGAGTAAGAAAAGAACAGAGCCCATTCATAGCGTTAGCGCCCGTTCTGATCAGATGGACTTGACCGGAACGGACTGACGGTGTATGGGCTCCCCCAGTTGGGTCTGCGACACCCTTTGGGATAGATCCAGACGACCAGTAGTTGCAGCAAAAATTTGGGGACAGCCCATTGAATTTCTCTGGGACACAGGAGGGTCCCGCACCACAATAAATTCCTCCACCATGTTCCAAAAAGACACGTGGCCCACTACAGCCACTATCACCCTCAGCGGCTTTACAGGCCACTCACAGCAGGGACACATCACAGCCCCTGTACCCATTCAAATCGGCAACATCACCACCAAGCACCCCGTAGTTTTAGTTGACCTGCCCCACACAGCAGAACACATTCTGGGAATCGATTTCATGAATTCCCATAATCATTCATTCGATCCAGTCAACCAGTGTGTCTGGAAGATGGCAAAATCCGCAAGAGCCCCCGCAACGCTCAACATAGGAGAGTACATGAACAAAATTAGCACAGTAGGCGAATTTTGGTTCAACCCGACCACGCTTAGTACGGACAAGCAGGTTAGGGCAGTTCTGCAAAAAGACAGGGCAGCATTCGCGACCCACAAGCACGACTGTGGATGGATGACTGGCTCCGTACAAGTAACAGGACCTGACCCGAGACCACAAAAACAGTACGGATTTCCCCAAAAGGCAGAGGGAAAAATCTCCAAGGTAATAGAAAGCTTATTAGAGCAGGGCGTACTTAGATCAGTAGCCTCCACTAATAATGCCCCGATTTGGCCAGTGAGAAAGCCCGATGAATCATGGCGACTGACCATCGATTACCAGGAACTTAACAAAATCACCCCCGCAGCAGCCCCACAGTAGCAACAAGTCCCGAGACCATGCTCAAGCAGGGACTCAATTCCCGATTCTTTACGGTTTTGGACGTCAGTAATGGATTCAGGTCCATTCCATTGGCAAAGGCCTGCCAGTACAAATTTGCCTTCACCTTTAAAGCACAGCAGTACATGTGGACATGCCTTCCGCAAGGATTCCACAACTCCCCCTCCATTTTCCACCGACAGCTGGCAAATGGTTTAGCCAAATTCTCTCGCCCCGAATGTCTGGTCCAGTACGTAGACAACCTACTACTGCAGACAGACACCAGGGAAGAGCACACTGAGCTTCTGTCCGAACTCTGGAACTCAATCGGTTGTAAAGTCAACCCCAAAAAGGCCCAGATTTTGGAAGAAAAAGTGATATATTTGGGAACAATTATCACACATGGTAAACTCGAGATCGAGCATAAAAGGATTGACTCGATTGCTAAATTGCCCCTTCCCCAGAACGTTTCAGCCCTCCGGTCGTTTTTAGGACTGGTTGGCTACTGCCGAAACCACATTGACGGTTTCGCCAGCAAGGCAGCGCCCCTCTCAGAGCTCTTAAAGAAAGGAGCCCCCTGGGAGTGGCTTCCGCAGCATACGGATGCTGTGGACTCTTTAAAACTGGCGCTCATAGCCACCCCCGCACTACAAGTTCCAGACCCGCTTTCCCCTTATGCCATAGAGGTAGCGACCACAGACCGCACCCTTTCAGCCGTGCTCCTCCAGGAACGGCACGACAAGTTAAGGCCCATAGCTTACGCCTCCAGACTTTCAGATGCTGTGGAGCAGGGATTTTCAGCCTGTGAGAGGCACCTGCTCGCAGTATTTTGGGCAGTCCAGTATTTTTCATATATTACCGGACTGAATCCCATCACAATTCTCACCGAACACACCCCCACCCAACCTTTACTGGACGGACAACTCAAGGACGGTACCGTTAGTCAAATAAGTGCAGCCAGATGGACCCTTCTCTTGCAGGGACGGGACATCACCGTTAAAAGGACAAAGACACACACCTATTTAGTCGACAACTTATAGTACCCCGGATCCCCCCATGAATGCGAAATTATCTCTCCACACCACAGCACAGGCCCCTTTATCGCTAAAAACCCCTCCCCGAAAGATAGATAGTTCAACCCAGAGCCCCCAGCACACGGACACGTGTGAGCCCATAAAGATATATGTGGATGGATCTTCCACAGTCTTGGATGGGAAGCGCATAACAGGTTGCGGTATATATGTCGAGGAAGCGCAGGGACGCGCCCTCGAGGAAATATCGTTAAAACTACCTCTTAGGCGCGCAGGCAGCAGAGCTCACGGCCGTCGCATATAGAGTTGAGCACCCAGATTCCTTCCCCAGCCCAGCAGACATATACTCGGACAGCCTCTATGTCTGCAACAGCCTCACGCAATTTCTGCCCCTGTGGAAAGCAAGAGGACTTGTTTCCGCATACGGAAAACCCCTCCCCTCAGCCCCATTGCTCCGTCATATTTTAGAAAGAGCTCAGAACAGGACTTAAGGAAAATCAAAGTCCACAGTCACCATCGTTCCCTCCCCCCTCCCTGGAAATGTGAAAGCCGACGCACTGGCTAAAGCAGGTTCCAGACACGGATACTTTTGGACACCCCCCGAAGGCGCACCAGTGAGTGCAGTTCAGGGCTCACAGACAAAGATCGAGGATCTAGTGGAGGCCCAGAAGCAGGACAGCAATCTCAGGGAGATTATAAAAGGCAACTATCCAGCACCCTATGAGAGATTTAGAAATGCACTGACCACACCTGACGGTGTGGTGTTAGAAGACACCCTTTATGTGGTTCCTGAACAAGACAGGAATCAATTGATTTGTTTGTTCCATGACGGTCATGGACATCAGGGAATCGATCCCACTACAGCCCATCTCAAGCAGCTTTGTTGGTGGCCGAATTTAAAGGAGGATGTAAACCATTACAAAGAAAATTGTCTTATCTCGGTGGTGGCCGCAAAGCTAAGGATCTGGGGCCAGTGGAGACGGCACCGAGGTGCAATGGGATCATCGGTGTGGTCCCCGATCAGGGGTAACCACCGGTTTGTCCCGGGGAAGATGGACGGGGGGTTCCAGAGCTGGCATCGGGCGGGGATTGGAAGAATGGGGGACCTGTTCATCGACGGGACGTTTGCGAGCCTAGGGGCACTGGAGGAGAAGTTCGAGTTACCCCCGGGAAATGCCTTTAGATATATGCAGGTGAGGGCTTTTGTGAGGCGACAGGTGAGGGAATTCCCGTTGCTCACGGCACAAGAAGTTCAAGATAGGGTGATCTCGGGTGTATGGGTCGGGGAGGGCAAGGTGTCGGAAATACACCAGGAGTTGAAAGAAGAGGGGGAAGCGCTGGTAGAAGAGTTGAAAGGTAAATGGGAGGAGGAGCTGGGGGAGGAGATCGAGGAAGGTCTGTGGGCTGATGCCCTAGGTAGGGTTAATTCCTCCTCCTCGTGTGCCAGGCTCAGCCTGATGCAATTTAAGGTGGTCGACAGAGCGCACTTGACGGGGGCGAGGTTGAGTAGGTTCTTTGGGGTAGAGGACAGATGTGGAAGGTGCTCAGGGAACCCGGCGAACCATGTCCATATGTTTTGGTCATGCCCGGCACTGGAGGGGTTCTGGAGAGGAGTGGCGGGAGCAATATCTCAGGTGGTGAAAGTCCGGGTCAAGCCAAGCTGGGGGCTAGCAATATTTGGAGTAGTGGACAAACCGGGAGTGCAGGAGGCGAAAGAGGCCAGCATTCTGGCCTTTGCGTCCCTAGTAGCCCGGCGAAGGATCTTGCTAATGTGGAAGTAGGCGAAGCCCCCCATCCTGGAGGCCTGGATAAATGATATGGCTGGGTTCATAAAGTTGGAGAGGATTAAGTTCGCCTTGAGGGGGTCTGCGCAGGGGTTTTACAGGTGGTGGCAACCGTTCCTAGACTATCTCGCGGAGCTTTAGAGGAAGGTCGGTCAGCATCGGAATGGCTATAAATATGTACTTGTGGTAATTGACACATTTACAAAATGGGTGGAAGCATTCCCAGCCCGCACAAACACTGCAAAAACCACAGCCAAGATTTTGACCCACCACATCTTTACAAGATAGGGACTCCCCCGCAGCATTGAATCCGACCAAGGCTCCCATTTTACGGGACGTGTCATGCAGAACGTCCTCACGATATTTGGCATCACCCAAAAATTCCACATAGCATACCACCCACAGTCGAGTGGTATCGTGGAGCGCATGAATCGGACCCTAAAATCCACCCTCAGAAAAATGGTCCAGCAGAACAACACCACTTGGGACTCCGTCCTCCCTTTTGCGCTGATGTTCATACGTAACACAATTTCTACTTCCACAGGTTACACCCCACACACCCTCATGACCGGACGCCCCATGAAAGGCACAGAATATTTGTTAGGTTTGGACTTGACCAACCCCGAAGTGACGGCCCTCACACATGAGAAAGCAGTTGCAAATGTTAAAACGGCTCAGCTAGCAGCCGCAGTAAAATTGGGCACAAGGAAGAAACAGAGCAAGGCTTGTTTCGACAAGACAGTGCATGCGACTGAGTACAGTATCGGACAGCAAGTGATGCTCTCTGTATATAACCCCAGCACATTCCTGTCACCAAAATACTCGGGTCGTATTCCATTGCAGATAAAGTAAGCCCTTTCGTTTCTAAAATAAAGTACCCCAATGGTAAGACTGCGTGGTTTCATATAAACCAGTTGGAGGCATATGGAACACAGTCGAACCACGCACACCACGTCATGCTTTACGCAGCAGACCACACCCCGTCCACAGCCAACGTAACCCGACCAACCCCTACCACATCCAGCCCAGCCACGGACTCGACCTCGACTCCACCCCCGAAATATACACTCCGCCCCGGAACGCCCACAGACTGCAACAGCAGAGACAGCAACTGTGACTCGGACGATAGCCACAGCACGCCTCCCTACTATCCCCATGTAACAGGAACCACACCCAGCGACTCCGACTACGATCCAAGTGATCCCTTCATGAAAGTGATACTTTCCTGAACAAACCCCACCACCCACCACCGAACCACACGGACGACCCCGATTTTGTCCCCACACAACTAGACATCAATTACTGGCACCGAGATAACTCGTTCAGACTCGTCCGCAATGACGAGAGTGACCCCACCTCACACCACGCAGCCCTTTCAGCCCTCATACACTCCAGAGTTTGGCACCCGGGTGAAGAGGACGACCTTGGGTCTGACTCCCAAACTGAGAACTCCTTTGCGACCCTGTTCGCAACCGAGAACTGAGGTGTCCAGATGATGTTTTAAAAGGAACCGCTTGGTAGAAGTGTTGTCCTTTCTGATGGAACCTGCAGAATGTTTTATGTTGTTTGTAAGTTTGTTAAATGTTGTATGTCCGACAGGAGAATTTTATTTTCTCACTGCCCCACGCCTATTCGGCTGAAACCTCGGAGGACTTGCCTACAGAGACTCACCATTGCCAGACACCAGTTCAGCAGAAACCTCTGAGAGCTTGTCTGCAGAGACTGGTTAAGGAACCAGCCGCCCGTACATAACTGCCCGTCTGGTTCGAAGGTAGAACCACTACGGCAGCCCCACCACGATGACTACATTTTTTGCCCGTTCTTGTCGGTTGCTCAGGTAGTGGAGAAATGGCTTGGGACCCGCCCTGCCTGGGAACCCCCCGTCTGGTCAACTGCGCTCGGGTAGGAGAGATACGGCATTGGTAGCCGTCTTACCTGGGGACTCCATCCAACTCTTACCCGTCGCGGCCCATACGCACCTCATTTTGGCATTTCAGTTCAAAACGTTTTGTTTTGTTTAGGTAACCTTTAGGTTGCCAACCCCATGCTATTTACATCCTGAAACATTTGGATGGTAAATTGCACAGTCTGCGAGACGGCTCACACTGGTTCATTATTGGGAAGTGTGTCTTGTCCGAAAATTTGATTTTTGAAAAAAAATGGGGGAATCACACATAGTGACCAATTATAAAGGGAGTAATTGGCACTACAGGAAAGACACACTATCGTACGAGATATTAAACAAAGATAGTTACAGACACTATGCTTGTTTTCACAGAACTCCAGAAGCTCCAGGACTGGAGAAGAGAAGAAATAAAAGGAAAGAGAAGAGCCATGAGGACTTCCTTCATATGGATCAGCATAATGTTTATGGACTTTTGGTTGCGCGTGAACGCGAACCCCATGACTTCAAGCCCCCCAGCCATTAATGTTTCATTTCCCCGCAGTACCCAGAACCCAGTCACCAGCGACACCATATCATCTTGGTGTGCCAGGTTTATAACCTGGTACTCCCTGTCCTATGTAATCAAAACATTACTAGCATTAGCGATACTCTGCTGCATTGTGCAGACTATGCGTCTACGGAAATGGAGAAGGAGAACCTACTCCGGTATACTCCCCGGTATATAGGATCAGATCCCCCTATGTTAGGATACGACCAGACCCCCGACCCCCGCGATCTATAATAAAGTGCATTCGCTTGAGTTTATTGTAAATAAAGAAATGTAAAGAACTTTTCATGAACAAATTGTATGATCCTGAGCTTGACTGCCAAGCCAGGAAAGACTGTGTATGAAATGCTATGATTTTGTTGTATGATTGAGGAAGGTAGGATAATGAAATGTTTGAGTGTAGTGTATTGAGAATAGTTAGAGGTTCCCAGTTTACTGTTTTATAATGCATGTCCCTGTTTGACATAGCCCTTAGAATTGTCAGTTAAAATTTTTTTGCATAGCTATGGTCAGTGCAGAGGCCATGAAGGAAGTGCCCCCCCAGGTCAGGGAATGGAAAGCAACATAGTTATGTGATTCTTCACGCTTCGCGTTACACGCTTCGCGTTAGGATCACAAGGAGGGGTTGTAGCCAGTTAAAATGGCTAACTCCCGATTTAAAACGGCGAACGGCAAAGGCTGATGGGAAAGTCAGCCAACAGGACACAAACAAGCAGCTGCGGGTTGAGTGTGTATTTACCTCTGGAAAGGCCAGACAAGATCGATACCGGCAACCATCAGCATAACAAAACACCAGCCATCTGCATATTAATGAGCAATCTCCGGGAACAATGAGCAACATTTAGATACATAAAGCCAACCCAGACTCGTCGGCGCCAGCAGAAGCCTACACAAAGGGAGGTGAACGACCACCTCAAGACCGCCGCCCATCAAGCCAAAGTCCAATCACTTGGAACCAGGTACAGGGTCAGTCCTGAAAGGTGGGAAGCCCCTGGGGTCTATAAGAATAGAATCCAAGTTCAAATCGTACTTCTTGACCGGGTCAGTCAGCAACGCGAACCAACCCTTGACAGTGACCGGTCCAGCCATCGCTGAAATAGAGTAAGTCTTACTTCAACGCTCGCTACGAGATAGGTGCTCCCAGCTACCAATCTGTACCAACTTCGAATCCCGCAGGCTCAGAACCCGAACGAAAGGCCATTCGTTTCCCTGACCTGGTGGGCCAGTTCCGAGTTAAGTATTGGCCTGTTAGTCGTAGAAGTAGCTTAGACCTAGAATTTATGCATGAGTAGTGATTACTGTGTATAATAAATGTGCTTTGATTTAACTCTTACTAAGCGGTGTATTGGATTATTGATCATTACTCGGACTTGAACCACGTGGCGGTATCAGAAAGATGCCTGGCGACTCAAGACAAAGGTGATAAAACAGAGCAATTAAACTAAGGCAAAAGTTAGCAACATTTGCGACCTGGTTACTACACAATCCGGAGAAATCCCAGGATATTCGTCCTTCAACCCTTCAGTTGTCGGATTGTCCACTGGCTTATCTACCACAGTAGGCATCACTCCCACCTGCGATCCAGCTATATCATTACCCAAGATAAATTGTATTCCTGGGCAAGATAATTTTTCTATTACTCCTACTACACTTCACCACTCTTCACTGGACTTTCCAACCTTAGCGTATATAATGGAACACTACTCCTCTCACCCTGAATTCCACATATTACCACCTCCTCCTGATATACGAGCAAACTTTACCCACACAAGTACATTTTTTAAAGAGATCTGGCACCTTCTTATCAATCACCGCTTGATCAGGCTCTACAATCTTTTGCACCTCCTTCGCTTCACTTGGGCTTTCCTTTACCACTTTCACAAACCCCACTGTCTTATCCTGTTTTACCACATCAGCCTTCCTAGTGCTTTTCTTCAACCACCAACACTGACTTTACACGGCCTAGTTTATTACAGTGAAAACATTTGAAACTTTTCATTTCTTTTCCACCCTCCTGGATTTCTTTTTTAATCTGAGGTACACTCTCTTTATTATCTCCCATCAGATCACCTTTACCTTTACCACTTGAGTATTTCTCATGTCACCAGTTTCTATCCCTCACAGGCTGAAACTGATGCTGGAAACCAAGCTTTGATTTATGAACTATAATCATCTGCCATTTCTGCTGCTAATCTCACAGTTTTAACCCTCTGTTCTTCCACATGAGTTCTCACTAAATCAAGAATTGAATTTTTAAACTCCTCCAAAAGTATAATTTCTCTGAGAGCTTCATACGTTTGGTCTATTTTCAAAGCCCTTATCCACCTGTCACAATTACTCTGTTTGAGCCTTTCAAATTCCATGTATGTTTGACCAAATTCTTTCCTTAAATTTCTAAACCTTTGTCTGTAGGCTTCAGGCACCAGTTCATATGCGCCTAAGATGTATTTTTGCACCTCCTCATATGTCTCTTTCTCACTATCTTCATCACTATCATCCAACTGTACGTTTCCCTTTACGTCTGCCAATTTTAACTGACTGTCATGTTTCATGGCCATTTTCCGAAGTTCAAATTCTCTCTCTTTATATTTTTCCCTGATCTGTATCTCCCTCTCTTTCTTTTTGTTCTGCTAGGACTATTCTTTCTTTTCTCCTTTCTTCTCTCTCCTTTTCTTTTTCCTCCCCCTCTCTTTCTTTTTCCTCTCTCTCTCTTTCTTTTTCCTCTCTATGTCTTCTGTATTCAAGCTGCTTTAATTCTTTCTCATGTTCCATTTGTTTAATTTGCAACTGAATTTTGCCATTTCCAATGAGTCAAACAGTATCTCAGGCCACTTTAAATGCTTAGCCACCGCCATAATTACCTCATCTTTTCGCATTTTGTCAGGTAATGTTAACTGCAATGTTCTTGCCAAATCTGAGAAAGAGCGTCTCCGTCAAAGGCGTGGTGGGGGTCTATTTAAATATGTCCAAGCATTGCCAAGGTTTGACGAGAAGGAGGTAGAAGCCTTTTTCATTTCATTTGAGAAGGTAGCTAAACAAATGAAATGGCCACAGGACATGTGGGTATTACTGATTCAAACAAAGCTAGTAGGTAGGGCTAGTGAAGTGTTTGCATCACTACCGGGGGGGGGGTATCTGGGACGTATGAGGAGGTGCAAAAAAAGTCTGCTTTTAGTCTCTGATGTAAGGTACTGCCTGTGACCGTCTCCACCCCCAAATAATTCTGAGCCTCTGAAAGAGCCACTGTCCACAACTCACTCCCTACTTAAACCAGAATACCACACCTGAAAAGCACCCACAATATGCTCACCCCTCACTGTCTTTAAGTTCACTAAGCCAATCCAATAGATAGACTTTTATCCCCCTCGAGCCCCAATTTGTTATGGGCCAGGGTTTAGAGAACCCCAAAGTGTATCATGGAGTTCGCCTGACCCATAACTTTTACTAGATTGTGGTATGGGGAGCACACGACCCACTCGACAGGTGTGGTACAGCAGAAATGGAAAAGTATTTTTTTTAAAGCAAAACAATGTTTATTCTATGAACAAGTTAACCTTTTTAAAACATACAGTGAACATCTTAGCAACCATTAATTCAAATACAACCCCCAAAGAATACAACACTAAGTATTCCTTTAAGCTTTCCTTTTCACATCCATAAGACTTAAAACACCTTTTACAAGAAACACATTCGGTGTACATTGACTACTGAGAACATTTATAATTTTGAATTCACCAAATGATCAAGAGATAGTTTTTTCATGGCAGAGAGATCAACAGTACACCTGCTGTGACTGGCTTCAGCTCCAACACTGAAAATGAATCTAAAACACACCCTGCAGCAAACAACCTGAAACAAAAGTAAAAAGCTGGCAGACAGCCCAGCTCCACCCACTCTCTGCCATCACTGCAGTAGTAAACACCCAGTTCTTAAAGGGACTCTCACTACAGATATCTATATACACACCCATTTATAAACACCCATTTCTTAAAGGTACTCTCACATGACACAAGGTTTAAAGGAGATGTATGAGGCAATTCCTTTTACACAGAGGGTGGCGGAAGCCTGGAACTCGCTGCCGGTGGAGGTAGTGGAAGCAGATACGATAGTGACTTTTAAGGGGAGTCTTGACAAATACATGAAAAGGATGGGAAAAGAGGGATATGGTCCCCGGAAGGGCAAGGGTTTTTAGGTCAGACAGGCAGAATGGTCGGTGCTAGCTTGGAGGGCCGAAGGGCCTGCTCCTGTGCTGTAATTTTCTTTATTCTTTGTCCTCCTCTTGGCTCTGTCTCTATACTTTGATTACCACTCTGAAGTGCTTTGGGCAGCTTTTCAATGTTGGAAATGTTTTATAAATGCATGTCATTATCCTGGATTCTGTGGCCAGCCTTAAACCTGGTAAAGCTCCAGGACCTGGTTGATTTGGAAGTGAATTTTATAAGGAATTCAAAGATATGCTGACAGAACCTATGATTGGTATGTATTTTTTTTTAAAAATAGTTTATTGAAAATTTTTGGTCAACCATCACAGTACATTGTGTATCCTTTACACAATAATATAACAGTATAAATAACAATGACCTGTTTTATAAACAAAGAATAAATAATATATAACAAAAACGAAAATATCTTTTTCTGAAGAGATAGGCGAGGTCTTGAATGAGTACTTTTCTTCTGTATTTACAAATGAGAGGGGCGATATTGTTGGAGAGGACAGTGTGAAACAGATTGGTAAGCTCGAGGAAATACTTGTTAGGAAGGAAGATGTGTTGGGCATTTTGAAAAACTTGAGGATAGACAAGTCCCCCGGGCCTGACGGGATATATCCAAGGATTCTATGGGAAGCAAGAGATGAAATTGCAGAGCCGTTGGCAATGATCTTTTCGTCCTCACTGTCAACAGGGGTGGTACCAGGGGATTGGAGAGTGGCGAATGTCGTGCCCCTGTTCAAAAAAGGAACTAGGGATAACCCTGGGAATTACAGGCCAGTTAGTCTTACTTTGGTGGTAGGCAAAGTAATGGAAAGGGTACTGAAGGATAGGATTTCTGAGCATCTGGAAAGACACTGCTTGATTAGGGATAGTCAGCACGGATTTGTGAGGGGTAGGTCTTGCCTTACAAATCTTATTGAATTCTTTGAGGAGGTGACCAAGCATGTGGATGAAGGTAAAGCAGTGGATGTAGTGTACATGGATTTTAGTAAGGCATTTGATAAAGTTCCCCATGGTAGGCTTCTGCACAAAGTAAGGAGGCATGGGATAGTGGGAAATTTGGCCAGTTGGATAACGAACTGGCTAACCGATAGAAGTCAGAGAGTGGTGGTGGATGGCAAATATTCAGCCTGGATCCCAGTTACCAGTGGTGTACCGCAGGGATCAGTTCTGGGTCCTCTGCTGTTTGTGATTTTCATTAATGACTTGGATGAGGGAGTTGAAGGGTGGGTCAGTAAATTTGCGGACGATACGAAGATTAGTGGAGTTGTGGATAGTAAGGAGGGCTGTTGTCGGCTGCAAAGAGACATAGATAGGATGCAGAGCTGGGCTGAGAAGTGGCAGATGGAGTTTAACCCTGAAAAGTGTGAGGTTGTCCATTTTGGAAGGACAAATATGAATGCGGAATACAGGGTTAACGGTAGAGTTCTTGGCATTGTGGAGGAGCAGAGAGACCTTGGGGTCTATGTTCATACATCTTTGAAAGTTGCCACTCAAGTGGATAGAGCTGTGAAGAAGGCCTATGGTGTGCTCGCGTTCATTAACAGAGGGATTGAATTTAAGAGCCGTGAGGTGATGATGCAGCTGTACAAAACTTTGGTAAGGCCACATTTGGAGTACTGTGTACAGTTCTGGTCGCCTCATTTTAGGAAGGATGTGGAAGCTCTGGAAAAGGCGCAAAGAAGATTTACCAGGATGTTGCCTGGAATGGAGAGTAGGTCTTACGAGGAAAGGTTGAGGGTGCTAGGCCTTTTCTCATTAGAGCGGAGAAGGATGAGGGGCGACTTGATAGAGGTTTATAAGATGATCAGGGGAATAGATAGACAGTCAGAGACTTTTTCCCCAGGTGGAACACACCATTACAAGGGGACATAAATTTAAGGTGAAAGGTGGAAGATATAGGAGGGACATCAGAGGTAGGTTCTTTACCCAGAGAGTAGTGGGGGCATGGAATGCACTGCCTGTGGAAGTAGTTGAGTCGGAAACATTAGTGACCTTCAAGCAGCTGTTGGATAGGTACATGGATTACGGGAAAATGATATAGTGTAGATTTATTTGTTCTTAAGGGCAGCACGGTAGCATTGTGGATAGCACAATTGCTTCACAGATCCATGGTCCCAGGTTCGATTCCGGCTTGGGTCATTGTCTGTGCGGAGTCTGCACGTCCTCCCCGTGTCTGCGTGGGTTTCCTCCGGGTGCTCCGGTTTCCTCCCACAGTCCAAAGATGTGCGGGTTAGGTGAATTGGCCAATGATAAATTGTCCTTAATGTCCAAATTGCCCTTGGTGTTGGGTGGAGGTGTTGAGTTTGGGTAGGGTGCTCTTTCCAAGAGCTGGTGCAGACTCAGGGGGCCGAATGGCCTCCTTCTGCACTGTAGATTCAATGATAATCTATGATTAATCTAGGACAAAGGTTCGGCACAACATCGTGGGCCGAAGGGCCTGTTCTGTGCTGTATTTTCTATGTACTCTATGTAAAACTAAAACTAAATGGCAACTGCCTTGTCTCAGATAAACACTCTCCAAAAATATGATTTAACAGTCCAATATACAGTTATTTATAGCAACGACCTATACATATTATACATATATATTAACAACCCTGAGAGTCCTTCTGGTTCCTCCCCCCCCCTCCCGGGCTGCTGCTGCTACCTTCTTCTTTTCCATTCCCTCTATCTTTCTGTGAGGTATTCGACGAACGGTTGCCACCGCCTGGTGAACCCTTGAGCCGATCCCCTTAGGACGAACTTAATCCGTTCCAGCTTTATAAACCCTGCCATGTCATTTATCCAGGTCTCCACCCCCGGGGGCTTGACTTCCTTCCACATCAACAGTATCCTGCGCCGGGCTACTCGGGACGCAGAGGCCAAAACATCAGCCTCTCTCGCCTCCTGTACTCCCGGCTCTTGTGCAACCCCAAATATAGCCAACCCCCAGCTTGGTTCGACCTGGACCCCCACTACTTTCGAAAGCACCTTTGTCACCCCCATCCAGAACCCCTGTAGTGCCGGACATGACCAGAATATGTGGGTGTGATTCGCTGGGCTTCTCGAGCATCTCACACACCTATCCTCTACCCCAAAAAATTTACTGAGCCGTGCTCCAGTCATATGCGCCCTGTGTAACACCTTAAATTGAATCAGGCTTAGCCTGGCACACGAGGACGATGAGTTTACCCTACTTAGGGCATCCGCCCACAGCCCCTCCTCAATCTCCTCCCCCAGCTCTTCTTCCCATTTCCCTTTCAGCTCATCTACCATAATCTCCCCCTCGTCCCTCATTTCCCTATATATATCTGACACCTTACCGTCTCCCACCCATGTCTTTGAGATCACTCTGTCCTGCACCTCATGCGTCGGGAGCTGCGGGAATTCCCTCACCTGTTGCCTCGCAAAAGCCCTCAGTTGCATATACCGGAATGCATTCCCTTGGGGCAACCCAGATTTCTCGGTCAGCGCTCCCAGACTAGCGAACTTCCCATCCACAAACAGATCTTTCAGTTGCGTTACTCCTGCTCTTTGCCATATTCCAAATCCCCCATCCATTCTCCCCGGGGCAAACCTATGGTTATTTCTTATCGGGGACCCCACCAAGGCTCCCGTCTTTCCCCTATGTCGTCTCCACTGTCCCCAAATTTTCAAAGTCGCCACCATCACCGGGCTTGTGGTGTATTTCTTCGGTGAGAACGGCAATGGGGCCGTCACCATAGCTTGTAGGCTAGTCCCCCTACAGGACGCCCTCTCCAATCTCTTCCACGCCGCTCCCTCCTCTTCTCCCATCCACTTACTCACCATTGAGATATTGGCGGCCCAGTAGTACTCACTTAGGCTCGGTAATGCCAGCCCCCCCCTATCCCTACTACGCTGTAAGAATCCCTTCCTCACTCTCGGGGTCTTCCCGGCCCACACAAAACTCATGATACTCTTTTCGATCCTTTTGAAAAAAGCCTTCGTGATCACCACCGGGAGGCACTGAAACACAAAGAGGAATCTCGGGAGGACTACCATTTTAACCGCCTGCACCCTCCCTGCCAGTGACAGGGATACCATGTCCCATCTCTTGAAGTCCTCCTCCATTTGTTCCACCAATCGCGTTAAATTTAACCTATGCAATGTACCCCAATTCTTGGCTATCTGGATCCCCAAGTAACGAAAGTCCCTTGTTACCTTCCTCAGCGGAAAGTCCTCTATTTCTCTGCTCTGCTGCCCTGGATGCATCACAAACAACTCACTTTTCCCCATGTTCAGTTAATATCCTGAGAATTCTCCAAACTCCCAAAGTGTCCGCATTATCTCTGGCATCCCCTCCGCCGGGTCCGCTAAATATAACAAATCATCCGCATATAGAGATACCCGGTCCGGTGTTCTTCTCCTCCTCTAAGTACTCCCCTCCACTTCTTGGAACCCCTCAATGCTATTGCCAGGGGCTCAATCGCTAGTGCAAACAATAAAGGGGACAGAGGGCATCCCTGCCTTGTCCCTCTATGGAGCCGAAAGTATGCAGATCCCCGTCCATTCGTGACCACACTCGCCACTGGGGCCCTATACAACAGCTGCACCCATCCAACATACTCATCTCCAAAACCAAATCTCCTCAGCACCTCCCACAGATAATCCCACTCCACTCTATCAAATGCTTTCTCGGCATCCATCGCCACCACTATCTCCGCTTCCCCCTCTGGTGGGGGCATCATCATTACCCCTAGCAGCCTCCGTATATTCGTATTCAGCTGTCTCCCCTTCACAAACCCAGTTTGGTCCTCATGGACCACCCTCGGGACACAATCCTCTATCCTCATTGCCATTACCTTGGCCAGAATCTTAGCGTCTACATTTAGGAGGGAAATAGGTCTATAGGACCCGCATTGCAGCGGGTCCTTTTCCTTCTTTAGGAGAAGCGATATCGTTGCCTCTGACATAGTCGGGGGCAGCTGTCCCCTTTCCTTTGCCTCATTAAAGGTCCTCATCAATAGCGGGGCGAGCAAGTCCACATATTTCCTGTAAAATTCAACTGGGAATCCATCCGGTCCCGGAGCCTTCCCCGCCTGCATGCTCCTAATTCCTTTCACTACTTCCTCTATTTCAATCTGTGCTCCCAGTCCCACCCTTTCCTGCTCCTCCACCTTGGGAAATTCCAGCTGGTCCAGAAAGCCCATCATTCTCTCCCTCCCATCTGGGGGTTGAGCTTCGTATAATTTTTTATAAAATGCCTTGAACACTCCATTCACTCTCTCCGCTCCCCGCTCCATCTCTCCTTCCTCATCGCTCACTCCCCCTATTTCCCTCGCTGCTCCCCTTTTCCTCAATTGGTGGGCCAGCAACCTGCTCGCCTTCTCCCCATATTCGTACTGTACACCCTGTGCCTTCCTCCACTGTGCCTCTGCAGTACCCGTTGTCAGCAAGTCAAATTCTACGTGTAGCCTTTGCCTTTCCCTGTACAGTCCCTCCTCCGGTGCCTCCGCAAATTGCCTGTCCACCCTCAGAAGTTCTTGCAGCAACCGCTCCCGTTCCCTACTCTCCTGCTTTCCTTTATGTGCCCTTATTGATATCAGCTCCCCTCTAACCACTGCCTTCAGCGCCTCCCAGACCACTCCCACCTGGAACTCCCCATTATCATTGAGTTCCAAGTACTTTTCAATGCACCCCCTCACCCTTAGACACACCCCCTCATCTGCCATTAGTCCCATGTCCATTCTCCAGGGTGGGCGCCCTTCTGTTTCCTCCCCTATCTCCAAGTCCACCCAATGTGGAGCGTGATCCGAAATGGCTATAGCCGTATACTCCGTTCCCCTCACCTTCGGGATCAACGCCCTTCCCAAAACAAAAAAGTCTATTCGCGAATTGACTTTGTGGACATAGGAGAAAAACGAAAACTCCTTACTCCTAGGTCTGCTAAATCTCCACGGGTCTACTCCTCCCATCTGCTCTATAAAATCTTTAAGCACCTTGGCTGCTGCCGGCCTCCTTCCAGTCCTGGACCTCGACCTGTCCAGCCCTGGTTCCAACACCGTATTGAAATCTCCCCCCATTACCAACTTTCCCACCTATAGGTCCGGGATGCGTCCTAGCATACGCCTCATAAAATTGGCATCATCCCAGTTCGGGGCATATACGTTTACCAAAACCACCATCTCCCCCTGTAGGTTGCCACTCACCATCACGTATCTGCCCCCGCTATCCGCCACTATCGTCTTTGCCTCAAACATTACCCGCTTCCCCACTAATATAGCCACCCCCCTGTTTTTCGCATCTAGCCCCGAATGGAACACCTGCCCCACCCAACCTTTGCGTAGTCTCACCTGGTCTATCAGTTTCAAGTGCGTTTCCTGTAACATAACCACGTCTGCCTTAAGTTTCTCAAGGTGTTCGAGTACCCGTGCCCTCTTTATCGGCCCGTTCAGCCCTCTCACGTTCCACCTGATCAGCCGGGTTGGGGGGCTTTTTACCCCCCCCCCTTGTCGATTAGCCATCCCCTTTTTCCAGCTCCTCACCCGGTTCCCACGCAGCTGTGTCCCCCCCAGGCCCATCCCACCCCATGCCAGCTCCCCCCTCTCCCCAGCAGCAGCAGCCCAATAATTCCCCCCCCCCCCCCCCCCCGCTAGATCCCCCACTAGCGTAGTTACACCCCCCATGTTGCTCCCAGAAGTCAGCAAACTCTGGCCGACCTCGGCTTCCCCCCCTGACCTCGGCTCACACCGTGCGACGCCCCCTCCTTCCTGCTTCCCTATTCCCGCCATGATTATCATAGCGCGGGAACCGAGCCCGCGCTTCCCCCTGGGCCCCGCCCCCAATGGCCAACGCCCCCTCTCCTCCACCTCCTTTCCTCCCCCCACCACCTCCTGTGGAAGAAAGAAAAGTTACCACATCGCAGGATTAATAACATAAAACTCCTCTTTCCCCCCTTTTTACCCCTCTCTTCGCCCCCCATACTCGCCCCACCACTTTGTTTCAAACGTTCTTTTTTTTTTAATAACCCGCTCATTCTAATTTTTCTTCCACGATAAAAGTCCACGCTTCATCCGCCGTCTCAAAGTAGTGGTGCCTCCCTCGATATGTGACCCACAGTCTTGCCGGTTGCAGCATTCCGAATTTTATCTTCTTTTTGTGAAGCACCGCCTTGGCCCGATTAAAGCTCGCCCTCCTTCTCGCCACCTCCGCACTCCAGTCTTGGTATACGCGGATCACCGCGCTCTCCCACTTACTGCTCCGAGTTTTCTTTGCCCATCTAAGGACCATCTCTCTATCCTTAAAACGGAGGAATCTCACCACTATGGCTCTAGGAATTTCTCCTGCTCTCGGTCCTCGCGCCATCACTCGGTATGCTCCCTCCACCTCCAGCGGACCCGCCGGGGCCTCCGCTCCCATTAACGAGTGCAGCATCGTGCTCACATATGCCCCGACGTCCGCTCCCTCCGCACCTTCAGGAAGACCAAGAATCCTTAGGTTGTTCCTCCTCGCGTTGTTCTCCAGCGCCTCCAGCCTTTCCACACATCGTTTATGGTGTGCCTCGTGCATCTCCGTCTTCACCACCAGGCCCTGTATGTCGTCCTCATTCTCGGCAGCCTTTGCCTTCACGACCCGAAGCTCCCGCTCCTGGGTCTTTTGCTCCTCCTTTAGCCCTTCGATCGCCTGTAATATCGGGGCCAACAGTTCCTTCTTCATTTCCTTTTTGAGTTCTTCCACGCAGCGTTTCAAAAACTCGTGTTGTTCAGGGCCCCATATTAAACTGCCACCTTCCGACGCCATCTTGGTTTTTGCTTGCCTTCCTTGCCGCTACTCTAAAGGATCCACCGCAATCCGGCCACCTTCCTCTCCTTTTTTCATCCGTATCCAGGGGGGATTCCCTTCTGGTTCACCGCACAGTACTTTTAGCCGTTAAAATTGCCGTTGGGGCTCTTATTAAGAGCCCAAAAGTCCGTTCCACCGGGAGCTGCCGAAACGTGCGACTCGGCTGATCATCGCCGCACCCGGAAGTCATGATTGGTATGTATAACCATTCATTTGAAGTGGAGAGCTACCTCAGTCTTGGAGGAGGAAATATTTCTTTAATTTTGAAGACAGGTAAAAGTCCAAAAGATTGTGCCTCCTATAGACCAATTTCGCTTTTAAATGTAGATCTGAAATTACTTTCTCAAATACAGGCATTCGTCCTGTAACAGCCTCCCTGAACAGGCGCCGGAATGTGGCGACTAGGGGCTTTTCACAGTAACTTCATTTGAAGCCTACTTGTGACAATAAGCGATTTTCATTTTTCATTTCATTTGAATATCCAGGGTGATCAGACTGGGATTATAAAAGGCCGGAATTCATGACCAAAGTCAAGAAAGGGTGGCACAGTGGTTAGCACTGCTGCCTCACTGCGCCAAGGACCCGGGTTCGATCCCTGCCCTGGGTCACTGTCTGTGTGGTGTTTGCACGTTCTCCCCGTTACTGTGTGGGTCTCACCCATACAAACCAAAAAGATGTGCAGGGTAGGTGAATTAGCCACGCTAAATTGCCCCTTAATTGGAAAAAATAATAATTGGGTACTCTGTTTTTTAAATAAATTTAATGTCAAGAAATTATTAAATATCATTCAGGTTTCTCAAAAACAGGCACTAGACAGCTTGTTGTTTTTACTGGCTTCATGAAGGCCCACCTTCTCAACCTTTCTCCTCGCCTGTGGTGTGGTGATCCTCAGATTAAATCAACACCAGTAAGTTCTCCCCCTCAAAGGGGACAGGAGGCTACGGTGATCTGGGACTATGGCGACTTTACCATTACCTTGCTTTCATTGGGTGCAAAGAAAGCATTTGATCGGGTGGAGTAGAACTATTTATACATTAGACAAATTTGGATGGTACGGTGGGGGGGGGACGACTTTATTAAATGGACACAGGTGTGTTATAAAACCAACTTTTAGCAGTTTTTGCCAACTGTCTCGATCTAACAGTTTTATTCTTCAGCGGTGGACAAGACAGGGTGTCTTCTATCTCCGTTGTTATTTGTAATTGTTATAGAGCCTTTGCCTGAGGCAATTAGACATAACCCTATGGTACTTAGTTTAGCTATTGGTGGAAATCAGCATAAGATTACATTGTATGCTGATGATGTTTTACTATTTTTATCTAAGCCTGAAATTTCTGTCCGGCTATTATCGATATTCTAAATTGGTTTAGTCCCTTCTCAGATTATAAAATAATCTTTGCCAAGTCTGAGGCTATGCCAGTAGGAAGGGTTAGAGGGCTGCCCCCTCCCCTTGCTCCCTTCCCCTTTAGATGCCCCCTTCTGATTTTACTTATTTAGGGATTTTCATTACCCCTCATTTGGTCAGCTGTACAAGGCAAACTTTACCCCATTACTCACATCCATGAAGTGCGATCTACATCGTTGGACCTCTTTACCTATATCATTGAGTAAGATTAATGTATTATCAAGGTTGCTTCAGCTAATGGCCTGAAGAAAATCAATGGAGGGTTTATATGGGACAAAGAGACCTCGCTTAAAACTGATCAAATTGCAACTTCCAAGTTCAAAGGAGGCCTTAGTTTACCTAATATAGAATTATATCAGCTAGCCTCTCATCTTATATTTATATATGATGTGGAGATGCCGGCATTGGGCTGGGGTGAGCACAGTAAGAAGTCTTACAACACCAGGTTAAAGTCCAACAGGTTTGTTTCAAACACTAGCTTTCGGAGCACAGCTCCTTCCTCAGGTGAATCACCCGAGGAAGGAGCAGTGCTCCGAAAGCTAGTGTTTGAAACAAACCTGTTGGACTTTAACCTGGTGTTGTAAGACTTCTTCCTATATTTATATAGGAATGGATAAGGGACCCCCACTTCCATTTGGCTTGATATTGAAATTTGTCAGACTAAATATTCTTTATAAACCCTTTTGTTTTTTAACCAGAGATTTTAAGCCAGCAATGGACTTAATATTAAGATGTAAGATGGTCCGTGATTTGGAGGGAAGATCTATGGTAACTTCTACGCTCACTCCTATTCAGGGAAACACTGACTTCCCTCTGGATTTCATGGACCAGGGCGTTTCCTCACCTGGAGGGATAGGGGGCTTCCTTGTTATCTTTTGATCAACTGTGTCAGCAATGTTATATCCCCAGACATACTTTATTTAGATATTTACAATTTTGAGACATTATTCTTAATAAAATAACCTGTCATCTTAATCCCAGTGTTCTCGTGTCTATGTGGGTCTCACCCCCACAACCCAAAGATGTGCAGGGTTGGTGGATTGGCGATGCTAAATTGCCCCTTAATTGGAAAAAAAATATGAATTGGACACTTTAAATTTATATTTAAAATTTTTTAAAAACAATCTTAATCCCAGTATCTCCCCTGTAGAAAATATATTACTGCTCACAGATCCAAAACAGTTCATTAGTAGGTTTTATGACACTTTAGATCCAATATAAATATGTAAGAGGTGCAGCGAATTTGGGAAAGGAATCTCACAGTGAATATTTTTGAAGAGACCTGGGGGGATATCTGGGAGAATGCAAATAAAATTTCTGTCTGCAATACAGCAAAGGTGATTCAACTAAAAATGCTACATAATTTGCATATTACACCAAGTTTTAAGACCCAACATGGAACCAGCCATATCCCCATTGTGCCAAAAACGTAGAATTGTAATAGGGGACTATACTCAGTGTCTGATCTTGTGTCAAAATAAAAAAAACTGCTGGTGAGGTATAAATGTTTGACATGACCTTGGAGATGGATTGGGTGTTTTGGATTCTGAGGCTTCCAGATAAATGTATAATTGGTGATAACGAGTAACGGTTGTATAATATTCTATCATTCGCAGCATGAAAAAATATTTCATATTCTTGGATCATTGACAAGTCACCTTCTGTACATAGTTGACACAAAATTATTATAGAGTGCATTCCAATGGAATTTCTAACTTGCATACATCGATCCAAGTCGGACTTATTTCAAAATGTATGAAGCCACTATCCTAAATATACAGGTTAAGCGGTGTTAGATTTATTTTTACTAGGTTTACCATTGAATATGCAGTACTGTCTCCAGTGTACCATACTCGAGAGTGCGTGTGTGCCCCTTCTCCCTCTATTTTTATTTTATTCTTTTTCTCTTCATCCTTTGATTCTTTTATGTCAAATCGCTGGGTTAGATGATTCAATGTATTTTTCTTTCTATACGGTGAAATGATTATGCTGTACTGTACCAGTTGTATGGGTGTATTTTGTTTCAAAGAAAAAGGGGGAAAACTCAAATAAAAATATTTACAAAGAAAAGCCAATTAATTGCTTTGAAATATTCACACACAACAAACCAGAAAGTTAAGATTATCCCCATTTTTAATTTAAATTTTCAGATATAAAATAAATGACTGGAATGAGGTAGAAGTAAAACTAAAATGTAAACAAACCTTTTTTAAAAATTGTTCAGAATGGAGAAATTTGATGTTCCACAAATATACAAGTAATATAACTTTTCAGGGTGAATGTGGATGTGTAGCAGCAAATATGAAGTTAGAACCATTAAAAACTCAATGACACCTCACTCAACAAGGTGCAACTTACTCAAGGATTTGTACAATGACATTAACAGTATACAAATGAAAGTTCTCATCAATTCAATTGACCTCCCAGTGATCGCAGTCAGGGGTCGTCAACGGAGCACCATCTGGAAAATTGCAGAATCACTGACAGCATCTTCTGGATTTCCAATTTATTCAAGTAGACTCCAGAGGTTTCTGTCACATTCAGTGCAGCAAAGATGACAACCACTGACAATTTTACCTCTCTTCACCACTGCATAAACTGTTTATCAACTTGAAAGGACTGCGTAACATGTGTGCCTTGCTCGCCCCTTCAAAGGATGCACATGCAGCCATGGTGGTAGGGTGTGTTTGTTTGTGTGCGTGTGTGTGTGTGGGGGGGGGAGAAAGAGAGAGCGCGAGAGAGAATGGGGAGAGCGAACTGTAAAGTCCTACTGCACACACTGTTTAGTTACCTCTTTAGTTTCTTCCAAGGTTGTGTAATGGTGGTTGTCTTGTTCTATTGAAGCCACAACAGATAAGTAGAGATGCCGGCTGACTTGCACAAACTGGCGAATCAGAGTGAGCTGCTGTTTCAGCATGTCATTCAGAGCAAAGCTGGCAGGATTGTATGCTGTCAGTGCTGTGGATTGACAGGCAAAGGAAGTAATGAGTACCACACTGTACGGTAGAAGAAAGATTGGCAATCATGGCACACCTCAGGAAAGGTAGGTTTCATTTACAGCACAGTTAATTTTATTGTATTTTTCCATATTTATTTAAGACACAAGATGACAGGACCAAAACCGCCCTCTTCTCCACCCCACCCCTACAACCAGAGGCCGGCTGAAGTCAGGAGTGCTCTGGGTTTGATCAATGCAGAAATTTCATTATGGTGTTGAACAAGGCAGGCCAAAATTTTGAGTCTCTGTTCCCAGTGCCAAGTCTCGCTCGAGTGCAGATCAGAGGACTGGGTGCACCATTTGCAGTGCGATTGATTGACTAAAATCAGTAATTAGCCACAATGACCTCTAATAGGTGCTGCTGATGAGCGGTGAGCAGAACCTCAGATTCATATCTCAAGTTTAGCAATCCACTCTCTCCCCTTCACATTTCATTTACTGCACTATCCCTCCTAACATCGACAGGATTGTTGATTATACCATTTCTGAGGAATTAGAAATGTGTTATAGAGAATTTCATAATTTGATTTAATTGTCATTTAAGTATGAACTACCCTAATAGTCAGAACCAAAAGTCCAAACTATAGGCTCCCCTCCCCATTGACAGCGTAGAGGCACATTTAATTTAAATATATTTTTTTGAAATTTAGAGTACCCAATTTTTTTTCTCCCCAATTAAGGGGCAATTTAGCATGGCCAATCCACCTAACCTGCAATCTTTGGGTTGTGGGGTGAAACCCACGCAGACACGGGGAGAATGTGCAAACTCCACACAGACAGTGACCCAGGGCCGGGATTAGAACCCGGGTCCTCAGCGCCGTAGTCCCAGTGCTAACCACTGTGTCGCCCTATTAATTGAAATATTTGATCTATTCACACTAAAGTTGGTTTTGAAGAGAACAGTTTTTGTAGAGTCAACTAAAACACTAAAAACAGCAAGTCATTCATCTCTGTGGTTTGTGGAACTGTTCCTGAATTCACCTACATACCAGATGATTGCATTTTAAAATAATTTATTGTATGCAAGGTGCTTTGAGACATCCTGAGACAGGTACTATAAAAACATAATTTATTTTCTTTGACAGCCTTACTGCTGACAAATCCAGGAAAATTACCCAAGAGCTTTAAAGTGAGAATATCATCCTTAAATTTCAAAAGGAAATAAATATAGGTTAAAGTCAAGCCCTTCTGTACTGGTGTAAGACCTAAAGGCTATAAAAGACTGCCAAGTCTCTGGGCTTTGCCCCAGAGCAGTCTTTTATCCTATTAGTCTGGTATTCACTTAATCTAGATCACTGTCCCAGCTCCAACACATTTGTTTTAAATCACAAAGTTCTTGATGAGTGCAGATTTAAACTAAATTCAGTGTTTTGTGCAAAGTTAATTCTACTCAAATTTAAAGTTAGTCAGGTCCCTGTCTCTTAATCCTTTATGAAATCTTACGGAGGTTTATCCAAAAGTTCAAACTGAGCTCTTACATAACAATTTAATCCATCCACAGTCCTTCATATGGGGTTCCAGTGCACAGACTGCTATTTTTCTTCAGGTTCAGCTCAATGACCCAAGTCGAGTCCAGAACTCGCTGTATATTATGCAGTAGCTTCAACATCCCCCAGCACCATATTCCCATTCCAATTTGGATCTGCTAGAGGCAGCTCTTTCGCATTCATTTAGCACCAGCTTGATAAATAAAATGCTACATGTTTACCTTCCATTGCTTCAGGGCTGATAACGTGGCTGGCAATGGGGGTGGGATCTATATACGCAGCTCCAAGAGATGCTCCAAGGACTGCTACACCTTCCTCTGTGGAAAGAGTAGGGAATGTTTATTTTGTGATACAGTGGATAACTTAGCCAACAGCTGCATGCAACACAAAGGCAATATACAGTCATTGGCCTGTTCCTTGTAGAAGTGAATTAGTTTCCAATTAACTGTTTAAATGCAACAATAAAGGAGTGATTCAAACACTTATCAACACCCAATTAAAGAAGCCAAGGATGAGAAATGTTAACTGTTATAGAGTGCCATTTTGAGTACAGAGTGGATATTTAAAATGGCATGAAGAGATACAGAAAATAAATCGCAAAGGCAAATGGAATGCTGGTCTTGTATCTGGAGTGCTAGATTAGCATGTTGGATTAGCAGTTTAATAATTCAGGCATTTCAGGAGTCAAGAACGATATTAGAGAGGTAATGCTGTGTTTCGCCAGAATACATGTGTCTGCTGATGATATCACCAACAAGCAGCATGTAGGCCAGGGGGCTGGTTTAACTCTCTTGACTAGACAGCCTATTTGTGATGCAGAGCAAGGCCAGCAGCGCGGGTTCAATTCCCATACCAGCTGAGGTTATTTATGAAGTCCTCGCCATCTTCTCACCCTTGCCCCTCGCCGGAGGTGTGGTGACCCTCAGGTTAAATCACCACCAGTCAGCTCTCCCCCTCAAAAAGCAGCTACGGTCATCTGGAACTATGGTGACTTTACCTTACATTACCTAGATTAATGACCAGGAGGAGGTGGCCCGAGGGGAAACCATTGCTAAAGATGTTGTGGCTAGATAAGAGTGGGATGACATGCGGGCAGTCACACTGAACAGATATTGAAGGGGTGGCGTTTGAGGACGAAGTTATGCTGGACTGTCAAATGCAGCAGGTCGAAAGGGACAATGCACCACAGTCACAAGGGATGCAATTTGTTAGTTTGTTTCAGAATATTTCAGTGATTTGGTTGAGATGGGAATTTGATTGGAAAGCTTACAAAGAGATTGAAGTGATATCAGGAAAGTTCTAGCTGGTGCATCAAGTCTGCCCCATAATCATCCGAAGTACTGTCCACCCATCAGCAACCATATCATCTCCATTAAATCAGCCTCAATAATCTAGAAAGCAGTCTGGGGGAAGTGTATACAATATTCTACAGCACTCTGGGGGATATTTCAATATCCAAGGCTGTCGGAGTTGCAAATAACCAGTCATCAGACTAGAGGGAAAGAATGTTTTTCGACAATCCTAACAGCATACTGGTAAATCACCTGTTTCATAATCAAGTATTACAGTTGTAACTTTGATTCCTAGTCTGGAGTTTCACTGGGTATGGACTGTCAACTGGATGGAACGGAGGCAGATTATGCTCCAGGGTTTTTAATTTCTATCCACATTCAACAGAAATCACATCCTGCCCCAGTTCCTTCACTGAGAAAAACTGGGAGAAGCAGGTGGTGAAATGATTGGAAGTGGGGGGAAAAATTGCAAATAAATATTACAATTCACAAATTAACCTCTGGGCCAATTGTAGGTAAATGCAGATGGCTGCGTCTGCATTGCTGTTTCCTTTACAGTCACTCTAGTCCGTCCTGGCTCTCGCTTTCTTCTCATTGAACAGTGAGATTTAGTGCTTGCTGCCATCTTTGACTGGTCTGGAGTTGAGGATGTTGAATGAAAAGTGCTGTTGTCAGAGTAATCAGTCCTTAGCTCCTCCTTAGATGACTGGTCAGTATATGATTCACTCTGGTCCATTTTTACTGTTGATACGTCAGAGTTAGAATTTTCAAAGTCCTCTGAGTATTCGGAACACAGAGTGCTCTCATCATCCGCTTTTAATTGCTTGTGCTGCTTCTCTGGAATGTTCTTTTTCTTCCTTGACACATTAGAATCTCCAGTTAAATGTTCTGTGATTTCACTTCCAGTTCCAGCACTTTCTGTCATGATATAACTTTCCACGTCACTCTCATCCTTTTCTCTTGAAGGTGTAATAGGTTGAGTATGCTGACTGACTAGCTCGTTTGCCACACGTGGCCTTGAGATGTGAGAAACGGATTGCGTGTTCTGATCATCAAAGAGTTGGCTCTCTTCATTCTTAAAAAAAGATCAACAACAGACTGAATCCTTAGAAAACATTGCATAACAAATAATTAACTAACAACATAAAAAGATACACCAATCCCTTTCTTAGCTTAATGACATCTAGTTTAGCTTCCGCAAAACTTGGTGGGTAAGTACAGTGTCCAATGAGCTATGCAGACCAGGAAGTTCTTGGTTATGATTACCAATCTGTGCTTTCAGCTGATCTCAGCCAGCGAACATTATCACTGGCCTCAGTAGCCCCGGGCTAGGTAGAGGGCAGATTGGGGAAATTAAAAATCAGCCAGGCCTCTCACTCCTGATTCACATCATGAGTGCAGAATAATTGCTGTGTGTTGGCAGCTTGTCATATGAATCCCCTGAATATTGTGCAATGCAGTTACATTAACATCTGGCTGGTTACGATTTTCAGATGCTCACCAGGTATTTCTCGCGAGCTTAGCGCCAAGGATCATGTAAGCAATCCATCACTCTCTACAAATGGGAATGTGATTATATCTGGTAGTGTTACTCAGGGTAGAACAGAACATCCTTGTTGCTGCAAAATGTTCACTGCAGGCGCTTGCTATTTTAACAGCAGAGAAGTAATCACCGTCAGACTATGTGGTGTACGTCATGAAATACCAACTAGGTTTATATTAAAAGTAACAATAGTAGATACCATTGGAACAGATTTAGTTACATTTAACTTGCAGATCCTCATTCACAAAATAATGAAAGACAGAATGCTTCACCATCTCGCCTAATAAACCCAAGCCTGGACTAGCATCACCAACACAAAACTGACATGGGAGGTTTAGTTTATCCCCCCCAGGTTTTCTTTCAGGTTGATGGAACAGAGAGAATTGCTGCAACGCTGCCAATATATTCCCTGCCTGGGCAAGGGGCTGTCAATCAACCCCACTTCTGAGATAGCAGACAGGTAAATTGTAATGTCAATCACAACCGATTTAAAACTGCCCCCAGAATATCCAGCATTCGGCTAGCTTTGCTCACAAAGTTATTTCCCATTAGGTAATTTTCAGCAAATATACTGCAAGGAATATGGGAAAGAACTAGGGAGTGGAATTAATAGGATAGTCCCTTCAAGGGTCTAGCACAGGTACGATGGGCAGAATGACCATTCTATGATTCTATACATATAGTACAGTGTATCGGTACACGGCTTCACAGCTGCAATCGTATTTCCTATTTACCCCCTCCTTATATTCTCCTTTGCAAAGTAACTTCCTTTGGAAATATCCAACGTGCTTACACCGCAATCTATGCCACTCCACAGATAACACACATAGTGCATTGGTGGTCATCTTCCAAGCCACTATAGACTCTGGAAAAGTTCCTACAGATTGTAACCCCACTAGTTAAAAAGTGAGGTAAAGAGAAAACAGGGAATTATAGATCAGTCAGCCTGATGTCAGTTGCGGGGAAAATTCTAGGGTCCATTATCAAAGATTTTATAGCAGAGCACTTGGAAAACAGTGGCACAATCAGACAGAGTAGGCATGGATTTACAAAAGGGAAATCATGCTTGACACATCAGTGGCAGAATCGGACAGAATTGAGGAGGGGGAGCCAGTGGATGTGGTTTTATTTTTTTTTAAATGTATTCAAATAAGATTTTAATTATAACAAAAAAAGCAACAGTACAACAAATCCCAACCCAGTACCAGAGCAAAAGTACACTCACCCACTCTCCGGAAAGATCAACCCATCCAAAAATTGCTCCATTGATGAACCCTCCTCCAGTGGCTCTGACTCATACAACCCAGGTAGAAGGCTTCAAACACCTCATTAACCTTCTCTGGGGCAGAAACCAACCTGCCACCCGAGTCCCTAACCTGCTCCACCTCCTGGGATCTCAGCTCGAGAGCCAACAGATGACTGGCCTTCTCCCATTCTCATAACAAGTCCCCCTCGAACGTCACAGCTGGCTCACCACCTTATCCGTTGACAACTCAAAATTCACTTGCAATTTTTTTTTCCCCGCCAATAACTCCAGTGTTGGGGCAATCGAGTACTGGCGGCCCACTTTGAGAATGGAGTCCCCATCCTCTGCCTTGCCACATTCCCAGATTTAGCCCAATTCACCTTAAGATTATCCCCCTAATAACTGCCTTCAGGGTCTCTCAGAGCACGGAAGGAGAGACTGCCTCATCCCTGTTTAACTCAACGTACTCCCCAATGGCATAGAATACACGCTCACAAAAACTCTAATTCGCGAGCAAAGCCGTGACAAGTCTCCACAGGGGTCACCGAGAGTGGCCCAGAGTTCCGACATCAGGTCCACAAAATGCAGAGCATGATCTTATATAATGAGCGGCGAGTACCCCGCCCCCCTCACCCCAGGGCAAAGAGACCTACCCACACAACCCAAAAGATGTGCAGGCTAGGTGGATTGGCCACGCTAAATTGCCCCTTAACTGGAAAAAATGAATTGGGTACTCTAAATTTAAAATATATATATTTACTGGCCATTACTCGTACAAGGGGATCCATTTCCTCCAAAACATCGTCTATAGACTGGGTAAAAAGAGCCAAAAACAAAGTACCCTAGCGGGAGTCACCACGTGTGCGACTGCTCACCACATAGCCGCCACTGGAAGTCAGTGGATGTGGTTATTTGGACTTTCAGTAGACGTTTGACAAAGTCCCACATATGAGATTAGCGTGGGATTGGGGGTAGCGTATTGAGATGAATTGGCAGATGGTTGGCAGATAGGAAACAAAGAGTAGGAATGAACAGGTCTTTTTCTGAATGGCAGGCAGTGTCTAATGGTATACCGCAGGGAGCAGTGGCGGGACCCCAGCTGTTCACAATACATATGAAGGATTTAGATGAGGGAAATAAACGTAATATTACCAAATTTGCAGATGACACAAAGCTGGGTAGGACGGTGAGCTGTAAGGGGAATACAGAGATGCTTCAGTGTGATTTGGAAAAGCTAAATGAGTGGGCAGATGCAGTATTATTTGGATAAAGGTGAGAGATTTTCCACTTTGGCAGCAAAAACAGGAGGTAAATTATTATGTAAATGACTATAAATTAAGAGAAAGGAATGTGCAACAAGACCTGGGTGTCCTCGTATACCAGTTGCTGAAGGTAAACTTGCAGGTGCAGTAGGCATTAAAGAAGGCAAATGGTTTGTCGGCCTTCATAGCAAGAGGATTAGTGTTCAGGAGCCGGGATGTCTTGCTACAATTAAACAGGGCCTTGGTGAGACTACACCTGGAATATTGTGTGCAGTTTTGGTCTCCTTATCTGAGGAAGGATGGTCTTGCTATAGAGGAAGTGCAGATAAGGTTTACCAGACTTTTACTTATTTTTATTACTTTATCAGAGTTACAAAGCCAAAGCTTTGAGTGTGGACAGGGGCAAACCCCTAATCCAGGTCCTTTCCTGCTCCAAAAACCAATTCAAATTGAATCCAATTCATGGTCCCCACAAGAGAGACATACCAGATCCAAGCATTAAACTTGATCTCACGCTCATCAAAGCCAAAAGACCGAGAAACTATGACTTTTTGAAAATAATTTTTTTTCCAATTAAGGGGCAATTTAGTGTGGCCAATCCACTTACCCTGCACATCTTTGGGTTGTGGGGCGAAACCCACACAAACGCGGGGAGAATGTGCAAACTCCACACGGATAGTGACCCAGAGCCAGGATAGAACCTGGGACCTCGGCACCGTGAGGCAGCAGTGCTAACCACTGCACTACCATGCTGCCCTGAAGGTTTACCAGACGGATTCCTGGGATGGCGGGACTGGTCTATGAAGCGAGATTGAGTCGGTTAGGATTATATTCGCTGGAATTATATTCGCAGGAAAAAAGTTCAGACAAATGAGTGGGGTATCTCATAAAAACCTATGAATTTCTAACAGGACTAGACAGAGTAGATGCAGGAAGGATGTTCCCAATGGTGGGAGTGTCTAGAACCAGGTGGAGAAGCAGGATCAGGCTATTGAGTTGGATGATCAGCCATGATCATATTGAATGCCTAAGCAGGCTCGAATGGCTGAATGGCCTACTCCTGCTCCTATTTTCTATGTTTTCTATGTGCATTAAAGCAGGTTTGGAGAGACACTGACTAGACTAAAAGGATAGCAGTCTAGAACCCGTACCTGCTCAATAATCTGAGTGCCGACCCCACCAACATAGCCGAGGTCAGTTTAATTGAAATTCATTATGGGTCAACTCCAAAAATACCTTTGATTGGCAGCCCATCCATTCAAGAATGGTAGATTGCCTACTGCTGCAAAACTTCAAATCAAATAACAGCTTATCCAGGGACTGGCACTAGCACTACACCAGATAGCTGGCAAGCAGGTTGGAATATTTAAACTGAATAACCTCAACCTGGACAAACCGATTACCTTCAGGGCTGATGCTTCTTTTGTAGTTTTCTGTTCTACACCTGGAACCAAATCTTCCAGAGTCAAGATATTTAGCCTGAAGTCTGAAGCAGACATGGAATTCATGTTAGAAAATGACACAGTATTTCAACTATAACAGTGCAATTTGATAATAAAGATCACTGCCCTGTATAACAACAATCTCTAATTTAATTGTGCACTGTTTGACTGCTGCAGGAGAGCACACATTTTGTGCAGAACTGATACCATTAGAATGGGGAATGCTGCCCATAGTTTGTTGCCCCTTCATTGTTCTATACAAATGTCTGTTCCCATTCCACAGCCAAGCAGAACTCCGTGTGTGATATCTTATCTATTGGAGTTCTACATAAAATGTCAAACTATCTGCCAGATATGGCCTAGTTAAAAAAAAATAATAAGAGCTTTCCTGCCAATTAAGCAGGTAAGCGCACCATGCAGTGGATTGGATTTTGATTTGTTTTATTGTCAGGTGAACTGAGTTACAGTGAAGAGTATTGTTCTGCGTACAGTCCAGGCAGATCATTCTATACATGAATAAAAAATAGGACATACATAAATACACAATGCAAATACATAGACACAATGACAGGTAAAGCATACATGAGTGCAGTACTACTCAGTAGAGATGATGTGTGAAGAGACCAGATCAGTCCAGAACAGGGTCATTCAGGAGTCTAGTACAGGGGATGAAGCTGTTTTTGAACCTGTTAGTGTCCAACAATGGTAAGGAACACAGCTTCAAATCAACTGTCAGACAATCGAAATTTGAGACCGGAGGAAACTAGGTTACCAGCTAGGAAAGGATTCAAGAAACAGCGAGATACATTTCTGGACAAAGGGAAACTTTGCTCTTTCAGACTACATGAATGAATGAAAATCGCTTATTGTCACAAGTAGGCTTCAAATGAAGTTACTGTGAAAAGCCCCTAGTCGCCACATTCCGGCGCCTGTTCGGGGAGGCTGTTACGGGAATTGAACCGTGCTGCTGGCCTGCCTTGGTCTGCTTTCAAAGCCAGCAATTTAGCCCTGTGCTAAACAGCCCCGTATATGCCCGATATGAACATATCGTCATGACACCTTTGGCTAGGGCGTGGTGAATTCCAACCCCACCTGACCCAGGGTCGCAACACAAATGAACCTGAAGTTACTTAAATATCAAGGGCGGGATTCTCCCTTTCAGAGACTAAGTGCTGACTCCTGGACTGAATCGGTCCGGGTGTTCTAAGACTGGCAGGGGAAAGCAGAACTAGGGAGCATAGCCTCAAAATAAGGGGAAGTAAATTTAGGACTGAGCTTAGGAGGAACTTCTTCACCCAAAGGGTTGTGAATCTATGGAATTCCCTGCCCAGTGAAACAGTTGAGGCTCCTTCATTAAATGTTTTTAAGATAAAGATAGATAGTTTTTTGAAGAATAAAGGGATTAAGGGTAATGGTGTTCGGGCCGGAAAGTGGAGCTGAGTCCACAAAAGATCAGCCATGATCTCATTGAATGGCGGAGCAGGCACGAGGGCCAGATGGCCTACTCCTGCTCCTAGTTCTTATGTTTATGTTTATTTATGGAAGCGGCACCAGTCCTAGAGCAATTCAGGATCTCTTAATGGGCTAGCACCGGCACCATGTACAACTAGTGCAATTCCAATGAAAAACGCTGCCTGATTTACCGGAGTCAGGATTGGCACTCGAGAGGCTGTCAAGCTGCAGCCGCAGATTAGCACTCGACTCCCCACACACACTCATACCAACCAATAAGAAGGCAACTTGAAGAGCAGCACCCAGATTTGCAGATGCGGAGCTCGAGAACCCTGCTGGAGAGGCAGGGCACCCTTCTCCCCAGGTTGGGACGGAGGCTGCCACCTACGCTATACACTGTGCCTGGGTGCAGGTGGCAGAGGTCGTGAGTTCTGTGGGCCCCACTGCCAGGGCCGGCCAGCAGTGCCTAAAAAGCTGCCTGAACTCCGCAGGACAGCCAGGGTGAGTAGACACACGGATGGACGGACACGCACATGCCTGGGCAGACGGACGCACACGCCCGGGCGGAGGGACACACATACCAGGGCGGACGGATACCCGGATGGACGGACACAGTCCCTGGCCAACCCATTGGCTGCCCGCCAACCAATTGAACCGTATCCCTCCAATCTGCTGGGTGCCAGAAAGTCTAGGATTTCCTTTCTCAAATACAAAACTTGAGGACATAGTGCTCCAATTGTCAAGCTATTTGCAATATGGAATTCTGTACTTCCTCCACTCGACTTAAAGGTATGTCACAATTAATGATTCCCGGACCAAAAAAACCCAATAAAGATAAAATAAAGGAAAATGGGAACAAAAGGAAATCAAATGGAAGGGTTTGAACGATGTTCAAACGTTACGCTCATCACCAATTCAATTCAAAAAAGATGCTTAATGTTAGGCACAAAGAGATACTCACCATCAGAGGATTCATTGTCAAGACTTTTCACATCCTCAGCAATAGAGGGTTCAGTAAAGAGATCATCCAGAGACTGAATCTCACTCCGTTCAGATGGTGAAGATGGGAGTCGTTTCACAAACTTCATTCTTGGAGACTGACTCACAGGAGAGCCCACACTTGGAGGAGAGGGCATTCTCAACTGGCCCCTTGGATAGTTTCTCAAGGCAGACTATATGCAAACAAATTGCAAGTCAATGAAGATCAGGAGTTAGAGCATGTCAGGAAGTACAATCAAACATTTATAAATCCACAGAAACAAAACAAGTGTTATACCGAAACCAAGGATTACACAGAATGGGATGGGTTTCAGTATCTTATTGAAGCCTGATGCTCCAAATATCAGTTACGCTTCACCTTCCCAGTTACAATGGCTCTCAATACCAATAAATAGGCAGTCATACATTAAATCTTGCACATTACGCTAGAAAGGTGGAAAGTAACAACAGTTCCCTCAAGATCAAAAAGATTTCTCCAGCTCTTACTTGCAATGCAACTACTGAACAAGGGAATTCTCATACAAAGCCACTCCAGAGACATAGCTGACGCTTTTTATTCCTGGTGCACCTGGATGAATTGGGCATGGTGAATACAACCTTAAAATTTGCCGACAACACAATAATAACAGGTTTCACGAACATCGAGGAAGTCTGTGAAAGGTATCACGCAGACCAAGAAATTAGTGGACTGGATAGGCAAGTGGCAGGCGTAATTTAATGTTGGTAAGTATGGACTGGTGTATAACACAAAAGACGCTGAACCGTCTGGATGAAAATAAAACCAAGGGTTGAAAAACAGAATTTCCGGAAAGTGCAAGTACAGAGGTATACAGTACAAGGGTAAATAAAAAACAAGTTCACTCTTCTATAGAAAGGATTGTAAAGTCTTAGGAAGAAGCTATCGTGGATTAATCACAACAATGTCAGCGATAGGAAACCACCATAAGAAGACTAAATAGTGGTTCAGAGAAGACTAAAAGAGCAGATTGTTACATTATGTAGGTTTTGATCAGTGATTGGGAAAGACTATCATCAGGTTGGGGAGTAAATTATGAGTGTCCTCTATTTGAAATAGGGAGTGAGTCAGGAGGTTGAGAAATCCCATGACACAGAGATATGGAAAGCCAAAGCAAGTGAGTGGCTGACATGGAGTCCATTGCAATGTTTAAGGGAAAATTGGATAAACGTTTGAAACAAGGGAGGATATGGGAGTGTGTATTGGCCATGGGATTCATGTTGGATTGCTCCGTCAAAGATCTGCAACAAACAAATAGGTAATTGACCATGTCCAACAGTATTTTTAATGCTGGGAAAGATCCAGTTGTGTTATAAACCGAGGTTTGGAGGAAGCATTAATATGGACCTGTCTGTTTTATGATACAACTACTATTTTCCTGCAGCACTTGCCACAAATAGCTTCAAAGCATGAGATGAGAACAGCATAACCCAAACAGGCAGCTAGCTGCTCCAAGGCGGCACAATTCAGCCAGCTGATAGACTAACTCCACAGGATTTCTGCTGTTATGCCCAGATCTGACATACACCTCTGTACCCAGCTGAATGACTGACAACCATGGTATTTCTCTACTCTGGTGCAATGTGGAACTCCAAAAAATACATATCTGTTGGGGTACCTCCCAAGAGTGGCATGTAATGGAACATTAGAACCTGAAGCTAGGGAAAGAAGAGATATGTGCCAACTTCCTCCAGGCCCAATCCACATCCACCCTATGTTCGGTCCCAAGGGATCCCAAGGCTAATTTTCTTTACTGGGCCCTATTGTACCCCTCAGTTCTCACAAGTACAAAATATGAGCACCCATTGTATTTGCTCAGCTGCGTGTGTGTACGGTTGCACAGCAGCCTGGAAGACATCATTTATGTCTTGTTCTAGGTTAAAAGCCATGCATGTACAATCATGCAATTAAATTTAAAGGACTCATACATTGCAAATCTGGCCTTGTATAATGGCCTTGGGTGACTATCTGTGTGGAGTTTGTACTTTCACCCAGTGTCTGCGTGGGTTTCCCCCCCGGGTGCTCTGATTTCCTCCCACAGTCCAAAGATGTGCAGTTTAGGTGGATTGGCCATGCTAAATTGCCCCTTACTGTCAAAAGATGTGTATGTTAGGTGGATTGGCCATGATCAATGCGTGGGGTTACAGGGATAGGGTTGGGTGTGGTCTGAGGTAGAGTGCTCTTTCGGAGGGTCAATAACAACATTGAAAACTCTACTAGCCACCTGAAAAAAATATCTAAAACTCTTTTAGCCATCTGACAACATGCACAAATCCTGTTAACGCATAATTTCCTTGCTCCCTGGCCTAAACAGTTTAAGCAATTCATTGAATTTAAACTTATTACTGTATTGAAATTGGTTGTATCCTTTTCTCCTCCCCGTCTCGCTAGCCCCCTCCACCCCATCTTTCTCATCAGAGAACTATTGAACCGAAGCAAAGTTATGGCGCAAGAAAAGGCCATCATTTCAGCGCTGGACAAAAAAAAGAAAAATAAACTAGCCGCTCATTTTAATCCCAGTTTCCAGCATCTGATCTGTAGCCTTGCAGACTACAGCTCTTTAGCTGCAAATCCAAGTATCTTTTAAATGAATTGAGCATTTCAGCCTCAACCACCAACTTAGGTTGTGAATTCCAGACATCCACCACCCTCTGGATGAAAATGTTTTTCCTCAATTCCCCCTATCCTTCTACCAATCACCTTAAATCTTTACCCCCTGGTAATTGAGCCCTCTGCTAGGGGGAACAAGTTTTTTTATGTCTACCCTGTCTAGGCGCCTCATAATTTTGTACACCTCAATTAGGTCACCTCTTAACCTCCTCTGTTCGAAGGTAAAACAACCGTAGCTGATCCAATCTCTCCTCATAGCTGCAGTTTTCAAGTCCTGGCAACATTCTTGCTAATCTCCTCTGCACTCTCTCCAGAACATTTATGTCCTTCCTGTAATGTGGTGACCAGAACTGTACACAAAATTCAAGCTGTGCCCCAACCAGCCTCATTATATCCCTGCTTTTGGGTTCAATACCTCGCCCTATAAAGGAATGCATTCCACATGTTTTCTTGAACACCTTGTCTACCTGTTCTGCTACTTTCAGGGGCCTATGGTTGCGCACTCCAAGCTCACCGACTTCCTCAATCTCTCTCAATATCTTCCGGTTTATTTGCCCTCCCCAAATGCATTACCTCACACTTTACAAGATTGAATTTCATTTGCCACTTCTTTGCCCACTCAACCAAAGCTTTGATTTAATTCTGCAGTTGACAGCTATCCTCTTCATTATCAAGTACAGAGCCAATTATAACAAAATATAATCTTTATTAGTGTCACAAGGAGGCTTACATTAACACTGCAATGAAGTTACTGTGAAAATCCCCTAGTTGCCACACTCCGGCGCCTGTTTAGGTGCACTGAGGGAGAATTCAGAATGTCCAATTCACCTAACAGCACGTCTTTAAGCAGTTGTGGGAGGAAACCGGAGCACCCGGGGGAAACCCACGCAGACACGGGGAGAACATGCAGACTCCACACAGACAGTGACCCAAGCAGGGATTGAACCAGAGTCCCTGGAGCTGTGAAGCAACAGTACTAACTAATGTGCTATCATGCCGCCCAATTTTTGTGTCATATTAAAATTTCTCAATCATGCCTGTCACATTTAATACATCATTAATATATACAACAAACAGCAAGGGACCAACACTAAGCCCTGTGGGACACCACTGGAAACAGTTTTCCATTCGGAAAAACATTAATCAACCATTATCCTTTGTCACTGGGCCAATTTTGGATTCAACCTGCCACCTTCCCCTGTATCCTATGAGATCTCACTTTTCTGACCAGTCTGCCATGTGGGACTCTGTTAAATGCCTTACTGAAACAGTGGACAATATCCACTGCATTACCCTCATCAATCCTTCTCGGTTATTCCTCAAAATAATCCTCCTCTTCCAAGTCTCTTTAACCCTCTCCCCCCCATCTCTCTACCCCCCTCCAGGCCTATAACTCTTAGTATTGTGTTTCTCCAATTCTGACCTCTTGTACACCTGCACCTCCTTCACCTATGTAGGCCTCTACCTCTAGTATTACCTCTATTTGTCTCGCTGCCTCTAACTCATCTTTCCTCTTCATGAAGCGTCTGGTCACTTGGCTTAGCATATCCTTGCGTGGTTCAGTGTGAATCATTTTCTGACAATGCTCCTGTAAAGCACCTTGGGGTGTTTTACTATGTTAAAGATGTAATGTAAATGGAAGCTGTGAAGTAGTATTGTGTAGGTACATTACCTGGTTACGCAACTTGGAACTGTGTTGTGGAGTCACATGTGATATTTTTGTGAGTTCACTTTCATCAGACAGTTTTAAGGAGGTGCCTAGTATCTTTCTCATTTGCTCCTCATCACTGTCAATTGTCACCACTCGAACTAAAGTTCGTTGGTTTGCATTATGCTGGTTTGTCTTTGAAGATTCCATTTCTTTTTTCAGACCCCTGACATTGTATTCCTGCTTTGTCACAGTATCTGCCATTCTCTTCAGGAATCTGCTCCCTTTTCCACTTAACTCGCTGCTTGACTTGGGGGAAAGTTGTTTCTCATCAGAAATGCGCAAATCCTCGTCAGAATCAATCATGTGTGCACTCAGTCTTTTGTTCATGATTTTGTTTTCTATTTGTGCTAGTCTGTTAAGTGCAGTGCTGGTGGATCTGACCCACGGCGAGGCAGCATCTGCTCTTCTTGTGTTTACCTCATTAGATTTCTTCAACATGCTCTTGCTCACCGTGGGACATTGCGACACTGCCAATTTGTTTGCCTTCTTCAAGAATCGACTGCCAGTCGATGGCAACTCCCTGATGCCTTCTGCTGGCTTTATAGTGGCTGCAGTTTTTGAATATCGATTCTCTTTCCATTCATTGTTCACCAAACTCTCTATTGAAAGGTCACTAATTTCATGCAGGTTGAATGGATTAATCTTCATGGAATTGTTTTTCCTATAGAGAGTGTCCATATATTCCTGCAAATACCAGAGTGACAATTTAGATAAAGGCTGCTATTGTTAGCTCAAAGAGAAAGTGTATACATTCAAGGAGGTTCAGCAGTGGAACACACATAGTTGATACCTGTAATTCCCAAATTAAGTTGAACCTAAGGAAGTGGCTTTAAGATGAAGTCTCCACAAGGGGGAATAGGCGGGAAGATAATTGTGGAGGGGCATATTGCGAGCCTTCCAGCAGTTAGATTAATAACTTTCTTAGGATACTATAGTAATAATAACCTTTCTTAGTGTCACAAGTAGGGTTACATTAACACTGCAATGAAGTTACTGTGGAAAACCCCTAGTCGCCACATTCCGGCGCCTGTTCAGGTACACTGAAGGAGAGTTCAGAATGTCCAATTCACCTAACAAGCACGTTTTTCGGGACTTGAGAGAGGAAACCGGAGCACCCGGAGGAAACCCATGCAGACACGGGGAGAATGTGCAGACTCTGCGCAGTGTCCCAAGCTGCAAATTGAACTCGGGTCCCTGGCGCTGTGAAGCAACAGTGCTAACCACTATGCTACCGTGCCACCCACTCCCACCCTGCCAGGAAATATCAGTGACAGGAAGGGTTCTATACATTTTCAAAGAGATAGAAGAGTGTATTTACTTCAGTTTTGTTGGTAATTCAGATAGAAGATGCACAATACTGTGGCATGTGGGCTTTTTTTATTATACCTTTAGAATACCCAATTATTTTCTTCCAATTAAGGGGGCAATTTAGCGTGGCCCATCCACCTACCCTGCACATCTTTGGGTTGTGGGGGCGAAACCCACGCAAACACGGGGAGAATGTGCAAACTCCACACGGACAGTGACCCAGAGCTGGGATCGAACCTGGGACCTCAGAGCCGTTAGGTAGCAGTGCTAACCCACTGCACCACCATGCTGCCCATGGCATGTGGGCTTAACTGATCACAGCTGAAGGAGCTGTTGGAGCCCTACAGAGTTAAAAGAGAGAAGAACAGAAACACAGACAGAAAAAGAAATGGAATGACCTACAAAGTGCTTATGTGGAGGATAGGAGGTGGTTAAATGGCAGAAGAAACAGAAATTAGAAACAATATTGGATATAAAGAGAAAAAAATCAAAGGGAGAAGACACAAGTGTTACAATTGTGAGGTTTCTAAGATTATTATATTTTGGGGCTGCAACAATAAATTTAGGTTAAATTGAAGGGGTCATGTGACCCATCCTGCAGTCTAACTGATGCTGAACCTAGGTGGTTTGATTGTCAGGGAAGGCTTGGATTGTTTTACGGAGGAGAGGATGCAAGATATTTATGCTTGGGAGACAATGGCAAAGCCTCCCAAGTATGCCATGAGTCTTCCAAAAGTCCCAGAAAATTGTTGGTGGTATTGGATTATAAATAGTTGTGTTGTGAATGGTCCATTTACTTCCAAAATAGTAGGGAGTTGGGATCAAAGATAGGTAGTTAGCAATTCTGCCCAAATACAATGCTAATGTGTTTCACGTTGCCATAAGGAACAGGACAAAGGAAGCCAATTGAGATAAGGTTACAGACTTCCCTACAAATCAATGAATGTATCAAAGACAAACAGGTTTGCTTGGGGTGGTCTGCAGCCATTTGAGAGGACAACGCCAGCCAGTCTTGCACATGAGCGGAGAAAATACTGACTCGATTGTTCACCACACAGGTGGGAGCTTGTATTCAGATTGAAAAGACTGGGTTTGTGAGGATTTAGAGGAGATTGGAAGAATCACCTAGCATGAAATAGAGGGAGATAATACAGTGCAAGCAACACAGTGGAAATCAGCTCTAAAATTAGAACCAGCTGGGAAAGATGAAGTGTCCACTTAAGGGACAATGTAGGACACAACTGTAGCAAGATATTTTCAGCAGTGTTAGAAGTTAAATGGGAAATTGTCTTTTCTGTAATTTAAAGTTGCCCAAGATGAAAATAGCATTTATCCAAGAGTGTTTCTGAGACATTTAGAATCATAGAATCATAGAAGTTTACAGCATGGAAAATTTGTTAGTGAAAATTTCAAAACCCGAAATCTTGAACCATGGAATTCTTTCAGTGTTAACTGGAAGTTTGATTTTCTCTTCTTTTTTTGGTCTCTAGACAGATTGTAACGTGAGACACATTTTGGTAATAGCTGTCAGGGTTGGGGATAGATAATAGACAGATGGAAAGTGAAAAAAAGAAACAAAACCAAGGTCATCAACCCAAGAGGGAGGTCGCAACTAAGCATGTCGAAAAGATATTTTTTTAAAAAAGAAAAGACAATTTTTTATTACCTGCAGTTCATCCCCAGAGTCATCAAAGCTTCCAGAGAGCTGAGTCTGGGCTCTCGCCAGGGCAGAACTCCTCAATCCACCTCTCCTGAACATCCTTACAAAAACAAAGCACAAGGTCAGGAAAAGGGAGTCACAATCCTGATCCTTTCAGGTGACCAACCATTTGTACAAAACAGATTCCCAGTCCCCTGTTGCAACCCGCTCTCAAAACAGCCCCTCGACAGCAACTTTCTCAGTTGTAGGGGATGCTTGCTAACTGGTAATTAGTGGTGTTATTTTTATGTATCAGAATTTAACTAAAATGTAAAGAAGAGTTCCTCAAGGTTTCCTGAATAAATATACCTCGTCTGGGCTGAGCTGGTGCAGTGAAGAGGACACAGCCTTATCCAGGACCACAGCATTGATCGTTATCGAAACCTCTATTGGTTGATACTGCATGCCGACTGGAACTGCTTCTGATTCTGTGGAGTTTTAAACAGCACTGAACACGATATATCAGGCAACATTCCCACACCATATGGATGAAGGACTGAAGAAGCAGTTGAAGATGGCTGGACACTAGGATCCCTACAGTGCAGGAGGTGGCCAGTCGAGTCTGCACTGATCCTTCAAAAGACCACCCTACCTAGGCCCAGTAACCCCACCCAACCTTTGGACACTTAGGGACAATTTAGCATGGCCAGTCCACCTAACCTTCACATCTGGACTGTGGGAGGAAACCGGAGCACCCGGAGGAAACCCACAAGTATGAACCCGGGTCCCTGGCGCTGAGGCAGCAGTGCTAACCACTGTGCCGCCATGCTGCCCAGTACCCTGAGGAACTCCTGCAGCAAAGTCCCAGGGATGAGATGATTAGCCCCAATCTTACTTGTGCCAGGTGTGACTCCAGCCAGTCGAGTATTCCCCCTGATTCCAGTTTTGGTGGGGATCCTTGATGCCACACTTGGTCAAATGTTGCTTGATGTCAAGGGAAATCACTCTCACCTCATTGTTTAAAAATATTTTATTCAAGCAAAATTTTCATTATAACAAACAAATCCACCAACAAACAACCTCATCCCCATCCTATCCTTAAACTATACCTAGACCGATCTCCCAAACCCCTTACCCGCCTTAAAGAAAAGAAAACTTTGGCAAACCCTTAACCCAACTAAGATGAACCCCTTCTCTTCACCGCTGATGGTAACCAACTCCCTAAAAAAGATGAAAGGCTGTCACCTCGAGTAGAACCCTTCCCCCAACCCCCTCAAGGTATATTTAATCTTCTACAGGTGTAGAAATTCCATCAAATCCCCCAACTAAGCCGAGGACTTAGGCAGCACCGGGGATCTTCAACCAAACAGAACTCGCCTCTGGGCTATTAGCAAGGCGAAGGCTAAGACATCAGTCTTCACCCCCGCCTGCAGCCCTGGCGAGTCAGACACTCTAAAGATGGCCACCAACGGGCTCGGCTTCAACACCCCATCTGCAGCGCTGGCGAGTCAGACACTCCAAAGATGGCCACCAACGGGCTCGGCTTCAACACCCCATCTGCAGCGCTGGCGAGTCAGACACTCCAAAGATGGCCACCAACGGGCACGGCTTCAACTGAACATCCAAAATTCCTGATAACGTATCAAAAAAGGAGACTCAGAAGCTGACAAGCTTCGGGCAAAACCAAAACATGTGTGTGTGATTCACCTGTCCCCTAGAACACCACCCACACCTATCCTCCACACCTGGGAAGAACCGACTCTTTCGCGCCCTGTGCACCATCTTAATCTGAATCAAACTTAGCCTCACACACGAGGGCGTGAAGCTGATCCTATGCAAAGCCTCACTCCACATCCTCCCCCTCCAGGACCAAACCCAGCTCTTCTTCCTACTTCTCTTTACCTCCTCCAACGAACCCTGCTCCATCAGCATCAACTGTCCATAAACTTCTGAGATCTTGCTTATGGATAGGGTGCTGGCCATGGCTGAACTCGGGGATGGCGATGGCACCAGAGGAAATAAAGGGAGTTCTTTGCGCAAAAATTCACGCACCTGCAAGTACATAAATACAAGTACTAAATACATTCCCCCTCGGGAGCAGCTACTTCTCCAGTAGCTCGTCTAGGCTGATAGACCTATCCTCCAAAAACATACCTCTAAACCTCTCCAACCCTGCATTCGCCCATGCCTTAAACAATGAGTCTGAGCAAGACGGCACAAAACTATGGTTTCTACAGATCGGAGCCAGAAAAGACATGGAACGCAGCTTGTAATGCTGACTAAACCGATTCCAAATCCACAAGATTACCACCACCAGATTAGAAGAGAATCTAGCCGGGGAAAAAGGAAGTGGCGCTGTAACCAGAGCCCCTTGCATGAAACCTCCTCCACCCACCCCCAAGTAGATTCCGGATCCTCAAACTACCCTGGCACCTTATCAATGTTCACCACCTAGTAATAACTAACAGGTAGGGTAAAGCTAACCGTCTCACCTCAACTGCCTGTCCCTCTGCGAAAACAACCTACGCACCAAAGGAGTCTTTCCAGCCCAAACAAAAGTAGCAGTCAACTTATTAACCTTGCAAAAAACATCTTGGGAAGACAGACTGAGAGAAACTGGAACAAAAACAAAAACCTTGGAGAATATTCATCTTCACTGTTTGTATCCTAGGGTCAGAGAGAAGGCATCCCACTTTCTCAACTTGGCCTTCACCCAGTCCACCAGACCAGAAAAATTGAGTCGATGAAGGGTGCATGGGCCACCCAGATACCGAAAACTAGCCTTGGCCAGAGGGAATGGCAGCCTTCCCAGGTCAGCTCCCCTCCCTGGGGGCTCACTGGGTTTTACTTAGATTTAGTTTGTACCCTGAAAAGGAGCGAAACCTCCTGAGCAGCTCCATTATCTTCCCAACATTGGAGGCAATGTCGGCAATTTATAGTGACAGGTCGTCCACATATAAGGACACCCTATTCTCCCTCACCTTGCGCTCTAACTCCTTCTATCCAGTAGAATGCAATGGCTAGTAGCTCAACTGCTAATGCGAACAGCAACAGAGATAATGGGCACCCCTGTCTTGTACCTCTACCCAATTGTAAATACCCAAACTCAGGGCATTAGTAATTAACCCTTGCGAAGGGGGCCTTGTATAAAAGCTTAATCCATGACACACATTTAGGTCCAAACCTAATCCGGCCCAAAATTTCAAAGAGGTATCCCACTGAACCCTGTCAAATGCCTTCTCTGCATCCATCAAAACAATCTCCTCCGGTTTGCTCTCCAAGGAGGGCGACAAACAACATTTAACAACCTCCTGATATTGGCTGACAACCGCCAGTCATTCACAAATCCAGTCTGCGCTTCCGAAATCATCTCTGGTAGACCGCGTTCTAGCCTCATTGCCAACACCTTTGCCAATAAATTAACATCAGCATTTAACAACGAGACAAGCCAATATGACCCACATTCCATGGGATCCTTGTCCTTCTTCAGGATCAAGGAAATCGATGCCTGTGTCAGCATGGGCAGTAACACCCCTCCGCCAATGGAGTCATTAAACATATCTAGGAAAAGCAGGACCAGCTGTCCAGCCAACTGTTTATATAATTCAACGATTTACCCATCCGGTCCCGGCACCTTACGCGTCTGAACTAACCTAATACAACTCATGATCGCTTCCAGCCCAATCTGCACCTCTATCTTCTGCCTTTTCTCCTGCTCCACCTCTGGGAAAATCTCTCCGTCCAAAAATTGTCTCATTGACAAGTCCCCAACTTGAAGCTCTAATTCATACAACCCACGATAGAAACCTCAAACACCTCATTCACCTTTTCTGGGGCAGAAACAACCCTGCCAACCGAGTTCCTGACCCGTATTATTTCCCAGGAAGCTGCCTGCCGCCTCAGTTGGTGAGCCAACAGACTGCTGGCCTTCTCCCCATATTCATAGAACATGCCCCTCGGGCAACGCAGCTGCGTCACCATCTTCCCGTGGTCAACAATTCAAATTCCATTTGCAACTTCTTTCTGTTTGCAGTAATCCCAACATCGGGTCAATCAGGTACTGGCAGCTCACCTCAAGAACGGAGTCCACCAGCCTTTGTCTTGCCACCTTCCCCACATGCCTTAAATAGGATTATCTCCTCCTAATCAATGTCTTCAGGGCCTCCCAGGGCATGGACGTCGAGGCCACCTCATTCCTGTTAAACTTAACATACTCCCCCCAATAGCAGAGGATAATCACTCACAAGACCTCTTATCCGCGAGCAACACCATGTCCAGTCTCCATGGGGGTCTCCGAGAGTGGCCCAGCTCCAACAAAAGATCCACAAAATGCAGAGGATGATCTGAAATAATGATCATTGAGTAACCCACCCCCTTCATCCCGGGAGAAGGGACCGACCTGCGACAAAGAAGTCTATTTGGGAGTAGACCCATGAACGTAAGAAAAAAGGAAAACTCCCTATTCCTTGGGAATCCAAACCTCCAAAGGTGTGCTTCCCCCATCTGCTCCACAAACACCAATAACTCCTTTGCCACCCCTTCCGACTCTACCTATCCAGGCTCAGATCTAAAACACAATTAGCTGATGAGAATAAATCTAGACCTGGGATAGACACCAGAACTCTGTTAATAAAAGCCGTGACATCCAAATTCAGTGCATACACATTGACCAGCATCATTGGCGTGCCCGCTAATAACCCACTGACTATGACATACCTCCCTCCTGGGTCCACTAGTGTATTGCCTGCCAAGAAAACCATCCTCATATTAATTAACACTGCGAACCCTGCGCCCTACAATCCAAACCGGAGTGTTTTAACGGCCTCACCCATCCCTTTCGCAAACCTGGTTTGATCCTTAATTCTTAAAATAAATGGGTAACACGGTGGCAGCACTGCAGTCTCGCGGCGCCGAGGTCCCAGGTTCGATCCCGGCTCTGGGACACTGTCCATGTGGAGTTTGCACATTCTCCCCGTGTTTGCGTGGGTTTCGCCCCCACAACCCAAAGATGTGCAAGGTAGGTGGATTGAAAAAGCTAAATTGTCCTTTAATTGGAAAAAATGAATTGGGTACTTTAAATTTTTTTTTAAAATTCTTAAAATAAGTTTCCTGTTAAAAAAAAAAATCACATCAGCCTTCAAAAATCTCAAATGCCCAAACACCTGGTTTCTCTTTACTGAGCCATTTAATCCCCTCACATTCCACGTTTTCAACTGGATCGGGGGGGGTCTTCACCCCCCCCAGCCCAGGATCAGTGTCTCAACCTGACCAGCTGCAGGCCCACTCCAGATGGTCACCAAATCCCCCATAAAACCAGCCCAACAACCAAGGAATCGTCACTGTCAGCAGTTTCCTCCCTTCCCCCAACGTCACCCGTCCCCCTGGAAACCAACCAATCAAAAAACAACCCCCCCCCCCACCACCCAACATAACTCCCAATCCAGACAAAACCAAAACGTCAAGTTCATTGCCGTACAATTTTTTTTTTTTTTTTTTTTAAGAGGATGCCACATGGTGACAAGCTGCAGATATCCCCATCTCCACTCCCGTTAACTAGCTACACCATTAGCCGGGTGACCCCCATTCAGGGCAAAGATCAAAGTAAACACAACAAAATATCAATGAACAACTCCCCCGCCCAAACTGAACTTTAATACAGAACCTTAGAGGAAAATGAAACACACCCAGTCCCCCTCCCCAAAAAAAACAATACTCAATAATACAAAATATCGTCCCCAACTCCGCCCCTTACGAACACCAACCGTCAAGCCCAAACATAGTTTGGGACTAGCTTAATGGTAAAAACTGGGCGGCATGGACTGGTTGGGCCGAAGGGCCTGTTTCCATGCTGTAAACTTCTATGATTCTATAGTCCTAAATTCTCCCCCATATTCTGAAAATCCCCTACCAGGTACAAGAACAGATGGACTTAACCATAAACAAGTCCTCAAATCACTTTAGTTCATCCCCAGTCTGTGCTTCCTGACAAATTCGGTCACATCTTCCTTTTAAAAAAAAAAATTTAGAGTCCCCAACTATTTTTTTTTCAATTAAGGGGCAATTTAGCGTGGCCAATCCGCCTAACTTGCACATCTTTGGGTTGTGGGGGTGAAACCCACAAAGATAAGGAGAGAATGTACAAACTCCACACGGACAGTGACCCAGGGCCGGGATCGAACCTGGGTCCTCAGCGCCGTATAGTTCACATCTTCCAATGCGTCAAAATAATAGACTCTGCGCTTGAAAGCTACCAAAAGACAAGTCTGGTACACCACACAAAACCTCACTTTATTCTTGTACAGTCCAGCCTTGGCCTCATTAAAGGCACGTCTTCTCGCCAGCTCGCCACCAAGATCTTGGTATATGCTGAAGGCATATGATGACCATCTACAGTCCCGATGGTCGTTCGCCCACCTCAGAATCCGCTCCCTATCCAGGTAGCGATGGAACCTAAATATGACCGTCCGAGGTGGCTCCCCCGATCTGGACTTCTGCCTCAATATCTATGGCATAATCCAACTCGGGGGACCCTCGCCCCCACCAACTTTCCAAACATCTTGGACACATAATCCGTGGAGTTGGAGCCGTCCAGGCCCCCCCCAGCATCCAACGATCCTTATGTTTTGCCATCTGGACTGGTCCTCCAGATCGACAACCTTGACCTTTAGCATCCTCCGCCAGCACAGTCATCTCTGCCTCCAATGAGGCAATCTGATCACAATGATCGGAGAGCGCCGCCTCCACCTTTTGAATGGTCTCCTTGTGTACCTCCACCTGTCCAACTTCTCCATGGTCGCCCGGATTGGGGCCAAAACCGCTTCCATTGCCTTCTTTAGATCCTCGGTCATGTCCTGTCGCTGCTTCCTAAATTCATCAGCCAGAAAGCTGAACAACATCTCGGTCGCCAATTGAGGGGTCCCATCCTCAGCAAAAGCCGCTGCTGCCATGTTTTTGTCTGCAGGGGTCAGAGCTCCAGATTCCGTTGACGTTCCCTTGCCCGACTTGTTTGGAGCTGCTTCTATTGGACATGGTAAGAATGGGGGGGAATCCTGTACTACTGAATTATTCAGTTTCCTCAAACAAAAACGCCCGTACATCGGGCAGAAAGGGCTGAATATCGAGCGCCCCATTGGAAGTCACATGTGTGCATCCGCTCAGCACATTGTCACCACCGGAACCATCTGGAATTCAGCTCTTTGTTCGGCCAAATCTGCAATGACGTTGAGAGGAGACTGGGCCCCAGTGAAATCTAATCTGACCATCAGTGAGCAGGTTATTGCTAAGTAAATGTTGCTTGTTAATAGTGTTGCTCTTTTTAGCCTTAACTTTATTACCTCTGATTATGTCACCTTTGCTCACGAGTCACCACGTATCTTTCTGATACCGCCACGTGGTTCAAGCTCGAGTTATGATTAATAAGTCAGCACACCGCTTAGTAAGATTGAAATCAACGGTCATTTATTATATACAACAATTAATGCTTACACAATAATCCTACTATCTATATCGAAACCTACCACTACTGGCCAATACTTAACTTTAGGAAGGGACCACCAGGTCAGGGAAACGAATGGCTTATCGAATCGGATCTGGCCCGCGGGATTCAAAAGGCCGATACGGGTCGATGGCTAGGAGTCTTTATCGGGTAGCGATCGCTGGAGTCAAACTTACAGTTTCTGGTCGATGTTCTTGCGAAGGTCGCGAGCAGGAGAAGGGAGAGATAGAGAGATCTGAACTTGGCCGCTCACTTTATAGGGCCCAGGGGCTTCCCGCCTCTCAGGGCGGCCCTTGACCCTGAGTCTCAAGTGATTGGACTTGTTCCCAATCACTGGGTTCGATATGCTCCAATAATGGGGCGATTCCTCGATCGGGGGGTAGTCGTTCACCTGTCTTTGTTTCGGCCACTGCAGGCGCCGACAGGTCTGGCCCGGCATTCAATTGCTAATATGTTGTAATTGTTCCCGGGGATAGCCGATTAAACTGCAGATGTCTGGGTTGATGTGCTGCTAATAGTCTTGAGTATCGATCTGGGCCGACTTTCCCAGAGCCGAATACGCTATTCTGTCTGCAGCTGTCCGTTTGTGTCCTGTTGGCTGCTTTTCCCATCAGCCTCTTCGGTTAGCCGTTTTAAATCGGGTTTTGGCCAAATTAATAGGGAATCAGCCATTTTAAGTGGCTACAGTCCCTCCTTGTGATCCTAACGCGAAGCGTGAAGGATCACATAAATTTTGTCCTTTCCGTCCCCTGACCGGGGGCGATACCTCCTACATGGCCACTATTCTGACCCTAGTTATGCACAAAAATTTACCTAAACAATTCTTGAGGGTGCTATGTCAGGCAGGGGCATGTATCTAAAAAATGAAAAATTGGAACCTCTAATTTTACCTAAATACACTCATTACGCATTCCATCATCCTATCTCTCTAAAACATACAACAACAATCATAACATTCCATATATTCTTTCCTGGCTTGGCAGTCAAGCACAGTATCATACATTTTTTCTTGTTATAGGTAGTTTTGTACATCTTTTATTTACAGGAAAACGCAAGTGCTTGTTCTTTATTTTTGTATTATAGGTAGCGGGGGTCTGGGGTCTGGTCATACCCGAACATAGGGGATTGGATCCGATATACCGGGGTTCGAGTGCGGTACGCTCTCCTTCTCCATTTGCGGAGGCGCAGAGTCTCTACTGCACAGCAGAGTATTACCAACGCTAATAGTGCTTCAATAACGTACGACAGGGAGTACCAAGTTATGAACTTGGCACACCAGGATAGTGCAGCGTGGCTGGTGACTGGGCCCTCGGTACTGCGGGGCAGTGAAACATTAATGGCAGGGGGGTTTGAAGTAATGGGGTCTGCGTTCCCGCGCAACCAAATGTTCAGTATAAAAATCTTGATCACGATGAAAGAAGTCCTCATGGCTGTCCTCTTTCTTTTTCTGTCTTTGTGTTCTCTGTTTTCTCCGGTCCTGGAGCTTCTGTAAAACAAGCATAGTATCTGTAACTAACTTGGTATAATATCCGGTATGTTAGTATGTCTGTCCTTCGGGGCCAATTATTCCCTTATAATTGGTCACTCTATGTGACTCCCTCATTTTTTTTTTTCAAAACAAATGTTAGGACACGGCACACTTCCCAATAGTGGACCAGTGCTAAGTTTATCATCCAAATGTTCTAGAATGTAAATAGCATTTGGCAGCAACCCAAAGGTTGCCTAAATAAATAAAACTGTTTTTGAAAGGAAAAGGTCGAATGAGGTGCGTATGGGCCGCGACGGGTAAGATTTGGATGGAGTCCCCGGGTAGGACGGCTACCAATACCGTATCTCCCCTACCCGAGCGTTTTTTTACCAACGGGGGGGGTTTCCCAGGCAGGGCGGGTCTCACGCCGTTTCTCCACTGCCTGAGCAACCGACAAGAACGGGCAAAAGTGTAGTCATCATGGTGGGGTTGCTGCTGTGATTCTCCCATCAAATCAGATCGGGCATCTGGCCTTGAACCAGTACCAGCTGAAAAGCTGGTGCTGTGCTTCTACCATCGAATCAGAACGGGCGTCTGGCACTTGGACCAGTACCAGCTGAAAAGCTAGTTCCTCTGAACGAGCGTGTGGTGCTGACCAGGTATCTGTGGACAAGTTGGTACCATTGTGGTATCTGTGGACAAGTTGGTACCGCTGAAGAAGCGTCTGGCCGCGGTGGGTCTCTGAGGCAAGTCCTCAGAGGTTTCGGCAGAACGGGCGTGTGAGAAAATTCTCCTGTCGGACGAACAACACTTAAACAAACATACAAACAACGTAAACATCCTGCAGGTTCCATCAGGAAGGACAACACTTTTCACCAAGTGTCTCCTTTAAATCATCATGTGGACACCTCAGTTCTCTGTTGCGAACAGGGTCGCAAAGGGGTTGGCGGATTGGGGGTCTGACTCGAGGTCGTCCCCTTCTCCCGGGTGCCAAATTCTGGAGTGAATTAATGTTGAGAGGGCTGCGTGGTATGAGTTGGGGTTGCTCTCGTCGTTACGGACGAGTCTGTAGAAGTTTTTTTAAAAAATATATATTTATTAAAATTTTTTAACACAATTTTTCTCCCTTACAAACAATAACCCCCCCCCCCCCCCCCCCCGTAACAAAAAAAAAAAATGGGAAATCGCGCAGAGCAAGATATATACATGGCACAATGATATATTTACACAGCTTTGTACACTGGCCCTCACCCGTATGTGCCAGTTTCCCCAACCCTTCATGTTATCTCTTGCTCATCCACCCTCCCAGGCATTGCCCCCTTTCCCCCCCCTCCCCCTCCTCCCAGGACGTCCCCTCCACCCCCTCTCCCCCCCCCCCCCCCCCCCCAAGGTTGCTGCTGCTGCTGACCGACCTTCCTCTAACGCTCCGCGAGATAGTCTAGGAACGGTTGCCACCGCCTGTAGAACCCCTGCGCAGACCCTCTCAAGGCGAACTTAATCCTCTCCAACTTTATGAACCCAGCCATATCGTTTATCCAAGTCTCCAGGCCGGGGAGCTTTGCCTCCTTCCACATTAGCAAGATCCTTCGCCGGGCTACTAGGGACGCAAAGGCCAGAATGTCGGCCTCTTTTGCCTCCTGCACTCCCGGTTCGTCCACAACTCCAAATATTGCTAGCCCCCAGCTTGGCTTAGCCTGGACTTTCACCACCTGAGATATTGCTCCCGCCACTCCTCTCCAGAACCCCTCCAGTGCCGGGCATGACCAAAACTTATGGACATGGTTCGCCGGGCTCCCTGAGCACCTTCCACATCTGTCCTACCCCAAAGAACCTACTCAACCTCGCCCCCGTCAAGTGCGCTCTGTGGACCACCTTAAATTGTATCAGGCTGAGCCTGGCACACGAGGAGGAGGAATTAACCCTACCTAGGGCATCAGCCCACAGACCTTCCTCGATCTCCTCCCCCAGCTCCTCCTCCCGTTTACCCTTCAACTCTTCTACCAGCGCTTCCCCCTCTTCTTTCAACTCCTGGTGTATTTCCGACACCTTGCCCTCCCCGACCCATACACCCGAGATCACCCTATCTTGAACTTCTTGTGCCGGGAGCAACGGGAATTCCCTCGCCTGTCACCTCACAAAAGCCCTCACCTGCATATATCTAAAGGCATTTCCCGGGAGTCAGTAGGAGTTGTCGCGGTGCCAATGGCGTTCGTCAAGTTGTGTGGGGATAAAGTCGGGGTCGTCCGTGTGGCTCGGTGGTCGGTGGTGTGGTTTGTTTAAGAAAGTGATGAGGAAGGGGTCACTGGAGTCGAACTCGGAGTCGCTGGGTGTGGGACCAGGATAGTAGGGAGGCGTGCTGTGGCTGTCGTCGGAGTCACAGTCGCTGTTTCTGCTGCTGCAGTCTGTGGGCGTTCCGGGGCGGAGTGTAAAGTTTGTGGGTGGAGTCGGGGGCGAGTCCGTGTCTGGGCTGGACGTGGAGGGGGTTGGTGTGGTCACGTTGGCTGTGGGCGGGGTTTGGTCTGCTGCGTCAAGCATGACGTGGTGGGCGTGGTTTGACTGTGCTCCATAAGCCTTTAGCTAGTTTATGTGAAACCACGCAGTCTTACCATTTTGGTATTTGATTTTATATACCGATGGGCTTACTTTATCCGTAATGGAGTACGGACCCGAGTATTTCGGAGACAGAAATGTGCTGGGGTTATACACAGACAACATCACTTGCTGTCCTATATTATACTCCGTTGCATGTACTGCCTTATCAAAACAGGCCCTGCTCTGTTTCTTTTTAATGCCCAATTTAACAGCGGCTGCTAACTGAGCCGTTTTAACATTTACAAGTAATTGTTCAACGGCTTTCTCATGACTGAGGGCCGTAACTTCAGGGCTGGTCAGGTCTAAACCCAACAAGTACTCTGTCCCTTTCATGGGGCGTCCGGTCATGAGGGTGTGTGGGGTGAAACCTGTGGAGGTGGAAACAGTGTTACGCAAAAACATCAGTGCAAAGGGGAGGACCGAATCCCAAGTGGTGTTGTTCTGCTGGACCATTTTTCTAAGGGTGGTTTTTAGGGTCCGATTCATGCGCTCCACTATACCACTCGATTGAGGGTGGTACGCAATATGAAATTTTTGGGTTATGCCAAATATCGTGAGGACGTTCTGCATGACCCGTCCCGTAAAGTGAGAACCTTGGTCCGACTCAATACTGCGGGGGAGTCCCCATCTTGTGAAGATGTGGTGGGTTAGGATTTTGGCGGTGGTTTTCGCGGTGTCGGTGCGGGCTGGAAATGCTTCCACCCACTTTGCAAAAGTGTCTATGACTACCAGAACATATTTATAGCCATTCCTGCAAGGGGGCAATGGACCTATAAAATCGATCTGGAGGTTAGTCCAGGGGCTGTTAACGGGTCGGGTGTGGCTGACTGAGCCTTTTTGGCATATCTATCTGGGTTGTTCTGAGCGCAGATGAGGCAATTCTCAATGTAATGGGATACATCCTCTTTGAGATTTGGCCACCAACAAAGCTGTTTGAGGTGGGCTACGGTGGGTTCAATTCCCTGGTGACAATGACCATCATGGAATAAACAGGTTATTTGGTTCCTATCCTGCTCAGGAACTACATAAAGGGTGTCCTTTAGCACCACACCGTCATGTGTGGTTATTGCATTTCTGTACCTCTCGTATGAGGCTGGAAACTTCCCTTTCACGATTTCAGTGAGAGCGCTATCCTGCTTCTGGGCCTCTACTAGATCTTCAATCCTAGTCTGCGCGACCTGAACTGCACTCACTGGCGCACTCACTGGGGCGCTCTCAGGGGGCTTCCAAAAGTACCCATGTCTGGATCCTGCCTTAGCCAGTGCGTCGGCTTTTACATTTCCAGGGGGGGGAGGAACGATGGTGGCTGCGGACTTTTGCCAAAGGTCCGGTTCTTGGCTTTTTCCAAAATATGGCGGAGTAATGGGGCTGAGGGGAGGGGTTTCCCATCCGCGGAAACAAATCCTCTTGTTTCCCAGAGGGGCAGAAATTCAGTGAGGCTGTTGCACACGTATAGACTGTCTGAATACATGTCTGCTGGGCTGGGGAAGGAATCTGGGTGCTCTACAATGTAAGTGATGGCCGCAAGCTCTGCTGCCTGCGCGCCTAAGTGTCCGGGTAATTTTAATGCAATTTCCTCGAGGGCACGTCCCTGCGCGTCCTCCACATAAATCCCACAACCTGTTATGCGTTGCCCATCCAGGACTGTGGAAGATCCATCCACATAAATCCTAATGGGATCACACGTGTCCGGGTGAGGGGGGCTTTGAGATGGAGTGGCTAGTTTTCTGGGGGGTGTTTTCGCGATAAAGGGGCCTGTATTATGGTGGGGCGAGATGATTTCACACTCATGGGGGGTTCCGGGGTAATGTAGATTGTCCGCTAAGCATGTGTGTGTTTTGGTCCGTTTGACTGTGATGTCCCGTCCTTGTAAGAGAAGGGTCCACCTAGCAGCGCGGATTTGGCTGACGGTACCGCCTTTAAGTCATCCGTCTAGTAAAAGTTGGGTGGGGGTGTGCTCGGTCAAAATGGTGATGGGGTTCAGTACGGTAATGTATGAGAGGTACTGGACTGCCCAGAAAACTGCGAGCAGGTGCCTCTCACAGGCTGAGAATCCCTGCTCCACAGCATCTAAAATTCGGGAGGCATAAACCACGGGTCTTAGCTGGTCGTGCAGTTCCTGCAGGAGCACGGCTGAAAGGGTGCGGTCTGTGGTTGCTACCTCTATGGCGTAAGGGGAAAGCGGGTCATGAACTTGTAGTGCGGGGGCGGCTATGAGTGCCTGTTTTAATGATTCCACAGCATCCGTATGCTGCGGAAGCCACTCCCAGGGGGCTCCTTTCTTTAAGAGCTCTGAGAGGGGCGCTGCCTTGCTGGCAAAACCGTCGATGTGGTTTCGGCAGTAGCCAACCAGTCCTAAAAACGACCGGAGGGCTGAAACGTTTCGGGGAAGGGGCAATTTAGCGATCGAGTCAATTCGTTTTGCTCGATCTCGCATTTGCCGTGTGTGATAATAGTACCCAAATATACCACTTTCTCTTCCAATATCTGGGCCTTTTTGGGGTTTACTTTACAGCCAATGGAATGTAGTAATTCCAGGAGTTCGGACAGAAGCTCAATGTGCTCTTCCTTCGTATCTGTCTGCAGTAGTAGATCGTCTACATACTGTACCAGACATTCGGGGCGAGAAAATTTCGCTAGTCCATTTACCAGCTGTCGGTGGAAAACGGAGGGGGGAGTTGTGGAAGCCTTGTGGCAGGCATGTCCACGTGTACTGCTGCGCTCTGAAAGTGAAGGCAAATTTATACTGGCACGCCGTTGCCAATGGAATGGACCAGAATCCATTACTGACGTCCAAAACCGTGAAATTTCGGGCATGGAGTCCCTGTTTGAGCATGGTCTCGGGACTTGTTGCAACGGTGGGGGCTGCTACGGGGGTGACTTTATTGCGTTCCCGATAATCAATGGTCAAGCGCCATGATCCGTCGGACTTCCTTACTGGCCAAATCGGGGCATTATTAGTTGAGGCTACCAATCTTAGGACGCCCTGCTCTAATATACTTTCTATAACCTTTAGGATTTCTCCCTCTGCTTCTAGGGGGAATCCGTACTGCTTTTGGGGTCTAGGGTCCGGTCCTGTTATTTGTACGGACCGGTCATCCATCCACAGTCGTGTTTGTGGGTCGCGAATGATGCCCTGTTTTTTTGCAGGACTGCCCTAACCTGTCGGTCCGTGCTGAGTGTGGTGGGGTTGAACCAAAACTCGCCTACTGCGCTAATTGTGTTCATATAATCCCCTATATTGAGCGTTGCGGGGGCTCTAGCGGATTTCGCCATCTTCCAGACACACCGGTTGACTGGATCGAAAGAGAGGTGATGAAAATTCATGAAGTCGATCCCCAAAATGTGCTCTGCTGTTGGGGGCAGGTCGACTAACACTACGGGGTGTTTTGTATTAATGGTTCCGATTTGGATGGGTACAGGGGTTGTGATATGTCCCTGCTGTGAGTGGCCGGTGGAGCCACTGAGGGTGATAGTGGCTGTGGTGGGCCAGGTGTCCTTACCAAGGGTGGAGGAATTTAAGGTTGTGCGGGACCCTCCTGTGTCCCAGAGAAGCTCGATCGGCTGTCCCCTAACCTTTGCTGCGACTATGGGTCGTCCTGACCTATCCCAAAGGGTATCGCAGACCCAGCTGGGGGAGCCTGTACGGTCAAGTCTGTCTGATCGGACTGGGCGCTAACGCTATGTATGGGTTCTGCTTTTTTCTTATTGATAGTGCCTGTCTGCTGGGCTCTCTGTGGCTTTTTAGGGCCATTGCATTCTTTGGCAAAAATGTCCCAATTGTCCGCAATTGTAGCATTCTTGCGGTTTTGCTGGGGGGGCTGCTCTTTCCCTCGTTTACCCAGGCGGGGTTGTGAAGAGTGGTTCTTACTGCCTGCACGTCTGTGGCGGCTTGTTTTTCCTCAGGGGTTCTAGCTGCGGGTTTACTGTGAGCCGCTTGTTCCCAAACGCGGGACAATCTTTTGACCACCCACTTCTCATTATGAGCCTCCTCCGAGGGGTCATAATTATTACAGGCATTCTGTCCTGCTTCCGTAGCATGGGAGATAAGGGTGCGGGTCCATTTGGCCATATCGTCTACGGACAAATGGGCACGGTCTACATTTCCGAAAACGGCTTCAAAGTGAATCCACAAGCGTCCTGCGAACGCTGTGGGGTGTTCAGACTTTTTCTGTCTGCACTTATTTAGACCGTCTACGGGGTCGCCCCGGTTATACCCGATCGCATCCAGGATCGCGGTATGCATTTCTGCAAGGGTGCCTCCTCCTACATTCTGTGGGTCGGGGAGGGCTGCTGCGACCGATGGGTCTAAGCTGAGACCTGCTCTTTCTCATCCAGGCTGTACATGGTCGCCTGGTGTTTGACTGTGGCAAAGAAATGGTGTGGGTCTGAAGCGGGGAGGAACGGTGTGATTTTAGCACACGCGTCCCGTAATTGGGTCACTGTGAGGGGGGTGGAATATAAGACTTCCGCCTCGTCTGCTGTGCCGGTGCAGTGGGTTGTTACAGGGTTCATGGGAGCCTGTATTACCTGCTGTGTGGGGGGTGGGGGTGCTCTCCTCCTTTGGGGCTTTCCCTGCGCACATGTTCCCTGAACATATCTCTGCGCTGTCTCTTGCAGTTCTTCCCAATCAGGGCCGTCTTCCTGTTCTAAACTTTCCCCAAAGGTGTCTTGGAATCCCTTTTGGACAGAAAGCATTGCTTGCAGGTCTGCAATTTGCTTTTGACACTTTGCATGGTCTAAGGTACTCTGCCTTTGTTCCGTGGTTGCAGCGTGGAGCGCTCTCAAGGCTGCCTTGAAATCACTACATTGCTTCTGTAGCGTCTCCACCTGCTTCTCTGTCTCTTTCTTAACCAGGACGGCACGCTGCGTGTCCTGATAAGCCTTCTCATACTGGGATTGAAAACTGCTTAAATGCACCAGACAAGACTGGTGACCCCGTTTGGCGTCAGCCACCTCTTCGTCCTTGGCTTCTAACTGCCTTTTCAATTCCAGGTTCTCTTTTTCCATCTCGCATACATCGATTTTACTCATACGATGTATGCCTTCTATTTCTTTTCGGAGCGTCCTGACGACCTCCTCTGTGCCTCGCAATTGTGCCATGCAGGGCATGATTGCCATCGGCTTGCGCGCTTTCGCGAAGCTTTTCTTATGAATCTCACTCATGTTCTCCCACCAAGTATGCCCTATACTTCCGGGACCTGAGTCGTCATTATTACAGAAACCGCTCCACACGGGCCATCCTTTGCCCTTCAGAAATTTGCGAATTTCCACTTCCCAAGTGGGACACTGTCCCACTTTAATGCTGCTGATCGGTGCGACCGCAAATTCTTCGGGGTTCATGAGGCGTTGCATTGCCTACATGGCCATCTCTCTTATCTGCTCGCTACGTTCAAATTTGGAACAAGGGGCTAAGGTGGTGTCGTAGATGCGGGTACGGCTTGCGCTAATTTCCGAAAATACCGACTTCCGACAGTTTTGATGCAACAAAAAATCTATCAGTTTTACCTTATAACCCTGTTAGTTACGCATGCATACACACACTTCCGAATTGTGAATTATTAACCAGAACCGCTTGAACACTTGTGGGGGTTTTTTTTTTGTTTGCGATTGGGTTCTATTCAAATTTTTGGGGTTCTCCCGGAGTGGCCAATGTCGGGTCCCGGCGGAGTCGCCAATTATGTTGCTCTTTTTAGCCTTAGTTTTATTACCTCTGATTATGTCACCTTTGCTCACGAGTCACCACGTATCTTTCTGATACCGCCATGTAGTTCAAGCTCGAGTTATGATTAATAAGTCAGCACACCGCTTAGTAAGATTGAAATCAACGGTCATTTATTATATACAACAATTAATGCTTACACAATAATCCTACTATCTATATCGAAACCTACCACTACTGGCCAATACTTAACTTTAGGAAGGGACCACCAGGTCAGGGAAACGAATGGCTTATCGAATCGGATCTGGTCCGCGGGATTCAAAAGGCCGATACGGGTCGATGGCTAGGAGTCTTTATCGGGTAGCGATCGCTGGAGTCAAACTTACAGTTTCTGGTCGATGTTCTTGCGAAGGTCGCGAGCAGGAGAAGGGAGAGATAGAGAGATCTGAACTTGGCCCCTCACTTTATAGGGCCCAGGGGCTTCCCGCCTCTCAGGGCGGCCCTTGACCCTGAGTCTCAAGTGATTGGACTTGTTCCCAATCACTGGGTTCAATATGCTCCAATAATGGGGCGATTCCTCGATCGGGGGGTAGTCGTTCACCTGTCTTTGTTTCGGCCACTGCAGGCGCCGACAGGTCTGGCCCGGCATTCAATTGCTAATATGTTGTAATTGTTCCCGGGGATAGCCGATTAAACTGCAGATGTCTGGGTTGATGTGCTGCTAATAGTCTTGAGTATCGATCTGGGCCGACTTCCCCAGAGCCGAATACGCTATTCTGTCTGCAGCTGTCCGTTTGTGTCCTGTTGGCTGCTTTTCCCATCAGCCTCTTCGGTTAGCCGTTTTAAATTGGGTTTTGGCCAAATTAATAGGGAATCAGCCATTATGTTATGTAGGGGAGCTCAGGGAGAGGCTGGGATGGATCATCCAGCATTTCTGGCTGGAAATGTTGTAAATGTTTCAGTTTTTGTCTTCTGAACTGATATGCTGGGCTCCTTATCATTGAGGATGCGGATGTTTGTGGAACCTCCTTCTGCTAGTTGCTTAACTGTCCATCCCTATTCATCACTGGATGTGACAGGACTGCTGAGCTTTGATCTAATCCAATGGTTGTGGAGTTGCTTTCTCTGTGCTGAAGTGTAATTGAGTGACACTTATAATCAAAAAAGTTGAGACCAACAAACGTACAGGAATATTAATAAAGGTGTCAGCTGTGACTTGGTAGGTAGCACTCTCACCTGCATCAATTGTCAATTCAAGTCTCACTACCGAAATTGAATACAAAAAAATGCTGGTATAACTCCAATGCAGTTCTGAGGGAATGCTGCACAATCAGAGGTATTATCTTTTGGATAAGATGTTAAACTGAAGCCTGGCCCATCCTCTCACATGGAGGTAAAAGATCCCATGGCACGATTTTGAAGAAACGCAGGTGACACATCCCCAGTGTCCTGGCCGATATCGATCTCTTCCCCGGTGTCCTGGCTGATATTTATCTCTCAATCAACATCACAAAAACTGATTGTCCAGTCATCATTTTGCTGTTTGTGGGATCTTGCTATGTGCAAATTGGCTGTCATCGCTCTTGCATTACAACAGTGACTAGACTTCAAGATCCTTCATTGACTGCAAAGTCCTCTGGGGCATTCGGTGGTCGTGAAAGGCGCTATATAAATGCAAGTCTTTAGCCTTTTGTAAAAAAGACTAGGTAGCAGAAATCTGAACGAGAAAGTGCTGAAAGCACACAGATGATAAGTTAGCCTGTGAGCAGAGGGCTCTGGGTGGAAATGTTCAGCAGAATGAGCTGGGGGTATGAACCTGCCTGCGCTCTCCACAGATACCGCGCTGTGTTTGTGCTTCAAACAGATGAGAAATAAGCACCCCACACTTACCTTTAATCTGACAAAACGGCTCAAACTGTTGCAGCACAACGGGGTAAAGTCTAACTGCACGGTTAGCTGCCCACTTCTTTAGATCCCATTTCCGATGTTGCCCGGTGTTCTCGGGTGAAGGGTCCGGGTGCCGGTGTTGCCTGGTTACCCGGCGCGGGTTCCGGTGTTGCCTGGTTACCCGGCGTCCCCCCGGGTGAGGGGACCGGGTTCCGGTGTTGCCTGGTTACCCGGCGACCCCCCGAATGAGGGGTCCGGGTGCTCGTGTTGGCTGCTTTTCGTTCCGGCTGTCCGGCCTGCTCCTTGCGGGGGGAAAAGCGAGCACATTTGAGAAAATATTGCCTGATAAAAAGTGTTTACTTTCAGTATTATTAAAAGGAACGTGTTATATCATTTGTCTGATGAACTCTCGGTTACTGTGATCACATAATAATTATTGTTGAATTATACTTGTTCCATTGTTCTGCAACGACCGGATTTTCAAAATTCAAAACTGGGACGGATTGACAAGCCCCGGGAAGGCGGGGCTCCGGGTGATTGACATGTCCGGCGGCCAATGGCAGGAGGGGCGGGGCGACATCTCCCGGAATCTCCCAGCTAGAGTTGGCAATCCGAAAAGTACACCCAATTATCAAAGATCACATTTACAAACCGCAGACTTTTGTTTCAGTGATACCACTTCCTCATTCAAAAAAAACTGAACCACGGCTTCGTTTGTCACAACATCCTGCCTCTGTCCATTATTCTAAATTTGGATTTTTGCATTCTCTTTATTGTCTTGTTTGCTTTTATAAAATCACTCCTCTGAAGTCTCCATTCCAGGATGAAGAGCTTGCATTTCTCTACTTTTTCTTCCTTACATAAGAACCTTGACAATGTCATAATCAGTCTCATTTCAGGTAGAATGTACTGTCCATAACAAGCCACTTAAATGGGACATGAGGGTTTATGCTCCACACAAGTCTCTTCCCATCACTCTTCATAATAATCTTTATTAGCGTCATAAGTAGGCTTACATTAACACTGCAATGAAGTTACTGTGAAAATCCCCTAGTCGCCATATTCCGGCGCCTGTTCGGGACTGAGGTTCATCTTTCAGGACTTGTGTGGGGAAACTGGAGCAAACCCAAGCAGACATGGGGAGAACAGACAGACTCCACATTGACAGTGACCCAAGCCGGGAATCGAACCCGGGTCCCTGGCTCCGTGAAGCAGCAGTGCTAACCACTGTGCTACCATGCCACACATACCTAACCTGTTCAGCGTAATCTACTGTTATGGGCCAGGGTTTAGAGAATCCCAAAGTGTATCATGGAGTTCACCTGACCCACAACTTTTAATAGATTGTGGTATGGGGAGCACAGGGCTTACTCTACAGGTATGGTATAACAGAAAATGGACCAGTGGTTTTTAAAACAAAACAATGTTTATTCTATGAACTCAAGTTCGCCTTTCTGAAACAAACAGTGATCATCTTAGCAACCAGTAAATCAAATACACCCCCCAAAGAATACAACACTAAATAACCTGTATGCTGTCCTTTTACCATCCAAAAGACTTAACAAACCTTCAAACAGGAGCACATTAGGGTTTACATTCAAGACTGAAAACATTTATAATTCTTCTGAATTCACCAAATGATTAAGAGATAGTTCTTCATGGCAGAGATCAACAGCAGTGCAGCTCACAGACATCCCCAAGCTTTTCTCAAACTGAAACTAAAAAGCAAAAGTGGGGCTCAGCTCCACCCACACTCTGACATCACTCCAGTAACATGAGCAGCTCCATTTCTTAAAGGTACATTTTTTAAACACACATTTCTTAAAGTGTACTCTCACATGACACTACAATTCCTTTTTCCCTTGCGTCTTCATCAGCTTTCCCTTAAATGCACCTATGATACTTGCCTCAACTATCCTTATAGCTGGACAAGGCTCATTGGTCGCTCAGGCCCAAGCCGAAGGCAAACAAGCCGCCAAGGGCTGTTATATTTGCTTCCACAAATTCCATGTTAAGGAGAAGGTCCTGAGTTGGGTGAAGCAAAGACGTGGTGAGGTGAAGTGAGAAGGAGTTGGTATTCGAATATGCCAGGACTTAACTGTGGAGCTGGCGTGAAGGTGGGTGCCTTCAGTTGGGTAAAGGTGGAACTCCACAGCAACGGTGTATGATTTGGCATGGTCTACCCAGCGAAGCTGAGGGTAACCTATAACTCGAGAGACTTCTACTTTAAGACGGTGGAGGCGGCGGAGGGGCTTGTGAAGGCTGTGTCATAATATACATCTATGTATACAATGGAGTACAGACAGGCAGTGATTGACACACAGGATGACCAGTAAGCACACAGAACAGAGCAGCCAATCACCAGACAGGACACAACCACTATAAAGCCAGAGGGCACCAGTTTCCCGCTCTCTCGGGACCCAGCCTCTGAGACAGTCAGAGTTAGTGAGCTGACCAGTGCAAACACCATGTGGTAGCTAGTAAGTCTGGTTAGGCTAGCATCAGGTCTCCAGTCAAGTCAGCATAGTGTCAACCCACAGTTGAACATGTATAAGTTTAGATGTTAAATAAAATCGTGTTGCATCTTATCAAGTGTTGGAGGTCTGTCTCTCGCTACACTGCATCAAGTGCAGTCCACATCGACCCAGCCTACCCAACACATCATGGTACCAGTGAGTGATGCTGAAAATTGACGGACCTACCTTGAGTGAATCAGCGTTGACCAGCAAACAGCCATCCAGTGACATGGAAAATGTCCGCCCTCCTCCGCATCGCCGGCAAACTCGGCGCAAATTGGAAGATCTTCAAACAAAAGTTCCAACTCTATCTACAAGCCACCGACCTCGTGGCCGCATCGGATGCCAGGAACATCGCACTATTCCTATCCACAGCCGGGGACCACGCCATCCACATCTACAACTCCCTTACATTTGCTGAAGGTGAAGACAAGACGAAATTTAAACAGTCCTACTGAAGTTCGACAGCCACTGCGATATTGAGGTGAATGAGAGCTTTGAACGGTACATTTTCCAGCAGAGGCTTCAGGGTAAAGATGAACCTTTTCAATCCTTTCTGACCCATCTCCGCATCCTCGCGCAGTCATGTAACTATGACTCGACCATTGATTCCATGATCCGGGATCAGATCGTTTTCGGGGTCCACTCCGATTCCCTTCACCAGCAGCTCCTGAAAGTCAAGCAGCTCACCCTCACCATTGCCATCGAAACGTGCGTTCTCCACGAACATGCTAACAATCGGTACTTCCACATCAGGGCGGCAGAAACGGCAAAGCTAACCTCCCACAAGGCGGAACAGGTGCAGGCCATCGCACAAATGCAGGGCCTAAGTATCGATGAGAGTGGCCATTCCGCCTGCTTTCCCCGGGCCCCTGTGCATGCGCGCCATGACCGAGGGGACGGCGAGGCCGACGACCACTATAAAGCCAGAGGGCACCAGTTTCCTGCTCTCTCGGGACCCAGCCTCTGAGACAGTCAGAGTTAGTGAGCTGGCCAGTGCAAATACCATGTGGTAGCTAGTAAGTCTGGTTAGGCTAGTGTCAGCATATTGTCAACCCACAGTTGAACATGTATAATAGTTTAGATGTTAAATAAAATCGTGTTGCATCTTATCAAGTATTGGAGGTCCGTCTCTCGCTACACTGAATCAAGCGCAGTCCACATCGACCCAGCCTACCCAACACATCAGGCTGAAGGACTGGGGTTGAATTGAGAAATGGGACTGGGGTTTGGCTTCGGACTGAGGGAGGGGGTTAAATGTTATGGACAGGCTTTATTTCTGATTTCAGGTTGTTTATTTGTTTTGTATTTGTTGGGGGGAGCAGTCGGGTTTTTGGGTTGTTTGATGGGAAAGGGTAGTTTAGAACATAGAACATAGAACAATACAGCGCAGTACAGGCCCTTCGGCCCACGATGTTGCACCGAAACAAAAGCCATCTAACCTACACTATGCCATTATCATCCATATGTTTATCCAATAAACTTTTAAATGCCCATTATCTTTACTATGGGCTAAAGTGGGTACGAGAATATTGGGCTTTTGGATTATGGCAGTTTTCTGGGGCACAGTTTCTTGCACTGGTTATATTTGTCTTTGTTTTCAGGGACCGGGTCATGGGGGAGGGGATTGGGGAGAGGGGGGCCTGGGCAGGGGCCTCCACACTAGCAAGTGAGGGTTGGCCAGTGAACGGGAGTGTGGTGGGAAAGGGGCTGCGGTTGATGGAACGTGGTCGAGCAGGTTTCGATGAGCCTGGGAGGTATGAAAAGTGGGAGGATGCGATCGATACTGGGAGAGGTTTGCAAGAGGACGTGGATGGGGGGATTCTGTTATGGAGGGTTCAATGGCAACAAAGGGACAGGGTGGGGCAGGGCCCAGGTTTATGATGATGGCGGTTAGAAGGGGCGGGGTGGGACGTTGAGAGACCCTCTTTCAGAATACGTGGAACATGAGAGGTTTAGGGTGGCCGATGAAGAGGTTGAGGGTCTTTATTTAAAGAGCTTAAAGGCCAATGTGGCAATGTTGCAGGAGGCCCATTTGAGGGTGAAGGATCAGGTGAGGCTCAGGAAGGGTTAGGTGAGCCAAGTTTTCTATTCAGGGTTTGATCGTGGGACTCAGGAGGGTAGCTTTTTTTTGACGGGCTAGAAGGTGAGGTTTCAGATGGAGAAGGTGGTGGTGGACCAGGGAGGCAGGTACGTGATAATGACAGGGACGTTAGAAGGGAGATTGGTGGCACTGGCGAGTGTATATAGCCCCAAGTGGGACAATGCAGAGTTTGTGAAAAGGGTGCTGGGTGCCATTCTGGATTTAGTCACCCACGAGTTAATAGGAGGGTGGGGATTGGAATATGGTGCAGGAACCGAAGGTGGACACATCTCAGCCGCACTTGCTGGCCCAGTCAGCGGGGGTGAAGACACTGCCTGGGCTCAGGAGCGTGATGGGAGGAATGGACAGGGGAGGTTCCTCCAACCAAGGAGGAACCTCCCCTGTTTTTCTCCTCAGTTCATAAAGTGAATACATGTATAGACTTTTTCAGTGTGGGGGAAGGCGTTATTGGCTGGAGTCAGAAGTATTCAGCGATATTGATTTCGGACCATGCGCCGCAATGTGTGGATGTGTTTTGGAGAAGGGGGTGGCTAAGAGGCTGGGATAGAGAATGGACGTGGGGTTGTTAGGGGACCAAAGTTTTTACGATAAGATCGGGAAGATGCTCGAGGAATATGTGAATATGTGTGGTTTAATTGCATGAGGGAAGTTTCGCAGTTGGTGGTTTGGAAAGCTCTGAAGGCAAGAGTGAGGGGGGGACGTGATTTCGTTCAAAGCTAAGATGAACAAAGTGGAGAGAGAGAGAGCAGTGCCAACAACTGATCTAGGAGATTCTGGAGATGGATGGGAGGTACGTGGGGGACCCGGACCCTACCCTCCTGGCCAAGTGTACGGGATAAGGTGGGGAAGCTGTTGATGGCCCAGAGCAGATCAATAAAGTATTTGAAGAGTTCTATAGGTCAGAGCCACCGGGGGAGGAACAAAAGATGAGGGAGTTCCTGGATGGGTTGGAGTATCCAAGGTTGGATGAAGTGGATAGAAGAGGCTTGAAGTGACCGGTGGGGGAGCAGGTGAAGGAGGAGATTGGGAGGATGCAGGCAGGGAAGGCGGCGGGACCAGATAGGTTCCCAGTTGAATTCTATAAGAAACTGAAGGATAAGCTGGCGCTGCTGATGGTGGGAATGTTCAAGGATGCGATAGGCAGGGGTGTCTTGCCACAGATGATTTCCCTGCTGCTATAGAAGGTTAAGGACCCAGCGGAGTGTGGGTTGTAATGTAAATGCCAGGATATTGGCAAAGGTTTTGGCGGCAAGGCTGGAGGGATATCTCCCGAAGGTGATTGGGGAGGAACAGACAGGGTTCGTGAAGGGAAGGCAGCTGTTTTTGAACGTGAGGAGGTTGCTGAATGTGAATCTGTCTCCGGCGGAGGGAAAGGAGACGGAGTTGGTGGTAGCACTGGATGGAGAGAAGGCTTTTGATTGGGTAGAGTGGAGTTATTTGATGGCGGTATTGGAAAGATTTGGAATTGGGCCGAGGTTCGTGGCGGGGGTGCGGCTGTTGTACAAGGAGCCGATGGAGACCGTTCAAAATAATAATATGAATATGAGGTACTTTGCTCTGCACCGGCGTACAAGGCAGCGATACCCTATGTTCCCCATGTTGTTTGCACTGGCTATAGAGCCCTTGGCCATCACGCTAAGGAGCTTGGGGTTGTGGACGGGGATAGTGAAGGGGGGTGGTGGAGCATAGGGGACCCTTCTACGCTGATGATCTGTTATCGTACATCTTGGAACCGAGCACAGACAGTGACCCAGCAGGGAATCGAACCTGGGACCCTGACGCTGTGAAGCCACAGTGCTAATCACTTGTGCTACCATGCTGCCCCCATAGGCGTGTCCTGTTGGGGTGGAGGTCAGTCTCTTCACCCTGTGCCTCGGCGTGGCGGGGGGATCTGCTGGAGTTTGAGCTGACGGAGAGGGGGGGTGCGAAGGAGGGATTCTACAATTCTTGGGGTTTGTTTATTATTCACTTTAGGGAGTAGGTTGCCGTTGAATGTTGAGGGGGGGGGGTTAGGGGTGAGGACTGTTTTCTTTATATATTGTTGGATTGTTTTGGTTCTGTTTCTCTTTTGTTTGGCGAAAATTATGAAAATATGGCGAATAAAAATTTTTTTTTTTAAATCAAGACTAGAATCTGAGGAGAAAGGTAAGCTTAAAATTCAGTTTTCTCTTTGCAAGAAATAGCAACTTAACCAATGTGGTGAAAGGTGGAAAAGAAGCTTTGGTTGACTGTTTTTGAACAAGTTTGCTGGAAGGCGGTAGGGTATCAGAAAGATAGTATTCGACTATTTATTTTCAGCAGAATTATTTGTAACATTCTGCTTACTGGCATACACAAGTTCCAAGCAGAGTCAGAGTTGGAATTGTTTATGAAAATGACTCGTACGATAGGCTGAATTTCTGCACATAATAATGCCACATTTGATGGTCAGTGAAGGTAAGTTACAGAACATTCTCCAACCATGTGATGTGAACAGTACAGGCTTGCCAGTCATGTGGGATTCCCAAATCAGTCATACAGGGGATGTATGTATGTACCTTGCACAGGTTCGGGTTGCGGACTGACTACAAGAATTATGCCTCAGTTCAATTTCCAACAATCTTTAAAACTCCCAGATCTTCTTGAGGTTTTCACCTGTCTTGAAATGAAATGAAATGAAAATCGCTTATTGTCACAAGTAGGCTTCAAATGAAGTTACTGTGAAAAGCCCCTAGTCGCCACATTCCGGCGCCTGTTCAGGGAGGCTGGTACGGGAATTGAACCGTGCTGCTGGCCTGCCTTGGTTTGCTCTCAAAGCCAGCGATTTAGCCCTGTGCTAAAGTATCTGCTCCGTTAAACCTGCTGAAAAGCTCACTTGCCTCTGCTTTTAATGTTTCTCTCTGATCGTGGGCAGCACGGTAGCATTGTGGACAGCACAATTGCTTCACAGCTCCAGGGTCCCAGGTTCGAGTCCGGCTTGGGTTACTGTCTGTGCGGAGTCTGCACATCCTCCCCGTGTGTGCGTGGGTTTCCTCCGGGTGCTCCGGTTTCCTCCCACAGTCCAAAGATGTGCAGGTTAGGTGGATTGGCCATGCTAAATTGCCCTTAATGTCCAAAATTGCCCTTATTGGTGGGTGGGGTTACTGGGTTATGGGGATAGGGTGGGGGTGTTGACTTTGGGTAGGGTGCTCTTCCAAGAGCTGGTGCAGACTCGATGGGCTGAGTGGCCTCCTTCTGCACTGTAAATTCTATGATATTCAAGTCCATCACGATCTCTCAGCCCATTGTATCTTTTTAATATATTTTTTAAATATAAATTTAGAGTATCCGATTTGTTCTGTATTTTTCCAATTAAGGGGCAATGTAGCATGGCCAATCTACCTCCCCTGCACATCTTTGGGTTTGTGGGGGTGAGGCCCACGCAGACACGGGGAGAGTATGCAAACGCCACACGGACTCAGCCCATTGTTTGTTTTAAATAAATTTAGAGAGCTCAATTATTTTTTTCCAATTAAAGAGCAATTTAGTGTGGCCAATCTACCTCGCCTGCACATCTTTGGGTTTGTGGGGGTGAGACCCACGCAGGCACGGGGAGAATGTGCAAACTCCACACGGACAGTGACCCGGGGCCCTGATCAAACTTCAGTGCCCTGAGGCAACAGTGCTAGCCACTGTGCCGCCAAACTCAGCCCATTGTTGATGTTAATTCCTCTAGGTTTATGGTTGAGAGCATGCTGCCAGAAGCCACTTTCTTCTTTTATTTGCACATTTCTATTGCAATGACTTGGAACTACATTGCAAGAGGACTTGAGTACAGGAGCAAGGATGTCTTACTGCAGCTGCACAGGGCCTTGGTGAGACCACATCTGGAGTATTGCCTGCAGTTTTGGTCCCTTTATCTAAGAAAGTACATAGCTGCCAGAAAGTGCGTGTAACATAATGAAAATGGTGAATCGCAGATCAGTGGCTATTTGGAATCTCCCATATAATTCTGCCACCCGGATAATTATACTCTCTTTAAATGTAATTTACATTGAGCTGGCCTGGACTGCCTAATAAACCATTCTCAAATAAAGGTGGCAGCTTTGACCATTCTGGTGTGTGTGTAAAAAAGATACAAAACGTTCACTAAAGTGCAGAGATGTCTGGTTAGCCAGAAGGTGCTGTCTGGAACCATCCAGGAACTAGAATGTCGGAAAAACGTGTTTGGAGCTGATTTGCGGGGCTGCTGGTGACTGTAGCCAATGGTTAGAAGCCGTGTGGAGAGAGGGGGTTGACCTACACGCTTGAAGCCGGGAGTCAGCGGTCTTGCTGCTGCCTCTACCGTCGCCGCTGGTTTGGGTGTTCCGTCGCCGCTCGTCCAGCTCCATCCTCTCCCCCCACACAGCTATCAGCGATGCTGCTACCGCTCCTGCTGCTCTGCTCTGTGGCCGGCATTGTCCAGCCCGCTGTCTACTTCACCGAGCAATTCTCAGACGGAGGTGAGATTGACCTGCTTGCCAAACTGTAACTAGCTGCTTGCAATTAGTTTTCTGCAACTGGATTCCTCCTCCTTAACTAACACAGGCGGCATGCTTGTACTGAAATCCCCTTAGCCGCCTCTTGCCATCTAAGTTCCCATCAACTCGCCATGAGTCACTTTGTTATTTCTGAAGATGGGGACCTTGTCTTGTTGCGCCCTCTTTTCTAACTTGGATGTTTTCCTTAATCTCATTGTGCCCTGGTGTGATTTTTCGGGACTGTTTAACCTTTCCACTTAACTGGGTTTCAAGGGGGGAAGATGTCGAGGTTTCCCCCCAAGAATTTTCCTGACCAGTAATGTAGATTTCACAACCCTCGTTACCCTTTTGTGCTTGACAAAATATGGCTGTTATCCTACTGACAGCCCAGGGGAAGGGCCACACTGTGCTGTGAATCTTGAGGAGGAGCTCCAGGAGAAGTACTGTGATACAATTTGATCTTTGGCGTTTCAGTTTAATTCTGTTGTCATTGCTAACAGCTAACTTTGCATTTCCCCCTTCTGACACAGCACAACCTCAAAGTCTATAGGCCAAAGGGAAAAGACTGGCATTTATACAACCTATCGCAACCTCAGGGTGTTCCAAGGTGCTTTTGAATTGTTGCCACTCTTGTGATTTGTACACAGCAATGTCCCACAGACATTGCGATAAACAACAAATCACACTGGCTATTACATTCACAAAGATTGCATGGTGACTTTTTAAGAGGGGAGCTATTTACTCATTTTTGATTCACTCACCTACGGCTCATTTCTCTTCCCAGTAACTTACATTTATATAGTGCATTCTACAACAGTAACTACACTTCAAAAGTACTTTGGCTGTAAAAATGCCTTGGCACTTCTTAAGGCGATGAAAGGGGCTATTAAATGAATTACTGTCTGTCTTTAACATTGTAAAATGACCCAGGGTGCTTCACAGGAGTGCTATTGAACAAAGTTTGACACAAAACCTCATAAATAATATTAGGATCAGCATGCAAAAACTTGGTCAAAGATTTTGATTTGAAGGAAAGTGTTAGATATGGCAACCAATATTGAGTGATTATTTTGGAGATGTGCAAGAGGTGAGAACGAGCTACCTGGGAGGTTTGTAGAGTTTGAGGGGATGGGGAGAGCCAAGGTATGCCCACATCTGCAGCAATGGCTTCTCTTTCTGCCTCTGCAGCATTAACTCTGGACTCTCCCAGCCTTGGCCCGTCTCCCCTTCCTAATCTACATGCTATTCAAAGGCATCAGAAATCATGGGGTCAGATTCCATTTGCTGACAACATTTAGCTCTACTTCTCCAATCTATCTTTAAATCTGTACTGTTATGATTTCAGCCAAGACCAGTAGCTTTTTTGTAAAGAGGAAAAAATCTAAAACATTTACTGAAATTCTGAAGCCATGAGATTCCATGGTTTAAACCAAATTTTTTTTTACTATACTAGAGTCAAACAAAGCAAATGTTATGTTCCACAACTATTGGTACTACCTATACTCTAAAACTCAGGATCAGCATAAGTTAAACATGAATTAACAAGCAAATTGTAATTGATTATAAACTTCAACTTAAATGGCAGATACAACTAAGACAGATCTCCGAATTAGTTGGCAGTCCACTCAGCTTGTATGTCATGGCGGCAGTGGTTAGCACTCTTGCTTCACAGCTCCAGGGTCTCAAGTTCAATTCCGGCTTGGGCCGTTGTCTATGTGGAGTCTGCATGTTCTCCCCTGTCTGCGTGGGTTTCCTCCGGGTACTCGGGTTTCCTCCCACAAGTCCCGAAAGACGTGCTGTTAGGTAATTTGGACATTCTGAATTCTCCCTTAGTGTACCCGAAAAGGTGCCGGAGTGTGGCGACTAGGGGCTTTTCACAGTAACTTCATTGCAGTGTTAATGTAAGCCTACTTGTGACAATAAAGATTATTATTATCAATCTCAGTCACCAAGTCCTTCAAAACTCTGTCTTCCTCACAAAGAATTTCAGTTCCTCTTCTTCTAGGAGTTAGACTGATTCCCAGCCAACAGCAGCACACAACTGACCCGGGTTGCGCGCTCAACAGTCCTCAGAAAAAACGGCACATGTCTCCAGAACCACCTCCGTTCTGCTCACAATGGTCTGGATGGTATAGATCCACCAATGTAATCTTCAAGTAGTGGAAACAGCTGGAGCAATAGAATATTTGCCCATTCTCAGCTTCTGGATCTAGCCTCTGTGTTCTTTCGCCGACCTGTGCTACACCACTGGGATCATCATCTGAGTTCTGATGGCTGTGGGCCCTTTTTATATAAGTCAGTTTCAACTAAGTCACAGAGTCTCCAGAAGCTTCGGTTTCAAATCTCATTTTTAACCTTGGTTTCTTTTTTGGAGATGTTGCACATATCTTCAGTTGTGAATACTTTGGGGCAGAATATTTATAAACTCATATAGTCCTCTATTTCGCCTTCTCACTGTTAGCTTTCATGTAGTTTTGAAGTTTTTATTTGCTGTTTGCTTTGTCTCTATCTATGCTTTTTTAAAGTGTCTCCTTTAACTTCTGATTACTGTTCAACATCTTTCTGCATGTTCTCTTGCTCCACTGAATCACTTTCCTTGCTAGAAAGGCAGAGATAATTTTTTCTCTTTATTTCATTTCTGTTGCTGTTCCATTTTTAAAAATAAATTTAGAGTATCCAATTTTTTTTTCCAATTAAAGGGCAATTTAGCGTGGCTACATCGTTTTGGGATGTGGGGGTGAGACCCATGCAGTCACTGGGAGAATGTGCAAACTCCACACGGACAGTGAGCCGGGATTGAACCCGGGTCCTCCGCGCCATGAGGCAGCAGTGCTAACCATTGCACCACTGTGCTGCCCGCTGTTCCATTTAGTGCCATGCTTGTTTCATCTGAATTTGCTGATCTCAAATCTGTATATCCTGCGTGCACAGGATAGATACATAATTTCCTAATTTAACAAATTTCCATTTAACTTCTGAAGCGTTGCTACTTCAGCAAAAATACAATAACACAGTTCACGGCCATACAGACTGGGATCCACTTCTAATGGGCTCCCACATATCCCATTGTAAGGACATTTCCAAAGTCGAGGTAGTTTGTGAACTGACTGTTGATGTTTAAACATGAGGAATTTGAGGATTTTTGTTTATGGGATGTGGGCGTCCTTTTAAATTCCATTCTTTCAATTTCCCCCCAAATTTAAATAAATAACATGCACTTGGAAACAGACGTTGTGGCTAAGAAGTAATCACAGCCAGAATTAAAACTCACCAGATAAAACAGATCAACAGGAACTGGTCTTTTTCACTACAGTAAAATAATCTTGGTCAGATCCATTCATTCTTCAGAAATAGGAAGGAGAAGGGCAGCACGGTGGCACAGTGGTAGCACTGCAGTCTCACGGCGCCGAGATCCCAGGCTCGATCCCGGCTCTGGGTCACTGTCCGTGTGGAGTTTGCACATTCTCCCCGTGTTTGCGTGGGTTTCGCCCCCACAACCCAAAGATGTGCAGGGTAGGTGGATTGGCCACGCTAAATTGTCCCTTAATTGGAAAAAATGAATTGGGTACTCTAAATTTATGAAAAAAAAGAGATAGGAAGGAGTAAACTAAAGATTATAATTTAACTGTTGTTTGATTTGAAACAACAAAAAAGCTGAAGCAGGCTATGAACGTGCTAACATATTTTACGGGGGTATTTTCAGAGCTTTCTCATATTTTGGGTCTGGCCAGGAGGTCAGTGAGAACATGAAGTTCTAGATCTCCGCGAGTGCAACTCCAAAATCTAAACGTTCACCTTGTGAAGAATTCCCAAACTTCTGGTCATTCCAATTGTACCGTCCCTCATCCATATATGAGAGCATGCAGCAGTGAGGCAATCACTCCTTGTCCCATCACTTGGTGTTGGGCCTCCAGCTTGACGGATTACCTTGATACACACTGGACTGTCAATGCCAGCAAATGTGTAATTCTTCAACTGTGTTGATGACTTGTTGAGAAGATGTGTATGCAAATTAGGATGGTCAGTGTAGCTTCCTCAATAGTGTGTTAACAAACACACTCAGGTCAGATACAGTACAGATTATACAATAATATTTATTAGTGTCACAAGTAGGCTCACATTAGCACTGCAATGAAGTTCCTGTGAAAGTCCCATAGTCGCTACACTACGACGCCTGTTCGGGTACACAGAGGGAGAAGTCAGAATGTCCAATTCACCGAACAAGAAAGTCCAGTGTGGGAAACCTGGCTGATGTATAATTTTGTTGCTCCATTGCCACACCACCTGTGGTCGGCCAACAACAGGTGCAGGATTTAAAAGTAAAATAAAATTGCCTTACCTTGGCTGAGACAGTTTGCTTCTAGTCAGTTCCGGGTTTGGGAGGCGAGCACGGCACCGTGACTGTGAAGGGGGTGATTAAAATATTTTGAAACAATGAATGCTTGGCAGCATTCCCAGGACAGCGTAGATGATATTAACAGTGCATTGTCAGGAGTATCATGGGTGCTTTCTATTTTAAGATAAATAGTTCACTGGCAAAAAGCACTCATCTATGCACTTTCAGCTCTACTTGTTGGCTTGCCATACAACTTCTCAAACCTAGTTGAGTTGTGTGCCTTAATGGATGTGGAGGGTCATAAAACCCTTCAGCAGTTTTCCAAATTTGTGACTATTCTGTACTTGAAGCCCCAGTCAGAAATGATGGAAGGAGCCCTGTACAAATAAATTGGATAAATTAAAAGTCTTGCTAGAGCTGAAGTAGTTATAGAATCATAGAATCCCTACAGTGCAGAAAGAGGCCGTTCAGCACATCGAGTCTACATTGACCCTCTGAAAGAGCATCCTACCGAGGCACATTCCCCACTTTATCCCCGTAACCTAACCTACACACCTTTGGGTGCTACAGGGCAATTTCAGCATAGCCAATCCACCTCACCTACACATCTTTGGACTGGGGGGGGGGGGGTAACTAGACCACCCAGAGGAAACCTACACAGATGTGGGGAGTAAGTGCAAACACCACATAGACAATCAGCCGAGGTTGGAATTGAACCCAAGTCCCCAAATACAGAATAGTCACAGGTCCCCAGCGCTGTGAGGCAGCAGTGTTCACCACTAAGAAACTCCGTAATATACTTGGTATAAATAAAAACAGAAAATACTGGAAATGTTCAGCAGGTGGGCAGAGAAAGGAGTTAACAATTCAGGTTGATGACCTTTTGCCATGAATGGACAAAATTAGATACCAGCGTTTAAGCTAGTGTAGAAGCTTATCTAGAAATTTGTGGCAGCAGGTTCCCTAGCCAGGGGAAACAACCTCTCAGTGTCCACTCTGTCAAACCCCTTCATAATCTTAAATGTTGCAATGTGACCACCCTCACTCCATTCTTTTAAACTCCTATGGGCCCAATTTACTCACCCAGTTGATGAATTAGTTGTCCCTTCATGTTGAATATCATTTGGGAAGAAGCACTGAGTGATAAGGCACAGAATGTACTCTGTCTGGATTTCAGTGCCCATCACCAAGAGTGGCTCTGCTACTGACTGAGCTGATGGAATCCTAAAGAACAAAGTTGCTAGACTGGGTCTGAAGTAGACGCTGAGGGAACCAACCTACTTTTTTTTTGTTGTAATTTTAAATTATTTTTTTCAATTAAAGGGCAATTTAGCATCACCAATCTACCTGCACAGCTTTGAGTTGTGAGGGTGAGACCCAAGCGGACACGAGGAGAATGTGCAAACTCCACACAGACAGTGACCCGGGCCGGGATGAAACTGGGTCCTCAGCACTGTGAGGCAGCAGTGCTAACCACTGGGCCACCCTGCCACCCCTGGAAGAACCTACTTGAGCTCGGCCTCAACTTCTCATCTTCCCATTCAGTATACCCTCTGTCATGTGTGGCACTGCCACCTTGCCAAAAGGATAGATTTAGAACAGATCTAGCAACTCAAAACTGGGCATCCATGAGGAGCTATGAGCCATGATCAGCAGCAGAATGTATTAAAAAAAATTTTTTTTAGAGTACCCAATTTTTTTTTTCAATTTATGGGCAATTTAGCATAGCCAATTCACCTACCCTTCATATCTTTTTGGGTTGTGGGGTGAGATCCATGCAGACACTGGGAGAATGCGCAAACTCCAAACGGACAGTGACCCGGAGCCGGTATTGAACCCGGGTCCTTGGTGCCATGAGGCAGCAGTACCACCGTGCTGCCCTCGATCTTGTTATTCAAGATGTAGAGTGGCACAATGGTTAGCATTGCTGCCTCACAGCGCCAGGGACCTTGGTTCGATTCCAACCTTGGATCACTGTCTTATGTGGAGTTTGCACGTTCTCCCCGTGTCTGCGTGGGTTTCCTCCGGGTGCTCCGGTTTCCTCCCACAGTCTAAAGATGTCGTTTAGTGTCCAAACGTTTAGGTGGGGTTGCACGGATAGGGTGGTGGCCTGGGTGGGATGCTCCTTCTGGGCTGCGGTACAGACTCGATGGGCCGAATGGCCTCCTGCACTGTAGGGATTCTATGCAGAAATTTTCTATGTTCCAAAAGTGACAATACTTTAGAAATACTTTATTGGCTGTCACGTTTGCTATGTCCTAGGGCCGTGAACGGCACTACATCAGTGGGACCTTTCATCAATCCTCCCTTTATCTGAATTTACTGGTTACCTGATTTTGAATGTAAGGTTGATTTGAATTGGTGGAATCATTAAGACAAGTACAGAAAAGTAAGTTATTGATAAGTATGTCACTAATGGATTTCTCCTCCACCTCCCCCCACCCCGACCATTCTGATTTCAGATGCCTGGAATAGCCGATGGATTGAATCCAAACATAAATCGGACTATGGCAAATTCAAGCTATCAGCTGGAAAGTTTTATGGGGATGTGGAGAAAGACAAAGGTAGGTTGACCTGTGTACAATGTTTGAAGATGTTAACTGTTTTCTGTAGATCTGTTGAGCTTCCTTGCTAATCTCTGGGCTGATTTGATTTGGGAACAGTATCCTTAATTTTATTTCATATGGAACTTCTAGATCCTCAGTAATGATACCGTAACTTGTATGTATGTAATTTGTATCCTGGCAATGCTCCTTTAAAGAGAAGTAGTCGCGCCTTCAGGACGCGCGACAACCGCTTTAACCTGGGGTTACCCCATCTCTGGATCTGTAAAGATTTAATCACCTGCTAATGCTCGCATTCCAAGCATTGTCTGGCATCTTTGAATTTGTCTATATATGTGTTTCTGGAACAGACCTCTTCATTCACCTGAGGAAGGAGCAGCGCTCCGAAAGCTAGTGACATAGAAACAAACCTGTTGGACTTTAACCTGGTGTTGTAAGACTTCGTACTGTGCTCACCCCAGTCCAACGCCGGCATCTCCACATCATGGCTTTAAAGAGAAGCCCTAGCTTCCCTTATTAATTCAACGACTAACATACATTAATGTTATTGGGTGAGATTTACCGGCTATTCATGCCGGCAGGATGTTCCGGTGCCACGCTGGAGCACGGGCTTTCCGGCGACGAGGGGTGCAGTCAACTGGAAATCCCGTTGACAACGCGGGACCTGTAAATCCTGCTGGCCGGCTGTCTCCACCGCTAAAAACCACATGGCCGGTAACTCAGTAAATCCTTCCCTATTTTGTTTCTTGTTGGTGATTTTTTTTTAATGTCCCTTCTATTTTCTGGTCTTTTCTAAAGTTACTGGCATTCAGAATCCAGAAAAATACAGCACAGAAGGGGCCCTTTGGCCCATCGAGTGTGCACCGAAGCATGAAAAGCATCTGACCAGCTTACCTAATCCTATTTGCCAGCACTTGGCCTATAGCCTTGAATGTTGTGACGCGCCAAGTGCTCATCCAGATACTTTTGGATGTGAAGCAGCCTGCCTCTGAGATACAGTTTCGGCAGAGTCCTACTGTCCTTTGATCATAGAATTTACAGTGCAGAAGGAGGCCATTCGGCCCATAGAATCTGCACAGGCCCTTGGAAAGAGCACCCTACTGAAGCCCATGCCACCACCCTATCCCAGTAACCCCACCTAACCTTGGTTTTGGACACTAAAGGCAATTTAGCATGGCCAATCCACCTAACCTGCACATCTTTGGACTGTGGGAGGACACCGGAGCACCCGGAGGAAGCCGCCGCAGACATAGGGGTAAGGCGCAGACTCCGCACAGACAGTGACTCAAGCCGGGAATCGAACCTGGGACCCTGGAGCTGTGACGCAACCGTGCTAACCACTGTGCTACCATGCCGCCCCAATATTCTTTATTTGACCTGAGCGAGAGGAAATCAATAATCTATTTCATACTTGGGGCTGGGACAGAGAATTGCATTGCTGCCAAGTCTGTTCCAGCACGTGCCAATATCACTTAATAACAACCAGGAATAGAAGTGCTGGTTGACTTGTGTGCATGTGAATTTCACAGCTTCTATAACTATGTCAGTGTTGGAGCTTTAGGGCAGATGTTAGGATCTGAAGGCATTGAACAGTGTTCAGTCCAGAATTCTGTAATTGAGGGGTGGCACAATGGCACAGTGGTTAGCACCACCGCCTCACGGCGTCAAGGACCCGGGTTCGAATCCTGGCCCCGGGTCACTGTCCGTGTGGAGTTTGCACATTCTCCCTGTGTCTGCATGTGTTTCACCCCCACAGATGTGTAGGATGGGTGGATTGGCGGCAATACATTTTCCCCTTTTTAAAAACAAAATCAATTCTGTAATTGAAAGGTGAGGTGCTGTTCCTCTGGCTTACACACATTATTAGAAAGCATTTCCTTTGCTATTCCTCATTGCTGTAATGGATGAGAACAACAGGTTGGCCCTTGACTCTCAGGCCTCTGTCAGTGTTGTCTTGTAAATAGCAATTATTCAATAAATGACGGCATACTCTGTTTGTTCTCTTCCTTCATTCTGGAGATGGGATTTCAATCACTTGGTAGAACAGAGCTACGTGCAGTATCAAGGATGAGACTTCCTGGTGCTGTATGCATCTCCCTGATCACCTTGTTGAGAAATGGGTTGGGTGAGGAATCGTGTGTAGGCCCAGCCAGTTTCTTGTAATGGTCTTGGTTCATATGGATCATTTCAGAATTACTTTTTTATTAAAGTCCTGTTTTGCACACAGGTTTGATTCTTACATTGTTTTGTGGTACTCTATTAAGGCAAGTGCTTTGATTCTTGCCTGAAACCAGCCTGGGGCTGGTTTAGAACAGTAGGCTAAACAGCTGGCTTGTAAAAAAAGGCCAGCAGCGTGGGTTCAATTCCCGTACCGACCTCCTCGAACAGGCGCCGGAATGTGGCGACTAGGGACTTTTCACAGTAACTTCATTGAAGTCCCGATTAATGATTTTCATAAAAGTAGGGCCTTGTCAGTCAGCCACACGTGCAACTTCAGAACAGGTAGTTTTTAGAGGAACTGGGAAGTAATGAGTGCACATTTGCATTTTTTATTCCTATAAATGGGCTGAACACCAGAAATGTAGTTTCATATTTTTAAACAGGTGGCTCCAACTATCTTGTCCTTGTTGTTCGTGAGCTTTGAAACTTAAAGTTTAAATTTAAACATGACACCTTGTTTCTAGTAATAAGCTGTTTGCTGGTTGTACCACATGTGAAGCTACAACATTAGCCTTTTCTGGCTGCCATGCGAACGTCGTGGGAAAGCATTATAATGAGGATATCTATTATATGTAAAATGTCTTTTGTCATCTTTTTATAAGATTCTCATTATAAACACAGATCTATGTAAACTTGCTACACAGTAGTTACACTTTTCTGCCAGTGTCATAAAGGTCCAGCACAGAAAAGCCTTTTTGGCGCATCACATCTGTGCTGGTCAAAAATAACCACCTATGTATTCTTTTTTTAATGTATTTAGAGTACCCAGTTATTTTTTTTCCAATTGAAGCACTATTTACCATTGCCAATCCACCTAACCTGCACATCTTTGGGTTGTGGGAGGTGAAACCCACGCAGGCATGGGGAAAATCCCATTTTCCAGCATTTGGCCTTGTATGCCTCGGCATCGTAAGTGCACATCTAAATATTATTTCATTATTATGAGGGTCTCTGCCTCCACCACCCTTTCAGGCAGTGAGTTCCAGACTCCCACTACGCTCTGGGGTGGAGGGGGAAAGTTTTTCCTCACATTCCCTCTGAACCTCCAGTCCCTTACCTTAAATCTACATAAGAACTAGGAGCAGGAGTAGGCCATCTGGCCCCTCGAGCCTGCTCCGCCATTCATTGAGATCATGGCTGATCTTTGTGGACTCAGCTCCACTCTCCGGCCCGTACACCATATCCCCAAATCCCTTTATTCTTTACAAAGGTATCTATCTTTTTCTTAAAAGCGTTTGAAGAAGGAGCCTCAACGGCTTCACTGGGCAAGGAATTCCATAGATTCACAACCCTTTGGGTGAAGAAGTTCCTCCTAAACTCGGTCCTAAATCTACCTCCCCTTATTTTGAGGCTATGCCCCCTAGTTCTGCTTTCCCCGACCAGTGGAAACAACCTGCCCGCGTCTATCCTATCTATTCCCTTCATAATGTTATATGTTTTAATAAGATCCCCCCACATCCTTCTAAACTCCAATGAGTACAGTCCTAGTCTACTCAACCTCTCGTCATAATCTAATCCCCTCAGCTCTGGGATCAACCTAGTGAATCTCCTCTGCACTCCCTCCAGTGCCAATATGTCCTTTCTCAGGTAAGGAGACCAAAACTGAACACAATACTCCAGATGTGGCCTCACTAACACCTTATACAATTGCAGCATAACCTCCCTAGTCTTGAACTCCATCCCTCTAGCAATGAAAGACAAAACTCGATTAGCCTTCTTAATCACCTGTTGCACCTGCACACCAACTTTTTGCGACTCGTGCACCAGCACACCCAGGTCCCTCTGCGCAGCAGCATGTTTTAACATCTTACCGTTTAAATAATAATCCATTCTGCTGTTATTGCAGTAGCATTGTGGATAGCACAATTGCTTCACAGCCCCAGGGTCCCAGGTTCGATTCCGGCTTGGGTCACGGTCTGTGTGGAGTCTGCACATCCTCCCCGTGTGTGCGTGGGTTTCCTCCGGGTGTTCCGGTTTCCTCCCACAGTCCAAAGATGTGCAGGTTAGGTGGATTGGTCATGATAAATTGCCCTTAGTGTCCAAAATTGCTCTTAGTGTTGGGTGGGGTTACTGGGTTATGGGGATAGGGTGGAGGTGTTGACCTTGGGTAGGGTGCTCTTTCCAAGAGCTGGTGTAGACTCGATGGGCCGAATGGCCTCCTTCTGCACTGTAAATTCTATGAAATTCCTCCCAAAATGGATAGCCTCACACTTGGCAACATTGAATTCCATCTGCCAGACCCTAGCCCATTCACCTAACCTATCCAAATCCTTCTGCAGACTTCCGGTATCCTCTGCACTTTTTGCTTTACCACTTATCTTAGTGTCGTCTGCAAACTTTGCCACATTGCACTTGTCCCCAACTCCAAATCATCGATGTAAATTGTGAACAACTGCGGGCCCAACACTGATCCTTGAGGGACCCCACTAGTTACAGGTTGCCAACCAGAGAAACACCCATTTATCCCCACTCTCTGCTTTCTGTTAGTTAACCAATCCTCTACCCATGCTACCACTTTACCCTCAATGCCATGCATCTTTAGTTTATGCAGCAACCTTTTGTGTGGCATCTTGTCAAAAGCTTTCTGGAAATCCAGATATACCACATCCATCGGCTCCCCGTTATCTACTGCACTGGTAACGTCCTCAAAAAATTCTACCAAATTAGTCAGACACGACCTACCCTTTATGAACCCATGCTGTGCCTGCCCAATGGGACAATTTCCCTCCAGGTGCCCCGCTATTTCCTCCTTACGCCCTGGTCATTGATCCTTCCACCAAGGGGGAGGCGGTGACGTAGTGGTATTGTCACTAGACGAGTAATCCTGAGGCCTAGGATAATTCTCTGTCTGGGGACCTGAGTTTGAATTCAATAAAAATCTGGAATTATAAGTCTATTGATGCCCATGAAACCATTGTCAATTGTTCACTAATGTCCTTTAGGGAAGGAAATCTGCCATCCGTTTTTTTTAAATTTAGAGTACATTTTTTCCAATTAAGGGGCAATTTAGCGTGGCCAATCCACCTACCCTGCACACCTTTGGGTTGTGGGGGCGAAACCCATGCAAACACGGGGAGAATGTGCAAGCTCCACACGGACAGTGACCCAGAGCCAGGATTGAACCTGGGACCTCGGCACCGTGAGGCAGCAGGGCTAACCAACTGCGCCACCGTGCTGCCCTGAAATCTGCCATCCTTCCCTGGTCTGGCCTACACGTAACTCCAGCAATGTGGTTGATTCTCAATTGTCCTAAGGGATGGGCAACAAATACTGGCCCAGCCAGCGATGCCCACATCCATGGCTGAAAAGAAAAGTTTCTACCTGTCTACTCTATCCATACCCCTGAATGTTCTACAACTCAGGAGAAGCTGCATTATCCAAACAGCATTTATTGAGGAAATATTTCAGAAAAAAGACAATGGATGACTTGACAAATCATTATTGAATTATGGTCCAATATGGAAGCACGAGGTGAATAAACAATAACAGTAAATGTAACATTGAGGCAATGTAAACTTATAGAATGGGTTACAGTACAGGAAGCCATTTGGTACATTAAATTCTGACAGGGCTGTGCAGACTGGATGCAAGGATGAGCTTTCCTCTGGCTGGAGGGTCTAGAACAAGAGGTCACAGTCTCGGGATACAGGGTAGGCCATTTAGGTCTGAGATGAGGAGAAACCTCTTCACTCAAGAGGGTGGGGCACGCAATAATAATCTTTATTGTCACAAGTAGGCTTACATTAACACTGCAATTAAGTTACTGTGAAAAGCCCCTAGTCTCCACATTCCAGCGCCTGTTCGGGTACACAAAGGGAGAATTCAGAATGTCCAATTCACCTAACCGCATGACTTGTGGGAGGAAACTGGAGCACCCGGAGGAAACCCACGCAGACACTGGGAGAACGTGCAGACTCTGAACAGACAGTAACCCAAGGCAGGATTCGAACCTGGGAACTTGGAGCTGTGAAGCAACAGTGTTACCGACTGTGCTACCATGCTGCCCTGAAGGCTGTGGAGGCCAAGTCACTGAATATATTTAAGAAGGAAATAGATTTCTACACTCTTTAAAAAGTGTCGAGGAGTAGGGGGAAAGTACGGAAGTATGGTGTTGATATGCAGGTTCAGTCATGATCATATTGAATGGTGGAGCAGGCTTGAAGGGCTGATTGGCCTACACATGCTCCTATTTTCTATGCCCTATCGTAATTATGCCCTACTCTTTCTCTGTAGCCCTGATTTTGTTTTTTATCTTCAGATAATTAATTCCCTTTTGAAAGCCACGATTGAATCTACTTCCACCACACCATTAGGAAATGCATTAAGCTCCTCAGCACTGGTTGCATTTTAAAAAACATTTCCTTCGGCGGCATGTGGCACAGTGGTTAGCACTGCTGCCTACGGCGCTGAGGACCCGGGTTCGAATCTCGGCCCTGGGTCACTGTCCATGTGGAGTTTGCAAATTCTTCTTGGGTCTGCGATCCAAAGATGTGCAGGGTAGGTGGATTGGCCATGTTAAATTGCCCCTTTCCTGGAATAAAAATAATTGGGTACTCTAAATTTATAAAAAGAAAGTTTCCTCATGTCACCTTTGTTTCTTTTGCAATTCACCTTAAATAAATGTCCACTCATTCTTGATCCTTCCGCCAATGGGAGCAGTTTCTCTTCTTCTACCCTGTCCACATCCGTCATGATTTTAAATAATTCGATCAAATCTCCTCTTGCCCTTTTCTTCTCCAAAGGAGAATTTCCCCAGCTTCTCCAATCTAATCTCATGTCTGAAATCCCTCATCCCTGGAAACATTCTCCTCAACTAATAAGCATTAATTTCTCCTTTTAATGAGCTAACATCGGCATTTAAAAAAAAAAACCAGTGTTGGAAGATTGTCCAGTGACTCAGTAAGTTCATTCCATGTGTCATTAAGGTGTCCAAACCAAGATGATCCCAGATCTGATGCGCAGTTCTGAGCTTGCCTTACCTCAGGGTGGCGCAGTGGTTAACACTGCTGCCTCACGGCACCGAGTACCCGGTTTCGATCCCGGCCCCCAGTCACTTCCGTGTGGAGTTTGCACATTCTCCCTGTGTCTGCATGGGTCTCACCCTCACAACCCAAAGATGTGTCGGGCAGGTGAATTGGCCACTCTAAATTTCCCTTTAATAGGAAAAAAAATAATTGAATACTCTAAATATAAAAAAACAAAAAATCAGCTCAGAGTGGTATTGGTCTCAGTATCAATGAGATAGGAAGGAAGTTAACTAAACTTCCCACTCCTGATTATTAACCTGTGACTCCCACTGGAAGTGTATAAACAATGTAGTTAACTCAAACAACCTTCTGAAATGGGTTAGCAGAAGCTGCTACAACTTTCACAGGGGTTCAAGAAGATGGCTCACAATCAACTTCTTGAGGGCACTTGGGGATGGGCAAAAAGTGCTGGCCTTGCCGTGAATGGAATTTTTTAAAAAAAGAAGGATGTTGGGTGATAAGGTTAGGTTTGGCTGCCATTTATCCTGTTCCCATCCCCATCTCCAGTTGAATGACTTATGAAGACAAATTTTTGTTAGTAATTTGGGCAAGGGAGGGAACAAGGTACATGTGGAGCCTACCTCAGCAGAGAATCACTATTTTCAAGAAAGAAAGAGTCAAAAAGAAAAGCAGCCGTGAAGAATTTGCAATAGTCTTTCTCGGATGAACAACACCAGGAATAACTATATTTTTAAAGTAAATTTAGAGTACCCAATTATTTTTTTTTCCAATTAAGGGGCAATTTAGCATGGCCAATCCACCTACCCTGCACATCACGCAGACATGGGGAGAATGTGCAAACTGCACACAGACAGTGACCCAGGGCCGGGATGAACCCCGGTCCTCAGCGCTGTGAGGCAGCAATGCTAAGCACTGCGCCACATGCTGCCCTCGGAATAACTTTTGTTTTTTAAATTTAGAGTACCCAATTAATTTTTTCCAATTAAGGGGCAATTTAGCGTGGCCAACCCACCTACCCTGCACATCTTTGGGTTGTGGGGGCGAAACCCACGCAAACACGGGGAGAATGTGCAAACTCCACACGGACAGTGACCCAGAGCCGGGATCGAACCTGGGACCTTGGCGCCATGAGACTGCAGGGCAAACCCACTGGGTTTCTATGCTGCCCCGAATAACTATTTTGATTAGTTATTCCCATATTTTGCATTGGTGTGCCCCAAAAAATTTGTTAGCCTAAACTATTTTGAACCTGCTCCACTATTCAGTTATGTCATAGCTGATCTGGATCTTACCCACCGTAGTTGGATATTCCTTCAGACCCTTGCAGAAATCTATTGATCTTCATCTTAATTCCTATAAAGCAGTAGCTGTTGAACTTTTCTATAGGTCTACCTGCAAATGCTGGTACCTAAATTCCAAGGAACCCTGTACAGTATCCTGATAACCAAAAGGCCATATTACATCCCAAAGCAGCAAGTTCAGTTACTATCGAAAATGTTTCCTAGTATGCACTGCCAGAAACAACAAGTTCGTAAATCAGCAAATATAGAGGATAAAAATCAGAAATATGATGACTGACAGAAAATTGATGACCATGGACCCTCTTTAGGCTCACTGGACTCTCTTGGGCTCAGCACCTCTGGTTTGAACGTCGATACTGGGAATGGGAGCACAGTAGTGGGTACTACTGTATCTTGGTTGTACAAGTGGTTAGCACAGTCGCTTCACAGCTCCAGGGTCCCAGATTCGATTCTCGGCTGGGTCACTGTCTGTGCGGAGTCTGCACGTTCTCCCCGTATCTGCGTGGGTTTCCTCCGGGTGCTTGGGTTTCCTCCCACAGTCCAAAGATGTGCGGGTTAGGTGGATTGGCCATGATAAATTGTCCTTGGTGTCCAAAAAATGTTAAGTGGGGCTTACTGGGTTACGGGGATAGGGTAGATAGGTGGGCTTCAGTAGGGTGCTCTTTGTATGGGCTGGTGCAGACCCGATGGGCCGAATGGCCTCCTTCTGCACTGTAAATTCTATGAATCTAATAACTGCTAACTGTGACATGTGGATGGAGTAAAAGTGAGCCAAAAGCTCTTTCACCCTCCCCATACCAAAAGCTGCCTTTCATCTTCAGGGCTAATGTCCGTCAAGGACACGAGAACACAAGAAATAGGAGCAGAAGTAGACTCTATGGCTCGTCAGCCACCTTCGCCATTCAATAGGATTGTGGCTGATCCTAGGCTTTGACTCTATTTTTACACCTACTTCCCATATCCCTTAATTTCTTGAGAGACCAAAGATCTGTTTATCCCAGCCTTAAATATATTTAATGCTGGAGCATTCACAACCCTCTGTGGTAGAGAATTCCAAAGATTCACAACCCTTTCAGTGAAGTAATTTCTCCTCATTGTAGTCCTAAATGATCAGCCCCCTTATCCTGAGAGTCTGTCCACGTGTTCCCCTACGCTATCAAACCCCCTCAGAACTTTGTATGTTTTATTGAGATGGCCTCTCATTCTTCTGAACTCCAGAGAATATGGGTTTAATTTACTCAGCCTCTCATCCCAGGAACCAATCTAGTAATAATTTATCTTTATTATTGTCACAAGTAGGCTTACATTAACACTGCAATGAAGTTGCTGTGAAAAGCCCCCAGGTACCACACTCGGGCGCCTGTTTGGGTACACGGAGGGAGAATCCAGGATGTCCAAATTACCTAATAGCACTTCTTTTGGGACTTGTGGGAGGAAACCACATAAACCGCATAGACAGTGACCCAAGCCGGGAATTGAACCTGGTACCCTAGCGCTGTGAAGAACAGTCTAACCACTGTGCTACCGTTCCGTACTAGTGAACCTTTGCTGTAAGTTGCTGTAAGGCCTCCAATGCAAGTACATCCTTTCCTAAATATGAAGACGAAAACTACACATGCTATTCAAGGTGTGTGTCAGAAACCCCGTACAATCGGGTAGGTTGGACGGTGGGTTCCAGAGATTGCATAGGGCAGGAATTAGGAGGATGGGGGATCTATTTATAGACGGGAGCTTCCCCAGCTTGAAAGCCTTGGAGGATAAATTTGAATTGCCAGCAGGGAATGGGTTTAGGTATTTGCAGGTGCGAGACTTATTGAGGAAGCAGGTTCCGGCCTTTCCACTGTTGCCACCACGGGGGATACTGGATCGAGTAGTCTCCAGTACCTGGCTGGGAGAGGGGAGGAGATCAGATATTTACCGGGAGCTTTCGGAGGCGGAGGAAACTCCGGTGGAGGAGCTTAAGGGCAAGTGGGAGGACGAGCTAGGAGGAGAGATAGAGGCGGGTCTGTGGGCGGATGCCCTAAGCAGGGTTAATACATCCTCATCATGTGCCTATTACAATTTAAGGTAGTCCACCCGGCACACATGACAGTGGCTAGGATGAGCAAGTTTTTCGGGGTAGAGTACAGGTGTGCACGGGAAGCCCAGCAAATCATGTCCACATGTTTTGGGCACGCCCGAAGCTTAGAGGGTTTTGGCAGGGTTTTGCGAAGGCAATGTCCACGGTGCTAAAAACACCGGTGATGCCGAGTCCAGAGGTAGCGATCTTTGGAGTGTCGGAAGAGCTGGGAGTACAGGGGGTGAAAGAGGCCGACGTCTTGGCCTTTGCCTCCCTGGTAGCCCGGAGACGGATCTTATTAATGTGGAAGGACTCGAAGCCCCCGATGTAGAGACCTGGGTTAGTGACATGGCTGGGTTTCTCAGTCTCGAGAAAATAAAGTTTGCCTTAAGAGGGTCAATGTTAGGGTTCACCCGGAGGTGGCAGCCGTTCGTCAACTGCAGATGCAGTATTCCAATGGTGGGGGGAGAGAGAGGGCTGGATTGTTGTTTTATGGTTGGGGTGTGTGAAGATTGGGTTGGGGGTGGAAACGTTTAGTATACATGTTTATGTTATTATTATAAAAACTTGCAAATACCTTAATAAAATATTTTTGAAAAAAGGAACCCCGTAAACCTGTGGCAAGTCAGTTGTTAGTTTCTCCGTGCCTGAAGTCCTGCTGCTGTTAGGACTGGCCTGTATTTGACTTGAGTCAAGTTCAGTTACATTTATCTGTGTATCATTAACCCACCTGATGTGGGTTTCTGGTGATGAACATCGGGAGCAGTCATTTTAAAGTCTTTTGTGAATGGAGTTGGTTGGTCGGTTGTGGGCAGAGCGACTCGGTTACAGAGCAGATACATGTGAGTTGAGCTTCTCTGTCCACTTGTTTAGGTCTCATCAAGACAATTTAAACTGACTGCACAGCATTGTATCTGCTTAATCCAGTTCTTTGTGTAATATCACTTGTATTGGTGCCCATTCCATACTGATCACCTGGTTACTGGGTGCACAAAGTTATCCAATTAACTATTGTATGAAATTTATATAATGTTACAATCCTTTCCAGGTATCCAGACTAGCCAGGATGCTAGATTTTATGCCCTGTCGGCAAGATTTGAGCCATTCAGCAATGAGGATAAAAGCCTGGTGATTCAGTTCACTGTGAAACATGAGCAGAAGATTGACTGCGGCGGTGGTTACATTAAACTCTTCCCAGCTGACTTGGATCAGGAAGCCATTCACGGAGAGTCTGAATATTACCTCATGTTCGGTGAGTTCACTGGGCTTAGGTAGCCAATGTTAAAGTACTTCGCGAGGAAGTTATGTCGGCTTATAAGCTTATTCCATTGACATAGCATGCATTTGAAAATAAAGCAGCCTCTAGATTATAATTAAGAAGTGGCAGGCAGGTAAGTTCTCCCAGTGAGTCTCAGTCATCTGATTCAAAGTGGTCTAAGATTTAGCCAACTATTACTGCTTTTTACCACCGTTCATTTCTAAACTAAAAATTCAATTAATCTACAGTGATCCCCTCTTCAGTCCCCATGAGAAGTTCATGAGTAATTTAGTACCTGAAGCATTCTGCGCAAGGAACTGACTAGGCCCATATAGATATTATGTGCTGCAATATTGTACTGGCCACCGCATTCTGTGTGTCATACTAGTATTTACTATACACACGTACCATGTGTATTAATTAGTGGGAGGAGCCGGTTTAGCTCAGTTGACTGAACGGCTGATTTGTGATGCAGAGTGAGGCCAATTCAATTCAATGTCAGCAGTTCAATTCCCGTACCGGCTGAAGTTTATTCATGAAGGCCTGCCTTCTCAACTCTGCACCTGTGGTGATCCTCAGGTTAAATCATAGAATCCCTACGATGGTGGGGGGGGGTTGTGCCACCATGCCGTCCCTAAATAAATCACCATATAAATGCTGCAGTTTTCTTCCTTTTTTTTCTCCAAGAATCAAATTGAACATGAATTGAAAAATATGTCCGTTTTCTTGCACCTAAGGTCCCGATATTTGTGGATACTCAACAAAGAAAGTACATGTAATTATCAACTACAAAGGCAAAAACCATCTAATCAAGAACGACATTAAGTGCAAGGTGTGTATTAATTTATAAGCTACATGTACCATTGACAAAACATGCCTATGCGAAGTGATGTGGAGTAAGGAAAATGACGACTGAGCCAAAGGACATTAGGAGGGCTGGTCAAGTGATTGGATGAAAAAGCTGGTTTTCGGGAGTGTCTAAAAAGAGGAGAGGAAGATGAAGAGTTTGAGGGAGGAAAATCCAGAAAGTGTAGGAGGCTGAAGGCATGGCTGCAAATTAAAGAATTGAAATGGACAAAGAGGCTGCAGTCTGACAAACGGAGTATTTGTAGGATTATAAATATTCAATGGGAAAAGAGCAAATTCTCTTCCCATTTGTTCTCTTGTTGGAGAGCCATACTGATCGCGATGGCAAAGCAGGTTTTCCACCTGGGATCTTGACCAAGGAACAATATGGGAACTGGGAAACCAGGGAATGAGAAATGTTTAGAGGGTTTCAAATGAGCAGCAAATGCCATTGGAATGGGGATGGAGTCCAGTTCTACTCCAATCTGCATTAATCAGTCAGGTGCCAAATGGAAGAAATATCTTCAAGCATGGGGAAAGGCAAACCTAAGGGAAAACCATGCCTGGGTGGTCCCATGTCACAAACAGCAAGACCATTAAAAAGTTTCATTTTAATCTCTGCAACCTTCCAATGACAATTATACATACAATTCTTTGCACATTTCCCCATTCTTACCTGAATCTGCTTGACTCCTCTCTGTGGGAGAGAGGGGTTACAAAGCACAAACTCTGGTATAGCAATACTTTGTGATCAAATTGGTTTGTTAGATCCCATACAAGTGAGTTGACACTACTGTGAGCACCGTTTGTTTTTGGTCTTTAAAATTTTTTTAAAATAAATTTAGAATACCCAGTTAAATTTTCCAATTAAGGGGCAATTTAGCGTGTCTAATTCTCTGCACACCTTTGGGTTGTGGGAGCGAAACCCACGCAAACACGGGGAGAATGTGCAAACTCCACACGGACAGTGACCCAGAGCCAGGATCGAACCTGGGCCCTCGGTGCCGTGAGACAGCAGGGCTAACCACTGCGCCAGCCTGCTGCCCTTGTTTTTGTTCTTTGCAGGACGATGAGTTGACCCACCTGTACACGCTGATCATCAAACCTGATCAGACATACGAAGTTAAGATTGACAACGCAAAGGTGGAGTCAGGTAATCTGGAAAATGACTGGGACCTCCTGCCAGTAAAGAAGATCAAGGATCCTGAAGTGACGAAGCCAGAGGACTGGGATGACCGAGAGACAATTGATGATGTTGATGACAAAAAGCCAGAGGTGAGATTGGAGAACCATGAGCAGCAGTTGCTTTGGTCTCCCTGTGATTGTTGACCACCCATCAGGTGTTGTTGACCATCCATCAGGTGTTGTTGTGACAAGTAGCCGTTCCCAAATATTACAGAAACTTTTTATCTAGTATCAATCCGCCAGAGCAAGCTTCTGCCATTATACATAATGGAAAGTCATTGGTAGGGGAGATGGAAGGTTGAAAAACTCAGACTGATATTGCACCTCCCACTGGCAACGTAGACTAGAACAGTGCATCACTTGGTGTTGAGGAACTTGACTTGTCCTCAAAATTATCTGCAGTGATAACTCGACAATAACACCATCCGGATAAAAAGCTTTAACTAGGAATAAACTGACATAACCATGTATATGTGTTGGTGAGAAAGCTGATGAGCGAGTTCATGAGGGCAATGATTAAATTGACGGAGCTGCTAACTATTCCAGTGCAGGTAATAATTGTCTGATCTGACCACACATTCTTCATCTCTACTGACAAATGCAGGATTGGGATAAACCTGAGAACATTCCAGACCCAGATGCCAAAAAACCAGAGGATTGGGATGAAGAAATGGATGGAGAGTGGGAGCCTCCAGTGATCCCAAACCCAGAGTACAAGGTATGGAAGTAAAATTGTTGGTTTTACAGAATAGAAACCGGATATTCGCTCCACCCACATTCATTTAACCCTATTTAGCATATCTTTTGATGCAATTATTTAGCTTTCCCTTAAATGCATCTTTGCCTCAACAACGATGCGTTAGTAAGTTCAACATTCTGACATATGGAATCCTGAGCTATTTATATAGAAGCACATGGTACAAAAGCCAAGAACCTCTTATAAACCTAAAAAATGTTTGATCACAGCTTGAATATTGTGTCCAATTCTGGGCGCCAGGCTTTGGAGAGGGTACAGAAGAGATTCATTATATGATTTCAAGGATGAGGTCAAAATGTAAGGTTCTTTCGCTTCAAAAAAAGACTCCAGGAGATTGGATAATCATTCATGGTTCAGACGAGAGTAAATAGAGAGAAACCTTTTCCAAAGGTTTAAGGGTGGATAACCAGAGGGCACAGATTAAAGGTAATTGGCAAAAGAACCAAGGGTGGGATTCTCCAATAATTGGGTTATAGTCCCATGCCAGCGTAAAAATGCTGGCGAATCACTGGACTTTCCTGAAGAAAGTCCTGAATTATTTGCCTACCTGCAGGGGGCTAGCAGGGAGTGCTTCTCGCAGCTCTGGCCCCGGATACGGGGCCCCGCATTTCCGGTGCGGATGCGCACGGCGGCGGCCTGCAGCGCCTGCCCCGTGGGACATGGTGGACTCAGCCCGCGTATTGGCACCAGAAATGTAGGCCCCCTGAGATCGCGGGCGCCCATGGGTCTGTGACGCCCGATCACACCCCTGGCCGTCCGTGAGCCCCCCCCCCCAGCCCCCGGTGATTGATCCCCCGCCCCCCACCAGGGCGACCGCACCAGCCGTTCCCGACGGCCGATAGGTGGTTAGAACCACGCCGTCGGGAACTCGGCAAGTTTTCCTCGGAAAATCGCGGGGGGGGGGGGCCTCTGTCAATGGCCCCTACCCGCGCCGTGTAGTATGTGTGCGCGCGTGATTTGCGAGCGATTCTCCGGGGACCGGTTTTGTGATCGTGATTTCAGCGCGGAAGCTTGGAGAATCCAACCCCAGGTCTAATGAATGGTTATGATATTGAATGCACTATCTGATATAAGCAAATTGGATAAATACTTGGAGGAGAAAAAAAAATGTCAGGGATCTGGAGAAAGAGTGGGGCAGTGGGAATAACTGGATTGTCCTTCAAAAGAGATAGGACATACTTGGGAATAGAGGGATACGGACCCCGGAAGTGTAGAAGATTTTAGTTTATACGGGCAGCATGGTCGTCGCGGGCTTGAGGGCCGAAGGCCTGTTCCTGTGCTGTACTTTTCTTTGTTCTTTGTTCTTGATGGACTGAATGACAACCTCCTGTTCTGTAATATCCCATATCTCTAACCGCTTTCTGGGTAAAGAGGTTTCTTGTGTCTGCCTTATTTACTGTCAGCAAAAGAAGGGAAATGAGGAAGGGGTTTATTAGTGAAGATTTTACATTTGTGGCCCCTAGTATTGATCTTCCCACAAATGGAAATATCTTCTCTACATCTACCTTGTCAAACCACTCCCTTTATGTTGAATACCTCTTTCTAGATAAAAGAGTAGTTATTATCTCAGTTCTGGTGTATTCCTTCTCCACTGCCTTTATATCCTTTTTGTAATAAGGAGAACATAACTGTTCAGTTTTTAAAAGAATATAAATTTAGAGCACCCAATTTTTTTTTTCCCAGCTAAGGGGCAATTTAGCGTGGCCAATTCACCTACCCAGCACATCTTTGGGTTGTGAGGGTGATACCTACGCAGACACAGGGAGAATGTGCAAACTCCACACGGACAGTGACCCAGGGCCGGGATCGAACCCGGGTACTCGGTGCCGTGAGGTAGCAGTGGTAACAACTGGGCCACCGGGCTGCCTCCACTTTGGAATAAATTAGGCAGCAGTTAATGTCCATTCTTCCCAAATACAATGGCATATGTTAAGGCTTTAAACACTTTGGCTACTGTGTAGCTGCATACACTTGCAATACAACCGGTACAGCGAATAGCTCTTATCCTGCTGTTATCAACTGGGTAAGGTATAACTCTAAAATTGAAAGATCTTAACAGAAACAAGATGTACATTTTTGTCGGCTATGAATAAAATATACTAAATATTTGCAAAATTTTAAGTTTGAAACATGTTGAATGCAGTTTCTTTTGAGTTGTTAAACTCCTATTTTCCATTAAAGGTATTTCACCGAGAGTGGCACAGTGGTTAGCACTGCTGCCTCACGGCACAGAGAACCCGCGTCCGATTCCGGCCCCGGGTCACTGTCCATGTGGAGTTTGCACATTCTTCCCATATCTGCGTGGATCTTACTCTCACAACCCTAAGATGTGCAGGTGGATTGGCCATGTTAAATTGCCCCTTCGTTGGAAACCATTTTTAAAATGTATTTCACAAGTTTTTCACTCCTCCTTTCATCCATGTAACTGAATCTTTAATCGCATTTTTGTTGGTTTAAGTAGCTTTCGCTATTTGCCTTATTAAGATCTTTATTTTTCATAGCCCTACGAAGTAGAATAGCACCTAACAGAAACTGTTAAAGTCTGAGTGCTTGGAGTATTGGTAACAAAGGGCAGTTTCCCCTTTTGTTCAGCTTCACACGTGCATTGCCACCTTACTTTGCACACCTGGGGTGTTGTACGTTGCATTAAACATTGGCTGAATAAATGTTCTTTTTTTTTTAAACCTAGGGTGAATGGAAACCAAAACAAATAAAAAATCCCAGCTACAAAGGTTCCTGGGTCCATCCAGAGATTGACAATCCTGAATATGCTCCTGACACTAACATCTACAGATTTCCGAACATTGGCGTGATTGGACTGGACCTGTGGCAGGTCAGTAATGGGCAGTGATACTGACTGGCTTCAGTATGTTTTGTAGCAATATTTACATTTGGGAGTATTTGGGATTGCAAACCTACTCTTCAAATATCAGGTCTGGCCTTTGTCCTCCCTGTCATTAAATCTACAGAAGTGTGGAACACACAATCACAGCACTACGGCTGTCTTACAAAAGGTTACAGAGAACTCTGATTACCATCCTTATTGCTGACAACCCAGTCTCAGTGATTGGCTTTGAAGACGATACTGAACCAGATGCCATGAAGGAGTTAGATTAATTTACGTTCTGCTGAAATCATGCATGTTCTATAATTCTCCAGGTTCAGGACGATGGCTTTACTGTTTAAATTCAATTCCAGCACATAATGAGCCACTGTGAGCCAAACAGACAAAAATCCGTTTTGTGCTACAGCAGCTGGTATTGTAATTGTTAAGTTTATCTTCTCTAAGCAATGATGTGGAGATACTTGGGTGGGCACAGTGTGAAGTCATATAACACCAGGTTAAAGTCCAACAGGTTTATTTGGAATCGCGAGGTTTCGGAGCGTAGCTCCATCATCAGGTGAGTTCACTCACCTGATGATGAGCTACGCTTCGAAAGCTCGTGATCCCAAATAAACCTGTTGAAAATGAAATGAATGAAAATGAAAATCGCTTATTGTCATGAGTAGGCTTCAATGAAGTTACTGTGAAAAGCCCCTAGTCGCCACATTCCGGCGCCTGTTCGGGGAGGCTGGTACGGGAATTGAACCGTGCTGCTGGCCTGCCTTGGTCTGCTTTGAAAACCAGCGATTTAGCCCAGTGAGCTGCTGTTGGAAGACGCCTTACTTTTCTCTGAGTAAGGAAGAGGCATAAAGCTGTTTCCGCCCACTAAGGTTTCAGCTATGGCCCTAATCTCACTGTTGCCTTCAGATCAAAAGATTAAGGGTTCAATTCTCACGCCAGAAACTTTAACACCTAATTTACACTGGCATTTCAATGCAGTACCAAGGGAGTACTACACTGTTGGAAGTGCTGTCTTTCGGATGGAACATTAAGCTGAGGTCCTGTCTGTGCACTCAGGCAGATGTAAAAGATCTCTTGCCACTATTTGAAGAGCTGGATAAGTCACCCGTGCCCTGGCCAATATTTGTCACTCAACCAAAATCTTTTATTGAATTAATTATGTGGTCATTCATTGCTGTCTGCGGGACCAGGCTTCACTTCGATTGATTGCCATGTTTTCTATATGATAAAAGTAACTACACTTCAAAATAAAAGTAGTTCTGGTGTTTGGGCATCCCGAGATCATGATCATTGCTGCATAATTTATTTTTTCAGCAACCCCCAGATGTGTGGGTATTGTGTGAGGGAAAATTGAGTTTGCCTGTGATATCTGCACAGAGGATTAAAAAAACCAACATGATACTTCAGAATTAAATGGTGCAGTATGTTTTAACACTGGCTTAAAGAAAGCTTCTGGGATCAGGGGTCTGTGGAGCCCACTGGATGAAACAGAAAAGTCCTCAGACTACATCCAGTGGATGTGAACCTCTGGAACAACACAGTCAAAATTTTGACAATTTAACCCAGGTGGTAAGAATTGATGTTAGAAGAGGCAAAACTCTCACTGGTGCACCCGATGATCCTGAGCTGGAGTTTGGATTAACTTTGGGCTGTGCTATTCCTGAACGGGTATTTTCAACAAATGGAATTAACCCCAGTTGCCAAGAACAGTGAGGTTGGCACTGCCCTGTTGCCTCTTTCCCTTTAAAGGTGTCATCCTTAGTTCAGTACTGGCACCAACACCTGAGTCACAATCCAGAGACTTGACCATGTAACCTGGGCTGACATCTGGGTACTGAGGTGCTGCAGTGTCGTAGATGCTATCTTTTGGATGAGTTGCTTCCAATCACATGATTCTAATCAATTTGAAGGCCAGATGTTCATTGCCAGGTTTCTTGTTACATTAGTTGCTGCAAGTACATTACTGCTGTGCTGAATTCTCGATTTCCTGGTTTGCGAAATGGTTTCAATGTCTCCTTGAAAAATGACATGACATAGCACTTTGTGACATTGTTTTGAGTACCCAATTCTTTTTTCCAATTAAGGGGCAATTTTAGCGTGTCCAATCGCCTACCTTGCACATCTTTGTGTTGTGTGGGCAAAACCCATGCAAACACGGGGAGAATGTGCGAACTCCACACAGACAGTGACCCAGAGCCGGGATCGAACCTGGGACCCCGGCGCCAAGAGACAGCAGTGCTACCGACTGCGCCACCGCGCTGCCCTCTTTGTGACATTGTTACCACACATGTATTGAAATTGCAGAGAAATGGCACGCATGTTGTATGTCGGGTAATAAGCAGCCAGTTAGGGCAGCACGGTGGCGCAGTGGTAGCACTGCAGTCTCACGGTGCCAAGGTCCCAGGTTCGAGCCCGGCTCTGGGTCACTATCCTTGTGGAGTTTGCACATTCTCCCCGTGTTTGCGGGGGTTTCGCCATCACAACCCAAAGATGTGCAGGGTAGGTGGGTTGAACACGCTAAATTGCCCCTTAATTGGAAAAAATGAATTGGGAACTCTAAATTTGTTTTTTTTTAAAAGCAGCCAGTTCAAACACACTATCCTAATTCTTGTTTTACAGGTGAAATCTGGTACTATTTTTGATAATTTTCTCATCACCGATGATGAAAAATATGCAGAAGAGTTTGGCAGTCAGACATGGGGACAAACTAAGGTGAGGTGGTTGTGAATTGGAGGTGGAATGGTGGGAGAAAGACAATCTGTAAACTAATTGAATTAATATTTTGATGCTGCAATACTTTGCCTTAAGAAAGCAGGGCACATCGATTTGTGCTTGTGATATTTAACATGCTAAGTAATATTGGTAGAGGCCAGCAATACAGCCCCTCATTGCTTTGTAAAGCAGGGATTGTACCATGAAGATGAGATGGGGGTGGAAGAGAGGAAAATAAAATGTAAGACAGGCCTTGCCCCTGTCAAGTCTATGAATTATTATAAGCAGGGACATTTGTTTACTTTGTGTCTTTTCTCCTTCCATTCGTTGGAATGTATTTGCCTGTCTGGCACCTTATCTAATGATGGTGTGAACCCAAAAGCAGATTGGACTGAAGTGTCCGAGCTGAGCCTGGTCCTGTTCTTAACTGACTCTCACATGCCAATTTTCCAACTGGAGACAATATAGAATGATTTAAAACACTAATGTTATTTTTAGTCCCACCCCTTCCGCACATCTCCTAGGAATGCTGGGCCCAATTCCAGTGCCCCTGTTGCAATCATAGACGAAACAGAACAGAAGGCGGCCATTTTGACCTTGTGAGTCTGCAGTGGCTCTTTGGAAGAGCAATTCAGTTGGTCCTACTTCCCTCGCTCTTTCAACAAATCATTGCAATTTTTTCTCCTTAGTATTTATCCAACACTCTTTTGAAAGCTACAGTGAATCTATATCCACTATCTTATTGGGCAGCACATTCCAAATCCTAGCATGTCGTTTTTTTATTTAGAAAAAATTTTACTCAAGCACTTGTAATTTTCACAATTTAACATGTTGACGTTTCTAAAACAACTGCACGGGTCAACGCACAAAATACCCCCTAAAAGAACAACAAACTATAAACCACGTCCCCCACTTCTCCCGCACTGTCCCCAATTACCCGTATACTAAGTTCCCTGTCCTTATTTAACATTACCATGCCTCCTGTTTCCCCCCCCCCCCCCATCTTTTCCCTTTCCCCCCTTACTGCTGACGTTCAATTTTTGTTAAAGAAATCGATGAATGGCTGCTAACTCTGGGCGAATTCCTGTATTGATCCTCTCACAGCGAACTTGATTTTGCTCCAGACTGAGAAACTCTACCATATCGTCTACCATGACGACTTCGGGGGCTCCGAGTCCCTCCATCTCAGCAAGATCCGTCTCCAGGGCCACCAGGGAGGAGAAGGCCAGGATATCGGCCTCTCTCCCCCACTTTGCCCCCGGATCCTCCGACACCCCAGATATTGCCAATTCTGGAGTTACCCTACCTTCCAGGACTTCCGACATAACATCTGCAAATCCCTGCCAGAATTCCCTCAGTTTCGGACATGCCCAAAACATATGAACATGGTTGGCCGGACTACCCCCACACCGTCCACATCTGTCCTCCACCGCTCGAAGAACCTACTCATCCGGGCTACCGTTATGTGGTCCCTGTGGGCTACTTTGAACTGAATCAAGCTACGTCTAGCACAGGACGAGGATGCATTTACCCTTTTCAAGGCTTTTTCCCATAGTTCAGTTTCCAGCTCCCCTCCAAGCTCCTCTTCCCACTTCCTCTTCACTTCTTTGACAGGGGCCCCTTCCCACTCTAACAATTCCCTGTATATCTCCGAAACCTTCCCACCTCCAACCCCTGTTTTTGACAGCACTTTATCCTGTAGTCCCCTTAGGGGGAGGCGAGGAAAGCTTGGGACCTGCCTCCGTACAAAGTTCCGCATTTGAAGGTATCGAAACCCATTCCCACCCAGCAAATCAAACTCCTCTAATGTCTTCAAGGTCGGAAAGCCCTCCTGGATGAATAGATCCCCAAAACTCTCAATCCCTGTCTGCTGCCATACCTGAAAGCCCCCATCCAGCCCCCCCCCCCGACAAACTGGTGATTGTCACAGATCGGTGACCACACTGATGCCCCCCCCCCCCCCAGTCTCATATGCTGCCTCCATTGCCCCCACACCCTTAGGGCTGCCACCACCCGGTGAGAATGGCAGGGGTGCCGTCAGTAAAGCCTCCAGACTCGTACCTTTGCAGGATGCTGCCTCTATCCACTCCCAAACTGACCCCTCTCCCACTACCCACTTCCTGACCATCGATATGTTGGCAGCCCAGTAATAGTTTATAAAGCTCAGGAGAGCCAAGCCCCCTTCTCTGCGGGTCCGTTCCAGGACAGCCCTCCTTACTCTCTTTCTCCCCCCCCCCTCATATAAACCTCGATATCGCCGCATTCATACTTCTGAAAAAAGCAAATCGACCGCATAGAGATAGACCCTGTGGTTTTCCCCCCCGCCCCCCCCCCCTCTCTCACTATACCCCGCCAGGCACTCGCCGCTCTCAGGGCCATTGGTAAGGGTTCTATGGCCAGGGCAAACAGTAATGGGGAGAGCGGACATCCCTGCCTTGTCCCCCGACATAGACTAAAGTATTCCGACCGAACTCTGTTAGTTCTTACGTTTGCCACCGGGGCCCGGTACAATAACCGGACCCACTCCACAAATCCCTGCCCAAACCCAAACCTGCCTAAAATATCCCATAGATACTTCCACTCCACCAGGTCGAAAGCCTTCTCCGCGTCCATGGCGATTACCACCTCAGCATTGCGCCCCTCCGCTGGCATCATAATTACATTAAGAAGCTGTCTAATGTTGGATGTGTCATGTGAGAGTCACTTTAAGACATGGATGTTTAAGCAATGTACCTTTAAGAAAACAGTGATGTCAGAGAGTGGGTGGAGCTGAGCAGTTCAGCCATTTTGAAGTTTCAGTTTGGAGGAAAAGAGCTTGGGGAGTGTCCGTGTTTGCAGTGAGTTGGATTTGCTGTGATCTCTGCCATTTTTCCTGAACTAAAAATATCCGCCTCATCCTCCACCTGTTCTTGTTCTTTTTCAACCATCTGATCAAAGATCGTTTCTGATAATTGCACTTCAACTTCATCTTCACTCTTTGATTTCTCCTCTTGTCTTAACCTGTGACTTTGCGACCTTGTTACTACACAATCCGGAAAAATCCCAGGATATTCGTCCTTCAACACTTCAGTTGTCGGATTGTCCACTGGCTTATCAACCACAGTAGGCATCACTCCCACCTGCGATCCAGCTATATCATTACCCAAGATAAACTGTATTCCTGGACAAGTTAGTTTATCTATTACTCCTACTACCACTTCACCACTCTTCACTGGACTTTCCAACCTTACCTTATATAATGGAACGCTACTCCTCTCACCCTGAATTCCACATATGACCACCTTTTCTTGCAACATTCTTCCAAAACTACATAATTAAACACCATTAAAGATTGACCAGCCCCTATATCTCTTAAAATTGTGACTTCTTTACCTGCTCCTCCTGATACACATGAGTAAACTTTACCCAAACAAGTAAATTCTTTAGACATCTGGCACCTTCTTAACAATTACTTCTTGAACAGGCTGTACAATCGTTTGCACCTTCTTCGCTTCCCTTGGGCTTTCCTTTACCACTCTAACAAACCCCACTGTCTCATCCTGTTTTATCACATCAGCCTTCCCAGTGCTTTTCTTCAACCACCAACACTGTGACTTCACATGGCCTAGTTTATTACAGTGAAAACATTTGAAACTTCTCATTTCTTTTCCACCCTCCTGGATTTCTTTTTTAATCTGAGGTACACTCTCTTTATTGTCTTCATCAGATCACCTTTACCTTTACCATTTGAGTATTTCTCATGTCCCCAGTTTCTATCCCTCACAGGCTGAAACTGATGTCGGAAACCAAGCTTTGATTTATGAACTAATTCATAATCATCTGCCATTTCTGCTGCTAATCTCACAGTTTTAACCCTCTGTTCTTCCATATGAGTTCTCACTACATCAGGAATTGAATTTTTAAACTCTTCCAAAAGTATACTTTCTCTGAGAGCTTCATAGGTTTAGTCTATTTTCAAAGCCCTTATCCACCTATCACAATTACTCTGTTTGAGCCTTTCAAACTCCATGTATAGAACATAGAACATAGAACGATACAGCGCAGTACAGGCCCTTCGGCCCACGATGTTGCGCCGAAACAAAAGCCATCTAACCTACACTATGCCATTATCATCCATATGTTTATCCAATAAACTGTTAAATGCCCTCAATGTTGGCGAGTTCACTACTGTAGCAGGTAGGGCATTCCACGGCCTCACTACTCTTTGCGTAAAGAACCTACCTCTGACCTCTGTCCTATATCTATTACCCCTCAGTTTAAAGCTATGTCCCCTCGTGCCAGCCATTTTCATCTGCGGGAGAAGACTCTCACTGTCCACCCTATCTAACCCCCTGATCATTTTGTATGCCTCTATTAAGTCTCCTCTTAACCTTCTTCTCTCCAACGAAAACAACCTCAAGTCCATCAGCCTTTCCTCATAAGATTTTCCCTCCATACCAGGCAACATCCTGGTAAATCTCCTCTGCACCCGCTCCAAAGTATGTTTGACCAAATTCTTTCCTTAAATTTCTAAACCTTTGTCTGCAAGCTTCAGGCACTAGTTCATATGCACTTAAGATGGATTTCTTCACCTCCTCATATTTTCCAGATACCTCCTCCGGTAGTGATGCAAACACTTCACTAGCCCTACCTATCAGCTTTGTTTGAATCAGTAATACCCACATGTCCTGTGGCCATTGCATTTGTTTAGCTACCTTCTCAAATGAAATGAAAAAGACTTCCACCTCCTTCTCGTCAAACCTTGGCAATGCTTGGACATATTTAAATATATCTCCACCACGTCTTCGACTATGACTCTGTCTCATTATCCTCATCCATCTCCTCCAACTGTACGTGTCCCTTTGCGTCTGCCAATTTTAACTGATTTTCATGTTTCAGAGCCATTTTCCAAAGTTCAAACTCTCTCTCTTTTTCCCTTTCCTCTCTATCTCTTTCTTTGTTTCTTTCTTCTCTCTCCTTTTCTTTTTCCTCTCTCTCTCTTTCTCTTTCTGCTCTCTCTCTTTCGTATTCAAGCCACTTTAATTCTTTCTCATGTTCCATTTGTTTAATTTGCAAATGAATTTTAGCCACTTCCCATGAACTCTATCTCAGGCAACTTTAAATGCTTAACCACCGCCATAATTACCTCATCTTTTCGCATTTTGTCAGGTAATGTTAACTGCAATGTTATTGCCAGACCCAACAGTCTGCGTTTGGTCTCTGTCCGTAAAGTACTGCGTGTGACAGTCTCCACCCCCAAAAACCTATGAGCCTCTGAAAGAGCCATTGTCCACAACACACTCCCCACTTAAACTAAAATACCACACCGGAAAAGCAACAATCCTTCACTGTCTTTAAGTTCACAAAAGCCAATCCAATAGATAGACTTTTATCCCCCTCGAGACCCCAATTGTTATGGGAGAGGCGTTTTCAGAACCCCAAAATGTATCATGGCGTTCAACCAACCTCCCCCTTTAATGTATTTGTTGCTTTTCCCAGCACACGGCTTGTCCCCTAGGCGTGGGATTACAATTATGGACACGTGGGTTTTTAAACACAAAACAATGTTTATTCCATGAACTCAACTTAACATCTTAAATAAACATTGGATCGCTTAACACCCCTTACTTCAAATATAACTCTGAAAATATTACAACAGCAAATAATCCCTCAAAATGTTCCTTCAAACTTCCAAGAGACTTAACACCTTTAAACAGAATCACATCAGGTTAAAGGCTTTACTATTATGAGTTTAAATCACCCAAATGATCCAGAGATATTCTTTCATGGCAGAGATCACAGCAAATCCAGCTCACTGCAAACACACACTCCCCAAGCTCTTTTCCTCTTTTCCTCCAAACTGAAACTTCAAAATGGCTGATCCACCCACTCTCTGACATCACTGTTTTCTTAAAGGTACATTGCTTAAACATCCATGTCTTAAAGGTACTCTCACATGACAGATGTCAGGTGCCTGCCTTTTACAAATCCCGTCTGATCCTCCCCAATTATCTCCGGGACACAATCCTCTATTCGAGTGGCCAGGATCTTTGCCAATAATTTGGCGTCTACATTCAAGAGGGAGATTGGCCTGTACGATCCACAGCTCTCCGGATCCTTGTCACGCTTCAGGATGAGAGAAATTGATGCGTGTGATAACATTGGGGGGGGGGGGGGGCGGGGGGGGGGGGGAGTACTCCCAGCTCATTGGACTCGTTAAAAGTCCTAACCATGAGCGGCCCCAGTAACCCAGAGAACTTCTTACAAAATTCCACTGGGAATCCGTCAGGTCCCGGGGCTTTACCCGATTGCATCGCCCCCAGTCCATCTATCACCTCCCCAAGCTCAACCGGGGCCCCCTAGGACCTCCACCAGCTCCTCGTGTACCTTCGGGAACTCTAGCCTCCCCACAAATTGATTCATGCCCTCCTTCCCAACCGGGGGTTCCGACTCGTATAGCTGGCTCTAAAATTCCCGGAGTACTTAATTCACCGCCCCCGGGTCCCTCACCATGTTCCCCCTCATGTCCTTTATTTTCCTTATTTCTCTCGCTGCCTCCTGTTTCCTCAGCTGCTGCACCAGCATCCTGCTAGCTTTCTTCCCATGCTTATATATTGCCCCTTTTTACCCTCCTCAGCTGACCCTCCGCCTTACCTGTGGAAAGGAGCCCAAACTCCATTTGAAGTCTCTTGACGCTCCTTCTGGAGCTCCTCATTTGGAGACTCCGAATATCTCCTGTCCACCTGTAAGATTTCTCCTGCCAACCTGTCCAGCTCCAACCGCTCAGTTTTAGCCCTGTGGGCTCGAATCAAAATCCATTCCCCTCTAATAACCGCTTTCAATGCCTCCCAGACCACCCCAGCTGCAATCTCTCCCGTGTCATTGATCTTTATGTACTCCCGAATGGCCCCTCTCACTAGCTCACAGATCTCCTCAACCGCTAACAACCCTGGCTCCACTGTGGGTGCTGGGCATTCCCTGTCTGCCCGTAGGTCTCGCCAGTGTAATGCGTGATCTGAGACCACAATTGCTGAGTACTCCGTGTCCTCAACCCCTGCTAACAGTGTTTTATCTAGCACAAAGAAATCTATCCTGGAGTACACCTTATGTACATGGGAGTCGAATGAATATTCCCTGCTCCTTGGTCTCTCAAATCTCAACGGATCTACCCCTCCCATGCACTCCATGAACCCCTGCAGTTCCTTTGCCATTGCTGATAGCTTCCCCGACCTAGCACTCGACCGGTCCAACCTCGGGTCCAGGACCGTATTAAAGTCCCCACCCATGATCAGCCGGTGCAAGTCAAACGCGACATCATCCCAGTTTGGGGCATATATATTCACCAGCACCACTGCCATTCCCTCTAGCTTCCCGCTAACCATAACAAATCTGCCGCCCAGGTCTGCCTCTATCTTCCCCACCTTGAATGTCACCCTTTTTGTTAATCAGGATAGCCACCCCCATTGATTTAAAGTCCAGTCCTGAATGAAACACTTGCCCGACCCATCCCTTCTTTAATCTAATTTGGTCTCCCAGCTTCAGGTGTGTCTCCTGTAACATGGCGACGTCCGCTTTTAACTGTCTCAGGTGTGCGAACAAAGAGACTCTTTTTTTGCAAAATATTTTTATTCTCCATTTTCACATTTTCTTCACAAATTACACCCCACCAACAAACAGTAAACGGTAACAAATCCAAAGTCAATTCCCTTATCAACAACAACGATCCCATCCTCCCACCACCCCAAACAACGACCCACCTGACAATATAAGCATCAAATAAAACAAACCCTCCCACGGTGGGACAAACAAAGGAGAAAGAAAAAGGAATCAGGAATTGCCGATGGTCACCGTTGACCTACAGAGTCCCCCTTTCCCTAACATTCAATGCCATCCAATCCCTGAAAGAGTACCGTAAATGACACCCACGTATTGCAGCCCGCCCCCCCCCCCCGGCTCTTCCCCTCCACTTCCTCTTACAAAACTCCTCCCCCCAACCGCTGTTCCTCCCCCCAACTTTTCACCCCGGCTAGACTCATCGGAACCTGCTCTGTCGGGCTCTGATGGCCACAGCCCCTCCCCCACCTCACTTCCGTTCACTGGCCGGCTTAAACCGGCCAGCGTGGAGGCCCCCGCCTGGGTCCCTTTCCCCCTTGCCCGGTCCCAGGGAAACCAAGAAATCCCCTTTAGCACACAAACCCCGCATACACACCCAAGCCCCAAAGAACCATCATTGCAAGTGAAAGTCCCATCCCTTGTCCAAGTATATACAACGTTAGCACATACACCAGCAGCAGTGAAAAAAATACAGTTACATGAGGCTACATCGGTGCATGACCACTTCTCAATTCAGCCACAGTCCTTCTGCCTTCGCAAACTCCTCCGCTGCTACTGCCATCCCGAAATAAAAGTCCTTGGATTTGTAGGTCACTCTCAACTTAGCTGGGTATACTATTCCACACTGCACCTTCTTCACCCGGCTGAAGGCAGCACACCTCGCCAGCTCCACCGTATAGTCCTGATATATGCGTGTACCAGCTCCAGCCCACTGCACCACCTGCTTCTGCTTTGCCCAGCACAGGACCTTCTCCTTCACACTGTACCTACGAAAACACAAAGTTACTACTCCTGGCGGCTTACTCTCCTTTGGTACAGGCCTCCACGACCGATGAGCCCGATACAGTTCATATCGGGAGGGATCATCCCCCTCCCCCAATAGCTTCGTCAACATCGTGGCAAAATACTCAGTTGGCCTCGGGCCTTCCACTCCTTCGGGAAGACCCACAATCCTCAGATTCTGTCGCCTGGATCTGTTTTCCAAGTCGTCCATTTTGGCTCGCAGATCCTTGTTGATCTCTTATCACCTTCCGCACCTCCTTCCCCATCTAGGTAATTTGATCACTGTGCTGCAATTATGTCTCTTCCACTTCCTTCAGCGCCTCGCCTTGCTCCCGCACCTCCGCCACTGCACTCAACACCGCCGCCCTCACCGGGGCAATCGCCTCCTCCGCCAGCACTTTCAATACCGCCCCCATCTCCTTCCTCATCGCCTCCATGTGCTTTGTGAACTGCCTTTTGAGTTCCGCGGCCATCACCTTAGTCATCTCTTCAGCCGTGGGCAATGCGGCCTCCCCTGGTGCCCCAGCCTCCACTTTTCTTGCCGTCCCCACGGTGACCTTTCCACTTCCCAACGGACTTTCAGCTGCTTTTTTCACGGCCGTTATTTTACTTTTTTCGACATTTCCCTTCACTGTGCCTTCTCCCTGCTTTTTCTGCCTCTGTTGCCCCTGGGACCGGGCATTAAACACCGAAAATGCCGTTCCCGGACGGGAGCCCTCAATATGCGGCTGCCTTCTGCCCGCCGTCACCGGAAGTCCCCACAAAGAGGCTCTCTTAACTGGCCCGTTCAGTCCAAGAACATTCCACGTAACCAGTCTGGTCGGGGGGGGGGGGGGGGGGGGGGCTTGCCCCCCTCCCCTGTCGATCAGCCATGACCTTTCCTAGGCCAGCTCCTAGCCCGTGTTCCGTACCTCACTTGATCCGCTCATTGGCGGCGACCGCCATCTGATCTCCATTTCCAGTCTCCTAGCTGTCCCTTACGGTCAGCAGTACCCCCCCCCCCCCTCCCACTTTGTCTTTCCTCAGCTCTCCCCCCATTTTGCTCCCATGAACTAGCTATCCAGCTAGCCTTCCAGCTCCCACCCTCTGGTGTCAAAAAACCTGCCATCTGCCAGATTCTATTCCCCCTAAACATAACACAAGCACTCAACACAGTAACAACAATCCCCAAAAGCAAACACACCAATGCGCAGGCAACAGGGCCCTCCCCCTTTAACCGATTCTTATCAGTCCCATCACCCACAAACAGAATCAAATACAATAGAAGAAGCTTCAAGCAGCTTAAGCAAAATTATGCATGTAAGAATCAACCATCTTTCTTACAGAAAAGAAAACCCCCGTCGCAACTAAGTTTTGTAGTCCAGTACATAAAGCAATAAATCAAATTTCACAAGAACCCCCCCCCCCTTTTCTTCCCGAAAATCAAAACTTAACTCACAGAATTAAAAAGACAATTTTAAAACAAGACAAAACAAAACCCAGAACTATTTCTCTCTCTCTCTCTTTCCCCCCCCCCCCCCCCCACACACACACTTTACCCCTCCCTCCCCCACTTTACCCCTTCCCCCAAACTCCGTCCACCACAGTTTGAATTTAAAAGTCCTTAAACCAGATTATTGTCCTTCATAAAAGTAGCCACCTCTTCCGGAGAGTTGAAGTACAGCTGCAAATGTAATGTCTTTCGCAAACAGGGCTGCCTTAACTTTGCTGAAACTTGCTCTCCTCTTTGCGAGTTCTGGTCCCCAACCTTGGTACACCCGGATCTCTGATTCTTCCCCACATGTACCGTTTTGTCTGCCTGGCCCACTTCATGATATGCTCCTTGTCGAGGAATCGGTGTAGCTTCACCACCATGGCCCTCGGGGGCTCACGACCCCTGGGGCTTACGTACGAGCACCCTATGTGCCCGGTCCACCTCCAGCGGCTTGTCAAACACATCGGCCCGACCATCTCCTGCAACATCTTCCCCACATACGTACCCGCATCTGTTCCCTCCTTTCCCTCTGGCAGCCCGACTATTCAGATATTTTGCCTGTGAGACCGGTTCTCTAAGTCTTCTACCTAATCCAGCAGTCGTTTCTGGCTGTCCCTGTAGTATGCTAATTTCCAAAGTCATTGCAGTGGACTCCTCTCGTTCAGTCGCCAGCTCCTGCAACTTTTGAATCTCCTGTCCCTGGGTCGTCATTTTCTCCTTCACCCAGTCAACCACCTCCTTAATCGAGGCTATCGCCTGGGTCATGTCTTCTGCACACCCCTTACGATGCTGGGCGAACTTCAGGTACTCGACCCATTGCTCCATCGACCAATGAGCTGGCGTGGACACGCTTTGCCTCAAAGGCTTGATGGCCTCTGAGCCTTGCTTTCACTCATCTTTTGGTTCTTCTTTTTCTATTCTTATTTGGACACAATTCCATAAATTTGAGGGTCACCTCCTTTTCCTCTCCCTTCGATCAATTTAACACCTATCAATTGTCCTCATTGCCTTCTCTGCTCTAAGGCAAAGTTGCCACTGTTTCTTTAGTACCATTGGCTTCTATTTTCTGACTTAAGTCTTTTATGTGGTATTTTATGAAATATCTTCTGCACCTTCATTTACCATCTCTGGTGCTTCACCAAAGAACTCAGCCAGGTTAATGAGATGCAATTTTCCTTTAACTAATCAGTGCTGCCTGTCCCTTAATTGCCCACACTTCTCCAAGTGAGAATTAATTTTGGGCTTGACAAGAGTCTCTGGTAATTTTCCCATCACTTATTTTTATAAAGTTAGAGTGCCCAACTATTTTTGCTTTCAAATTAAGGGGCAATTTAGCGTGGCCAATCCACCTACCCTGCACATCTTTGAGTTGTGGGGGTGAGACCCACGCACACACAGGGAGATTGTGCAAACTCCACACGGACAGTGACCCGGAGCCGGGATCGAACCCGGGTCCTGGGCGCTGTGAGGCAGCAGTGCTAACCACTGCACCACCGTGCTGCCTTTAATTTTCCCATCACTGATTGCCTGTATATAGTCCTCCGGTTTATCCCTCTTTTTAAAAAAAAATCAGTGTGTGGCATTTTCAATCCTTCAGACCTCTGACACCACTCCCATATCCAAGGAGGATTAAAAATTATGATCTGAGCTTTTGCTACCTCCACTCCAGCTTCTTTCAGCACCCTAGGATCTGGACCTGATGATTTGTAAAAATTTGTGTTGTCAATGTATGCAGCATGTCCTTTCTATCTATTATCTTTGCCTGTGGATTAAGCTTGGGATGCGGAAACATAGGAATTGTTAGATGAAATCAGACTAGTCACCCAATCAAATAAACAATTTCCTTTCTAAACCTCCTGTTGCTACTTCTATTCCTTTCGGTGCCTTAAAACATACCTCTTGGGACCAAGCTTAAACGCCACTTGGTTCACTGACTTTAGGGAGGGAAATCTGCCATCCTTACCTGGTGTGGCCTACATGTGACTCCAGATCCACGGCAACGTGATTGACTTTTAAATGCCCTCTGAAATGGCTCAGCAAGCCACTTGATTGCATCAAACCACTACAGAAAAGTTGGTAAGAATGAAACCGGCGCAGTGGGTTAACCCTGCTGCCTAACGGCGCCGAGGTCCCAGGTTCGATCCCGGCTCTGGGTCACTGTCCGTGTGGTGTTTGCACATTCTCCCCGGGTTTGTGGGTTTCGCCCCCACAATGCAAAGATGCGCAGGGTAGGTGAATTGGCCACATTAAAATTGCCCCTTAATTGGAAAAAATGAATTGGATACTCAATTTTTTTTTTTTTAAAGAATGAAACTACCCAGCATCAACCTGGGCAATGGCACACCCAGCCCTGTCCTTACTAATATACAGAGAAACAAATATAGAAAATGGGAGCAGGGGGAGGCTATTTGGATCATTATGATCATGGCTGATCATTGAGTTCAACACCCATATCCTGCCTTCCTCCCCGTATCCCTTAATTCCTTTAACCCCAAGAGCTTCATCTAATTCCTTCTTGAAATTAAACAAATTTTGTCCTCAACTACTTTCTGTGGTAGTGAATTCCACAGATTCACCATTATCTGGATGAAGAAATTTCTCCTCACCTCAGTCCTAAAAGGTTTACGCCTTATTCTCAAACTATGACCCCTAGTTCTGGACTCTCCCACCATCGGGAACATTCTTTTTGAATCTACCCTGTCTAATTCTGGGGACTTGTGCCAAAATTGGGAGATCTGTCTCATAGACCAGTCAAGAAACAGCCAGACATGGTCATATTCACGGAATCATACCTGACAGATAATGTTCCAGACATGACCATCACCATTCCTGTTCCGCTAACAGGAGAGACTCACCAGAGGTGGTGGCACAGTTGGGAAAGAGTGGCCCTGGGTGTTCAACATTGAAGTCCATGAGGACGCATGCAATCGGGTCAAACATGGCAAGGAAACATCATGCTGATTACCACCTATCACCCTCCCTCAGCTGATGAATCATATGAATCAGTATTCCATGGTGAACGCCACCAGGAAGCATGGCATAGCTAAAGTACCAATTATTATTTTTCCCCAATTAAGTGGCAATTTAACGTGGCCAATCCACCTAACTTGAGCATCTTTGGGTTGTGGGTGGGACATCCGCGCAGACACTGGGAGAATGTGCAAACTCCACAGGGACAGTGACCCAGGGCCAGGATTCGAACCCGGGTCCTCAGCGCTCTAGTCCCAGTGCTAACCGCTACGCCACGTGCCGCCCTCGCGGTTAACACTGTTGCTTCACAACGCCAGCATCCCAGGTTCAATTCCCGGCTTGGGTCACTGTTTGTGCGGAGTCGGCACATTCTGCCCCGTGTATGCATGGGTTTCCTCTGGGTGCTCCGGTTTCCACCCACAAGTCCCGAAAGACGTTCTGTTAGGTGAATTGGACATTCTGAATTCTTCCTCTGTGACCCGAACATGTGCCGGAATGTGACGACTGGGGGATTTTCACAGTAACTTCATTGCAGTGTTAATGTAAGTCTACTTGTGACAATAAACATTATTATTATTATTCACTGGGTGAGAGTTCAATATCTGTCACCAAGAGTGGCTCGCTAGAACCACCAGTGACTGGGTTAGCCAAACCCTGAAGCAGCAGCAGCAGCATGCAATAGACAGCTCAGTGCTCTCACAGCCAACAAATCAGATCTAAACTCTGTAGTCCTGCAAAATCAATTTGTGAATCAAGTCCATAAACATAATAATGTTCTTCATTAGTTCCACAAGTAGGCTTACATTAACACTGCAATGAAGTTACTGTGAAAATCCCCCAGTTACCACACTACGGCGCCTGTTCGGGTACACCGAGGGAGAATTCAGAATATCCAATTCACCTAACAGCACATCTTTTGGGACTGTATCTGCATAGAATCTTAGAATCATAGAATTTACAGTACAGAAGGAGGCCATTCGGCCCATTGAGTTTGTATCATCCCTTGGAAACAGCACCCTATTTAGGCCCACACCTCCACCCTATCCCTGTAACTCAGTAACCCCACCTTTTTGGTTTGGACACTAAGGGCAATTTAGAATGGCCAATCCACCTAACCTGCACATCTTTGGACTGTGGGAGGAAACCGGAGCACACGGAGGAAACCCACGCACACACGGAGAGCATGCAGAATGCAGACTCCGCACAGACTGTGACCCAAGCGGGAATCGAACCTGGGACCCTGGAGCTGTGAAGCAATTGTGCTAACCACTGTGCTGCATCTGCATGGAGGAGCCCAAATATCTCCATCATCAATACTGTAGCCCGGCACATCACTGAAAAAGACAAGGCTGAAGCATTTTTAACTAGCTTCAGCCGGAAGTGCTGATCCATTTCGGCCTCCTCTTGCAGTCCCTAGCATCACAGATGCTAGTCTTCAGCCAATTCAATTCAGTCCACGTGATATCAGACAATGGCTGAAGGCACTGAATACTGCAAAGGCCCTGACAACATTCCAGTAATAATACTGGAGACATGTTGGCCAGATCTAGTTGCACCCCTAGCCAAGCTGTTAGAGTGTAGATACAACACTGGCATCTACCTGGCAATGTGGAAAATTACCCAGATATATCCTGCTCACAAAAAGCAGGACAAATGCAACCTGGCCAATGACTGCCCCATTAGTCAACTAGTGATCATTGCAAAGTGATGAAAAGGGTCATCAACAGATATATCAAGCAGTACTTACTTAGCAATAACCTGCTCACTCCGACAGGGTCACTCAGCTCCTAACCTCATTATAGCCTTGTTCCAAAAAGGAAGGTGAGGTGAGAGTGACTGCCCTTGACATCAAAGCAGCATTTGATTGAGTGCAGCATCGAGGAGCCTTAGCAAAACTCTAGTCAATAGGAATAAGGGGCAAAACTCTCATACCCTGGCACAGACAATGGTTGTGGTTGTTGGAGGTCAATCATTTGAATCCAGGGACATCACCGTAGGAACTCCTCAGGGTAGTTGCTTCAACAGTTTAATTTATATTTTTGAAAATAAATTTAGAGTACCCAATTATTATTTTCCAATTTATGGGCAATTGTGTGGCCAATCTGTCTAACATGCACATCTTTGGGTTGTGGGGGTGAGAACCACGCAGATATGGGGAGAATATGCAAATTCCACACAGACAGTGACCCGGGGCTGGGACTGACCCCGGGTCCTCATCACTAAGCAGCAGTGCCACCACTGTGCTGCCCATCATTGCTTCATCAGTGACCTTCCCTCCATCATAATGTCAGAAGTGGGGATGATCGTGGTTGATGATCGTGACAAATGTGCAGGTCCGTTCAAGACTAATCAGATACTGAATCAGTCTATGTCTAAATGCAGCAAGACCGCGACAACATTCAGGCTTGGGCTAATAAATAGCAAGAAATATTCACTCTATACTAGAGGCAGGTAATGACCAGCTCTGATAGGAGAATCTTACCATCGCCCCATGACATTCAATGGCATTACTATTGATGAATTCCCAACTGATGAATTCCCAACTATCAGCACCCTGAGGGTCACCATTGATCAGAAACTGAACTGGTCCAGCTATGTAAATACTGTAGCTACAATGACAGGTCAGAGGCTGGTAATTCTGCAGTGATTAACCTAACTCCTGACTCCTCAAAGTCTGCCCATCATCTACAAGACACAAATCAGGAGCGTAATGGAATACTCCACACTTGCCTGAATGAGTGTAGCTCCAACGATACTCGAGAAGCTCAACATCATCCAGGAGAAGCAGCCCACTTGATTGGCCCCCTATCCATCACCTCAAACATTCACTCCCTCCACCACTGACACACAGTAGCAGCAGTGTATACCATCTGCAAGACGCACTGCAGGAACTCACCAGGGCTCCTTCCACAACACCTTCCAAACCCACCACCTTAATTACCTAGAAGGACAAGAACAGCGGATGCAAGTTCCCCCCCAAGACGCACACGATTCTGACTTGGAAATATATCGCTCTTCCTTCATTGTTGCTGGGTCAAAACCTGGAACATCTTAACAGCACCGTGGGTGTACCTGCATCACATGGACTGCAGTGGCTCAAGAAGGTGGCACACCACCACCTTCTCTGGGACAATTGGGAATGGGCAATAAATGCTGGCCTGGACAGCGATTCCCACACCCAGTGAAATAATATATTTTAAAAAGCTTCTGTTTGAAAATTCTTCTATAAAGCATCTTGGGTTGTTTATTTTGAACATTGTTGATTTGATCATGACAATCAATCTCTGTCAGTTAGTTTGCAGTTTAACCACCGGTTAAGTAGCGGGAAAGGCCAAAATCCAGATTTGCACCGGGCGCAAATCAGTTGGCTATCTCACTGGTCCGCACCCAATGGTGAGTTCCAGATCACATTCAAATCGGGCGAACATATCATTCACCCTCATTTGCATTAATTTCCATCTCATTAGTGAGGTTGAAGTTGAATGTAATGGTCTCCTGAAAATTAGCCAGCTCCCCCGTGAGAAACCACGCGGCCGTCGTTTAGTACGCCTTTTTTTAAACGTGAAGCTGGTGCAGTGGCTACTAAGGGTAACTTGAGGAGGTGAGGAGCCATTTCCATTTTCTGGCAGGCAGCTTAAGTGCCCCGGAGCTGCTGGCCCAGTGCTCCGAAGATGGGGACGATTGTGGGGGGGGGGTGGGGGGGGGGGGGGGGGGGGTTGAGCTCGGTCCGGGGCAGTTGGGGGTGAGGAGCTTTTCGCCTGCAAGGCCTTCAAGCCATCTTTTAATATTGTGGAGACCCATAACTGGGGCAAATACAGCTCAGCATGTCTCTGCCATCGCCGAGATGCTCCAGGTCCAGGGGGTAATTGATGGAACGCATGTCACCTTGAGTGCAACGGGGCATCAGGGACTGCCCTTCATTAATATGAAGGGGTTCCACTCCCTAAATTTTCAACTCGTGTGTGACCATCGCTTCTGAAACACGTGTTTGCAAGCTTCCCGGGGAGCATGCATAACAGCTATATCCTGGGAGACTTTGAGGACAACCCCAGGATGGTTGGCACTTGGGGAATAAGGAATACCCATTGAGGTCCTGGCTGATGACACCAGTGCGGTGGCCGGAGACCAAGGCGGGGATACGATAAAATGAGGCTCTTGTCATTGAGCGGTGCATTGGAGTGCTCGCCTGATTCTCATACCACCAGTGATCCCCTCCTTGATCTTGAATGGTCTACTGCTAGATCACAGTGTGTCCCAGGATGCAGGTCAGAGGTAGAGGCAGCTTTGTTGCCCATGGCAGACCTCCTCTGGAGGGCCTGGAGTCGGAGGGCTGTCTGACTTACTGGTGTCGCAGGTGCCACCCTGTTCTACCCGCTTCCCTTGAGATGCACCGGTGTCAGGAGGGGGGGGGATTGAGAAGAACTGGAGACCGCTGTCGTCTCTGCTGGCAGGCCCCAGGTTGGCCTCCAGCACTTGCTCCTCTCTGGTGGTGCCTATGGAGCCTGGGACAGAGGGGCAGCTGGAGTGAGCTCCAGAGGCCTCTACATCATCTGGTTCTACCAGTCCTGGCGACTCCCCATTGCCTTCACCATGGTGTCGATGCTCCTCCGTGGCAGGGCCACACTCCGGCAATGTCTACCTGCACATGGGACATGTCCTATCGCGACCGGGACGTGATGTTGAAGCCTACAGCCATGGTCATCACAGACTGAGCCATGCCTTGGACATCACCACTCAAGGCGCTGATGTCGTGCTTTGGCCTTTCCACTGCTGTCGCCACCCTAGCTGTGTTGGCCTCGGTGCCATGCATTGTCGGCATCATCTCCTGCGGCCATAGCCTTTGGGACTTTTCTAATCGGCTATGCACTCACTGGAATGCGCTGACATCCCCACCTGAATCGCAAGGCTGTGCCCTATCATCTGCATCAGCTCTGGGATAATCTTGTCCAGAGGCTTGGCATCTGACTAGGACTCAACGGAGTCCTGGGATCCAGCAGACCTCCGACTGCTGACTCCCTTGGATGTTTCAGCCTCCACCTGATCTGCATCAGCAACTGTGGTGCTCACCAGATGGTGTCCCAGAGGTCTGCCACATGTTGCCCGCCGAGGTGTGTATCTCTGCGCTGGTGGAAAGTGGGGATGATAGCGGTGATGCCTCAATGGTGTTCTCCTCCGAGTCTCTTCTAAAGTGGTCTCTTGGATGGTGGAGTGTTGAGGAATGACTCCGGGTGGCCTGGCCCCACCAAATGGAGATCCTGCGAGACAATGGACCTGTGGGTAGTGAGAGAGAAGGATCATTTTGTCTGACATGAACAACTCACTTGAGACGGGTCATCTGGGTGAAGGGGCAGTGTATCCTCACTTCTGCGGCACAGGCCAACCTCGCTGTTGATGACTGCTCTTTCCTCGGACAACCCAGTGATCTCCAGGGCCCGTTCCTCATCGGGGTAAGGACTCTGATCTCCGCTACCCCATCTTTGACCTTTCCCTGCGGGGACAAAGAGAGGGCATTGTGAGCCGCACACTTGATGGGTCAGGGGGGTCTATAGCAGGTGGCATTGTGGGCACCATACCTGGACTTGAAGAGGTTGTGCTGGTGGATGCTGGGGTGCTGAGAAACGAGCACAAAGATCTGTACAAGATATGGGGGAGGTGATGGGAGTTGGAGGCTGGGTTGTGGGAGGACGCCCTGAGGTGAGTCAATGCATCCTCGTCGTGTGCCAGGCTTAGTCTGACACAATTTAAGGTGGTCCACAGAGCACATATGACTGTGGCCCGGATGAGCAGGTTCTTTGAAGGGGTGGAGGATAGGTGTGGGCAGTGTGCAGGTGGGCCTGCAAATCATGTCCATATGTTTTGGGCATGTCCAAAGCTTGGGATTCTGGCAGGGGTTTGCTGATGTCATGTCGGAGGTATTGAAGGGAAGGGTGGTTCCGAGTCCAGACGTGGCGATTTTTGGAGTGTCAGAAGTTCCGGGAGTCCGGCGGGAGAGAGAGGACGATATCTTGGCCTTTGCCTCCCTGGTAGCCCAGAGACAGATCTTGTTAGCATGGAGGAACTCTGAGCCCCTGAAGCCGGAGGTGTGGGTTAGTGACATGGCTGGGTTTCTCAGGCTTGAGAAGATGAAGTTCACCCTGAGGAGATCGATGCTAGGGTTTGCCTGAAGGTGGCAGCCATTTATCGACTTCTTGGGGAAAAATTAAACTGTCAGCAGTGGTGGTTGGGGGGAGGCATGGGGAGTTGGGGAAGATTGGTGGGGAATTGGGGTTGGGGAGTTTATGTAAGCCGTGTTGGCTGGGTTTTGTTGTTTGTTTGGTGAGTGGATGCTTATTTTGTTAAAATTTATAATATAAATGCCTCAATAAAATATATTTTTTTAAAAAGCTATGGGGAAGGTGTTGGTAATTTCCCCCCCCCCTTTGGGGTGGCAGGCGGAACTGATGCCAGGAGAGAGGTGGTAACTTACCCTTGCAGCTCGTTTGAGGTCGGTGGTTGTCTTCTGACATTGGACGCTGGGCCTCCTTGTCATGCCGCCCGCACCGACAGCCACTGCTACTGCTTCCCAGGTGGCATTGGTGGCCCTGCTGCTGGTCCACCGACCCCCTCGGGGGAACAACATGTCCCATCTCGACGGGGTCGAGAAGCCTGGCCAGCTCGGAATCCCTGAAGTGAGGACCAGGTCAGCACGCTGCCATGCTTGGGTGTGAACGGTGAGGGAGCGTTTAAAAGCAGCTCCCCCCTTGTTAGCAGTGAGACGCTGAGGTGCCAGTCTGGCAATTCAGATGGTCAGACCCCCAGTAATGACGAGAAGCTCATGGGGGCTCATTTCACAAAGTGCTGTTAAATATGAGCCGCGATCTTGCCCTCACAGCCGTTGAGAATCACACTGCTCGTCACACATGTTTCCGTTAGATTGCGCCCCAGGCTACGACAAATGTAAACACAAGGTGAGGAAAACCTCCAGTGGTGGATGGCTTTGGGAATCACAGCTCTGGGCTTGCCTGTTCATTAAATTAAAATGTCAGCCCGCCTATTTGTCATTCTTCAGTTAAACCCAGAAGTTGGTGGGTTAGAGGTGCGTTCCTGAAGCTCTTCAAACGTATGCACATTTAGGGCCTCCTCAACCATGTTAAAATTCCTAATGTTTGTACAGATTGCTTTACCACTTTTCCCCTTGAAATGGGGGCCTCGTCCTTTGTTACCAAAGCAAAACAGGTTGTGGGGTCTATATTATCTAGTCCCTTAACGAACAGAAATCCTACCACATATCAACCATCTCTTTTCTAATGAGAATACGCCAATTTACATAATCAAATCCCTCCATTCCTTCACTTTTCTCCTGTATTCTTTCAAAAGCTGCAATTTTCTCTTTGGCAGAGAGCACAAATGCACACATTAGTGTGATCACACCAATCATTTCATGAAATGGAAGACTTGCCTCACCCTTGTCAATACTGATTTTAATACATGCCAATATTTGATTTGGTTTGTTTAGCCATCAAGCATTTCCAGTTGTGATATATTAAAGAGCTTATTGAATTCCAAGTGTACCACATTCACTGACCCCTGTCAAATGTCTTTGTCACCCTCAAAGGAAACTAGTAAAATTAGATTGGCAAGAGTTCCCCTTCATGAATCTATATTTGCTACTTTTTTTGGGGGCAAAAATATGCGTTATTTATAAAATTTGTATAAACAAAATCAACACATGTATCAAAAAAACAACAATACCAGTAACCAATTCCTTAACCATATACGGTAGAACGCCTCGAACGACCACCTCACTGTAAACTTGACCTTGAGGTACAAAAACACCCAAGACCTAGCCATGTTGAGACACTAGGTGGTGTCGCCTGTCTCCAGCTCAGTAGAATTCACCTCTGAGTAATCAACGAGGCATCTGCCCCTGCACCCGTCCTCGGCTCTGTATGGCCCAACACCCCTAATGTAGCTGCTAACGGACGGGTCTCTAAATCACTATTTAGGATTGCCAATATGGTGCTGAAGGAAGAAACCCCAAAACCCACCAATTTGGGACCGGACCAGAACCTGTGTGGCTCGCAGGCCCTTTCGAACACTGCTCGCACCTATCTTCAACCCCCGCAAAAATCGGACTCATCCTGGCCTTGGTGAGGTACGCCTTAAACACCACCTTGAGCTACATCAAGCTCAACCTTGCCCAGGTTGGCATAGCATTCACCCTGCGGAGGGATCACTTCAAACCTTTTCCCCCAATATGGGTTGTAGCTCTTCCTCCCACCTTGCGTTCACGTCTTTGACTGAGACCTGCTTCCCCCCCCCCCCCCCAAGATCCGCCCAAGATCCGCCCATATATGCCGGATGTGTTCCCTCTTCTGACCCTGCACAGGAGAGAATCCTCTTCAATAAAGTCGGCAACTGCGCTATCCAGGACTCTTTCACCACCACCACACACACGCAAAAAAAAGTCCTGCTTTCTCTTTCAAGTCCTCCAAGCTGGAAAACCACCCCTCCAAAAATAAATTCCTCATCCCTTACCTTTTGTACCCCACAAATGTGGCCTCCAATTCCACCGGCTCAAACACATGATTCCTACAGATACAGCCCCCAGCTTACAACGCTGACGGAGCTGCCGTCATATTTTCAAAGTGGAGACAACCACCGGGATCGAAAAATATTCACCGGAGCAACCGGCAGAGACGCCGTCACCAGCGCCTCCAGCCACACCCAGGTAGCTTCCTGGTCACCCCAACACCTTCTCCGCATTGGCCGCCCAGTAATAAAACACCAAATTCGGCAGTGCCAGCATCCCCGCCTGCCTCTCCCTCTGCAGGACCCTCGCCTAATCCAAGGTGTTCTACCTGCTCCTATGAAACCCGCTATGAGCCGCTCCATCCCCTGGAAAAACGACTTGGGTAGAAAAAATGGGAGGCATTGAAAAATCATGGCGAGATTTTCTCTAAATGCGCTGAACCTGATCCACCAGCGACAACGGAAGGTTGTCCCACCTCTGTAGATCTGCTCTGACCCTGCTTGCCAGACTGGTGTAATTCAATTTGGGAAGCTGCAACCAATCCCATGCCATCTGGATCTTGAGATACCAGAAACTAGTCCCAGCCAGCCCCACCCAACAGGAGAGGAGACAAAGGTCACACTTGTCTTGTACGCCTGTGCAGCCGAAACAACCCCAAACTCATGGTGTTAGTGTGCACACTGGCAGACTGAGCTTCATACAACAGCTGCGCCCACGACATAAACCCAGGACCCAACCCAAACTTTTCCAGAACTGCGAAAAGATAGCTCCACTTAACCCTATTAAACTGTTTTCTATCCAGACATGATTATCTCCGGTTCTGGTCCCATCGCCAGTATAAGAACTATGTTGAGTAGCCGTCTCATGTTGGATAAAAGTTTTCAGCCCTTCACAAAGCCTGTCTGATCTTCCCCCACTACCTCTGGGAGACGGGGCTCCAACCTCAATACTAAGACCTTAGCCAAAAGCTTCATATCCACATTGAGCAGCAAAATTGGGTTGTATGACTCGCACTCTGTGTGGTCCTTATCTTTCGTCAGGAGGAGGGAGATGGATGCTTTCCCCAGCTTCCCCGGCAGAAAACCCTGCACCAGTGAATCATTAAACATCCCCAACACCAACGGGACCAACTGATCCGCGAACTTCATATGAAATTCTACCGGGAACTCAACTGGCCCTGGCGCCTTCCCCATCTGCATCTTTCCTGAAGCTGTTCGAACCTCCTCCATCACCAATTGCACTTCCAGCTCCTCCCGCAATTCCTCCCCCACCTGGGGGAGCTCCAAACGTCTTTAAAAACTCTGCCATCCCCTGCTCGTCCTCTGCTGGCTCAGACCTATAAAGCCCCTCATAAAAGGCCCCGTTCCAAAAGGAGACCCCCCTCCCCTCCCCCACCCCCACCCCAAGGCTCCCTCGCCTTTATATCCCTAGCATCTTCCTGTCGCCTCAACTAGTGGGCCAAAAAGTGGCTTGCCTTCTCCCCATATTCATACACCACCCACTTTAAGCGCCTCAGTTGGTGCACTGCCCGGCCCAGCTCAGCCCATGGACAACAGGTCAAATTGCATTTGCAGTTTCTTCCTGCGTGATCCTAATTGAGGTGTTAGGTCACTCGCATACTCCTGGTCCATATCCAAAATCTCATCCACCAGTTCCTGATGCGCCTTCCTGGTCTCCCTATCTATGTATGCCTTATACAAGATGATCTCCCCACGAACCGCTGTCGTTAATGCCTCCCACAAAGCTGAGAGTGAGACCGTCTCATTCTCATTCAATGCAACGTACTCCTTTATGGCTCTAGAGATCTTTCCGCAAAACCCAATAGCAGATAACAGCCCTACATCTAGCCTCCATCCTGTGCGCTGCCTCCAACATCAAGTCCACCAAGGGCAGCGTGTGGTAAGAAATAATCGCTGCCGGGGCGGCAGTTGCCACAATGGTTAGCACTGGCACTGCGGCGCTGAGGACCTGGGTTTGAATCCCGGCCCTGGGTCACTGTCCATGTGGAGTTTGCACATTCTCCCCATGCCTGTGTGGGTTTCACCCCCACAACCCAAAGATGTGCAGGTTAGGTGGATTGGACATGCTAAATTGCCCCTTAATTGGGGAAAAAATAATAATTGGGTACTCTAAATTTATATAAAAAAAGAAATAATCACTGCCAAATACTCTGCGTTTTTCACCCCAGGGAGCAGAGTCCTTCCGACCCATGACAAAAAAGTCAATCCTCGAGTACACCTTGTGTACTGGGGGAAAAATCGAAAACCCCTTGCCCCCAGGTGCATAAACCGCCACAGGTCCGCCCCATCTACTCCCCCGTGAATGTGGCTAATACCCTCGCCATGGGTACACTCTAAAGATGGGCTTTAGAGTGGTTTCACAGGTCGGCGCAACATCGAGGGCCGAAGGGCCTGTACTGCGCTGTAATGTTCTATGTTCTATCCCCGAAGAGGCCATGACCTCGGCCTGGAGAGGTCCAGCTTTGGATCCAACACCCCTTTTTCCCGCTAGCTAGGTGGCCCCCAACCAATGCCCCCCTAAAAACAACCACCACCCGATCCCTCCTGACCAACTCCTCCCACCAAAGTTCCCAAACCCCAACATCATTCATAAAATTTCTCTCCCCTCCAAGCAACATGTCAATCCCCCTTCTTACAGCCCCAGCCCCCAAGAAAAAACAAAACAGAAAGAGGCACAAATACCCTGTACAAACCCCCCCCCAATCCATAAACAGTGTCCAAAACAGTCCTCCTCAGACCGATCCCAACTGCTCTCTGATGAAGACCTCTGGCGTGCAGAAGAAATAATCTTTTGAGTCCATTGTGACCCCGTAGTCGTGCCGCATACACCATTCCAAATCGCACACCATTGCTATAAAACTTTGCCTTCATCTTGCTGAAGACTGCTGCCACTTCGCCAGCTGAGTCCCAATATCTTGATATATCCGCACCGTGTTCCTCTCCCAAACAGTATTATGGTTCTTTTTTACCCACTCCAAGATCCTCTCCTTTCTTTGGTAGCTATGAAAGCGGATAGTCACTGCCCGCGATGGCTCTTTCAACCTTGCCTTCCCAATGATCTCTATCCAACCCTGGACCGGCGAATAACTCATTCCCTCCCACCAGCCAAGAAAACATCTCCGAGACGTCCTCTGTCGGCTTCGACCCCTCCACTTCCCCCAGCAGCTCCATCATCCTGAGGTTCAACCACCTCGACTTGTTCTCAAGATCTTCAACTTTTAACCTCAGGCCTTTGTTGCTCTTCGCCACGAGCAGCAACTCCACTTCCAATGAGGTGAACTGCCCCATATGCTGCGATAAGGCTTCCTCCACATCCTCTACTGTCTCACCTTGTGATTTCGCCGTATTCGAGGTCTTTACAAGCTATTCGCGAATCGGGCCCAGAGCGTCCTCAACAGTGTTTTTAAATGATTCCTTTATCTCCTTGCCCTGCCCTTCAAGCTGCCGATCCATCTGCTTGCTGAATTTTTCCAGCTCCTGCACCATCGCCACAGCCAGTGTGTCTAATGTAATGGGCGTGGCAGCCATCTTCCCTCCTTCAGGTTCTTTCAATAGGCTACCCTCCTGGGCTTTCTTCGCATTGGGCTTCTTTGTTGATGTTTTTGACATGCCTCTGTCGGGCAAAAGTTCTCCCAATCACTAACTGCGTTTGAACACCAAACTCCCCAGGAAAAACAGGTAAAAGGGATTAAAAAAACAAAGACCCTGCCACCTTTTGTGTGCCTTGCTCTTGCATGATGTCACCGACGTCCCTTGCTGAATGAATTATTGTTTGCTTTTTCTCCAGCATTAAAATTGGACATATTAAACCTGTGTTTCTCTTTCGTTGGCACAGCTTCAGATTTGCTCCAATTAGTCTGGGTGATGTCTTACACCTACCACAAGCACCCTGCAATTAATTTTGTTTTTAAATTTAGAGTACCCAATTTTCTTTCCAATTAAGGGGCAATTTATCGTGGCCAATCCACCTATCCTGCACATCTTTTGGGTTGTGGGGGCGAAACCCACACAAACACGGGGGAAATGTGCAAACTCGACACGGACAGTGACCCAGAGCCGGGATTCGAACCCGCGTCCTCAGCGGCTAACCGCTGTGCCACCCTGCTGCCCCCCCCCCGCGCCCCCGTAACTAATTTTAAACACATTCCTACCTTCTGTGTATGGTGCATGCAAACACCGTAAACCCACCCCCTGCATCATTGTTTACGTTAAGTCCAGCTAATTTATATATTCCAAAAGGCATCTTGCTGTTCGAGGAGCTGGAATCATGATTCCCACACCAAAGCCTTGGCCAAGTTTTAAACTGTTAATTGCCCTCTGTGTCCCTTCACTGACATGAGTTTGAAAAAATAAAAATCCCTATTATTTGAATATTCTGCTGACTCTGCAAATTGATGGCCCTGAATTTTACTCCTCACAAAGTGTGTCAGTCTGAGATACTTGCTTCAATGTTAGCGGGGGGACGGTTTGCTGTGTTGGAGTGATGCTGTCTAGTTGGGCCTAGGTTGGGATGAGAGTTGCTCATCGGCTTACCTGTGATACCCAATGTCTCTTTATTGCTTTTGTTTAGGAGCCCGAGAAGAAGATGAAGGAAAAACAGGATGAGGAAGAAAGCAAACGGATTGCTGAGGAAGCGAAAAAGAAAGATGAGGAGGCTGACGATGAGGATGATGAAGAGAAGGAAGAGGAAGAGGAAAAGAAAGATGAGGAGGAGGAGGAGGAGGAGGAGGAAGAAGAAGAGGATGCATCGGATGATAAAACTGCAACAAAAGATGAATTGTGAAATCTGTGTATTTCCAGTCTTGTCCATTCATCAATGTTTTTCTGTGATTTAATCCTTTCACCAGTGTCTTCTTTTGGAGTTCCTAATTGAAATGTCTTCTGCAAAGCAAATGCCATTGTTACAAACTTGGGACTATACGATTTCATACTACACAGTTTTCGTTTTCAAATACACAACTTCACATCTTTCTGCCCTGGGAGAATCAGTCAAACTTGGTGGGTGCTGGTCACTCCCGATTGAGAATTAGAATCAATTTATTGTGCCATTAATATCTTAACAGAGCCTAGCAGTGGTTGCAGTTGATTGACTGGAACCGATTGATTCACATCATACCGGGATGAAATCTGGCTCATTTGGGAGTCTGCTACTTGTCGTCTCCTTCTTTCTCCCCCCTCCAAAAAATGAGAAGCTGTCGGCAGCTGTTTTGTTTTTGGGAAGGCAGACTGTCTGAACCTGTGTCATTTCCATAGTTGAGAGAAATCCCCACAGCAAATGAGAATTTTTTGCTGTGGACCTAAAGATGCTGATCTATTCCTGGGGGTAGCTTCTGAAACCTTTTTTGCCATTATTTTAGTTCCTTTGCTGCTGCTGAATGTCTCTGCCCGACATGGTGAATGTACTACCATGAACTGTACTGGGTGTGGATCCCATTCCTGACCAAGCATAGTGGAGCATTAATGAAGAATACAATGCCTCTTAAATTTAACAGACATGGAGGATGAAACAGTGGCTGCATGTTTTTACAGACAAGCAATATTTGTTTTGTGACAATGAGCCTGTAATGTATGTAAGTTGGCATCATTGATATAAATACCACAGCTGTAGTGCATGACTGAAGTGCAGGAATTGGAAAGATCAGGGAGCAATGAATGACCTGAAACCAATTTGGTATTTATCAAAATTATTGCATAGCTTTGTAACTCTGCATCAGGAACTTTGCTTCAAATGGAGGAGGAGCTGATGAATCGATTAACCATCACATTGAAACTGCATTCACATCAGTACCCGATTGAATATTCCATCTTAAATCATTGTCCGAAATTGGTGTAAATAATTGCAATCTGAGGTAATGTCCCACTTTTCAGCCGAGGTTTTGATTATTTTTGGTACCTTGCAAAAAAAAAGAAAATTGTCTTTAACTGATTTTGTAGGATCTGAATGTATTTCCAGAGACAAAAGGTTTGTTTTAAATAAACACGAACAAAAATGTCAAAGGGGTTACAGTGTATTCAGAATCCTCATGACTAAAAATCCTTTCACATGATCTTCCAAGCCAGATTAAGAACTGCTCTTCCTTGTTCAATCAATGGGTTTGAGATCTGTTCCATCGCCATTTCGGAATATCAATGTAGCTGATCCTTGAAATCACCATCCTGAAGTTGCACACTGGTGTAATATCTAATGTAGTACATGCATGCAGCAGTGTATTGCAGTGAAGGACAAATCAAAGCAGTAACACACATTTGCACTTTTGATGTCGGCCATTGAGAACAGTAATTAATTTTGGGGGGAACTTTGTTTGTGAGGAAGGTTGCCAATTCGCAGACTACTGAAGGAGGTCAGGGAGGAGATAGCAGATGCTCTGAGGATTATTTTCCAATCCTCATTAGTCACAGGGGAGGTACAGGAGGACGGAAGAAATGCGAACATGGTACCATTGTTTAAAAAGGGATTGAAGGAAATGCCAAACAATTAGAACAATTAGTCTTACGTCAGTGGTGGGCAAATTAGTAGAACCAATCCTGAGAGATAGCATCAACTGTCACAGAAAGGCATAGACTAGTCAGGGATTGTCAGCATAGATTTGTTAAAGGAAGTTCTTGCCTCACAAATTTGATCGAATTCCTTGAGGAAGTGACGAGAAGGATTGATGAAGGTAGTGCAGTGGATGGTGTACATGAATTTTAGCAAGACGTTTTGACAAAGACCCACATGACAGATTGGTCAAGAAAGTGAAAGCCTATGTGATACAGAGCAATGTGGCAAACTGGATAAAAAGATGGGGCAGCATGGTAGCACAGTGAGCAACACTGCTGCCTCAAGTCGCCGAGGTCCCAGGTTCGATCCCGGCTCTGGGCCACTCTGTGTGGAGTTTGCACATTCCCCCCTGTGTTTGCGTGGGTTTCACCCCCACAGCTCAAAGATGTGCAGGGTAGGTGAATTGACCACACTAAATTGCTCCTTAATTGGAAAAAATTAATTGGGTACTCTAAATTTATTTTAAAAATGGATAAAAAGTTGGCTCAGTAACAAGAAACGAGGGGTAGTGGTCAATGGCTGCTCTTGTAAATGGAAAGTTGTTTCAAGTGGTGTTCTACAGGGCTTGGTGTTGGAATCCAGACTGTTTATATATATATATTAACGATTTGGACATGAATGTGTGGAGCACAATTGGGAAATTTGCAGACGACACAAAGCTTGGCTGAGTGATGGACAGTAGAGGATCGCTATAATATCCAAAATGATACAGATGGGTTGGTGGAGTGGGCAATAAAGTGGCAGATGGAATTTAACACCGAGAAATGTGAGGTCATGCATTTAAGGAGTACACAACAAATGGGAATATACTAAGAGGGGTAGATGAAGTGCAAGATCTTGGTGTACAGGTACAGAGGTTCCTAAAGGCAGCAGTTCAAGGTTGTTACAAAAGCACATGGAATGCTCTCCTTCATTGGCAGAGGTATAGAATATAAAAGCAAGGATATAATGTTAGAATTGTATAAAACATTGGTGAGGCAACGTTTGGAATATTGTGTGCAGTTCTGGTCGCCACATTACAGGAAGGACGTTATTGCACTGGAGAGAGTGCAGAGGAGGTTTACAAGAATGTTGCCAGGGCTAGAAAAGTGTCTCTACGAGGAGAGATTGGATAGGTTGGGGTTATTTTCCTTGGAACTAAGAAGGGTGAGGGGTAACTTCATTGAGGTGTACAAAATTCTGAGGGGAAGGGCTAGAGTGGACAGGATAAAATTGTTTTCCTTGGTGGAGAATTCTAGAACCAAGGGACTTAAGATTCAAGATAAATGGCAGAAGGTGCAGAGGGCACATGAGGAAAAACTTTTATGCAGAGGGCAGTGGGAGTCTGGAATTCACTTCCCGAGTTGATGGTGGAGGCAGGGACCCTAAACTCTTCTAAAAAATACCTTAAGTGCTCTAAACTACAGGGCTATGGACTGGGGGTAGGAAGGTGGGATTAGAAAGGGAACCCGGGTGTCCTCAGGCTGGCATGGACCAAATGGCCTGTGCTGTAACGTTTCTATGAAAAGACCTGGGCATGATTTAATGGCCGAGTTGCGCTTAAGTGAGAGTGCGACAAGTCCGTTAAATCGCCGAAGAGGCCAAAATCGAGAATCAGGCCGGGCGAGAACCAATAATCACCATTTAAACACAATCTCCATACAATTAACGGGAGTGATGACCTATCTAATGGCCCCCGTGATCTAATGGCATCCGCAGCAAGTGCCAATTAGTAGTCCTTTTTAAAAAGTGAAGTTGGTGGAAGGGCTGCTGCGGAGACCTGAGGAGGTGAGTAGCCATCTTCTCCCCCGGGGTTGCTGCTCCGGAGCTTGGAGGGCGGGTGGGGGAGTTCCCGGGGGCCAGCCTCGGTCAGGGTGGGCCATCGGTGGGGTGTCGTGGAGCAGGGGGTATGGTTGTCTCAGTGCCCATGGGTCTGACATGCTAACCCCTGGATCGTGTATTCCCATTTCCGGGACATCCCATGCCCTACCGACCAGCTATAACTGACCATGGAGGCCTCTGGCCACACGGCTGAAGGCTATTGCTAATAGGGAATTGGCAATTATAGTTAAGTGAGCACTTTACACATCCCAAGTGGATTCCCGTGGGAAAGCGTGCCATGTAGTATGTGGGGGTTATTGCCTAGAATCCCAATCAGACCGTGATGCCTGGACACTCTGCCTGAACACTGCGGGAGGCCACACCACGGACGCAACGGCCAACATCTGATCGTCCAGGGGCTGGGCCTAGCACAGGGGACATTTCCGTGACCAGAGGGTGGGTGTGTGCGCCGTGGAGGGGACCAGTGCCTGGTCCAGGTGAAGTTACATGCGGGTGTCTGGGATATAGGGTGTGACCAGAGGTCCCCGCTGCGGTCGGGGGTGCGTGGGCAGGACATGCCAGGTGGGGTGGGGGATGTAGTAATGGGGGGATTGTTGGGTCCCTGGGTGGAAGATACAGCTGATTGTCTCACCCTCTCCAATTACTTACAGATATTAAACGGTATGGACAATATCTTGGACCCCACGGATGCTTCCCTCAAGGTGCTGCTGATAGGCCAGGTAACCAGACACTGGAGAAGGCGGCGGCAGCAGCATCGACAAAGGCTGGAGGTGATGGCCCATGTGCAGGGCCCCACCCCACACTATGAGAACCTGGCTGACCATCAGGCCAGGGAGGGACCTAGAGGGGGAAGCCACGACGTCCCAAGGTCTACAGTCCGTTTGAACAAATGACAGACAGTATGTGCCATAGGAGGCTCCGCCTCAGCAAGGAGATGGTGCAGCACCTGTGCCATGTTCTCGCGGACTTGGCACCACGTGGAAGAGGAGGATACCCGCTCGCGGTGGCTGTAAAGGTCAACACAGCCCTGTACGTCTATGCCTCAGAATCATTCCAGGGCTCGAGCAGGGACTTGTGTGATATCTCACGAACTACGGCCCACAAGTTCATCCGTGAAGTCATGGATGGCCTGTTGCTCAGGCAGCCAACTACAGAAACTTTGACATGGACCAGGCCCAACAGGATTTCACGCATGTCACCTTGTGCCACCAGCCCATCTGGAAGTGCCCTACATCATCAGGAAGGGGTTCCACTCCCTGAACATCCAGCTCGTGTACGACCACATGAAGATCATTTATGTGTGTGAACGCTTCCCAGGGAGTGTCCACGACAGCTACACCCTGGTACAGTCGGACATCCCCGGCCTCTTCGAGGACCACTCCAGGATGTCCGGTTGGCTCTAGGGAGATAAGGGGTACCTGCTGAGGACCTGGATAACGTGCCAGTACGGAGCCCGTGACCGATGCAGAGAACCAATACAACGAGGTCCATGCAGCTGCCAGGGCTGTCATTGAGCAGTGCACCGGACTCCACAAAATGCAGTTCCAATGCCTCGACCGCTCCGGTGGTGCCCTGCAGTACCCCCCCCCCCCTTGTGGTGATCTGCTGTGAACTCCACAACATGGCATAGCAGCAGGGTGACGTGCTGGAGGTGAAGGAGGAGGAACATGTGTTCACCTCCGAGGATGAGGCTGAGGAAGCGCCGGACCAGGAGGGGCTGGAGGACAAACCCGGGGAGGACCGGCAGGATCACTGGAGGATGGAGGACAGGTAGCAGTGGTGAGTGTCCCGCAAGCCCGAAGGGATGGATCATTCTGTATGGCATTAACAACTCACGTGTGACATGTCATCTGGGTGGGGAGCGGTGGATCCTCACCTCTGTGAGAAATGTCGATGTTTAACAAATATTTTAAAAATTAATTTAGAGTACCCAATTCATTTTTTCCAATTAAGGGGCAATTTAGCGTGGCCAATCCACCTACCCTGCACGTCTTTGGGTTGTGGGGCGAAACCCACACAAATACGGTAAGAACGTGCAAACTCCACACGGACAGTGACCCAGAGCCGGGATCGAACCTGGGACTTCAGCGCCGTGAGGCAGCAGGGCTAACCCACTGCACCACCTTGCTGCCCAATGTTTAACAAATATAACCATGCTTTATAAAACATGATTATGCATAGTAATTTAAAACATGTTACATATACAGATCTAACTGTGCTTTACAAAACATGATATGCATAACAATTTCAAACATGTCCCTTGTACACAGTTTATTGCACGTTCAGTCTTTCAGGTTAACGACATCTTGTTGGTCTCCTGAACCTTGACCGAATGTGCGATCTTGTTTCGTCTTTTGAAAGACCGATTTTCTGGCTGGTCTTTGAGTCACCAACTCTTTCAGCCTTTTGAAGCGATGCTTCCTACTCCATGTGTGTTCTTGTATATTGGCCTTATTGTCAATACTTGTGGCTTCACTGTCGCAGCTGTTGCCCGGTCAACCAACTGTGCCCTCGACTCTTCTCTTACCCTCACTTCTCTTTTTTATAATCAGCTCTTTCCTTTTCTTCTTAGCTTTAGTGGCATTATCCATGAAGTCAGTGCAGTTAACTCTCACATCTGCCTGTGCACCTAGAGCATCATTCTTGTTACTGGTCTTGGCCAAGGAATTGATTAGCTGTTTTTGGATCCCTTGCTGCAAAACTGTTTTTGGATCTGCTGCTGTAATAGCGGTCTCTGGATCATCTGCTGTGAAAGTTGTTTCTGGCTCTTCTGCCACAATAGCTGATTCTGGAGCCTTTGCTGGATTGAAGAGTTTTGGTTGATCCATGGTGCTTGCGCTCAAATGCTGTGTTGCATGCCCATCAACTGGTGCAACATCCAATGTCAGCATACTTTTGGACGCTTTCACAGTTGCAAGCAAGTATGCAACTTTAGGAATGATCTGCAAACCCTTGCATCTTAGCTGGATCAATGTCCTCAACTGTAGTACCCTCAATAACGACACTAGAGTGTAGAATGGTAAATGAAGGCTTTAATAAGCAGAGAACTGGTCAGTGACCGAGACGTGTGCTTATTGAGTGCCACCTACAGGGCTTCACCTTATATACGGTTCCCTGGTGGGCGGAGCCGGAGGCGGAGTCCCCCAGGGTTCCAAACCCGGTCTTAAAGGGGCATCACCTACATGGTGTTAAGGGTACAGTAACCATTCATCACATTCACCCCAGTTTAAAAAAAAACGCAAAGTCCGTCGGGAGTGAAGTGGAATCACATGTCTAGTCTTTTCGGCGGCCGGATCGTCTTCCTCAGCTCGGGCGGTGGTGCGGCGGTGCGGCGGACACGGACATCTTTGGTGACGGTACATCCGGGAGCACGGTGGCTGGAGCTTTGGTCTGGGTCGGGGTAGGGGGTCGGGTGGCAGGGGGAATAGCTGGGGCTGGGGGTAGCGGTGCCGGCACCAGTGGGAAGTGTGGGGGGCGCGGTCGGTGTCTACCGACGAGGCGGGGGTCCCGGGGGGGGGGCATCAGTGGGGGAACCAGCGGGTGCCAGGTCCCGCGCGAGGGGGTGTGTGGGGCGTCAGTAGTGGGGGAACCAGCGGGTGCCGGATCCCGGAGGGAAACCGTGTCTTGCTTGCCGTCGGGGTGCTCGACGTAGACGTATTGGGGGTTCGCATGTAGCAGTCAGACCCTCTCGACTAGGGGGTCCATTTTATGGCTCCTCGCGTGCCTCCAGAGAAGAACAGGTCCCGGAGTCGTCAGCCAAGGTGGAAACGAGACCCCGGAGGCGGACTTCCTGGGGAAGACAAACAAGCGGTTGTGAGGGGTCTCATTCGTGGCCGTGCAGAGGAGCGACCTAATGGAGTGGAGGGCATCATGTAGGACCTCCTGCCAGCGGGTGGTTGGGAGACTTCTCGATCGTAGGGCCAGAAGGACAGCCTTCCAAACTGTCGCGTTCCCCCTCTCCACCTGCCCGTTTCCCTGCGGGTTATAACTGGTCGTTCTGCTCGAGGCGATGCCCTTGCTGAGCAGATACTGACGCAGCTCATTGCTCATAAACGATGTATCCCGGTCGCTGTGGATATAAGCCGGGAAACCAAACAGGGTGAAGGTGTTGTGCAGTGCCTTTATCACGGTGGCCGAGGTCATGTTGGGGCAGGGAACGGCAAATGGGAAGCGGGAGAACTCGTCGATGACGGTTAGGAAGTAGATATTGCGGTTGGTGGACGGGAGGGGGCCTTTGAAGTCCACGCTGTTGCTAACCTTTGGTTGGTTCAATTGGCTCTGTTTTATAACCTTTGCTCTCAAGTCGCCAGGTATCCTTATGATACCGCCATGAGGTTCAAGTTCAAGTAATGATCAATAACGCAATACACCAATTAGTAAGATTCAAATCAAAGCACATTTATGATACACAATAATCGCTACTCATGCATAAATTCTACTTCTAAGCTACTTCTACAACTAACAGGCCTATACTTAGCTTCGGACTGGCCCACCAGGTCAGGGGAACAAATGGCCTTTCGTTCAGGTTCTGAGTCTGCGGGATTCAAAAGTTGGTACGGACTGGTAGCTAGGAGCGCCTATCTCGTAGCGAGCGTTGACTTAAGACTTACGGGCTCTTGGCGGCAGCTGAACCGATCACTGTCAAGGGTTGGTTCGCGTTGCTGAGTGACCCGGTCAAGAAGGACAATTTGAACTTGGGGGCTTAACTTTCTCATCCCCAGGGGCTTCCCGCCTTTCGGGGCGGACCTGTACCTGGTTCCAAGTGATTGGACTTTGTTCCAATCGCTTGGTTTGATTTCTCCAATACTGGAGCGGTTCCCTGATCGATGGGTGGTCTTGAGGTGTCCGTTAACCTCTTTTGTGTTGGCTCCTGCTGGCGCCGAGGAGTCTGGCTTGGCCTTGTTTATCTCAAATGTTTTGATTGTTCCCGGGGGTCGCTCATTAGTATGTAAATGGCTGCTTCATTATTGTGCAGATGGTTGCTGGTATCGATGCTGTCTGGGCTTTTGCAGAGTTTAATACACAGTAAACTTGCACCTGCTAGTTTCTGCCTCTGTTGGCTGAATTTCCCTCCAGCCTTTGCTGTTCTCCATTTTACGTCGGGAGTTGGCCAACCCAGGTGGCTACACCTCCTCCTTGTGATCCTAACGCGAAGCGTGAAGGATCACATAACTGCATTGTTCTTCATTCCCTGACCCAGCGAGCACTCTTCTATGGCCTCTACACTGACCATAACCATGCAAGAAAATTTTTAACTGACAATTCTGAGGGGCGCTATGTCAAACAGGGACATGCAATACAAAATAAGAAAATCCGACCCTCTAACTATCCTTAATAAACTACACTCACTCAAACATACTAACTTCCTAAACAAGACACACAAAATCATAGCAGCATTATACACATTTTTCTGGCTTGGCAGTCAAGCTCAGGATTGTACAATCGCTCATGAAACATTTCTTTATTCACAACAAAAACGCAAACGAATGTTCTTTATTATAGATCGCGGGGGTCGGGGGTCTGGTCATATCCGAAAATAGGGGATCTTATCCTATATACCGGGGTGCGAGCGCGGTCGGCTCTCCTTCTTCTCCATTTTCTCAGACGAATATTCTGCACGATGCAGCAGAGTATCGCCAATACTCGTAGGGATTCTATCAAGTAGGACAGGGCGTACCAGATTATAAACCTGTCACACCAAGATGGTGTGGTGTCGCTTGTGACTGGGCTCTGGGTACTGTGGGGAAGTGAATCATTAACGGCTGGGGGAGTTGAAGTCTGGAGGTTCGCGTTCTCGCGCAACCAAATGTCCATTATGGTGATGAGCAACACGGAGGATGTCCTCATGGTTCTTCTTCTCTCCTTTCTCTTCTCTGGTCCTGGAGCTTCTGGAGTTCTGTGGGATCAAGCATAGTGTCTGTTACTATCTTGGTTTAATATCTCGTATGATAGCCTGTCTGTCGTTTAGTGCCAATTACTCCCTTTATAATTGGTCACTATGTGTGACTCCCTCATTTTTTTTTCTCCAAAAAACGAATTTCAGGACAAGACACACTTACAAATACTGAACCAGTGCGCGCCGTCTTGCAGATTGTGCGGTTTACCAACCAAATGTTTGAGGATGTAAATAGCAGAGGGTTGGCAACCTAAGGGTTACCTGAAAACAAAACAAAACTTTTTGAACAAAACATGCCGAAATGAGGTGCGTATGGGCCGCGACGGGTAAGATTTGGATGGAGTCCCCGGGTAGGACGGCGACCAATGCCGTGTGTGCCCTACCCGAGCGTAGCTGACCAGAGGGGGGGTTCCCAGGCTGGGCGGGTCCCAATGCCGTTTCTCCACCGCCTGAGCAACCGACAAGAACGGGCAAGAAATGTAGTCATCCTGGGGGGTTGGTTCTTCCTTCGAACCAGAAGGGCAGTTACGAACGGGGGGTCTGTGTTTCAGTCGACAGACGAGTTCCTCTGAACTGGCGTCTGGGACATTAACAAGTCTCTGCGGACAAACTAGTTCCTCTGAACTAGCGTCTGGCCAAACTAGTTTCTCTGACTGCCAGTGGGCGTCAGAAGGGTGGTGGCGTGGGACCGTGGAAATTTTTTTTCGGTCATACATACAACATTTAACAATACAAGTACAAACAACATTAAACATGCTGCAGGTTCCATCAGAAAGGACACCGTTTCTCCCAAGCGGTTCCTTTTTAAAACATCATCTGGACACCTCAGTTATCGGTTGCGAACCGGGTCGCAAAGGGGTTCTCGTTTTGGGAGTCAGACTCAAAGTCGTTATCTTCTCGCGGATACCAAACTCTCGAGTGTATCAGGGCTGATAGGGCTGCATGGTGTGATTTGGGATCACTCTCGTCATTCCGGACGAGTCTGTACGAATTATCTCGGTGCCAAAAGGTGGTGTCTAGTTCTGTGGGGACGGAATCGGGGTCGTCATTGTAGGTCGGTGTTCGGTGGTGGGGTTTGTGTAGGAAAGTGATCATGAAGGGATCACTCGAATCGTGGTCAGATGCGCTGGGTGTCGGTCCTGTTATATGGGGATAGTAGGGAGGCGTGCTGTGGCTATTGTCCGAGTCACAGTCGCTGTCGCTGCTGCTGCAGTCTGTGGGCGTTCCGGGGCGGACTCTATCGTTCGGGGGTGGAGTCGAGGTTGAGTCCGTGGCTGGGCTGGATGTGTTGGGGGAGGGGAGGGTTACTTTGGCTGTGGGCGGGGCGTGGTCTGCTGCGTCGAGCATGACGTGGTGTGCGTAGTTAAACTGTGTTCTATATGCCTTCATCTGGTTGATATGGAACCACGCAGTCTTTCCATTGGGGTACTTTATTTTGTAGATGGAAGGGCTTACTTTGTCCGCAATGGAGTACGGACCCGAATACTTTGGTGACAGGAATGTGCTGGGGTTGTATACGGAGAGCATGACTTGCTGTCCTACACTGAACTCAGTCGCATGCACTGTCTTATCGAAACAGGCCTTGCTCTGTTTCTTTCTTGTGCCCAATTTCACTGCGGCTGCTAGCTGAGGCGTTTTAACATTCGCCACTAATTGTTCTACTGCTTTCTCTTGTGTGAGGGCCATCACATCGGGGCTGGTCAAATCTAATCCTAATAAAAATTCTGTGCCTTTGGGACTTCTGGTGGCGTGGGTGAGCAGGGCGGCCGCAATAACAAGAGCACCTGCCGGTGGCCGCGATTCGCGGCAATTTTGGGGAAATCCCCGAGTCCTCACGCACCCCCCCGACTATCGTCGGCCTTTGGGGCCGCCACGAGCAGCCAGCGGGGCCGGTTTAAAAACCGGCGAAGATCCCCGCGCGGGTGTCGGGCGGCGGGGGCTGAGGCGCCGGGCCCGGCAGGTCAGAGCAGCGGGGGCGGCGCTAGGAGGAGCCGAGGCGGCAGGCCCGAGGCCAAGGCACCATGTAGGGAGGGTGCCGCATGTCGGATGGCTCCCACCTAGGAAGAAGAAAGAAGGTTGAAGCCTGGTCCCAGGGCAGCTCTAGGTGAATGCAGAGGAGAAAGAAAGAAGGTTTAAGGAAGTTTGGTGAAAGTTTTTTTCTCTCCCCCTTTTTTTCAAAAAAAGAATGTCAGATTGATGAAGGACAGGAGGGTTAAAGGGGAGAGAGGAGAAAAGAAAGAAGATAAAAAACTATAAGCCGCTAAAGGATGCGAAGAGCAGCGTCGAAGAAAGGAGGAAACGCGGGTTCGCCGCTGAAGGAGAGGACGAGCAAAAGTGCTGACAGGATGGCGGAAGCCGAACTGCAAGATGGGGCCGCACTACTTACGGTGGAGAAGATGACCGAGGTGATGGCGGTGGAGCTGGAAAAGGGTTTGGTGAGGCACATGGAGGCCTTGAGGAAAGAGATGGCCGTCGTGTTGAGGTCATTGGTGGAGGAGGCAATCGGCCCGATGAGGGTGGAGGTGGCAAAGGCATCGGCTGAGATGAGGGAGCAGGGCGAGAAGATGAAGGAGGTGGAGGAGGCCGTGACACGACACAGCGACCAAGTCACCTCGATGGGGGATGAGCTGCGGAGGGTGGTGGAGGTTAACAGAGGACTCCGAGCAAAGCTGGAAGACTTGGAAAACCGCTCAAGGCGGCACAATTTGAGAATTGTGGGCTTGCCCGAAGGGACAGAGGGCCCAAGGCCAACGCAATACTTCACTAAGAAGTTGGTGGAGCTGATCGGGGAGGGTGGGAGCCCCACCCTGTACGAGCCAGACCGAGCTCATCGGTCATTAAGGCCGAAGCGCAAAGTGAACGAGCCGCCAAGGGCAGTAATTATCTGCTTCCATAAGTTTTGCATGAAGGAGAAGGGGAGAAGGTATTAAGCTGGGCGAAGCAGGAGCGTGAGGTGCTGTGGGATGGTACTGCGGTTCGGATCTACCAGGACTTGACGGTGGAGTTGGCAAAAAGACGAGCGGCGTTTGGGCGAGAAAAGGCGGCTTTGTACAAGAAGGGTTTGGTGTGGTGTACCTGGCGAAGTTGAGAGTAACATATAACACCAAAGACTTTTATTTTGAGACAGCAGAGGCGGCTGAGGCGTTCGTGAGGGCAGAAGGCTTGGGACAGACGTGAAGAGCGGAACTGGTAGAGAGACTGTGGACTGTGTTTGAGCGGCTGGAAAATGTACAAATGTTACGACTTTCTTTTTACTGATTTGTATTGAAATTTACTTCTCTTTGCATTGTTACAGAGTTCAAGTTAATGGCGTTCTGTGTTGCGACGGTTAAATGTTATGTTAGTGAATTGTAGGGGTTGGATTGTTGGGTTTGTTTTGGTGTTTCTTTCACTGGGACTGGGTGGAAGGGGGCGAGAGGTCTTGGCGGGGGGAGCCACCCGCGCTAGCTAACTAAAGTCAGTTAGTGAACGGGGGTGAGGTGAGAGGAGGGCTGCGGACGTTGGAGCCTGGATAGCAGGCTTCAATGGGCCTACGAGGCGAGCAAGAGGGGGTGGAGGGATGGATGTTGGGGGATGTTTTTGTAGGGGGGGATCTTGGGAGGGGGGGAAGGGGTTCAATGTTAACAATGGACAGGGGCGGATCAGGCTTATGATGGTGGATAAGAAAGGTGGGGGGTTGAGAGACCCCCAGTAAGGATAGTCACTTGGAACGTGAGAGGGCTAGGAGGTCCGGTCAAGAGGTCAAGGGTGCTTGCACATCTTAAAAGTTTGAAAGCCGATGTAGCAATGCTGCAGGAGACTCACTTGAGGGTGAAGGACAAGGTGAGACTTAAAAAGGGCTGGGTTAGCCAAGTGTTTCACTCCGGATTTGATGGAAGGGCTCGAATAGTAGCGGTGTTGGTCAGCAAAAGGGTACGCTTCCAGATGGAGAAGGTGGTGGCAGATCACGGGGGTAGATATGTGATTGTGGCAGGTGCGCTGGAGGGGAGATTAGTGGCGCTGTTAAGTGTATACGGTCCCAATTGGGACGATGTGGGATTCGCGAGGAAGGTGTTTGGGGCTATTCCCGACTTGGACACGCATGAGCTGATTATGGGGGGTACTGGAACTTGGTGCAGGAGCCAAGGTTGGACAGATCACGGCCGCGCTCGCTGGTCCCATCAGGGGGGGCGAAGGTGCTGGCTGGGCTAACGGTGGAAATGGGAGGGGTGGACCCTTGGAGGTTCCTGCACCCAAGGGAATGGGAGTACTCATTTTTCTCAGCGGTCCATAAGGTATACTCGCGGATTGACTTTTTTGTGGTGGGGAAGGCTTTGCTGGCTGGCGTAAAGGGGTCGGAATACTCTGCAATTGCAGTGTCAGATCACGCTCCACATTGGGTGGATATGATGCTGGAGAAGGGGGCAGCGCAGAGACCGGGGTGGAAACTGGATGTGGGGCTTTTGGGGAACCAAGTGTTCTGTGAGAAAATTGAAAAGGTAATTAAGGAATATGTAGGTTTCAATTGTACGGGTGAGGTGTCGAGGGCAGTCGTCTGGGAGGCTCTAAAGGTGGTGGTGAGGGGTGAGGTAATTTCGTTTAAGGCCAGGGTGGATAAAGAGGAGAGGTTGGAGCGGCAGAGGGTAATAGATGAGATGTTGGAGGTAGATAGGAGGTATGCAGAGGATGGGGACCCGGCGAAGCTGGAAAAGAGGAAGGAACTACTGGCGAGCTTCGACCGACTGTCCGCCAGGAAGGCGGTGCGCCAACTGAGACGAGCAAGGGGTGCAGTTTATGAACATGGAGATAAGTTATGTTAGCAGGTCAGCTCCGGAGGGAGGCAGCGGCAAGGAAAATTCTTCAGGTGAAGGATAGGGCAGGGAAGTTGGTGGTGGCCCCAGTGCTGATTAACAAGGTTTTTGAGGAGTTTTATGAGAGGTTGTACAAGTCAGAGCCACTCGGGGGAGACCGTGAGATGCAGGAATTTTTCGATGGGTTGGAGTACCCGAGGCTAGGGGAGGGGGACAGGGCTACATTAGAAGGAGCAATAGTGGAGCAGGAGATAAAGGATGCGATTGGGAGGATGCAGTCGGGAAGGTGGCAGGGCCGGATGGGTTTCCGGTGGAATATTATAAAAAATTTAAGGATAGGTTGGCACCCCTGATGGTGGGGATGTTTAAGGAGGCGATAGGGAAGGGGGTGTTGCCGCAAACCTTGGGGCAGGCATCGATTTCCCTGTTGCTAAAAAAAGATAAGGATCCGACGGAGTGTGGGTCGTATCGGCCCATATCACTTCTGAATGTGGACGCAAAAGTGTTGGCGAAGGTACTGGCGGGTAGGCTGGAGGAGTGCCTCCCGAAGGTGATAGGTGAGGATCAGACGGGGTTCGTGAAAGGGAGGCAGCTGTTTTCGAACATTAGGAGGGTTTTGAACGTTGTTATGGCACCGGCGGAAAGAAAGGAAACAGAGGTAGTTGTGGCATTGGACGCCGAGAATACGTTTGATCGGGTAGAATGGGGGTACCTGATGGCAGTGCTGGAGCGGTTTGGGATTGGACCAAGGTTTGTGAACTGGGTAAAGCTACTATATAAGGAGCCGAAGGCGAGTGTCCGCACAAATAATATCAGTTCGAGATACTTTTCTCTCCACCGTGGGACGAGACAGGGATGTCCTATATCCCCCCTGCTGTTTGCACTTGTGATTGAGCCGTTGACCATCGCATTGAGAAGTTCGGGAGCATGGAAAGGAATAGTGCGGGGGGGGGATAGAGCATAGGGTGTCCTTATATGCCGACGACTTGCTGCTGTATGTGTCGGAGCCGAGTGCGTCGATAGGAGGAATATTGGAGCTACTGCGGGTATTTGGGTCTTTCTCGGGGTACAGGTTGAACCTGGACAAGAGTGAGTACTTTGTGGTGTCTCGGCCGGGGGTGGGGGCAGGGGTGGGGGGCTGCCATTCCGTAGAGCAGGGACTCATTTTAGGATCTGGGGGTGCAGGTTGCCCGGGAGTGGGGGAGGCTTCGCAGGTACAACATCACTAGTTTGGTGGGGAGAGTGAAAGCCGATCTGGCAAGGTGGGATGGCCTTCCTCTGTCACTGGCGGGTCGGGTACAGGCGGTTAAAATTAATGTGTTGCCGCGATTCCTGTTTATTTTTCAATGCCTACCGATTTTCCTGCCAAATTCTTTTTTCAGGGAGATTGAGGGAAGGATTACCTCATTCATATGGGGAGGGAAGGTGGCCAGAGTGAGAAAGGTGCTGCTACAGGGGGGAAGGCAGGCAGGGGGTTTGGGTCTCCCAAACCTGTTGTACTACTACTGGGCGGCAAACGTGGAGAAAGTGCGGAACTGGGTCAGAGGGGTTGATTGTCAGAATGGAGGAGAGTTTGTGCAGGGGGTCGGGTCTGAAGGCACTAGCAACAGCGCCACTCCCGATAGCTCCGGGGAAATATTCAGGGAGTCCGGTAATAATAGCTTCATTGAAAATCTGGAGGCAGTTTTGCCAACACTTAGGGTTGGGTTCAGGGTCAAGGGAAATGCCGATTCGGGGGAATCACAGATTTGAGCCAGGGAGGTGGGATGGAAGTTTTCGGAAATGGGAAGAGAAGGGGATTAAGATGCTAAAAGATTTGTTTCTTCGGGGTCGGTTTGCAGGATTGAGGGAGCTGGAAGCGAAGTATGGACTAGAGCAGGGAGAAGTGTTTAGGTACATGCAGGTTCGGGATTTTGCCAGGAAGGAGATACAGAGCTTCCCAGAGGAACCGGCCTCCACATTGCTGGAGGAGGTGTTGACGACAAGGGGACTGGAGAAGGGGGCAGTGTCAGTGGTGTACGGAGCTATTTTGGAAGAGGATAAGGCACCACTGGAAGGGATCAAAGCAAAGTGTGAGGAAGAGCTGGGAGAGGTTATAGAGGTAGGGGTCTGGTGTGAGGTGCACCGGAGAGTGAATGCCTCCACCTCATGTGCGAGGTTGGGGCTGATACAGCTGAAGGTGGTATATAGAGTGCACCTCACGAGGGCGAGGATGAGCCGATTTTTTGAAGGAGTAGAGGATGTGTGTGAGCGTTGCGGGGGGGGGGCCCACGAATCACGTTCACATGTTTTGGTCCTGTCCAAAGTTAGGTGAGTACTGGAAGGAGGTGTTTAGGGTAATTTCCAAGGTGGTGCGTGTGAAACTGGACCCGAGTCCCCAGGAGGCCATATTCGGTGTGTCGGACCAGCCAGGGTTGGAAACGGGAGCGGAGGCAGATATCATAGCCTTCGCCTCGTTGATCGCCCGAAGGCGGATCCTGCTGGGATGGAGAGCAGCCTCTCCACCCAGTGCCCTGGCGTGGCGGGGGGACCTGTTGGAATACCTGACCCTTGAGAAGGTTAAGTTCGAACTGAGGGGAAGCTCGGTGGGGTTCTACAAGTCATGGGCACTATTTATTATGCACTTTCAAGAACTGGATAACATCGAACATTAGTTGGGGGGGGGGGGGTGCTGTGTAGATTAAGGGTGGCTCTGGGTAATCCCTGATTCCTTTTTGTCATTTGTTTATGTAAGCATGCGGGCTGATGTTTGGGGGTTGGTGGGCGGATGGGATCGTTGTTATTATGGGGATTGACATATCTTGCTGATTATTGTTTATTGTTGATGGGTGTAAATGCGGGAGAAAATGTGAAAAGGGAGGAGAATAAAAATATATATTTTTTAAAATAAAAAATTCTGTGCCTGGACTTCCGGGTGCGGCGATGACCAGCTAAGTCGCACGTTTCGGCAGCTCCCGGTGGAACGGACTTTTGGGCTCTTGATAGGAGCCCCAACGGCAATTTTAACGGCTGAAAACACCGTGCGGTAAACCAGAAGGGTGTTCCCCCTGGACACGGATGGAAAAAGGAGAGGAAAGTGGCCGGATTGCAGCGGATCCTTTGGAACAACAGCAAGGAAGGCAAGCAGAAACCAAGATGGCGTCGGAAGGTGGCAGTTTCATATGGGGCCCTGAACAACAAGAGTTTTTGAAACGCTGCGCGGAGGAGATAAAAAAGGAAATGAAGAAAGAATTGTTGGCCCCGATATTACAGGCGATTGAAGGGCTGAAAGAGGAACAAAAGACCCAGGAGCAGGAGCTTCGGGTCGTGAAGGCGAAAGCAGCAGAGAATGAAAACGATATACAGGGCCTGGTGGTGAAGTCGGAGATACAGGAGGCACACCAGAAACGATGTGTGGAGAGGTTGGAGGCACTGGAAAACAACGCAAGGAGGAACAACTTGAGGATTCTTGGCCTTCCTGAAGGTGTGGAGGGGGCGGACGTCGGGGCATATGTGAGCACGATGCTGCACTCGTTAATGGGAGTGGAGGCCCCGACGGGTCCGTTGGAGGTGGAGGGAGCATACCGAGTTATGGTGCGAGGATCGAGAGCAGGAGAAGCTCCCAGAGCCATAGTGGTGAGATTTCTCCGTTTTAAGGATAGAGAAATGGTCCTTAGATGGGCGAAGAAAACTCGGTGTAGTAAATGGGAGAACGCGGTGATCCGCGTCTATCAAGATTGGAGTGCGGAGGTGGCGAGAAGGAGGGCGAGCTTTAATCGGGCCAAAGCGGTACTTCACAAAAAAAAGATAAAGTTTGGAATGCTGCAACCGGCAAGACTGTGGGTCACATATCAAGGGAGGCACCACTACTTTGAGACGGCGGATGAAGCGTGGACTTTTATTGTAGAAGAAAAATTGGAATGATTGGACTACGAAAATGAACGTTTGGACAAAGTGGTGGGACGAGTGGGGGGGGGCGAAGAGGGATTGTATGATTAATCCTGCGGTATGGTAATTTTTCTTTTTCCCACAGGTGGTGATGGGGGGAGGTGGGGAGGGAGAGGAGATGGGGCGTTGGCCATGGGAGGCGGGGCCGAGGGAGAGGCGCGGGCTTGGTTCCCGCGCTATGATAATTATGGCGGGAATAGAGAAGCAGGAAGGAGGGGGCGCCGCACGGGGCGAGCCGTGATCACGGGGGGAAGCCGAGGTCAGCCAGAGTTTGCTGACTTCTGGGAGCAACATGGGGGGAGTAATTACGCTAGCGGGGGGTCTAGCGGGGGGGGGGGGGGGGGAGGGGGGAATTACTGGGTTGCTGCTGCTGGGGAAAGGGGGGAGTGGGTACGGGAAAGGATGGGCGGGGGGGGCACCGTCTGGGAGAAATACAGCTGCGTGGGAACTGGGCGAGAAGCTGGAAAAAGATGATGGCTAACCGGCAAGGGGGGGGGGGGGGGGGGGGGGGGGGTGGGAAGCCCCCCCAACTCGGCTGATCACGTGGAACGTGAGGGGGCTTAACGGGCCGATAAAGAGGGCACGAGTACTCGCACACCTTAAGAAACTTAAAGCAGATGTGGTCATGTTACAGGAAACGCACCTGAAACTGATAGATCAGGTTAGGTTGCGCAAAGGATGGGTAGGGCAGGTGTTCCATTCGGGGCTGGATGCGAAAAACAGGGGGGTGGCTATATTAGTGGGGAAGCGGGTAATGTTCGAGGCAAAGACTATAGTGGCGGATAACGGGGGCAGATACGTGATGGTGAGTGGCAAATTACAGGGAGAGATGGTGGTGTTGGTAAACGTGTATGCCCCGAATTGGGACGATGCCAATTTTATGAGGCGAATGCTAGGACGCATCCCAGACCTAGAGACCGGAAAGCTGATAATGGGGGGAGACTTCAACACGGTGTTGGAACCAAGGCTGGATAGGTCGAAGTCCAGGACTGGTAGGAGGCCGGCAGCAGCCAAGGTGCTTAAGGATTTTATGGAGCAGATGGGAGGGGTGGACCCGTGGAGATTCAGTAGACCTAGGAGTAAGGAGTTCTCGTTTTTCTCCTATGTCCATAAAGTCTATTCACGCATAGACTTTTTTGTGTTGGGTAGGACATTGATCCCGAGGGTGAGGGGAACGGAATATACGGCTATAGCCATTTCGGATCATGCCCCACACTGGGTAGACTTGGAGATAGGGGAGGAAACAAGAGGGCGTCCACCCTGGAGAATGGACATGGGACTAATGGCGGATGAGGGGGTGTGCTTAAGGGTGAGGGGATGCATTGAAAAGTACTTGGAACTCAATGACAATGGGGAGGTTCAGGTGGGAGTGGTCTGGGAGGCGTTGAAGGCGGTGGTTAGGGGGGAGCTGATATCAATAAGGACACATAAAGGGAAGCAGGAGAGTAAGGAACGGGAGCGGTTGCTGCAAGAACTTTTGAGGGTGGACAGACAGTATGCGGAAGCACCGGAGGAGGGACTGTATAGGGAAAGGCAAAGGCTGCATGTGGAATTTGACTTGCTGACCACAGGCACTGCAGAGGCACAATGGAGGAAGGCGCAGGGTGTACAGTATGAATATGGAGAGAAGGCGAGCAGATTGCTGGCACACCAATTGAGGAAAAGGGGAGCAGCGAGGGAAATAGGGGGGGTGAGAGACGAAGATGGAGAGACGGAGCGGGGAGCGGAGAGAGTGAATGAAGTGTTTAAGACATTTTATAAAAAATTGTATGAAGCTCAATCCCCGGATGGGAGGGAGAGAATGATGGAGTTTTTGGATCGGCTGGAAATTCCCAAGGTGGAAGAGCAGGAAAGGATGGGATTGGGAGCACAGATCACGGTAGAAGAAGTGGTGAAAGGAATTAGGAACATGCAGACGGGAAAGGCCCCGGGACCGGACGGATTCCCAGTTGAATTTTACAGAAAATATTTGGACTTGCTCGCCCCGCTACTGACGAGGACCTTTAACGAGGCAAAGGAAAGGGGACAACTGCCCCCGACTATGTCAGAAGCAACGATATCGCTTCTTTTAAAGAAGGAAAAGGATCCGCTACAATGCGGGTCCTACAGACCAATCTCCCTCCTCAATGTAGATGCCAAGGTCTTGGCCAAGGTAATGGCAATGAGAATAGAGGAATGTGTCCCGGGGGTGGTTCATGAGGACCAAACTGGGTTTGTGAAGGGGAGACAGCTGAACACGAACATACGGAGGTTGTTAGGGGTAATGATGATGGCCCCACCAGAGGGTGAAACGGAGATAGTAGTGGCGATGGATGCCGAGAAAGCATTTGATAGAGTGGAGTGGGATTATCTGTGGGAGGTGTTGAGGAGATTTGGGTTCGGAGAGGGGTATGTTAGATGGGTGCAGCTGTTGTATAGGGCCCCAGTGGCGAGTGTGGTCACGAATGGACGGGGATCGGCATATTTTCAGCTCCATAGAGGGACAAGGCAGGGATGTCCTCTGTCCCCATTACTGTTTGCACTGGCGATTGAGCCCCTGGCGATAGCGCTGAGAGGTTCCAAGAGATGGAGGGGAATACTTAGGGGAGGAGAAGAACACCGGGTATCTTTATATGCGGATGATCTGCTACTATATGTGGCGGATCCAGCGGAGGGGATGCCAGAAATAATGCGGATACTTGGGGAGTTTGGGGATTTTTCAGGGTATAAATTGAACATGGGGAAGAGTGAGCTGTTTGTGGTGCATCCAGGGGAGCAGAGTAGAGAAATAGAAGACCTACCGTTGAGGAAGGTAACAAGAGACTTTCGTTACCTGGGGATCCAGATAGCTAAGAATTGGGGCACATTGCACAGGCTAAATTTGACGCGGTTGGTGGAACAGATGGGGGAAGATTTCAAGAGATGGGATATGGTAGCATTGTCAATGGCAGGGAGGGTGCAGGCGGTTAAGATGGTGGTCCTCCCGAGATTCCTCTTTGTGTTTCAGTGTCTCCCGGTGGTGATCACGAAGGCTTTTTTCAAAAGGATAGAAAGAGTATCATGGGTTTTGTTTGGGCCGGGAAGACTCCGAGAGTGAGGAAGGGATTCTTACAGCGTAGTAGGGATAGGGGGGGGCTGGCACTACCGAGCCTAAGTGAGTATTATTGGGCCGCTAATATTTCAATGGTGAGTAAGTGGATGGGAGAGGAGGAAGGAGCGGCGTGGAAGAGATTAGAGAGGGCGTCCTGTAGGGGGACCAGCCTGCAGGCTATGGTGACAGCCCCATTGCCGTTCTCACCAAGGAACTATACCACGAGTCCGGTGGTGGTAGCTACACTGAAGATTTGGGGACAGTGGAGACGACATAGGGGAAAGACCGGAGCACTGGGGGGGTCCCCGATAAGAAACAACCATAGGTTTGCCCCGGGGGGAATGGATGGGGGATATGGAATGTGGCAAAGAGCAGGTATAACGCAATTGAAAGATCTATTTGTGGATGGGAAGTTTGCGAGTCTGGGAGCGCTGACCGAGAAATATGGGTTGCCCCAAGGGAATGCATTCAGGTACATGCAATTGAGGGCTTTTGCGAGGCAACAGGTGAGGGAATTCCCGCAGCTCCCGACACAAGAGGTGCAGGACAGAGTCATCTCAAAGAAATGGGTGGGGGACGGTAAGGTGTCGGATATATATAGGGAAATGAGAGACGAAGGGGAGACTATGATGGACGAACTAAAAGGGAAATGGGAAGAAGAGCTAGGGGAGGAGATTGAGGAGGGGATGTGGGCAGATGCCCTAAACAGGGTAAACTCGTCGTCCTCGTGCGCCAGGCTAAGCCTGATTCAGTTTAAGGTATTACACAGGGCACATATGACTGGAACACGGCTCAGTAAATTTTTTGGGGTGGAGGATAGGTGTGCGAGGTGCTCGAGAAGCCCAGCGAATCATACCCATATGTTTTGGTCATGCCCGGCACTACAGGGGTTTTGGATGGGGGTGACAAAGGTGCTTTCGAAAGTAGTAGGAGTCCGGGTCGAACCAAGCTGGGGGTTGGCTATATTTGGGGTTGCACAAGAGCCGGGAGTGCAGGAGGCGAAAGAGGCCGATGTTTTGGCCTTTGCGTCCCTAGTAGCCCGGCGCAGAATATTGCTAATGTGGAAAGAAGCCAAGCCCCCGGGGGTGGAGACCTGGATAAATGATATGGCGGGGTTCATAAAGTTAGAGCGGATTAAGTTCGTCCTAAGGGGGTCGGCTCAAGGGTTTACTAGGCGGTGGCAACCGTTCGTCGAATATCTTGCGGAAAGATAGATGGGGGAGAACAAAGAAGGCAGCAGCAGCGGCCCAGGACTTGGGGGGGGGGGGGGAGAGGGATGGGGGGGGATGGGGGGGTGTGTGGCCTGAGACAAGGCAGTTGCCAATTAGGGCTAGTTTTTATTTTTTTGTTATTTAATATTTATTTATTTGTTGTTGTTTTTGTTTAAATTAAAAAAGGTAATTCTTATCTGTATTGTTACAATGTTGTGTAAAGGATGCACAATGTACTGTGTTGGTTGACCAAAAATTTTCAATAAAATATTATTTTAAAAAAAAAAAAAAATTCTGTGCCTTTCATGGGGCGTCAGGTCATGAGGGTGTGTGGGGTGTAACCTGTGGATGTTGAAACAGTATTTCGCAAAAACATCAGCACAAAAGGGAGGACTGAATCCCAAGTGGTGTTGTTTTGCTGGACCATTTTTCTGAGGGTGGATTTTAGGGTCCGATTCATGCGCTCCACGATACCACTTGACTGGGGGTGGTATGCAATGTGGAATTTTTGGGTAATGCCAAATATCGTGAGGACGTTCTTCATGACACGTCCCGTGAAATGGGAACCTTGGTCAGATTCAATGCTGCGGGGGAGTCGCCATCTCGTAAAGATGTGCTGGGTGAGGATCTTGGCTGTGGTCTTTGCCGTGTTCGTTCTGGATGGGAATGCTTCCATCCATTTTGTAAACATGTCTATCACCACGAGTACATATTTATAACCATTCCTGCAAGGGGGCAATGGTCCAATATAATCAATCTGGAGGTTAGTCCAGGGGCCATTAACGGGTGACTTTGAGCTTTTTTTGCGTATCTGTCCGGGTTGTTCTGGGCACAGATAAGGCAATTCTCAATGTCGTGAGTTACATCATCTTTTAAACTCGGCCACCAACAGAGCTGCCTGAGGTGGGCTGTAGTGGGATCGATTCCATGATGTCCATAACCATCATGGAACAAACAAATGAGCTGATTCCTGTCCTGTTCAGGAACCACATAAAGGGTGTCTTTTAACACCACACCGTCATGTGTGGTCAGAGCATTTTTAAACCTATCATAGGGTGCTGGATAGTTTCCTTTTAAAATCTCCCTGAGATTGCTGTCCTGCTTCTCGGCCTGCACTAAATCCTCGATATTAGTCTGCGAGACCTGAACTGCATTCACTGGTGCGCTTTCGGGGGGTGTCCAAAAATATCCGTGCCTGGAACCTGCTTTAGCCAGTGCGTCGGCTTTCACAGTTCCAGGGTGGGAGGAACGATGGTGACTGCGAGCTTTGATTCTTCCAAAAGTCCGCTTCTGTGCTCGCTCTAAAATGTGACGGAGCAATGGAGCTGAGGGGAGGGATTTTCTGTCTGCGGAAACAAATCCTCTTGCTTTCCACAGGGGTAGGAATTCCGTAAGGCTGTTGCAGACATAGAGGCTGTTCGAATATATGTCTGCTGGGCCGGGGAAGGAATCTGGGTGTTCCACGATGTCTGCGAGGGCCGCAAGTTCTGCTGCCTGCGCGCCTAAGTGTCCTGGAAGTTTTATTGCTATTTCTTCTAGGGCGCATCCCTGCACGCCCTCGACGTAAATGCCGCATCCTGTTATGCGCTTCCCTTCTAATATTGTGGAAGATCCATCCACATATATCCTTATGGGTTCACATGTGTCTGTGTGCTTGGGGCTCTGGGTTGAACTACCTATCTTTCTGGGGGTGTTTTAGTAATAAAGGGGCCTGTGTGTGGTGTGGAGAGCTAATTTCACATTCATGGGGGGTTCCGGGGTACTGTAGGTTATCGGCTAAAAAAGTGTGGGTCTTTGTCCTTTTTACAGTGATGTCCCGTCCCTGCAAAAGAAGGGTCCATCTGGCTGCTCTTATCTGACTAACGGTACCGTCCTTGAGTCGTCCGTCCAGCAAAAGTTGGGTGGGGGTGTGTTCCGTCAGAATTGTGATGGGGTTCAGTCCGGTTATGTACGAAAAATACTGTACTGCCCAAAAAACTGCGAGCAGGTGCCTTTCACATGCTGAAAATCCCTGCTCCACAGCATCTACTGCTATGAGTGTTTGTTTCAAAGAGTCCACAGCATCCGTATGCTGCGGAAGCCATTCCCAGGGGGCTCCTTTCTTTAGGAGGTCTGAGAGGGGTGCTGCCTTGCTGGCGAAACCGTCAATCTGGTTTCGGCAGTAGCCAACCAGTCCTAGAAATGACCGGAGGCTGAAACGTTATGGGGAAGGGGCAATTTGGCAATCGAGTCAATCCTTTTGTGCTCGATCTCGCGTTTACCGTGCGTGATAATTGTTCCCAAATATATCACCTTGTTTTCCAAAATCTGGGCCTTTTTGGGGTTAACTTTGCATCCAATTGCTTGTAGGAGTTCCAGGAGTTCGGACAGAAGCTCGATGTGCTCTTCCTTGGTGTCTGTCTGCAGTAGTAGGTCGTCTACGTACTGGACCAGACATTCGGGGCGAGAAAATTTGGCTAAACCATTTGCCAGCTGTCGGTGGAAAATGGAGGGGGAGTTGTGGAATCCTTGTGGAAGGCATGTCCACGTGTACTGTTGGTTTTTAAAGGTGAAGGCAAATTTGTACTGGCACGCCTTTGCCAATGGAATGGGCCAGAATCCATTACTGATATCCCAAACCGTAAAGTATCAGGAATTCAGTCCCTGCTTGAGCATGGTCTCGGGACTTGTTGCTGCTGTGGGGGTGATTTTGTTGAGTTCCCGGTAATCGATGGTCAGTCGCTTTTGTAAGGGCCACGAAGAATCCAGCACGAGTTTTAAGGATACAAAGTAATAACATTTATTTACAATAACATATATATATAACAGCAGTAGCAACTTCCCTTGCTGCACACACCTTCCTGCTGGTTCCAAACTGGCCAGCTTTATTTATACATGGGGTTTACTAATGGTTTCTCCGCCCCCCCTCATTGGGGAAGCTCATACTCCCACAGGATTGTGGGATTGTCATTAGTCCCCAGCCAATGTTAAGCAGGCAGGTTATAACATCCCTCCCCCCCCAAAGTCCAAGGAATCCACCGAAAACCCTGGCGAAGGAGGGCGTCGGAATTGTTTTGCCGCAGGCCGGACACCATTTGCACGCGGCGCTGGATCAGGCGGCGTGTAACGAGACGGAGACCGGCGCTTTCGTGATGAACGGTTGTACATCCACGGCCCGTGGACCCGAGGATTCCCCCTCTAATGCGTCCTGTGTCTCCATCTCGGAGTCAGAGTCTGCTGCCTCCGTCATGTCAGCGTCTCTATCTCCATTCAGTTCTGTAACGACCTGCGCAGGCTTTGAGTGAGGCACCAGAGGAAGATTGTGAGGACTACCTTCCATTGTCTCTGGTCTCTGCGGCTGTAGAAATTAGCTCCGGGGGCGGGGAACCTTTGGAGGGGATAGTCCTCTGGACCGAACGTGGTCTACATGTTTGCGCTGGAGACGACCCTGGGCTTGCACCTGGTAAGATATAGGGCCCGTTTGGCGAAAGATTACGCCAGGAACCCACTGGGCACCACCAGCAAAATTCCGAACGAACACTGGGTCACCGGGCGCAAACTGCCGAATCGGCCGATGCTGAGAAAATCCCTGTCCCTGCCGTTCTTGTGTGCGGCGTACTTTTGCGCCAATGTCCGGGAAAACCATACTAAGGCGGGTGCGAAGTCTCCGGCCCATTAGGAGTTCTGCGGGAGCTACCCCAGTCACTGCATGTGGGGTGGTCCTATACGTAAACAAAAAGCGAGCCAGTCTCGTGTCCATTGATCCGGAAGACTGCTTCTTTAGACCTCTTTTGAATGTCTGCACTGCGCGCTCTGCCAACCCATTTGAAGCCGGGTGGTAAGGGGCAGTGCGGATATGGCGTATGCCGTTCATCTTCATGAACCTCGCAAACTCCTCACTCGTGAATGTAGTGCCGTTATCCGTGACCAGCACCTCGGGGAGGCCATGCATACTAAAAGACAAACGCATCTTTTCAATTGTTGCGCAGGACGTTGTCTCCTGCATCTTATGCACCTCTAGCCATTTAGACTGGGCGTCGATTAATAGAAGGAACATGGATCCTTGAAAAGGGCCTGCAAAATCTGCATGCAAGCGCGCCCAAGGCCGCCTTGGCCATTCCCAGTGATGTAGGGGCGCGGCCGGCGGAAGCTTCTGATGCTCCTGGCAAATGGAGCAGTTTTGGGCCACCTTCTCAATGTCGGTGTTGAGGCCTGGCCACCAGACATAACTCCGGGCCAACATTTTCATTTTGGTCACACCTGGATGGCCATTGTGCAAGTTTCTTAGTATCAGCTCCTGGCCTTTTTCTGGGACAATCACACGCGTCCCCCACAAGAGGATGCCGTCTTCCACGCTGAATTCTGACAGCTTGGAGGAAAATGCCCGCATCTCACCTGGGAGCTGTCTATGCTGCCCACCATACAGGACTATGTGCTGAACCTTTGACAGGACTGGCTCCGTCTGGGTCCACTCACGGATCTGTGATGCCGTGAAAGGCAAGGTGTCCATAAAATTTAGGGTTGCAACCACCTCACCGGTCGTGGGGGTCGACATGGGGCCGGCCGATAAAGGCAATCGGCTCAGTGCGTCGGCATTTGCTATCTGCGTTCCTGGTTTGTGCTCCAGAGAATACTCGTATGCAGCAAGCAACAAAGCCCAGCGCTGGATCCGTGCGGAAGCAATGGGCGGTATTGGCTTATCCTCTCTGAAAAGTCCCAACAGAGGCTTATGATCAGTCACGATAGTGAAATGGCGGCCATACACGTACTGGTGGAAGCGTTTCACCGCAGAAACCACTGCCAGGCCCTCCTTCTCGATCTGCGCGTACTTTTTCTCCGCTGCAGTCAATGTGCGGGAGGCGAAAGCTATCGGTCGCTCGGCCCCGTTCTCCATCTTGTGGGACAGGACGGCCCCAATACCATACGGGGATGCATCACATGTGATGAGCAAAGGCTTTCCAGGATCATAGTGGATTAGTAACCCAGACGACGACAATTGTTGCTTTACCCGCCGGAAAGCGGTTTCTTGCGGCTGACCCCAAACCCAGGTGTGATTTTTCTTTCGCAGAAGGTGCAACGGGGCGTAGTTGCCAGATTGGGGAGGAACTTCCCGTAATAGTTTACGAGACCGAGAAAAGAACGAAGATGCGAAGTGTCAGTCGGGGCGGAGGCCTGTTGAATCGCACGCACCCTCTCTGCGACGGGGTGCAAACCTTCGCGGTCCACCCGATAACCTAGGTAGACTACTTCCTTTGCCTGAAATACGCACTTTGTGCGACGTAAACGGACTCCAGCCTCCGAAAAGCGTCGAAGGACAACCTCCAGATTTTCCAAATGTTCCTGCTCCGACGTCCCTGTAATCAAAACGTCATCTAAGTAGACAGCGACACGTGGTAAACCTCTCAAAATGCCCTCCATAACACGTTGAAAAATAGCGCAGGCAGAGGATACGCCAAAGGGCAACCGTGTATATTCATACAGGCCCCGGTGTGTATTAATCATTACATATGGTCGGGAGGCAAGGTCCAGCTCCAACTGTAGGTAGGCGTGACTCATATCTAATTTTGTGAACGAGAGTCCGCCTGCAAGCTTCGCGTAGAGATCCTCTATGCGAGGCATTGGATATCGGTCGAGTCGGGAAGCAGTATTCACTGTAAGTTTATAGTCGCCACACAAGCGAACTGTGGCATCTGGCTTCATTACAGGTACAATTGGTGCTGCCCAGTCAGCAAAACAGACGGGCCTGATAATACCCAAACTCTCCAAACGAGTGAGCTCCCCTTCTACCTTCTCGAACAAGGCGTAAGGCACTGGGCGCGCCCGGAAATAGTGCGGCGTGGCTCCTGGTTCGACTTGTATACGGGCTACGGCCCCTTTTATTTTCTCCAAACCAGGCTGGAATACATCTGGGTATCGTCCTAGCACCTCAGTCAACCCTCCGGAAACTGTTTGGAGGATGTGCTGCCATTGCAACCGCAAATGGCGCAACCAGTCCCGACCCAACAGGCTGGGCCCCTGGCCGCGCACCACGATAAGTGGGAAACTCCCCTCCTCGCGTCCATAAACAACAGGGGTCATTGTAGTTCCTGCAATGTCCAGTGGTTCCCCCGTGTAGGTGGCCAACCTGGCCTGTGAGTCGGTTAATGTAAGGGTCTGTATACCCTGCTTGATGCGGTCGAATGTCCTCTGGGCGATCACGGAAACCGCTGCGCCAACTCCATCTCAAGCGGGTGACCATTGACCCGTACTGTCACCTTAATGGGGCCACACAGGGAGCTGCCGTACAATGCAGCTGCAGGCAGTCATCCTCCGTTTCCACGTCCTCAGGAGTAGTCGCCGCAGGTTCATCCACATGGAATGTACGGCCCCTGGGCTGGTCCCAGTTTCAGTCGGAACGACGGCGCCTCTGGCGCCCCCAGGACCGGCGTCCGCGACGGGGTCGGCGCCTACAAGTCTGACACGGACATGGCTCCTCATCCATTGGTTCTGGAGAAGGCTCCCTTCGGGGAGGAATGTCCGACGGCCACTGGCGTCGGTCCAGACGTCGCCTCGCCCAAGGTACCACAGGAGTGCGGGGGGACGTTTTCGTACGGAAGGTGTTGCGCCCCAAGGCATGCACTTCCATTCCCTGTAGCTCCTGCACTCCTCATTCTGTGCTCTCTCGGGACAATACTATTTGAATGGCCTGTTGAAAAGTCAATGTTGGCTCAGCTAACAACTTTCTCTGGGTGGCCGCATTGTTAATACCGCAAACCAAACGGTCGCGTAACATTTCTGACAAGGTCTCACCATAGTCACAGTACTCTGCAATCCTGCGTAGCCTGGATAGAAAATCAGCAAGGGATTCTCCAGGGGTCCTCTCAGCGGTATTAAACCGGTAACGCTGGACTATCGTGGACGGGGTTGGGTTAAAATGTTGCCCCACTATATTCATCAAATGTTTTGGTGTCCGGCGCAGCTGGGTACATAAGGCTCCTAATCACCCCAAACGTATGCGGGCCGCAGGCCCTGAGCAATATGACCACCTGCCGCTCGTTTTCGGTGATATTGATTGCCCGGAAATAGTAACGCATCCGCTGTGCGTACTGGTTCCAGCTTTCCAGCGCAGCATCAAAAACATCCAAACGTCCGTACAGGGGCAAGGTATAATAGAAAACAACTTCCAACCTGTATCCAACAAAAATCCAGGGAGGTGGCTTCAGCAGTGTAGACAGCTATTCACTTTAACCCTCGTCGCCAGTTTTGTGAGGGCCACGAAGAATCCAGCACGAGTTTTAAGGATACAAAGTAATAACATTTATATACAATAACATATATATATAACAGCAGCAGCAACTTCCCTTGCTGCACACTCCTTCCTGCTGGTTCCAAACTGGCCAGCTTTATTTATACATGGGATTTACTAATGGTTTCTCCGCCTCCCTCATTGGGGAAGCTCATACTCCCACAGGATTGTGGGATTGTCATTAGTCCCCAGCCAATGGTAAGCAGGCAGGTTATAACAGTCGCCATGATCCATCGGGCTTTCTTACTGGCCAAATCGGGGCATTATTAGTGGAGGCTACTGATTTAAGTATGCCCTGCTCTAATAAGCTGTCGATTACTTTTGTGATTTCTCCCTCTGCCTCTTGGGGAAATCCATATTGCTTTTGGGGTCTAGGGTCAGGTCCTGTGATTTGTACTGAACCAGTCATCCGGCCACAGTCGTGTTTGTGGGTCGCGAATGCTGTCCTGTTCTTTTGTAACACTGCCTTAACCTGCTTGTCCGTGCTAATTGTCGTTGGGTTAAACCAAAATTTGCCTACTGCGCTAATTTTGTTGGCGTATTCACCTATTGTGAGCGTTGCGGGGGCTCTTGCGGATTTTGCCATTTTCCAGACACATTGGTTGACTGGATCAAAGGATAGGTTGTGGGAATTCATAAAATCTATGCCCAAAATGTGTTCTGCTGTGTGGGGCAGGTCGACTAAAACAATGGGGTGCTTGGTGGTGATGTTGCCGATTTGAATGGGTACAGGGCTGTGATGTGTCGCTGCTGTGAGTGGCCTGTAAAGCCGCTGAGGGTGATAGTGGCTGTAGTGGACCACGTGTTCTTTTGAAACATGGTGGAGGAATTTATTGTGGTGCGGGACCCTCCTGTGTCCCAGAGAAACTCGATGGTCTGTCCCCGTATCTTTGCTGCAACTACCGGTCGGCCGGACCTATCCCAAAGGGTGTCGCAGACCCAACTGGGGGAGCCCGAACACCGTCAGTCCGTTCCGTTCAGGTCCGTCGGATCTGAACGGGTGCTCACACTATGTATGGGCTCTGTCTTATTCTTACTTAGAGTGCCCGTCTGCTGGGCTCTCTGTGGCTTTCCTGGGGCATTTCATTCTCTTGCAAAGTGTCCCAACTGTCCACAGTTGTAACACTCCTGTGACTTTTGTGGGGGGCTGTTCTTGCCTTCATTTAGCCATGCGGGATTCTGGTGTGCTTCAACTGCTTGTATGTCTGCTTCTGCCTGCTGTCCTTCGGGATTTTTAACTGCGGGTTTGTTTTGTACAGACTGCTCCCAGGCGCGGGACAATCTTTTTACGACCCATTTCTCATTATGAGCCTCCACTGAGGGATCATAATTTGCACAAGCTTTTTGTCCTGTTTCTGTGGCATGGGAGATAAGGGTGCGGGTCCATTTGGCCATGTTGTCTGGGGACAAGTGGGCGCGGTCTAAGTCTCCGAAAACCGCTGCGAAATGGATCTACAAGCGTCCAGCAAACGCTGTGGGGTGCTCGGTTTTCTTTTGCCTGCACTTATTGAGGCCATCTACAGGGTCACCCCGATCGCGTCTAGGACCGCGGTATGCATTTCTGCAAGGGTGCCTCCTCCTACATTCTGTGGGTCGGGAAGGGCTGCTACGACCGAAGGGTCTAAACTCAAAACTGTGAGATTTACGTGCTCACGCTCGTCCAGGCCGTACATGGTCGCCTGCTGCTTTACTCTGGCAAAGAAGTGGTGGGGGTCTGAGGTGGGGAGGAACGGTTTGATTTTCTCACACATGTCCCGTAATTGGGTCACTGTTAAGGGGGTGGTGTACAGAAATTCCGTATCGTCCGATGTGGCTGTGCGGTGGGTGGTGACTGGGTTCATTGGAGCCCGAACTATCTGCTCTGTGGGGGGGTTGGGGCGCTTTTCTCTTTTGTGGCTTTCCCTGTGCACATGTTCCCTGAACATATCTCTGCGCTGTCTCATTTAATTCTTCCCAATCAGGGCCTTCTTCCTCATCTAATTTTGATCCAAAGGTTTCCTGGAATCCTTTTTGAACTGAAAGCAGAGATTGCAGCTCTGCAACCTGCTTCCGGCACTTTGCGTGGTCTAACGAGCTTTGTCTTTGCTCCGTGGTGGCAGCATGGAGTGCTCTTAACGCTGCCTTCAGGTCACTACACTGCCTCTGCAATGCCTCTACCTGCTTCTCGGTTTCCTCTCGTACCAGGACTGCACGTTGCGTGTCCTGATAGGCCTTTTCGTACTGGGATTGGAAGCTGCATAAGTGCGCCAGACAAGACTGGTGTGCCCACTTGGCATCATCCACCTCTCCGTCTTTTGCTGCCAACTTCCTCCTTAACTCTACGTTCTCTCTTTCTACCTCACTGACATCGACCTTGCTCATTCGATGTATGCCTTCTATCTCTTTCCAGAGTGTCCTAACGACCTCCTCTGTGCCTTGCAATTGTGCCAGATAGGACACGATTGCCATCGGCTTGCGAGCTTTTCCTAAGCTCTTCTTGTGTATCTCGCTCAGGTTCTCCCACCAAGTATGTCCTATACTCCCGGGACCTGTTTCCTCATTGTTACAGAATTCGCTCCAAAGGGGCCATCCTTTCCCTTTGAGGTACTTCCTGATTTCCTCTTCCCAAACGGGACACTGTCCCACTCTGCTGCTGCTGGTCGCTGCGACCACAAATTCTTCGGGGTTCATGAGGCGTTGCATTGCCTGCATTGCCATCTTTCCTCTCTGAATGCTTTCTTAAAATTTGGAACAAGGGGTATTAAGGCGGTGCTGTAATTACGGGTACGGCTTTCGCTATTTTCCGGAATACAAACTCCCGACAAAAAAATCTATCAGTTTACCTTATCGCCCTGTTAGTTACGCATGCATTTAACACACTTCCGAATTATGAGGATTGATCAGAACTGCTTGAACACTTGTGGTTTTCTGTTCCCAATTGGATCTCTATTTCAAACTTTTGGGTTCTTCCGGAGTGGTTAAGCCACTTCTAGATTGGATCCCGTCAGATGTCGCCAGTAATATGTTGCTAACTTTTGGTTGGTTCAATCAGCTCTGTTTTATAACCTTTGCTCTCGAGTTGCCAGGTATCCTTATTATACCACCACGAGGTTCAAGTTCAAGTAATGATCAATAACGCAATACACCAATTAGTAAGATTCAAATCAAAGCACATTTATTATACACAGTAATCGCTACTCATGCATAAATTCTACTTCTAAGCTACTTCTACAACTAACAGGCCTATACTTAGCTTCAGACTGGCCCACCAGGTCAGGGGAACAAATGGCCTTTCGTTCGGGTTCTGAGTCTGCGGGATTCAAAAGTTGGTACGGACTGGTAGCTAGGAGCGCCTATCTCGTAGCGAGCGTTGACTTAAGACTTACGGGCTCTTGGCGGCAGCTGAACTGGTCACTGTCAAGGGTTGGTTCGCGTTGCTGAGTGACCCGGTCAAGAAGGGCAATTTGAACTTGGGGGCTTAACTTTCTCGTCCCCAGGGGCTTCCCGCCTTTCAGGGCGGACCCTGTACCTGGCTCCAAACGATTGGACTTCGTTCCAATCACTTGGTTCGATTTCTCCAATACTAGAGCGGTTCCCTGATCAATGGGCGGTCTTGATATGTCCGTTAACCTCTTTTGTGCTGTTTCCTGCTGGCGCCGAGGAGTCTGGCTTGGCCTTGTTTATCTCAAATGTTTTGATTGTTCCCGGGGATCGCTCATTAGTATGTAGATGGCTGCTACATTATTGTGCAGATGGTTGCTGGTATCGATGCTGTCTGGGCTTTTGCAGAGTTTAATACACAGTAAACTTGCACCTGCTAGTTACTGCCTCTGTTGGCTGAATTTCCCTCCAGCCTTTGCTGTTCTCCATTTTACGTTGGGAGTTGGCCAACCCAGGTGGCTACAACGCTTAGTCGCTCAAAGGGCGCCGAGGCCTTTACAACGCGAGCCTTGTCCGGCAGGTAGAAGTGCGGTTTGCACTCCGCACAGATCTGGCAAGCCCTGGTCATGGCCTTGACCTCCTTGGTGGAGTAACCTTGGTAGGTTGCGGGACTTGATCAAGTGGGCGAGCTGGGTAACCCCCGGGTAACAGAGGTCATCGTGGATAGCCCGCAGGCGATCCTCCTGCGCTTTGGCGCACGTGCCGTGGGACAGGGCATCTGGGGTCTCGTTGAGCTCCCCAGGACGATACTTGATATTGTACGTGTAGGTGGAGAGTTCGATCCTGCCCGCATCTATCCTATCTATTCCCTTCATAATTTTATATGTTTCCATAAGATCCCCTCTCATCCTTCTAAATTCCAACGAGTATGGTCCCAGTCTACTCAACCTCTCCTCGTAATCCAACCCCTTCAGCTCTGGGATTAACCTAGTGAATCTCCTCTGCACACCCTCCAGCGCCAGTACATCCTTTCTCAAGTAAGGAGACCAAAACTGAACACAATACTCCAGGTGTGGCCTCACTAGCACCTTATTCAATTGCAGCATAACCTCCCTCGTCTTAAACTCCATCCCTCTAGCAATGAAGGACAAAATTTCATTTGCCTTCTTAATCACCTGTTGCACCTGTAAACCAACTTTTTGCGACTCATGCACTAGCACACCCAGGTCTCTCTGCACAGCAGCATGTTTTAATATTTTATCATTTAAATAATAATCCCTTTTGCTGTTATTCCTACCAAAATGGATAACCTCACATTTGTCAACATTGTATTCCAACTGCCAGACCCTAGCCCATTCACTTAGCATATCCAAATCCCTCTACAGACTTCAAGTATCCTCTGCACTTTTTGCTTTACCACTCATCTTAGTGTCATCTGCAAACCTGGACACATTGCCCTTGGTTCCCAGCTCCAAATCATCTATGTAAATTGTGAACAATTGTGGGCCCAACACTGATCCCTGAGGGACACCACTAGCTACTGATTGCCAACCAGAGAAACACCCATTAATCCCCACTCTTTGCTTTCTATTAATTAACCAATCCTCTATCCATGCTACTACTTTCCCCTTAATGCCATGCACCTTTATCTTATGCAGCAACCTTTTGTGTGGCATCTTGTCAAAGACTTTCTGGAAATCCAGATATACCACATCCATTGGCTCCCCGTTATCTACCGCACTGCTAATGTCCTCAAAAAATTCCACTAAATTAGTTAGGCACGACCTGCCCTTTATGAACCCATGCTGCGTCTGCCCAATAGGACAATTTCCATCCAGATGCCTCGCTATTTCTTCCTTGATGATAGATTCCAGCATCTTCCCTACTACCGAAGTTTAGATCACTGGCCTATAATTACCCGCTTTCTGCCTACCTCCTTTTTTAAGCGGTGGTGTCACGTTTGCTAATTTCCAATCCGCCAGGACCACCCCATTGTCTAGTGAATTTTGGTAAATCATCACTAGTGCATTTGCAATTTCCCTAGCCATCTCTTTTAGCACTCTGGGATGCATTCCATCAGGGCCAGGAGACTTGTCTACCTTATTAGCTTGCCCATCACTACCTCTTTAGTGATAACAATCCTCTCAAGGTCCTCACCTGTCATAGCCTCATTTCCATCAGTCACTGGCATGTTATTTGTGTCTTCCACTGTGAAGACCGACGCAAAAAACCTGTTCAGTTCCTCAGCCATTTCCTCATCTCCCATTATTAAATCTCCTTTCTCATCCTCAGCCCATTAAATTTGCACCGGTCCTTGGAAAGAGCACCCTATTTAAGCCCACGCCTCCACCCTATCCCCGTAACCCCACCTAACCTTTTGGACACCCCTACCCAATTCATTTTTTCCAATTAAGGGGCAATGTAGCGTGGCCAATCCACTAACCTGCACATCTTTGGGTTCAGTAAGAAGTCTTACAACACCAGGTTAATGTCCAGCAGGTTTGTTTCAAACACTAGCTTTCGGAGCACTGCTCCTCCCTCAGGTGAACCCCTCAGGTAGCTAGTGTTTGAAACAAACCTGTTGGACTTTAACCTGGTGTTGTAAGACTTCTTACTGTGCTCACTCCAGTCCAACGCCAGCACCTCCACATCATCTTTGGATTGTGGAGGTGAAACCTGTCATGTTGGGTGTCCTGATACACAAATGAGCTAACACGGCTGTAGATGGTACAACTTGATTTTATTGTGTTAACTAACAGCTGCAACTAACTGTAGACTAGGGTACGTTCGCTACCAGCTAACCTATGGACCTAGCCCTATCACTAATGTTGGTGAGGCACTCAGCACATGGTCTATGTCTGAGTGTCACGCTGCAAGCTCTGTGTCCTGAGCTGTCTCCTACCAGAATGAGCAGGAACTCTCGTGTTCCCCCTTTTATAGTGCGTGTGCTCTCACTAGTGATTGGCTGCGATGTGTGTGTGTGCTGGTTGATCCAAATGCCTGTCCATCAGTGTGTGTGTGATCACCATGATATGCTGACCTGGATATCATGACAAAACCCACGCAGACATGGGGAGAATGTGCAAACTCCACACGGACAGTGACCCAGGGCCGGGATTCGAACTCGTGCCCTCAGTGCCGCAGTCCCAGTGCTAACCACTGCGCCACATGCAGCCCCTAAGGCATTTATAAGTTTAACATTTTAAACAAAAGGGTCCAAGAAACACAAAAAAACCCAACAATAACATATCCATTGCCCCCCCCCCTAAGCATAAACCTTAACTATGGCCCTTGTAACTACTCCATCTCTCGGTTCTCCCTTCATTAGTTTTCCTACCCTTATTCATCACTTCCATGCACCCCCCCCCCCCCCCGCCCTGACAGCCTAATTTTCCTTGAAGAAGTCGATGAACGGCTGCCACCTCCGAGCGAACCCCAACGAATCTCTTTAGGTGAACTTGATTTTCTCCAACCTAAGGAACCCTGTCATGCCGACTTTGGAGGCTCCCAGTCCTCCATCCCAGCAGAATCCGTCTCCGGGCCACCAGTGAGGCAAAGGCCAAAACGTCGGCCTCTCTCCCACCCGGGCTCTCGGATCTTTTGACACTCCAAATATTGCCATCTCTGGGCTCGGAGTCACCCTCCCTTCCAGGACCTCTGACATGACATCTGAAAATCCCTGCCAGAATCCCCTCAGCCTCGGACATGCCCAAAACATATGCACATGGTTCGCAGGACTTCCCCCACACCGCCCACACCTGTCCTCCACCTCCTCAAAAAACCTGCTCATACGAGCCACAGTCATATGAGCCATGTGGACCACCTTAAACTGGATCAGGCTAAGCCTGTCACACGACGAGGATGCATTGACTCTCCTCAGGGCCTCCTCCCATAACCCGACTTCCATCTCCCTGCCCAGCTCTCCCTCCCACTTCCTCTTCACCTCCCCTATTGAAACTCCTTCCCATTCCATCAGTTCCTTATATATTTGCGAGACCTTCCCCTCCCCAACCCCTGTTTTTGACATTACCTTTTCCTGTACCTCCCCTTATTGGGAGGCGCTGGAAGCCCGGGACCTGCCCCGAACAAAATCCCAGACTTGCAAGTACCAGAACCCATTCCCACCTGCAACTCAAACTCCTCCTCTAGCTCCTCCAAACTCAGGAAACCCTCCTCAACAAAAAGATCTCTGAATCTCTCGATCCCTGCCTGCTACCACATCCAAAAGCCCGCGTCCAGCCCCCCTGGAGTGAAACGGTGGTTGTCACAGATCGGTGACCACACCGAAGCCCCCTCCAGACCCATGTGTTGTCTCCACTGCCCCCACACCCTCAGGGCTGCCACTACCACCGGGCTTGTGGAGTACCGAGTCAGCGAGAATGGCAGAGGTGCCGTAAACAAAGCCTTCAGACTCGTGCCCTTACAAGATGCCGCTTCTACCTGCTCCCACACCGGCCCCTCCACCACTACCCACTTCTTAACCATTGATATTAGCCGCACAGTAGTAGTTTATAAAGTTCGGAAGGGCCAGCTCCCCATCCCCGCGCCCCCGCTCAAGTAGGACCTTCTTCAACCGTGGGTCTTTCCCAGCCCAAATAAAACCCAAGATCGCCGCATTCATCTTCCTAAAAAACGCCTTAGTGATGAAAATTGGGAGACACTGAAAAACGAACAGCAATCTCGGGAGGACTGTCATTTTCATAGTCTGGACCTTCCCCGCCAATGACAGTGGGAGCACATCCCACCTTCGGAAGTCCCCTTTCATCTGCTCTATTAGTCTGCCCAAATTTAATTTGTGAAGCTGATCCCATTCCCGTGCCACTTGAATACCCAGGTACCTAAAACTCCCTCCCACCACACTGAGGCATCTCCCTCAATCTCCTCTCATGCCCCCTAGCCTGGATCGCAAAAACCTCACTCTTGCCCATATTCAGTTTATAACCCGAGAACTGACCAAATTCCTCCAGTATCCCCATAATTCTTCCAATCCCCTCAATGGGTCTGTTATGTAATGGAGCAAACCATCCGCGTAGAGCGAGACCCTATGTTCCACCCCCTCTCTCACTATCCCCCGCCAAATGTTCGATGTTCGCAGCGCCATTGCCAATGGCTCTATGGCCAGGGCAAACAGTAGTGGAGAGAGTGGACATCCCTGTCTCGTCTCCCGACACAGGCTAAAATATTCTGGTCGCACCCGATTCTTGCTCACATTTGCCACCGGTGCCTGATATAGAAACTGGACCCAATGCACAAATCCCTGCCCGAACCCAAATCTTCCCAGGGTCTCCCACAGATATTTCCACTCCACCCATTCAAAGGCCTTTTCTGCGTCCATGGCCACCACCACCTCGCCCTCGCGCCCATCCGCAGGCATCATTATTACGTTAAGGAGCCGCCTAATGTTGGACGTCAGGTGTCGTCCGTAAACAAATCCCGTCTGGTCCTCCCCTATTACCCCCGGAACACAGTCCTCTATCTGTGTGGCCAAGATCTTTGCCAGCAAGTTTGCATCCACATTAGGCACGGAGATTGGTCTATACGACCCACAGCTTTCAGGATCTTTATCCCATTTCAAGATAAGGGAAATCGATGCCTGCGATAACGTTGGGGGGAGAACTCCCAAACCCTTGGACTCATTGAAAGCCTTTACCACGAGTGGCCCCAACAGTCCGGAAAACGTCTTACAGAACTCCACCGGGTATCCGTCTGGTCTCAGGGCTTTGCCCGATTGCATCACCCCCCCAACCCCTCTATAACCTCCCAGAGCCCAATTGGGGCCCCCAGATCCTTTAGATTTGATTTGATTTGATTTATTATTGTCACATGTATTAGTATACAGTGAAAAGTATTGTTTCTTGCATGCTATATAGACAACGCATACCGTACATAGGGAAGGAAGGAGAGACTGCAGAATATAATGTTATAGCTATAGCAAGGTGTAGAGAAAAGATCAACTTAATACGAGGTAGGTCCATTCAAAAGTCTGATGGCAGTAGGGAAGAAGCTGTTCTTGAGTCGGTTGGTACGTGATCTCAAACTTTGGTATTTTTTTCCTGACGGAAGGTGGAAGAGAGTATGTCCGGGGTGCGTGGGGTCCTTAGTTATGCTGGCTGCCTTTCCGAGGCAACGGGAATTGTAGACAGAGTCAATGGATGGGAGGCTGGTTTGCGTGATGGATTGGGCTATATTCACGACCTTTTGTAATTTCCTGCGGTCTTGGGCAGAGCAGGATCCATACCAAGCAGTGAAACAACCAGATATAATGCTTTCTACGGTGCAGCTGTAGAAGTTAGTGAGGGTCTTAGCTGACAAGCCAAATTTCCTTAGTCTTCTGAGAAAGTAGAGTCGTTAGGGGGCAGCACGGTAGCATAGTGGTTAGCACAATTGCTTCACAGCTCCAGGATCCCAGGTTCGATTCCCAGCTTGGGTCACTGTCTGTGCCGAGTCTGCACGTTCTCGCCGTGTGTGCGTGGGTTTCCTCCGGGTGCTCCGGTTTCCTCCCACAGTCTAAAGATGTGCAGGTTAGGTGGATTGGCCATGATAAATTGCCCTTAGTGTTCAATATTGCCCTGAGTGTTGGGTGGGGTTACTGGGTTATGGGGATAGGATGGAGGTGTGGGCTTGGGTAGGGTGCTCTTTCCAAGAGCTGATGCAGACTCGATAGGCCAAATGACCGTATTATGCATTGTACATTCTATGATCTTCTTAAATATAGTGTTGGCATGGGGGGACCAGGACAGGTTGTTGGTGATCTGGACACCTAAAAAGTTGAAGCTCTCAACCCTTTCTACTTCATTCCCATTGATGTAGACAAAGGCATGATCTCCACCATTCTTTCTGAAGTTGATGACAATCTCCTTCATTTTGTTGACATTGAGGAAGAGATTACTGTCGTTGCACCAGTTCACCAGATTCTCTGTCTCATTCCTGTACTCTGTCTCGTCATTGTTTGAAATCCGACCCATCACTGTGTACAGGGACTGAAGGGGTGTTGAGGGGCTTAGGGGGTGTACAGGGGCTGAGGGGGTGTTGAGGGGCTGAGGATATGTTGAAGGGCTGAGGGGATGTTGAGGGGCTGAGGGGGTGTACAGGGGCTGAGGGGGTGTTGAGGGGCTGAGGGGGTGTTGAGGGGCTGGGGGGGTGTTGAGGGGCTGGGGGGGGTGTTGAGGGGCTGTGGGGGGTGTTGAGGGGGTGAGGGGATGTTGAGGGAGTGAGGGGGAGTTGAGGGGCTGAGGGGATGTTGAGGGGCTGGGGGGATGTTGAGGGGGTGAGGGAGTGTTGAGGGGTTGAGAGGGTTTTGAGGGGCTGAGGGGATGCTGAGGAGCTGGGGGGGTGTTGAGGGCTGAGGGGGTTGTTGAGGGGTGAGGAGGTGTGTGATGATAAGTAGATTGTCATCTGTATTATCATCTGTATATAAATAAGAATGTGTATAACTGTTGTAGTTCCAGCATCCGACCAGCAGTTAGTGCGAGTATGCAGGCACGTGACCCGAACACATCATTTGATCCAGGAGAAGTTGTTAATAAGGAGTGTGTAGCAATCACATATTAGAGTAGCTCTGTAGTATCTTAATGTAAGTTAGTGTTAGACCATTATTTCCAACTTAGACATTTTAGTAATTCGTTAGTGTAGTGTTAGTAATAAATAACTTTGATAATAAAACAAAGTCTAATGTTCTTTTTTCACACTACAATATCAAGATTCAACACCAGCCCAATCAAAGAATATTACATGGTAATAGGAGTGGATGTCAAAAGAGAACAGTTAGGGAAAGTTAGGTACGTCGAGAAGACAGAAGAGAACAATCGGATACTCAGAGCAAATCAGCTGTAAAATTAAATACTACCAGCATCATCGAAGTGAGATGGAAGCATTGAAGACTCCCAACCAACTGCTCACGACTGGTAATTTCGACTCGAACTGGCGTGCTTTCAAGCAACAGTTCACTTTTTAAGTGCAGGCTCTTGGTCTCTAAGAAGCTTCAGACAAAATAGCGCTCCTACTGACAGTAGCCGGTTCCCAAGCAATTGATTTTTATAATACCTATCAATTTGCTTTGGAAGAAGACAAGAAGAGCTACTTAAAGATAATCGAGCAATTCGATAATTATTGCTGTCCTCAAAAAAAAACATTCGAGCGCTGCATGTTCAGGATGAGACTGCAAAAACATTTGACTGTTTTGTCAACGATCTTCGTCTCAAAGCACAATCCTGCAAATTTTGACCTCCATGAGTCATTGATTGAAGACCAAATCGTAATACAGTTTACAATGTGATAAATAACTAATAATAATAATAATCGCTTATTGTCACAAGTGGGCTTCAATGAAGTTACTGTGAAAAGCCCCTAGTCGCCACATTCCGGCCCCTGTTTGGGGAGGCTGGTACGGGAATTGAACCTGCGCTGCTGGCCTTGTTCTGCATTGTTCTGTATTACAAGCCAGCTATTTAGCCCACTGTGCTAAACCAGCCCCTATTACGTGAGCGATTGCTGAGTGAAAGTGATTTAAAATGAGCAGATGCCATTAAAATCTGCAAGGCCCGTGTCACTGAGCTCCAGACCCGAGAAACTGGCGGGAAAAAAAGAGGCTGCGACCGACACCATCTTTGCTGTGTCACAGCAAAATTAGAAACATGGTTTGAGTGGTGGCCATTTTAAAACATTATCGGAGAATGCATTTTGTGCCGGAGGTGCAGCACAATGCACGGTCCGAGAAAATGCCCTGCATTCGGCAAAGCTTGCGCCAGATGTGCCAGAAAAAAAGCAATTTAGCATGGCCAATCCATCTACTCTGCACATCTTTGGGTTGCGGGGCGAAACCCATGCAAACACAGGGAGAATGTGCAAACTTTCAGTGACCCAACGATTAAATCTGGGACCCCGGCACCATGAGGCAGCAATGCTAACCACTGTGCTGCCCTTAGTTCAATCATGAAGATCATCGTTATTGGAAGCAGGCGCCTGGGAGCAGTTACAACTGGCAGGATTTTGCTAGGAAATATGATTTCAAGCACGTCACCTCCAGTCCGCACAATCTTCAATCCAATAGGCAAGCAGAAAAAGGGGTCCACATCGCTAAGACTCTGCTCAAGAAGGCCATTGCTTCACACAGTGACCCGTATCTAGCCCTGTTGGCATACCACACCTCTGAGTAGTGGATTAGCTCCAGCTCAGTTGCTAATGGGTAGGAAGCTGCGGACAACACTTCCCAGCATTCCTAAAAACAAATCTGTAATAAGTACATAATGCAAAAAATCGCTGCTCAAAAACAGAAACAAACACACTACTACAACCACTCCAGCAGACTGTTGGATGGTTTGGGACCAGATGATACCGCCTGGATTTAGACACCTCAAGGATGCTCCATGACTGCCAAAGTCATAAGACAGGTAGGTCCCAACTCCTTTGTCGTTCTCACAGATCAAGGCTCAATATTGAGACGCAACCACAGACGGTTGCTAAAACTCAAGGTGAATCAACTGTTTACTCTTCAATCAAGACGATGATGGGAGGACGGCACGGTGACAAAGTGATTAGCACTTCTGCCTCATGGCGCTGTGGATCCGGGTTCGATCCCGGCCCTGGGTCACTGTATGTATGGAGTTTTCACATTCTCCCTATGCCTGCGTGGGTCTCACCTCCACAACGCAACGATGTGCAGGGTAGGTGAATTGGCCACGCTAAATTGCCCCTTAATTGGAAAAAAAGAATTGGGTACTCTAAATTTATTTAAAAAAAGACTGGATGATGGGGTTGCTCCTCCTCACAAGCCTGAGACTACACAGACAGCTGTAGAAACGCCGAACATTGAAGCAACCAATGAGCAGGTTAGCTTACCGGAAAATAACCAGACTACCTCGTCTTCACCTCGAGCACTATGACGGTCCATCAGGGTTCGAAGACAACCTGATAGATATACATAGTTTTCTCAACACCGTTAGTAAAAATGTAAATAGAGGGCAGCACGGTGGCGCAGTGGGTTAGCCCTGCTGCCTCATGGCGCCAAAGTCCCAGGTTCGATCCCGGCTCTGGGTCACTGTCCGTGTGGAGTTTACACATTCTCCCCATGTTTGTGTGGGTTTAGCCCCCACAACCCAAAGATGTGCAGGGTAGGTGGATTGGCCACCTTTAACTTGCCTTCAAATAGTCGCGCAACCTCAAACAGATAATTGTTTGCAGCAAACTACCCAGCCTTCAGGAGAACAGCGACCACGACACCACACAACCCTGCCATGGCAACCTCTGCAAGATGTGCCAGATCATCGACATGGGTACCGCCATTACACGTGAGCACACCACCCACCAGGTACATGGTACATACTTGTGTGATTTAGCCAACGTTGTCTACCTCATATGCTGCAGGAAAGGATGTCTCGAGGCATGGTACATTGGCAAGACCATGCAAATGGTGCGACAACGGACGAATGGACATCGCGCGACAATCGCCAGGGAACAATTCAGCAGTCAAGGGCATTCAGCCTCTGATCTTCAGGTAAGCATTCTCCAAGGCAGCCTTCAGGACACATGACAACGCAGAATCGCCAAGCAGAAACTGATAGCCACATTCCGCATGCATGTGTACGCCCTCAACGGGGATCTTGGATTCATGTCTCATTACATTCACCCCCCACCAACTGGCCTGGGCTTGCAAAATCCTTCCAACTGTCCTGGCTTGAGACAATTCACACCCCTTTAACCTGTGATTATCGCACTCTCCAGTCACACCATCTGGACCTGTAAAGACTTAATTATCTGCAAAGACTCGCAGTCAAAGTATCATCCTGTTTGATTGACTTTGTCTATATATGTATTTGTGGAACCCACCTCTTCACTCACCTGAGGAAGGAGCTGCGCTCCGAAAGCTAGTGATTTGAAACAAACCTGTTGGACATTAACCTGGTGTTGTAAGACTTCTTACTGTGCCCACCCTGTAGTGATCTATGTATATGCATGTACATAAGGGGTTAATGTGTAATCAGTAGCACCACATGATCACTTGAGGGCCGGACCAACAGGGGTATAAAGGCAACCATATTGGGTCTCTCTCCCTCTCTTTTGGATGAACTGTGACCAGGACAGGAGTATCAGATTAGCTAAGATGGTTAGTGGAGTCAAGTGCCGTTACTGTAGTTAGATCTTGTTAATCTGATCACTAGTATCAATGTTAAAGTAAAGAACTCACACATGTTATGGGCCAGGGTTTAGATAGCGCCAAAGTGTATCATGGAGTTCACCTGACCCACAACTTTTAATAGATTGTGGTATGGGGAGCACACAGCCCACTCTACAGGTGTGGTGCAGCAGAAATGGAAAAGTATTTTTTAAAGCAAAACAATGTTTATTCTATGAACTCAAGTCAACCTTTTTAAAACAATCAGTGAACATCTTAGCAACCATCAATTCAAATACAACCCCCAAAGAATACAACACTAAGTAATCCTTTAAGCTTTCCTTTTAACATCCATATGACTTAAAACACCTTTTACCAGAAGCACATCAGGTTAAAGTCACTATTGTTATTAGCTTTATATCACCAGGATCGATTTACAGTCTTTAGATTACAGAAAGAGATTCATACACCTTCTGGCTGTGACTGCAGCTATCCAGCTCTGAAAACGAAACTAAAACACACCTTGCAGCCTGCTCAAAAACGAAAGTTAAAAGCTGACAGACAGCCCAGCTCCACCCACTCTCTGACATCACTGCAGTAGTAAACACCCATTTCTTAAAGGTACTCTCACTACAGATATTTATATACACACCCATTTATAAACACCTGTTTCTTAAAGGTACTCTGACATGACACCTCCCCCCAAGAAAAAAAAAAACCATTAACTTCAAGATGGTTTCATTTTTCACCTTTTCACCATCCTTTAAGAAATGCACATAATGACTTCCGGTTGCGGCCATGCCCGGGTAGGTCGCACGTTCGGCAGCTCCCGCCGAGATCGGACATTTGGGCCCGTTAACGGACCTTCAGCGGCACTTTGGTGGCGATCTCCGGTGGGGCAGTAAACGCTGGTGAGCACACGGCCCACTCTACAGGTCTGGTACAGCAGAACTCCCCCAGGACTGTATGGAGTGGACCAGGAGTGGGGCAGTGAAGAAGGCTGGATCGGTGAAACGAGGGGAACGGGTGCGAAATGACAAAATGGCGGCCGGCGCGGACCAGGAGGCGTGGGCCCAGTGGTCGTGGGAGCAGCAGGAGTTCCTGAGAAGCTGCTTCACAGAGCTCATGACGGAGATGCTGGCCCCTATGAAGGCTTCCATGGAAAGGATGGTGGAGACTCAGAAGATGCAGGAGAAGACGATCAAAGAGGTGGAAAAAAAGGTCTCTGAAAATGAGGATGATATCTTGGGCCTGGCGGTCAGGGTGGAGGCGCACGAGACCCTGCACAAAAGATGGTAGGACAAACTAGAAGACCTTGAAAATACGTCGAAGAGGCAGAACCTGCGAATCCTGGGCCTTTGCACAAAGGCTCGATCAAATTCATTCATGCTAAGAGATCGCATTATTTCCCTTCTTCTTGAGGGTATCGGAACCTCCTCAAGGAAAGTGATTTGGGCTTCTCCAAATTCACTTTCGGCTAGGTTCATCACCAAACCCGCCGCCTGAAGTCGATCGAAGAACTCCATATGATGTTTTAAATGTTCTTTCCATGTCTGGAAGTTGGAAATAAATGCAGATTGTCCCACTTTCTCAATGCTATCCTCCAAACGTGGGCTAGGATAAGAGTCCGTTCTTGTAACTGCATTCACCTTTTGATAGACCACACACAACCGTTGGGTACTGTCTGGTTCAGGTACCATCACAATGGGTGAGCTCCATTGGCTGCAACCCACTTCAATTATGCCATTTTAAAGCATACTCTCACTCTCTTTGTTAACCTGTGCCAATTTTAAAGGGTTAAGTCTATATGGATGTTGTTTGATCGGAACAGCATTTCCCACATCTACATCATGTATAGCCATTTTAGTACTTCCCAATTTATCTCTACAAACTTGCCCATGTGATATCAATAACTCTTTCAGGCCAGTTTGTTTTTCCTCTGGAAGGTAACTTAACAATTCATCCCAATTTTTAAGAACATCCTCATTTTCCAATTTAATTTGAGGTATGTCAAATTCACTCATCTGGGTTTGGTTCGTCACTTTGAGTTAGAATCATTAAAACCTCCTTTTTCTCTCCTTCCCTTTCAAAGTACCTTTTTAAAAAATATATATTTTATTCAAGTTTTTTGGCCAAACATAACAATACGTAGTGTTTCTTTTACACAGCAATAAAGCAATATAAATAACCGTGGCCAGTTTTAAACAAATAAATCAGTAATATATAAACAAAAACAAAAAACAAAACTAAATGGCAACTGCCTTGTCCAAAATAAATACTCTCCAAAAATACAGTCCAGCAATCCAATATACAATTACATATACCAAATACCTATACATATACAATAACATCCCTGAGAGTCCGTCCGATTCCTCCCCCCCCCCCCCTCCCCCCTGGGTTGCTGCTGTTATCTACTTCTTTTCCATTCCCTCTATCTTTCTGTGAGGTAGTCGACGAACGGTTGCCACCGCCTGGTGAACCCCTGAGCCGAACCCCTTAACACGAACTTAATCCGTTCTAACTTTCTGAACCCTGCCCTATCGTTTATCCAGGTCTCCACTCCCGGGGGTTTGGCTTCCTTCCACATTAACAATATCCTGCGCCGGGCTACAAGGGACGCAAAGGCCAACACGTCAGCCTCTCTCGCCTCCTGCACTCCCGGCTCTTCTGCAACCCCAAATATAGCCAACCCCCAGCTTGGTTCGACCCGGACCCCCACCACCTTCGAAAGCACCTTTGCCACCCCCACCCAGAACCCCTGTAGTGCCGGGCATGACCAGAACATGTGGGTGTGATTCGCTGGGCCTCTCGAGCATCTCGCACACCTATCCTCTACCCCAAAAAATTTACTAAGCCGTGCTCCAGTCATATGCGCCCTGTGTAGCACCTTAAATTGTATCAGGCTTAGCCTGGCACACGAGGACGATGAGTTTACCCTACGTAGGGCATCAGCCTACAGCCCCTCCTCAATCTCCTCCCCCAGTTCTTCTTCCCATTTCCCTTTCAGCTCATCTACCATGATCTCCCCCTCGTCCCTCATCTCCCTGTATATGTCCGCCACCTTACCGTCCCCCACCCATGTCTCTGAGATCACTCTATCCTGCACTTCCTGCGTCGGGAGCTGCGGGAATTCCCTCACCTGTTGCCTCGCAAAAGCCCTCAATTGCATATACCGAAATGCATTCCCTTGGGGCAACCCATATTTCTCCGTCAGCGCTCCCAGACTCGCAAACGTCCCATCTACAAATAGATCTCTTAATTGTACTACCCCAGCTCTTTGCCATGCTCCAAATCCCCCATCCATTCTCCCCGGAACGAACCTATGATTGTTTCTTATCGGGGACCGCACCAAAGCTCCCGTCCCTCCCCTATGCCGTCTCCACTGCCCCCAAATTCTCAATGTAGCCACCACTACCGGGCTTGTGGTGTATTTCTTTGGTGAGAACGGCAACGGCGCCGTCACCATTGCTTGCAGGCTAGTCCCCCTGCAGGACACCCTCTCCAATCTCTTCCACGTCGCTCCCTCCCCTTCTTCCATCCACTTACACACCATTGAAACATTGGCGGCCCAGTAGTACTCACTTAGGCTCGGTAGTGCCAGCCCCCCCCTGTCCCTACTACGCTGCAAGAATCCCCGCCTCACTCTCGGGGTCTTCCCAGCCCACACAAAACTCATAATGCTCTTCTCAATTCTTTTGAAAAAAGCCTTCGTGATCACCACCGGGAGGCACTGGAACACAAAAAGGAATCTCGGGAGGACCACCATTTTAACCGCCTGCACCCTACCTGCCAATGACAGGGACACCATGTCCCATCTCTTGAAATCCTCCTCCATCTGTTCCACCAACTGTGTTAAATTAAGCCTATGTAATGTACCCCAATTCTTGGCTATCTAGATCCCCAGGTACCGGAAGTCCCTTGTTACCTTCCTCAACGGTAAATCCTCTATCTCTCTGCTCTGCTCCCCCGGATGCACCACAAATAACTCACTTTTCCCCATGTTCAGTTTATACCCTGAAAAATCCCCAAACTTCCCAAGTATCCGCATTATCTCTGGCATCCCCTCCGCCGGGTCCGCCACATATAGCAACAAATCATCCGCATACAGAGATACCCGGTGTTCTTCTCCCCCCCTAAGTACTCCCCTCCACTTCCTGGAACCCCTCAGTGCCATGGTCAGGGGTTCAATCGCCAATGCAAACAATAACGGGGACAGAGGACATCCCTGCCTCGTCCCTCTATGGAGCCGAAAATAGTCAGACCCCCGTCCATTCGTGACCACGCTCGCCATCGGGGCCCTATACAGCAACTGTACCCACCTGATATACCCGTCCCCAAAGCCAAATCTCCTCAACACCTCCCACAAATAATCCCACTCCACTCTATCAAATGCTTTCTCGGCATCCATCGCCACCACTATCTCCGCTTCCCCCTCTGGTGGGGGCATCATCATTACCCCTAGCAGCCTCCGTATATTTGTATTTAGCTGTCTCCCCTTCACAAACCCAGTTTGGTCCTCATGGACCACCCCCGGGACACAATCCTCTATCCTCATTGCCATTACCTTGGCCAGAATCTTAGCATCCACATTCAGGAGGGAAATGGGCCTGTATGACCCGCATTGCAGCGGGTCTTTTTCCTTCTTTAGGAGGAGCGATATCGTTGCCTCTGACATAGTCGGGGGCAGCCCTTTCCCTCGCCTCATTAAAGGTTCTCATCAGTAGCGGGGCCAGCAAGTCCAAATATTTCTTTCGAATTCAACTGGGAATACGTCTGGTCCCGGGGCCTTCCCCGCCTGCATGCTTCCAATCCCTTTCACTACTTCCTCCGTCTCAATCTGTGCTCCCAGCCCCACTCTCTCCTGTTCCTCCACCTTAGGAAATTCCAGCTGATCCAGAAAGCACATCATTCTCTCCTTCCCGTCCGGGGGCTGCGCTTCATATAATCTTTCATAAAATGCCTTGAACACTCCATTCACTCTCTCCGCTCCCCGCTCCATCTCTCCCTCCTCATCTCTCACCCCCCCCTATCTCCCTCGCTGCTCCCCTTTTCCTCAGTTGGTGGGCCAACAACCTACTCGCCTTCTCCACATATTTGTACTGTACACCCTGTGCCTTCCTCCATTGTGCCTATGCCTTACCCGTAGTCAAAAAGTCAAATTCTACATGTAGCCTTTGCCTTTCCCTGTATAGTCCCTCCTCCAGTGCCTCCGCGTATTGTCTGTCCACCCTCAGCAGTTCTTTCAACAACCGCTCCCTTTCCCTACCCTCATGCTTTCCTTTATGTGCACTAATAGATATCAGCTCCCAACAACAAGAACAAAGAACAAAGAAATGTACAGCACAGGAACAGGCCCTTCGGCCCTCCAAGCCCGTGCCGACCATACTGCCCGACTAAACTACAATCTTCTACACTTCCTGGGTCCGTATCCTTCTATTCCCATCCTATTCATATATTTGTCAAGATGCCCCTTAAATGTCCCTATCGTCCCTGCCTCCACTACCTCCTCCGGTAGTGAGTTCCAGGCACCCACTACCCTCTGCGTAAAAAACTTGCCTCGTACATCTACTCTAAACTTTGCCCCTCTCACCTTAAACCTATGCCCCCTAGTAATTGACCCCTCTACCCTGGGGAAAAGCCTCTGACTATCCACTCTGTCTATGCCCCTCATAATTTTGTATACCTCTATCAGGTCGCCCCTCAACCTCCTTCGTTCCAGTGAGAACAAACCGAGTTTATTCAATCGCTCCTCATAGCTTATGCCCTCCATACCAGGCAACATTCTGGTAAATCTCTTCTGCACCCTCTCTAAAGCCTCCACATCCTTCTGGTAGTGTGGCGACCAGAATTGAACACTATACTCCAAGTGTGGCCTAACTAAGGTTCTATACAGCTGCAACATGACTTGCCAATTCTTATACTCAATGCCCCGGCCAATGAAGGCAAGCATGCCGTATGCCTTCTTGACTACCTTCTCCACCTGTGTTGCCCCTTTCAATGACCTGTGGACCTGTACTCCTAGATCTCTTTGACTTTCAATACTCTTGAGGGTTCTACCATTCACTGTATATTCCCTACCTGCATTAGCCCTTCCAAAATGCATTACCTCACATTTGTCCGGATTAAACTCCATCTGCCATCTCTCCGCCCAAGTCTCCAGACAATCTAAATCCTGCTGTATCCTCTGACAGTCCTCATCGCTATCCGCTATCGTTATCCCCTCTAACCACTGCCTTCAGTGCCTCCCAGACCACTCCCACCTGTACCTCCCCATTATCATTAATTTCCAAGTACCTTTCAATATACCCCCTCACCCTTAAACACACCCCCTCATCTGCCAATAATCCCATGTCCATTCTCCAGGGTGGAAGCTGTTGTTTTTCTTCCCCTATCTCCAGGTCCACCCAGTGTGGAGCATGATCCGAGATGGCTATAGCCGTGTACTCCGTCCCCGTCACCTTTGGGATCAGTGCCCTTCCCAAAACAAAAAAATCTATTCGTGAAAATACTTTATGTACATAGGAGAAAAACGAAAACTCCTTACTCCTAGGTCTACTAAATCTCCAGGGATCTACTCCTCCCATCTGCACCATAAAATCCTGAAGCACCCTAGCTGCAGCCGGCCTCCTTCCGGTCCTGGACCTCGATCTGTCCAGCCCTGGGTCCAGCACTGTATTAAAGTCTCCACCCATTACCAACTTCCCCACTTCTAGGTCCGGGATTCGTCCTAACATACGCCTCATAAAATTGGCATCATCCCAGTTCGGGGCATACACGTTCACTAATACCACCGCCCCCCCTTGCAGTTTGCCACTCACCATCACGTATATGCCCCCACTATCCGCCACTATAGTCTTTGCCTCAAACATTACCCTCTTCCCCACTAGTATGGCCACCCCTCTGTTTTTTGCATCTAGCCCTGAATGAAACACCTGCCCCACCCATCCTTTGCGAAGTCTAACCTGGTCTGTCAGCTTCAGATGCGTCTCCTGAAGCATAACCACATCTGCCTTAAGTTTCTTTAGGTGTGCGAGTACCCGTGCCCTCTTAATCGGCCCGTTCAACCCTCTCACATTCCACGTGATCAACCGGGTTGGGGGGCACTTTACCCTCCCCCCTTGACGACTAGCCATTTCCTTTTTCAATCCAGCTCCTCACCCGGTTCCCACGTAGCTGTATCCCCCCCAGGCGGCGTCCCGCCGCCCCGACCCCCCTCCCATACCAGCTCCCCCTTCTCCCCAGCAGCAGCAACCCAGTTAACCCCCCCCCTCGCTAGATCCCAAGCTAGCGTAATTGCACCCCCCATGTTGCTCCCAGAAGTCAGCAAACTCTGACCGACCTCGGCTTCCCCCCGTGACCTCGGCTCACACTATGCGAGGCCCCCTCCTTCCTGCTTCCCTGTTCCCGCCATGATTACCATAGCGCGGGAACAAAGCCCGCGCTTCCCCTTTTGGCCCCGCCCCCAATGGCCGGCGCCCACAGCTCCTCATCCTCCCTCACCCCCTCCCCCACGACATGGGGAAGAGAGAGAAGTTACAGGGTCGCAGGTTTAACAATCTGGGAAGTCCTCTCTTCCCCCTTTTCCCCCCTTCATCCCACAAATTCACCCCCCCACTTTTGTCCCAAACGTTCTTTTTCTGGCCCACTCACTCCAGCTTCTCCTCAACAATAAATGTCCACGCCTCGTCTGCCGTTTCGAAATAGTGGTGTTTCCCTAGATGTGTGACCCACAGTCTTGCCAGTTGCAACATTCCGAATTTGACCTTCCTTTTATGCAACACCGCCTTGGCCCGATTAAAGCTTGCCCTCCTTCTCGCCACCTCCGCACTCCAATCTTGATACACGCGGATCACCGCATTCTCCCACCTACTGTTCCGAGTTTTCTTGGCCCATCTGAGGACCATCTCTCTGTCCTTGTATCGGAGAAATCTCACAACTATTGCTCGAGGAATTTCTCCAGCCCTCGGTCTTCGCGCCATAACCCGATAGGCACCCTCCACCTCCAGCGGACCCGTCGGGGCCTCCGATCCCATTAACGAATGCAGCATCGTGCTCACATATGCCCCGACGTCCGCCCCTTCTGCACCTTCGGGAAGACCAAGAATCCTTAAGTTCTTCCTCCTCGCATTGTTCTCCAGCACCTCCAGCCTTTCCACACATCTTTTGTGTTGTGCCTCGTGGATCTCCGTTTTCACCACCAGGCCCTGTATGTCGTCCTCATTTTCAGCAGCCTTTGCCTTCACGACCCGAAGCTCCTGTTCCTGGGTCTTTTGCTCCTACTTTAGCCCCTCAATCGCTTGTAATATCGGGGCCAACAGCTCCTTCTTCATCTCCTTTTTGAGTTCATCTACGCAACGCCGCAGGAACTCTTGTTGGTCAGGGCCCCATATTAAACTGCCTCCTTCCGACGCCATCTTGCTTCCTGGCCGCTGCTCTTGAGGATCCACCGCAATCCTTCCTCTCTTTTTTCCATTCGTGTCCAGGGGGGATTCCCTTCTGGATTACCGCACAGTGTTATTTGCCGTTAAAATTGCCGATGGGGCTCCTATTAAGAGCCCAAAAGTCCGTTCCACCGGGAGCTGCCGAAACGTGCGACTTAGCTGGTCATCGCCGCACCCGGAAGTCCTCTCAAAGTACCTTTTAAGCATATTCACAAGACACACTCATTGAGTCTTCCTTCTATCTGGTGTTTTTACCACATAATTCACATCACTTAATTTTCTTTCAATCTGATACGGTCCACAAAACCTAACTTTTAAAGGCTTACCTACCACTGGTAACAACACTAAAACTTTATCACCACTGGCAAAACTACGAACTTTGGATTTCTTGTCCGCTACCCGTTTCATCACATTTTGTGCAACTTTCAAATGTTGTCTCGCCAATTCACCTGCTCGATTTAATCATTCCCTAAAAAATTTGACACGTAATCCAATAGTGTAATTTCCGATTTCTCACCCACCAATTTTTCCTTAATCAATTTAAGTGGTCCTCTTACCTCATGACCAAAAATTAGTTCAAAAGGACTAAATTTGGTAGACTCATTAGGTGTATCCCTAATTGCAAACAGTACGAATGGAATTCCTTTATCCCAATCCTCTGGATAATCTTGACAATACGCCCTCAACATTGTCTTTAATGTCTGATGCCACCTTTCTAACGCTCCCTGCGATTCTGGATGGTACGCAGTTGATTTAAATTGTTTTATTCCTAAGCTATCCATAACTTCTTTGAATAACTTTGAAGTAAAATTCGATCCATGATCCGATTGAATTTCTGTGGGTAGTCCATATCTAGTAAAGAATTTAAGGACCTCCTCCACAATCCTTTTAGCTGTAATATTACGTGCTTGAATGGTCTCTGGAAACCTGGTAGACACATCCATTATAGTCAAAAGATATTGATTCCCACTTTTTGTTTTAGGAAGCGGTCCTACACAATCAATTAGGACCCTCGTAAAAGGTTCCTCAAATGCTGGAATGGGTATTAAGGGCTCTGGTTTTATCACTGCTTGAGGTTTCCCTATCACTTGACATGTGTGACATGATTGACAAAATTTAACTACATCTTTATGTAGTTCAGGCAAATAAAAATGTTTCTGGATTTTAGTTTATGTTTTCCTTATTCCCAAATGACCTCCCACTGGTACCTCATGTGCAACTCGCAACACCTCCTTTCTATACCCTACCGGCAATACTACTTGATGAACTTCTGCCCACTTTTCATCCGCCTGCATATGTACAGGTCTCCATTTTCTCACCAAGACATCACTTTTACGGTAATAACACTCTGGTATACTCTCAGATTCCTATTCTGTATGTGCTTTCTGATATATCCGTTTTATTTCTACATCTTCCTGTTGTCATTCCGCCAATTTTCCTGAACTAAAAATATCCGCCTCATCCTCCACCTGTTCTTGTTCTTTTTCAACCATCTGATCAAAAATCGTTTCTGATAATTGCACTTCAAGTTCATCTTCACTCTTAGATTTCTCCTCTTGTCTTAACCTGTGACTTTGCGACATTGTTACTACACAATCCGGAAAAATCCCAGGATATTCGTCCTTCAACCCTTCAGTTGTCTGATTTTCCACTGGCTTATCAACCACAGCAGGCATCACTCCCACCTGCGATCCAGCTATATCATTACCCAAGATAATTCTATTTCTCCTACTACCACTTCACCAGTCTTCACTGGACTTTCCAACCTTACCTTATATAATGGAACGCTACTCCTCTCACCCTGAATTCCACAATTCGGGGCAGCACGGTAGCATTGTGGATAGCACAATTGCTTCACAGCTCCAGGGTCCCAGGTTCGATTCCGGCTTGGATCACTGTCTGTGCGGAGTCTGCACATCCTCCCCGTGTGTGCGTGGGTTTCCTCCGGGTGCTCCGGTTTCCTCCCACAGTCCAAAGATGTGCAGGTTAGGTGGATTGGCCATGATAAATTGCCCTTAGTGTCCAAAATTGCCCTTAGTGTTGGGTGGGGTTACTGGGTTATGGGGATAGGGTGGAGGTGTTGACCTTGGGTAAGGTGCTCTTTCCAAGAGCCGGTGCAGACTCGATGGGCCGAATGGCCTCCTTCTGCACTGTAAATTCTATGATATCACCACCTTTTCTGTCAACATTCTTCCCAAACTACATAATTATTCATCTCTTACCGTTAAAGATTGACTAGCCCCTGTATCTCTTAAACTTGTGACTTCTTTACCTGCTCCTCCTGATGTACATGACTAAACTTTACCCACACAAGTAAATTCTTTAGAGATCTGGCATCTTCTTATCACTCACCTCTTGATCAAGCTGTACAATTTTTTGCAACTCCTTCGCTTCACTTGGGCTTTCCTTTACCAATTTAACAAACCCCACTGTCTTATCCTGTTTTATCACATCAGCCTTCCCAGTACTTTTCTTCAACCACCAACACTGTGACTTTGCGTTGCTTAGTTTATCGCAGTGAAAACATTTGAAACTTTTCATTTCTTTTCCACCCTCCTGGATTTCTTTTATAATCTGAGGTACACTCTCCTTATTATCTCCCATCAAATCACCTGTACATTTACCACTTGAGTATTTCTCATGTCCCAGTTTCTATCCCTCACAGGCTGAAACTGATGTTGGAAACCAAACTTTGATTTATTAACTAATTCATAATCATCTGCCATTTCTGCTGCTAATCTTGCAGTTTTAACCCTCTGTTCTTCCACATGAGTTCTCACTACATCAGGAATTGAATTTTTAAACTCCTTCAAAAGTATAGTTTCTCTGACAGCTTCATACATTTGGTCTATTTTCAAAGCCCTTATCCACCTATCAAAATTACTCTGTTTGAGCCTTTCAAACTCCATGTACGTTTGATCAAATTCTTTCCTTAAATTTCTAAACCTTTGTCTGTAGGCTTCAGGCACTAGGTCATATGCACCTAAGATGGATTTTTTCACCTCCTCATACGACCCAGATACCTCCTCCGGTAGTGATGCAAACACTTTGCTAGCCCTACCTATCAGCTTTGTTTGAATCAGTAATACCCACATGTCCTGTGGCCATTTCATTTGTTTAGCAGTCTTCTCAAATGAAATGAAAAAGGCTTCTACTTCCTTCTCATCAAACCTTGGCAATGCTTGGTCATATTGAAATAGATCCCCACCAAGCCTTTGACTATGATGCTCTTTCTCACTATCCTCATCACTATCATCCAACTGTACGTTTCCCTTTACGTCTGCCAATTTTAACTGACTGTTATGTTTGATAGCCATTTTCTGAAGTTCAAACTCTCTCTCTTTTTCCCTTTCCTCGCTGTCGCTTTCCTTTTCTTCTCTATCTCTTTCTTTGTTTCTTTCTTCTCTCTCCTTTTCATTTTCCCTGATCTGTATCTCCCTTTCTCTTACTTTTTCTCTCATTGCATATTCAAGCTGCTTTCATTCCTTTTCATGTTCAAGTTGCTTAATCTGCAACTGGATCTTTGCCATTTCTAATGAGTCAGACTGTATCTCAGGTAACTTTAAATGCTTAGCCACTGCCATAATTACCTCATCTTTTTGCATTTTGTCAGGTAATGTTAACGGCAATGTTTTTGCCAAATCTAACAGTCTGCTTTTAGTCTCTGTCCATAAGGTACTGTGCGTGACCGTCTCCACCCCCAAAAACGTCAGAGCCTCTGAAAGAGCCATTGTCCACAACACACTCCCCACTTAAACTAAAATACCACACCTGAAAAGCAACCACAATATGCTCACCCCTCACTGTCTTTAAGTTCACTAAGCCAATCCAATAGATAGACTTTTATCCCCCTCGAGCCCCCAGTTTGTTATGGGGCAGGGTTTAGAGAATCCCAAAGTGTATCATGGAGTTCACCTGACCCACAACTTTTAATAGATTGTGGTATGGGGAGCACACAGCCCACTCTACAGGTGTGGTGCAGCAGAAATGGAAAAGTATTTTTGAAAGGAAAACAATGTTTATTCTATGAACTCAAGTTAACCTTTTTAAAACAATCAGTGAACATCTTAGCAACCATCAATTCAAATACAACCCCCAAAGAATACAACACTAAGTAATCCTTTAAGCTTTCCTTTTAACATCCATATGACTTAAAACACCTTTTACCAGAAGCACACCAGGTTAAAGTCACTATTGTTATTAGTTATCCTTTTTAAAACAAACAGTGAACATCTTAGCAACCATTTATTCAAATACAACCCCCCCCCCCCCAGAGACTACAACACTAAGTAATCCTTTAAGATTTCCTTTTAACATCCATACAACTTAAAACACCTTTTACCAGAAGCACATCAGGTTAAAGTCACTACTGTTATTAGTTTTAAATCACCAGGATCGATTTACAGTCTTTAGATTACAGAGAGAGATTCATACACCTTCTGGCTGTGACTGCAAGCTCTGAAAATGAAACTAAAACACACCCTGCAGCCTGCTCAAAAACGAAAGTAAAAAGCTGATAGACAGCCCAGCTCCACCCACTCTCTGACATCACTGCAGTAGTAAACACCCAATTCTTAAAGGTACTCTCACTACAGATATTTATATACACACCCATTTATAAACACCCATTTCTTAAAGGTACTCTCACATGACACACAATTATTGTTATAGTTACTCAATAAACCTTTTGTTACTACTGGACGAGTTTGAGTCTTCTTCGAGATTCAGAAGGCCTCATCAGTAACCAAGGTTTGAGTAACACATATTACACTCCGTAGTATATCAAGATAATACAGGAGTGTAATAAAAGATCGTACCAGGTATGTTGGCTTTAAAAGAACTAGTTAGATTAGGTTAGCCAAAAACAGAAGAAAATTCAAATTGGATATTTGACTGTGGAAGACATCGCAGCATATGGATCCTCGACGACTAACTGATTCGATGGAACTCATTGGAGCTCCATGGCAGCTGGAAACAACCGGTAAGTTAAGTTATAACTGGAAAATGTTGGAACAGATGTTCTAAATATGTATCGCAGCTGATGATTTGAGCACGGTCTCTGTGCAACAAAAATAGTACTGCTACTCTCAACAGGACGGCATGAAGCTAGAGAAATCTATAATTGCTTTAATTACTTAGAAGGTGAAGAGAACACCAAATTAGAATTAATACTCAAAAAATGTGATGAACACTGTAAAAGTCAGTCTGGTGAGATGCTGGAAAGATTTAACTTTTGCCATAGATGCCAGAGAAACGGAGCGCCCATCACAGACCTCAAGTTAATAACACAAGGTTGTAATTATGCTGATCTCAGAGACACTATGATAACGGATCAATTAATTTCTAGACTATCTGAAAAAAATTTGAGGGAAGAACTTTCACAAAATAAGTATCTAACTCTAGAAATCGCTATACAAAAATGCCATGCTTATGAACAAAAACAAAATCAATACTTTGAGTATTTACAAACAAAGAATCAGTATCCAGAAAATAAAATCTGTAAAAATGGCAGAAATACTCACCACGAGGCAGAGGCAGGGTTGAAACTTAAGAAGATGTAAGTTCTGAGCGGCAGCCATCTTGCACGTGTGCAGTCTGACCAGTCCGCACATGAGCACTTCCCGAAAGGAAGCAAACCGGTAAAACAGCGTTTTGCGCATGCGCGAGAAGCCACGCATGCACAGTTACGAAAAGTGCGCACAGTAAAGGAAACTCGGATTGCGCATGCGTAATCGCGTCTCCTACGCTTGATGTCAGGAGCTTCATTACGTCAGAGGACCCGGACCATGCTCACTTAAAAGGGAAATGGACAAAAATTTTAAAAAAGAGTTTTAAAGCGACAGAACCAAATTTTTTTACCTCGAAAGACAGAACAATGCTTGAACTTCTACCAGCAGTTGAAAATAACCTCCGCAGCACACTGGCACCAGCAGTTTGCACCACCCAAAGTGAAGAGCACAATGACAAATCCGAAACCAAAGAAAATAATTTGTTTATTGAACATGAAGAGCACAATGACAAATCTGAAACCAAAGATGATTTGTACATTGAAGAATACTACTCAGACATGGCTGAGTTCTTCGGATATGATGATCCTAGCATCAACAACATGGTTGAAAAGCTCAATACGAATCTGCTCATGGTAGATGAATCGAATACCATGATGCAATGGCAGATTGTGGAAACAACCTGTCAATCAGCCAAGAAGAAAACAACGCCACACAGAGAGTACAGAACGACTCCGTTGAGAGAGCACAGATCGACTCCAAAGAGAGAACACTGCACAACTCCACACAGAGAGCGATGAAAGACCTCACAGAGAGCTCGTTGACAGACTCCAGAATGGAAGCAATTAAAGACTCCAGACTGACAACCGTGCACGAAGAAGACTATGAAGGTCTATCCACCTCATCTGAGCAACCGGGAGCAGACTATGAAAGCCTACCAAGCCCACGTGAACAACAAAAAGACTATGAAAGTCTACCCAGCTTATTTGAGCCACCAGAAGAAGACTATGAAAATCTGCCCAGCTCATTTAACCAACAAGAAGACACTGAATGTCTCCCCACTGTATGTGAGAATAGTGACAATGTGATCACGATCGACATACAGGATGTGCAAGATCACAGCGAGACGGACAGATCTCAGCTCGTATGTATAGAAGCACTCAACAATCAAAGTGAAACTACTCTTGAGTCCAGTGAGACCACGTCAATTAAAGCCTCATCTACTCTTTTTTTTAAAAAAATAATTTTTATTAAAGGTTTTCATAAAATATCAATAACAAAATGAGAAAGAAAAAAGAACCCAACAGGGTTAAGTACAAAACACAATCTAAAAAAGCAACCCCTCAAACCCCTCCCCCCCCTGTACCTAAATAATAAATTAACATTAACACCCCGACTTAAGACAACACGTGTATACACCCCCTCAGATTCCACGCTTGGGGGCCTTGTATCTTTCCACTGAAGGAGAATCCTTCGCCGGCTACCAGGGACGCAAAGGCCAGAATTCCGGCCTCTTTCGCCTCCTGCACTCCCGGCTCCTCTGCCACCCCAAATATTGCGAGCCCCCAGCCTGGCTTGACCCTGGATCCTACCACCCTCGACACCGTCCTCGCTACGCCCTTCCAAAATTCCTCCAGCGCTGGGCATGCCCACAACATATGGGTGTGATTTGCTGGGCTCCCTGAGCACCTAACACACCTGTCCTCACCCCCAAAGAACCTGCTCATCCTTGTCCCGGTCATGTGTGCCCTGTGCAGGACTTTAAACTGTATGAGGCTGAGCCTCGCGCATGAAGAGGAAGAGTTCACCCTCCCTAGGGCATCTGCCCACGTCCCCTCTTCGATCTCCTCTCCAAACTCCTCCTCCCACTTACCTTTCAACTCCACCACCGAGGGCTCCTCCTCCTCCTGCATCACATGGTAAGTTTCCGAGATCTTCCCCACTCCCACCCACCCCCCCCGAGAGCACCCTGTCCTGTACTGTGTGTGGCAGTAGCCGTGGGAATTCCACCACCTGCCGTCTGGCAAATGCCCTTACCTGTAAGTACCTGAAGGTGTTCCCCGGGGGGGAGCACGTACTTCTCCTCCAGCTCACCCAAGCTAGCGAACTTCCCGTCCACAAACAGGTCCCCCAACTTTCGTATCCCTGCCCTGTGCCACCCCGAAAACCCTCAACCTGTTCTTCCTGGGGCGAACCGGTGGTTCCCCCGTAATGGGGTCCATGCCGAGGCCCTAACTTCCCCCCTATGCCGCCTCCACTGCCCCCAAATTTTGAGGGCCGCCACCACCACCGGGGTCGTGGTATACCACCTTGGAGGGAGCAGCAGCGGCGCCGTTGCCAGCGCCCCCAGACTCGTACCCACACAGGACGCCGTCTCCAGCCTCTTCCATGCAGCCCTCTCCCCCTCCATCACCCACTTGCGTACCATTGTCGCATTGGCGGCCCAGTAGTACCCACAGAGGTTGGGCAGCACCAGCCCCCCCCTATCTCTACTCCGCTCCAGGAACACCCTTCTCACCCTCGGAGTCCCTCACGCCCACACAAACCCCATTATACTCCTGTTAACCCGCCTGAAAAAAGCCTTCGGGATAAACACGGGGAGGCACTGGAACAGGAACAAAAACCTTGGGAGCACTGTCATTTTGATTGACTGCACCCTACCCACCAGGGACAGCGGCAACGCGTCCCACCTCTTGAACTCCTCCTCCATTTGCTCCACCAGCCTTGTAAAGTTAAGCCTATGCAGGGCCCCCCAGCTCCTGACCACCTGGACCCCCAAATATCTGAAGCTCCTCTCGGCCCTTTTTAGTGGGAGCTCGCCAATCCCCCTCTCCTGGTCCCCTAGCTGAACTACGAACAGCTCGCTCTTCCCCATATTGAGCTTGTACCCCGAAAAGTCCCCGAATTCCCTAAGGATCCTCATTACCTCTGGCATTCCTCCCACATACAGCAGCAGGTCGTCCGCATAAAGCAACACCCTATGCTCCTCCCCACCCCGCACCAACCCCCTCCAGTTCCTCGACTCTCTCAGTGCCATAGCCAGGGGTTCAATCGCCAGTGCGAAGAGCAGGGGGGACAGGGGACACCCCTGTCTCGTCCAACCGAAAGTACTCGGACCTCCTCCTATTTGTGGCCACACTCGCCATTGGGACCTCATACAACAGCCTAACCCACCTGACAAACCCCTCCCCAAACCCGAACCTCTTCAGCACCTCCCACAGTTACCCCCACTCCACCCTATCGAAGGCTTTCTCAGCGTCCATCGCCACCACTATCTCCGCCTCCCCCTCCCTCACCGGAAAAGCCTCATCTACTCTAATCTACCCACAAGAAAATGAAATCTTGAAGACTTTGACTCCAGAAGAGGAGCACCAAGAAACCAATGATAATTCAAGTGAACCAGAAATTACTCCAGAAGAGGAGCACCAAGGAATCAAAGAGGAATCACATTAACCACAAATGACTGATGTCACCAAGATCAATGCAACATCAGATCATTTTCACAATCCTCAAGAAGAAACGCTCAATGAAACATCAGATACCACAAAGGACACTAATACCAATAACTTTGAGAATGACTCAAATTATCCACACGGAACAGTCATTGAGCGCAACCAGAACAACAAGAAGCACAACAGAAACAAGAACAACAACAGCATCAACAAAAACAACAAGAAGCACAACAAGAACAACAACAAAAACTATAAGCGCAACAACAAAAACTATAAACGCAACAACAAAAACTACAAGCACAACAACAAAAACAACAAGAAGCATAATAAAGGCAACAACAGCAACAACAAGCACGACAAAAATAACAAGAACAACAATGAAAACAACAAAAACAGAAACAACAAGCATGACAAAAACAACAACAAGAAAAAGAACGAAACAATAAAGACAGAAACAGCAACAATGAAACAACAACTTGTATGACATGGTACAACTCTGCACATGAAGGGCAATGTAACAGCACAGCTCAAAACAATGGCAAGAGTACAAACATACCATGTCATGGCAACAAATCTCACGAATTCACATTTGCTCCACTACAAACAAGCAAACCAGTTTTCAAGAAAGATGACATACAGAATCAATACCGCAAGCACAGGAAAAATTCCAGGTCAGTCAACAAAGATGACATACAGAATCAATACCGCAAGCACAGGAAAAAGTCCACGTCAGACAACAAAGATGTCACACAGAATCGCTACCACAAGCATAGAAAAAATAGTCAAGGTCAGACAACAAAGTGATTCGACCATTCAAACACCTCATGATGACTTCTTGGTTACTTATACACAAGAACACTGACGACGTTCACAAAGAAATGACAACATCAACATCACCACGTCAACAACAGAAGAAGAAAGAACTCAATAAAGTTCATAAAGTTGGACTCATAAATATTAATTGACTTTGTATAATCATCAATATCATCGTAACTTGTACATAGGGCAAGAGTTATAGCTGGGGGAAGGGCAATTATGATGCCATTAGACGTGACTTGGGGGGGGATAAGGTGGAGAAGTAGGCTGCAAGTGTTGGGCACACTGGATAAGTGGGGCTTGTTCAAGGATCAGCTACTGCGTGTTCTTGATAAGTATGTACCGGTCAGACAGGGAGGAAGGCGTCGAGCGAGGGAACCGTGGTTTACCAAGGAAGTGGAATCTCTTGTTAAGAGGAAGAAGGAGGCCTATGTGAAGATGAAGTGTGAAGTTTCGGTTGGGGCGATGGATAGTTACAAGGTAGCGAGGAAGGATCTAAAGAGAGAGCTAAGACGAGCAAGGAGGGGACATGAGAAGTATTTGGCAGGAAGGATCAAGGAAAACCCAAAAGCTTTCTATAGGTATGTCAGGAATAAGCGAATGACTAGGGAAAGAGTAGGACCAGTCAAGGACAGGGATGGGAAATTGTGTGTGGAGTCTGAAGAGATAGGCGAGATACTAAATGAATATTTTTCGTCAGTATTCACTCAGGAAAAAGATAATGTTGTGGGGGAGAATGCTGAGCCCCAGGCTAATAGAATAGATGGCATTGAGGTACGTAGGGAAGAGGTGTTGGCAATTCTGGACAGGCTTAAAATAGATAAGTCCCCGGGACCTGATGGGATTTATCCTAGGATTCTCTGGGAGGCCAGGGAAGAGATTGCTGGACCTTTGGCTTTGATTTTTATGTCATCATTGGCTACAGGAATAGTGCCAGAGGACTGGAGGACAGCAAATGTGGTCCCTTTGTTCAAAAAGGGGAGCAGAGACAACCCTGGCAACTATAGACCGGTAAGCCTCACGTCTGTAGTGGGTAAAGTCTTGGAGGGGATTATAAGAGACAAGATTTATAATCATCTAGATAGGAATAATATGATCAGGGATAGTCAGCATGGCTTTGTGAAGGGTAGGTCATGCCTCACAAACCTTATTGAGTTCTTTGAGAAGGTGACTGAACAGGTAGATGAGGGTAGAGCAGTTGATGTGGTGTATATGGATTTCAGCAAAGCGTTTGATAAGGTTCCCCACGGTAGGCTATTGCAGAAAATACGGAGGCTGGGGATTGAGGGTGATTTAGAGATGTGGATCAGAAATTAGCTAGCTGAAAGAAGACAGAGGGTGGTGGTTGATGGGAAATGTTCAGAATGGAGTACAGTCACAAGTGGAGTACCACAAGGATCTGTTCTGGGGCCGTTGCTGTTTGTCATTTTTATCAATGACCTAGAGGAAGGCGCAGAAGGGTGGGTGAGTACATTTGCAGACGATACTAAAGTCGGTGGTGTTGTCGATAGTGTGGAAGGATGTAGCAGGTTACAGAGGGATATAGATAAGCTGCAGCGCTGGGCTGAGAGGTGGCAAATGGAGTTTAATGTAGAGAAGTGTGAGGTGATTCACTTTGGAAGGAAAAACAGGAATGCGGAATATTTGGCTAATGGTAAAGTTCTTGAAAGTGTGGATGAGCAGAGGGATCTAGGTGTCCATGTACATAGATCCCTGAAAGTTGCCACCCAGGTTGATAGGGTTGTGAAGAAGGCCTATGGAGTGTTGGCCTTTATTGGTATAGGGATTGAGTTCCGGAGTCGGGAGGTCATGTTGCAGCTGTACAGAACTCTGGTACGGCCGCATTTGGAGTATTGCGTACAGTTCTGGTCACCGCATTATAGGAAGGACGTGGAGGCTTTGGAGCGGGTGCAGAGGAGATTTACCAGGATGTTGCCTGGTATGGAGGGAAAATCTTATGAGGAAAGGCTGATGGACTTGTTGTTTTTGGAGGTTGTTTTCGTTGGAGAGAAGAAGGTTAAGAGGAGACTTAATAGAGGCATACAAAATGATCAGGGGGTTGGATAGGGTGGACAGTGAGAGCCTTCTCCCGCGGATGGAAATGGCTGGCACGAGGGGACATAACTTTAAACTGAGGGGTAATAGATATAGGACAGAGGTCAGAGGTAGGTTCTTTACGCAAAGAGTAGTGAGGCCGTGGAATGCCCTACCTGCTACAGTAGTGAACTCGCCAACATTGAGGGCATTTAAAAGTTTATTGGATAAACATATGGATGATAATGGCATAGTGTAGGTTAGATGGCTTTTGTTTCGGTGCAACATCGTGGGCCCAAGGGCCTGTACTGCGCTGTATTGTTCTATGTTCTATATCAATGGTCAATAGGACTTTAAACTAAAGATTGGGGGGAAGGGAAAGTCAGGGAACCAAGAGGTGAAGTAATCAGCGGGGAGTGTAGCTGCTTAGGAATACAAAAAAACACGAACAGACAAAACTCAAGAGTGGTTACGATTGTCCCCATCCCACAAAATATGACACAGTGTATGGAAAGGCTCAGTAAACCAAGGTCCACCACACTAAGAAAACAAAAAGGGACGGTCAATAGAGAATTAAAGGTGCTATATTTAAATGCGCGCACTGTACGGAACAAGGTAGATGAGCTTGTGGCCCAGATTGTGACTGGCAGGTATGATGTGGTAGGCATCACAGAGACATGGTTGCAGGGGGTTCAGGACTGGCATTTAAACATCCAGGGATTCACAACCTATCGAAAAGACAGAGAGGTGGGAAGAGGGGGCGGGGTTGCCTTGTTAATTAGGAACGAAATTAAATCAATAGCACTAAACGACATAGGGTCAGATGACGTGGAGTCTGTGTGGGTAGAGTTGAGGAACCACAAAGGCAAAAAAAACATAACGGGAGTTATGTACAGGCCTCCTAACAGTGGTCAGGACCGGGGGCACAAAATGCACCACGAAATAGAAAGTGCATGTCAGAAAGGCAAGGCCACAGTGATCATGGGGGACTTCAATATGCAGGTGGACTGGGCAAATAATGCTGCCAGTGGACCCAAGGAAAGGGAATTCATTGAATGTTTACAGGAGGGCTTTTTGGAACAGCTTGTGATGGAGCCCACGAGGGAACAGGCCATTCTGGACTTAGTGTTATGTAATGAGCCAGACTTGATTAATGATCATAAAGTAAGGGAGCACTTAGGAGGCAGTGATCATAATATGGTCGAATTCAATCTCCAATTTGAAAGAAAGAAGGTAGAATCAGATGTAAAGGTGTTACAGTTAAATAAAGGTAACTACAGGGGCATGAGGGAGGAACTGACGAAAATCGACTGGGAGCAGAGCCTAGTGGGAAAGACAGTAGAACAGCAATGGCAGGAGTTTCTGGGAGTAATTGAGGACACAGTACAGAGGTTCATCCCAAAGAAAAGAAAGGTTATCAGAGGGGGGATTAGGCAGCCATGGCTGACAAAGGAAGTTAGGGAATGCATCAAAGCAAAAGAGAAAGCCTATAATGTGGCAAAGAGTAGTGGGAAGTCAGAAGATTGGGAAGACTACAAAAACAAACAGAGGATAACAAAGAGAGAAATAAGGAAAGAGAGGATCAAATTTGAAGGTAGGCTAGCCAGTAACATTAGGAATGATAGTAAAAGTTTATTTAAATACATTAAAGACAAACGGGAGGTAAACATTGACATTGGGCCGCTCCAAAATGACGCTGATAATTTTGTGATGGGAGACAAGGAAATAGCTGAGGAACTGAATAAGTACTTTGCGTCAGTCTTCACAGTAGAAGACATGAGTAATATCCCAACAATTCCGGAGAGTCAGGGGGCAGAGTTGAATATGGTAGCCATCACAAAGGAGAAAGTGCTAGAGAAATTAAGAGGTCTAAATATTGATAAATCCCCAGGCCCAGATGGGCTACATCCTAGAGTTCTAAAGGAGATAGCTGAAGAAATAGTGGAGGCGTTAGTTATGATCTTTCAAAAGTCACTGGAGTCAGGGAAAGTCCCAGAGGATTGGAAAATCGCTGTTGTAACCCCCCTGTTCAAGAAGGGAACAAGGAAAAAGATGGAAAATTATAGGCCAATTAGCCTAACCTCGGTTGTTGGCAAGATTCTAGAATCCATTGTTAAGGATGAGATTTCTAAATTCTTGGAAGTGCAGGGTCAGATTAGGACAAGTCAGCATGGATTTAGTAAGGGGAGGTCGTGCCTGACAAACCTGTTAGAGTTCTTTGAAGAGATAACAAACAGGTTAGACCAAGGAGAGCCAATGGATGTTATCTATCTTGACTTCCAAAAGGCCTTTGATAAGGTGCCTCACGGGAGACTGCTGAGTAAAATAAGGGCCCATGGTATTCGAGGCACGGTACTAACATGGATTGACGATTGGCTGTCAGGCAGAAGGCAGAGAGTTGGGATAAAAGGTTCTTTTTCGGAATGGCAACCGGTGACGAGTGGTGTCCCACAGGGTTCAGTGTTGGGGCCACAGCTGTTCTCTTTATATATTAACGATCTAGATGACGGGACTGGGGGCATTCTGGCTACGTTTGCCGATGATACAAAGATAGGTGGAGGGGCAGGTAGTATGGAGGAGGTGGGGAGGCTGTAGAAAGATTTAGACAGTTTAGGAGAGTGGTCCAAGAAATGGCTGATGAAATTCAACGTGGGCAAGTGCGAGGTCTTGCACTTTGGAAAAAAGAATAGAGGCATGGACTATTTTCTAAACGGTGACAAAATTCATAATGCTGAAGTGCAAAGGGACTTGGGAGTCCTAGTCCAGGATTCTCTAAAGGTAAACTTGCAGGTTGAGTCCGTAATTAAGAAAGCAAATGCAATGTTGTCATTCATCTCAAGAGGCTTGGAATATAAAAGCAGGGATGTACTTCTGAAGCTTTATAAAGCATTAGTTAGGCCCCATTTAGAATACTGTGAGCAATTTTGGGCCCCACACCTCAGGAAGGACATACTGGCACTGGAGCGGGTCCAGCGGAGATTCACACGGATGATCCCAGGAATGGTAGGCCTAACATACGATGAACGTCTGAGGATCCTGGGATTATATTCATTGGAGTTTAGGAGGTTGAGGGGAGATCTAATAGAAACTTACAAGATAATGAATGGCTTAGATAGGGTGGATGTAGGGAAGTTGTTTCCATTAGCAGGGGAGACTAGGGCCCGGGGGCACAGCCTTAGAATGAAAGGGAGTCACTTTAGAACAGAGATGAGGAGAAATTTCTTCAGCCAGAGAGTGGTGGGTCTGTGGAATTCATTGCCACAGGGGGATGTAGTGATCTCTGTATGTGCATGTACATAAGGGGTTAATGTGTAACCAGTAGCACCACATGATCACTTGAGGGCCGGACCAACAGGGGTATAAAGGCAACCACATTGGGTCTCTCTTCCTCTCTTTTGGATGGACTGTGACCAGGACAGGAGTATCAGATTAGCTCAGATGGTTAGTGGAGTCAAGTGCAGTTACTGTAGTTAGATCTTGTTAACCTTATCACTAGTATCAATGTTAAAGTAAAGAACCACACAATCATTGTTATAGTTACTCAATAAACCTTTTGAAATGAAAATCGCTTGTCACAAGTAGGCTTCAATTAAGTTACTGTGAAAAGCCCCTTGTCGCCACATTCCGGCGCCTGTTCGGGGAGGCTGTTACGGGAATTGAACCATGCTGCTGGTCTGCCTTGGTCTGCTTCCAAAGCCAGCGATTTTGCCCTGTGCTAAACACTATTGGACGAGTTCGAGTCTTCTTCATCGAGATTCAGAAGACCTCATCAGTAACCAAGGTTTGAGTAACACATATTACACTCCATAGTATATCAAGATAATACAGGAGTGTAATAAAAGCCACCCCAGTCCAACGCCAGCATCTCCACATCATATTATAGTTCTAGCATCCAACCAAAAGGTGGTGTGAGTATGCAGGCACATGATCCGGACACACCATGTGTTCCAGGACAAGGTGTGAGAGAAAGTTTTGTAGCAGTCACATATTAGAGTAGTTCTGTAGCATCTTCGTGTAAGTTAGTGTTCGACCATTATTTCCAATTGTATTGATCCTAGACATTTTAGTAATTTGTTAGTGTAGTGTTATTAATAAATAACTTTAAAACAAAGTCTAATGTTCTTTATTCACACTACAATATCAAGATTCAACATCAGCCTGATCACCGAACATGACAAGGATTTATGATTATTTAGAAAAACATAGTTTGATTAAAGATAGCATGACTTGATAGAGGTGCACAAGCTGATGAGAGGCATGGATAGAGTGGATAGCCAGAGACTTTTCGCCAGGGTGGGCATGGCTGTCACGAGGGGACATAATTTTAAGGTGATTGGAGGAAGGTATAGAGATGTCAGAGGTAGGTTCTTTACACAGTGGTACATGTGTAGAATGCACTGCCAGCAGAGGTGGTGGAGTCAGAGTCATTAGGGGCATTTAAGCAACTCTTAGACAGGCACATGGACAGCAGTAAATTGAAGGGGTGTAGGTTAGGTTGATCTTAGATTAAGATAAATGGTCGGCACAACATCTTGGGCTGAAGGGCTTGTACTGTTCTATGTTCAATTACAGGGTGCACAGGGGCCGTGGAAATTCTGGAGGAAACAGCAGCCCAGTGACGTCACCGCGATCACGTGCCCAGCAGACGTCATGGCCACGGCGACGTCATACCGGCTGCTTGCGCACAGCCGGTTTGGAACTTACTGGGAAAATATGGTAGAGTCTGTGCGTGGGTTGATAGAAAGAAGAGCCGGTGTTGATTCCTTCAATTTCACACAACGGTTTAAACAGCCGCCTTTAATTCCCGCAGGCGAACGCTCGAATGCGCTCACCGCGCCGCAGACCTTCTCCATCACCAATATGGCTGCGGCACGGCAATCAAGTGAGACCGAGAGCGCTCACACTGCACTGCGAGGGGGAGGAGCGGGGTAGGTGTGGCGATTGTGGGGGGGGGGAGGGTAGCGGAGGGTTGAGAGAAGGGGGGGGGGCGCGATGTTACAACTGCGCCTGCGCTGTGTCCGCTTGAGAGGCCCCGCCTCCTCCTGCTGTACACCTTCGATGGGCGGAGAACGCAATGACGTCCGGAGGACGCAATGTGGTGCGGGCCCGACGTGATGACGTGTAGTTTGGGCGCGAGGACGCCGCGGGAGCGCGCGCGCTGACATTCCGAGTGACTGAGTGGCTGGAAGGGCTTAGACGGACCGAGAGCGGGAGACGATGCAGATCACGCTGAAGACCCTCCAGCAGCAAACCTTCCGCATAGACATCGATTCCGAGCAGACGGTGAGTATGTGCAAGGCCTCCTGGGCATAAGTGGAGTGGGGCGAGGAGAGGCTGCGGCGCATTGGGAGCAAGGCCGCGGGAGCGGACAGGCTAGTGGCGGTGTGGGCCTAGGCCTGGAGTAGGAGCTGGACCCGGCCTCTTGATGCCAGAATGGAGGGGAAGCCTGGTCACGCAGGATTGATAGTGGACTTTTTCCACCGTCTCGATTGGCATTGGTTGGGCTGTGGCCTTAGGAAACTCCGGGGATCCTGAGACATTCGGCCGCCTCTAGCTAGTCAGTTAGGCTGTATCCCCCCCCCCCCCCCCCAAACTGAGTTAGTGGCTCTGCGGGACTATCCCACACTGCTCTCGAGGCCTCTGGAACGGGATTGTTTACCCAGTTGTCCCACCCTGACCAGCAGTGTGGCAGAAGCTTGGCTCACCAGCCGCTGGAAGTCCCGACTGCTGCTGGGTTACACTGACTGGGCTTTAATCAGGGAAGTTGGGGAGAGACCACGTTTGGCCGGTTAGATAAAAATCTTTCTGTGTGGTAAGATATCGGCGTGGAGCGTAGTGAATAGAAGGACTGGGCATGATGCATCAAAATTAGAAAGAGTAACATTAAACCTGCACTGGGATCGAGCCCAAAACAACCATGACACAGCAGCACAGTACAGTTGTCAGTGTGAAGTGTGCAGGAGTAGCTAAGTTTGGGGCCTGCTGCTTCGTTGTTATATTGTGCTGAAATGCTCTCCATTAAGAAATAATTGTTGCAACGCCCCCGCAACCCTTTTTTATGAAAAACTAAGTTTACGTTTGGCTTAACTCGTCACTGCAAAGAAAAAGTCATGCACGTTTACACGTGTAAATCTTCAGGGATGTAAACCCTCCCCACCTTTCGAGAACATTTACCTTTTAAATCTGTTTTATATTTGTGTTTATTATTGTGTTTGTTTTATTTTGGGAGTAGTGATGGGATCTGAACATGTTAAGTTGCCCTTCAGGGAGATCATTTATTTTTCAAATTGACCGTGAAAGTGAAGTAATAAAAAGTTACTCAAATGTTTCATTACTATAGTGGTGTAACATTGTAATGTTAACAGTGTAAACATTTAATCTTCAGTAATAAGTTGGAAAGAGTGGCGATGTGTTCCATGGTGAATAAGTCCGTTTACAGCAAAGTGCAGCCAGGTGTTTCCTCCCTAGTATTATTTTGAAAACTTAAGGATTATTTTCATTGGTTTTAATTTGGGGGGGAAAATAGCAAAAGACTGAAAATGCAAACCGTGTTGGAAAACATTAGAAAGTCAGCTGGTCTTTCAGAATCAGTAAAGAGAAAGCCTGAAGGAGCGAGAATGGACGAGTGGATTACAGGTATTCGTCCAAAACCAATTTTTAAAAGTTCCATTTGAAGCCATTGTAAACAGGTTTTGAAGCACCAAATCCTTATTTTCTGATAACATTGAGTAAAGACCACCTTTAATGGCAACTTCTATTTATATCGCACTTTTAAAGTAGTGAAATGTGCTAAGGGCATGCTAAGAGACAAAATTTGACACTAAGCCACTTGATCTGTTTGTTCAGATGACCAAAAAGCTTGGTCAAAGAGACTGGTTTTAAGGAATGCCTTAAAGGGGGAGAGAACTTGCAGTTTTTGACATTGCAGCAAGCTCTAACTACATTTAAAAACACATTTTCTGTGTTTTGGTAATTGAACTGTTGCATTATGTAAATGGATGAATGGTGAAAGATAATGATTACTGATATTGTCTTGTTTAAAGCTGTTTTTAGCTTTCCCAGTGGCTTAGCTAATAAGTAGACCACGTTGAGTCATTCCGAGCAGACGGTCTTCTGTGGTTTTATTCCTTGTCTGTACTTTAGCTAATCTGACCCATGGCAACATTTAGGGTCCTATCGATTTCAGCTACCAAGGGCTAGGGAGGGGAAAGCTTACATAGGAACAGAGGAATTAGGAGCAGAAGTAGGCGATTCAGCCCTTCGAGCCTGTTCCACCATTCAATCAGATCATGGCTGATCTCTTCCTAGCTTGTATCATAGTTCCCCTTGATTGATTTTCAGTAACTCCTGCTGGAAAATGCATCTCAGAACAGGATTGAGCTCTACTTTGATTTAGGCTTGACTCATATATGGGCTTTTGAAGTCAAGAACAGCCACAACAGTAAGGTATTGGTGCCCATGAATTCATATTTCAGCTAGAGTTGGTGCTTGGCACCTGTGAAATTGAGCTCCAGCAAACTTCCAGAAAAATGGGATGTGTTTTAGCTTCTAATTCTGCTTCATTCTGTTTGTGTGTTACCCTTTGACCATTGACCCAGTGCATATAATATCTGGATAACATGTAAGTGATTGCACACTTGGTGAAAGTACTTGCGTAAAATAAAATTCTCAATCTTTACAGTGAAAACTGTAAATTGTTTGGAATGGAGGTTTCTTTAACAACGAACATTATTTTTAAAAAAATATTTTTTCTGTGACTTGAATTCTTTCTATTTTATGTCTGGCACCTTTATTCTTGGGTTGGCAGGGGTAGAGAAATGTGAATTTTTATTGAAACAGTTTGCCTTGTACATCACACTTTCTTCTGCCCGAGGATGCACAGATGATTTGTTCCCAGGTTTAATAATATCACAGTTGTCATAATTCAGAGTACATGGGAGTGAAGCCTGAGTGACTTAATCCTGTTCTTCCCTTGGAAAGGGTCTCATTGCTAATGTGTGCACATGGGACTTTAAAAGAAAATTAGTCTGGAACTTAAGGGTAGCTAGCAGATTTGCACAGCGGAATCTACAACAGTGGTTCCCAACCTGTGCCCTGTGGGCCACTGGTGGTCTGTAAGGGTACTGCATAAGAACTAGGAGCAGGAGTAGGCCATCTGGCCCCTCGAGCCTGCTCCACCATTCAATGAGATCATGGCTGATCTTTTGTGGACTCAGCTCCACTTTCCGGCCCAAACACTTTAAAAATCTATCTATCTTTATCTTAAAAACATTTAATGAAGGAGCCTCTACTGCTTCACTGGGCAAGGAATTCCATAGATTCACAACCCTTTGGGTGAAGAAGTTCCTCCTAAACTCAGTCCTAAATCTACTTCCCCTTATTTTGAGGCTATGCCCCCTAGTTCTGCTTCCACCCACCAGTGGAAACAACCTCCCCGCATCTATCCTATCTATTCCCTTCATAATTTTATATGTTTCTATAAGATCCCCTCTCACCCTTCTAAATTCCAACGAGTATAGTCCCAGTCTACTCAACCTCTCCTCGTAATCCAACCCCTTCAGCTCTGGGATTAACCTAGTGAATCTCCTCTGCACACCCTCCAGTGCCAGTACATCCTTTCTCAAGTAAGGAGACCAAAACTGAACACACTACTCCAGGTGTGGCCTCACTAACACCTTATACAATTGCAGCAGAACCTCCCTAGTCTTAAACTCCATCCCTCTAGCAATGAAGGACAAAATTCCATTTGCAGGTGGTCAGTTTGCCTGTTTCATGCCCATGGAGAAAAAATAACTTGTACCTCTTATGTAGCATACTAATAATCCTTGTTAAATTACTTTAACAATTATTTTCGGTTTTAATCTCTGTAATTAAATAGTGTGGGCAGAAGTGGGCTTTCAATGAAGCTCAGTGCTGCAGTGCGGGGCTCTCGTCTATGGGGGCCCCCCGTATGGAAAGGTCACTGTTGTGGTGGGGACACCCATCAGAGCCAGGGTAGCTCTAAATTTGCTGATCGGCTCATTCTTGGGCTATACAGAATAACATCGGGCTCTGATTGGTGGATTCCCCTTTAGAGCAGGAAAGCAGTTTGCCAAGCATTGAGAGGTGGTGGAGACTTAGAGCAGTTCAGACACATATCTCCTGAATTACAGCGAATTGAAGAGCAGCGAGGTTTCTGATGGGTAGCCTGGGACAAATGTGAGGTCGCCAACCTAACATTGAGGTGCGAGCCTGCAAAGCCTTCAGCGAGGTGAGGAGACAGTGCTGGCCAATGGCTAGTCGTGCAACCAACCAAAAAGAACCGAGGCCACCGGGCCAGATACCCAGCAGCCAGCCAGGAGCACCTGTGGTCTTTGAGGCCTGGTCAACCAAGCTAGAGCCCAGGGGTGAGCAGAGCAGCAGTCGGGAGATACGAAGAAGGCCAGGCACGCGCTGGCTTTGTGTCTCGGTGAATCGGGGAGCAGCGGCCAGTGGGAGCAGGGCGACTCAAATGGAGCCAGAGGAGAGCCAGGCAGTAGAGCTGAGAGTGAGGGGGCTGGACTGGGCAGCAAACAGACCAGGCAGTGATGGCGAGAGAGAGCAGAATCCAGGCCAGATAGCCATGTAGCCAGCATGAAACACTCAAGGTTCTCGGGGCTCAAGGCCTGGCCACCAGAGCGAGAGCGGAGAGGTGCGACAAAGGTCAGGCAAATACCGGTGTCGTGTCTCAGGGAATGAAGAGCAGCATCGTGACTCGGAATCACGGAGCAGCAGAAGCGGGGCGAGTCGACCAGAGGCCAGCCAGGCAGGGCTGAGAGTGAGGGTCGGCCAGCAACCAACATCTATCATCTTTACCTCGAGAGAGCAAGGCAGCTTTATAGAACTGCCCTGTCACAGTGCTTTAAGGCTGCATTTCTCTCAGAACTACCGGGCTAATGTTTGGCTTAAAGTTGCCTAGGTACACCCAGAACTGTCCCACAAGGCAGTAAAGTTTCTGATGCCTTTCCCTACCGTTGCGAGACTGGATTTTCAGGGCTATATGGATTGTAGACCAAATATTGGAATAAACATAACATTGAACCAGATCTCCGATTGAGGCTGCCATACCTGACATCCAGCGCTTGATGTCTGCGAAACAGAATCAGCTGCCTTGTTTTAAAAAAAAAATAAAAAAATTTATTCTCCATTTTCCTTCAAAATTTACACCTCACCCACAAACAGTAAACGGTAACAAATACAAAATCAATCCCCTTAACAATACCAACGATCCCATCCTCCCACCACCCCAAACAACGGCCCACCTGTCAATATATGCATCCCCCCCCCCCCCCACTCAACGCCCTCCAACCTCTGAAAGAGTACCGTACATGATGCAAAAGAGTTGCCCCCCGCGCCCAGTCTCCACATCCTCCCGTCCACTGCCTCTTGTAAGACTCCTCCTCCCAACCTCTGTTCCTTCCCCCCAACTTTCCACCCCGGCTAGACCACTCGGACCCTGTTCTGCCAGGTTCCGATGGCCGCAGCCCCTCCCCCACCTCACTCCTGTTCACTGGCCGGCTTAAACCGGCCAGTGTGGAGGCCCCCGCCCGGGTCCCTTTCCCCCTTGCCCAGCCCTAGGAAAGCCCAGAAATCCCCTTTTAGCACACACAGCCCGCATATCCACCTACACCCCAAAGAGCCCTCATTTCGAGTGAAGTCCCATCACTTCCCTTGTCCAAATATATACAACATTGGCTCCTTTTAGCCCATACACCCGCACGCAGTGAAACAAAAAAGAAGAAAATACAGTCACGAGGTTACATCGGCGCATGGCCATTTCTCAGTTCTGCCACAGTCCTTCTGCCTTCGCAAACTCCTCCGCTGCTTCCGCCGTTACAAAATAAAAGTCCCTAAGCTTGTAAGTCACCCTCAACTTCACTGGATATACAATGCCGCACTGCACCTTGCTAATGTACAGTGCCCTCTTCACCCGGTTGAAGGCAGTCCGTCTCCTCGCCAGCTCCACCGTAAAGTCCTGGTATACACGTATACCAGCTCCAGCCCACTGCACCACCCGCTTCTGCTTGGCCCAGCTCAGGACCTTCTTCACACTGTACCTACGGAAGCACAGAGTCACTACCCTTGGTGGCTCACTCGCCTTTGGTACAGGCCTCCACGACCGATGAGCCCGATCCAGTTCATATCGGGAGGGATCCTCCCCCTCCCCCAATAATTTTGCCAGCATCGCGGCAAAATATTCAGTCGGCCTCGGTCCTTCAACTCCTTTGGGCAGCCCCACAATCCTCAAATTCTGTCGCCTGGATATGTTTTCCAGGGCTTCCCATTTTTCCTCGCAGATCCTTGTTAATGTCCACCACCTTCCGCATCTCCTTCCCCATCGAGGCAAGTTGATCACCGTGCTGCAATAACGTCTCCTCCACTTCCTTCAGCGCCTCCCCTTGCTCTCGCACCTCTGCCACTGCACTCGCCACCGCCTTCATCACCGGGGAAATCGCCTCCTCCACCAGCACACTCAAAACCTCCCTCATCTCCTTCCTCATTGTCTCCATGTATTTTGTAAACTGCCTTTCGAATTCCGCAGCCATCACCGTAGTTATTTCTTCAGCCGTAAGCAATGCGGCCTCCCCTGGTGCTCCAGCCTCCATTTTCCTTGGTGACCCCGCGGTGACCTTTCCACTCCCCGACGGACCTTCAGCTGTTTTCCTTACGGACGTTCTTTTGCTCACCCTCGACATTTTTCTTCACTCTGCTGCCTCTGTGCCTTCTCCATGCTTTTGCCGCTCCGTGGACCCTGGGACCGGGCTTAAAGCCCGGAAAATGCCGTTCCCGAACGGGAGCCCTCCATTGTGCAGCCGCCTCCCGCCCGCCGTCACCGGAAGTCAATCAGCTGCCTTGTTAAGGCTAAGCTTTATCTTTTTCCACTGTTAGGCCTATTTCAGGTAAATGTGCTGTCAAGACTGTGCATCATAAACTATTAGAAATAGCTGTGTTTTTAATACCCACTTGATTAGTTCAACTCCCGTCAGCGATAGGCTACATAAATAATGTTTAAAACTGCTTGTGTACGTGGCGGTCCGCAAAGCTTTTGATGACAATCCGTGGTCCCCATAAAGGACAAGGTTGGGAACTGCTGATCTAGAACACGTCTGCTTCCTTTTTTCCCTATCCAGAGTAGTTGAAGTGGTGCAACTTCATTCAGTTTTCAAGCTGGCTTCCAGCTGCTTGTGCAATCAGAATGCCCAAGAGAAGGTGATCTGATCTCTGGTGCAATCTAATGAATGTGGCGGCCAGATGTTCCCTGCCTTCAAAATGGGAACATCCCATAGGGCATTTCTACTGCTTGTGTGAGAAGTCGCCCACTGTTTAGTTTGGAAGACTGGTGTAGACCACTTGCTTTTCTTTCTAGAAAGGATGTTGACCTTCGGCTTTGATCATTTACTGGATGAGGTACAGGTTCAAATGGTGTCTATATGTGGAGAGAAAAAACTGCATTTATATAGCACCTTTTGCAACTTTAGGATGTCTCATGAAGTACATTTTCTCCTTCAAATCTGCCATCATAGACTTTCTCCTCATAAGGTCAGCCCTGTAACTCTCCATACTTTAAAACCCCAGCTCCATTTCCAAACCCCTCAAAATTATGTCCCAGATTTCTGGTGCTCCATGCTTGATTCCCACCAGTCGGATTTCTGCCTCTGCCACAGTACAGAAATGCCTCCTCTCAAAGTCACATCACATCCTATGTGATTGTGTCAATAAAGTGTCCCTCCCTGTCTGCAGCCTTTAACAGAGTTGATCACACCATCCTCCCCATGGCGCACTGTCACCCAGCTGGGTTGGGACAGCGCTCACCATATTCCATTTTATCTATTTACTCATAGCTATATAATCACCTGCAATAGCTTCTTGTGTCCTTTAAGAATATATTCTTGTCTCTCCTCAGTGACACCTTTGGAAAACAATATCATTTTCCACTAAAGTTTTTTTTCGAAAAATATTTTATTGAGGCATTTCTATATGTGTGTGTGTATTATCTATCTATATATATATATATATATATATAGATCTACACACATCAAACACAACAAACCACGAGTCCCACCATTCTAATAAGATCCATCTCTGGGGCAGCACGGTAGCACAGTGGTTAGCATTGCAGCTTCATGGCACCGAGGTCCCAGGTTCTGGGTCACTGTCCGTGTGGAGTTTGCACATTCTCCCCGTGTTTGCATGGGTTTCGCCCCCACAACCCAAAATGTGCCGGCTAGGTGGATTGGCCACGCTAAATTGCCTCTTAATTGGGAAAAAAATTAATTGGGTACTCTAAATTTATATTTAAAAAAATAAGATCTGTCTCTGGACTACCAAGGAGGCAAAGACCAAGACATCGGCCTCTCTCACCCCCTGGACTCCCGGTTCCCCTGGACTCCAAAGAGCGTCACTTCTGGACTTGGGGCCACCTTCACCTTTAAGACTTCCGACATAACATCGACGAACCCCTGCCAGAATCCCCCTAGCTTCGGACAGGTCCAAAACATTGATATGATTCCCGGGCCCACCCGTGCTCTGCCCACATCTATCCTCCACCGCTTCAAAAAACCTGCTCATCCTGGCCACAGTCATGTGCCCTGTGAACCACCTTGAACTGACTAAGGCTAAGCCTAGCACACAAAGAGGACGCGTTCACCCTCCTCCCAGCTTCCACCTCTCCCCACTCTTCCTCCCACTGAAACTTCACTACCCCATCGGGACTCCCTCCCAATCTATCAACTCCTTATAAATTTCCGACACTTCACCTTCATCTACTCCTCTTTTTGACACCACCTTGTCCTGGGGCCCCCCAAGCAAATCTATGATTCCTGCAGATCGGTGCCCAAACCGAGGCCCCTTCCAGCATCAGGTGCTGCCACCAATGTCCCCACACCCTCAGGGCCGCCACTGCTACAGGGCTTGTGGAGTACCTGGCCAGAAATGGTAAAGGCGCTGTCCTGTCTGTGTGGAGTTTGCACATTCTCCACGTGTCTGCGTGAGTTTCACCCCCACAACCCAAAAATGTACAGGTTAGGTGGATTGGCCACACAAATTGCCCCTTAATTGGAAAAAATTCATTGGGTATTCTAAATTTATTTTAGAAAAAGGTGTCAGCAGTGCCCCCCAAACTCGAGTCTTTACAAGAGGCTGCCTCCATCTGCTCCCATACCGACCCTCCCCCACTTCCTAACCATGGCTTTATTCGCCGCCCAATAGTAATTCAACAAAATTCGGAAGAGCTAGCCACCCCCCTCGATCCACGGGGCTTTGCCCGCCCAAACAAATCCCAAAATCAGTGCATTCACCCTCCTAAACAAAATCCTTTGGAATGAAGATCGGGAGATTCTGGAACACAAATAAGAACCTCGGGAGAACTGTCATCTTCATCAATCGCACTCGTCCCGCCAGCGACAGCGGAAGCACATCTCATCTCCTAAAATCCCCCTTCATCTGTTCCACCAACCGAGCCAGATTCAGCTTATGCAGCTGCTTCCAACCCCGTGTCACCTGAATACCGAAAGCTCGCCCCCACTACTCTAAAATGGCAACTCCCCCAGCCTCCTGCTCCTTCGCTGGATCGGAAAAACATCACTCTTCCCCATATTCAATTTGTACCCCGAGAACCGGCTGAATTCCTCCAACATGCTCATAATCCCCCCAATAACTTCCGAAGGATTTGATATATCGAGCAGTGGATCATCTGTACAACAAGACCCTATGCCCTGCCCCCCCCCACACACACACTACGCCCTGCCAGTCCTTTGACGCTCTCAGCGCCATTGCCAATGGCTCGAAAGCCAAGGCAAAGAGCAATGGCGAGAGTGGGCATCCCTGCCTCATTCCCTGGTGCAACCTGAAGTACTCCAATTCACCTGGTTCGTTTGCACATTCGCTGTCGGCGCCCGGTTCAACAGCTGGACCTAATCTGCAAACCCCTGCCCAAACCGTCCTAGCACCTCCCACAAATAGTCACTCTCCACCCGATCAAAGGCATTCTCTGCATTCAAGGTGGCCACCTCCACATTTCGGCCCTCCGGGGGCATTATAGTATTTAACAACCGCCTGATGTTAGCCGACAGATGCCTCTCCTTAAGCCCCATCTGGTCCTCCCCTATCACCCCTTGCACACAGTCCTCAATCCTTGAGGCCAAGATCTTGGCCAGCAACTTAGCATCCACGTTTAATAATGAAATTGGCCTGTAGGACCCACACTGCTCCGATCCTTTTCCCTCTTTAGAATTAAGGAGATCGATGCCTGCCGTAGTGTAGGGGGGAGTACTCCCTTGACTGATTGAATGCCCTGACCAGCAGGGGCCCCAAGCCATAGAATCATAGAATTTACAGTGCAGAAGGAGGCCATTCGGCCCATCGAGTCTATACTGGCCTTGGAAAGAGCACCCTACTTAAGTCCACATCTACACCCTATCCCCGTAACCCAGTAACACCACCTAACCTTCTTTGACACCAAGGACAATTTAGGATGGCCAATCCACCTAACCTGCATGTCTTTGTATGGTGGGAGGAAACCGGAGCACCCGGAGGAAACCCATGCAGACACGGGGAGAATGTGCAGACTCCACACAGGCAGTGACCCAAGCTGGGAATTGAACCTGGGACCCTGGAGCTGTGATGCAACTGTGCTAACTACTGTGCTGCCCCAAAAACATTTTATAAAATTCCACCAGGAACCCATCCAGGCCCGGGGCCTTCCCTGCCTGCATCGCCCCATGCCCTCCAACACCTCCGCCAGCTCCCTCCACCCTAGGAAACTTCAACCCATCCAAAATGCGCGTCATGCCCTCCACCCCGGTTGGAGGTTCTGACTCATACAATCTCTTGTAATAGTCCCTGAACACCCCATTCACCCCTGCTGGGGCCGAGACCGTGTCTCTCTCCTCCCCATCCTTCACCCTTCCGATCTCCCTCGCTGCCTCCTGCTTCCTCAGTTGATGTGCCAACATGCCTTTTCCACATATTCATAGACCGCCCCCTTAGCCCTCCTCAGCTGCCATACTGCCTTACCTGTAGATATCAGTCCAAACTCCAGCTGAAGTTTCTGCTGCTCCCTCAACAACCCCACCTCCAGGGGCTCCTAATACCTCCTAGCTACCTGCGGAATCTCATCCACTAACCTTGCCATCTCCTCCCGCTCTATCTTGTCTATGTGCCCGCATTGAAATAAACTCCCCCCTCAGTGCCTGCCTTCAGTGCCTCGCACAGTGTGGCAGCTGAAACCTCACCCATTTCATTCAGCTCCACATATCTCCAAATAGCAGCCCTCACCCGCTTACAAACCTCCTCATCTGCCAACAGCCCCACATCCAACCTCCACTGCAGGCACTGTCTCCCCCCGCACCCCGATTCACTTGCAAGTCCACCCAATGCAGCACATGGTCTGAAACCATAATTGCCGCGTTCTCCGAACTGACTACCCCCCCCCCCCCGCTAACAACGTCCTGTCCAACACAAAATAGTCAATCCGGGAGCACACCCCATGTACATAGGAGAAAAACAAAAATTCCTTCGCCCTCGGCCGACCAAACCTCCACGGGCCCACTCGCCCCATACATAGAACATATGTTCCATAAACCCTCTCAATTCCCTCGTCACCGCCGATACTCTCCTCGACCGTCGGCCTCGATCAATCCAATTTTGGCTCAAGAACCATGTGAAAATCCCCCCCGGACATAAACAATAAATCAACATTAACACCCCGACTTAACACAAGTATCTACAATCCCTCAGACCCTCCAGTGTAAATAACAAAAACAAATTAATAAAGTGACACCCCCCCCCCCCCCCCCCCCCATTGACCAATGTCTACCGCTCTGCCAGGAAGTCTTAAGAACGGTTACCACCGCCTAAAGAACCCTTGTACCGACCCTCTCAAGGCGAATTTTACCCCCTCCACCTTAATAAACCCCGCCATATCATTCATCCAGGATTCCACGCTTGGGGGCCTCGCAGCCTTCCACTGAAGAAGAATCCTTCGCCGGGCTATCAGGTATGCAAAGGCCAGAATTCCGGCCTCTTTCGCCTCCTGCACTCCCGGCTCCTCTGCCACACCAAATATTGCGAGCCCCCAGCCTGGCTTGACCCTGGATCCTACCACCCTCGACACCGTCCTCGCTACGCCCTTCCAAAATTCCTCCAGCGCTGGGCATGCCCAGAACATATGGGTGTGATTTGCTGGGCTCCCTGAGCACCTAACACACCTGTCCTCACCCCCAAAAACCCGACTCATCCTTGTCCCGGTCATGTGTGCCCTGTGAAGCACCTTAAACTGTATGAGGCTGCGCCTCGCGCACGATGAGGAAGAGTTCACCCACCCCAGGGCATCTGCCCACGTCCCTTCCTCAATTTCCTCTCCCAACTCCTCCCCCCCACTTACCTTTTACCTCCACCGCCGAGGGCTCCTCCTCCTCCTGCATCACCTGGTAAGTTTCCGAGATCTTCCCCACTCCCACCCACCCCACCCGAGAGCACCCTGTCCTGTACTGTGTGTGGCCGTAGCCGTGGGAATGCCGCCACCTGCCGTCTGGCAAACGCCCTTACCTGTAAGTACCTGAAGGTGTTCCCCGGGGGGGAGCCCGTACTTCTCCTCCAGCTCACCCAGGCTCGCGAACTTCCCGTCCACAAACAGGTCCCCCAACGTTCGTATCCCTGCCCTGTGCCACCCCGCAAACTCTCCACCTGTTCTTCCTGGGGCGAACCGGTGGTTCCCCCGTAATGGGGTCCCCGCCGAGGCCCCCACTTCCCCCCTGTGCCGCCTCCACTGCCTCCAAATTTTGAGGGCAGCCACCACCACCGGGCTCGTGGTATACCTCCTTGGAGGGAGCGGCGCCGTTGCCAGCGCCCCCAGACTCGTACCCACACGTCTCCAGCCTCTTCCATGCAGCCCCCTCCCCCTCCATCACCCACTTGCGCACTATTGTCGCATTGGCGGCCCAGTAGTATCCACAGAGGTTGGGCAGCGCCAGTCCCCCCCTATCTCTACTCCGCTCCAGGAACACCCTTCTCACCCTTGGAGTCCCTCGTGCCCACACAAACCCCATTATACTCCTGGTAACCCGCCTGAAAAAAGCCTTCGGGATAGACACGGGGAGGCACTGGAACAGGAACAAAAACCTTGGGAGCACCGTCATTTTGATTGACTGCACCCTACCCGCCAAGGACAGCGGCAACGCATCCCACCTCTTGAGCTCCTCCTCCATTTGCTCCACCAGCCTTGTAAAAAAAATGTTATTAAAAAAAAAAATTTATTCTCCTTTTTCACATTTTCTCCCACATTTACATCCATCAACAATAAACAATAATCAGCAAGATATGTCAGTCCCCATAATAACAACGATCCCATTTACCCACCAACCCCCAAACCTCAACCCGCATGTTTACATAAACAAATGACAAAAAGGAATCAAGGATTACCCGTAGTCACCCTTAATCTTACACAGCCCCCAACCACCACCCCAGGTCTCCAGCTCCTCCCGTCCATTGCCTCTTGTAAAACTCCTCTTCCCAACCTCTGTTCCTTCCCCCCAACTTTCCACCCCGGCTAGACCACTTGGACCCTGTTCTGCCAGGCTCCGATGGCCGCAGCCCCTCCCCCCACCCCACTCCCGTTCACTGGCCGGCTTAAACCGGCCAGCGTGGAGGCCCCCGCCCGGGTCCCTTTCCCCCTTGCCCGGCCCTAGGAAAGCCCAAAGATCCCCTTTTAGCACACACACCCCGCATATCCACCTACACCCCAAAGAACCCTCATTTCGAGTGAAGTCCCGTCCCTTCCCTTGTCCAAATATATACCACATTGGCTCCTTTAGTCTCTACACCCGCGCGCAGTGATACAAAAAAGAAGAAAATACAGTCATGAGGTTACATCGGCACATGGCCATTCCTCAATTTGTCAGTTCTGCCACAGTCCTTCTGCTTTCGCAAACTCATCCGCTGCTTCCGTCGTTCCAAAATAAAAGTCCCTGAGCTTGTAAGTCACCCTCAGCTTCACTGGATATACAATGCCGCACCGCACCTTGCTAATGTACAGTGCCCTCTTCACCCGGTTGAAGGCAGCCCGCCTCCTTGCCAGCTCCACCGTAAAGTCCTGGCATATACGTATACCAGCTCCAGCCCACTGCACTACCCGCTTCTGCTTGGCCCAGCTCAGGACCTTCTCCTTCACACTGTACCTACGGAAGCACAGAATCACTGCCCTTGGCGGCTCACTCGCCTTTGGTACAGGCCTCCACTACCGATGAGCCCGATCCAGTTCGTATCGGGAGGGATCCTCCCCCTCCCCCAATAGTTTTGCCAGCATCGCGGCAAAATACTCAGTCGGCTTCGGTCCTTCAACTCCTTCGGGCAGCCCCACAATCCTCAAATTCTGTCGCCTGGATCTGTTTTCCAGTTCTTCCATTTGTCCTCGCAGATCCTTGTTTGTATCCATCACCTTCCGCATCTCTTTCCCCATCGAGGCAAGTTGATCACCGTGCTGCAATAACGTCTCCTCCACTTCCTTCAGCGCCTCCCTTTGCTCTCGCACCTCCGCCACTGCGCTCGCCACCTCCGTCCTCACCGGGGAAACCGCCTCCTCCACCAGCACACTCAAAACCTCCCTCATCTCCTTCCTCACCGTCTCCATGCATTTCGCAATCTGCGCCAACTGCTTTTCAAATTCCGCAGCCATCACCTTAGTTATTTCTTCAACCGTAAGCAGTGCGGCCTTCCCTGGTGCTCCAGCCTCCATTTTCCTTGTTGACCCCGCGGTGACCTTTCCACTCCCCGACGGACCTTCAGCTGTTTTTTTTTTCCGGCAGTTTTTTTGCTCACCCTCAACATTTACCAGCCTTGTAAAATTAAGCCTATGCAGGGCCCCCCCAGCTCCTGGACTCCCAGATACCTGAAGCTCCTCCCTGCCTTTTTTAGTGGGAGCTCACCAATCCCCCTCCCCTGGTCCCATAGATGAACTACGAACAGCTCGCTCTTCCCCATATTGAGCTTGTACCCCGAAAAGTCCCCGAATTCCCAAAGAATCCTCATTACCTCCGGCATTCCTCTCACCGGGTCCGCCACATACAGCAGCAGGTCGTCCACATAAAGTGACACCCTATGCTCCTCCCCACCACGCACCAACCCCCCCCAGTTCCTTGACTTCCTCAGTGCCACAGCCAGGGGTTCAATCGCCAGTGCGAAGAGCAGGGGGGATAAGGGACACCCCTGTCTCGTCCCTCGGTGCAACTGAAAGTACTCGGACCTCCTCCTGTTTGTGGCCACACTCGCCATCGGGACCTCGTACAACAGCCTAACCCACCTGACAAACCCCTCCCCAAACCCGAACCTCTTCAGCACCTCCCACAGGTACCCCCACTCGACCCAATCGAAGGCTTTCTCAGCGTCCATCGCCACCACTATCTCTGCCTCCCCCTCCCTCGCCGGCATCATGATAACGTTCAAAAACCTCTGCCCCTTCGCGTTCAACTGCCTCCCCTTCACAAACCCCGTCTGGTCTTCATGGATGATCTGCGGCGCACAATCCTCAATCCTCGTGGCTAAGACCTTCGCCAGCACCTTGGCATCTACATTTAGCAAGGAAATGGGTCTGTAAGACCCTACACTGCAGGGGATCCTTGTCCCGCTTCAGGATCAAGGAGATCCGTGCCCGGGACATCGTCGGGGGCAAAGCCCCCCCCCCTCCCGCCTCATTGAAGGTCCTAACTAACAGTGTGCCCAAGAGGTCCATATTTTCTTTTATAGAATTCGACCGGGAAACCGTCTGGCCCCGGTGCCTTCCCCGCCTGCATGCTTCCTATCCCATTGATCAGCTCCTACAGCCCAATCGGGGCCCCCAATCCCGCCACCAGTCCCTCTTCTACCTTTGGAAGCCTCAATTGGTCCAGGAAGCGGCCCATCCCTCCCTCCCTCCCTTGGGGGCTCGGATCGGTACAATTCCTCGTAGAAGTCCCTGAAGACCCCATTGATGCCAGCTCCACTCCGCACCACACTCTTTCTCCGCCCCTCCCCCCCCTGACTTCCGCAAGTCAGCTGACTCCTGCTGACCCCGGCCACTCCTCCTTCGACTCCTCCCATTGTGTGGCACACCCTCCTCTCCCGTCCCCATCCATAGGCTCTCCCCCTCCCCCTTGTGTTCTAAGCGCGGGAAACAACCCTCGCTTCCCCACCCCCTCCAGTCTTCAGCGCGGGAAAAGGCCCGCGCTTTCCTCCTACCAGGCCCCGCCACCTCTGACACAGCTCCTTTTACAGGTCCGGTCCCCTCACCCCTGACTCGGGCCTCCTCTTCCCCCGCAAGGCCCCATCTCACCTCCAAGAGCCCCCCTGACCAACCCAACAAAAACAGTGCCCAACGCGCCCCAGCCGCCCTCACCGACCCAAAAGAGAAAAAACACAAAGAAAAAGAAACCCGGAGCAATACAAAGGCCCCGCCCCCTCGAAACAAAAATAAACATAGCATATCAACCGTAGTCCCCAATCGCCCGTCCCAACCCTCAATCTGTGTCCAACTTCTCGGCCTGAACAAAGGCCCACGCCTCCTCCGGAGACTCAAAATAATGGTGCCGGTCCTTGTAGGTAATCCACAGTCGCGCCGGCTGCAACATGCCAAACTTCACCACCTTCCTGTGCAGCGCCGCCTTCGTCCGATTGTACCCCGCCCTCCTCTTCGCCACCTCCGCACTCCAGTCCTGATATATCCGAACCTCCGCGTTCTCCCACCTGCTGCTCTCCTTCTTGGCCCACCTGAGCACACACTCGCGATCGACGAACCGATGGAACCTCACAAGCACCGCCCGCAGAGGCTCGTTAGCCTTGGGCCTCCTCTCCAGCACTCTATGGGCCACTTCCCGCTCCAGGGGCCCCTGGAAGGACCCCGCTCCCATTAGCGAGTTCAACATGGTGACCACATAGGCCCCCACATCCAGCCCCTCCGGGAGGCCCAGAATCCGCAGATTCTTCCTCCTCGACCGATTCTCCATCTCCTCGAACCGCTCCTGCCATTTCTTGTGGAGCGCCTCGTGCGCCTCCACCTTTACCGCCAGGCCTAAGATCTCGTCCTCATTGTCAGAGAAATTTTGTTGAGCCTCGTGGATCGCCACTCCCTGGGCCGTCTGTGTCTCCAGCAGCTTAACAATCGACGCCTTCATCGGCTCTAGCAGGTCTGTTTTAATCTCTCTGAAGCAGCGCTGGATACCCTCCTGCTGCTCTTCCGCCCACTGCATCCACGCTGCCTGGTCTCCGCCCGCCGCCATTTTGTCCTTCCCTCGTACCTTCTTCGGGTCCACCATCACCTTTTTTGTCGCCCGCTCCTAGTTGAAGCCATATACTGACAGGGAGCTGTTGTAGGCTCCTTCCCACACCGGGAAACATCGAAAAAGTGCCGTTGGGGGCCCTGAAAAGAGCCCAAAAGTCTGTTTCTGCGGGAGCTGCCGAATGTGCGACTTAGCTCCACATAGCCGCAAGCGGAAGTCACTATGTTCCCCATTTCAAAAGCTACCCATTTATTTATCAAGACCGCCACCCCCTCGTCTTCAAATCCAATCCTGAATGCAAGACCTGCCCTACCCACCCTTTCTTGAGCCTCGTTTGATCTCCAATCTTCAGGTGTATCTCCTGCAAGATGCCACATCCGCCTTGAAGCTCCTCAAATGCACGAACACGCGAGCCCTCTTAACCAGCCCATTGAACCCTCTCACATTCCATGTGATCGGCATGGTCATCAGGCCCACCCTTGGATGTCCACTGTCATCAACCCCACTCATACCATATTTCAACCCCCCCCCCCCCCCCCCAAACAAATCAACAATCCCAACACCCATCAACATTCCGCCCACCTGCTCACCCCCCACTGCACCTCCATGAACTAGCCTGTCCAGCTAGCCTGGCAGCCCCCCCATTAATTTCACCCCCCCCCCCCACTGATTTCCAACCCCCCACTCCACCCCGCTCAAACACTATCTTTTTTTAAATAAAATATTTTATTGAAAATTTTTGGTCAGCCAACACAGTACATTGTGCATCCTTTACACAATATTATAACAACACAAATAACAATGACCTATTTTATAAACAGAAAATGAATAAATAATAAATAACAAAAATGAAAACTAACCCTAATTGGCAACTGCCTTATCACAAGTAACACTCTCCAAAAATATAATTTAACAGTCCAATATATAATTATCTGTAGCAACGACCTATACATATTATACAGTATATATTAAGAACCCTGAGAGACCTTCTGGTTCCTCTGCCCCCCCCTCTCTCTCTCTCTCTCTCTCTCTTTCTCCTCCCCCCCCCCCCCCCAATCCTGGGCTGCAGCTGCTGCCTTCTTTTTTCCATTCCATCTATCTTTCTGCGAGGTATTCGACGAACGGTTGCCACCGCCCGGTGAACCCTTGAGCCGACCCCCTTAGAACGAACTTAATCCGACCCCCTTAGAACGAACTTAATCCGCTCTAGCTTTATAAACCCTGCCATGTCATTTATCCAGGTCTCCACCCCCGGGGGCTTGGCTTCTTTCCACATTAGCAATATCCTGCGCCGGGCTACTAGAGACGCAAAGGCCAAAACATTGGCCTCTCTCGCCTCCTGCACTCCTGGTTCTTGTGCAACCCCAAATATAGCCAACCCCCAGCTTGGTTCGACCCGGACCCCCACTACTTTTGAAAGCACCTTTGTCACCCCCATCCAAAACCCCTGTAGTGCCGGGCATGACCAAAACATATGGGTATGATTCGCTGGGCTTCTCGAGCACCTCGCACACCTATCCTCCACCCCAAATAATTTACTGAGCCGTGCTCCAGTCATATGCGCCCTGTGTAATACCTTAAACTGAATCAGGCTTAGCCTGGCACACGAGGACGACGAATTTACCCTGCTTAGGGCATCTGCCCACAGCCCCCCCTCGATCTCCTCCACCAGCTCTTCTTCCCATTTCCCTTTTAGTTCATCTACCATAGTCTCCCCTTCTTCCCTCATTTCCCTATATATATCTGATACCTTACCATCCCCCACCCATGTCTTTGAGAGCACTCTGTCCTGCACTTCTTGTGTCGGGAGCTGCGGGAATTCCCTCACCTGTTGCCTCGCAAAAGCCCTCAGTTGCATATACCTGAATGCATTCCCTTGGGGCAACCCATATTTCTCGGTCAGCGCTCCCAGACTCGCGAACTTCCCATCCACAAACAGATCTTTCAGTTGCGTTATTCCTGCTCTTTGCCACATTCCATATCCCCCATCCATTCCCCCCGGGGCAAACCTATGGTTGTTTCTTATCGGGGACCCCCCCAAGGCTCCATTCTTTCCCCTATGCCGTCCCAACTGTCCCCAAATCTTCAGTGTAGCCACCACCACCGGGCTTGTGGTGTAGTTCCTCGGTGAGAACGGCAATGGGGCTGTCACCATAGCCTGTAGGCTAGTCCCCCTACAGGACGCCCTCTCTAATCTCTTCCACGCCGCTCCCCCCTCCTCCTCCCATCCACTTACTCACCATTGAAATATTAGCGGCCCAATAATACTCACTTAGGCTCGGTAGTGCCAGCCCCCCCCTATCCCTGCTACGCTGCAAGAATCCCTTCCTCACTCTCGGGGTCTTCCCGGCCCACACAAAACCCATGATGCTCTTTTCAATCCTTTTTTTAAAAAAAAGCCTTCGTGATCACCACCGGGAGGCACTGAAACACAAAGAGGAATCTCGGGAGGACCACCATCTTAACTGCCTGCACCCTCCCTGCCAGTGACAGGGATACCATATCCCATCTCTTGAAATCCTCCTCCATTTGTTCCACCAACCGCGTTAAATTTAACCTATGCAATTTGCCCCAATTCTTGGCTATCTGGATCCCCAGGTAACGAAAGTCCCTTGTTACCTTCCTCAACGGTAGGTCCTCTATTTCTCTACTCTGCTCCCCTGGATGCACCACAAACAACTCACTTTTCCCCATGTTCAATTTATACCCTGAAAAATCCCCAAACTCCCCAAGTATCCGCATTATTTCTGGCATCCCCTCCGCCGGGTCTGCCACATATAGTAACAAATCGTCCGCATACAAAGATACCCGATGTTCTTCTCCTCTAAGTACTCCCCTCCAATTCTTGGAACCCCTCAACGCTATCGCCAGGGGCTCAATCGCCAGTGCAAACAATAATGGGGACAGAGGGCATCCCTGCCTTGTCCCTCTATGGAGCCGAAAATATGCAGATCCCCGTCCATTCGTGACCACGCTCGCCATCGGGGCCCTGTACAACAGCTGCACCCATCTAACATACCCCTCTCCAAAACCAAATCTCCTCAACACCTCCCACAAATAATCCCACTCCACTCTATCAAATGCTTTCTCGGCATCCATCGCCACTACTATCTCCGTTTCCCCCTCTGGTGGGGGCATCATCATTACCCCTAACAGCCTCCGTATATTCGTGTTCAGCTGTCTTCCCTTCACAAACCCAGTTTGGTCCTCTTGGACCACCCCCGGGACACATTCCTCTATTCTCATTGCCATTACCTTGGCCAGGATCTTGGCATCTACATTTAGGAGGGAAATAGATCTATAGGACCCACATTGTAGCGGGTCCTTTTCCTTCTTTTAGAGAAGCGATATCGTTGCTTAAGACATAGTCGGGGGCAGTTGTCCCCTTTCCTTTGCCTCATTAAAGGTCCTCGTCAATACCGGGGCGAGCAAGTCCACATATTTTCTATAGAATTCGACTGGGAATCCATCCAGTCCCGGGGCCTTTCCCGCCTGCATGCTCCTAATTCCTTTCACCACTTCTTCTACCTCGATCTGTGCTCCCAGTCCCACCCTTTCCTGCTCTTCCACCTTGGGAATTTCCAGCCGATCCAAAAAGCCCATCATTCTCTCCCTCCCATCCGGGGGTTGAGCTTCATATAATTTTTTGTAAAATGTCTTGAACACTCCATTCACTCTCTCCGCTCCCCGCTCCATCTCTCCTTCCTCATCCCTCACTCCCCCTATTTCCCTCGCTGCTCCCCTTTTCCTCAATTGGTGTGCCAGCAACCTGCTCGCCTTCTCCCCATATTCGTACTGTACACCCTGTGCCTTCCTCCGTTGTGCCTCTGCAGTGCCTGTAGTCAGCAAGTCAAATTCTACATGTAGCCTTTGCCTTTCCCTGTACAGTCCCTCCTCCGGTGCTTCCGCATATTGTCTGTCCACCCTCAAAAGTTCTTGCAGCAACCGCTCCCGTTCCTTACTCTCCTGCTTCCCTTTATGTGCCCTTATTGATATCAGCTCCCCTCTAACCACCGCCTTCAGCGCCTCCCAGACTACTCCCACCTGGACCTCCCCATTATCATTGAGTTCCAAGTACTTTTCAATGCACCCCCTCACCCTTAGACACACCCCCTCATCTGCCATTAGTCCCATGTCCATTCTCCAGGGTGGGCGCCCTCCTGTTTCCTCCCCTATCTCCAAGTCTACCCAGTGTGGAGCGTGATCCGAAATGGCTATAGCCGTATACTCCGTTCCCCTCACCTTCGGGATCAACGCCCTTCCCAGCACAAAAAAGTCTATTCGCGAGTAGACTTTATGGACATAGGAGAAAAACGAGAACTCCTTACTCCTAGGTCTGCTAAATCTCCACGGGTCTACACCTCCCATCTGCTCCATAAAATCTTTAAGTACCTTGGCTGCTGCCGGCCTCCTTCCAGTCCTGGACTTCGACCTATCCAGCCCTGGTTCCAACACCGTATTAAAATCTCCCCCCATTATCAGCTTTCCCATCTCTAGGTCCGGAATGCGTCCTAGCATCCGCCTCATAAAATTGGCATCATCCCAGTTCGGGGCATATACGTTTACCAAAACCACCGTCTCCCCCTGTAGTTTGCCACTCACCATCACGTATCTGCCCTGGTTATCCGCCACTATAGTCTTTGCCTCGAACATTACCCGCTTCCCCACTAATATAGCCACCCCCCTGTTTTTCGCATCTAGCCCCGAATGGAACACCTGTCCCACCCATCCTTTGCGTAGCCTAACCTGGTCTATCAGTTTCAGGTGCGTTTCCTGTAACATAACCACATCTGCCTTAAGTTTCTTAAGGTGTGCGAGTAACCGTACCCTCTTTATCGGCCCGTTCAGCCCTCTCACGTTCCACGTGATCAGCCGGGTTGGGGGGCTTCCTACCCATCCCCTTGTCGATTAGCCATCCCCTTTTTCCAGCTCCTCACCCGGTTCACACGCAGCTGTATCTCCCCCAGGCGGTGCCCCCCCCCCCCGCCTATCCCCTCCCATACCAGCTCCCCCCTCTCCCCAGCAGCAGCAACCCAGTAATTCCACCCCCCCCACCCCCCCCCCCCCCCCACCCCCGCTAGATCCCCCGCTAGCGTAATTACTCCCCCCATGTTGCTCCCAGAAGTCAGCAAACTCTGGCCGACCTCGGCTTCCCCCCGTGACCTCGGCTCGCACCGTGCGACGCCCCCTCCTTCCTGCTTCTCTATTCCCGCCATGATTATCATAGCGCGGGAACCAAGCCCGCGCTTCTCCCTTGGCCCCGCCCCCAATGGCCAACGTCCCATCTCCTCCACCTCCCCTCCTCCCCCCATTACCACCTGTGGAAGAGAGAAAAGTTACCACATCGCAGGATTAGTACATAAAACTCCTCTTTCCCCCCTTTTTAACCCCCCTATTCGCCCCACCACTTTGTTCAAACGTTCTTTTTAATAACCCGCTCATTCCAGTTTTTCTTCCACAATAAAAGTCCACGCTTCATCCGCCGTCTCAAAGTAGTGGTGCCTCCCTCGATATGTGACCCACAGTCTTGCCGGTTGCAGCATTCCAAATTTTATCTTCTTTTTATGAAGCACCGCCTTGGCCCGATTAAAGCTCGTCCTCCTCCTCGCCACCTCCGCACTCCAGTCTTGATAAACGCGGATCACCGCGTTCTCCCATTTACTGCTCCGGGTTTTCTTTGCCCATCTAAGGACCATTTCTCTATCCTTTAAAACGGAGGAATCTCACCACTATGGCTCTGGGAATTTCTCCTGCTCTCGGTCCTCGCGCCATCACTCGGTATGCTCCCTCCACCTCCAACGGACCCGCCGGGGCCTCCGCTCCCATTAACGAGTGCAGCATCGTGCTCACATATGCCCCAACGTCCGCTCCCTCCGCACCTTCAGGAAGACCAAGAATCCTCAGGTTGTTCCTCCTTGCGTTGTTCTCCAGTGCCTCCAACCTTTCCACACATCATTTCTGATGTGCCTCATGCGTCTCCGTCTTCACCACCAGGCCCTGTATGTCGTCCTCATTCTCGGCTGCCTTTGCCTTCACGACCCGAAGCTCCCGCTCCTGGGTCTTTTGTTCCTCCTTTAGCCCTTCGATCGCCTGTAGTATCGGGGCCAACAGCTCTTTCTTCATTTCCTTTTTGAGCTCTTCCACACAGCATTTCAAGAACTCTTGTTGTTCAGGGCCCCATGTTAAACTGCCACCTTCCGACGCCATCTTGGTTTTTGCTTGCCTTCCTTGCCGCTGTTCTAAAGGATCCACTGCAATCCGGCCACTTTCTCCTCCTTTTTTCATCCGTATCCAGGGGGGATTCTCTTCTGGTTTACCGCACAGTGTTTTTAGCCGTCAAAATTGCCGTTGGGGCTCCTATCAAGAGCCCAAAAGTCCGTTTCACCGGGAGCTGCCGAAACGTGCGACTCAGCTGGTCATCGCCGCACCCGTAAGTTCAAACACTATCTTGGTGCAAACAACATCAACATTCAAAGACCAAAAGAAAAAAAAAAACCAAAACCCCTACAGAAGAATAAAGGACAATGGCCCCCAGAGGGGGGAAAAAAAACGAGCAGAGCCCCATGCACTCACCCACAACCCTGCCCCAACAAACCCTCCAACAACCCCTACCCCCAAGAGAGAAAACAAACCCCCTCAAGAACAAAGAAACAAAGGGGGACCCCCCCCCTCCCTCCCAAATAAAACCAGCCTCCCCGGACAGAGGGACAGAAACCTTCCTAAAGACCTCTCCAAATTTCACTGTCTGCCTGCCAGTCCATTGTCTCTCTCAAACTTCATCGCTTCCTCCAGCATCCCAAAATAGTGTTCCTGACCATTGCAGGTCACCCAGAGGGGGGCCTGGTACAGCATTCAAACTTCACCCCCTTCTTAAAGAGGGCAGCCTTCACTCTGTAAAGCCCGATCTCCTCTTGGCCACAACCTTGGTCTTATTTTTTTGCTCCAAGATAAGCTTCCAGTCACATGAAATGACTAAGACTACTTATTTCTACTTCTATTTCTACTTCAAGCATCAATCAACCCTTGCCTCAGCTCGTCAGCTAGAATTGGCTATTCTAATTTACTGCAAACCAACCTCTCCCTTTCTATCCTCTATAAACTTGTGGTTATTCAAAAGTATATTTTGTGTCCTTACTTCCATCAGTTGATTCCCGATTGAGCAACTCTTTGGTTTTAATTCTCATCTTTGTTTTCAGATTCATCAATTGTCTCGCCCTCTCCTTTCTCTGTAATATCCTCCAATCCATCAACCCTCTGAGAAATCAACTCTTCTCCTTCTGATCCTTCCAGCATCCATACTTTTGCCTGCTCCACCACGGTGGCCGTGCCTTTAATTGCCTGGGCCCTAAGCTCTGGAATTCCTTTTTTAAGATTTTTAAAAAATATATATATTTTATTCAAATTTTTTGGCCAAACAAAACAATACAAAGGTATTCCTTTTTACAACAATAAAACAGTATAAATAACAGTGGCTGTTTTTAACAAATAAGTAATATATATATATATAAACTAAATGGCAACTGCCATATCAAAAATAATAACTCTCCAACAATAAAATGAAACAATCCAATATACATAGCCTAATACAAATATCTATACAAAAACACCCCTGAGGACCCCCCCCCCCCCCCCGTTGCTGCTGTTACCTTCCCATTTCCTTTATCGTTCTGCGAGGTAGTCAATGAACGGTTGCCACCGCCTGGTGAACCCTTGAGCCGAACCCCTTAGTGCGAACTTTATCCGTTCTAGTTTTATAAACTCTGCCATGTCATTTATCCAGGTCTCCACGCCCGGGGGTTTGGCTTCTTTCCACATAAGCAATATCCTTCGCCGGGCTACTAGGGACGCAAAGGCCAAGACATCAGCCTCTTTCGCCTCCTGCACTCCCGGCTCTTCTGCAACCCCGAATATAGCCAACCCCCAGCCTGGCTCGACCTGGACCCCCACCACCTTCAAAAGCACCTTTGCCACCCCCACCCAGAACCCCTGCAGTGCCGGACATGACCAAAACATGTGGGTGTGGTTTGCTGGGCTTCTCGAGCATCTCCCACACCTATCCTCTACCCCGAAAAATTTACTGAGCCTTGCTCTGGTCATATGCGCCCTGTGTAAAACCTTGAATTGTATCAGGCTTAGCCTGGCGCACGAGGACGACGGGTTTACCTTACGTAGGGCATCAGCCCACAGCCCCTCCTCAATCCCTTCCCCCAGCTCTTCTTCCCATTTCCCCTTCAGCTCATCCACCATGATCTCCCCCTCGTCCCTCATTTCCCTGTATATATCCGACACCCTACCATCCCCCACCCATGTCCCCGAGATCACTCTATCTTGAATCTCCTGCATCGGGAGCTGCGGGAATTTCCTCACCTGCTGCCTCGCAAAAGCCCTCAGTTGCATGTATCGAAATTCATTCCCTTGGGGCAACCCATATTTTTCCTTCAACGCTCCCAGACTTGCAAACGTCCCGTCTACGAACAGATCTCTCAGTTGCACAACCCCAGCTCTCTGCCATGCTCCAAATCCCCCATCCATTCTCCCCGGGACAAACCTATGGTTATTTCTTATCGGGGACCGCACCGAGGCTCCCGTCCTTCCTCTATGTCGTCTCCACTGCCCCCAAATTTTTAGTGTTGCCACCACCACTGGACTTGTGATGTATTTCTTCGGGGAGAACGGCAACGGCGCCGTCACCATTGCTTGTAGGCTGGTTCCTTTGCAGAACGCCATCTCCAATCTCTTCCACGCCGCTTTTTAAGATTTTTTTTTTTTTTTTTTGACTACCCAATTCATTTTTTCCAATTAAGAGGCAATTTAGCATGGCCAGTCCACCTACCCTGCACATCTTTGGGTTGTGGGGGCGAAACCCACGCAAACACTGGGAGAATGTGCAAACTCCACACAGACAGTGACCCAGAGCCGGGGTCGAACCTGGGATCTCGGCGCCATGAAGCTGCAGTACTACTCATTGCGCCACCGTACTGCCCTTGTCTGGTATTCCTTTCCAATGTCTCTCAGCTTCTCTATCTTGCTTTCTTCCTTTACAACCGATCTCTTTGTCCAAGTTTTTGATTATCTGCCATTTTATCTCCTTATATGACTCATTGTCATATTTTGTTTTATACGTGAAGTTCTTTGGGATGTTTTATTACATTGAGGACACTTCAAACACAATGTTCTACAAAATAAATGCTGAAGTTACTGTTGTAATGTAGGAAACATGGCAGCCAATTTGTGCGTGCATTCCCACAAATGGTGATGAGGTAATGGCCAGATGATCTGTTCTTGGTTATCTTAGTTGAGGGATAAATATTGAGTACATTGGATGCCCAAGAGTGTGTTACAGGCTAGAATCTAATAGAGATTTTGATATTGTAAAAATACAATAATAGACACCAGGGTGCGAGTTCAGACTATAAATATGAGGGCTTGCTTGTCAGCGTTGTAAACTGCATTCTATAGTTGTCAAGCGAGGGCTGAACTTTCAGATTGGGTTGCAATTGTAATTTTTAACATTTTTGTGCTGAGGAGGCTTCTTGAAGGAGTTGTCACTCCTGATGAATTTGCCTGGGAAAATCTATGATGTCTACTTTACCACAGATTTACCAAGTAATTGTATTATTGATATGGGAAATTGTAACAGTGTGTTGCAAATTTCTGCACTGTATGGTTTCACTATTCTGTCCAATTTGCACATTGTACAGCTGAGGGTTTTTTCACAGGTGACTGGACCCTGACATGTTAGTATTTCCCAAAAAGTATCATAATCAGTTGAAATGCTACAGGATGTTTGTTATGCTGATACCACCAAACACCTTTGACTCACAACGATTGTGTTCATGACATTGCATTATTAGAATAATTCGATACAAGAACTTTAATAGTGCCATGTGTTGGTTTGATGCCATGGAATGTTTACTTACTGTTGATCCCTGCTGAGGAGAGACTCCAGTAGTAAGAAACATACCTTTACTTTTAGAGAGTTGTGAAAAATTTGGTAGCAGATTGTTCAGTATCTCTGCTGCAAATAGTGAAATGCAAGGAAAGTGATTCTTAGCAAGCTTTCTAGAGGTCTAAAATTCCTTGTGTCATAAAGGGACTGTTGGCAACTGATTGGGAAAATGTAGGGTAGTGGCAGTAAACCCATGCATACTGTTTTGTTCCAGCCTTTTACATGGAGCTGTCCTGTTCTGCAAGCAAAGTAATTGCTTAGATTCATTTGAAGGATAAATTTGGCATCAACATTTTGGTTCTGAGACTATTTTCATGCTGGTGAATACTTTTTTGTTTTAAAAAAAAGTTAGTCAGAGGGTTGTAGAATTTTTACAGCATGGAAAGAGGCCCTTCAGCCCATCGTGCCATCGCTGGCCGACAAGCACCTACTCTACTCTAATCCTATTTTCCAGCACTTGGCATGTAGCCGTGTATGCTATGGCATTTCAAGTGCTCATCTAAATACTACAATGTTGTGAGGGTTCCCGCCTCTTCCACTCTATCAGGCAGTGAGTTCCAGATTCCTACCACCCTCTTTGTGAAAATTTGTTTGTTTCCTCACATCTCCTCTAAACCTCTTGCCCCTTAACGTAAACCTATGCCTCCTAGTTATTGACATCTCTGCTCAGGGGAAAAGTACCTTCCAAAGCCCCTCATAATTTCATACACCTCAATCCAGTCGTCCCCCCTCCGCTTTCTCTGCTTCAAGAAAACAATCCCAGCCTAATTAGTCTCTCTTGATAGCTGAAACGCTCCAGCCCAGGCAACACCCTGGTTAATCTCCTCTGTTATACAACAGTGCATCAACTTTGAAGGCAGTAAGTGCACTGTTAATTAAAATCATTGGCTTCATGTGTTATTAAATTCCATTGAGTCCATTTCACCTCTACAGATTTTTGGAAAAGCTTCATTTTCCTCGTGCTCTTTTAAAATTTTACTTGAAGTAATTCTCCACTTGGATTCTATTAAGCTTTTAAAACGCTAATTCTGTTTCTGGTTGGGAATCCTGGGCGGGATTCTCCGACCCCCCCGCCGGGTCGGAGAATCGCTGGGGGCTGACGTGAATCCCGCCCCTGCCGGTTGCCGAATTCTCCAGCACCGGATATTCGGCGGGGGCGGGAATCGCGCCGCGCCAGATGGCGGGCCCCCCCGACGATTCTCCGGCCCACGATGGGTCGAAGTCCCGCCGCTGTCACCCCACGCCAGCTGGCGTGGATTGAACCACCTTTGGGACAAGGCGGTGCGGGCGGGCTCCGGAGTCCTGGGGGGGGCGCGGGGCGATCTGGCCCCGGGGGATGCCCCCAAGGTGGCCTGGCCCGCGATCGGGGCCCACCGATCCGCGGGCGGGCCTGTGCCGTGGGGGCACTCTTTTCCTTCCGCCTTTGCCATGGTCTCCACTATGGCGGAGGCGGAAGAGACCCCCTCCACTGCGCATGCGCGGGGATGCGCCGCCCGGCAAAGTCAGTTTCTCGCCAGCTGGCGGGGCACCAAAGACCTTTCCCGCCAGCTGGCAGGGTGGAAATCAGACCGGCGCAGGCCTAGCCCCTCAAAGTGAAGGCTCGGCCCCTCAAGATGCGGAGACTTCCGCACCTTTGGGGCGGCGCGATGCCGGACTGATTCGTGCCGCTTTTGGCGCCGATCAGCGGACATCGCGCTGATATTGAAGAATCCCACCCCTGTCTTTTAAACACCATCCATTTAAAACAAAACTCTTATAACCTCTTTCTTTGTTATTATTTAAGTATATTTTACACATTTGTCCTTCTGCAGAGATCTTTTCAAATTTTTGGACATTTTTAAATAAAGATGCTTCAACATGCTTCAATCTCTCCTTGCAAAAATAAAAAAAGGGCACTGAACCCTTCCTGTCTGTTGCTGTATTAGATACAAAGGGTTCAGTGCCTTGTATTAGTCTGAAAGTGGACGTGTGTGTGTACATTTGCAGCCTGCTCATGTTAATATGGGAACTCTGGTTAGGAGAGGCACTTGATGTCTTCTGTTTTTGGTTGGTAAAGCAGCTGTGGTACATTTGGCTTCAGCATCTTTTGGATTATGAATGGAGTAAATTGGATATTGTTTCTGTTTATATCAGCTGTCCAGTTACTCCTACTAAAAGTGCAAGTGTGGAGGGCACACTGGTTAGCACTGCTGCCTCACAGCACAAAGAGCCTGGGTTTGATTCCGACCTGTCACTGTCTGTATGGAATTTGTACATTCTCCCCGGTCTGCAAGTTTCTACCGGGTGCTCCGGTTTCCTCCTACAGTCCAAATATATGCAAGTTAGATGGACTGGCCATGCTAAAATGTCCCTTAGTGCCCATTGGTTAGGTGGGGGTGGTCTTACAGATGGTCAGTGCAGACTTGATGGACGGCATCACTTCCTGCACTGTAGGAATTCTTATGAATTTGGTGCGGGCGAGATCGAGCTGATCTGATTTCTCTGCATTCAGTTGATCTGACATGGGCTCAGTGATCAAAATGTGTGGCGAAGAGTTAATTTTAGGGGAGCTGCGGATGAAATAACTCTTGAGGCTTGTGAGTTTACTAACTTGGTGAGGAACCTATTGATCATTGTAATTTAAGTAGTGGTGAGGAGTATGAGTATTTTAATTTTGATGAGGCAAAATTCATTCAACTTAATTACAGTAAATTTGCTATAGGATGTTTTCTGGATCAATTACTTTTCCTTGAGCAGTCACCTTTGGTGTATTCCAAATATCTATCCTCAGTCATCTTATTTTCCTTACCTGCATTTTGTTTTTTGGTGATATCTGTAAACTTTGAATCATCCTCTACATGCATACGATACCATCCAACTGTACCTTCACATCTTTGAGTTCCGTGCCTACCTTGTGCTGTTGAACTGCCTGTCTAACGTTGTCTTGAATGAACCAAAATTTCCTTCAGAATAATAGAAAGCCGAAAACCATTGATTTGGCCCTGCCATTGACTTTGCACTTGTCTCCCTTACTGTTCATTCAAGGCAAAGCCAGACAGTATGTAACCTGTCCATGTTGTTTCGTTTGTCCATTACCAGGCTTGGGTGCAATAACAACATCACTGCCTCTGGCTTTATTCCCATTTCTCAAGTTCACCTCGTCTGTCTTCTGTGTTCAACTTCCATAACCTTCCATCTTTCAAGCTCTGGCAAGCACCACCTTATCCATAGTGATACCCACTTAAACATCACTTTCATCCTCACTGGTTCTTAATTAACTTATTGTCTGCTGACATCCCTTCTTGTATCCTTGAGTGCCCTTGTTATCGTCTAGTTTATTCTGTCTCCCTCTTATCATAGAATTTACAGTGCAGAAGGAGGCCATTCGGCCCATCGAATCCGCACTGGCTCTTGGAAAGTGCACCCTACCCAAGGTCCACACCTCCACCCATAACCCAGTAACCCCACCCAACACTAAAGGCAATTTTGGATACTAAGGGCAATTTATCATGGCCAATCCACCTAACCTGCACATCTTTGGACTGTGGGAGGAAACCGGAGCACCCGGAGGAAACCCACGCACACACTGGGAGGATGTGCAGACTCCGCACAGACAGTGACCCAAGCTGGAATCGAACCTGGGACCCTGGAGCTGTGAAGCAATTGTGCTATCCGCAATGCTACCGTGCGGCCCTCTTCATTGGTAGATCCTTCAACCACTCCGATACATACATAGAAGATAGGAGCAGGGGGAGGCCTTTTGGCCCTTTGAACCTGCTCCGCCATTTATCACGATAATGGCTGATCATCCAACTCAATAGCCTAATCCTGCTTTCTCCCCATAACCTTTGATCCCATTTGCGCCAAGTGCAATATCTAGCCGGCTCTTGAATATATTCAATGTTTTAGCATCAACTACTTCCTGTGGTAATGAATTCCACAGGCTCACCACTCTTTGGGTGAAGAAATGTCTCCTCATCTCTGTCCGAAATGGTTTACCCTGAATCCTCAGACTGTGACCCCTGGTTCTGGCGGTGAAGGTGGAGGCGCATGAGGCGCTGCACAAGAGGTGGGCGGAAAAATTTGAGGACCTGGAGAATAGGTCGAGGAGGAAGAATCTTCGGATTCTGGGTCTCCATGAAGGAGTGGTGGGGCCCGATGCCGGGGCATATATGAGCACGATGCTCAATTCGCTGATGGCCACGGGAGCTTTCCCGAGGCCCCTAGATGGGGCTCATCGGGTCCTGGCAAGGAGACCCAAAGCCAACGAGCCGCCAAGCTGCATTGGCCAAAGGGGAGCTGGAAGTAGGAGAGGTAGTCGGGGCGGGGTCCGCCGCCTGGGGGACTGGAGCATGGGGGAGACGCGGGCACGTGGCTGGCCTAGAAAAGGAGATGGCTAGTTGGCGGGGGGGGGGGGGGGGGGAGAGAGCCCCCCGATCTGGCTGATAACTTGGAATGTGAGGGGCCTGAACGGGCCGGTCAAGAGGGCCTGGGTGTTTCCGCACTTAAAGGGACTGAAGGCAGATGTGGTTATGCTCCAGGAGACACGTCTGAAGGTGGCAGATCACGTTAGGCTGAGAAAGGGATGGGTAGGGTAGGTCTTTCATTCAGGGCTGGATGCGAAGAACAGAGGGGTTGCAATACTGGTGGGGAAGCGGGTGTCATTCGAGGCACTGAATATTGTGGCGGATAATGGAGGTTGATATGTGATGGTGAGTGGTAGGTTGAGTAGGTTCTTTGGGGTGGAGGACAGATGTGGGAGGTGCTCGGGGAGCCCGGCAAATCACGTCCATATGTTCTGGTCGTGCCCGGCACTGGATGGGTTTTACGAGGACTATGTCCAAGGTGGTGAACGCCCGGGTCAAGCCGAGCTGGGGATTGGCATTATTTGGGGTATCGGACAAGTCGGGAGTGTAGGAGGCGAAAGAGGCCGGTATTCTGGCCTTTGCGTCCCTGGGAGCCCGGCGGAGGATTTTGTTACTCTGGAAAGATGCAAAGCCCCCTTGTGTGGAAGCTTGGATCAATGACATGGCAGGGTTCATCAAGCTGGAGAGGAGAAAGTTTGCCTTGCGAGGGTCTGTGCAAGGGTTCCTCAGGCGGTGGCAACCGTTCCTAGACTATCTCGCAGAGCGTTAGCCGGAGGTCAGCAGCAGCAGTCCAAGGGAGGGGGGGGTTCTTTTGGGGTGGCGTTTGGGTGAAGGTATTTTTTTTCCCTATTTGTGTTTATAAATATTATATGGGGGGTTATTGTATACAGGGGAATCCAATGTATAATTTCTGCTTGTTGTGTTCTTGGTTTTTTTTTCTTTCTTCTTCTTGTTTTTTTTTTTGGGGGGGGGGGGGGAGGGTTTGTTGAAAATTTGTTGAAAAATTTGAATAAATATATATATATTTTAAAATCTTCTGAACTCCAGCGAGAACAATCCTAACCGAGTCAATCTATCCTCATATGTCAGTCCTGCCATTCCTGGAATCAGCCTGGTAAACCTTTGCTGCACTCCCTCAAGAGCAAGAACATCCCTCCTCAGAAAAGGAGACCAAAACGGCGCACAATACTCTAGGTGTGGCCTCACCAAGGCCTTGTATAATTGCAACAACACATCTCTGCTCCTGTATTTGAAACTTCTCGCAATGGAGGCCAACATACCATTAGCTTTCTTTACCACCTGCTGCGCCTGCATGCTTACATTCAGCGACTGGTGCACAAGGACACCCAGGTCCCAATGCACACTCCCCTCTCCCAATTTACAACCATTCAGATAGTAATCTGCCTTCCTGTTTTTGCTTCCAAAGTGAATAATCCAAATTATACTTCATCTGTCATTGATTTCCCCACTCGCCCAACCTGTCCAGATCATGCTATAGGATATTTGCATCCTCGTCACAGTTCACCATCCCAACCAACTTGGTATCATCTGCAAACTTTGTGATGTTATATTTTGTTCCCTCATCCAAATCAATAGTATATATTGTGAATAGCTGGGACCCCAGCACCGATCCCTGTGGCACCCCACTAGTTACAGCCTGCCAATTTGAAAAGGACCCATTAATTCCTACTCTTTGCTCTCTGCCAACCAGTTTTCTATCCACCTCAATACACTTCCTCCAATCCCATGAGCTTTAATCTTGCACAATAATCTCTTATGCGGGACTTTGTCAAACGCCTTCTGAAAGTCCAAATATACCACATCGACTGGCTCCCCCTTGTCAACTTTACTTGTTACACCTTCAAGGAATTCCAACAGATTTGTCGAGCATGATTTCTTTCCCCATCATAAACCCATGCTGACTTTGACTGATCCTGCCAGTGCTTTCTAAATATTCCACTATAAAGTCCTTGACAATGGATTCAAGAATTTATCCCATTATCGATGTTTGGCTTACTGGTCTATAATTTTAATTTAATAATTTTTATTGTCACAAGTAGGCTTACATTAACACTGCAATGAAGTTACTGTGAAAAGTCCCTAGTCGCCATATTCTGGCGCCTGTTCGGGTACGTGGAGGGAGAATTCAATGTCCAATTCACCTAACATGCATGTCTTTCGGGAATTGTGGGAGGAAACCGGAGCACCCGGAGGAAACCCACACAGACATGGGGAGAACGTGCAGACTCCGCACAGGTGACCCAAGCCGGGAATCGAACCTGGGACTCTGATGCTGTGAAACAACAGTGCAAACCACTGTGCTACCGTGCTGCCCAAAAATTCCCTGTTTTCTCTCTACCTTCCTTTTTAAATATTGGAGTGTCATTAGCTATCCTCCAACCTGCAGGGACTGTTCCAGAGTCTATGGAATCCTGGAAGATGACCACCAATGTATCCACTATTTCCAGAGCCGCTGACTTTGACTGATCCTGCCAGTGCTTTCTAAATATTCCAGTATAAAGTGCACTCTAGGATGCAGATTATCAGGCCATGGGGATGTATCCACCTTCAATCCCATCAATTTTCCCAGCACCATTTCTCTACTAATATTGATTTCCCTCTCAATAAACCTTTCATTCTCCAACATTTCTGGTATCCTTTATGAAGAGGATTTTGCTCCTAAACCTCTTCACCCTTTTTAACTTCAGTCTTGCCTTTTAAAAACAATTTCAAATCTTTCAAGCCACCTAACACTGCTGCAAAATATTATTGGCATAATGTTTTCTCTATGACGAGTCTTGGAATGTTTTCTGAATATTGAAGGTACTTTTAAAATGCAAGTTGTTGATTTCTTATTGTTTTGATTATTGGTCAGCCATTGTACTTGCTCTATGTTCAAGTCGTAGTTTTGTTGGTGAGTAATTGATGTTCGCGCATTAGTAAGCATCGATCTTGCCCCATTGATACATGGTTCACAATTATGGGGGACTTGAGTTAGAAATAAATGAGCTACTTCTCCATAGATATGTAAAATTGGAGGGCTGCTTGTCATACACCATGTTAAAGTGCAAGACAAACTGAAGAAAACTCTTCAGCCCAGTGTTCTTGGGCAAGGAATGTTGTGTAACACTGAGTGAATTGTTGGTCAACTGCTGACATGATGATCCCACTGCAGCTGTTTCCCACTGCAGTACAAGTAACAGCCATTTTTTTGTGTGTGTCATACTGTCTATAATCTGCTCCATCATCACTGTTCGTGCTTTCAGCTGCCTTGTTCCTAAGCTCTAGAATTCCCTCCCTAACCCTCCATTGAGAGAATGGGCAGATTGTGGTCGGTGTTAATTATTACGACCATTGAAGGATGTCACTCTCCCACCAATCTGCCTCCAGCTAGAGGTGAAAGTACAGTGCTGTAACCCAGAGCAAAACACTTGCGAAAAATACATCGCCAGCTCAGTAGCAACCTTTTTTTCAGATTTCATCTGAAATCCTGTGTTACCAGTGGAATTTTCTGGTCACAAATGTGAACTCACTTGGGATAGACACATATGGTGTCATATAAAAAATTTAAGATGTTGCATAATCGGTATACTGTTAAAGATTTCGGTATACTGTTAAAGATTTCAAGCACAATTATCTTTGTGAGCACCTGATTTCTCAGACAGGGTGGATCTCCAAGGCTAAAATGCAGTCTATTTTACAGCAATACGACGCTGCCAAAAGTTGATAAGTTTCAAGTGTCGCACTGATTTATAACACCTATTTTGTGCTTGAATTTGGGCTGGAATAGGCACTGAAAGATCACCATTGAACTAGAAAGCTTTCAGTGAGTAAAAAAAATCTCACTATAACTAAAATAAAATTGACATGGGTAAAAATATGTTCAGTTCAGTGGTGCTGGAGCAGGCCACAAAGGATTAACAGCAGCAAAGTAAGAGAGCAGTATGAAGGGCTAAGTCCAGTGAAGGTAGAATAAATGATTGGCTAATCAAATATTTGTCTTGCAGCAAATTGCTTATGGTGTATGTAGTCCTAGGTAGAGGTTGAGACTTCCATTGCAAATGAAATTAAATGCAGTAACTCTGGTAGTTAGTGAACCAGCAGTAGGAAAATGGTCATGAAAGCTGCAAGATTGTTAGCAAAACTGAACTGGTTCATTCAGTGATGCCTTCCGGTAAGGGAATCGGGTCTTGTCTGCATGTGACTCCAGTTCCCCAGATTGTGGGTGATATTTAAAATATCTATGTAGCATTGCCACATCCCAAAAACACATTTTAAAATAAAAAGATATGTGTAATTATAGACCAATTTATGCTGCACCCACACAGTGCCATAATATAATGGTCTGATCTCTCTCCCTAATTTGAATGCAAAGTAGTCTACTTGCTTTGCTTTTTCTACTTGCATTTATGTTTGAGAAATCATTGATGAATAAAGAAGGAGTGGTAATAACAGGATGGACCTTGCAGGTACTGTGACCAGTTGCTTTGTAAAATAAAATACTGGAAATCTGAAACCGAAACATAAAAAGCTGGCGAGACCAGGCATTTGTGGAATAAACAGGAATTTGATACTTGCGGTGGGTTGACCAGCAGTGACCTCCGTTCCGATGGAAGATGTGCAGGTGTTCTGTCCGCAACTTTTTGGTTGACCTGCTATAAATTGTTTGTTCTCTGCTCTTCAGAATCAGGAAGTGGGTCATGCCAGGTTAGTTGGCAAGTGTCATTTTTAGACCGGTCTATAAAATGCTGATAAATGCATTGCATGCAAAGTATATTTTCTGATGTTCTTGATACATTTTGAGCAATGTTGAGTGACGTGGAATTAAAAGCACCCTACTTTAGTTTCAGGCTTGTTGCTGTATTTAATTTTCTGGTGTATGGCATAATGGCTTTGAAATAGTGGATAAAAAGTTCCTTGCAAACAAAATAAATTGAATCGCTTCAATGTTTTAAGCCGAGTTTAAGTGTGGTGAGCAAGCATTCGGAAGAAACTAAATAAAAATACTGTTAGAACCATAACACAATTACAGTGCAAAAAGAGGACATTCAGCCCATCATGTCTGTGCCAGCCGAGAAAAGAAACTGACCACTCATTTTAATCCCACTTTCCAGCACCAGTTCCATTGGATTGCAGATTCAGGTGCAGATCCAGGTACCTTTTAAATGAGTTGAGTGTTTCAGCTTCAACTGCCAATTTAGGCAGTGGATTCCAGACGCCTACCATCCTCATGTTTTCCCTCATGTCCCCTCTAATCCTTCTCTTGTCTCAGGCTTCTGGATATTGCTGAGTTGAACACTATGATGAGCATGTATTGAGAGGGTGGAAATGGTAAATCTTGCATATAGAAATGGGAGCTATTCGAGCCTTTTCTGCTCTTTATCCTTGTCTGGGTTGTCATACCAACCCAGACAGCCTAAATGTTTGACAGTCATTGATGGTAGTCAACAGAGGTGGGTAGAACTGGCTAGACATGATTGTCCTTTTGGGTCAGATTTCACAATTGAACCGGAGGCTCTGAAACTGTTGTGACTGTGCAGTTATTCTGAGTACTGGGTTGAAGTGCCAATAAAGCCACCAGAGAGATGTACCGCAGCTGATGAAAGCCTGCGATTGTTTCATGTGCGAGTGTGGAGAGAGGTTAAGCTGTAAATGGTTTAAAATGGTATTTATATCATTATTGAGGGTGGCACTGTTGCTTCACAGGGTCAGGGTCCCAAGTTCGATTCCCGGCTTGGGTCACTGTCTGCAGAGTTTGCACGTTCTCTCCGTGTCTGCGTGGGTTTCCTCCAGGTCCTCCGGTTTCCCCCTCACAAGCCATGAAAGATATGCTGTTAGGTGAATTGGACATTCTGAATTATCTCTGTGTACCCGAACAGGCGCCGGAGTGTGGCGACTCGGGGATATTCACAGTAACTTCATTGCAGTGTAAATGTAACAATACTAAAGAGTATTATTATTTAAGTCATCTTTTTGAAAAATATCAAACCATAAAGTGCCTGAATCTTGATGGAAATTTTTGTAGCAAATCCCATGACTGTTGGATCCATCGTTGGTTTCTGGTCTTGTGTTTTTGGAAACTATGTGGCATTGACAATAGTTTTAATGGTTGGGTGTAAATTCCCCTTATTCACATCAAGGCATTTTGACTGGCAATATGATTGTATTGTTAAATATATTTCTGTGGAACACAACCACTGTGCCTTTTCTCTCATACAATGAGCACCAGTAATGTGAGAGATTAAGTTGCATACAAATGACACAAATATGATATTTTTAAAATGTATCTCTTGTGGCATTGGATAATTGACAAAAGGCCTAGAGCAGTATGTGCAGTGAGAAACCCCCCTCCTTGTCTTTAACACACAGGCTTTCAATGTTGTGTTAATAAATCAAATCCATGTTTCTAATAGACTGCTGAAATTAAAATTGAGAAAATCTGTTACACTGCAAACCTTGAAAGTTCAGAGCAGCATTGAAACTGACTTCTTCCTTTCTGTTATTTATCCTTCAGGTAAAGTCGCTGAAGGAAAAGATTGAAGCAGAGAAGGGAAGTGATGCTTTTCCAGCTGCTGGGCAAAAGCTAATATATGCAGGTAATGTGAAATTTTACTAGTTCATAAGGCATAGTGTGCATAAAGGTTCAAGCTGTTGACACAGTCACGTGCAGGAACTAACATATAGGTGTAGTTAGGGACGTAGAAAAGGAAGTCGACCATTTAGTTGCTTGACCCTGTTTCCCCCATTCAATTTTTTAAAAAAAATCAATTTAGAGTACCCAATTCATTTTTTTCAATCGAGGGGCAATTTTGTGTGTCCAATTCACCTAGCTTGCATGTTTTTGGGTTGTGGGAAACACGAGGAGAATGTGCAAACTCCACACCGACAGTGACCCAGAGCCGGGATCAAACCTGGGACCTCAGCGCCGTGAGGCCACAGTGCTAACCCACTGCGCCACCGTGCTGCCCGTTTCCCCCATTCAATGAGACCATGGCTGATCAGTAACCCGACTCCATTTGCCTCAAATCACTTAATTGTTACAGTTTTCTTTTAAATCTATTGGTCTCAATTTTAAAATTAATAAGTGATCAAGATCAAGTATCAATTGTCGTGACTTCCAGTGGCCCCCATGGTCTGATTGGTCGCACACAAGGGGGCTCCTGCTTGGAGGTGTTGGTTTTGCACCTGTCTGCCCATTTAATGGGTGACCTTTGTGGATGAAGTGAGAGGAGGGTAGTATTTCTCCCCCAGAGTGGAAATTTGGTGGGATACTAGACCCACCAAAAGTCGGTGAGAGCTGTGGCTCAGGAATTGGAGGATGCTCATGGCGCAGCACCGTTGGAAAACATGGTGGAGGGGGCAGGGTCATTGCCATCAGCCACATTGCCTGTGGAGCAGTTGATGGACTTTATTATGGGGGAATTTCATCAACAGCGAAAAGAGATGCAGGGTGACTGGTCTAGTACGATTGAGGGAGCAATAGCCCCTCTTCGCGGGACTTTGGACCGTGTGGAGAAGTGTTTGGAAGCACATGGTGCAACGATCCAAGAGGTGGAAGGGCGTTGTCGGATCATAGCGACCGGATCGTTGTTAGAGGCGGAGATGGTGATGCTGGGGGAGTCTTCTGAGGGTGGGCAACCAGGAGAATCGGTCCAGGTGGCAGAACTTGTGAATCGTGAGTTTGCTGGAGGGAGTGGAGCTACGACACTGGCTATGACTCGGGTATGTTTGAGAAGTTGGTGGAGGAAATGGTCTTTGATGAGGCCTCAGAAGTTGGTTGTGCCCATCAGTCCTTGAGGCAGAGGCCGAGGGCCAGGGAGCCGCCTCGGCGGTGATTGTGTATGCACAAATTCCAGGACAAAGAAAACATTCTGAGCTGGGCCAAGGCGACTCAAGACTGTAGCTGGGAGAGGAATTGGATCTAAATTTACCAAAATATTGGGGGTGACCTGGTCAAGCGACAGGCAGGCTTTATCAAGGTCACGGTGGCGCTTTTTCTGAGCAATGTTCAGTTCGGGCAGCTGTACCGGCCAAACTTTCGGTGACTTTCCAGGGCAGGGAATATTAACTTTAAAAAAAAATATTTAGAGTACCCAATTCATTTTTTCCAATTAAAGGGCAATTTAGCGTGGCCAATCCACCTACCCTGCACATCTTTGGGTTGTGGGGCCCTTTGGAGCTCCAGATGAGAGTCGCCATGTTAGGCTGTGTTGGATGGACTGAAAGAGGGGAGGTGCTGGTAGGTTTTTTGGCTGGGTTTATTAGGGGAGGATGGAGGGGTGGCCATTTTGGACAGGCACAGGTTAGTGAGGGGACGGATGGTTGGGCGGGGCTTGGGTTAGGTGATGGTGGCAGACCTTAGCAGAGGGGGAGTTCAGAAACCTCCGGTGAGGATTGTATCGTGCTATGTGCGCAGGTTAAATGGTCCGATTTAAACAGTCTCGGGTGTTCGCACACCTAAAGAATTTGAGGGCCGGTGTGGTTTTCCTGCAGGAGACACATCTACTGGTGAAGGATCAGGTAAGGTTAAAGAAGGGATGGGTGGGGCAGACGGTCCACTCGGGATTTGATTCTTTGCGGTTTGCGGTACTGTTCAGTTTTAAAACGTCACCGTGTCTGCGTGGGTTTAGCCCCCACAGCCCAAAGATGTGCAGGGTAGGTGGATTGGCCACGCTAAATTGCCCCTTAATTGGAAAAAATGAATTGGGTACTCTAAATTTAGCAAAAAAAAAAAGGGTTAAAGTTGAGAGGCAGAGGTTGTTGGAAGTTATTGTAAATGTAGATTGTAGGTATTCGGTGGCCAGACTCTGGAGCTGTTGGCGGAAAGGAAGAAATTGCAGGGCAAGTTTGATTGGTTGAAAACTGGGAATGCGGTGGGTCATCTTCGCCGGTTAAGTGGGGTTCAATATAACTATGGGGAAAAGATAGGTCACCTGCTAGCCCACCTGTGCAGGTGGGGGAGGGCGGGGTGCGCTGTGTGATGGCACCGGAGAAAATCAATGAGCTATTTGATGCCTTTTGACAGGGGTTGTATTGATCTGAATCTGAGGATAACATGGTCGTGGGGCACTTTTTGGATGGGTTGGTATTTCTGGAGGTGTAAGAGGAGAAGCAACGGCCATTGGAGGTGCCATTGGGGCTGCAGGAGATTATGGAGTGTGTGGGATTGATGCAATCGGGGAAGGCTCCAGGGCCAGATGGCTTCCCGGTTGAATTTTCTAAACAATTTTTGGTGGAATTGGCATCTCATCTCTTTAGTATGTTTTTTTTATAAAAAAACAACAACATTTTATTAAGGCAATTACAAATGTGAACATAACTCAATAAATAACACCCACCCCCAACCAACAGCCATACCCGACCAACATGGCTTACACACACAGTTCCCCAGTCCCCTCTCCACTCGCTGATCCCGTCTAAACTAAACTATTTCCCCCTGCCCCCCTCATTCCCTAATTGTATCTGCTAACAGTTTAATTTTCCCTGAAGAAGTCGATAAACGTCTGCCACCTCCGGACAAACCCTAAAGTTGATCCTCTTAGGGCGAACTTCATTTTCTCAAGCCTGAGAAACCCAGCCATGTCGTAACCCAAATCCCCGATTTCGGGGGCTCCGAGTCCCTCCACGCTAGTAAGATCTGTCTCTGGGCTGCCAAAGAGGCAAAGGCCAAAACATCAGCCTCTCTTTGTCCCTGGACTCCTGGGTCTTCCGACATTCCAAAAATTGCCACCTCTGGACTCGGTGCCACCCTTGTCTTTAAAAATGTGGACATGACATCGGCAAATCTCGGCCAGAATCCCCTAAGCTTCGGACATGGCCAAAACATCTGGACATGGTTTGCGGGCTCTCCCGCACACCGCCCACATCTGTCCTCCACACCTTCAAAAAACCTGCTCATCTGGGCCACTGTCATGTGTGCCGGCACGTATACATTCATTAGAACCTTAAATTGTATCAGGCTGAGCCTGGCACATGATGAGGATGTGTTGACTCTACTCAGAGCGTCCACCCATGGACCTGCCTCTAGTTCCTTGCCCAACTCATCCTCCCATTTATACTTTACCTCCCCTATCTTGGTTCCCTCCCACTCCATGAGTTCTTTAGAAATTTCTGAGACCCCCCCCTCCACTCACATTTTTGAAACTACCTTATCCTGTATCCCCGGGGCGGTAGAAGCGGAAAGGTCGAGACCTGCCTCCGTACAAAGTCCCCCTCCTGCATATAACAAAACCCATTCCCTCCTGGCAGTTCAAACTACTCCTCCAAATCCTCCAAACATGGAAAGCTCCCATCAATAAGCAGGTCCCTCAATCTCTGCTCTCTGCCAGCTCCGAAACCCCCCCCATTCAACCTCCCCGCCACAAACCGGTGGTTCCCACAAATTGGAGCCCACACCGACACTCCTGCCACTCCCATATGCTTCCGCCACTGTCCCCAAACCCTCAATGCTGCCATCACCACCGGGTCTGTGGAGTACCGAGCCGCAAGAATGGCAGAGGTGCCATTACCAGTGCTCCTAAACTTGTGCCCTTACATGATGCTGCCTCCACCTGCTCCCATACTGACCCTTTCCCCACTACCCACTTCCTAATCATAGCTATATTTGCTGCCCAGTAATAATTCCTAAAGTTTGGTAAGACCAGTGCCCCCTTTACTCGTGGGGTTTTACCCACCCATACAAACCCAGAGATCACCACATTGACCCTCTTTTTTGGATAAAAATAGGGAGACACTGAAAAATAAACAAAAATCTCGAGAGAACCGTCAACTTTACGGTCTGTATCCTCCCTGCCAATGACGAGGGGAGCATGCCCCACCTCCGAAAGTCCTCCTTAATTTGCTCAACCAACCGGGCCAGATTTAATTTTACTGTAATCTCCGTGCCACCTGAATTCCCAAGTAATGGAAACTCCCTCCCACCACTTTAAACGGCATCTCCCCCAGCCTCCTCTCCTGCCCCCTCGCCTGGATCACAAAGACCTCACTCTTACCCATATTCAATTTATGCCCCGAGAACCGGCCAAATTCCTCTAGGATACGCATAATCTCTGCCATCCCCCCCTAACGGGTCAGAAATATACAGGAGTAGGTCGTCCACATATAATGAGGCCCTGTGCTCCCCCTTCCAGTCCTTTAACGCTCTCAGCGCTAAAGCCAACGGTTCTATAGCCAAGGCAAACAGCAATGGAGAGAGTGGAATCCCTGCCTCGTCCCCCGGTACCGTCTAAAATACTCTGAGCTCACTTGGTTCGTCCACACACTTGCCACCAGTGCCTGGTACAACAACTGGACACAGTCTACAAAGCCCTGCCCAAACCCAAACCGTCCCAGGACCTACCACAAATAATTTTGCTCCATCCGGTCGAAGGCCTTTTCCGCGTCCATAGTGACCACTACCTCCACCTCCCTACCCTCGGAGGGCACATTGATAACATTCAAGTGCCTTCTAACGTTGGCCGTTAACTGCCTGCCTTTGACAAACCCCGTCTGGTCCTCCCCTATCACTCCTGGGATCAATCTTCTATTCTCGAGGCCAAGATCTTGGCCAGCAATTTGGTGTCTACATTCAGAAGGGAGATTGGCCTCTATGACCCACGCTGTTCTGTGTCTTCTCCCGCGTCAGAATCAGAGAGATCGAAGCCTGTGACATTGTTGGAGGAAGGACATCTCGCTCCCTAGCCTCATTGAACACCCTAACCAGCAAGGGCACCAGTACCCCAGACAACGTCTTACAGAATTCCACTGGGTATCCGTCTGGCCCCGGGGCCTTGCCTGACTGCATAGCCTCCAATCCCTCCACTACTTCAAAGAGCCCGTTCGGGGCTCCCAGACCCTCCACCAATCCTTCCTCCAGCCATGGAAACTCTAGTCCTTCCAAAAATCGCCTCATCCCCTCCACCCCAGCTGAGGGTTCCGACTCTTACAGCCTACTATAGAATTCCTTGAACATCCCATTCACCCCCGCTGTGTCCAAGATCATGCTCCTCCCTCTTTCCTTCACTCTTCCTATCTCCCTGGCCGCCCCCCGTTTCCTGAGCTGGTGTGCTAACATCCTACTGGCCTTCTCCCCATATTCATACATCACCCCTCTCGCCTTCCTCAACTGCCCCACCGCCTTCTCTGTAGCTAGCAGACCAAAGTCCATCTGTAGCTTCTGCTGCTCCTTCCAACAGCCCTGCCTCCGGAGCCTCCGAGTACCTCCTGTCCACCTGGAGAATCTCCCGAACCAGCCTGTCCATTTCCGCCCACTCCATCTTCACCTTATGTGCCTGTATCGAAATAAACTCCCCCCTAACTACTGCCTTCAACGCCTCCCATACCATTGCTGCCAAATCCTCCCGAGTCGTAATTCTGGATTGCCTCCCTCACTTGCCCACACACCACCTCATCTGCTAACAGTCCTGCATCTAATCTCCCAGTGCGGGCGCTGCCCCCCCCCCCCCCCCCTGCTCACCCGTAAATCCACCCAGTGTGGGGCATGGTCCGACATTACAATCGCTGAGTACTCGGCATCTACTAACCCCACCAGGAAAGCCCGATCCAAAACACAAAATTTGATCTGAGAGTATACTTTGTGTACATTGGAGAAAAAAGACAACTCCTTCAATCTCTGCCGTCCAAACCTCCACGGATCTACCCCTCCCATCTGCTCCATAAACACTTTTAGTTCCTTCGCAGCCGCTGGCACCCTCCCTGTCCTCGAACTCGACCGATCCGGTCTCGGATCTGGAAACCATATGATCCCCCATGATCAGCCGATGAGAGTCCAGGTCGGGAATCTTCCCCAACACCCGCCTCATGAACTCCGGGTTTGTTGCATAAATGTTCACCAGCACCCCCTCCAGCTTCCCACTCACCATAACGTACCCCTCAACCCCCGAGTCCACCACTATACTTTCCACTTCAAATGACACTCGCTTGTCTAGCCCAACCCATCCCTTCCTCAGCCTAGTCTGTTCCACCATCCTCGGGTGTGTCTTTTGTAATATTGCCACATCCGCCTTTAAACTCTTCAGATGCGCGAACACGTGAGCCCTCTTGACCAGCCCATTCAGCCCTCACAGGTTCCATGTGATCAGCTTGGTCGGGCCACCCCTGGCGTTCAACCATATCCCTTCTCAGGCCAGCCCGCGTCCCGTGCCTCTTCAGGCCCACCCCCAGGTGCCCACCGTCATCAACCCCCATCCTGTTGCCTATCCCTCCCTTGTCAGCAGATCTATACCCCCCTCCCTCTCCCTCCGCCCCGACCCCGTAACAAAATAACAGTCCCAACCCCCATCAACAAACTTATCACCTGCTCGCCCCCCATTGCGATTCTGTGAGCTAGCCTGTCCAGCCAGCGTGGTAGCCCCCGCCCATGGCGCCAGGCATCCTACCCCCCACCCCCGCTCGAGCAACTTTCATATGCAAACATTACAATCCCCAACAAACACAAAGAAGACAATTCCACCCACCATCCCCCCATTAGGAACCCAGTTAACCCGCAAACAAAACTGAGCAGCCCCAAACTTAGTGCAGAACAATACATACAAAAGAAAAAGAAGTTTAACAGCAGTTCAAAGACACAACTACCCGACCCCAAGTTCAATGTCCTCCATCTCCTGCCAGTCCCTTGTCCCTGATAGTTCATCGCCTCTTCTGGCGATCCGAAGTAAAGTTCCTGGCCCTCATATGTGACCCACAAACACGCTGGATACAGCATGCCTAACTTCACCCCCTTCTCAAAGAGGGCTGATTTTGCTTTATTGAAACTCGCCCTTTTGGCCAGTTCCACACCCAGGTGCTGATGGACTTGCAGCTCGCTGCCTTCCCATAAGCAGCGCCTCATCTCCCTGGCCCACTTCCAGATCTGTTCCTTGGTCCAGGATCCAGTGCATTCGTACCACCATCGCCCTTGGTGGCTCGTTCCTCAGTGGCATCCTCATAAGCGCCCTGTCACCTCCAAGGGTTGAGCAAACGCACCTTCTCCCAGCAACTTCTCAAACAAGCGCATCACGTATGCACCGGCATCCGATCCCTCGCTGCCCTCCGGCAGGCCGACAGTCCGCAAATTCTGTCTGCGTGATCTATTCTCCAGATCCTCCACTTTGCCCTGCAGCCTCTTCTGATGGTCCTTCATCAGCCCCATCTCCACCGCCATCACGGCTAGCTGATCGTCATGCTCGGCCACTGCCTCTTCCATCTTCTGGATCGCCTGGCCCTGGGTTTCCAATCTCTGCTCCACCTTCATTGGATTCACCACCCTGACTAGGCCTTCCAGATATTCCTTTCTCTGCTGAGCAAATTTCTCATGGAGAAAGGCCACAAGTTGCTCCGTCGACCACTGAGCTGGAAGTTTCAGTCTCTGACCGTCCGCCATATTCCCCTGTATCGCAGGCTCCACTCCCGTTTTCGACCATCATTCTCTTCTTTTCAGACCACTTCTGGTCCACAAATTCATACACTGGTGGGGAATCCTCCTCTTCTACGTCACCAGCATCTTGTTTTATCGATCAAATCCACCATAAATCGGGGAAGCGGTCTAAAAAGTCCACAGCGAGCGGGAGCCACCAAATGTGCGACCACTCACGCATGGTTGCCACTGGAAGCCCCTCTTTCGTATGTTTTAATGAATCGTTGGCAAATGGGGAGTAGCCGGCTACGCTGGCACAGACTTTTATCTCATTAATCCCCATGAAGGACAAGAACCTGACTGAGTGTGGATCTTACAGGCCTATCTGGTTATTGAATACGGCCATGAAGGTATTGACCAAGCTGTTGGCGAGGTGGTTGGAGGGGTGTGCGGCAGATGTGGTCTCGGAAGATCAGAGGGGGTTTGTTGAGAGGCAGTTGTTCTCCAGTAATATCAGGCGATTGTTGAATTATGACCCAGTCGCAGAGTAAAGTATCAGAGGTGATCGTTTCAATGGATGCAGAGAAGGCCGTTGACTGTTTTGAGTGGCGGTACTTGTTCAAGATTCTTGGGAGGTTTGGGTTCAGGCCGACGTGCGTTGCATGGCTCCAGTATTTATGCCTCTTGCATGACGTGAGGATGAATGTGATGAATTTGGGGTAGTTTAGGTTGCATAGGGGGACAAGGCAGCGATGCCCGTTATCCCTGTTGTTGTTTGCGTTGGCTATTGAGCCTTTGGCGATTGCCCTGCGAGCCCCAAATGAGTGGCAGGGGATTGTGTGTGTGTGGGGGGAGGGATTGGGGGGGGGGGAGGGATTGGGGGGGGGGGTTGCGGTTGAGAGCATAGGGGGTTGTACGCCGATGATTTATTGTGGTATGCTTCAAATCCATTGGGGCGCATGGGGAGGATTATGGACCTGTTGGAGGCATTTTCAGGGTACAAATTAAGTGTGAGAAAAAGCTTGCTCTTCCAGTGAATGCCTAGGGTAGAAGTGTGAACCATGGGACCTTGCCATTCAGGGTTGCACGGTTTCGCTATTTGGGGATTCAGATGGCTCATGACTGGGCAACTAGGCACAAATGGAATCTGATTGGTCTGGTAGAGGGGGTCAAAGGAGATTTGAAGAGGTGGGATGCCCTGCCACTGGCGAGGAGACTATAGACCATGAAAATGTACGTGCTGCCAAGATTTTTATTTATCTTGCAATCCCTGCCAATTTTCGTTCCCAAGGCATTTTTCCGGAGGGTGAATAAATAGATTTCTGAATTTGTTTGGGTAAACAAGACGGCGAGGATTAGTAGGGGGCACTGGGGACAGCTCTGCTCCCATTTTCTCCGGGGAGGTACACTAGCAGTCCCATGGTGGTGCCATCGATCAAAATCCGGAATCACTTGAGGCATTTTAAGCTAGGACATATGTCAGTATTGGCCCCAATATGTGGGATTCACAGTTTATACCTGGAGGGATACAAATAGTTTCTCTCTATCCACCCTACCTGTTTTCCCAAATTTCTTGAAAACTGCCTTCAAATCACCTCTTAACTTTGTAAATTGTTGAGAATGCAACCCTATTTTTTTCCAACTTTCCCCCATTTAACCCATTGAGTCCAGGTATCTTTCTGATAAACCAAATCTGCACTCTCTCTTCAAGGCCAATATATCACTGCTAAGGTATCATGCCCAGAAATTCCCACTGTGCTACAGGTGTAGTTTACCCAGGGCTTCCTTGAACTGAAGGATGACTCCTGCACCCTTCCATCCCTGACCTCTGGATGTACCGACCAGCATTCCATTAATAATAATCTTTATTATTGTCACAAGTAGGCTGACATTAGCACTGCAATGAAGCTACTGTGAAAAGCCCCTAGTCGCCACATTCCGGCGCCTGTTCGGGTATAAGGAGGGAGAAGTCAGAATGTCCAATTCACCTAACAGCACGTCTTTTGGGACTTGTGGGAGGAAACCGGAATACCCAGAGAAAACTCACGCAGACACGGGGAGAACGTGCAGACTCCACACAGACAGTGACCCAAGCCGGAAATCGAACCTGGGACCCTGGATCTGTCAAACAACAGTGCTAACCACTGTGCTACCGTGCCTTGTCTCTCAGTGTCTGAGACCAGGGTTCAATTCCAACCTTGGGTGAGTGTCTTTGTGGAGTTTGCACGTTCTCCCCATCTGCATGGGTTTGCTCCTGGTGTTCCGGTTAGCTGCTGAAGTCCATTATCTGGGGCAGCACGGTAGCATTGTGGATAGCACAATTGCTTCACAGCTCCAGGGTCCTAGGTTCGATTCCAGCTTGGGTCACTGTCTGTGTGGAGTCTGCACATCCTCCCCGTGTGTGCGTGGGTTTCCTCCGGATGCTCCGGTTTCCTCCCACAGTCCAAAGATGTGCAGGTTAGGTGGATTGGCCATGATAAATTGCCCTTAATGTCCAAAATTGCCCTTAATGTTGGGTGGGGTTACTGGGTTATGGGGATAGGGTGGAGGTGTTGACCTTGGGTAGGGCGCTCTTTCCGAGAGCCGGTGCAGACTCGATGGGCCTCCTTCTGCACTGTAAATTCTATGATTATCTATGATTATGATTATCTATGATTATCAAGGATTTGGAAAGTAGTGGTAGACAAAGTCAGCATGTATTTACGAAAGGGAAATCATGCTTGACAAATCTACTGGAATTGTTGAAGATGGAACTAGTAAAGTTGACCAGGGAGAACTGGTGAGTGTGGTTTATTTAGACTTTCAGAATGCTTTCGACAAGGTCTCGCATAGCAGATTACTATGTAAAATTAAAGCGCATGGTTTGAGGAGAGACTAAATCGATTAGGATTATATTCATTGGAGTTTAGAAGAGTGAGGGGAGAAATCTCATAGAAACTTACAAAATTCTAACAGGATTAGACAGGGTAGATTCAGAAACAATGTTCCTGATGGTGAGGGAGTCCAGAACTACGGGTCATAGTTTGAGGATAAGGGGTAAACCTTTTAGGACTGAGTTGAGGAGAAATTTCTTCATCCAGAGAATGATGAATCTGAGGAATTCACCACCACAGAAAGTAGTTGAGAACAAAAGATTGTGTGATTTCAAGAAGGAATTGATAAAGCTCCTGAGGATCAAGGAATGTAGGGGGAAGATGGGATCAGGATATTGAATTTGATGATCAGCCATGATGAATGGCCTACTCCTGCTTCTATTTTCTATGCATGTGCAGGTTGGGTGGATTGGCCATGCTAAATTGCCCCGTAGTGATTTGATGCAGTTATAGGAATAGGGCAGGGGAGTGGGCCTAGGTAAAGCGCTCTTTCAGAGGGTCAGTGCAGACTCAATGGGCCGAATGACATCCTTCTGCACTGTAGGGATTCTATGGATTTATTATTTGCACCTGTTCATGACGTTTTATATTGTTTCCTTGGACCTTCACTGTATCTAGCCTTTTTCACTTTATGCTATCATTTCTAGATGCAAATTGGATGACCTCCGATTTGCCTATATTAAATTCCATTTGCCATAATTGTGTTGATATTGATAGGTTATGAATCCATTCCCCAATGTGGATTACAGTGCCATCTATCTTGATATTTGGAAATATGGCTTTCTATCCCATCATCTAAGCTGTTAATAAATTTGGTGAACAGTTGAGGCCTTAAAACCAATTCCTGGAAGAGCGGACTTCCGGTTGCGGTGATGCACTGCTAAGCTGCACGTTTCGGCAGCTCCCGTTCCAACGGACTTTTGGGCTCTTATCGGGAGCCCCAACGGAAGTTTTTTTTGACCTAACCCAGTGTGGGGTGACGAAGGAAGGAGTCCCCCCGGGTGTGTATGGAAAGGAGCGGCGGTAGTGGCCAGATTGCGAAGGATCCTTTGGAGCAGCGGCAGAGAAGAGAAGGGAGAAGCAAGATGGCGGCGGATGGAGCCCAGATGGTATGGGGCCCGGACCAGCAGGAGTTTCTCCGATGATGTGTGGAGGAGCTCAAGAAAGAGGTGCTGGCGCCGATGCTACTGGCAATCGAGGGACTGGAGGAAACACAAAAGGTCCAGGCGATGGGGCTCCGTGGAGTGAAGGCAAAGGCAGCCGAAAATGAAGATGAGATACAGGGCCTGGTGGTAAAAACGGAGACACGTGAGACACTACACAAGAGGTGCATAGAAAGGCTGGAAGCCCTGGAGAACAGCTCGAGGAGGAAAAACCTACGGATTCTAGGTCTCCCCGAAGGAGCAGAGGGAGCTGATGTTGGGGCTTATGTGAGCGCGATGCTCCACACACTAATGGGAGCTGAGGCCCCAACGGGCCCCCTGGAAGTGGAGGGAGCGTACCGGGTCCTCGTGAGAAGACCAAAGGCAGGTGAAACACCAAGAGCAAGAGTGGTGAAGTTCCATCGCTACAGGGACAGAGAGATGGTCCTGAGCTGGGCCAAGAAAGCACGGAGTAGCAAATGGAGAATGCGGTGATACGTGTGTATCAGGACTGGAGTGCGGAGGTGGCGAGAAGGAGGGCGAGCTTTAACCGGGCCAAGGCGCTGCTCCATAGGAAGAAAATAAAATTTGGGATGCTGCAGCCGGCGCGATTGTGGGACATGCACCAGGGCAAGCACCACTATTTCGAGACGGCGGATGAGGCATGGACATTCATCCATGAAGAGAAACTGGACTAGATTTGAGATTTTGATGCTTGGAGAGAAGCAGCGAGGTGGTGGTACAGAAATGTAAAGTGGGGAAAGGGGAGGGCTATTGTACAGCAATGTTGGACGGGGAATTTTTCTCCCCCTGTTGGGGGGGACACGAAGAAATGTGGGCGCCGGTGGGAAAAGGGACAGGGAAGGGGAATGAGGGAACTGCGCCATAGGGGGCGGGGCCGAGAGGAAAGCGCGGGTATCTTTCCCGCGCTATGGAAATTATAGCGGGAAAACGGGCGCAGGAAGGAAGGGAGCCCCACACGCAGGGAGGTCAAAGAGTGAACGGGGGAAGCCGAGGTCAGCCAGAGTTAGCTGACGTCCGGAAGCAATATGGGGGGAGTAACCAAGCTAGAGGATGGCCCCCCAATCCGGCTGATCACGTGGAATGTGAGAGGCTTAAATGGGCCAATTAAGAGGGCACGGGTGCTTGCGCACTTAAAGAGACTGAAGGCGGACGTAGTCATGCTCCAGGAGACACACCTGAAGGTGGCGGATCAGGCTAGACTAAGAAAAGGACGGGTGGGACAGGTATTCCACTCAGGGTTGGATGCGAAAAACAGAGGGGTGGCAATATTGGTGGGGAAACGTGTATCATTCGAGGCTAAGAATATAGTGGTGGACAACAGGGGCAGATATGTGATGGAGAGTGGCAGACTGCAGGGAGAGGCGGTTGTGCTGGTGAATGTATATGCCCCGAATTGGGATGACGTGGGATTCATGAAGCGAATGCTGGGATGTATCCCGGACCTGGAGGTGGGAAATTTGATAATGGGGGAGGGGGGGGGGGGGGATTTTAACACAGTGCTGGATCCAGGGCTGGACCGGTCCAGATCCAGGACTGGGAGAAGGTTGGCAGCGGCCAAGGTGCTCAAGGGATTTATGGAACAAATGGGGGGAGTGGATCCGTGGAGATTCGCCAGGCCGATGGCTAAAGAGTTCTCTTTCTTCTCCCACGTCCATAAGGTATACTCCCGGATAGACTTTTTCGTTTTGGGAAGGGCACTGATCCCGAAGGTGGCAGGAACGGAGTACTCGGCCATAGCTGTTTCAGACCACGCATTGGGTGGATCTGGAACTAGGAGAGGAAAGGGAGCAGCGCCCACTCTGGCGACTAGATATGGGACTACTGGCGGACGAGGGGGTCTGCAGAAGGGTGAGGGGGTGTATTGAGCGATACCTGGAGGTCAATGACGATGGGGAGGTTCAGGTAGGGGTAGTATGGGAAGCGCTGAAAGCGGTGGTTAGAGGAGAGCTGATCTCCATCAGAGCCCACAAGGGGAAACAAGAGGGCAAAGAAAGAGAGAGATTAGTGGGGGAAATTTTAAGGGTGGATAAAAAATATGCGGAGGCCCCAGACGAAGGGCTATACAAAGAAAGACGAAGACTACAGACGGAGTTTGACCTGCTGACCACGGGAAAGGCAGAGGCACAGTGGAGGAAGGCACAGGGGATGCAATATGAGTATGGGGAAAAGGCGAGCCGGCAGTTGGCCCACCAACTTCGGAAGAGGACTGCGGCGAGAGAGATCGGGGGAGTTATGGACGAAACGGGAAATATGGAGCAGAGAGCAGGGAAAGTGAACGAGGTGTTCCAAGACCTTTTATGAGAGGCTATATAAGTCCCAACCCCCGGGGGGGAAAGAAGGAATGCTACACTTTCTGGACCAGCTAAGGTTCCCGAAGGTGAAGGGGCAGGAGGTGGCAGGTCTGGGGGCGCCAATCGAGGTGGATGAGGTGATCAAAGGAATTGGGAACATGCAGGCAGGGAAGGCCCCGGGACCAGACGGGTTTCCGGTGGAATTCTACAGGAAGTATATGGATCTGTTGGCCCCGCTTTTGGCGAGAACCTTTAATGAGGCTAAGGAAAGGGGGATGTTACCCCTGACTATGTCGGAGGCGACGATATCGCTAATCCTGAAACGAGATAAAGACCCGCTGCAATGCGGGTCATCCAGGCCTATCTCACTCCTAAATGTAGATGCCAAACTGCTGGCCAAAGTGATGGCGACAAGGATAGAGGATTGCATCCCAGGGGTGGTGCATGACGATCAGACAGGGTTTGTAAAGGGGAGACAACTGAATGTTAATGTACGAAGGTTGCTGGGGGTGATGATGACGCCCCCACCGGAGGGGGAGGCATAGATAGTGGCGGCAATGGATGCAGAGAAGGCATTCGATAGGGTGGAGTGGGACTATCTATGTGGGAGGTGTTGAAGAGGTTTGGGTTCGGTGAGGGGTTTATTAGATGGGTCAGACTCTTATATGGGGCCCCGATGGCAAGCGTAGTCACAAACCGGCAAAGATCGGGGTATTTTCGGCTACATCGGGGTACAAGACAAGGGTGTCCCCTGTCCCCGTTGGCAATTGAACCACTGGCCATAGCGCTGAGGGATTCTAAGTGGAGGGGGGTGCTTAGAGGGGGAGAGGAACACCGAGTGTCGCTCTACGCGGATGATCTACTGCTATACGTTGCGGACCCGGTAGAGGGGATGCCAGAAGTAATGCAGATACTTAGGGAGTTTGGAGAGTTCTCGGGATATAAACTAAATATGGGGAAGAGCGAGCTTTTTGTAATGCACCCCGGGGAACAGGGAAGGGGGATAGATGCTATGCCGCTGAGGAGAGTGGAAAGGAACTTCCGATACCTGGGGATCCAGGTGGCCAGGAACTGGGGAACCCTGCATAGACTTAACCTGACGCGACTGGTGGAGCAGATGGAGGAGGACTTTAAGAGGTGGGATATGGTGCCGCTATCGCTGGCGGGCAAAGTGCAGGCAGTTAAAATGGTGGTCCTCCCGAGGTTTCTTTTCGTGTTTCAGTGCCTCCCCATTCTGATCACAAATGCCTTTTTTAAAAAAATAGACAGGAGCATTACGAGCCTTGTGTGGGCAGGAAAGACCCCGAGAGTAAAGAGGGGGCTCCTGCAGCGCAGTAGGGACAGAGGGGGACTGGCGCTGCCGAGTTTGAGCGACTACTACTGGGCCGCCAATGTGTCGATGGTCTGTAAGTGGATGAGGGAGTAAGAGGGAGCAGCGTGGAAGAGGCTGGAGATGGCGTCCTGTAAGGGAACGAGCCTAAAAGCGCTGGTGACGGCGCCGCTGCCGTTCTCCCCGAAAAGGTACACCACACACCCAGTGGTGGTGGCAACCTTGAGGATCTGGGGGCAGTGGAGGCGACACGGGGAGTGACGGTTGCCTCGGTGTGGTCCCCGATAAGGAATAACCACAGGTTTGTCCCAGGGAGGATGGATGGGGGATTCCAGTGTTGGCAACGAGCAGGAATTAGGAAGCTGAGGGACCTGTTTATAGACGGGACGTTTGCAAGTCTGGGAGCGCTAGAAGAAAAATATAAGTTGCCCCCGGGGAACGCCTTCCGGTATATGCAAGTGAGGGCATTTGCGAGGCAACAGGTGAGGGAATTTCCGCAGCTCCCGACGCAGGGGATCCAAGATAGTGATTTCTGGGGTATGGGTTGGAGAGGGCAAAGTGTCCGAAATATACCAGGAGATGAGGGACGAGGGGGAGGTGATGATAGAGGAGCTGAAAGGAAAATGGGAAGAAGAGCTGGGAGAAGGGATTGAGGAGGGGCTATGGGCTGATGCCCTAAGTAGGGTAAATTCCTCGTCCTCGTGTGCCAGGCTTAGCCTGATTCAATTTAAGGTTCTACATAGAGCACATATGACGGGAGCAAGACTGAGCAGGTTTTTCGGGGTGGATGACAGGTGTGGGAGGTGCTCGGGAAGCTCGGCGAACCACACACACATGTTCTGGTCGTGTCCGCCACTGCATGAGTTCTGGGGGGGGCGTGGCAAGGGTAATTTCAAAGGTGGTGAAGGTCCGGGTCAAGCCAGGCTGGGGGTTAGCTATATTTGGGGTTGCGGAAGAGCCGGGAGTGCAGGAGGCGAAAGAGGCCGATATTTTGGCCTTTGCGTCCCTAGTAGCCCGGCGTAGGATTCTACTCATGTGGAAGGAAGCGAAGCCCCCAGGCGTGGAGGCCTGGATAAACGACATGGCAGGGTTCATAAGATTGGAACGTATAAAATTTGCATTGAGAGGATCGGCTCAGGGGTTCTCCAGGCAGTGGCAACCGTTCCTTGACTATCTCGCGGAACGATAATGAAAAGATAGAAATGACAGCAGCAGCAACCCGGGGGGGGGGGAGCACTATTCTGTGTTTTTGCTATTTGTTTTTTCTTTTTAGTTTTTGTTGTAAGTTCACTATATTATTTAAATAATGTTATCTACCAGTTAATGTATAATCTCTTGTTGAGTTGTAAAAACGGAAATATTTTTGTTTGAAAAATTTAATAAAATATATATTTTTTTAAAAACCAATTCCTTATGCGACTCCAGTAGGCACATTCTACCAGTTGGATCGGCCCCCTGCTGCTCAACTAACTTGCTCAACAAGTATATAATTTGTCCTCGGTTCTATGTGTTTTAACTTTATCTAACGGCTTTTGCCGAGGGTCTTGACCAAATCCCTTCTGGAAGTTCTTATAAATATGATGCATAGAAATTCCCCAGAAAGGTACTTCGGTCACCCCTTCAAAGAAGTCAATCAGGCCTGTCAAAAATGACCTACCCTTACAAATGCTGGCTCTTTCTGATCAGTTTAAAAATTTCAGTCATCTTCTCCTTAATTATCGATGTCAGTAATTTCCTGACAACCAATGTTAGGTTAGGGGCGGCACGGTAGCACAGTGGTTAGCACTGTTGCTTCACAGCGCCAGGGTCCCAGGTTCGATTCCAGGCTTGGGTCACTGTCTGTGCGGAGTCTGCATGTTCTCCCCGTGTCTGCGTGAGTTTCCTCCGGGTGCTCCCGTTTCCACCCACAAGTCCCAAAAGATGTGCTTGTTGAGTGAATTGGACATTCTGAATTCTCCTTCTGTGTATCCGAACAGGCGCCGGAATGTGGCGACTCGTGGCTTTTCACAGTAACTTCATTGTAGTGTTAATGTAAGTCTACTTGTGACAATAAAGATTATTATTATAACTGGCCTATAATTCCCAGGTTTCCCTCTTCCATTTTTCTTAAAACCTTTAATTGACCTAAACCTGGGAATTGTGTAGATGTTTACACATCTATATGCAATGTTATTCATGAAGACCTGCCTTCTCTACTTTGCCCCTTCCCTGAGGCGATCCTCAGGTTAAATAACCACTAGTCAGCTCTCCCCCTCAAAGGGGAAAGCAGCCTCTGGTCATCTGGGACTATGGCGACTTTACCTTTTACCTATATGCTACTGCTAGTTATGTACATATCATGTACTGTAAACCACCAAAGAGTTTCTCCTACTGTATTTACATTTTGTTTCCCTTAACTAAGTTTCCCTGTTATTGTATTGGAATAAATACAATGTGCCTCTGTGCCAATTGTTTAAATTAACGTTGATTGCAAAAGGACTGGAGTATAAAAGTAGAGAAGTGTTGTTGAGATTGTATAGGGTGTTGGTGAGACCACATATGGAGCAATGTGTCCAGTTTTGGACTCCTTATTTGAGGAAGGATATGGTGGCAGTGAAGGCAGTTCAGAGGAGGTTCACCAGATTGATTTTGGGGATGAAAGGGTTGATGTGGGAGGAGAGATTGAATCGTCTGGGCTTACACTCACTTGAGTTCAGAAGAATGAGAGGGGATCTGATCAAGGTATATAAAATAGTAAGAGGGATTGATAAATTAAACGTAGACCAAATGTTCCCGCTTGTGGGGCAATCTAGAATGAGAGGTCACTGATATAGGTTGAGGTGGTAAGATTTAAATCTGAGACGAGGAGGAACTATTTCTCGCAGAGGGTGATGAATATGTGGAACTCTGCCCCATAGAGCAGTGGAGTCTGAATCATTCAATGGTTTCAAGAAGGAGCTAGATATATTTCTGATTTTTAAAAACGGGTTAAAGGGACATGGGGAACAGGTAGGGAGGTGGATTTAAGACCAGGAAGAGATCAGCCATGATCTGATTGAATGGTGGAACAGGCTCGAAGGGCTGAATTGCCAACTTCTGCTCCTAATTCCTATGTCAGTTGTAAATTTGTGAGAGTCTTTACATCATCATTAATGCATAGTTCATTAAATCTCATTCATTTTTTGCACCTTGCAGAATTCACAAGTGATGTGAAATGCATGTAGGTTATGTAACTTACCAGTCATTTTTTTAAGAAACTCCAGTCCAGTTTTGCAAATGTACAAGGTGTGAAACATGCTAGTTGCAAATCAACAGGGATTCAAAGACTTGGGTGCTTCAACTGGGTCCAAGCAGTTGTTTTTGCTTAAATTAAGTTAGGTGAGGCCATTTAGTGTAAGTAATGATGTGAGCTGGCCACAATCCCCCCCCCCCCCCCCCCCTCAAATAAAGAGCTGTAAGCAAATTCTCGAGCTCAGGCTGTCATTACTTTGTGTTGAAGCTTGGATATAGACTTTAGGAAGCCTTGAGTTAAATGGACACATGTCAAATAATGAACTGTAGATATGATTGATTATTGTGTATAGCACTTGTGGCATTTGGACCTTTTTTTAATGCTTTCTAGACAAAGAGGACAAGTTGTTTGCTCCCTCAGGAGTAAACTCTGCTCAGGAAATATGAGTCCCTTTGCGTTTTTTCTCCCTGGATAGCAAAGCCACAGAGCTCAGTGCAGAGGGACAATTGTCACAGACCGCTGATCTATCACTCCTGTAATTTGAACAAAATTGTCAAGTAATTGAGGAGAGCATGCTTTCTGTACACCTGGATATTGTCTGGGTTCTTGCACTGTCTGCAGAAGTTAGATGCCATTGATTCTGTTGTCCAAACTGCTGAATAAGCTGATTGCTATGGAAAAGCACGTTAGATCATTTCAAATTTTGCATTTCCAAGATGATTTCTGACACTGCATAAGTGTTGTGCTTATGGTTCAAATGCACAAGTAGATTCCTAATATTGATAAAGGAGGATGCTGCAGATAACATGATATTAACCAATACTGCCTTCTATTTTTAAAAATATTTCTTTATTCTCCTCCTTTTTCACATTTTCTCCCAAATTTACACTCCCCAACAATAAACAGTATTCAGTAACAAATATGACAATCCCCATATTGATAACAACTATCCCATCCTCCCACGAAACCCAAAACATTCGCCCACATGTTCACATAAACAACTGACAAAAGGAATCGGGAATCAATACTGCCTTCCAGAAGGAAATAAACCATAACACTTGCCCTGTATTGGTGTCCTGGGATCTGTCCTTTGCTCCGCACTCTCTGCTTGAACTTTGCAGTTCGTCTTACCATTAATCACAGAGTGATTGAAGTGTTCTACATTTCTCTAGCTGACTCCACACACAGCTCCGTCTTTGATTCAGTTCCTGATCTCTACATATTTGAAAAATCTATATACTCACTCAATGAAAGGCTATCCGTGAATCGGTTTGGGGGGTTATTTATTTATTATTCTCCTTTTTCACATTTTCTCCCACATTTACATCCATCAACAATAAACAATAATCAGCAAGATATGTCAGTCCCCATAATAACAACGATCCCATTTACCCACCAACCCCCAAACCTCTACATAAACAAATGACAAAAAGGAATCGGGGATTACCCGTGGTCACCCTTAATATTACACAGCTCCCCCCCCACCCCCAGGTCTCCAGCTCCTCCCGTCCACTGCCTCTTGTAAAACTCCTCTTCCCAACCTCGGTTCCTTCCCCCCAACTTTCCACCCCGGCTAGACCACTCGGACCCTGTTCTGCCAGGCTCTTCCCTTTCCCACTTGCCCGGCCCTAGGAAAGCCCAAAGATCCCCTTTTAGCACACAAACCCCACATATCCACCTACACCCCAAAGTACTCTCATTTTGAGTGAAAGTCCCGTCCCTTCCCTTGTCCAAATATATACCACATTGGCTCCTTTAATCTCTACACCCGCGCGCAGTGATACAAAAAAGAAGAAAATACAGTCATGAGGTTACATTGGCACATGGCCATTCCTCAATTTGTCAGTTCTGCCACAGTCCTCCTGCTTTCGCAAACTCCTCCGCTGCTTCCGCCGTTTCAAAATAAAAGTCCCTGAGCTTGTAAGTCACCCTCAACTTTGCTGGATATACAATGCTGCACCGCACCTTGCTAATGTACAGTGCCCTCTTCACCCGGTTGAAAGCAGCCCGCCTCCTTGCCAGCTCCACCGTAAAGTCCTGGTATACACATATACCAGCTCCAGCCTACTGCACCACCCGCTTCTGCTTGGCCCAGCTCAGGACCTTCTCCTTTACACTGTACCTACGGAAGCACAGAGTCACTGCCCTTGGCAGCTCACTCGCCTTTGGTACAAGCCTCCACGACCGATGAGCCCGATCCAGTTCATATCGGGAGGGATCCTCCCCCTCCCCCAATAGTTTTGCCAGCATCGCGGCAAAATACTCAGTCGGCTTCGGTCCTTCAACTCCTTCGGGCAGCCCCACAATCCTCAAATTCTGTCGCCTGGATCTGTTTTCCAGGTCTTCCATTTTTCCTCGCAGATCCTTGTTAGTATCCATCACCTTCCGCATCTCTTTCCCCATCGAGGCAAGTTGATCGCCGTGCTGCAATAACGTCGCCTCCACTTCCTTCAGCGCCTCCCCTTGCTCTCGCACCTCCGCCACTGCGCTCGCCACCTCCGTCCTCACCGGGGAAACCGCCTCCTCCACCAGCACACTCAAAACCTCCCTCATCTCCTTCCTCACCGTCTCCATGCATTTCGCAATCTGCGCCAACTGCTTTTCAAATTCCGCAGCCATCACCGTAGTTATTTCTTCAGCCGTAAGCAGTGCGGCCTTCCCGTGTGCTCCAGCCTCCATTTTTCCTGGTGACCCCGCGATGACATTTCCACTCCCCGACGGACCTCCAGCTGTTTTTTTTTTTCTGGCCGTTTTCTTGCTCACCCTCAACATTTTTCTTCGTTCTTTTTTTCCTCCTGTGTCTTCACTGTGCCTCCTCCGTGCCTTCTCCCTGCTTCTGCCACCTCCGCGGACCCTGGGACCGGGCTTAAAGCCCCGAAAATGCCGTTCCTGAACGGGAGCCCTCCATTGTGCGGCCGCCTCCCGCCCGCCGTCACCGGAAGTCTCCGGTTTGGGGGTTTATGACAATTCTGCAGCTTTCATGGTCATTTTCTGATTTCAGCTCTCAAGTTATCAGGTTTATTTATTTGTTTAATTTGCCATGGTGAGATTTGAACTACTGTATTCTATGTATGCACAGCAGTACAACTACAAACTGATACTTCCCTTTTGCTTCACAGCTGCACTTGTGATATGCATATATTTTGAGTGTAACCCTTTGGAGATGGTCAGTTAAATCCTGCAGATATTCTGCAGGAAAGGAGAATTGTCTGTCTTGATTGTATAACATCTATTCATTAAAATCTAAGTTCATTGCTGATTGTTTGTTGCAGGCAAAATCCTCAATGATGACACACAACTTAAAGATTACAAAATTGATGAGAAGAACTTCGTAGTGGTTATGGTAACAAAGGTAAGTAATTTGACTGTACTGGGATCTGAATGGTGAAGCATGTAGCATCATGGCCCAGATTAGTAATTTAGGACTGAGTATACAAAGGCAAATAAAGCCGTTATTACCTCTGTAGGTTTCTTCCCTTATAAAGGGTCATCTTAATATTCTTTTGGGTGGTGGATACAGGCAAGAGGCAAGCTGGTAAAGCTCTTTAGATGTCCTTTGAAAGTATGGATTGGGGTGACGACGTAGTGAGAGTGAGTTTCAGTGAATGAGAGAAAAGTGGGTGAAGAACAGTCATCAATGAGGAGAAACAAACAGGGAATTAAGTCAGAAAAATGGAGAGTACTAGTGAGAGCTAGTGCAGCATCCCCCCCAGACCCACTTTACCAACCAGCTGGCCTTTGCAGCGCATAATTTTCGCTTGCCTTTAAAGCGACAGCTGATCCTCACAATCTCACTTGCTTTCCCATTCAATGTTACATTTCTTCTAAGGCCTTAAACTGATGATTTAAGTTCTGCCATAATTCCCTGTTTGTTTCCCCTGTTCTTCGCCCACTTTTCTCTCATTCACTGAAACTCACTCTGACTACTTCATCACCCCAATCCATACTTTCAAAGGACGTCTAAAAAATCAAGAGGTTTGTCCTTGAACTTGCTGTGCTTAATCTTCAAATGCCTTTGAAGTTTTGAGGCTTTTAAACTTCCATTAGCCAGTCCTTCCTTGCATATAATACACATGGGGTTTGCATCCTGATTTGCATTGGCACAATTAACAAAACCATACCTCAAGAAATCAACTCTTCACTGCTTTGTTCCCTAATTCAGTTTCTTCTTAGGTTGTTCACCAGAGGCCCTGGACCTCTGTATACAACTCCACTAGTCCTGTTCGAGGCCAGATGAACTGAAGCCTTGTAAATGTAGTTAATCACTCAATGACCCATTGGCAAGCTAGGCTCCCATTTGCTCACCCAGACTGTCATATCAGAACATCCACATGAGCTTGGAGGATGTGCCGGAGCCAATGTAACAGAGAACTGTGCCTCCTGCAGACCTGGTGTTGAACTGCACTATCGGATTCAGTGTGGGTCCACTGCGATGGAGGCAGAGGAACTTGGGAAAATGGGCAGGCAGAGCCCTGGAATTGGCGGAAACATCCAGAGTAGAGTGGACATTGAAAACGCGCTGTCGCTCCCTCACTTGAGACAAAGCCGCTTGCCGCTTCAAAGCCGGGTTGACCTTGTCTGCGTCAGAATCCAGCTCCTGAAGCCGACACATTAGTTTTTCTGTTTCTTGTCTTGAAGAAGGACTGTTCCACATTCCTGTCAACAGTCTGCCAGCATTCTGTACCCTTTCAGCAGGTATTCCCCCATCAGTTTTGTGATCTTGTCCTGGCGTTCACAGTGGGCCTCAGGCCGGGAGGGATCCATGCAAACCCCTGATCCCTACTATTCAGAAGCATGCTGCTGCTGCAAGTCGCGGCCAGCGCTCTTAAAAGCCGCTCGCGGCCATTGGGAGCTTCTACTGCGATCGACATTGCCATGACCAATCACTCCGACCCTCCTGACATCTGCCCACAACCCACCCACGCAACATGACCCAGAGTTTGCAAAACCCTGAGCATGAGTATTTTCCATAAAGAGGGAGAGGCATTGCCATGGCTGGCATTTAAAGGGGTGGCGAAAAGTTTTAAAATTAATCCTCAGGGAGGTGCTTTGAACCAGAAAGGAATAAGTGTGGCTGAGAATGTGGGCCATGGAATTCAGAATGAGTTGTTCATGGGTGTGGAAGAAGTAAAGTTTGCAAGTCGTGCAATGGAGATGTCAAGCTTCAGGGCCTTGGGTGATAAAGGCATGGACTCTGGTTTTGGCAGCTGAATTGGAGCAAACGAAAGGGAATGAGCAATGATTTTGAAGGTTCAAGGAAAGCATTTTGGAGCACTGAAATCGAGCTCTGGGTTAATTATGCCATGGTTTTGCATTTCCGGGTTGGAGAGCTGGCAACTAAGCAAGTTGTTAGAGTTTAGATTGGGACGGGTGGCACCGTGGTGCAGTGGTTAGCACTGCTGCCTCACGGCGCTGAGGACCCGCGTTCGGTCTCAGCCCTGGGCCACTGTCCGTGTCGGGTTTGTGTTGGGTCCCTGTGTCTGTGTGGGTCTCACCCCAAAACCCAACAAGAAAATGAATTGGGCAATTCAAATTTTTTTTTTTAAAGAAGTGTTTAGATTGCGGTTGTGCATGTGTTTGCAACAGCTGATGAGACTTCTTCCTACTCTACAATGTAGCATCTTTGATGCAACAAGTACCAAGCACAAGTGAAGACAATTGTAGCAAATGTGGATAGCCAAGGAGAGAGAAGCATACTGAGTGGTTAAAGAGGGACTGCAAACTGGTCAGGCACAAAGGGTGAACCCAGAAAATGATCCATGAAGCTTTGTTGGAGGGCTATAAATAGGCAGTTGGGACCATCACAACTACCATGTGTTTTAGATTTTTAGGAAGGCTAGGAAATGGGATTTTGTAATCCGAGTGTTTTATGAAGAGAGAATTGTGATTATAAATTATATTGGTAGGGACAGATCATTGTCTAATCATGGAGCTGAATTTGATAATTGAGGCAATAGATGCGAGCATTTATGAACAAAAGTTTAGGGCTGGTGGAAAAGGGGAATATGGAGAATAAACCATGGAAAAAGTGTGGTAATTTGGATATGTGAAGACTTAGCCTAAGGAGATGATCAGAAGAGACAGAGGCAGTAGAAAAGCTGACTGTTTTTGGATCCTAAGAGGTTCATGAACTTATTTGATGTCTTGAGCTGAGGCAGTCAATGTAAAGGAGTTAACAGCAAAGAGGTGAAGTTTGGTAAAATTCCTGTTCTTTTAGGGTGATCATTGGGTAGTTGAAGGGCTTGATTTCTTTGTAGCCGTTGGAGTGCTGTTCTGCAGACCAGCTTGCATGTTGGTGGGGAATGTAAATATTGCCAATATTTCCTTTGTAACATAGATTGAGAGGATCTACAGCTGTCATTTAATATTCCCAAATGCATCTGCTATATTGTAGTGAGGATGTTCGCTGTATTGCTTTGTTCGTAAAATCTAACTTTTAAGTATAGTGTAGTTATTTCCACATCAATCGGAGTTTTTTGGCAGGGAAGGAGACAAATCTCAGAACCTTCCACAGTCAGCAAGTAGTAATTATTTCAATGCATTTTATATAAAAATGTCATCAATGGTTTAAAATATGTTACAAAGGATATTAAAGGATTCTTTTGCTGTGGGTCTGGCTGATGGGGCAAAAGTAAATTGGATGCACTGGGAAGGCTGTCAGATATTGGAAAGGAACCTGTCCAAAGTGAACCACAAAGGAATGTTTGCAATTTTCCCTTCAGTAGGGAAGGAAATTGAGGATAGAGTGACCACAGGTACTCTTCCTGGCCCAGTTACAGAATAGTATTGGCCTACACTCAGTCTTCCTGCAGTTGATGCTTCGTGCGATGAGACTGAGGAAAGACTTACAGTAATGCATGGAAGAAAAGTTGGCTGAATTCTCATAAAGGTTTGTGCTTCACAAAGCACCTAGCCCCACTTATCTTTGTGTGCTAACGTCACTTGAGTTCTTTGAAAACAGCTTTGTTGAAGATTAGTGCAAATTAAATTGATAACGAATGTTACAACTGAGTTCAAGTTGGGTTAAATGTTGCACTGTCACCAGACCCCCAATGTGAGAGTCTCGAGTCTTTTTCTTTAGCCAGTTCTTGCATACAATTGAACACGCCTCTCAAAGAAACTATGTGTCTGTGTGAGAGAGAGTTGGGATCTCTAGTTTGTGGTAATTGCCAAATGTAGATTCGGTTTTTAAATTATAAACAGAAGGCCTTTAAAACCAGGACTAAAATGGCACAAACTTCATGTTCCTATAAGTCAAATAAAGTACATTTTGTTTGGACTTGTAAAACATTTTTTTAGTATGTATATATGGCATTGACTTCGTATTATGCTTGTATTTTCGCAACACTTCTAGTTGACAATTTGCAGTGTTTTTTTCCTGAATGTGCCCCATGTATCTGGCTTTTATGAAAATTGTTGCCGTAAATAGAAGTTCTGTAAGTTTTCAAAATAGCTGCTGATTTTCAATTACTTCTACGGAAAATAAACACCTTTTCTTGATCCATATTCTTGCCATCGTAACTTTTTGTTGAAGCGCAGCAACCATCCTAAAAGCTTCATTGTGTGTGTGTGTTACTTTCTTCCTCGCCATTTTAGTTTTTTTTGGCAAAATGTCGTAGTAGATTTTGTTTTGTTTTTTGTCACATCCACCTTCGCTCCTTTTAGTTCCAAGGAGGTAGGTGAAATGTTCCCAAACTTTTCCAATGCTACTTTGGAGCTAGCATGAGACACACTCCAATGGTTCGCTGTTTAGACCGCCTTCTCTGTCTAAATCTGCAGTCACCGAAGCTATTCATCTGACTGTCCTCATGTATGTAAGGTGCTCACTCTGGCAGCAAAGTGAAAGTTTCAGTCAGGCAAATATGAAACAAATGCTATTTGACTGAAACTAGCCATTGTCCTGAAGGAATGAGGCAAACGCTTTTTCTCCTGCAGATTAGGATGGACTAGCCCATAATCTTCTGCAGGATTTACTGTGAGTCCTTGCACGGTGCAGGAAGAAAACCTCAAAATATAGGCTCTCGAAAGCCTGAGTGTGATTATCATTTGACACTGGCATTAAGTTTGTGTCTTGGTTGGATGTCCTGTGGTGCTCAGTACTTTCATTTGTTATAATTTTATTCAGTACAGCTGACCTCGCCACGCATTAGTACTTAACTTTTTCTTCTTTGAAAACAGCCAAAAGCAGCTCCTGCGTCTGCACAACCAACAACACTGCCTGCTTCAGCGAGTACCACAGCAGCTGCGTCCACCTCAACTGCAACTCCAGCTTCAACTGTGGCTCCAGCTTCAACTGCAGTTCCAAGCTTAATTACAGATTCAATTTCAGCTCCAAGTCAAACTTCCATCTCTACCCCTACTCTAACCTCAGGTGCCACCTCCCTTGCCCCTGCCTCGCCACCAGCTATAGTTCCGACATCAGATTCTTCCAGCACAATCACAGAGGAAAAGCCAAAGGAAGAAGAAACAAAAGAAGAAACCAGTGCCATTACTGAAGCACTAAACCCAAGGTACAATAAAGTTGGGTAGGGAAGATGCTGGACATTAATACGTAGGCTATGTCCTGAGGTTGGGGAGGAAAGTAAAAGTACCCTGGGGAAAAGTCCTTTTGGGGACATTTAACTGAATTTACAGGCTTCTTTCTATAAATTTAACGTTTCTTTTCCTGGAACTTGACTAGTGTCTTACTCATGCACTAAGTGTATGGAAGAAAGAAGAACAAATTACTTAATATCTCCCTGATGCAGCTGATTTTTCAAAAGATCAAATCAGACACATAAAAAACTTTGGTTTCGAGCTGATGTACATTTTTGAGTCTTGGAACAGAACGTGGTTTGCACTAAAATTTCAGGATGTGCACAAGTACATCAGTTTTATTTTTCAATTTTTGATTTGCTTGTGTTCCAAAATATGAATAATTTTGATTTTTTTTTTTTTTGAGGGGGTATTCCTTTTTGTTCAAAGTGTAGCACTCCAAAACTAAACAGTTTCTATTTATTAGTGAGGCTTGCCATTTTGCTTTTTCTCCTGTGTTTTCACTCTCCCCATGTCTTCTCACGCCATTCCCGGACAACACTCTTCCTTTGTGATTAGCATGACATGACTGAGATTGGAAACTCAGTATGCACAGTGTTGTAAGGACAAGTCAAAGAACAAAGAACAAAGAAATGTACAGCACAGGAACAGGCCCTTCGGCCCTCCAAGCCCGTGCCGACCATACTGCCCGACTAAACTACAATCTTCTACACTTCCTGGGTCCGTATCCTTCTATTCCCATCCTATTCATATATTTGTCAAGATGCCCCTTAAATGTCCCTATCGTCCCTGCTTCCACTACCTCCTCCGGTAGCGAGTTCCAGGCACCCACTACCCTCTGCGTAAAAAAAAAAAGTCCATATCTTAAAATTCCATGAGAGAGTACATTGGGACTCCCAACATTTCATACTACCCTCTTAATGAGGTTTTAAACCCGTATGTCATTAATTTCTGAAAATGTTCTTGTCATCATGTTTATCAGGGAGCTAACAATACAAACTGTGTGGCTGTTGTTGCGAGAATAGGTGTGTTTAAATTGCCGGTAGTTAATCAAACTGTCTATTGCAGGAATTGGTTCTAAATTCTTTTTGGTAACATAGCATTTTGGTGCTCTGCAGTATCCGATAATGTTCACAACCCTGGTCCTGCTGTCAGATTGGAGTACTCAACTGAAGTTGCGAGCTTCTTTATACCGCAGCTTGCTCCTCTGTACCTCCCTGGATGTCAGGTTCAAGAACAAAATTTGGCAGAAGCTGAGGAATAAGCCAGCTTCTGCTTCAATGTGCAAGATGCAAAGAGCAAATAAAAACAGCTGAAAGTGTTTGTGAAAATAAAAGTTTAACTGGCGACAAATGTAACTCTTTCAGGCAGATTTACATTTATTGCTTTGCGGGTTGTGCTGTACTTGATGACAGTGATTGTTTACTGAGCAGTCAGTTGTGTCCAGTTTGGAAGCTTGGTGCAACTTCGTAATTAACAAATCATCCATAACAAACTTTCATTGTTTGTCACCAAGCATATAACTTGCATTAAGTAGGGGAGTCCTTGGCCACTGTTAAGTTGCAAGGTTTATGTTTTTAATAAGAATGCAAGCCTGCCGCCAAATAGAATCTGAACTGATGCGGCGTGTTCATAGAAAATCACTACTTGGAAACCTATATTGTAATATTAGGACCATGCTCTGATCTGATTTCTATTTTGAGGTGGCAGTATGATGGATTAAATGTCATTGTTTAATGACAACCTTTTTTTTTAGGTCTGTGGCCGAAGAAATTGATTTGAATCTGGTGGAAACAGCCTCCTCTACATTAGGTAAGCTTAATAGGAACCATTTGTGTTACTGCTGAAATATTAGGCACTGACACGGGTGATAATTCACAATCTCTTGCTGTATTAACTTGCATAAATTAAAATTCTTGTGTATATTAGTCACTAGGTAATAAAAATTGTGTGCATGATGCTAGGAAGAAAAAATGATGCTTACACAAGTCACACAACTTGGCATTATGTTGGCTAAGGGAGGTCTTCTGTAGTTAAGTAAAAATTGTGATCTCTTGTGTTGTATATCTTTCCTTGTCGGCTTTTTCACACTGTATTCTGTTCTGCAGGCAACAAATCAGCTGCTGATCTATTTTTAGGCTGTTACGAATGCCTCTGGTCAATAACCAGTGCGTTCAATTGGATTGTAATTAAATGTTTTTCTCAACTTATTATAAGTCAGGATTTTGGTGAAATCTAGCAGCTTCTACTGCTGATTAAATCATGTTGGGTGCTTGGGATGATCTGAGGGTTCTTAATGTTGCCCCAGTTGCTCTATTGACACAACCAAGTCTAACTACATTAGATTTACTGGCTGCTGTCTTTAGAGTCTTTTCCAAAGGAAGTCAAGAAAACCTTCATACTTTCACTTGTATTTAAACTGAAGAACAAGTAATGTAAAGTAGAAATGGTTAATATATTTCATGAGCTAAAGTAGGCAAACACCTATACCCCCTGTTAACCATTCATAGAGGACCTGGCAGCAACTGAGGGGAAGGTTAAGCTATTTGACAACCTTGAGACACTATGAAGATGCAAGGGAGCACAGAAGATTCTCGTGCTGCTGGAATATGCATTTTTCTGAACTCAACTTTGATGTCAGATTACATACTGGGCATGCATTACATAGATACATAGAAGATAGGAGCAGGAGGATGCCTTTTGGCCCTTCGAGCCTGCTCCACCATTCATCACGATCATGGCTGATCATCCAACTCAATAGCCTAATCCTGCTTTCTCCCCATTTTTTTTCTGAAGGAGAAGAATTCAGATTATATCACCTTTCTAGTGTCTCACATACAATATCTGCAACCCAGTAACTGATAAAAGACAAATATAACATAAGATTAAAGTGAGGTAAAGATAGGCAGGGTATCTATAAATAATTTAAAATATGTTTAAAACTGATAATTGATTCGTTGGCTGTTAAAAGCTAAAAAAGGCCGAGCTATTACATTTGTTTCTCAACTGGTTTCGCTCAGTCCTCATTTATCTATGTCTTGATATCTGTGGGCATTCCACGGAGAAATTACTCAGATACAGGAATAAAACAAAGCTGATACAGTGTCGGAAATTTATGTTGAGACAGCAAGTTGCAGCAGTAGCCAACAGTGAACCAAACAAACTCCTCTTAGTAAATCAGGCAGGAAATGTGCAGAGCACATGGACTATTATCAGGCATTACCATACTGCCAATTTTGGACCCTATTGTTCCAGTTTACACTCAAATTCCTGACATGTTGAAATACTGTTCCATATGCTGTGGGCATCCTGATAGCACTACAGGAAATCCTAGCTGTGTGGAACAGACGTGGTGAAGGGCCATTCTGCTCTGGTTTTACCTATTCAATCATATTTACTCTACACAGGATGCAAGGCATGGAGATGTACTGTAAATGGAAATAGCAATGTGTTGCTATCCCTTTTTAAAACAGTTTGACTGTCTAGGCTACAAAATTCATTTGTCAAAGACCTATTTAAAATTTTAATGTTTGTTAAAAGAGATATGGGAAATATCCCAGTTTAATCTGTTGACATTTTATGCTCTCTGCGGATTGGTTTCTTATTTGGAGTGAAGTAGGTTTACTTAGGAACATTTATTCCAGTTACAGGACAGGCTTATGAAAATCTGGTGGCGGAAATCATGTCAATGGGTTATGAACGGGAGCAGGTTCTTGCGGCGCTACGGGCAAGCTTCAATAATCCAGACAGAGCTGTGGAATATCTTCTGACGGTGAGTCGCAAGTGGACTCTGGAATGTTTTAAAGTATTGAAGTATTAATTCTTGCCTGTAGATGGAGGCACTGACTGAGAACCAAAACCAGAAAGTTGAAAATTAGCTGAAAGATTGTGTATATAATTGGAGTGAGCAAAATGAGCTGAATGACCTTTCCTCCTTCCCACCTCTTGACATTGACGAGAGTTGCTTAATGGGCATTGATGTTTTTTTGTATTGATTTTCATCCCACCTTTTTTCTATTTAGATTTTTTTTTCATGTATTTGCCTGAACAGGTTGATAGTTCATGAAGGGCATCACAAGTAAAGGCTGATCCTGTACCTTTTTTTAAACCTTCGCTTGATGGTAACTAGTGCTCCATTTTCTGAGTGCAGCTAGAGCCTAGAATTCTCTGGTTTACATAACTTAGCATTATGCTAAGTGCGTTTGTTCGGGATAAGATGAGGTAATTTTGAAGTGTACAGCTTGGTGAAGGACAGTTCAAATGAAAGGCATTGTGGAAATTATCAGACTAGGTAATCTATAGTACAGCAGTGGAATTGATGGCAACCAGTAGTAATAACTATCCCTCAAGCTAAGGTATGTGTAAGAGTAGATGGCATAATGTTCTGCCAAAGCTATACTCCCTAATTAGACTGTTGGAAAATACGTGAATTAATAGACTTGAAATAGAGCAGCAGAGCTGCAGCACTTGATTGGAAGCTGCAGGCCCCAGACTCTTTTGATGGTCGTCAGTCGAGGATTTGATCAGTATTTGAACAGTCTGATCATCTGACAGATTAGGTTGCAATATGCAGGTTTCATTGTGCTGCTTCTTGGAATATAGGGTTAATCTATGTTAATGGGCCATAGCTTCAGATTGGTGGGGAGGGAGAGGGGGGCGGGCGGGGGGGGGGGGGGGGTGGCAAGATGTGTTGGGGAACCCCTCTTGAAACTCCACAGGTAGGTGTTTGTTTTCATGGCAATTCCCAGAGTGCAAACCTCTGGGTAATAGTCCTGTGCTGGGAACCATCCTTTGATGGCACTGAACTTCAACGCTGGACCTCAGGGATGTGCTGCACTGCCTGGATCTCACCTGACCTCAGACAGAAAGTCAGGCGAAACAGGGTCGGAAGAAAAATCCTCCAAGTAATTGGGCAAGCCTTGCATGTGGACTTGGAGTTTGTCCCCTCGGGGCCATATTCGGGGTGTCAGACCTGCGGGAGTTGCAGGCGGGAGCAGGGCAGATGTTTTAGCCTTCCCCTCGCTGATCGCTCGCAGGCGGGTTCTGTTGGGGTGGAGGTCAGCCTCTCCACCCTGTGCCTCGGTGTGGCTGGGAGATCTAATGGAGTTCCTGCATTTCGAGAAGGTGAAGCTTACCCTAAGGGGCAAATGAGGGGTTCCACAAGAGATGGGTTTGTTACATTTCGAGGAGCTAGTTACCGTCAACTGTTTTGGGGGGGGGGGGGGGGGGGGGGTTGCGCGATAACGGGGTCAGGTTTTGTGCTGGGTTTATTTTATTTTGTGCTGTAATGTTTTGTAAATGTTAAAAACCTGAATAAAGGGCATGGAGAGGCAACCCAATGCTAATTGCCACTCTTAATTCCTCAATCGCAAGTTCTGGACAAGGAAAATTTGGTCTTTGAAATTTGTCCCGACTGTACAAAATTGCTGAATTAGTGTTTACTGTTGGCAGCAGTTTGGACTTAATGGCTTCTTACTATTAGACTTAAATTGCTGAACTCGGCTCAGTAAGGCAGTTTGTCTGGCCTCTACAATTGCTGTTTTGCATCTCCCTTGAAGACATATATATGCCAATTTTGATATAGGTTTTTAAAAGTTATGATGGCAAAGCCCCATCTCCTTTGCAACAAATCAAAGTACTGCATAGTCTGGAAATCTGAGATAAAAGTAGAAAATGCTTGGAAAACTCAGCAACATCTGTGGAGCAAAACAGAGTTAATATTTCGAGTTCATGACCTTCCATCAGAATTGAAAATGGATAGAAATGTAGTCAGTTGGAGGAGAGGACAGGAAGAACAAACGAGAAGATCTGTGATAGAATGGCAGGTAGGAGAGGTTAAATGACAAAAGATTTCATGGTACAAAAGCCAGCAAGAGTAATAGTGGATATCGTAAAGAAACAAAAGGTGTGTCCAGAGAAGACACGAGTGGCTACATAGCTACCTGATTGCAACATAAAGGGATAAAGAAAGAAATGAGAAGACTGAACCAGAAAATAGAATATAGAACAAGTATTTCTGAAAGAAGAGACTTGCTGTCAAAGCTTAGATCCTGTACTTATTAGGACAGATGCAAGATTGCCAAATTTCAAGTGAGTAACAATTGCATTAGAAAAGGTTATTGATTGGTTGAGGTGTTGCCACGGAGAATGCACCAGGGAACTGTCAAACCAACCTGAACCCTTTCTCATGTAATACAAATTGTTGCTCCCTTCGAAATTTGGCATTCTTGCATCTGTCCTGATGAGAGAAAGACAAAAAGATTTGACAGCATGTCTTTTTTTCAGCAATACTCCAGTTCTTTACGGCTATTAATATAGAACATGATGGAGGTGGAGATTTAAAAAAAATGTTTTTATGGGTTTTCACATTTTATATTTTTAAAATATTTTTATTAAAGTTTGCAGGTTCACACTGTACAAGAAATGAATGGACCGGTGATAATTTGCATTTGTTCCCTTTCGGTGCCCCCACCACTCCTCTTTTCTGCTGTCTCTGGGTCCTATCCTAGGCCCTCTCTTTCACTGTAGATGGTTTATTTGGTGTTTGTTTATTCTTATGGCTTTGTGATGGGCCTTCTGGTCCCCATGTCAGTCTCTTCCTGGGCTCCCCTTTAGCATTTCTTTGGGCATCTCTCTCTCTTCTCCTCCTCCCCCGTTCCTGTCTGCGTTTGTGGCTGGTTTTCACATTCTATGTTACACATTCCAGTTTGTAGGTTAAGTTACAGACTGCAAAACAGCGCCTAATACCAAGTAAGAACAACCAAGGAGAAATTAAAATTGCAAAAGAGATAAACCAAAGAACAGAAAAAACAAACAAAAATAACAACGGTCAATATACATATAAAAAATGAAATGAAAATCGCTTATTGTCACAAATAGGCTTCAAATGAAGTTACTATGAAAATCCCCTAGTTGCCACATTCCGGCGCCTGTTCGGGGAGGCTGGTACGGGAATTGAACCTTGCTGCTGGCCTGCCTTGGTCTACTTTAAAAGCCAGCTCATTAGCCCTGTGCTAAACCAGCCCCTATTTATTAAACCAGCCCACATATTTACACATACTTGTGTCCCCTCCCTCTGTAGCTGTGATCCCTGTTTGGCCGGGAATACACTTGCCTCATGTGTATTCCCCTATGTAGCCAGAGCTTGTATTAACCAGCGTGTTGATTTTTATTTAATTATATATTTTTGTTGTTTACTCTGGTTTTCCACTTGCTGGTCCTCTGCGACCACCTCTGGTACGCAGCTCTCCAGCTGCTTATCAAGGGGTTTGCAAGATGGGCCTGTAGGACCTGCACTCAGTCAGGTCTTTGTCCTTTTTGGGTATCTGTGATATTGAGGCTTGTGCTAGTGTTGGTGGGAGGGAGCGCCTTACTATGAACATCTGCCACAAGTGGCCATCTGCGGGGCCAGTGCGGTCGCACATCTTCTGTAAAGGTTCGCCGGGAATCCATCTGGCCGCAGCATCTTCCCTACCTGGTGCCTAGGTCTAATGGTGCTTCCAGACCCCATCTCCTATCTACTCCCCCAACTGGCATGTACAGTCCGTCGAGGAACAGCTTAATCCCAGAGTCCCCCTCGGGTGGGTTCGGTGGTGTACAGCCCCCAGTAGACAGTCTAGAAGCCCTCGGTGACCTTTTCCAACGTAGCGATCAGCCTGCCTTTACTGTCCTTAACCTGAGCTATGTCCCTCGTGACTGCCTGCTTTCTCAGCTGGTGTGTCATGGAGACAAAGCTGGCTGGCTTTGTCTCCGTGTTGTAAAAGGTCCCCCTTGTCTGGAAGCCCTCATCCGACCCTCGGATGGTGTACTTGATCTTCTCTAGATGGAGAAATTCCGACCGGTCTGCCAGCCAGTCTGGAGCCACGGGTGTGCTGCTGATCGCCAGCCGAGCAGGATTCTCCGGCGTACGATTAAGGAAGCAAAAGCCAAGGCATCGGCCCTCTTCCCCCAAATGTAGTACTGGCTGGTCTGAAACACCAAAGACTGCCACTCTTGGGCACAGCCCCACCCTCACAACCTTGGACATCGCCCTCGAAGAAGGCCGTGCAGCACCGGCAAGTCTGGAGCAGGCCCAGAATATCTAACCTTGGTGGCCGGGTCTCTCTGGCACCGTTCACATTTGTCCTCCACCTCCAGGAAGAACCTGTTCATTTGGGTTCTGGTTGGGTGCGTTCTGTGCACCACTTTAAACTGCATGAGGCTTAGACTTGCGCAGGACGTGGAGTTGGCATTACTTAGTGCTTCGCTCCAGAGTCCCCACCCTACGTCCGTCCCAAGTTCGTCTTCCCATTTCTGTCTTGTCCCGTCTAATGGTTTTCTTGCCCTTTCCAGAAGTTAGTACATGCACCCGCCCAAGTTCCCCTTCTCCCTACTGTCCACGTCTAGATCCAGCAAAGTTTCTCTCGGGGCCCTAGGATACATTGTCGTCTCCTTATGGAGAAAGGTTTTGATTTGTAGATGCCACAGCTTCTGTTGCGAGTCTGTCCCTCATGTAAAAATCCCTGACCGCGAGCATCCTCCTGTCCTGTCTCCACTTCTTGAAGGTGGCGTCTAGCATGGCTGGCGGGCATTTGTGATTTCCGCAGATGCTGCCCATGGAGGACATCTCGGTTAAACCAAGATGTTAGTTCCGAAAGACATGCTGTTAGGTGAATTGGACATTCTGAATTCTCCCTCTGTGTACCCAAACAGGTGCCGTAATGTGGCAAAGAGGGGATTTTCACTGGAACTTCATTGCAGTGTTAATATAAGCCTACTTGTGACACTAATAAAGATTATTATTATTATAAATGTTGTCTCATTGGTTCAATGAGGGCCGTTCCCTTGCAGGAGGACTCCTCCAGCTTCACCCATTCCGTATTCGGTTCTCGTATCCATCCTCTCATCCTCTTGGCTGTGGCTGCCCAGTGGTAGTATTGCAGATTCGGAAGGACCAGGCCGCCCACATTTCAGCACGTTCATCTTGATCGTCTACACCCACCCCTTACTCCGCCAGACTGGCCAGGTTCCATTTGTGGGTGCCTGTCCAGTCATGGGCTATCTGAATCCCCAGATAGCAGAATTTGCTTTGGGCTAGTTTGTATGATAGACCCCCCAACTCTGTCCCTCCCCCGTTCGGGTTCACTGGGGATGCCTTGCTCTTGCCCAGGTTGAGTTTGTAGCCCGAGAAGGCCCCGCGCTCTTCCAGGAGCTTCATGATTACTTTCAGGCCATTCTGTGGGTCCGAGATGTAGAGGAACAGGTCATCCACATAGAGTGAAACTCTGTGCTCTCTGCCTCCTCTTTGGATGTCCTTACAGCCTTTCATGTCTTGTAGAGCGATTGCCAGGGGTTTGCTTGCCAGGGCGACAAGAGCGGGGACAACGGGCATTCCTATCTTGTGCTTCGGTGCACCTGGAAGTATTCTGAGCTGGTAGTGTTGGTCTGAACGCTCGCCTTGGGGTTGTTGTACAGGTGTTTCATCCATGAGGTGAAACCCGTCCCTAATCCCATTTCAAATAAGTCAATTCAAGTGTATACCTTGTACATCGGTGAAAAGAACGCGAATTCCTTCTCACCAAGGTGTAGGAACCGCCTTGGGTCCACTACCCTCATCTGCTCCATGAAAGTTCTCAGTTCCCTAGCCATGCCTGTCTTTTTTTCCGGTTTTGGGGCTTCATTTGGTCCATCAATGGGTCCTGTAGGCAGTCGAAGTCTCTTCTCCTCTCCTCCTCCCCCCCCCCCCCCCAATGAAAAGTCGGTGTGTATCAATGTCGGGAATTTCCCGCCATGGTCTTTTTTATGAAGTCCGTGTCTTCCCAGTTGGGCGCGTACATGTTTGCCAGGGCACCGCTGACCGTGACGTAGCGTCCCACCGGGTCCATAACTGCCCTTGTCATCATAGACACCGTCCTCTTGCTAATCAGAATTGCTACCCTCCTAGCCCTCGTCCCGTAGCATGATTGGTACTTCTGCCCTACCCAGCCCTTCGTTGCCCACAATCCGTCCTGCCCCCTTAGGCGTGTCTCTTGTAGGAAGACTATGTTGACTTTCAAACTTCTCAAATGGACAAAACACCGTGGATCTTTTCACTGGGTGGTTAAGTCCCCTAACATTCCAGGTGACTATCCTGGTGGGGGCTTCTGTCTCCCCTTTCCTGCGGGATCAACCATACTTAGCTGGTGGACATGCCCCTGCACTCCGGGGTTTCCCTTTATTAGGGGGCCGTCCAAAATGGCGGCAGTCACCATTCTCATTGTGAGGCCAGGCCCCTGTGCTCCAGGATTTCCCTTTGTCTGGGAGCAGCCAACTGTGTGTGCGCCATGTGGCTGCGCCTGCATTCAGGGGTTTCCCTTTGTTCAGAGATCCTTCAAAGTGGCTGCTTGCGGCGCCATCTTGTTCCCTCGGGGGGAGTGGGTGTTGATGCTCGGGCCGTCGGTGGGGGTTGATGCTCGGGTCGTCAGTCTCCCTCTCTCTGGAGTGGCCTCGCCTTGTGGGTCCGCCAACTCATCCACCTCTTTGTGTCCTTTTCCTCTACTCCTGCTGTCTCTTCGTCCTCTCGAGCTCCCATTTGCTGGCATGCTGCCTCTGTTCCTCTCATTTCTTAATTGAATGTGTGATGCTACCGAATTTCCGAGCTAATTTCACCTAAAATTGTCTATGGCTATGCTCTGGAGGAGAGCCACCTGATGTGCATCTGCTCAGGCTATCAGGGTCACCGGAAGTCATAGCGGACTGATTTCCTTGATCCCCGACCTTCCCCTTTAATCTCCCTTGTGTCGCCACCAACCTTGCTGTTTCTGTCTCTAGTACGGCGATCAGCCCCGTGTGTGGTCTACCTGTTCAGGTGTGGCCAGGACCTTGTCGCCCCGCGTGCTTTCCGTCATCTCATTCCTTCTCTCCAGTCTTTTGCTGCCTTTGCCGTCTTTTCGGCCCCTGGAGCTGCTGCTGCTTGGTCTGTCTTGTCCGGAAGGTGAGGGTATTTTCTCTGGGATTTAGCAGGCTGCTGTGTGTTTGCCACGTGGCTGCGCCCCTGCATTTTTGGGTTTAAAGCGCCTAAATTCAAGTTTCAGGCAGGGGAGCCACCTTCTGTGCGTCCACTCAGCACATCCCTGTCACCGCAGATGTGGAGACTATGATGGAAAAGTACGGAACTCAGTGAGTCCAGAAGACTGCAGAGTACTGAGTTGAAATAAAGGTACTCTTTCGCAAACTTGTTTTGATCTTCATTGGAACACCAGCAAGCCAAGGCTAGAAAGGTCAGAGAGAAAGCATGGTGCAAAACTGAAGTGACAAATGACAGGATGTTACAGGTCATGCTTGTGGACTGAACAGAAGTGTATATTCCATTGTAGAGGAGACCATATCATGCGCAGCGAATGCATCGCCACCCGCTCTCCCAATTCTGCCACCTCCAGCTTGATGTCACCGTCAAACCCATATGCTCTTTCCCTCCCCTTCCAATGTTCCAAAGGAACCTTCGCCTTTGTCCACTCATCCCAACCTTTCTCCCTCTCTCACAGCACCGTTCCATCCAAGTGCAGGAGGCACAAAACCTGCACTTTCACCATCTTTCTTCTCACCTGCCAAGGCACGAACGCTCCTTCCAAATGAAACAGCGGTTCATGGTGTATTACAGTAGTAATGGTCAAACTCGTGTAAAGGTGGACCCCTGACTTTTGGCCCAAAACATCCGAATCCTTTCCGCTTACCACCCACTCCCCTTCAACGTCAAATCTGCCCTGGTGCAAACCTACTCATTCGTAGAATCATAAACTAGCACACATCGAAGGCTGCTGTTCAACTCCTCATGCCTGTGCGCATCAAGATGTCGTCTTGTTTGGCGATCACACGCTAACGAGTATGATTGCCCACCCAAGAAACTCAGTGTTACTGTCATGGGTTCTGTGGATTCATGCATGGCTGATGAGCCTGATCCTAGAGTCACATCTTCGACTGCATGCGTGGAACGTTTTTCCGGGAGTTGGGATGGGTCCTGGGACTCTAGTTCACTGGTATTCATTCCTTGGGCTCCTTTTCCAGAACTTTTCATCGTTGGGTGTCCTCAAAGAATTGTCCCTTCAATCAGGAGGCTCCTTGAAGTAGGTCTCTGAGCAAGGGCCTCTTGATGTCTATGTCACATTTCTTTAACTAAGCTTCAGGGTGTCTGTGAAGCACCTCCTTTGTCATCCTCTAGTTCGGAAGCCTTCCTTGAGCTGGGCAAAGAAGATTTGCTTTGGCAGTCAAGACTCTGACCAGCCCAGTGGCGTTGGGTTTGGATGATCATGACCTTCAAGGACATTGATATTCGTACGCCTGTCCTCTCAGCTGATGCGGAGAATGCATCTCAGACAATGTTGATGGTACCTCTTGAGGTGGCGTCTGTGCATCGTCCCAAGTTTCTTAGCCGTATAGAAGAGTTGGGAGGACAACTGCCTGGTACACGGGGATCTTGGTATCAGCTTGGATGTTGTGGTCATCAAAGACTCTTGGCCTTGGGCGTCCAAAGGAGGCACTTGCAAATTTAATACGATGTTGGATCTCCACATTGATGTTAGCCTTCGATGAGAGATGGGAAATATTCCCTGTTTGGATGGGTTTCTCCGTTAATCTTGTCCTGGGTGCGTTGGTAAAGGGCTTGTGCTATCAAGGCTCCCACCTTATTACGTGCGGCATTCCAACCCTCTAATATGACAATATGGCATCAAGAAGGAATGGCAGATGCACAGCCCAGTTCAAGCTTGGAAAGTCATTGTGCAGCCAAATAACCATGCAGCAGCTCGATAATTCAAGATGTCAGAAAAGAGGAGCTGGTTTAGCACAGTGGGCTAAACAGCTGGCTTGTAATGCAGTACAAGGCCAGCAGCGTGGGTTCAATTCCTGTACCGGCCTCCCCGAATAGGCGCCAGAATGTGGCGACTAAGGGCTTTTCACAGTAACTTCATTGAAGCCTACTTGTGACTAAGCGATTATATCTAAAATAAAAAAAAGTGTTAGAAATTGGAAGAAGTTCTCTATGCTGTTTAGGCCGATGTCTGATTAAATGTGCAAATGGGAAAGCCGCAGTTGGAAAATTCAGTTGCGAAATAAGTCAATGAACATTGGCCAAAATTGACTCCGCTTCATGCAGAACTATCTGAATTGAGCTTTGACAAAGAGTCATCGGACTCGAAACGTTAGCTCTTTTCTTTCCCTACAGATGCTGCCAGACCTGTTGAGATTTTCCAGCATTTTCCCTTTCGTTTCAGATTCCAGCATCCGCAGTAATTTGCTTTTATCTGAATTGTTGCCCTGAAACAAGCAACAACAAAAAATAGCCATCACTGTATGCCAGAAAAGAAAAAGTTTAAACTGTGATAGCAAGATTTCACATTTTAAATAAAAGTTCAATAATAAAAATTATTTTTGGGTCCTTGGCACTACATTGGGGGACGGTTTGGCTGCAACAGTCTCTGGCCTGGCAATTCTCCGATAGCGAGGCAACAGGAGAGGATGGATTTAACCCCCCAAATATTAGTTGTGTAAAAATTGATCCCGTGCTTTTTGGCCAAAAGATTAATCTTGGAAACTCTACTTTTACACAAATATATACAGTACTTGTACTTTTAATTTAGTATACTATATTCGCTGCTCACAAAGTGGCCTCTTCTACATTGGGGAAGCCAAATACAAATGGGTGACCACTTTGCAGAACCCCACCCCTATTCAGTCTGCTAACATGACCCTGAGCTTCCTGTAGTTAGTCATTTTAATTCTGCACCATGGCGCCTCTCTGACCTTTCTGTCCTGAGCCTGCTAGTCAAACTTGTACATTGCAGAAGGAGGCCATGCAGCCTCCTTCTGCAACAACCCTCTGAAAGAGCACTCTACCTAGGCACACTCTCCCACACTCCTTGAAACCTCACACATTGATCGTGGCCAATCCACCTTTCCTGCACATCTTTGGATTATGGGAGGAAACCTTTACTCACCACTGTGCCACTGTGCAATGCAAGGAGTGGCACCTCATCTTTTGACCTACAGCCTTCTTAATTCATTGAATTCCGCAACTTTAAAACTAATCTCAGCCTCTCTTCTGTTTGCCTTGCCTCTCTTGATAAATTCAGGTGGCTACTTTGTAATCATTCACACCTCATCTGGATACATAATTTATTTCTTTACTATACCCGATATCACTCGTATTGACTTTTGCATCATGAAATCTTTTGTCATTTAATCTCACCTGTCTGCACCCGATCACAAACCTTTTTGTTCTTCCGCTTTCTACTGGCTTAAAACCTATTACACTTCTTTCTTCGTGTTGTAATAAAAAATCATTGTGTCATTGCTCCACAAATGCAGAATATTTCCTGCTGAATATTTCCACCATTTTATGTTTTTGCTTCTTTTTAACATGGTATCAATTGAGGTTGAAGCAATAGCTTGCCAGCTTGGCTGGGTGGTTCTTTCACTTTTGTTGTATGTAAAACCAGGCTGACTCCATTAGAATTTTGTCATCAGGTCGTACAGCTGTGGCAAGGGAAATGTATTTCTTAAGTAAAAGCAAAATACTGTGGATGCTGGAAATCTAAAATAAAAAAGTGCTGGCAAAGCTCAGGGCTGGCATCCCCTGTGGCAAGAGAAACCGAGCTAGAAGAGTCATATTTAACTCGACTGCCAGTTTTTCCAGCACATAAGTCGTTCCAAGATCTGGGGGGCGGTGGTGATAATGAATCTGAAGCATGCTTGGCACTGATCCATTCTGGCCTCTGCTGTTTTGATTTTGTAATTCTGACCATGTTAATTAATTTTGGGGGAGCTCATTTTTTTGTTTGTTTCATTCTCACCTGTGCTGGTTTCCAAGATGATGGCAGAGTGGAGCTTTGCATGGGCTATTTCATAATGTTTGGCCTGATTTTATAGTGCTGCTTTTAGTTTGTATCAGTGAATACAAGCGAAGGTGCATAATAGGTGTTTTTTTCTTTGTTTAGGGAATCCCGGCAGAACCGGAAGTTCCAGAGGAACCACAACCTCGAGTCACAACACAGCCGCCATCACAGCCGGCATCACAGTCTACACCAAGCAGTGAGTGTAATCAATTAGTGTGGATAACAGAAAAATTATCAACTTTACTGTTTTACTAGGGCGACACGGTGGCACAGTGTCTTTTTTTAAAATTCATTTATGGGATGTGGGCATTGTGGGTTAGGCCAGCATTTATTGTCCATCCCTAGTTGCCCTTCAGAAGGTGGTGATGGGTTGCTGCCTTGAACCGTTGCAGTCCTTGAGGTGTAGGTACACCCACTTTGTTAGGGAGGGAGTTCCAGGATGTTGCCCCTGCGACAGTGAAGGAACGGCGATATATTTCCAAGTCAGGGTGGTGAGTGACTTGGAGGGGAACCTCCAGGTGGTGGGGTTCCCAGGCATCTGCTGCTCTTGACCTTCTAGATGGTAGTGGTCGTGTGTTTGCTGTCTAAGGAACATTGGTGAATTACTGCAGTGCATCTTGTAGATGTTACTCAAGGCTGCCACTGTTCATTGGTGATGGAGGGTTTGACTGTTTGAGGAAGGAGGAGCAATCAAGCAGGCTGCTTTGTCCTGGATGGTGTCAAGCTACTTGAGTGTTGTTGGAGCTGCACTCATCCAGGTAGTGGAGAGTATTCCATTGCACTCCTGACTTGTGCCTTGTAGATAGTGGACAGGATTTCTTTTGGGGGGGGGGGGGTCAGGAGATGAGTTACTTGTCGTAGGATTCCTAGCCTTTGACCTGTCCTGGTAGCCACAGTATTAATATGGCTAGTCCAGTTCAGTTTCTGATCAATGGTACCCCTCAAGATGTTGTATGTGCGGGATTTGGCAATGGTAATGCCATTAAATGTCAAGGGGCGGTGGTTAGATCCTCTCTTGTAGGAGATGGTCATTGCCTGGCACTTGTGTGACGCAAATGTAACTTGCCACTTGTCAGCCCAAGCCTGGATATTGTCCAGGTCTTGCTGCATTTGGACGTTGACTGCTTCGTTATCTGAGGAGTCGCGAATGGTGCTGAACAATGGTGCTGAACAAAGGGTGGCGCAGTGGTAGCACTGCAGTCTCACGGCGCCGAGGTCCCAGATTCGATCCTGGCTCTGGGTCACTGTCTGTGTGGAGTTTGCACATTCTCCCTGTGTTTGCGTGGGTTTCGCCCCCACAACCCAAAGATGTGCAAGGTAGGTGGATTGAACACGCTAAATTGCCTCTTAATTGGAAAAAATGAATTGGGTACTCTAAATTTTAAAAAACAAAATGGTGCTGAACATTGTGCTGTCATCCGCAAATATCCCCACTTCTGGCCTTATGATGGAAGAGAGGTCATTGATGAAGCAGCTGAAGATGGTTGGGCCGAGGACACTACTTTGAGAACTCCTGCAGTGATGTCCTGGAGCGGAGATGGTTGACCTCCAACCAACACAACCATCTTCTTTGTGTCAAGTATGACTCCACCAGCGGAGAGTTTTCCCTGGTTGCCATTGACTCCAGTTTATGACGCCATACTCGGTCAAATGCTGCCTTGATGCCTCACGGCACCAAGGACCCAGGTTCGATCTTGGCCCCAGGTCACTGTCTATGTTGAGTTTGCACATTCTCCCCATGTCTGCGTGGGTCTCACTCCCCCAACCCAAAGATGTGCAGGTTAGGTGGATTGGCCATGCTAAATTGCCCCTTAATTGGAAAAAAAAATTAATTTGGTACTTTAAATTTTTTAAAACTTTACTGTTTTACTGATATGAGTAGCGTGCAAGCGATCACAAAACACTTATGTTCGAATGTAGCAAGTCATCACGCTGGTGGTGGGCAGTGTCTGAGGTGTTGATGCGGGAATAGTGAAGGAATGTGGAACCAGAGAATCTGCATATATAATAAATTATTCGGGTTAAATTCACTTAAATATAGGTCTTTGTTTTGGTTTGTGTAGGTTGCTAACTACTGGTGCTCTCTTGTAGGTAACCCGCTGGAATTCCTGAGAACTCAACCGCAGTTTCAGCAGATGCGTCAGATAATACAGCAGAACCCGGCACTACTTCCGGCCCTCCTCCAGCAGCTTGGTCGAGACAACCCAACGCTCTTACAAGTATGCCATCCATTTGTTGCCTGTCCACTATCAAATCACCAGCGCCACTGTTGGCAGAACTGACAAACCCTTACATTTCTTTCTCAAAGATCTGGTTACTTTAGCTGCGTTTCAGTTTGTTGTCTTTCCCCAATTGACTGCTGTTCATGTGCAAACCCAACCTGGTTGCCCCGCAGGATATTCTGTTTTCCTGTATTAAACCCCTGGTGTGTTTTCACCCTTTAGTTCAGAACACCTTCCTTTGCCTTTCATGGACCAGAGTCGAGCAAAATATTTTTTGACAACCTGCCCAAAGATAGGTCAGAGAACCTTTGACAGTAGGCCCAAGATACAGGATTTGCAATCAGGACGGTAGCATAGTGGTACTGTCACTGGGCTAGTAATTCAGAGACCCAGGGTAATGCTCTGGGATCCGCATTCAGTTCCCACCACAGCAGTTGGTGAAATTTGAATCTAATAGAAGTCTGGAATTAAAAGCCTAATCATGACCTTAAAACCTTTGTTGTTAAAAACCCATCTGGTTCACCAGTGTCCTTTAGGAAAGGGAATATTCCATTCTTACCGAGTCTAGCCTACATGTGACTCTAGATTTACAATAATGTGGTTGACTTTAAATGCGCTGAAATGGCCTAGCAAGCCACTCAGTTCATTAGCAATTAGGGTAAGAAATGCTAGCCAGCCAGTGACACCCACATCCTATGAATGAATTTTTAAAAACTCTCAATCTTTTTGGTTCCCGCAATTAAGAATCTTTTCTCTAATGCTCCTTGAGGATTGTTGTACCCCTTTCAGTTGGCAGTGCCAGTGAATATTTTGTTCAGAGTATAACCATGTGCTGTTTTTTGCTTTGGCCATCGGTCAGTAAACTGCACTGGATTTGTTGGCCAGTGGATGTTGTCCAAGTGCAACCCCATGTCTTGCAGTACCAGTTGCACCCTTCCTTTCAAAACCTGCATTACTTGTAAATATTAACACACGGTTTCATGGAACCGCATAGCACGGAATGAGGTAATTTGGCCTATCCAATTAGTTCCACACCCCTATTCTTTACCTAGAACTTTGCAATTTTTATTCCCTCCCCAAGTATTTATCCAATTCCCTTTTGAAAATCACTGTTGAATCTGTGTCCACCACCAGTGCATTGTACATCACAACTTGTATTTTTTTTTTTAAATCTCATCTCTCCTCTGGTTCTTTAACCTGTTTTTCTAAATCCTTGAGCTCTTGAACAGAAACAGTTGCTTCTTATTCACTATCAAAATCCCTTGTATTTTTGAACAGTGCTTGGAAATAAATTACTGAACGCTTCTCTTTTTGGTTCCTTAGTTTGGGATGTAGGCGTAGCATGCACTAAAAACAGAGATTGTAAAGCGAAAAACAATCTTGATATTTTTAGAATTTCTGTAATAGTAAAGTGTGAACAAGGGAGATTGTATAGCACAATATTTTTACACTGTTGCCCCTCGATCTTGGTTCAGATTCAATCCAGATTTGAAGAGATGAAAGTGTCCTGTTGTATGTGCCAGAATTATAAAATTTTTCCGCACAGGAGGAGGCTATTGGTCCACCTTAGCTGTGCTGGCTTTTTGAACGAGCTGTCCAAAAAGTTCCACTCGCTGACCTTTTCGCACCTTAATTGTGCTGGTACTCTGAGATCTGCTGCCCCTTCCCTCATTATCTTCCTAACATTTATCTGCTTCCCTTTTTAAGAGCTGCTTTGGTTGCATCACTAATCCTTGCTCTGGCAATTCATGTCTCAACAATCTTAAATTAAATATTCTGGGACTTCTGGTGCTGGCAATGTGCAGATCAGTCACACAAAAGATGGCTGTCCTCTAGAAACTTAAACATAGGTCCTTTTAATCTGGAATTCAGCCATTAAATCAACAAACCCCCCACCCCGGGTGCCGCTGTTGCCCTAAAACGAGCAACAACTCTAGGAAATGCCCTTGAGTCAACCAAGAAGCCGAAAAGACAGTAGGAGCAGCAAGAGTCAGGAGAGGAAGACCCAGACTGCAAACACGAGGCGTGAAGCAGAGCAGGACATGGCGTACCAAGAGGGATGCCAACATGAACACTGGCCTATCCACTGACTATGAAAGCAGCCATCGTAATAGATTTTGCCCCCTTCAAACTGGCGCTGGAGAGAACAGAGTGGCAATTGGTGACCCAGGAAGTGGTGGTGCACCAATCATAGAACCGCGACAGTGCAGTAGGAGGCCATTCGGCCCATTGAGTCTGTACTGACCCTCTGAAAGAGTACTGCACCCAAGCCCACTCCCGCGTCCTATCCCAATAACTCCTTAACCTAACCTACACATCTTGGGACACTAAGGGGCAATTTAGCATGGCCAATCCACCTAACCTGCACGTTTGTGGACTGTGGGAGAAAACGAGCACCCGGAGGAAACCCAAGCAGTCATGGGGAGAAAGTGCAAATGCCACACAGACAGTCACCCAAGGCCAGAATTGAACCCGGGTCCCTGGCGCTGAGGCAGCAGTGCTAACCACTGTACCATCCAGCCTCCTGGAACTGGAAAAAGCGGCCACCGACCAAAGTGATCGGATCGTCTCGCTCAAGACTGAATTGGCACGGTTGGTGGCAGCTCAGGAAGCGCTCAAGGGGAAGATGGAGGACCAAGAAGGTGAGAACCTCAGGATTGTCGGGCTTGCTGAGGGCATGGAGGGCAGAAGCCCAATAGAATAGTAGCGTAGATGCTAGGGAAGCTGGCCGAGGGAGAAACACTTCTCCAAGCACCCAGAGGTGGACAGGGCCCACAGGTCGAATGCTGGTCACAACAGGTCGCCCATGGGGCCATCTGGAACAAAGAAGGCAGCGAGTCCTGGAAGGTGCACCAGTGGTGCTTGTGAATGTATACACCCCTAACTGGGACAAGGCAGACTTTCTCAAGTAGACCACGGCTGAAATCCCCACCCTAGATACCCACCGACTCATCATGGAGTGCAGGATCCATGGACGGACAAATCCAGCCCCAAATCGGGGAAGCAATCGACTATGACAAGGGAACTAAAAATTGGTGGGGGGGGGGTGGACCCTTGGATTCACATACCTGAGGGAGAAGGAGGTCTCCTTTCCCAAGTCCACAAAGTATATCCCGCCATCGATTTCTTTGTAATGGACCAGGCGGTGCTTCCAGGGGTGGTACAGGTGGAATACTCCACAATAGTCATTTCTAACCACGCACCACACTACGTGGATGTGAGGTTTGAGACAGGCCGGGCCCAGCACCCCCCAAGGAGGCTGAACACAGCCCTCCTCGCCAACAAGGCGTTTTGTGGGAGAATGTCATCGATGGATATGTATCTTGCAACCAGGACGGGGAGGTCTCTCCTCCACATTCTGGGCACTCTTGAGGGCGGCAATAAGGGGGGAAATAATAGTGTACAGGACAAGGGGCAGGAAAGAGAGGGTGGCTAAACAACAGTGGATCAACCCCATATTAGAGGTGGATCAACAGTACTCCACACCCCGACCTTGCAACTCCTGGCGGAAAGGAAAAAGCTACAAATGGAATTTGACCTGCTCTCCACCTGGAATGCAGTCCACCAACTCCACCAGACACTGGGGGGATCTTTTATGAACATGGAGATGAGGCCAGCCACCTGCTGGCTCACCAGCTGAGAAAGTAGACCGCCACAAGGAAATAAACACAGGTGAAAGACGAGAATGGCCAACTAGTCACAGCGTCCGACAACATCAATGAGGCCTTTACAACTTTCTACCAAGAGCAGTACACCTCAGAGCCCCCAGAGGTGGGCTCAAAGATGAAACAGTTCCTTGACTGGCTGGACATACCAGTGTGGGATAGGGAAAGAAACGGGGTTTGGAAGCACCACTCGAACTGGGGGAAGCCATGAGAGCATTAACTCCATGCAGTCGGAGAAGGCCCCACATCTGTGGGAGATATTCAACTCCTCTCTATCAAGGGGACCCTGCCACCCATGCTGGCACAGGCCTCCGTATCGCTGATGCCTAAAAAAAGACAAAAGACCTGACAGAGTGCAGGTCATACAGACCCACCTCACTCCTAAACAGAAGTTCTGGCAAATGCCCCAGTGAGGCGACTGGAGAGCTGTGTGCCGGAGGTAGTTGTAGAGGATCAGACGGGCTTTGTCGAGCACAGGCAGCTAACGGCGTACATCAGGCACATGCTGATCATGACCCCACCGGGGGGTGGGGGGGGACACAGACACCTGAGGTGTTCATCTCACTGGACGCAGAGAAGGCCTTTGACACAGTAGAATGGAGGTACTTGAATGGTTTTGGTCAGGGTTCATCTCCCGTGTAAAACTAATAATAATCTTTATTAGTGTCACAAGGAGGCTTACATTAACGCTGCAATGAAGTTGCTGTGAAAATACTGTCCAGCGTTCCTATGGCGAGCATATGGTTGAACGTTACCAGCTCTGAATACTTCTGGCTGCACAGAGGCATGAGCCAGGGATGCCCATTGTTCCCCCTGCTATTATCCCTGGAATTGAGCTGCTGGCCATCACTCGCCGATCAGCGAAAGGATGGAGAGGCATCCAGAGGGGAGACGGGGAGTCTCTCTCTATGCAGATGACCCGCTCCTCTACGTCTCAAACTCCCTATCCGAGGATAGGGAGGAATAATGGAACTTCTAAGGTGCCTTCTCGGGCTACGAACTTAACCTGAGCAAGTGCGAGGTCTGCTCTGTGAACCTGCAGAGGAGGGGTGGGAATCCGAGATGGGGAGATTGCTGGCCCAGCCCAAATTCTTCTTTTAAAATTTAGAGGACCCAATTCATTTTTTTCAATTAAGGGGCAATTTAGCATGGCCAATCCACCTAACCTGCACATCTTTGGGTTGTGGGGGTGAAACCCACGCAAACATAGGGAGAATGTGCAAACTCCACACGGACAGTGACCCAGAGCCGGGATTGAACCTGCGACCTTGGCGCCGTGAGGCAGCAATGCTAACCACTGCACCACCGTGCTGCCCTCCAATCCAAATTCTGATACCTGGGGATGCAAGATGCAAATAACCCATGACTGGACACGCATCCACAGATGGAACTTATTGAGTCTGGTAGGAAGGGGGGGGGGGGGGAGAGAAACCACTGGGCAGCAACCGCCGAAAGAGTATAGGGATAGGTCAAAGAGACCGGAGTGGAGTGGGTAAAAATGGAGGAGAGCTTCTGTACGGGGACATCCCTCCAAGCACTGGCTAGGGCGGCACTCCCATTCCCCTCCAGCTTGGTACTCAAGAAGCCCAGTGGTAGTGGCCACACTGAGAATGTGGACCCAACTTAGACACCCCTTCATTCTGGTTGCAATATCCACCTCCAAGAACCATAAATGCACCCCCGCGACAAAGGACACCACCTTAAAAGGTGGAGACAGGGCGAAGGGTACTGACAGTAGGGGACCTATATTTAGACGGCAAAGTAGCAACCCTGGAGGAACCGGCTGACTAGCCCCAGCTCCCGAAAGGCACCGACTCCGCTACATACGGATAAGGAATTTCCTCTGCATGGAGACAGCAATGTTCCTCAGCTACCAGGACACTCGCTACTGGACAGACTTCTGACTGCGGGCAAATAAGGGGACAGCAACTGCGGGGCATGTACGGGCAACTATTCGAGAAAGTACGGTCACACACTGGATGAGGCACGGGAGATGTGGGAGGAAGAACTGGCATAGAGATAGGGGGAGGACTCTGGATCGAAACACTGCATAGGTCGAACTCCGCTTCATGCGCTGAGCTGAGCATAATGCAACATAAGGTAGTGGACAGGATGCATTTGACCAGAACATGTATGAACAGGTTCTTCCCGCAGTTGGAGGACAAATGTGAACAGTGCCGTGGATGCCCGGCCACATGTTCTGGGCTTGCCCCAGACTTGTCTGGCACTGAACCGACTTTTTCAAGGCCGTGTCCAAAGTGATGGGAATGAGGATGGAGCCATGCCCATTATTTCTTTTTTCTTTTATAAATTTCGAGTACCCAGTTTATTTTTTCCTATTAAGGGGCAATTTAGCATGGCCAATCCACCTGTGCATCTTTGGGTTGTGGAGGTGAGACCCACATTGACAGTGTACTGGGGCTGAGATTGAACCCAGGTCCTCAGTGCCCTGAGGCAGCAGTGCTTGCCACCGTGCCGCCCAGCCATGCCCACTAGTGACAGTCTTCGGGGTGGCGGAACAGACAGAGCTCTTTATGTGGAGGGGGTCAGACGTCCTAGCTTTTGCCTCCCTGATCGCCTGCTGGAGACTCCTGCTCACCTGGGGATCAGCAGCACTACCCAAGGCTGCAGACTGGTTGTCCGACTTAGCAGAATTCCTTAAATTAGAAAAATTAAATTCTCCATTGAGGGATCTGAGGAAAGCTTCCACAACTCGTGGAAGCTGTTCACCAGCCTGTTCCAAGACCTGTTTATGATCAGCAATCAATAGGGGAGGGAGGACCTAAACGGAAGGAGGTGTGTGTGTGTTTTTGTTCTAATACCAGGAAGAAGCATGTACATAATTAAAACGGTACAGTTGTGGCAGCCGAACACTGGGAGCTCAAAAATATGGGCCCCACAACTGTACATCTGTTACTTTTGATGTATACCTGTTTGGCTTGAATTTTTTTGCTAATATTTTAATTTTCTTCATTCCAATGGAAAGACTGCCAATTCCTGCAATCTCTTGCCATACATCTTTCACATCGTGCTGAATTTCCCATATATCCTCGCCCTGACATTAATATGTTTCCTTCAGCAAAGCACCTACGACTGGACACTTCAAACTGCAATGACGTTGACCAGGTCGTACTTGGTTCTGGTTGGCTTTGGTTCGTAGCAAAAAGCTGCCCCTAACTTGGCATTTAAATGGTAATCAACTGTGGTCACCAGAAGATGGTTTTGGGAGGTTGAAAGCAATAAAAGATCGTCTTCAGAAGTTGTGGTGGAGTGGATAAGCCTTCATTGGTCTTCCACCTAATGACCTGAACCAGGAGTGATTGATGCTGACATGTCACATTTTCCGGTGATATTATCTGTTATAGAGGTGAAGCGGTTCAGCAAAACAATGTATTGAAAAATTGGCCGGTGCAATGGGTCAGCCATTAGTATGTGATTAGTGTTGCTCGTTTTAGCCTTAGTTTACTTATTCTTATTCTGTCACCTTTGCTCATGAGTCGCCAGGTATCTTTCTGATACCGCCACGTGGTTCAAGTCCAAGTAATGATTAATAATGCAACACACCGCTTAGTAAGAGTTAAATCAACGCTCATTTATTATATACAGCAATTAATACTTCTACAATAATTCTACTTCTAGACTACTACCTACCACTAAAGGCCAATACTTAACTTTTGGAAATGGCCCACCAGGTCAGGGAAACGAATGGTCTTTCGAATTGGTTCTGAGCCTGCGGGATTCAAAAGCTTGTACAAGTCGATAGTTAGGAGTGCCTATCTGGTACGATCGCTGGAGTAAAACTTACGGTTTCTTGTAGAAGGGTCTCGCGAGCAGGAAAAGAAGGATCAAGTTGAACTTGGCCCCTATTCTTATAGTCCCCAGGGGCTTCCCGCCTCTCGGGGCGGACCTTGTACCTGATTCCAAGTGATTGGACTTGGTCCCAATCACTTGGTTTGATATGCTCCAATACTGGAGCGGTTCCTTGATCGGGGGGGTGGTCGTTTACCTTTCTTTGTGTCAGCCCCTGCTGGCGCCGAAAGGTCTGGATCGGCTTTGAGGTGCTAATTTGTAGCAATTGTTCCCGGGGATGGCTGCTTAATATGCAGATGGCTGGGTTGTTGTGATGTTGATGGCTGCAGGTATCGGTCTGGACTGACTTCCCCAGAGGCGAATACACTGTTTTACCTGCAGCTGTCCGTTTGAGTCCTGTTGGCTGATTTTCCCATCAGCCTCTTCCGTTCGCCATTTTAAATCGGGGTTTGACCATTCTAATCGGGAGTCAGCCATTTTACATGGCTACATTAGTATGTGCATTCAAATCCATGATGAGTTTAAGATTTTTCCTGGCTAAAAAGATCCTGTGTGCAATATGTTCGGTGTAGTGGTGCATTAGAGGGTGCTCTTTTACAGTTGGAACTAAGGAAATTGAGTAGGCATTTGAAGGGAATAAACTTGATAGGCTACAGAAGAGTGGGAGGATGGGATTGGTTTGATTGCTCTGAGTCCTAACATGGACTTGGACCGAATGGCTGCCTCCTGTGCCATCTCACGACCTGCATTACAATCAAAGTAAAAGGAGCAATACTTTGCATCTGGACGTGCTCTGTCTTTTTTTAAAATTTAAAGTACCCTATTCATTTTCTTTTTCTAATTACCTACTCTGCACGTCTTTGGGTTGTGCGGGTGAGACCCATGCAGGCACGGGGAGAATATGCAAACTTGGATGTGCTATGTCTGACCTGGGACTGCTGTACATAGAACATAGCACAGAACAGGCCCTTCGGCCCTCGATGTTGTGCCGAGCATTTATGCTGACATTTGGCCTTTGGAGTGGAAAGTGTCCATTCAAAAGTACCAACACCTTTCACATTGACATGCACAAAAAAGATGCCAAATAATGACATTTTCTCAGATATAACTACTTTATTAAAGTTATTCAATTGTATACTTTTAGTACTGCACCTTGTGTATAAGGGTTCCACAGACAAGGAGTTACTTGTTGATTGGAATAGTGGCCTGATGTGCCAGTCAGACTGATGTCCACTCATTGTGTTTCTGATTGTCTTCCAGCAAATAACTCAGCACCAGGAACAGTTTGTTCAGATGCTTAATGATCCTTTGGGAGAGGCTGGAAGTGAAGGGGCGGAAGGTCACGGGTCACCACACACTAACTACATCCAGGTTACACCCCAGGAGAAGGAAGCAATAGAAAGGGTAAGTGAATTTTGAAAACCTGAGTATGTTGTATTTTGGGCGTGCAAAGGTTTGTAAACTAAGATGTAATAAAGAGAGACATACAAAATATCACTAACAGATATAGGCATCAAATTTTGATCTCCATTTCAGCCCATCAGTGCAGTTCTGGAAATGTGTATTTCAATGTTTGTGCAGCAGTTGAGAATAATTAGTAAAGCAAAATTATATGTTCTAAAGCTGAAACGAAATGAGATCAGCAACGTTATATTTTATATCTAGTTATCTTGTTGACTCTGTTGCCTGTATGTATCTATGTAAGGCAATCTTTACAGCCTTCGACAAATGCTACATTTATTCCCAAGAGTAAAAATCTCTATCTAGTGGAGTGTTTTCAAATATAAAATGGGAAGTGTGCTGCAGGCCCCTTAGTTTTTAAAGCCCAAATCTGCATGGCTTGATTCCTGTAGCCCTAAGGGAACCCATGCCTTGCTGCTGTGCTTCTTCCACCTATCACCAGATATATATGAACAGCATACAGGACTAAAACTGGAGCAGCAGAACAGAGTTGCCGCTCAACGCAGACCTCCCATGTTTATGGCAAAAATACAACACCTTGGGATATAACCTATATATATCCAGACTAGCTTTCAGGTGATGAAGTTTCACATGTTGTTACGCACACATGTAGAACACTCTCCCAACCTATGTTACCTAGAATTTGTGCATAAGATCTACGTAATCAGGCTTGCAGGAGTATGCATTTGGCTCAAGCCCCTTGATACCTCAGCACAGTTTATCCAGGTATTTTTCTGCCTCTATCAAGATTCTTTTGGTGAGGTGTTTTTCTTTTGCAATTAAAATATGAAAATGAAGTGGTTGTAAAAACCCATTTAGTTCACTTATATCCCTTTAGGGAAGGGAATTTTCCACCCCTCCCCAGCCTGGTCTACATATGACTCAGGACCCACAGCAATGTAGTTGACTCTTAGCTCCCCTCTGAAATGGCCTAGCAAGCTACTCAGTTCAAAGGCAATAAATGCTGGTCCTGACTGTGATGCCCACATCCTGTGAAAGAATAAAGAAACAAATGGTAGTGTACAGTTAAGGTGCAGTACATTCGAATGATAAACTGCAAAGCAGAATTGCTATAGGCCCTTCCTCTAGCAGAAGTTATAGAGCAATTCAAAACTGCGAAGGGCACAATAGTTGGTAAGCAGAGAATTTATTGGAAAACTAGCAGTCACAAAAGGACAAGTTAAGTTTATGATGCAGAATAGAAACAGCCTGTAACTCCTGTCCTTGGTTGTGGAAATTTGGAAGAAAAATTCAATATGAGCAAGGGATGAGTTGGAAATACTAAGGATATAGCCAGCCTCCTACTGATGTCGAATCATAGAATCTCTGCAATGCAGAAGGAGGCTATTTGGCTAATGAAGTCTACACTTGACCCTTGGAAAGAGCACCCTACTTAGGCCCACGCCCCGACCCTATCCCTGTCACCCAGTAACCCCACTTAATCTTTTGGACACCCAGGGGAAATTTAGTATGGCCAATCCACCTAACCTGCACATCTTCAGACTGGGAGGAAACTGGAGCACACGGAGGAAACCCATGCAGACACGGGGAGAAAGTGCAAACTCCACAAGGACAGTGATCTGGGGCCGGGATTAAACCTGGGTCCTCGATGCCGTGAGGCAGCAGTGCTAACCGCTGTGCCGCCCTCTTTTGGATTTCCTTCTATGTTGCTGTCAGTCTCTTATACTCTGTCTCTTTGGTTTTTCACTCTGAACCTTGTATATTGAGCTCCACCTGGCATTTGCCCCCCTTTTCTGCTTCATCTTACTTTCTATCTTTTTCGTCAACCGGGGAAATGTGCTGTATACATGAAAGACGTTTTAATTACCCAATAAATAAAGTGCAGGCCACGTCTTCGTGTGCCACTGGTTTGGACAAGGTGAATTAGCTGTCATTGTTGACATTACTCACACCCTTTATAACCTGAAAAACCGCAATCGCGTCACCTCTCAATTTCTGGGAGAATTCTCATGATTACTTAAGGTAGTTATACACTCAATTTAGTTTCCCTACCCGTAAGGAAGATTTTAGTCTTAAGCTCATTGCTTGGGCTTGTCAGCACAGATGAGACTGGATAGTCACTATGTCGAATCACAAAGCAGCATCCCATTCATTTTTGACATACTGCTGGATGTCCAGTACTTGTTCATGGCTGTGCAAAGAGGGCTCGTTTTCTGCTCTCATTTTGTCTTATGATCTTCACATGTAACTGCTTTTGAATCTCTAGGTGATGATTTGCACTGCACTTTTCGTCCCTTTTTGAGCATGATTCCAATCTAATGCCATTGTCTAAAATGGGAGAGTTGCTGAGAATATTCAGATGTAGAATGTATGGTTTGGTCTGTTTAGTCATTCCAATTTAATGCTCCGCTATTCTCTTATCATCAGGAGCTTGTCTTACTGTTTTTATTATTTTTGGACGTGTCTCCAATGAAGTAGAAAGGAGGAAACAAAATCAACAACTTACTACAGTTAATGTTTTGTTTTCTTGTTTCAGTTGAAGGCGCTGGGTTTCCCTGAGGGACTCGTCATTCAGGCCTACTTCGCTTGTGAGAAGAATGAAAACCTCGCCGCAAACTTCCTTCTGCAGCAGAATTTTGATGATGAATGATTTTGTTTTTTCCCTCTTCTCCTCTCCCCATCTTTCCCCGTCCCAGCCCCATTCTCCCACCCATGCTTCTTTCCAGAACCCAGCTCACTTTCTGTATCTGCAGTGGATGGTTTTTTGGTAAGGCCAGGCCTAGTGTGTATTACCTGGCTATATCAACATTGTGAAGTGCAGCACTGGAAAGCACATATTTAAACAAATCCGATACAGTGTCCCTTTAGTCAGTCTGTACTAGGTGATATTTGACAGCTCATTAAGACTAGCCAGTGTTGGCAGGTTGGGGGGAGGGGGGTGGGTGGGGCGGGGGTGATAAGGCCTGTATTCACAAAAGTTTATGCAGTACATGCGCCAAAAATTCCCTAGCCCCTGAATTTTAGATACAACACTTTTTTTGCATTTGTGCCTTTTGTGAATATGGGCCTGGACTTGTATGAAAGACACTGAAGGTCAAAAGTGCTTCTGCAGCGTAATGTTTCAAACTTGCCTACAATCAGATTTTTCAGTAGATTTTTTTCTTTGTATGTTTGTGTCGAGGCGGGGCTGATATGGACAGAAATGTACAATCATTAAGTAGTAGATGTGAGATTGCCATTCTGGATTGAAGCTGGCAGCAGTTGTGATCCCTAATAGGATATTGCCTAGTTTATGTTTGCCAACTCTGGAAATGCAAACATAACCATCGTAAAGACAGCAAATTTTAAAAACAATAAAAACGCAACATTTCCCACATTTAAAAACTGCTGTATTTAAAAAGCAACCTATCTTGCACTGCTGTTTAGAAAGTGTGTGTTGCGGTCTGTATCTTTATTTAAAAAGTGAAAGCACGGTATTAAACAGCAGCTTGCAATCACTGCAGGAATCTTTAGCTCATCTGAGTAAGTAGCAGCAGTTTAAGTTAACGCTCACTCTCATACTGCACATAGCTGTTTCTTAATGTTAAGCTACTTTGTGGAGTCAATATTCTTAATAGCACTAACTGGCCACAGTTTAGAGAGTCAAATAGATAATCTAAAGGTTTTGACCAAGGGCAAAGCACCAAAATGATTCCCATAGCAATAGGCATAGAAGGGCAGGCAGAACATCCAACACGACATTGGTGCTTCCCACACACTATTGAATGCAGCAAATTCATCTTCAGTTAAATTTGGTGGGGGTTCGGTTGTCAGGTGCTAAGGAAGAAAGAGAATAGCTGTGTCCAAGACGGGTTATAGAAAATAATTATGTACCTGTCCTGGTTGCAGGAGTCGAGTAATACTTTGAGGTGCACAGATGGGTTGAATAGTTATTTTCATGATGTGCTGAAGCATCTTTGTAAATCACAATGAAGTGTCATTTTTGAAGGGATAAGGAGGGGATTAGTCATAAGTTGATCAAGGGGGTGATTTTTTTCTCGGGCCTCAGTGGTGCGTTTTGATTTTTGCTTTGCTTCTCTAGGGTGAGAGACGACTATTTATAGTTAAAGGGCTGAAATAATTGTTCCATCTCTGATTCAACGGAGCCTAAAGGCATTATTATCAGGAAAATGGCTTTGATCATTGAGGCTCACAACAAAAGTGGAAATCTGTCTCTTTTCTTAGTTTCCAGTTTGCACCAATTGATACTCAAGACTATCTGAGGTGTTTCTCTTTGTGCTGAACAGTTGCTCTGCTAATGGGCTGTCCTGAATAGCTAACGCTGTTTGTGCTTTCTTCTCGACCTGTAATCCAGTTCTCTGCATCTTTTCACTCTGAACTGAGTAGCTGTATGTGAGCATTCATGATTGGAATCTTCGCGGCATTACTTTCTGCAGAATTTCACTTGGCACAGTTGAGCTAATTCAATTATGTTTGAATAATATTGGCCAGATGTTCTTGCCTGAGGTAGAATAATACCTTTGTGCCTCACCCGGCAGGCAGATAGCTGAAAAGTTGCTGTTTCACTGAAGTTACCTGGCTGATGCCTTGCAAGTCATAAATGGAACCCTGCCTTTTTTGACCACTGAAGTTGATTTTATTTTGTATATAATCTGTCAAACATTTTTTTTAAAAGTTGCATAAGTTTCATCTTTGACACCCTGAATTGTTCCCATGAATTGTCTAATGAGAAGTGATGCTGTCTTTTTTAAAAGGAGAAAATATAAATTACCATTTATGGGCTGTTGAGAAATATGTTCAAATGCAAGCTTTTGACGATAACCTCCCATCATTGGCAGTTTAAAATGGCAAAAAAAGCTTTTATTGTTCACCAAGTGGATATTATGTGAGTTTTTAATTTAAGCCTTCTGCTATTTTATGGTTAGCTTTCTGAAGGAACTTGAAGTCACTAATCAAAAAACCTTTCATTTACAAACTTTCCAACAATGTGTAACTGTTCAGAATGTATACAGGATGCACTTTACCTTTCAAGGATATAAGCTAACAGCAAAATCCCTATAGCCACCCACCCCACCCCCAAGTCTATTTGTCCATTTTCAAATCCGAATTTAGCATCCAAGCTCACTATTTTCATCCTCTTACGTTACTTAGTGCCAAGCTCTTACGGCTCTATTATTTGGATTCTGTTCAAACTCTAGCTGAGCTTGATAGCCGGTACCATAACTTATCTGTTGAAGTGACCCACTCTGAAACCACCTGGCCTGAGAATGAACTAATTTAGAGTCCATTTGTTTGCATACCTTCTCATTGTTTCAGTTATCAAGCAATTTAGCCGAGGGAGGTGGTTTGCTTGGGTGCTAATCAGCAGAATTGTTAACTTTTATGACCAAAGAGTGTGCGCAGCCTAGAGTGTTGAAATAGAGTGAGGGGGGAGGGGGTGGTGCTGGAAGGGTGGTTGAGGAGGAGGGAGTAGTCTTTGATAGTCGGGCTCAGTGCTTAATTTCATGGGACATTGGAAATCCCTCTTCTGCAATTTTGCTTCTTATGCCATAATGCAGAAGGGATTGGAAAAAGTCAGCACCAAGTTGATAATCCTGTGGTTATTTTTATGCTGGGTTTATTTTGTACCTGCTGATGTGGTGTTGGGGAAAGGGTAGATGTTGAAATGATAGGTTGTTCATTCTCAACTCGGCAGGTCTTCGAACAATAACCAATGATGGTTACTGGTTGCAGTCCTCCCGATCCGACCTTTCCCAAAATGCCATTGCTGACTGAAATAGATCTAGGAACACTAGAATTGAATAACGCAAAGCCCAGTACAATACAGCTCAGTTCTGTTAATTTAAAACTCCTCTGTGTATCAGTTCAAAACCAGAAGCTTGTATCTGAAGGATAATTGGAAATGCAGCTTGTATTTGGTACTGGTGCTATTTATCCCCTCTTCTTTCTCCCCTGCATCCCCACCTTTCTCCCACCCACCAGTTTGATGGTTCAGACCTTGTACTGATGCACTGTTGCTGAGGAACATGGACACATTGCTCTGCCTGATGCTTGTCTCATTCTCCTCCAGCTCTCCAGAGTTATTTTGTTCCAAGTAAAGCTAACTTGTTGGAGAGCAACACAGCCCAAGACTTGAATGGGGTGTATTTGGTCTATTGTTCATACCCCACTACTGATCAGTTGTTTCATTATACTGTTCTCATTCTGATATTGGAATAAGTCACAGGACCAATATGCAACCACAGTTCACATTTTTACACCAGTGATCTTTGCAGTTGACCTCTTAATTACAACCTATGATTCAGTTTGCCCTTTTCATACTTTCTTGAGTAAGCCCCAGTCTTGCATCAGGTACCTTTGACATTAGAGCTGATTTGCTGAATGTTCCTGGGATTCACAATGTTTCAGTGTTAACTACAATAAAGGCTTTTTACAAAGCTTTATTATAGTCGTTTGCTTCTTTCTCTTTTCATCATTTAGACTTTTGCTCAATGTACTAAAACTAAATTTCTTGGCTGTTCATAAGACTTTTAACCTTTCATATCAGGGTATGGGAATTTCTGGCCCAGGTGAATGAAAGACTTCTCCGGCTGGGAGGACCTTGCAGGATACAAGTTTGGTTCAATTTAATTCATTTCCTATTGACATGCGTAGACCTGAAACGTTAGTTGTTTCTTTCTCCACAGATGCTGCCTGCCCTGCTGGGTATTTCCAGAGTTTTCTGCTTCTATATCCGATTGGCATAGACGTAGCTTTGGATAAATTAGCAATTTCACCGAAGACAGTTGGTATGGGAAAATGGATGCTGGTACGACAGTTTAGAGCATAGATCATTATAAGCCAAGGAACATTTACAGTGCATTTGTTTGAAACTAGAGAAGTAGGTGCATCATTTCCAAACTGGTACATCCCTCACCTTTTTTTTAATACAACAATTACCCCCAAAAGAAACATTTAAAAGCCAATGTTTAAACAAGTTGCACTCCTACAACCAGTTATGTTATTTTGATTTCGTTGGTTTAGACTTGCGTGAAACGGTACTTTGTGCAACAGATTTTTCAGTCACCCTGCTCTTGTTACACCCATGGCTAAAGCAGTGTTGGGCTGCACCAACCTGGCTGTTGTGCCTTAAACCAGCTTTAAACCAGGGGCTGGTTTAGCACAGTGGGCTAAATAGCTGGCTTGTAAAGCAGACCAAGGTCAGCAGCACGTGTTCAATTCCTGTACCAGCCTCCCTGAACAGGCACCGGAATGTGGTGACAAGGGGCTTTTCACAGTAACTTCATTTGAAGCCAACTTGTGACAATAAGTGACTTTCATTTTCACCAGGAGCAGCAGAACTGACCTCGCATGAGTGGGTTCGGGGTGGAATTCCTCTTTGCGATTCCTGTTGGAAAGTTGGAAAAGGGAGGGTTGTGACAGGTAAGCCCTGGGGTACAAACGGTAGAAAGGATTTTAGCTTGAAAAATCAAGATGTAAAATCAGTTCGCCTGGAGGCAAGAAACAAAGAGCAGAAAAAAACACTGATGAGTTGTTTATAGGCTCCCTAACAGTCGAGCAGTGTATAATTCAGGAAAAATGGCATGTAACATGGTTCATAGAAGAATCATAGGGGTGGGACTTTAATCTCTGGCAAAAGTCGAAACAAAGTTGCAGGAAGGTTAATGGAATGCATTCAAGATTAGTTTTCTAAATCAGTATGTTGAGGAATCAACTAGGGAACAGGCTATTTTAGATATAACATCATACAATGAAAAATGGTTAATTGGCCTTAAAGGAGCCTTTGGGGAAGAGTGATCATAATGTGATTAATTTTATATTGAGTTTGAATATGATGGGGTGGCACAGTGGGTTAGCACTGCGGCTTCACAGTGCCGAGGTCCCAGGTTTGATACCGGCTCTGGGTCACTGACCGTGTGGAGTTTGCACATTCTCCCCGTGTTTGCATTGGTTTCACCCTAGAAAAATGCAAACTTGATGGATTGGCCACGTGAAATTGTCCCTTAATTGGAAAAAATGAATTGGGTACTCTAAATTTATTTTTAAAAAGAGTTTGAATATGATATGGCTAACACTGAAAGTAGGGACTTAAATCTGAACAAAACATACTATGTTGATAAGGGTGGCACAGTGGTTATCACTGCTGCCTCACAATGCCAGGGACCATGGTTCAATGCGGCCTTGGGTGACTGGAGTTTGCATATTCATCCTGTGTCTGTGTGCGTTTCCTCCAGTTGCCCCAGTTTCCTCCCACAGTCCAAATATGGTGAGGTGGACTTATGGGGATCGGGCATGGGAGTGGGCCTAGGTAGGATACTCCTTCAGAGGGTTGGTGCAGATTCGATGGGCTGAATGATCATCATCTCCACTGTAGGGATTCTATGGAAATGAGGACAAATTGGCTAGGATAGATTGAAAAAACTTGTCATGAGCAATGGCAAATATTTAAGGAATTAATAATTCACAAAAAATATACTTTTCTCTTAAATACAAACCCCATGGGGAAAGTGTACCAACCATAGCTGTAAGAAGTTAAGATAGTATTAGATTAAAGAAAGGAGCTAATAATGTTACGAAGTTTGAGAATTTTAAAATTAAGCAAAGGATGACCAAAAAACTAAAAACTAATAGGAAACATTGAATATGAGTAAACTAGCAAGTGACTTAAGATGTTCATAAGTTCTAAGTTAAAGGCAGCACAGTGGCGCAGTGGTTAGCATTGCTGCCTCACGGCGCCGAGGTCCCAGGTTTGATCCTGGCTCTGGGTCACTGCTGTGTGGAGTTTACACATTCTCCCCGTGTTTGCGTGGGTTTCGCCCCACAACCCAAAGATGTGCAGGGTAGGTGGATTGGCCACGCTAAATTGCCCCTTAATTGGAAAAAATGAATTGGGTACTCTAAATTTATTTTTAAAGAAGTTCTAGAGTGAATGCAAACATTGGGTCCCTTGGAGTGTTACCTCTGGGTGGGAGTAGTAAACTGGCTCACCTTTATTCTGCCCTTGCGGTTGCTCACAAAGGTTTTTTTTTAATCCGATTCCCAATCGATGCCTTTTCCAATCCAAATGTATATACTTTTTTTTTAAAAAAAAATATTTTTAGAGGTATTTTTAAATGTATACAGAACAGAAACCAGCAAATAGCAACAGTTAACCATGCACAATTGCCACTATTCCCCCAGATCTGTCCCCCCCCCCCCCCCCCCCCCCAACCCAAACTAAACGCACACAACCACTCTCTCAACTGCCACCCCCACCCTTCCCCACTGACGTGTTACTGTTCCTTAAAGAAGTAAATGAACAGCCTCCATCTTGTGGAAAACACCTCCTCTTATGGCGAACTTGATTTTTTTATCTAGCCGGGGGAACTCTACTAAGGTGCTCACCCATGCCTCCGCCTTCGACAGCTCCAAGTCCCACCTACACAAGATCTGCCTCGGGGCTATCAGGGAGGCTAACACATCAGCCTCTCTCCCCACCTGCACTCCTGGATCCTTCAACACTGCAAATATCGCCACCCACAAGCTCAGTGCCACCTCCACTCCCAAATTCTTCAACATTACATTTGCAAATTCGCTAGAACGTATCCAACTTCGGACATGGACATGGTTCACTGGACTCCCTGCACACTTATCCTCCGCCTGTCTCATCCTCTGACAAAAGATTGTCCTGTAGAGCTGGAGGTGGCAGTCGCGGGAATGAAACCAACTCCTTCAAGAAATCCCTCACCTGCAGTTCTTGAACCCATTCCCCTTCGACAGCAAATATACCTCAAGCTTCTCAAATTCCCCAAACAAACATTCCCCCACCCCCCCCCACAAGCAGGTTCTGAAAATGCTCTGTCCCCAACTGCCCTCATCCCCCGAAACCTCGCATCCAGCACCGCCAGAACAAATGGTTGCCACAAATCGACGGCCACAGGGACATGCCCTCCATTCTACAGCGTTGCTATTGCTAACTTTTGGTTGGTTCAATTGGCTCTGTTTTATAACCTTTGCTCTCGAGTCGCCAGGTATCTTTATGATACTGCCACGAGGTTCAAGTTCAAGTAATGATCAATAACTCGATCACCGATTAGTAAGATTCAAATCAAAGCAAATTTATTATACACAGTAATCGTTACTCATGCACAAATTCTACGTCTAAGCTACTTCTACGACTAACAGGCCTATACTTAGCTTCGGACTGGCCCACCAGGTCAGGGGAACAAATGGCTTTTCGTTCGGGTTCTGAGTCTGCGGGATTCAAAGTTGGTACAGATTGGTAGCTAGGAGCGCCTATTTCGTAGCGAGCGTTGACTTTAGACTTACTGGATCTCGGCGGCAGCTGCACCGGTCACGGTCAAGGTTGGTTCGCATTGCTGAGTGATCTGGTCAAGAAGAACGATTTGTACTTGGGGGCTTAACTTTATAGTCTCCAGGGGCTTCCCGCCTTTCGGGCCGGACCCTGTACCTGGTTCCAAGTGATTGGACTTCATTCCAATCGCTTGTTTGATTTCTCCAATACTGGAGCGGTTCCCTGATCGATGGGCGGTCTTGAGGTGTCCGGTAACCTCTTTTGTGTAGGCTCCTGCTGGCGCCGGGGATTCTGGCTTAGCTTTGTTTGTCCCAAATGTTGCGATTGTTCCCGGGGATCGCTTATTATGTAGATGGCTGCTACATTATTATGCAGATGGCTGCTTGTATCGATGCTGTCTGGGCTTTTGCAGAGTTTAATACACTGTAACTTGCACCTGCTGGTTTCTGCCTGTGTTGGCTGAATTTCCCTGCAGCCTTTGCTGTTCTCCATTTTACATCGGGAGTTGGCCAACCCACGTGGCTACACTGCCGACATTGATTCCACACCCTCAACGCAGATACCACCATCGGGCTTGTGGAGTACCTGGCCGGTGAGAATGGAGATATGCCAACAATAGACTTACGAAGCCTACTCCATCCGTCCCCACACCTCTCCTGTACTGCCCACTTCCGTACCATAGTTATGTTCTCCGCCCAATGCGCTGAGGACCCGGGTTCGAATCCCGGCCCTGGGTCGCTGTCCGTATGGTGTTTGCACATTCACAACCCAATGATGTGCTGGTTAGGTGTATTGGCCATGCTAAATTGCCCCTTAATTAGAAAAAAATAATAATTGGGTACTCTTTAAAAAAAATTATGTACTCCGACCAATAATAATTCTACAGAATCGGCAGCACCAGTCCCCACCCACCTATACTTTTCCAGAAACACCATCCTGGTTTGGGGAACCTTACCCACCCACACAAGCCTGAATATCATCTTATTCACCCTACTAAAAAAGGGCTTAGGCACGAAAATCGGGAAATTCTCGTCTTTACAGTCTGTACCCTTCCAGCCAATGACAAAAGCAACATTTCCCACCTCCTAAAATCCACCTTCATTCCCTTCACCAGTTTTGTCCGATTCAACTTGTGCCGCTGGCCCCTGCTCTGTGTCACTTGTTTCCCAAGATACCGAACGACTTCCAACCCGTCCCTCGGTGTTGATCGGGAAAACCTCACTTTTCCCCATATTGACCTTATGATCTGAAAAAAGACCCTCATAATTCTGTCAACTTTCAACTGGGTTCGCAAACTATAACAAGAGGTTATTAGCATATAAACACTCTGTGCTCCAACCCCTCGAAACCCTAAGTGCCATTGCCAACAGTTAAATCGCTAGGACAAAGAGCAAAGGAGAGCGGACACCCCTGCCTCGTCCCCTGATGCAACCCAAAATACTCCAAATTGATGTTATTGGTCCACAAACTCGCCTTCAGAGCACTATACAACAATCTCACTCAGATGACAACCCCTGTCCAAACCCGAATCACCCCAGCACCGCGAATAAGTACGGTCACGCCACAAGGTCAAACGCCTTATCCGCGTCCATAGACACAACCACCTCACCTTCCAGCCCACCGAAGGCATCATTATCTTATTCAGTAACCTTCGAACATTGGCTGACAGGTACCGTCCCTTTACTGACCCCGTCTGGTCCTCCCCCATCACCCCCAGCACACAATTCCCTATCTGCACCACCAGCACCTTGGTCAATAGCTTTTCATTTGCATTTAACAACGATAACGGGTGGTACACTGCTTCAGGTCTTCATCTTACTTTAAAATGAGCACGATACACCTGACACACAGTCGGGGGAAGATCACCCCATCCCACTGACTCATTGTACATCTCCTGTAATGGACCCCAGCTCTGCCCAAGCCTTTTCCAAAACTCCGCAGGGAATCTGTCCCAGCCCGGGCCCTTCCCCGACTGCATCACCCCCACACGCTCCCAGCCCCTGTACCCTTGCCTCATCCACCCTCGCGAACTCCAGCCCATCCAAAAACCGCATCAGGCCCTGGACCCCTGCTGGCGGCTCCAAACTGTACAACTCCAATAAAATGCCTCAAACATCACATTTACCTCCGGCCCTGTTGCCTGCTCTTCCCCAACCACTTCATCCACCAGATGTCCCTTGCCGTCACCTGCCTCCTCAACTGATACGCCAGCATCCTGCTTACTTGCTCTCCATACTTGTACACTGCTCTGGCCCAGTGCAGCTGTCCCTCTGCCTACCCCGTTGATACTAACCCAAACTCCACTTTGAGATGCTGCTTCTCCTTCAGCACCGCCTCCTCAGGCGCCACCGTGTATCGCAGGACCCACTGCCAGAATGGCCTTCACCTACCTTTACACCCTCACGTTATGAGCCCTAATCGAAATAACCCCCCCTCTAACCACTGCATTCAATGCCTCCCACAATGTCGCCACCGAGACCTCCCCTATCTTATGCTCCACACAGTTCCGGATAGCCACCCCTAGAACCCCTGGCACTGGTATGTGACCCATAACCGGGCTGGGTACAGCACCCCAAACCTCACTCCTTTGAACAGGACCGCTTTGACCCTGTTAAACCCAGCCTGGTGCTTCGCCAGCTCCACACTCAAACCCTGGTAGATCCAAATGTCGTTCCCTTTCCAGGTGCATTTCTTTGTCTCCTTCGCCCACTGCAGAATCTTCTCCCTGTCTAGATATCTGTGCAGTTGTACCACCCCTTGGCTGCTCACCTGCCCTCAGCCTCCTCCTCAATGACCTGTGCGCTCAATGTGAATGTTTTGGTCTTAATCTTCAAGAATTCCCTCAATTTCTGTGCTCTGGAATTTGCAAATGTGCATGTTAATTTGTATTCCAGAAAGGAGGGAGAAAAAAACGATAACTGTAGCCCAGTTAATCTGACAGTCGTCTGGAAAATGTTGGGGTCCATTAGTTAGGGACATAACAAGATATTTTATTGACCAGAGTTAACACTGATTTTGAAAAGGGAAATTGTGTTTGCCAAGGTTAGTTTTTCAGACTGTAATTTGCAGGATAGATGAGGGCAAAACCAGTGGGTGTAATATCTTTGAATTTTCTGAAAACATTTGATAAAATTGCACTTGATTTACAACATAAAATGTGAGCTCATTGGATTGGTTTGATTGAGGGTTGGTGAAATGTCAGAAAACAGTAAGAATAAATGGTAATTGTCAAGTAGGCAGCCTGCGCCCAGCAGAATACAACAAGTATCAGTGCTTGAACTTCTGCTGTTTACAATCTGTGATATTGACTGTGATGAAGGGACTGATTCTAATGTATCTAATTTGGCTGACCTATGCACGTTCGGTGAGAAAGTAAGCTTTGAGCAGAATACAAAGCGGGCATAGGTTTATACGAGGAAGTGTAAAGCTATGCACTTTGGTCGTAAGAATAGAAGAACAGTATATTTCTTTAATATGCACGACTGAGAATCTTGGTTTTCCTTTAATCACAGAAAGTTAACATGCATGTAAGTCATTGGCAGTGGTCGCCCCTCAATTCAAGAATGACATTTACCCAGGGTCGTGAGTTTCTGCCTTGGGTTGTCATGTGACTGACAGGCTGATTCTTGACCCGCAGTTCTTTGGAGTCCATGGGGCAGGATGTCATACAAGATAGTAGAACCTGGAGAGCAGGATTTTCTTCCTTTTCTTTCTTACTCTGCCCCTGTTTTGCCTCAGCGTTAAGATATTGCAACACACTGGTGCAGTGGTAGCACTGCTATCTCACGCACAGAGGTCCCAGGTTCGATCCCGGCTCTGGGTCACTGTCCGTGTGGAGTTTGCACATTCTCCCCGTGTTTGATTGGGTTTCACCCCCACAACCCAAAGATGTGCAGGGTAGGTGGATTGGCCATGCTAAATTGCCCCTTAATTGGAAAAATTAATTGGGTACCCTAAATTTCTAAAATTTCAGCAATTGAGTGGTCTAGCAATACAGGTACAGCCTTTATTACAAGAGTAATACTTACAGGAATTATAATAGAACATTGGTGAAGTCACACCTGTGTTATTGTGTACAGTTCTGGTCACCTTAAGAGAAATTGCAACCAAGGTTCAGTCCACTGATTCCTGGAATAAGGGAATTTCTGATGAGCGATTGACTAAACTGGGCCTCTGTTTCCTAGCATTTTGAACATTTAAAAATTATTTCATGGGATGCAGGTGTTGCTGGCAAGGCCAGCATTTTTTTGCTCATCCCTGATAACATTTGTGCCTCTGGCTCTTTATTCATTGACAAAGGCAGGTGCCTTTTTTTTTAATGTTCACCTCTCAGTAAATGTTATTCTGCCACTCCCAAATCAAGGTTAGTGCAGGTTTGATGCTCTGCCCCACCAATGTGTCTGCGGGAGTAATGTCCCTTCACTCCTCCAGTGTTATATTGTCACAGGCCCATAATCCAATTTGAGCTCACTTGGGGAGTTGGGAACTGTCCTCAGAAGTCTGATTTTCAATACCTTTTAGAAAAAAATAAGTTTCATAAATTTAGAGTATCCAATTATTTTTTTTCCAATTAATGAGCAATTTAACATAGCCAATCCACCTAACCTGCACATCATTTTTTTTTTTGGGTTGTGAGGGTGAGACCCAAGCAGACACGGGGCTAATGTGCAGACTCCACACTGACAGTGACTCAGAGCCCGGATCGAACCTGGGACCAAGGTGCTGTCAGGCAGCAGTGCTAACCACCGTGCCACCCTGATTTTCAATACCTAGCACAAAGGAAAATGGTTATGGTTGTCAAAGACCAGTTCTCATAGTCCCAGGACATCGCTCTGGTGTACCTCAGGATAATGTCCTTGGCCTAATCATCTGGTCAGAATGGGGATGTTTGATTGATACTGAAGACTGTGACTCCTCAGAATCGGAAGCAGTCCTTGTCAAAATGCAGCAAGACTTGGGTAACATTAAGGCTTGGGTTGATAAGTGGCAAATCTCAGAATTGCAGACAATGACCATCCCAACCAAAGTAATAACCATGTGCCTTTGATGTTCATTGCTTTGCTGAATCTCTCACCAGCAACAGCCTGGGAGTTACTATTGACCAGAAATTAAACTGGACCAGCCGTATAAATACTGTGCCTGCAAGATCACTTCAGAGGCCGGCAATTCTGCAGTGAGTAACTCACCTCCTGATCCCAAAAAATCTGTTCGCGATCTACAAGTCAGGAGTTTGATGTAATACACTCAACTTGCCTGGATGAGTGCAGTTCCAAGCAACATTCAAGAAGCTGGACACACTTCAAGACAAAATAGCTTGCTTGATCAGTACCCCATCCAGCACCTTGATTATTCTGTCCCTCCACCACCAGCACACTGAGGCTACAATGTATGTTTTACAGCAGTGTTTTTCAAACCTTTTTGACTGGAACCCGTTTTTACCAACCGGCCGTCCTCGACCCACCATTTTCACTTACTTTTAATGTGATAGGTGAGCCTGCTTTGTCCTCGCAATCTCACTTGCTTTGTCATTCCATGTTACATTTCTGCTAAGGAATTCAGCTGACTATGCAAGTTCTCACTGCATCTGTTGAAAAAAAACTCAAGAGGTTTGTCCTTGAACCCACCATGCTTAAGTCTTCAAATGCCTTTTGAAGTTTTGAGGGTGGCACAAGTGGTTAGCACTGCTGCCTCACATCACCGGAGACCTGCGTTCGATTCCTGGCGTGGGTCACTGCCCATGCAGAGTCTGCATGTTTCCCCCCGTGTCTGCATGGGTTTCCTCCAGGTGCTCCGGTTTCCTCCCAAAGATGTGCAGGTTAGGTGGATTGGCCATGCTAAATTGCCCCTTGGTGTCCAAAAGGTTAGGTGGGGCTATGGGGATAGGGTGGAATCGTGGGCTGAAGTAAGGTGCTCTTTCCATGGGCCAGTGCAGACTTGATGGGCTGAATGGCCTTGTTCTGCACTGTAAATTCTATGATTCCCTGCATATAACACACATGGACTTTGCATCCTGATTTGCATTGGTCATCTTCCTACTTCTTCCTGATTTCAGCTTCTTAATGGACTGTTCAGCAGAGTTCACACCGACATTGCTTTGTCTGGCTGTGGATTCTCCTGAGCAGCTTTCTCTAGCAGAGTTAGTTGAGAGATCCTGGCCTGTTTGTGTCTCTCTTAGTACACTCTGGATTCTCTTCAGATCGTATAAATCTTTTGCCTGTTTGTGTCTCTCGTCCTCTCTTCCTTATTACGAAACGGAGGAGTCTCTCTTCGGCCCAGGGCACGTGACATCAGTGTTCGGGGAGCGTGACTGGTTCTCTGCCAACGGTCCAGGCAGGAAGACTGCATCGATTTGTTTTTTAAATCTGCTGACGTCAGGAGGAGGTGGTCTTCCCTGCTGGACTCCAGGCCTACGCCCTGCAGAGGGGGCACGCATGCACTGGACAGCCAGCATTCTGAAAGCCAGTCCCTTCCATGGGGACATCAGCATGTGAATGTACTTCCACCACCTGGACATCATTTGGTCAAGAAGGTGACATCACCACCTACGCAAGAACAGTTAGTGATGGATAACAAATGGTGGCCTTGCCAGCTATATTCGCATCCCATGTGGGGGAGGGGGGAATTGAACTGGCAGCTGAAATTCAGAAGAACATTCATCGGTGATGCAATGCTAGTTCAAAAGTAATAACGTGCACTTTTGTGGCGACCTTCACGACCTTGGGTCATTTGAGTGCTTTACACTCATCGAAACACTTATAAAGTAGTCACTGTTGTATAGTAGGAAACATGGAAGGTTGGTGTAGGAAATGCAATGGATTTGTCCACGTGGATTTGGAATAAGTATGATGAAGTGCCATCGAACCGGCGGTTAACGAAGTTGATGTTTTGATGAGGCGTAGGGGGGTGCGGGGACATGGGGAGAGACATGAGGGGGGGTGTGGGGAATTTAAAAAGTTGAGGTTTGTGCAATAAGGTTTGTAGAATTGGCAGACTAGTGACATGTAGAATTTAACACAACTGAGATGTTACATTTTAATAGAAGGGTTGGGGAAAGGCAATATAGACATAGTGGCATAGTTTTAGAGTGCCACGACACTCTGACTTGGAGTCGCATTCATAGATCCTTGAAGGTAGCAGGACCCACTGATCAAAACAATGGGGTCTTGTTCCTGATAAATGGGGGTATTGAGCACAAAGCAGTAAAGTTGTGCTGAACCTTTAGGTGTGGTTAGGCCACTGTGGTGATCTCTGTAGGTGCATGCACACAAGGGGTTAATGGGTAAATAGCAGCACCAATGATCACCAGAGGGCTGGACCAACAGGGGTATAAAAGGCAGCCACACGGGGTCTCTGTCTCTCTCTTGGGTGTGCTGTGAACAGGGAAACATCAGAATCACTTAGATAGTTAGTGGAGTTACAATTGTTAAATCTTGTTATCCAATTCCTAGTTCCCAAGTTAAGGTAAAGAACTCACGCATTAATAGTTATAGTTACTCAATAAACCTTTATTGTTACTGGATGAGTTTGAGTCTTCAACAAGATTCAGAGGACCTCCCCATCAGCCAAGGATTGAGTAACACGTGTTATCGATCACGCAGGTAACACTACATGGTACCACGGACTGTGTTGGCCTTAACAACGAAAATAGAAACTAGCTATCTTAGGTTCGCCAGACAAGAAAATAAAACTCTGATAAGATATTCAGCCAAGGAAGGCATCGATACACTCAGATCTCTCGGGCACAAACCGGTAAGATGGAATCACTTCCAGAACACCTCAGAACCTCTGGTAATCTCCAGTATAATTGGAAGATTTTCCTGCAACAATTTAATTTGTTTCTGGAAATTAAGGGTATGACCGCTGCGCCAGATAAAAAAAATAGCATACCTCTGAGCTGCAGCAGGGAAACTGGCCATGGAGATATATAACTCATTTACCTATGCCGAAGGGGAGGACAAGAATAAGTGGGACACAATTATAAAAAAATTTGATACCCACTGCAAATCGGAGGTGAATGAAACATTTGAACACTTCCAAGTTCACCAGGCGTATACAAAGACCAGGAGAATCATTCAGCAGCTTTCTCACTGACTTAAAGCTGCTGGCCCAATCCTGTAATTATGAGACCCTCCGTGACTCCCTCATCAGAGACCAGATTGTCAGTGGCATTTCTGATGAGACTCAGAAAATCTCTCCTTGAGCACAAAAATCTTGATCTTGAAATGGCTACACAACGAAGTTCTGTTCATGAAATCACTGAAGCACAATATCAACAGTTTACTTACCGGGACCAAGGCCTCCAGCATGAGGTTGGAGCAGTCAAAATGGTGGCCCAGGCTTATCGAAGGCGCTCCTTCACCGGCAATCCCGCGCGCGCGAATCTGCAAGTGGCCCACACACATGCGCAGTTCGCACGGAGACTGGAACCGGCTGAGAACGCTACTGCGCAAACTGTGCCTGAGGTATGGAAAGTACAACCACTATGCCTTCAAATGTCGAGCTGCGCTACAGATGACTTCCACGGAACAGCTAAGACTATGCGATGTTCGGAACGTGACATCTATGGACCGCCAACCAATATTCCGTGATTATCTGTCCGAAAATGATGACCTTGCCTATCATGACTCCTACGGTGTGGACACGGTAACGGAGGAACCTTACATCACCACGCCTCATCCAAAATGCCCGAAAGTGAACAAAAAGGGGTTTAAAGTCTCAAAACAAAAAATTATTTTCCCCAGCGACAGAATGAAGCTCAAGCTTCCACTCACAGTTAAAGATCACTGCCACAGCACCCTGAAACATACCGTTTGCAACACCCAAAGAGAAGAGCACAATGACAAATCCATAGCAAAAGATTTGTTCATTGGCGATGATTACTCGCGATGAGTTCCTCATTGGACAAATAGAGCACCATGACACATCCTTGACAAGAAGCGATGATTTGTTCGCTAACGAATGCCACTCAGCCATGGATCAGTTTTCCGGATCTGATGGTTATTGCAGCAGCAACATGGGTGCCAAGTCCCATACGAGTCTCGTGGTGGGAGAATCCAGTACCATGGCAACATAAGAACTAGGAGCAGGAGTAGGCCATCTGGCCCCTCGAACCTGCTCCGCCATTCAATGAGATCATGGCTGATCTTTTGTGGATTCAGCTCCACTTTCCGGCCCGAACACCATAACCCTTAATCCCTTTATTCTTCAAAAAACGATCTATCTTTATCTTAAAAACATTTAATGAAGGAGCCTCCACTGCTTCATTGGGCAAGGAATTCCATAGATTCACAACCTTTTGGGTGAAGAAGTTCCTCCTAAACTCAGTCCTAAATCTACTTCCCCTTATTTTGAGGCTATGCCCCCTAGTTCTGCTTTCACCCACCAGTGGAAACAACCTCCCCGCATCTATCCTATCTGTTCCCTTCTATAAGATCTTTCTAAATTTCCAACGAGTACAGTCCCAGTCTACTAAACTTCTCCTCATAATCCAACCCCTTCAGCTCTGGGATTAACCTAGTGAATCTCCTCTGCACACCCTCCAGTGCCAGTACGTCCTTTCTCAAGTAAGGAGACCAAAACTGAACACAATACTCCAGATGAGGCCTCACTAACACCTTATACAATTGCAGCATAACCTCTCTAGTCTTAAATCCATCCCTCTAGCAATGAAGGACAAAATTCCATTCGCCTTCTTAATCACCTGTTGCATCTGTAAACCAACGTTTTGCGACTCATGCACGAGCACACCCAGGTCTCTCTGCACAGCAGCATGTTTTAATATTTTATCATTTAAATAATAATCCCTTTTGCTGTTATTCCTACCAAAATGGATAACCTCACATTTGTCAACATTGTATTCCATCTGCCAGACCCTAGCCTATTCACTTAGCCTATCCAAATCCCTCTGCAGACTTCCAGTATCCTCTGCACTTTTTGCTTTACCACTCATCTTAGTGTCGTCTGCAAACTTGGACACATTGCCCTTGGTCCCCAACTCCAAATCATCTATGTAAATTGTGAACAATTGTGGGCCCAACACTGATCCCTGAGGGATACCACTAGCTACTGATTGCCAACCAGAGAAACACCCATTAATCCCCACTCTTTGCTTTCTATTAACCAATCCTCTATCCATGCTACTCCTTACCCTTAAGCCATGCATCTTTATCTTATACAGCAACCTTTTGTGTGGCACATTGTCAAAGGCTTTCTGGAAATCCAGATATACCACATCCATTGGCTCCCCGTTATCTACCGCACTGGTAATGTCCTCACCCGCCAGTGGAAACAACCTGCCCGCATCTATCCTATCTATTCCCTTCATAATTTTATGTTTCTATAAGATCCCCCCTCATCCTTCTAAATTCCAACGAGTACAGTCCCAGTCTACTCAACCTCTCCTCGTAATCCAACCCCTTCAGTTCTGGGATTAACCTAGTGAATCTCCTCTGCACACCCTCCAGCGCCAGTACGTCCTTTCTCAAGTAGGGAGACCAAAACTGAACACAATACTCCAGGTGTGGCCTCACTAGCACCTTATACAATTGCAGCATTACCTCCCTAGTCTTAAACTCCATCCCTCTAGCAATAAAGGACAAAATTCCATTTGCCTTCTTAATCACCTGTTGCACCTGTAAACCAACTTTTTGCGACTCATGCACTCGCACACCGTACTGGTAATGTCCTCAAAAAATTCCACTAAATTAGTTAGGCACGACTTGCCCTTTATGAACCCCTGCTGCGTCTGCCCAATGGGACAATTTACATCCAGATGCCTCGCTATTTCTTCCTTGATGATAGATTCCAGCATCTTCCCTACTACCGAAGTTAAGCTCACTGGCCTATAATTACCCACTTTCTGCCTACCTCCTTTTTTAAACCGTGGTGTCACGTTAGCTAATTTCCAATCCGCCGGGACCACCCCAGAGTCTAGTGAATTTTGGTAAATCATCACTAGTGCATTTGCAATTTCCCTAGTCATCTCTTTTAGCACTCTGGGATGCGTTCCATCAGGACCAGGAGACTTGTCTACCTTTAGCCCCGTTAGCTTGCCCATCACTACCTCCTTGGTGATAACAATCCTCTCAAGGTCCTCACCTGTCATAGCCTCATTTCCATCAGTCACTGGCATGTTATTTGTGTCTTCCACTGTGAAGACCGACCCAAAAAACCTGTTCCGTTCCTCAGACATTACCTCATCTCCCATTACCTCATCTCCCATTACCTCATCTGGAGCGACAGCCGTGAACAAGGAAGACTATGACGGTCTATCTGCCTTGTATGAGCAGCCAGCAGCAGACATTAAATGTCTACCCACTATTGATCAAAGCAATGAACAAAACCACAACAACAACAGATTTCGTGTCTGCGCCGCAGCAATCACCCAGCCCAACTTGCAAAAAAAATGACATACGGGGTCAACACTGCAAGCACAAAAGAAAGTCCCCTACTCACGTCAACTTACTTCGACCATTCCGATGTCTCATGATGTCCTCACGGACACACATAAACACTGACGGTCACAACATGCGACATCAACACTGCCACCTCAATGACAGGCGAAAGGATCAACCCACCTGATCAAACGCATACAGTCTGGACTCACAACGTTTTTTGTTAGAATTGGACTTTTTAAACGTTGATTGACTTTGGAGAGTCATTAATACCATCCCATTCTGTACACAGCGTTACTTGTTTTATCTGTTCCCAGTTGACTTAATTCATTATGTTTGTTTAGCTTTCGTTACACCATACAGAAAACCTGTAGCACGTTAAAAAGGGGGAGATGTGGTAATCTCTGTAGGTGCATGCACACAAGGGGTTAATGGGTAGATGGCAGCACCACATGATCACCAGAGGGCTGGACCAACAGGGGTATAAAGGGCAGCCACACGGGGTCTCTGTCTCTCTCTCGGGTGTGCTGTGAACAGGGAAACATCAGAATCACTTAGATGGTGGAGTTACATTTAGTTACAATTGTTAAATCTTGTTATCCAATTCCTAGTTCCCAAGTTAAGGTAAAGAACTCACGCATTAATAGTTATAGTTACTCAATAAACCTTTATTGTTACTGGATGAGTTCGAGTCTTCTTCAACAAGATTCAGAGGACCTCACCATCAGCCAAGGATTGAGTAACACATGTTATCGACCACGCAGGTAACACTACAGCCACACTAGAGCATTTTGTCCGGTTCTAGTCACCAAACTTTAGGTAGGAGATGAGAGTCCTTGAGAGGAGGTGGGAGCGATTTATTGGAATGGTTTCAGTGATAAAGGATTTTAGGTTGCAGAAGCTGAGGTATACAAGATTATGACAGGTTTAGATGAAGGTTGACAAAGAAAAACTGCTTTAGCTGATAGCACAAAGGCTTGTGGTCATAGATTTAAGGTTTTGGGAAAGAGATGTTGGTGTGGATGATTGAAATCTTTTAAGCAACTTGTGGTAGTGACAGGAGGAGGCCATTCGGCCCTTCGAGCCTGTCCACCATTCATTATGATCAGGGCTGAGTTCAATGCTCTGATTTCTCCCCCCCCCCCCCTTCCATATCTCTTGATCCCTTTGGCCCCAAGAGCTATATTTATTTTCCTTCTTGAAATTATACAATGTTTTTGTCTCAACTTCATTTTTCTGGTGGTGAATTCCACTGATTCACCAATCTATGGGTGAAGAAATTTCTCCTCACCTCAGTCCTAAAAGGTTTACCCCTTATCTTCAAACTATGACCCCTAATTCTGGACCCCCGCACCATCGGTAACATTGTTTCTGAATCTACCCTGTCTAATCCTGTTCGAATTTTATAAGTTTCTATGAGATTAACCCCTCACTCTTCTAAACTCCAATGAATATAATCCCCCAATGCTCCAGGTGTGGCCTCACCAATGCCTATACAATTGTTGTTATTCCTATACTCAAATCCTCTCGTTATGAAGGGCAGAACAATAGCACAGTGTTTAGCACAGTTGCTTCGCAGCTCCAGGGTCCCAGGTTCGATTCCCGCTTGAGTCACTGTCTCTGCGGAGTCTGCACGTTCTCCCCGTGTCTGCATGGGTTTCCTCTGGGTGCTCCGGTTTCCTCCCACAGTCCATAGATGTGCAGGTTAGGTGGATTGGCCATGATAAATTGCCCTTAGTGTCCAAAATTGCTCTTAGTGTTGGGTGGGATTACTGGGTTATGGGGATAGGGGGGATGTGTTGACCTTGGGTAGGGTGCTCTTTCTATGAGTCGGTGCAAACTCGATGGACCGAATGGCCTCCTTCTGCACTGTAAATTCTATGATAATCTATGATGAAATTCTATGATTCTATGAACATACCATTTGCCTGCTGTACCTGCGCAATTACTTTCAGCGACTGATGCATGAGGACACCAAGGTCTCGCTAAGTCGCCACCTCTCTCCATTTACACCCATTCAAATAATAATCTGCCCCTATTTTTGCTACCGAAGTGGATACCTTCACATTTATCCACATTATACTGCATCTGCCATGCATATGCCCAGTCACTCAGCCTGTCCAAATCCTGCTGATGCACCGGGCCAAGCAGATGGTCCATTCACCCTAGAAAAGGGGCTCACTGTGGGTGGGACCGACATGGTGGTGGACCCTCCTGAGGCCACAATTGCCCTGCCTCCGTGGCTGCCACGGCCGCCAAGGCACCGTGGCTGACACTGCTGCCCCCTCACTATTAACCGTACACTTGCCCTCACATCCAGGGATGACAGTGCAGCCGGCACCAAACACCAAGAGGGCTGCTGGCGTGGAGGGGAGGGAGACCCATATGACCAGCGGGTGCCCCAAATGGTGGCACAGGGTCAGCCCAGGACACTCATGGCCTGGCAGCACCCCGGGACCCTGTGTCCGCCAGTGCTGGCTCGGGTGCCACTGTTGCGTCTCGCTGTCATCCCAAAGCACGATCGGCCCGTCGTCAGGCGCTGCGCCTGTTGATGGCCAATTTTCGTGCCCCAGAGGGTATTGGCAGTGTAGCGTGCAGCCCTGGGCCTGAGGGCACATCGGTCCAACGACTGCACCAGAGGCTGGGCATCGAGGAAGGGAGGGGGATGGTGCGGAGGGACCTCAAGTGGAGGAGGTCCCCCAGTCAAATGATCCCAACCCCTGCAAATGACGCCATTCCAAGAGGGGGTGGGGAATAACACCTCGTTACCCCGACCCTGGGTGAGGGGTGGGTGTCGCCCCAGTGCATCCCACTCGACCTTACGTACAGCCCCCACAAAAAGAAGGGCAAAAAAAGGCCCACAGCATACCCGAGTCGTCGCTGCCTCCCGAGCGGGAGGGTCCCAGGCCGGATTTGACGAGACCCCCAAGGGCCCGAACCGCACAGTGCAGTTTTGCATATCGGATACCTTTGTTTTCTCAACACCGGGGGACAGCAGCAACTCATTCATTTTCAGGTGATGGGTGCGTGGTGGCGAGGGAACCCCCTCCGTCCTAACTTTCAACGCCAGAGTGCCCGGCCACTATTCCGAAGGTATTCCTGGGCCTGTTCCTGGACTGGTTTAGCACAGTGGGCTAAACAGCTGGCTTGTAATGCAACACAATGCCAGCAGCGCGGGTTCGATTCCCGTACCGGCCTCTCTGAACAGACACCGGATTGTGGCGACGAGGGACTTTTCACAGTAACTTCATTGAAGCCTATTTGTGACAATAAGCGATAATTATTATTATTATTACTTCTCCGCCTACTGACCCAGAACCCCAGGGGGAGCCAGCGGGGAACCCGCCCATTGACGATCCTGAGGGTGACATCATGACAGGCCCAGGGCTAGTCGGTGGGCCCATGCCACCCGCCACACTCAATGTGGTGGAGGACTCAGGCCCAGATGGTGACCACCTGGAGGAGGATGGCTGCTTGGTGGCAGGCATGGAGGAGGAATTTGGCACCCTTGGTACGAGGCAGAGAGCTCCCTCCTGCCCAGCACCAAGTCTCCCCACATCCCCCCAGGGGAAGTCCGGTACTTTGTGGACTCACAAGTTGGGACGGAGGGGGTGGGGGGCTTCATTCGCAGCCAGGTGTTCCAGGAAAGGGAGGATGTAGTGTCCACGGGCACACTCGAGGCCTTCCAAGCCCGGTTGGCACCGCAGGGGTTGGATTGCTTTTCAACCCCTCTTTTCACATTATGATTTGATCTTTGCTAAGTTTCTCTTGCTCTTTTTTTCTTTTTGGGCAGTGTGTCCCTGAGTTAATTTCCTCTATTATATTGTATTGATTGGACCCGAAATACCACTTGGGGTAACCAATTTTCCCCAGCCAATAGGATCTGGGCAGGTTACAACAGTCAGAAAACTAATCCACAGCTGACACAGTCCATATGGTAAATGTATAATGTGTATCAGACCAAAAAACAGTAGAGATTCAGCCTTAATTCCCAGGCTGTGTAATGGGGGTGGTCCCAGCAACTAAGCATCTGGAAGGCTACAATAATCTCAGTCTTCCCTATATTAGGTGGGCCACACGAGCCATTGACCTCTGGTTATTATCCAATGCCTGAATTATTTGTTTTGCGGACATTAAGTGAGAACAGGATCAGACAAGGCTGCTGCCATGATGCTATGTCTGATGCCAACTGCCGATTGGCTTCACCCATCAAGAACAGGCGTTTCGGCCTGGGCTCTGATTTCTGGGCTTTGGAACTATCACCAAGAGTAGACAATGGAACACAAGTAGTTCCAAATCCCCAAAACCTCAATCAAACCAATTGCCATTTTCGAATGAAAACTTCCAACTTCTCTCATCATTTGTAAAAATATTTCCTAATTTCCCTTCTGAAGGCATGACTAACTTGTAGACTCTCCCTCCTTGTCCTAGACTTCCCAACCAGCAGAAATAATTTCTCTCCATCTACTCTATTTGTTCTCTTTAATATATTGAAAACTTCGGTCAAATTACCCCTTAACCATCTAAATTTCAGGGTGTACAACCCTGGTTTGTGCAATCCAGCCTCACAATTTTAGCTCTTTGAGGTCAGTTACCATTCTGATAAAGGTACACTTCCCAGGACTGCTCACGGTTCACCAGATGTGATATAATCAGAACTTCATAAAGCTGAAATCTGCCTTCTACCTGCTTGTATTCTAGCTCCCTAAATATTAAGGGCTGATGTTTCATTTGCCTTTTTGACTATTATCGGTACCTGTTCAATGATCTATGTACCCGGCCAACAAACCTCTAGACTTTCACTATTTCTAGCTTTTCATTATTTTGAAAGTACCTTGTTCTATCCTTTATCGGTGCAAAGTGGATGACCTTACATATGCCAGCATTGAAATCCATTTGGCACAGTTTGCTCCTACGCTGCTCTCAATGCCACTTGTCATTGGCAAATGTGTTTGTCCTGTGCCATCACTTTGTTTTTTTTTCTTGTTTTATAAACTTTTATTAACATTGATTTTTTTCTCACAAGTACAATCATTCATTTCGCAATTTGATAATCAAAATGTCCTCTTTCATTGACATTAATACATCTGCATTTATCAGCATCGGTAAAATGGATTCCTGTTCTGATTGTCGCTTGAGTAATAGCATTATGGTTCTCATGAAACTGTATTGCATTTTTGACTAATTTACTTTTTAAATGGCTCTTCTCGGCCTGAAGATTGCAGACCCTTGGACTAGATTATATGTGCTCCAGTTTGTGCCATTTCTTCATAATGAATAAATATGATGCACAGTTGAGGTCCCAATCATATCCTTGTGGGATGCTGTTGACCCATTGTCCCTATTCTCTGTCCCCTGATGCTCAACCAAGTTCCTCACCAGGTGAGACTGAAGCAACACTGTTTCAAGACCCCTCTCCCCAGCATACTCCTGGCAAACGTCCAAGCGATCAAAAACAAGCTGGATGAACTTAATACAAACTTACCTTCAAAACAAATTCAGATTATACAGAGTAGATGGAGAGAAACTGTTCCCAGTGTCGTAAGGGTCAAGAATCAGAAAGTGATTGGCAAAAGGAGATGTGAGGTAAAGCCTTTTTACATAGCAAATGGTTATGGCAGATTCAATCAAACATTTTTAAAACCAGAGGAAATTAGAGGAGGGAAGTGGGACTAGCTAAATTGCTTTTGCAAAGTGTTGACATGGGCTGAATGGCCTTCTGCACTGTAACCATTCTCTGATTCTGATTCTATAGGTCTGTTAGGCATGTTCTACCCTCTGATCAGCTGAAAATTTTCAATGTGTTCAGTGAAAGGGGAGGGGGAATAAAAGTGGGGTTGCTAACATTTACTTGGGAAATGAAGGATGAAGGTCTCTGGTCTCATTCCCATGGATGTGTTACTCGGAGTATTCCTAGAAAGAAACAAAAAGCGGGCAGGGTGATTGAACCATCAATTGGACAAAGAAAAAACTGAGGATTTTCTGCCAGGAGTGTAATGTTCTTGTTTGATGGCCTGATTTATTACAAGAACACTTGTAGTTAAAGTTTGGATTTGGATTTGGATTTGTTTATTGTCACGTGTACTGAGATACAGTGAAAAGTATTTTTCTGCAAGCAGCTCAACAGATCATTAAGTACATGGAAAGAAAATAAAAGAAAATACATAGTAAGGCAACACAAGGTACACAATGTAACCACATAAACACCGGCATCGGGTGAAGCATACAGGGGTGTAGTGTTAATCAGGTCAGTCCATAAGAGGGTCATTTAGGAGTCTGGTAACAGCGGGGAAGAAGCTGATTTTGAGTCTGTTTGTGCGTGTTCTCAGACTTTGGTATCTCCTGTCCGATGGAAGATGTTGGAAGAGTGAGTAAGCCGGGTGGGAGGGGTCTTTCCCCAGGCAGCAGGAGGTGTAGATGGAGTCAATGGATGGGAGGCAGGTTCATGTGATGGACTGGGCTGCGTTCACGACTCTCTGAAGTTTCAGGGAATCAATCTCGCGATTGAGACATGGTTTCTGGTTGGGGAATGTACGTACTGCTTTCTTTGGCACGCAGTTGTCCACACATTTGCTGATGAAGTCTGTGACGGTGGTGGCATACTCATTTGAATTGGTCGCTGAGTTCTTAAATATGGACAAGTCCACTGTCTCCAAGCAGTCACGTAGGAGCTCTTCTGTCTCCTCGGACCAGCACTGCACAACCTTCTTAGCTGGATTCTCCCACTTCAGTTTCTGCTTGTATGCCAGGAGAAGGAGCACCGTCTTATGGTCTGATTTTCCAAAGTGCGCTTGGGGGTTGGAACGGTAGGCGCCCCTGATTTCTGAGTAGCCGTGGTCAAGAATGTTGTAGCCCCTGGTAGGACAGGAGATGTGCTGGTAGAATTTTGGCAGTACATTCTTGAGGTTGGCCGTGTTCAAGTCCCCTGCCACGATGAACAAGGCCTCCGGGTATTCTGTTTTGTAGTTGTTTATAACTATGTACACTTCGTCCAGCGCCTTCTTCACTTCTGCCTGGGGTGGGATGTAGACTGCTGTGGAAATGGCTGAAGTGAACTCGCATGGAAGATAGTATGGGTGGCACTTCACGGTCAGGTATTCCAGGTCCGGGGAGCAGTAGGTCGCCAGAGTCGCCACATCCAAGCACCAGGAGGAGTTGATGAGGAGGCAAACCCCTCCACCCTTCGCTTTGCCAGATGACACGGTGCGGTCCGCCCGATGAATTGAGAAGCCCTCAGGTTGTATGGCACAGTCCGGTGAGGCATGGGTGAGCCATGTCTCCATGAAACAGAGCACACAGCAATCTCTTTCTTCCCTCTGAGAGGTAAGTTTGTATTAAGTTCATCCAGCTTGTTTTTAATCACTTGGACGTTTGCCAGGAGTATGCTGGGGAGAGGAGTCTTGAAACAGCGTTGCTTCAGTCTCACCTGCAGACCGCCCCGTTTCCCTCGCTTCCTCGGTCAGCGGCTGCGGCTGGATGGTGCCGGGATCCGACGGGAGAAGTCCCCTTGTGGAAGGTAGGCGATTGTGTCTGGCAGGGGCCGTGGCGCTGGCGGGGACCAGGGCACTGGTTACGTTTCTGGCGTCACGCGGGGCAGGGTCCCGGGTGCTGGTTGAGGTAGTGGGGTTGCTGGGGTGGCACGTTTGCGACCTGGTCCCGGCATTCTGCGAGCACGGGAACACCTTGCGGCGCGTTCAGGCCGTCGCGTGGCGTCTCCACCGTTTTGGGGGTCCTGAGTTGCGTGCAGAAGCTTCCTGAGGCAGGTTGGGCTGGGTCCCAAGTTCTGTTCCCTCCTTGGGTGATCCTGGGGTCAGGTCTTGGAGTAGGCCCGGTCGGGCCTCCACGTGGATTTTTCTTTCCTCCATCTGCAGGTAGGTCGGGTTGCTGGGTGGGCCACTCTGGGTCGGGTCACTGGGCGGGCTTCTCCAGGTCGAGTTGGGCTGTGTCTCGGGGGCCGGGTCGGGAGCTCCGGCGACTGGGCTGGGCGGTCTGGGGACTGGCGTCGGTTCTTAGGCCGGGGCAGGCACTCCGAGGTCCGGGTTGGGTCCAAATGGAGATCGGGGCCTCACTTCCGGTTTGTGCCTCATCTGCTTCCAGGTCGGGTCAGGTCATCTTGGGTACAGCCAGGTCAGGTTGAGTTGGGTCAAAAGGTCTCCACAGGCCTCGGAGGATGTTCAAACCTGCAAGTTGAGATAAGAGAGAAAAGTAAGTAATAATGTTAGTCTTAGAATTAAATTTTAAAAGATTAGAACGAGTATAATATAAGTGAAAAGAGGATCTGTTCAGGAGAGCTCGCAGAGAGTTGCCATGCTCCGGCGCCATCTTGGTTCTTTATGGTTATAAACAATTTATTAACATTAACTGGGGGTCAATTATATACAAAACAACAGAAGAACAACAGCTAAATCATGCACATGCAACTCTCCCTTTTACTTCCTTCAGCCAGTGTCCGGTCAGCTAACCTTACACTCACTTATACTAGTGAGACCCCTAGTGGTCAGTCGGTGAATTACAACACAACCATGATCCCCTTTCCTTTGAAAAAAAAAAATTATAAATTATCATCAGTATATTTACATGTGATATCATGAGCCTATGAGTCTAACAGTATTATTTTTTTAATTTTAGAAACTGGTTTAACAATATACATATATACACAAGTACAGCAAGCATAGTATGTACAAATAGCCCAAATCTACAAATTGAGTCGATCAGGTTTTCTTTTGATTCTGGTTGATCTTCTCAAAGTTTGACCTTGCTGCACAGAACTTATAGATTCAATGTTCTCCATGACATTCTCATGCTCAGGAACTGCTGAATTATCTGACGCTGCAGCTTGCATTGATTCTCACGTAGATTCGTCATCCATCACGTTGTTGTGAAAGTCTTCTCTGGTTTTCAAGAGTGCGCAACAATTTCTTCCTAAAACCAACCCTTCCTCTGTCTGTACATTGTAGAGACAAGGTGCTGCTTCTTCAAGTACAATGGTTTTTCTCGACCAATTGGCTAATCTTCTACTCTCACAATGTTATCACTACTCAGAGGTGGTAAATGTCTAGACACTCTATCAGAAAACTCCGTTTGTTTCCCTTTAATGTTTTGCATTTCCTGCAGTGCCATTGCATTGTCTTCCTTTTCCAAATGTGGAAGTGCGGTACGCAACCTTCTATTCATGAGTAACTCTGCCGGCGATTTACCATAAAATGTAGGAGCAGAATTTTGCTGCTCGGCCCATCGAGTCTGCTCCGCCATTCAATCCTGGCTGATATTTTCTCATCCCCATTCTCCTGCCTTCTCCCCATGACTGCTGATCTCCTTATTAATCAAGAACCTATCTATCTCTGTTTTAAAGACACTCAGTGATTTGAGCTCCACAGCCTTCTGCGGCAAAGAGTTCCACAGATTCACCACCCTCTGGTTGAACAAATTCCTCCTGTCTGTTTTAAAGGATCGTCCCTTTAGTCTGAGATGGTGTCCTCTGGTTCTAGTTTTTCCTACAAGTGGAAACATCCTCTCCACATCCACTCTATCCAGGCCTCGCAGTATCTTGTAAGTTTCAATAAGATCCCCTCTCATCCTTCTAAACTCCAACGAGTACATAGCCAGAGTCCTCAAACGTTCCTCATACGACAAGTTCTTCATTCCAGGGATCATTCTTGTGAACTTCCTCTGGACCCTTTCCAAGGCCAACACATCCTTGTGACAATGGTGACACTCTGTAACTTAATAGTGCGAGATATGGATCAGATTGGCTGTCCGTTGCTTTCTTCAACAATTGCTTAACAATATGTGCACCTTTTTCAGCTTTTCCATTGGCTTGAGGGTACAATGGACTCTATGTGACATGATTGAAATAATACGTGACTGCGAATTGTTGCCACTCTTTACAGCTAAAACAAGGACCGTTATCACTCATGACATGCGGGATTCCGTGTCTTGCAAAAATTGACTTGGTATGCAGTATTACACTGCTTGCCAATATGCTTGACAGTAGAGCCATTCGGGTTAGTTTGAAAGATAGTCTATGATCATTAAATAACCTTTCCCTTGTAGGTGAAAGAGATCAATAGCTACTTTCTGCCACAGTGCCATAGATATTTGCATAGGTTCTCTTGTTTGCTTACAACGATGTGTCAGGCATGGGTCACAACAACTGACCATCCTTTCAATGTCCTGGTTTATACCTGGCCAGTAAACAGAGTCACGAGTGATTTGTTATGTTGTAGGTGTAACATAAGCGGCTTCCTTGTGGTGCACTTGACAAAGGAAGGTTCAGACGTGGAGATAACTTCAACACGTTTATTAAACTATTTACACTTCTATTACTCGGGTTCGACACTACTGCTAAGCCTATTATAGCTACCCAGACTGACTAACCAGTTGCTGCAATCCACGTGGTGGGTGTAATAATGAATCAACCCTGTGTCTGTACTCACTGACTGTCTCCACTGGAAAGAGGCAGATCATGTGTGTGGTCTCCTTTATATATGGGTTGGTGTAATGCCCCCCCTGTGGTCGTGTCACCTCCTTGTGTATCGTGAATGTCCATTGGTCGTATCCTATCTAACTGATCTATTGGTTGAGTGTGTGTGTGTGTGTGATTTTTCTGGTGCTTCATCTAGTGTCTAGCTAGCCTACATGCATTTACATTGATGCACATCACCACAACGTGCTCTCCATTTAAATTTTTCAATCCCAAGATGTCCTTTGTGTATCCCCTTTAGTACATCCTTGTGAAGAGATTGCAGTATGACTACAGGGTTCAAACGAAGTAGCACTCCATTAATGATACTGAGGTCAGATCTTATATTGTAGAACTCCATACATTGACATCTGGACCAGTGTGAGTTGATGTTCCTCATAACCTGTTGAAGAGTGTGACCCTTCCTGGTCTCTTCTTGGATCTCACGCATCTGATACTGGCAGTATTGTGGAAATAAGATTGACATGCAGATCTACATCCTTATTAACCTCACCACCAATACTTTGCATCAGTACTCTTGATAATGTATCTGCTAAGAATAAATATTTGCCTGGCATGTAATTGTAGTAACGTTGTAACTTCATCATCAACTTCTGGATGCGCGGAGACATCTGGTTGTGATGTTTTGTGATGATAACCAAATGACAATGATCTGTCTCAAATGTCAAAGTTAGAAGCCCATAGACTTAGTCGTGAAATTTCTTCAAGCCAACAACTAAACCCAGGCATTCTTTTTCGATTTGAGTGTACCTCTGCTCTGTTGTCATCATGGATAGTGATGCATACGCGACTGGTTTCCAATCGTCATGCTCGCGTTGCTAAAGAACTGCTCTCAGACTATCTTTGGATGCATCTGTTGAGACTTTAATCTGCTTAGACGTGTCAAAAACTGTGAGAACTGGCATGGTGGTTAGTGAAGTCTTGCGCTTCTTCCACTCTCGCTCATGTTGCTCAATTCAAGTGAAATATGTTGTCTTGTGCAGGAGATCACGTAGACGTGCTGTTTTTGCTGACAGGTTTGGAATGAGTTTTCCGATAAAATTAATCATACCCATCACTCTTAAGATGGCTTTCTTGTCGTGTGGTTTTGGCATGTTGAGAATTGCTTGGATTTTGACCTTGTCAGGTTCAATGCCATGCGGCGAGAGCTTGTCACCGAGGAATGTGACCTCAGTTACTCCAAATTGGCACTTTTGCTTGTTGAGCTTCAGCCCATTTCTCCTGATGCTCATTAGAACTTGAAGCAACCTCGTATTGTGCTCTTTTATGGTTGAGCCGCAAACGATGATATCATCCACATACACCTTTGACGCTTTTGATTATGTGCTCCATGGCATGCTGAAAACTTTCTGCTGCCGCAATTATGCCAAACGGCATTCACAGAAAGCAATTCCATCCAAATGGCATTTGTTGTACTTTGTTCCTCTAGCTTTAGTTCCAGAAACCCTCAGATGCGTCAAGTTTCATAAAGAATTGTGCACCAGCCATCTCAGATGGAATTTCCTCACGCTTTGATATTTAGTAGTGTTCTCTTTTGATATTCTCGTTACGATCTTTAGAATCCATTAATATGTGAGTATCGCCATTCTTTTTCTTTACACAAACCGTGGAATTTACCCAGTCGGTAGGTTCTTCTATTTTTCTGATTACTTTTAATTTGGTCATTCTGTCTAGCTGCTTTTTGAGGCGATCGGAAAGAGGTGCAGGTACTCTTCTTGGTGCCTGTATCACAGGTTTTGCATCCTCTTTGAGTTGTATCTTGTAGATGAATGGTACTATACCAAAACCTCTGAACACATCGCTGAATTTGCTGATAATCTTCTCAGAATCGTTGGAGTGTTGATCCAATCCGTTGAGGATGCTAAATACCAAGTGCTCTAGACCTATTTCTTCGCTGGACTGATCACCTAATAATGAATCCAAGCCCTCGGATAAAATATAGAATAGGACGGAATAAACTGTGTTCTTCACCACCGCACGCAGGTCACAAACACAATAACATTTAATGCTTGAACCATTATAATCTCTCAGAGATATTTTGTGATTTCTTCTAATCGGCTGAATTTTTAGATTTTTAAAAATCAGTCATGCTGCTTAAATCGGCTTTGGCATCAGTGTCTAACTTCAATTGGACCACTGTACAGTTCACTTCAAGTGGTAGCAGCCATTTGTCCTTATCAACCTCATTTATTTTAAATGGAGTATCAGGTTGCATTTTTTAAAGTGCTGGAGAATTTTATTGATGTCTCCAAAAATGTATTCTTCTGTGTTATAACTCTTTGACCACATCTTTTACACAGAAATACTTTGTCCTGATCTTTAACCTGTTTGTTGGTGTGCGAGGAGCTGCAGGAACTTTCCCGCCTTTTTTTTGACATTTCCCACATTTTTGAAAAAAAGGACGGCGACCTGAGTGCTGTCCTCCAAGAAGGTGCCGCCATTACTGAGAAACATTTCAGAATACTGTGCGGCTAGCTCGTGAGCCTGACAAATTTTAACTGTTTGTTCCAAAGACAGCTCTGATTCCCTCAGCAACCGTTTCCTCAGCTTATTTTCATTCACACCAAACACAAACTGGGCCCGAATCAAGGAAGATTCAACCACAGAAAAATTACAGGTTATAGCTTTTAATTTTAAATCAGTGATGAACTGATCCACGGACTCTTCTGTCTTCTGTAAACATGATCTAAAAAAATAGAGTTCATACATTTCTTTCTGGGGGTACAATGTGCATCAAATCTTCGAATTACTTCATTAAAAATTTTACTATCTTCATCATTTGCAAATTTAAACATATTGAACACAGCAATTGATTCATGCCCTGACTCTGTTAGGAGCATTGCTACCTGACATGAATCTGATTGATTTTCTAAATTTACTGCAATAAGAGACAGATTAAATTGTTGTTTAAACACTTGCCAGTTGCTGTCCACATTACCATGAAAGCTGAAACATTTTGGTGGCTTCAACGACTTCCATGTTGTTAATTCTTGCAGTCTGTAATATCTTCAAATCTCTGTGGCAGGCTGATAATTTTTTTCTCAGTGCTTAATACCATCCATTCCTGGTACCATGTAATGTTCTTGTTGGTTGGCCTGATTTATTACAAGAACACTTATAGTTAAAGTTATAAACAATTTATTAACATTCACTGAGGATTAAACTATATACAAGACAACAGATGAACAACAGCAAAATCATGCACATGCAAGCTCTCTTTTACTTCCTCCAGCCAGTGTCTGGTCAGCTGACTTTACATGCACCTATATACCAGTGAAGCTCCTAGTGGTCAGTTGGTGAATTACAACACAACCATGATATCACTACAAGGAGTTTGTAGTTGTGAGACACGATTTTTAAAAATTGGATCTTGGGATGCGAATGTTACTGGTAAGGCCAACATTTATTGCCCATCCCTCATAGCTTGGGAATAAGTGTCGGCATGCTGTTGCCTCGAACTGCTGCAGTATCTGTGGTGCAAGTACCACCACAGGGCTAGGAAGGAAATTCCAGAATTGTAACCCAACAATGATGAATGAATACCGATGTACTTCCAAGTCAGGAATTAGGGTGCGATTCACCCAAATTGGAACAAAGTCCCATAGTGAGCGCATTTGGGCTTGTGTCTCCCGGCGCTCGCAATGCTGAGAAACACATGGCTATTCAATGCGACTCACGTTGTATAAAGAGCCTGAATGGGAAATGGGCAGCTGAGGCTGCACACAGCCCTGTTTTGTACAATTGGTGCCTCACTCATTGGAACCCCCCAGTGTAGCGAAAATGACCTACCAATCTCTGAGGCCCCTGAAGCGAGCCCCGAAAGCCGCCACCCCCCCAGCCCAAACATACTATGCGAGAGTTCCTGGCACCCCCTAAACATCCATGCAGGGCACCCCAGCCCGATTGCGCCCGTGCAGAAAATGCCAGCTTGGCACCTTGGAAGTGGCAGTACCAGGTAGACACCCAGGTGGCAGTGCCAGGCTGGTATGCCAGGGTACCCGGGTGGCATCAGCAGTGCCAGGGCACCACCCTTTCAAATGGGAATGCAGCTGGAGGCCTCCGTTCCCCTGGGAGACCCCCATGAATACTGTTCCGTCTGGTGGGGACCAATGCTGAACAGTACTCGCCAAAGGTTTCTAAGGCGAAAGCGACTAATCCCAAAGCCTCAGGTACCTCGAGAATCTACACATTAGAGTGAGACTAACTGTCTTGCTTTAATAAGCAGATTTGCCAAAAAGTGATCCTGCCCACAATGGGCGGGATTTACATTGCAATGTCTCGCGAGGTCGTGTTGGATCTTTTGAGGCATTGCGAGCCGGGTAGATCCAGGAAGCGGGGTCTCCAGGCTTTCATCGGCCATGTTGCGCCTTGGCGGGCTGCTTTTCTGACGCAGGGTGGCCGTTGGATTGCGCCCGTTGTGTGGAGAACGTGCAGGTGGTGGTTTTCTCATGCATCTGCTGCCTTTCTTCTTATAAATGATAGAGGTTTGAAAAGTGGTGTTAAAGACTATGTGAGGAGATGCATCTGCAATTATCACGCCATCTTCTACTTTTGGTGGTGTAACTTTTCCCCTTTCTTTCCGCCTCTCTGTTGCCTGTAACAAGATGTGTGCTTCAAGGAATGTTTTTTTTGGTGGTGTAACTTTCAGTAATAGCATGAGGCAGACTCAAGGGTTTAAATCTGATGAAAAGATAAGGTTTATTCACACAGCATCCTGAAATGTAAACAGTGAAAAACACTCCCTCATTCGTGCACACAGACAAACGCACACAAGCAAAGATGGGTTCTGGAGAATGAAGCATGCAGCTGGAATATTAACAGAACAAGAACCAAATCACATTCAGATTGAATCATTTAGGGTGTACATGGTGCAGGCCTGGATAGGTTTTTTCTCATCATTCTTTGGAGATGAATAAAAGTTGAAAGTCTCTGGATTTCCAGCAGACGTTATGACCAAGTTTCTGGAGAGGCAAAAACATATTAGTCTCCCTCGTTTGTTTGAATTTACTGATTGTCAGGCAGGGGTCGGATCTCCTGGCTGAAGGAAAGGTCCTGCTTGTCCCATTGGGGTCGAGACTGATTCCATAGAATCATAGTATTTACAGTGCAGAAGGAGATCATTCGGCCAATCAAGTCTGCACCAGCTCTTGGTAGGGCACCCTACTTAAGCCCACAACTCCACCCTATCCATGTAACCCAGTAACCCCACCTAATCTTTTTGGACACGAAGGACAATTTAGCATGGCCAATCCACCTAACCTGCAACATCTTTGGATTGTGAGAGGAAACCAGAGCACCCGGAGGAAACCCACGCAGACACGGGGAGAATGTGCAAACTGTACTCAGACAGTCACCCAAGGCCGTAATTGAACCCGGGTCCCTGGAGCTGTGAGGCAGCAGTGCTAACCACTGTGCCACTGTGTGGCCCATCTGCCACCGTGCCGGCCATGGGTGTTTCTTTCTGGTGCTTGGAGGAAAAGATTTGTCATCTGTAGCCAGTTTCAGTAACATGATCAATCGTTCCACACACTCAGAATAACTTGGAAGTCCGAAGCCATTGATACACAACGGGGAAAATGGATGAGTAATTCAGACCTAGCTAAGATGAGCTGGTTTCTGCACAGCTCTTTTTGTTGAGCTTTGAACTTGCAGACATGAAGACTGGACTTGGTTTTTGGGGCAATACCCAGTCAATAGGTGTAAACCCACAAATGGTTTTGCATTGTGAATGTCTATTCAAGGGAGGGCATTCCACCCACAGGAATTTATATTTTAAGACCTCTCAAGATGCATAGTTGTCTTTTTGAGGGGATATGTGTCTTGCAGTATGTCCCTGGATGATCTTGATTTGAGTTTTGTAATGAGGAGCTGAGTTAGATCATGGGGAATCCTAGTTTAACCGTAGTGGCCCGAGTTGGCTGGGGCGGAGCACAGCTTGCTTGTGAGCGGGCCTTCACCGCGGCGGCATGGCCGCCATTGAGAATGTTGTTCTGGATGATGATCTCAGCTCCATGGTGCAGTTCTTTGGAGTTCACTTGAGGAACTGCGAGGTGTCCTTGGGAGGATGGTGGAGGTGCAAGAGAGAATCCTTTAATTCGATACAGCACTTTCCTGGTAAGGGCCCGCTTTCAGTTCATTGAGATCCTGCTGCACGGCATGTCATCTATTCTGACGGGCTCAGGAGGTAGGGGTCAGGCAAGGAATGCCCGTGAGCCCAGTCCCTGGCGAAAAGTGGGAGGCAAGTTCCCAATTGAGTTTAAAAACTGGCTGCCATTCTTTAGTAATCTTGTTCTGGAGGCTGGGCAGTATCAGGTTTGACGGATAACTACATATCAAGTTGTCGAGGCCTGCGGTCAGTTGGGCCCCTGGCCTTACATTACCCTATTCTTCTTTTTGTCTGGGTGAGCAATGTGCTGTCATAAATTCTGGTCCGGTCTGGTGGTCTATGGGAGGTTCACCTTATTGTACCAGGCGGGAGGGAGGAATTTAGTGGCGTACCACCGCCCCCCACCACCATACGTGTTGTTGCTGGTCCTCTCTGTATAAATGTATGGAATGATGTTGGCTCTGTGCTGGGCCTGAGATTGAGGTTATGTTATGTTGTGTTGTGTGATATATATGGAACACCCTATTAGAACTAGGGTTCTCGTGTATTTTCTTTTAAGGGAAGGTGTAAAGAATCTGTGAATAATTCCTGCATGGGTGCAGATGGGCATGGTATCCGAGGGGTGTCATTGCTGTTCCTGTTGCTGCTGGAGTGTACTCTCGAGGCTGTTGTGAGCAATCGCCGCGTGGTAGGTGTGCACTTTTTTTAAACCATGTTTTCATGGCTTCATCCTGTTTCTCCCTTGTTCTCTGGTTGGGCTTTTAGAGGCATCAAGCTATGTCTAATGATTGTATCAAACTTGTTATACTGCTGTTCCCCTGTCCCCCTCTGTATTTATGTGTGTGGAGCCTTTTTTTTTGCTTGCTGTGTTGTGTATCATTCTTGTGGTTTTGTTTGTTAAACTGTAAAACCTCAATAAATATACTTTAAAAAAAAAAAGAATTGTATAGGGCTGTCAGAGCTAATTCAGCCAGACTCTAGGAGACTCTAGGAAAGAAGGCCTAAGTGCACCAACTCCATGCTAATGGACTATGTTCAGTTGGCATTGCAATGTATGGTTTGCATGGAACTGCTAAAATGGATTCATATATGAAGTGAAAATGAAAGTTGTCATAGTCCCAGGTGACTACATTCTGCTTTCCCCTTTGAGGGGGAGAGCTGACTGGTGATGATTTAACCTGAGGGTCACGACACCTCAGGCGAGGGACAAGGTTGAGAAACCCGTGCTGTTGGCATCGTTCTGCATCACAAACCAGCCATCCAGCCAACTGAAATAACCAACCTCTCTGATACATATATAATCCTGCATTAAATCAGGGGCATCAAGTCGGTGACTGTTCCCTTGGACTGGAAGAAGCCCATGTGACACCAACTCAAAACAGATAACAAGGCAGAATTTATTTTCATTCATTAGCTTGATTTTGGTGACAGGTAAGTTTCTGGAAGGGATCATTACTTTATATGACCAGCTGGACAGAGAGTTATTAGTCTGGGAAGGAAGTTCACATCGCACTAACTTGGTTGAATATTTTGAGGATGTCACCAGGTTCGTGGAAGGTAATCCTTATGTCGTATGCTTGGATTTAAAAAAAGTTCTCCAAAATAGTTAAATTCATGAGAGATTTCTGAGCAGTTACTGGATTGGATAAATTATTGGTTGAATTCTTGCAGACAAGAGGGTTGTTATCAATGGTAAAGCCTTTTGTTTGGAGACCAGTTGTAAGTAGATTTTGCCAGGGATTGGTGTTAGAACATTTATTCTTCACTATCCCGATATTAATGATTTTCACAGTAACTTCATTGCAGTGTTAATGTAAGCTTACTTGTCACACTTATTATTATAATGATGTTGATGAAGATGTCTGAACTCTCTGTAAGTCATGCATGTTGACATTTTTTTTAAAGAATGACTTTTCCCAGAGGTGGAAGACAAATGTAACGGTGCCAGGGAGGCCCAGCCAACCACACCCACATGTTCTGAAACTGCCCAAGACTTGTCGGGCACTGGACCGCCTTTTTCAAGGCCATGTCCAAGGTGGTGGGGGTGACAGTGGAGCGATGCTAGCTAATGGCGGTCTTCAGGGTATCGGAACAGCCAGAGCTCTTTACGGGGAGAGGGGCAGATGACCTAGCTTTCGCCTCTCTAATCGCCCGCTGAAGACTCCTGCTCGGCTGGAGATCTGCAGTGCCAACCAAGGCTGCAGACTGGTTGTCGACTTAGCAGAATTCCTCAAATTGGAGAAGATAAAATTCACCATCAGAGGATTGGAAGAGGGCCTCTGCAATACATAGAAGCAATTTAACAGCCTGTTCAAGGATCTGTTCGCAACCAGCAACCAATAAGGGAGGGGGTGGGGAGCAAGGAGGGATGGGCGGAGAGGGGGAAATGAGCCAAAGGGAAAGAAAAGAGGAAGGGAGGAGGGGAAGCATCACCCAGAGAGTAGGGGAAGTAGATGCAGAGGAAGCAAAGAGTACTGAGGGAAATAAAACCCACGGAGGCGGCCACGGCAAACAACAACAGGTTACGCCTTAGTGCCCTCAAACACACCACTGGTATGTTTTAATACCATGGGACAACATGTATGTAGTTAATAGTATGGTTAGAATAACTGAATAATGTTAATGTGCCTCATTGGGTATATGTTTCCTATGTGTTCATACCTGTTTATTTTCCTTTTTAAAAAAAATTTTTAATTAAAAGAATGACTTCTATCAGATCCGGATACTAGAGTGGGGAGCTGAGCAGAATGAGTCCATGCCTTGCTGATGACCGTTACTGTTTAATGTAATGTTCTACATGTAGATAGGCCAACATCAAACATATATGTACCATGCAGGGTTCCAAACTAAAGCCTGCTGCGCAGGATGGAGACCTGGGTGTACTGGTATGAATTTTTTAAAAATTCATTTACGGATGTAGCCGTCGCTGGTTCGGCCAATATTTATTGCCCATCCTAGCTGCCCTTCAGAACGTGGTGATGAGTTGCCTTCTTGAACTGCTGCAGTCCTTGAGGTGTAGGTACACCCACTATGCTGTTCGGGAGGGGGTTCCAGGCTGTTGGCCCAGTGACAATGAAGGAACGGCGATATATTTCCAAGTCAGGATGGTGAGTGACTTGGAGGGGAACCTCGATGTGCTGGGTTCCCAGGTATCTGCTGTTCTTGCCCTTCTAAATGGTAGTGGTCATGGGTTTAGAAAGTGCTGTCGAAGGAATCTTGGTGAGTTACTGCAGTGCATCCAGTAGATGGTACACATGGCTGCCACTGTCCTTCGGTGGTGGAGGGTTTGAATGTTTGTGGAAGGGGGAGCAATCAAGCAGGCTGCTTTGTCCTGGATGGTGCTTCTTGAGATTTGGAGCTGCACTCATCCAGGCAAGTGAAGTATTCCATTACACTCCTGACTTGTGCCTTGTAGATGGTGGACAGGCTTTGGGGGGTCAGGAGGTGAGTTTCTTGCTGGAGAAATCTGAGCCTTTGACCTGCCCTGGTAGCCACAGTATTAATGTGGCTAGTCCAGTTCAGTTTCTGATCAATGGTAACCCCCAGGATGTTGACTGTGGGAGATTCAGCGACGACAATATCATTGAATGTCAAGGGGCGGTGGTTAGATCCTCTCTTGTAGGAGATGGTCATTGCCTGGCACTTGTGTGGCATGAATGTAACTTGCCACTTGTCAGCCCAAGCCTGGATATTGTCCGGGTCTTGTTGCATTTAAACATGGACTGCCTCATTATCTGAGGAGTCGCAAATGGTGTTGAACATTGTGCAGTCATCTGCAAACATCCCCACTTCTGACATTATGATGGAAGGGTGCTCATTGATGAAGCAGCTGAAGATGGTTGGGCCTGAGGCACTCCTGCAGTGATGTCCTGGAGCTGAGATGATTGACCTCCAACCAACACAACAATCTTTCTTGTGCCAGGTATGACACCAACCAGCAGAGAGTTTCCCCCTAATTTCCCAGTGACTCCAGTTTAGCTGTGGCTCCTTGATGCCATACTCGGTCAAATGTTGTCTTGATGTCAAGGGCAGTCACTCTCACCTCACCTCTGATATTCAGCTCTTTTGTCTGTGTTTGAACCCAGGCTGTAATCAGGTCAGGAGCTGAGTGACCCTGACGGTACCCAAACTGGGCATCTGTGAGCAGGTTATTGCTGAGTAAGTGCCATTTAATAGCACTGTTGATGACTCCTTCCATCGCTTTGCTGATGATGGAGAGTAGGCTGATGGGTGGTAATTGACTGGGTTGGATTTGTCCTGTTTCTTGTGTACAAGACACATATGGGCAATTTTCCACATTACCGGGTAGATGCCAGTGTTGTAGCTGTACTGGAACAGCTTGGCTAGGGGTGCAGCCAGTTCTGGAGCACAAGTACTGTTGCCGGGATTTGTCAGGGCCCATAGCCTTTGAAGTATCCTGTGCCTTCAGTTGTTTCTTGATATCATGTGGAGTGAATGGAATTGGCTGAAGACTGGCATCTGTGATGATGGGGACGGACCTCTGGAGGAGACCGAGATGGATCATCATGAATCTCTAAAGTTTCATCACTGGTGCTCTGAGTCGCTAACAAAAACAAATTAAAGCAAATAACACAAATGAGAATTAGGATGTATTGCTAACCTGAGCAAATATAAAGCAAAGAGCACCAGTGTTTTTGTACAGATTACCACGTCCTATTTTGATCCCTTCAATTAGTGAGTGACACAGAGGCTCTGTAAAATTAATATTTTTCTTCTCTATTGTCTAAAGGGTTTATTTGTGTTTTTATTTCCTTTCTTAATTACATGGCTATTGTGAGAGCATTAGAATATACAGTAAAATACCAGTCTTTTCTGTTCCACCAGTTTCAATGTTTGTCCATATCTTGGCTTTCCTCGCCCATTCTCTGTCAACAGGTCTGGTATTGAGGGCCCAGGGAGCTTTGGGGTTCTCTGACTCTGTAAATTATTTCTGGCATCTCTTCTGTAGCTTCTACCACCTCAATAAATACACTCGCATTCTTTCTCCTGTTGCAGCCAATGGTCTGCTACAAAAGCATCAGAGCTTCCCCAGCAGCAGTGCAAATAACATGGAGCCCAGCCACAAAATATTGGGATCATGAAAGAGGTGGGGCCCATAAAAATTGGATGGGATCACAATGGAGCTATCATGGCTGAGGAAGTCAATCGTCACGTTATTTTGATGTGAAACCTGTAAGGTTTTCGGGCAATTCGGCCCTTTTGGAGAAACTCAGCGACTGTAAACCGACTTTCCAGCCAAGGGAACAGAACCAGTTTTCCCAGCAGGCTTGGCCCGCTGAGCTGAGTAGGGACATAAATACATAAATATTTCCAAAACACCCCCCTAGGAGCTACAAGGAAGAAGGAGCCAGACAACAAGATAACATCAAAACACAGACAAAGGGGCACGGGAATACACAGGAGGCTTGCATGCAAGCAGGACAATGGGATGGTCATAGCCCCATGCAGATGTAAATGACCTGGCCTCCACCAGAGCAGAATCCAATCAACACCCCATCAACATAGCAGCGATCTCCAGAGCAGATGGAAGTCTTTGAAAATCTTCAAGGGAGCTCAACCTCGTTATCTCAAAAAACAGACTGGAGGCGGACCTAGGGGAGGTACTCCCATCTCGACAGGTCTGACCGGCTCAAAGGGGGCAGGACCAGCGGGAACTTTAAACCTTACCTTTTTCAATGCAAAGGGGGCTGGCCGACCACAGGACAAAGCCAGGTAAAACAATATAAAAGGGGCTGTGTTTTCGATTGGGGGTCCTTCGTTCGTGGCTCGACCTCTGCACCCCTGACTTGACCTCTGCAGCCTGTGACCGTAAGTACTCCGCAGCAGCTTACGAAACTCCCTTGACTTTAATAGTGGTTGAGGCTTTGGGGAAGGGAACTTGTTTGTGTGCCTTGTGATATTGCTAAAAGCTGTGTAAGCATAAGAATTTTCGTTGTGTCCGCTATATTACTTTTGAATAGACATAGTGTATATTAGAGCATAAGATTGTATTGTGTTTCTTCTGTTGATGATTTTGACCTGGGTTTTACAATAAACCTTGATTTGATGACAATTGGAGTCGTTTAAATTCTTCAATCTTTCACCAGCGACCTCTGACCAAGTCATTGTTAAAATACTCCTCACCTTAATTCCGGGTTCAGGAATCGAGGGTCATCTTGAGCGATTCACTCAGGACAGACTGCTGGTTAGGGAATAAACAGCAGTGTCCTATTCTCTCTCTTGGGAAAGCTACTCTAGTGGAGTAGGAACCGGGTGGCTGTTGCACCACCGGCAAGAGAGAGAATCACCTGGGTATTGGTAGGGGTCTGGAGATCTGTGTGATATAAGTCTCAGGCTGTCGGTTAGGAATAAACGGCAGGCTTGAATCAGTGCTCTCTTCAGTGGAAGTGTCCCAGTGCGACATCCCCTGGCCTCTGAAGTTTCAGTGCCAGCTGGAGAGAGACACACACAGATATTCAAACCCCAGATATCGGCCCAGTAGTGGAGTAGCGGAGATGGCACCCTCTACAATGGCGACCGCGGCAGGACCCCGGTGGTTTGGAGTATGTGACGTGGCAGAGGGGGTGAGGGAACGAAGCAAAATGGAAGAGAGAATATCCTCATATTTGTGGCAAAAGGTCAACCTCACCAAACCTTGGGTCTCAGAATTGATCAATGCGGAGCAACCGGTAATGGCAGCGGCTGCATGGACAGGAAGCAAGGCGCACAAAAGGCACTTGGAGAAGGCAGTTTGGCTGGTTTGCCTGTCTCAGCAGGTAGTCAACGCAGAGCAAAGGATCGAAGAGTTAGAGCAGGAGGCTAGCGCAGCGGAACGACTGCGGGGGGAAGTGGCAGAAATGAAACAGGAAAGCGAGTCTAACAGATGTGAGAAGGACTATCTCCACTGCCAGATAGTGGAGGGTAAAGAAAAGGAACGGAGGCTCCAGGAACTCTATGCTCGGAGTACAGAGCAGTGTAGGAAGCTGGAGGGGAAGTTCCGGGACATCCAGGCAGCGTACCGGGTGGCTCGCGAGGAAGTAGGGGGACTGTGCCCATGGGCCGTGCCAGGCACGAATAACGGAGTTGGAGGAGACCTTGTCCAAGTTCAGGGGACAGATACACCTGGTAGGTCCAGGGGGGGTCCCAAGGGGCAAGGTGCTCCTCGCAGCGGATGATTCCCCAAAGGCCAAGGGGAATAGACCGCCTCCTGAGGCACCGGGATCGTGTCCGGGTCGGCAGGGGGGGATCGGGCTGCACGTTAAGGGGCAAGTCCAAGGGGGGTCGGCAGTGTATCCCCAGGTAGCGGCGTCTCCTATATGGGTAGCTAGCCCGGGGACAGGGGGGCTACCCAACGAGGCAGGAGAGCTGGACAGTGGGGAGGAGGAGCAGGAACCCCAGGTAGGGCAGATGTGCCCTGTCAGGCAAAGGAGGTATGGTCCCCCGGCGGGGATGGCAAATAGGGGACCGATTGAGGGCGACATTATCGTTCCTCATGGGGCATCCGCGCTCAGGGGGATGGTGGCCCACGTTCCCAAACTAACTCAGAAGGGGGACCCATCGCTGCATTTTATGGAGGTAGAACAGGCAGCCCACATCAATGACTGCGACGAAGGGGAGCAAATAAAGATGCTCCTGATAACCCTAGATGCCCAGCTATGCAGGACGGTGACCTCTGGGAATGGGGGAAGACCTGACACCTGGGCGGCAGCACAGACTGCTGTTCTGGAGGCTATGGGTTTGAACCTGGGGAGCCCTTTCATGAGGGTGGGGGAAACCAAACAGCAACCAGGGGAATCTCCCACCATGTTCGCCGACAGACTGTGGACTGTCTATATGGAGGCATGCGGGGTTCCCGCGGATAGACGGAATCTAGGGGAAAGAACCGCCCACTGGCTGAAAACCCTAGTTGCCAATTGCCTCCCCAACGTTAGGGCAAAAGCCGAACACTGGTTCGACCCGCAGACCCCGGCCCTTAACGAGGAAGAGGTCCTCAGGAAACTTACCCTCGCCTATCGCAATGGGGAGAGGGGTGAGGACAAGCCCCTTAAGGGTAAAGTGCACGAAATCGTGCCAGCAGCCCCTAAGAGAGAGTGGAAGCACGAGGGCACCCGGACCTCCGACAAGAAACCGGTATGCTACGGGTGTGGGAAGGCCGGGCATTTCAAGAGGGAATGTAAAAACCCCAACAAACAGGAGAGGGCTCCCGCAGTAGAGAGTCAGACCCCGGTGGCAGGAGCAGCTGCCCCGGGAACCATCGAGATAAGTAAGATCTTAGCCCTTTTGCAAGGCTCAGGACAGGTGGCTATGGCAACGGGCCAGGGGCAGCCCGCCCCCGCACCCAGGGAAGCCTCCGAATGACTAGCCCCTCAGCCACCCACCTTTCTATGCCCACTGGAATATGGCCCGTGCGGGAGACCCTGGGTAAAAATGGAGGTCCAGGATACGGTCGGGAGTTACCTACTGGACACCGGTGCTTCCAGTACTATAGTCCACACGGACAATCCCCGAGCATCCCCTCTGTCTAGCGGGGTACCCTATAGCCTCATTGGTTTTACCGGGAACGAAAAAATGGGCTTTTTCTCTGTTCCCCTGTCTATCAGGTTAGGGGCACTCCAGGCGCACTGGAAATGCGTCCTGATGAGATGGGAACAGGAGGGAAAAGGGATCCTAGGAGCTGATTTCATAGTGGCTCATCAGATCCTGGTGGACCTAAGAAATCACTGCCTGTGGGGTGCAGCAATGGAAGGGACTGAAAGGGAATTGAGAGTAATAGACAGAGCCCAGGAGAAGGGAGCTTTGTGTGTGGTACAGCCAAAGGAAGGGTACGATCTAGAAGCCCTGGAGAGGAATACCCCGGAAGAGTTCAGGGAGTATGTCCGCAAGAATCTGGCTGCTTTTGCCACCCACAAGCATGATTGTGGGACAGTTACTGGGACAGAGGTCAGGGTAGATGGGGACCCCATGTCCCAGCCCCAGAAACAGTACCGCTTCCCCCGGGAAGCAGAGGCAGACTTGGAGGTGGCCCTAAACTCACTGGTGCGGCAAGGAGTGTTGAGGACAATTGCCACCCATGTAAACTCCCCGCTCTGGCCGGTGAGGAAGCCGGACAACTCCTGGAGGGCCACCGTGGACTACAGAGTCCTGAATAAACACATTCCAGCCTGCGCCCCAACGGTGGCGGCCGTGGCAGACTTGCTAGGAGAAATTCCAGCATCCGCCTCAATCTTTACGGTGCTGGATATTTCGAATGGATTTTGGTCAGTCCCGGTCAGAAGGGAAGACCAATACAAGTTTGCATTTACTTTTAAGGGGCAACAATACACCTGGACCTGTCTCCCGCAGGGATTCCACAACAGCCCGAGCATTTTCCATCAATGTATGGCAGAATGCTTAAAGGGCTTCAGTGAGCCACACAAGCTGGTGCAGTATGTGGACGACATCCTGTTGTTCACCAGTACTAGGGAGGAGCATGGGCCCCTAGTGGACGAGCTGTTGGGGATGTTACACAAAGGAGGGCTGAAAGTTAACCCTAAAAAGGCACAAATCGGGCTAGGAGAGGTGAAGTTCCTGGGGTTAACCCTGAGAGCTGGGGAGAGAGGGATTGACACCGCCAGGAGGCAAACAGTGCAGGAACTCCCAGTCCCCGTAGATGTAAAGGGGATACGGTCCTTTTTAGGAATCACCGGCTACTGCAGGGATTTCATTGAGGACTATGCCACCACAGCAGCGCCTCTGCTTAGGCTGCTGCACAAGGGGGTGGAGTGGGACTGGGACAGCAAATGTGAGACGGCGTTCGTACAACTCAAGCAGGACTTGCAGAAAGCCCCAGCCCTGGGAGCCATTGACCCCCGGGAGGAGTTTTTCCTGGAGGTGGCCGCAGGCAGCGATGGCCTGAGTGCTGTGCTCCTCCAGACCCGACATGGCAAATTGAGGCCGGTGGTGTACTCCTCTCGGGTCCTCACAGACGTGGAGCGGGCATACTCCAACTGTGAGAGGCATCTGCTGGCCACCCACTGGGCAGTAAAGCGGATGCAGGTATTTGTTAGGATGGGCCCCATCACTCTCCTGACACATCACACCCCGACCCAAATGCTGCTGGACGGCCGGATTAAGGACGGCACGGTCAGCAGCGCCAGAATCACCAGGTGGACCCTCCTGCTGTCTCAAATGGCCCTTCAGGTAAAAGGGCTGAATGAGCCACAGCTCGCAGCCAACCTAATATACCCCGGGGAGCCACACCACTGTTCCGTAGAAGGGGTATGGGAGGTAGGGTTCGGACTCCGGGCAGGGCTGCACCCCACAGGGAGGGAGATCTATGTGGATGGGTCCAGTACGGTAGCGGAGGGCGTCAGGCTCACGGGCTGCGGGATCTGGGACCCCGATGCCGACATAGCCCTGGCCCTTAAACTCCCCCATACACTCAGCGCCCAGCAGGCAGAGCTGGCTGCAGTGATGTATGTGGTGACCCACCCCGACCGTTTTCCCACGCCGTATACCATCTGCTCAGATAGCATGTTTACATGCAACTCCTGCACGGAGTACCTGGCTATCTGGTCCCGACGGGGATACACCTCCTCGGATGGAAAACCACTGGCCACAAAACCCCTCCTCGAGAAAATCGTGGCGGCAGTTGGGCAGGGGGAGGACAGGTATATCCTCAAGGTAAAAGCTCACTCCAAAACAGAGCCACGGGGCGAGGGGAACCAGAAAGCAGACGGCCTGGCTCGAGAGGGGGCTAAGAGTGGGATAGCGTGGGACCCGTACGAAGAGGGACAGGTAGCGGCCGTTACAAGACAGCCCCAGAGGGGGGATGGGACGAGTTTGGCCCCAGATCTGGCCACTGCCCAGGGACAGGACCCCGAGCTGAAAAAAATCATAACGGCCATGGGTAGGCAGGAAAGGATAGAGGGGCCCTATGGGGGAAAGGACATCACACTGAAGGAGGGCATGCTCTTCAGGGGGGACCAGTGGATAGTGCCTTCCCAGCATCATAGGGAATTTATCGAAATGGCCCATGAAAGCCCCGGAGCGGGACATCCCGGCCCTGAGACCACCTGGCAACGGGTGGAGAGGGTGGGGTGGTGGCCGAGCCTCCGGGAGGATGCTCGCGATTTTTGTGCGAGCTGCCTGGTGTGTGCTACCAATAACCCGGATCCCAAGAAGAGAAAGGTCTCGTTGGGGCACATCCGCAGGGTGGAGGGGCCCTGGCAGTCGATACAGATCGACTATATTGGACCCCTTCCCCCAGCGGCGGGGGGTTACAAGTACTGTCTGGTGTTGGTGGATATTTTCACCAAGTGGGTGGAAGCCTTCCCCTGCCGAACAGCCACCGCAGCAGGCACAGCCAGGATACTGGTCAGGGAGGTATTCTCGAGGTGGGGACTCCCACAGTTTGTGGAGTCAGATCAGGGGAGTCACTTCACGGGACAAGTGATGCAAGCGACCCTGAAAGTCCTGGGGATTAAGGCCAAATGGCATGTGGCTTATAACCCTCAATCCTCAGGTCCTGTGGAAAGGTTAAACAGGACCATAAAGGAAAGGATCAGGAAAGAAACAGGCAGCTCGCCCAACCGGTGGGTAGAAATCTTACCCTTAGTTTTAATGGGGATCCGGGCAAGCCAGTCCAGAAGCACAGGGTACTCCCCGCACGAGCTCATGACAGGGAGAGTCATGAGAACCCCGATCCATGTCAGGGTACCTTCCCTGACGGAGGGGCAGCTTAGGGAGGTAAGTCGAGACAAGTTTGCTAAGAAGCTGATGGAGCAGCTAAAGGAAATTAACTGGCAGGCAGCGTTTAATATGGGGACCCAGCACCGGAGGAACAAGCTGCTACTCGAGCCCCACACTACCCAGGAATGGGCCATAGGGGACCAAGTAATGGTCCGGAATTTCGCACGGGTAGGAGCCTTTGAGCCACTGTACGCGGGACCGTACAGTATAGTGGACAAGGCCAGCCCCATGGTTTACGCAGTACAGCTCCCCCGGAAGATTAAATGGTTCCACGTGAATCAGTGCAAACTTTTCGACCCCACCAGGGCCGGTAAGAGCAAGTTGGGGAGGGGGCTGGGGGTGATAGTGGAGAAGCCGCCTGCAGAATTGACGACGGTGGGGGAGGTCCCTGACCCCACGACCACACAACCGGTGACAAGGTACTGTCCCCAAGGGGCAGTCCCAAAGAGACCGACAGTGCTGCAAGCACCCAACCCAGGGACAGTGATGATTCCCAAGCCCTTCCCTGTGGGTCAGGTAGCCTGCCTTAGTATAGAGGCCAAGGAGGCGGAGGAAGTGGAGGTATCACCTTGGGTTTGGGAACCAGTCAGGGGACGAAGGAGCAATCGGGTCTCCAAGCCCCCGGTAAGATGGTCCCCATCCCATCTCCCTGTCACCCGGTCCCGCAGTAAGGGGACCCGAGTAGAAGGGAGCGATGAGGGATCACCGAACCCTGTTGGGAAAGGAGAGGCAAGGGGCAGCCCGAACCCCCGGGAGGGGACGGTCTGGCCCGAGCCGTTGGACCAAACAGGCGTAATGCCCCAGTGTAACGGGGCACAGTTTTAGTTTGGCCACCCGGAGACGGGTGGCATTGTATATAACATATTCCCTTTCCTTTCCCCCTGCTAGTTCTAAATTAGTGTGTAGTTGTGTGTGAGGTATTTGGGATCGTGGGGACACAGAAGCGCCTGGTGCAAGGGTAAAATGATGAAGCACCAGGCACTAGGACCCTGGTGCAGCCGGGCTGTAAACACAGAACCCCAGACAGGCTGCGGCAACTTCAAAGCAGGAGCTGCTGCTGCCACCGGATAGCGGCAGGCACTAGGACCCTGGGGAGCCGGGCTGTAAACACAGAACCCCAGACAGGCTGCGGCAACTTCAAAGCAGGAGCTGCTGCCGCCACCGGATAGCACCCATGCACGCCAAGGTAGGTAGTTCTGTGGAGGCAAGGATGTGTTTTGTTTGTCTTACAGATGGGGCACCCGACGATGTGGAGTTTGCTGATCCTGGCGATGGTGGGACCGGGAGAACTCCGCAGAGGAGAGACAGAAGAGTCCTTTGTCTATGGGTGTTCTGGCGGCAGAGCCCCCCTGGTCACTACCGGACAGGGAAACCAGGTGGCCATAGAACAGGCCCGCTACTCACACCTAGGGAGGTGGCCTGGGTGGCTGGGGTCGAACTCGACCAGGTACTCCAGCCACCAGAGCTTCACCTATGGAGAGGCCTCGGTACTCTGCGAGGAGATACAGGTGGCGACTGACCGGGTTAGGGTGACTGAGGGCAGGCGGGTGTGTTTAACCTGTGAGGGGGACGTTCCTGTGGGGAGATGGTGGTGGCTCAGGAAGCTGAGCCCGGACATGAGGGATCGATCCTCGGACTGGGAACGAATGGACAATAACACCTACCGAACCATCACGGGGTCACCGGGTAGGATCACCGTTTGCTGGGATAAGTGGTGGGCTTCCGACCAGGGCATGTATCTATGTTTGTGGGGGTCGGCCAAGGCATGTCCACAAGGGGCATCAATCACCTTTGTAAGGTGGTGGCAAGACACCGGACATGGGATAAATTGGGATCAGAATGGGAAGGGATGTGTAACCCCCGGAGGGAAAGAAACCGTGAGAGCTACCGAACTGCTGGTTCAGGTAAAGAGGCCCCTACCCACAGCCCAACCAATCGACCCTCACAACTGTCCAATCACCACCCGGGGGCCCGAAAATGGTTTGCTGCTCGTCCCAACAAAGAAACTATTATACCAGGGGGTACATTACGCGGTGGCATCGGTGGTGCTAAACCTAACCGAGGTGAAGTTACCAGAATGGTGCCCTCGCAAGACTGAACTATTGTACCAGGCGCTGCTGAAGGACATGTTCCAGAAATTCCACAATTTGGATTTTGGGGACGTGGAAGTGGAGGATTTGTACAATAGGGCGGGGGAATTTAATGGGGACTCCAGTAGACAACGTAGAGGGCTAGTCAATGATGGGTTCACTGCCTTCAATACGGGGACATCCATTGTCAACAGCATGGATACTGTAGAGCTGGCCTTGCAAATCAATCAGCTAAAAGGCCAGCTGAGAAAGGTATTGAAGGATGAGAACACAGTAGTGCGGTCGGGTTTGCACGAGGAGGTGGCAATGATCCTACATCTAAAAGAAATAATCGCGCAATTGGAAGGGCATGCAAAAGCCATTAACGCGCTAATTAAAGAAGACCGAAATTCATCAGATCAGGCTGCCCAGAATGAAGTGTGTGGGCTGTATGGTGCCTGGTTGCTAGGAGAGGGGAGGAGTAATCTGGAGGACCTGAGACAGGGTCAGGTCCCCTCGTGGATTAGCAACAGGCACTTGGCAGCGCTGCACCCATTCCACAGGGTTTTGAGTCCTTGCCAGCTCCGTGCAGCCTCAGAGGCATACCCGGTACCGGTCGATTGTGGGAGGTCAAACCACACGATCTTGGGGGTCATCGTGAGAATCCCAATCTTGGGTAGTTCAGCACAGCCGGTGCCGCTGTACCGAGTGGAGAATGTGGGGGTCATTCGTGGGGGGGTACACATTCGGTTTGGAAAGGTCCCGCCGTATGTCATAGTGCGGGAGCGAGCTGTGGCAGGCATTGACCTCTCGGGCTGCCGGAGCCGGGGAGCGCAGGTAATCCTGTGCCCTCAGCACCTGGGCACTGAGGAGCGACCCCAGTGCGGGTCCAGGACTGTTGGGGCAGAACCTATTAACTGCACCATGGAGGCAATGGCAGCGAGCCATGTCCAGCCCCAGGTGGCATATATAGGAAGTGGGACATACTGTGTCACCACTGGAGCCCAGCAGTATCAACATGGGCCACAGCAGTGGTGTCCGATACTGCACAGCAGCTTCTGTTTTAAACCCAAGGCAGAGGTCCAGGTGGCACAGCAACGGATACTGCCCATTCCACGACCCTCCTCAGTTCACCTCTCGGTACGGGAAAACATTACTAACATACAAGAATATGTGGCCCGTTTTGGGTACGATATTCCCCCGGTTAAGGAAGACCTAAGGGTATTACTGCAAGCTGTGGAAGTCTCACAAAGACACTTTTTCTCCTTAGAGCAAAAAACCCAAAACATTGATCGTGAAATTACAGATCTCAAAGCCCCGGACTGGTGGAACATGGGATCATGGATTGTGATACCAGCCTGGATCCGAATAGCCTCACACTTGTTAGTAGTATTACAGGTGTTCGTAGTTTTGTACTTATGTTGCCTCAGCTGCAGGTACCGACGACGGAGGAAAATGAAGAGCCTTCATCGGGTCCTCGGGGAGACGCTGAGTGCAGCCCACAAAAGAAAAGTCGTAGTGTAAATAGTTGTGTGTAGCGCGGGTCTTCAGTTATTTGATTGTAATATATGTACCGGGACCCTTACGTTTGGGGTTCCGGTGAAATGTGTATATGTTACTGTGTGTTTAAATTAGATATGGTCTTGTCTTTCCCTTTCATTGAAACCAGGGGTAGCCTAGATTAAGGGAACTGTCTTGGGAATTGTAATTTCGCATGTTGCTGAGGGGGGGACCTACGGTCCACACAAAGGCAAACAATTGCCCTTCACCTGGGTCGATACGGTCCAAGCAGGTAGGGACGTATCGAAGGGGCATCTGTAAGGTTTTCGGGCAATTCGGCCCTTTTGGAGAAACTCAGCGACTGTAAACCGACTTTCCAGCCAAGGGAACAGAACCAGTTTTCCCAGCAGGCTTGGCCCGCTGAGCTGAGTAGGGACATAAATACATAAATATTTCCAAAACACCCCCCTAGGAGCTACAAGGAAGAAGGAGCCAGACAACAAGATAACATCAAAACACAGACAAAGGGGCACGGGAATACACAGGAGGCTTGCATGCAAGCAGGACAATGGGATGGTCATAGCCCCATGCAGATGTAAATGACCTGGCCTCCACCAGAGCAGAATCCAATCAACACCCCATCAACATAGCAGCGATCTCCAGAGCAGATGGAAGTCTTTGAAAATCTTCAAGGGAGCTCAACCTCGTTATCTCAAAAAACAGACTGGAGGCGGACCTAGGGGAGGTACTCCCATCTCGACAGGTCTGACCGGCTCAAAGGGGGCAGGACCAGCGGGAACTTTAAACCTTACCTTTTTCAATGCAAAGGGGGCTGGCCGACCACAGGACAAAGCCAGGTAAAACAATATAAAAGGGGCTGTGTTTTCGATTGGGGGTCCTTCGTTCGTGGCTCGACCTCTGCACCCCTGACTTGACCTCTGCAGCCTGTGACCGTAAGTACTCCGCAGCAGCTTACGAAACTCCCTTGACTTTAATAGTGGTTGAGGCTTTGGGGAAGGGAACTTGTTTGTGTGCCTTGTGATATTGCTAAAAGCTGTGTAAGCATAAGAATTTTCGTTGTGTCCGCTATATTACTTTTGAATAGACATAGTGTATATTAGAGCATAAGATTGTATTGTGTTTCTTCTGTTGATGATTTTGACCTGGGTTTTACAATAAACCTTGATTTGATGACAATTGGAGTCGTTTAAATTCTTCAATCTTTCACCAGCGACCTCTGACCAAGTCATTGTTAAAATACTCCTCACCTTAATTCCGGGTTCAGGAATCGAGGGTCATCTTGAGCGATTCACTCAGGACAGACTGCTGGTTAGGGAATAAACAGCAGTGTCCTATTCTCTCTCTTGGGAAAGCTACTCTAGTGGAGTAGGAACCGGGTGGCTGTTGCACCACCGGCAAGAGAGAGAATCACCTGGGTATTGGTAGGGGTCTGGAGATCTGTGTGATATAAGTCTCAGGCTGTCGGTTAGGAATAAACGGCAGGCTTGAATCAGTGCTCTCTTCAGTGGAAGTGTCCCAGTGCGACATCCCCTGGCCTCTGAAGTTTCAGTGCCAGCTGGAGAGAGACACACACAGATATTCAAACCCCAGATATCGGCCCAGTAGTGGAGTAGCGGAGATGGCACCCTCTACAAACCCAATCTAATTTGTTTAAAGTGATAATCTGGAACTAAAATAGAAAAGCATGTGCTAATGAGGCCGAGTCAACATGAATTTGTGAATGTTAAGGTATGCTTGACTAATTTCATACAACTTTACATGGAAATCTGTCATGATAAATAAAGAAAATGTATTCTTACACTACTTTATGGCTCCATCCTTGTCATGTTCTTGTCGGATGACCTGATTTATATTACAATAACACTTGTAGCTAAAGCTATAAACGATTTGTTAACATTAACTGTGGGTCGGTGTTGGTGATGGCGCCCCAGCCGTTCCCGCCGGCGTGGTACTCCACCAGTCCAGTGGTGGTGGCGGCCCTGAGAGTCTGGGGGCAGTGGAGGAGACATGTGGGAGCAGTGGGGGCATCGGTGTGGTCCCCAATCTGCGATAATCACCGGTTTGCCCAGGGGAGGGTGTTCCGAATTTGGCAGAGAGAGGTGATTGAGAGGAAGGGGGACTTGTTTATAGAAGGAAGCTTCCCGAGTATGAGGGCGCTGGAGGAGAAGTTTGCATTGGCGGGGGGAAATTAATTCCGATATTTACAGATGCAGGACTTTCTGTGGAGGCAGTACCAACCTTCCCACTCCTGCCGCTAAGGGGGATTCAGGATGGGGTGGTCTCTAGAGGATAGATAGGGGAGGGGAGCGTCTCGGACATATATAAAGAACTTATGGGTTCGGAGGAGACGCAGACCGAGGAGCTGAAGCAAAAGTGGGAGGAGGAGCTGGGGGGAGAGATGGAGGAGGGCCTCTGGGCGGACGGGTTAGGAAGGGCCAGCGCGACCGTGACATGTGCCAGGCTCAGCCTGATCCAATTTAAGGTCGTTCACCGGGCTCACATGACATTGGCCCGGATGAGCAGATTCTTTGGGGTAGAGGACAGGTGTGTGAAATGTGCAGGGGCGGGGGGGCAGCGAACCATGTCCATATGTTCTGGGCATGTCCAGAACTGAGGGGATTTTGGCAGGGGTTTGCTGATGCCATGTCCACAGTATTAAATATGAGGGTGGCAATGAGTCCAGAGGTGGTAATTTTTGGGGTATCGCAGGACCTGGGAATCCAGGAGGAGAAAGAGGCAGACGTTCTGGCCTTTGCTTCCCTGGTAGCCCGGAGGCACATATTGTTGGCATGGAGGGACTCAAGGCCCCCGAAATCGGAGACCTGGCTTTCAGACATGGCTGGCTTCCTCTGCCTGGAGAAAATTAAGTTCACCATGAGAGGGTCTAGTGTAGCCACCTGGGTTGGCCAACTCCCGACGTTAAATGGAGAACAGCAAAGGCTGCGGGGAAATTCAGCCAACACAGGCAGAAACTAGCAGGTGCAAGTTACTGTGTATTAAACTCTGCAAAAGCCCAGACAGCATCGATACAAGCAGCCATCTGCATAATAATGTAGCAGCCATCTACATACTAATGAGCGATCCCCGGGTACAATCGAAACATTTGGGATAAACAAAGCCAAGCCAGACTCCCCGGCGCCAGCAGGAGCAAACACAAACGAGGTTAACGGACACCTCAAGACCGCCCATCGATCAGGGAACCGCTCCAGTATTGGAGAAATCGAACCAAGCGATTGGAACGAAGTCCAATCACTTGGAACCATGTACAGGGTCCGCCCCGAAAGGCGGGAAGCCCCTGGGGACTATAAAGTTAAGCCCCCAAGTTCAAATCGTTCTTCTTTACCGGGTCACTCAGCAACGCGAACCAAGCCTTGACAGTGACCGGTTCAGCTGCCGCCGAGATCCAGTAAGTCTTAAGTCAACGCTCGCTACGAGATAGATGCTCCTAGCTACCAGTCCATACCAACTTCGAATCCCGCGGACTCAGAATCCGAACGAAAGGCCATTTGTTCCCCTGACCTGGTGGGCCAGTCCGAAGCTAAGTATAGGCCTGTTAGTTGCAGAAGTAGCTTAGAAGTAGAATTTATGCATGAGTAGTGATTACTGTGTATAATAAATGTGCTTTGATTTGAATCTTACTAATTGGTGTATTGAGTTATTGATCATTACTTGAACTTGAACCTCGTGGCGGTATCATAAAGATACCTGGCGACTCGAGAGCAAAGGTTATAAAACAGAGCCAATTGAACCAACCAAAAGTTAGCAACACTCTGTCGGGGTTTGCCCGGAAGTGGCAACCATTCGTCGACTTCCTCGCAGAGAATTAATCATCAGCAGAAGGGGGGGGAGGGTAGGGGGTTAGGTTAGCGTAGGTTAGAGGGGTAAGCAATGGTAGGACCTGTGGGAGAGGGATGCGGAATTTGCGCTATGTTTATATTTTCCTTGTTATGTACATTGTTGATTTTGTGGCTGGTTACATTGCCAAAGAAATACCGCAATAAAATGTTTATTAAAAAAAAATTAACTGTGGGTCAATTATATACAAAACAACAGATGAATAACAGTATGATCATGCACAAGCAACCTCTGTCCCAGTTCTCCAGTCAGTCTGAGATCATCTGATTCTAACATTCACTTGTATACTAATGGTTAGTTAGTAACCATTACTAGTGGTTAGTCGGTGAATTACAACATGACCATGATATCACTACATCCCCTTTCCTTTGAAGTAATAAATAAATACATTATCATCAGTATTATTGCATGTGATATCATTAGCCTGTGAGTCTAACTGTATTAATTTTTTCTTTAAAATTTTAAAAACTGGTTTAACAAATATATATGTACAAGAACGTCCGGTTGCGGCGATGACCAGCTGAGTCGCACGTTTCGGCACCTCCCGTTTTAACGGACTTTTGGGCTCTTATTGGGAGCCCCAACGGAAATTTTTCACGGCCAAACTCAGTGTGAGGCGATAAAGGAAGGAGTCCCCCCGGGTGTGGATGGAAAGAAGCGATAGTAGTGGCCAGATTGCGGAGGATCCTCTGGAACAGCGGCAGAGAAGAGAAGGGAGTAGCAAGATGGCGGCTGAGGGAGCCCAGATGGTATGGGGCCCGGAACAGCAGGAGTTCCTCCGGCGATGTGTGGAGGAGCTCAAGAAGGAGGTGCTTGCGCCGATGTTGCTGGCGATTGAGGGATTGAAGGAGACGCAAAAGACCCAGGAGATGGAGCTCCGTGGAGTGAAGGCAAAGGCAGCCGAGAATGAAGACGAGATACAGGGCTTGGTGGTGCAGACGGAGACGCACGAGGCACTACATAAGAGGTGCATAGAAAGGCAGGAAGCCCATGAAAATAGCTCGAGGAGGAAGAATTTAAGGATTTTGGGTCTTCCCGAAGGGTCAGAGGGAGCGGATGTTGGAGCATATGTGAGTACGGTGCTCCATACTTTAATGGGAGCTGAGGCTCCGACGGGCCCCCTGGAAGTGGAGGGAGCATACCGGGTCCTCGTGAGAAGACCAAAGGCAGGGGAAATACCGCGAGCAATAGTGGTGAGGTTCAACCGCTACAAAGACAGAGAGATGGTCCTGAGATGGGCTAAGAAGACACGGAGTAGCAGGTGGGAGAACGCGGTGATCCGCGTGTATCAAGATTGGAGTGCGGAGGTGGCGAGAAGGAGGGCGAGTTTCAATCGGGCCAAGGCGGTGCTCCACAAGAAAAAAGTGAAATTTGGAATGTTGCAGCCAGCAAGACTGTGGGTTACACACCAGGGCAAACACCACTACTTCGAGACGGCGGAGGAGGCATGGGCATTTATTCAAGAAGAGAAGTTGGACTAGATTTGAGGAATGGATGTTTGGAAAGAAGTAGCGAGGTGGTGGCAAGGAATTGTAAAGAGGGGAGAGGGGGAGGGCTTATCTGTAAAAATGTTGGACGGGAGAATTTTTTCTCCCCCACCTCCATAGGGGGGGGACACGAAGAAATGTGGGCGCCGGTGGGGAAGGGGACAGGGAAGGGGAGAGGGAAATGCGCCATTAGGGGTGGGGCCGAGAGGGAAGCACGGGCCTTTCTCCCGCGCTACGGAAATTGTGGCGGGAAAAGTGGGCGCAGGAAGGAAGGGGGCCCCACACGCAGGGAGGCCAAGGGTAAACGGGGGAAGCCGAGGTCAGCCAGAGTTTGCTGACTCCCGGAAGCAATATGGGGGGAGCAATCAAGCTAGAAGGGAATCTAGCGGGGGGGGGGGGGGGGATTAACTGGGTTGCTGCTGCTGAGGGTAAGGGGGAGCTGATATGGGATGGGATGGTCGGGACGGGAGGGCGCCGTCTGGGGGACAAACGGGTGCGTGGGACCCGGGTGAGGAGCTGGTTTAAAAAAGGGGATGGCTAGTCGACGATGGGGGGGGGGTAAAGGGCCCCCCAACCCGGTTGATCACGTGGAACGTGAGAGGGTTGAACGGGCTGATTAAGAGGGCAAGGGTATTTGCGCACCTATAGAGGCTGAAGGCGGATGTGGTTATGCTTCAAGAGACGCACCTGAAAGTGGCGGATCAGGCCAGATTAAGGAAAGGTTGGGTGGGACAGGTTTTCCACTCAGGATTAGATGCGAAAAATAGAGGGGTGGCAATACTGGTGGGGAAACTGGTACTGTTTGAGGCTAAGACCACAGTGGGGGCAGGTACGTGATGGTGAGTGGCAGATTGCAAGGTGAGGCGGTGGTGCTGGTGAACGTATATGCCCCGAACTGGGATGACGCGGGTTTTATGAAGCGTATGTTGGGGCGCATCCCGGACCTAGAGATGGGAAATTTGGTAATGGGGGGGGACTTCAACACGGTGCTGGACCCAGGGCTGGACTGGTCCAGATCTAGGACCGGGAGGAGGCCGGCAGCGGCCAAGGGGCTTAAGGGGTTTATGGAGCAGATGGGAGGAGTAGATCCCTGGAGATTTGCTAGACCGAGGAGTAAGGAGTTTTCCTTCTTCTCCCACGTCCATAAAGTATACTCCCGGATAGACTTTTTTGTCCTGAGAAGGGCGCTGATCCCGAAAGTGGCAGGAACGGAATATTCGGCTATAGCCGTTTCAGATCACACCCCACACTGGGTGGATCTGGATCTAGGAGAGGAGAAGGAGCAGCGCCCACTTTGGAGATTAGACATGGAACTGTTGGCAGATGAGGGGGTATGTGGAAGGGTGAGGGGATGTATTGAAAGGTACCTAGAGGTCAACGATGATGGAGAGGTCCAGGTGGGAGTAGTATGGGTGGCGCTGAAAGCGGTGGTTAGGGGGGAGCTGATTTCCATAAGAGCCCACAAGGGGAAAGAAGAGGGTAAAGAAAGGGAGAGACTGATCGGGGAGATTCTGAGGGTGGATAGGCAATATGCGGAGGCCCCGGATGAAGGGTTATACAGGGAAAGACGGAGACTACAGACGGAGTTTGACCTGCTGACCACGGGTAAGGCGGAGACGCAGTGGAGGAAGGCACAGGGATTACAATACGAGTATGGGGAAAAGACGAGCCGACTGCTGGAAGAGGGGGGGCGGCGAGAGAGATCGGAGGAATTAGGGACGGGGAGGGAAGGATGGAACAGAGGGCGGAGAGAGTGAACGGGGTGTTTAAGTCATTCTATGAGAGGCTGTATAAGTCCCAACCCCCGGAGGGGAAAGAGGGAATGATGCACTTCTTGGACCAGTTGGAGTTCCCGAGGGTTGAGGAGCAGGAGGTGACAGGTCTGGGAGCGCAGATTGAGGTGGAGGAGGTGGTAAAAGGAATCTGGAACATGCAGGCAGGGAAGGCCCCGGGACCAGATGGGTTCCCGGTGGAATTTTACAGGAAATATGTGGACCTACTGGCCCCACTCCTGGCGAGAACCTTCAATGAGGCTAAGGAAAGGGGGACACTACCCCCGAAGATGTCGGAGGCGACAATATCATTGATCCTGAAGCGAGACAAAGACCCGCTGCAGTGCGGGTCATACAGGCCCATCTCCCTCCTAAATGTAGACGCCAAGTTACTGGCCAAGGTGATGGCGACTAGGATGGAGGACTGTGTCCCAGGGGTGGTACATGACGGCCAGACAGGGTTTGTTAAAGGGAGGCAATTGAATGCCAACATACGAAGGTTGCTGGGGATAATGATGATGCCCCCACCGGAGGGGGAGGCGGAGATAGTGGTGGCGATGGATGCAGAGAAGGCATTCGATAGAGTGGAGTGGGACTACCTGTGGGAGGTACTGAGGAGATTTGGATTTGGAGAGGGGTTCATCAGATGGGTTCAGCTCCTGTACGGGGCCCCGGTGGCAAGCGTGGTTACAAACAGGCAACGATCCGACTATTTCCGATTACATAGGGGCACAAGACCTTGTCCCTGTTACTGTTCGCGTTGGCAATCGAGCCATTGGCCATAGCGCTGAGGGGCTCTAGGAAGTGGAGAGGGGTGCTTAGAGGAGGAGAGGAACATCGGGTGTCATTATATGCGGATGATCTGCTGCTATATGTGGCGGACCCAGTGGAGGGGATGCCTGAGATAATGCAGACACTCAGGGAGTTTGGAGAGTTCTCGGGATACAAATTGAACATGGGAAAGAGTGAACTATTTATGATGCACCCCGAGGAACAGGGCAGGGGAATAGACAATCTGCCGCTGAGGAGAGTAGCAAGGGACTTTCGATATCTAGGGATCCAGGTGGCTAGGAACTGGGGAACCTTGCATAAACTTAACCTGACACGACAGGTAGAGCAGATGGAGGAGGACTTTAAAAGATGGGACATGGTGCCCCTGTCATTGGCGGGTAGGGTACAGGCGGTCAAAATGGTGGTCCTCCCGAGGTTTCTTTTCGTGTTTCAGTGCCTCCCCATACTGATTACAAAGGCCTTCTTCAAGAAAGTGGATAGGAGTATTCTGAGCTTTGTGTGGGCAGGAAAGACCCCAAGGGTAAAGAGGGGGTTCCTGCAGCGTAGGAGGGACAGAGGGGGACTGGCACTGCCGAGCCTGTGTGATTACTATTGGGCCGCCAACGTGTCTATGATATGTAAGTGGATGAGGGAAGAAGAAGGAGCGGCGTGGAAAAGGCTGGAGATGGCGTCCTGTAGGGGAACAAGTTTAAAAGCACTGGCGACGGCGCCGTTACCGTTTTCCCCGAAAAAATACACCACAAACCCAGTGGTGGTGGCGACTTTGAAGATTTGGGGGCAGTGGAGACGACATAGGGGGGTGACGGGTGCCTTGGTGTGGTCCCCGATAAGGAATAACCACAGGTTCGTCCCGGGAAGGATAGATGGGGGATTCCAATCTTGGCAACGAGCAGGAATTGTGAAATTGAAGGACTTGTTCCTGGACGGGAAGTTCGCGAGTCTGGGAGCACTGGTAGAAAAATACGAGTTGCCACCTGGGAATGCCTTTCGATATATGCAAGTGAGGGCATTTGCAAGGCAACAGGTGAGGGAATTTCCGCAGCTCCTGGCGCAGGGGATCCAGGACAGAGTGATCTCGGGGGCATGGGTCGGTGATGGTAAAGTGTCCGATATATACAGGGAAATGAGAGACGAGGGGGAGACGATGGTAGAGGAGCTAAAGGGTAAATGGGAGGAGGAGCTGGGGGAAGAGATTGAGGAGGGGCTGTGGGCAGATGCCCTAAGTAGGGTAAATTCCTCGTCCTCGTGTGCCAGGCTCAGCCTGATCCAATTCAAGGTTCTACACAGGGCGCATATGACGGGAGCAAGGCTGAGTAGATTTTTTGGAGTGGAGGATAGGTGCGGGAGGTGCGCGGGAAGCCCGGCGAACCACACCCACATGTTCTGGTCATGTCCGGTATTGCATGGGTTCTGGGTGGGTGTGGCAAGAGTGATCTCAAAGGTGGTGGGGGTCCGGGTCGAACCAAGCTGGGGTTGGCTATATTTGGGGTTGCAGAAGAGCCGGGAGTGCAGGAGGCGAGAGAGGACGATGTTTTGGCCTTTGCGTCCCTAGTAGCCCGGCGAAGGATTCTACTAATGTGGAAAGAAGCTAAACGCCCGGGCGTGGAGGCCTGGATAAACGACATGGCAGGGTTTATAAAATTGGAGCGAATAAAGTACGCACTAAGAGGTTCGGCTCAGGGGTTCACCAGGCGGTGGCAACCGTTCCTTGACTATCTCGCAGAGCGATAAGGGAAAACAGGAAAGACAGCAGCAGCAACCCAGGGGGGGAGGGGGGAGGGGGGGGGAGGGTACATGTGGGTCCTTGGTTTTTTTTTGTTCTTTTCTATGCTAGTTGTTTATAATTATATTTATTTTTTTAATGTTACTATTTCTTTTTCTGTACTTGTTGGTAGTTAATATATTGCTTAAATAACGGTCAATGTACATTTTGTTACAAAGTTGTAAAAATGGAAAATTATTTTTGATCGAAAAACTTTAATAAAATATATTTTAAAAATAAAAAAAATAAAAATGTACAAGAACAGGAAGCAAAATATGTACAAAATAGTCCAAATCTACAAATTGAGTCGATCAGGTTTTCTTTTGATTCTGGTTGATCTTCTCAAAGTTTGATCTTGCTGTTCAGAACTTGTAGATTCAATGTTCTCCATGACATTCTCATGCTCAGGAACTGCTGAATTATCTGACACTGCAGCTTGCGTTGATTCTCAAGTAGATTCGTCATCCATCACGTTGTTGTGAAAGTCTTCTCTGGTTTTCAAGAATGCGCAATAATTTCTTCCTAAAACCAACCCTTCCTCTGTCTGTACATTGTAGAGACAAGGTGCTACTTCTTCAAGTACAATGGTTTTTCTCGACCAATTGGCTAATTTTCTACTCTCACAATGTTATCACTACTCAGAGGTGGTAAATGGCTAGACACTCTATCAGAAAACTCCGTTTGTTTTGTTTTAATGTTTTGCATTTCCTGAAGTACCACTGCATTCTCCTTCTTCTTTTCCAAGTATGGAAGTGTGGTACGCAACCTTCTATTCATGAGTAACTCTGCTGGCGATCTACCATGTGATAATAGAGAGGACAGTGTGAAACAGACTGGTAAGCCCGAGGAAATACTTGTTAGGAAAGAAGATGTGTTGGGCATTTTGAAAAACTTGAGGATAGACAAGTCCCCCGGACCTGACGGGATATATCCAAGGATTCTATGGGAAGCAAGAGATGAAATTGCAGAGCCGTTGGCAATGACCTTTTCGTCCTCACTGTCAACAGGGGTGGTACCAGAGGATTGGAGAGTGGTGAACGTCGTGCCCCTGTTCAAAAAAGGAAATAGGGATAACCCTGGGAATTACAGGCCAGTTAGTCTTACTTTGGTGGTAGGCAAAGTAATGGAAAGGGTATTGAGGGATAGGATTTCTGAGCATCTGGAAAGACACTGCTTGATTAGGGATAGTCAGCGCGGATTTGCGAGGGGTAGGTCTTGCCTTACAAGTCTTATTGAATTCTTTGAGGAGGTGACCAAGCATGTGGATGAAGGTAAAGCAGTGGATGTAGTGTACATGGATTTTAGTAAGGCATTTGACAAGGTTCTCCATGGTAGGCTTATGCAGAAAGTAAGGAGGCAAGGGATAGTGGGAAATTTGGCCAGTTGGATAACGAACTGGCTAACCGATAGAAGTCAGAGAGTGGTGATGGATGGCAAATATTCAGCCTAGATCCCAGTTACCAGTGGAGTACCGCAGGGATCAGTTCTGGGTCCTCTGCTGTTTGTGATTTTCATTAATGACTTGGATGAGGGAGTTGAAGGGTGGGCCAGTAAATTTGCAGACGATACGAAGATTGGTGGAGTTGTGGATAGTGAGGAGGGCTGTTGTCGGCTGCAAAGAGACATAGATAGAATGCAGAGCTGGGCTGAGAAGTGGCAGATGGGAGTTTAACCCTGAAAAGTATGAGGTTGTCCATTTTGGAAGGACAAATATGAATGTGGAATACAGGGTTAACGGTAGGGTTCTTGGCAATGTGGAGGAGCAGAGAAATCTTGGGGTCTATGTTCATACATCTTTGAAAGTTGCCACTCAAGTGGATAGAGCTGTGAAGAAGGCCTATGGTGTGCTAGCGTTCATTAACAGAGGGATTGAATTTAAGAGCGTTGAGGTGATGATGCAGCTGTACAAAACTTGGTAAGGCCACATTTGGAGTACTGTGTAGGATTTGGAGTACTTTAGGAAGGATGTGGAAGCTTTGGAAAAGGTGCAAAGGAGATTTACCAGAATGTTGCCTGGAATGGAGAGTAGGTCTTATGAGGAAAGGTTGAGGGTGCTAGGCCTTTTGAAAATGAAATGAAATGAATGAAATGAAAATCGCTTATTGTCATGAGTAGGCTTCAATGAAGTTATTCTGAAAAGCCCCTAGTCGCCACATTCCGGCGCCTGTTCGGGGAGGCTGGTACGGGAATTGAACCGTGCTGCTGGCCTGCCTTGGTCTGCTTTAAAAGCCAGCGATTTAGCCCAGTGAGCTAAACCAGCCCCTCATTAGAACGGAGAAGGATGAGAGGTGACTTGATAGAGGTTTATAAGATGATCAGGGGAATAGATAGAGTAGACAGTCAGAGACTTTTTCCCCGGGTGGAACAAACCATTACAAGGAGACATAAATTTAAGGTGAATGGTGGAAGATATAAGGGGGATGTCAGAGGTAGGTTCTTTACCCAGAGAGTAGTGGGGGCATGGAATGCACTGCCTGTGGAAGTAGTTGAGTCGGAAACATTAGGGACCTTCAAACAGCTATTGGATAGGTACACGGATTACGGTAGAATGATATAGTGTAGATTAATGTGTTCTTAAGGGCAGCACGGTGGCATTGTGGATGGCGCGGTTGCTTCGCAGCTCCAGGGTCCCGGCTTGGGTCACTGTCTATGTGGAGTCTGCACATCCTCCCCGTGTGTGCGTGGGTTTCCTCCAGGTGCTCCGGTTTCCTCACACGGTCCGGGGATGTGTGGGTTGGGTGGATTGGCCGTGGTGAATTGCCCTTGGTGTCCAAAATTGACCTTGGTTTTGGGTGGGGTTGCTGGGTTGTGGGGATAGGGTGGGGGTGTTGACCTTGGGTGGGGTGCTCTTTCCGGGAGCCGGTGCGGACTCGATGGGCCGAATGGCCTCCTTCTGCACTGTGGATTCTATGATAATCTATGATTAATCTAGGACAAAGGTTCGACACAACATCGTGGGCCGAAGGGCCTGTTCTGTACTGTATTTTTCTATGTTCTAATGGTGACACTCTGTAACTCAATAGTGCGAGATATGGATCAGATTGGCTGTCCATTGTCTTCTTCCACAATTGCTTGACAATATGTACACCTTTCTCGGCTTTTCCATTGGCTTGTGGGTGCAATGGACTTGATGTTATTGTTCTTTGTTCGTTATTGTTCTTTGTTCTTTAGAGGGATACGGCGCTAGGATTTTGCCTGGGGTGGTATCAGGATCGGTACAGGTTTGGAGGGCCGAAGGGCCAGTTCCTGTGCTGTATTGTTCTTCGTTCTTTGATCTTTGATCTTTGTTCTTTGTTCTTTGATGTGACATGATTGAAATCATATGTGACTGTGAACTGTTGCCACACTTTACAGCTAAAACAAGGAGCGTTGTCACTAACGACGACTTGACAAATTCAGTGTCTAGCAAAAATTGAATTAGTGGTGCAGTATTACACAGCTTGCCATTACACTTGATAGTAGAGCCATCTCGGGGTAGTTTGATAATTAAGTAATCTTTCTCTTGTAGGTGAAAGAGATCCATTGCTATTTTCTGCCATGGTGCTGTAGGTAAATCAGGAGCTCTCCGTTTACACTTCTCAATCCCGACATGTCCTTCATGTATCTTCTTAAGCACATCCTTGCGAAGAGATGTATAACTATAGTGTTCAAACAAAGTACCACTCCATTGATGATACTGAGTTCAGATGTTATGTTATAGAACTCCATACATTGACTTCGGGGCCAGTGTGAGTTGAAGTTCCTCATTATCTCTTGAAGAGTTTGTTAATTCCTGGTCTCCTCTTGGATCTCACATAGATGATGGAAAGATTTCATAGAATTTACAGTGCAGAAGGAGGCCATTCGGCCCATCGAGTCTGTACCAGTTCTTGGAAAGAGCACCCTATCCAAGCCCACACCTCCACCCTATCCCCATAACCCAGTAACGCCACCCAACACTAAGGGCAATTTTGGACATTAAGGGCAATTTAGTATGGCCAATCCACCTAACCTGCACATCTTTGGACTGTGGGAGGAAACCAGAGCACCCGGAGGAAACCCATGCACACGGGGAGAACGTGCAGACTACGCACAGGCAGTGACCCAAGCCGGGAATCGAAACATAGTTTTGTATCTGATACTGGTCGTAGTTTGGAAATAAGATTGACATGCAGATCTACATCCTCAGTAATCTCACCAACATTACTTTGCATCGGTGCTCTTGATGAGGCATTTGCCAAGGACAAATATTTGCTTGGCGTGTAGATGAGATTGAAGTGATAATGTTGTAACTTCATCATCAACCTCTGAATGCACGGAGACATTTTGTTGAGATTCTTGTTGATGATAACCAAATGATGATGATCTGTCTCAATTGTGAAACATTTGCTTGTTGAGCTTCAGCCCATTTCATAGAATCATAGAAATTACAGTGCAGAGGAGGCCATTCGGCCCATCGAGTCTGCACCAGCCCTTGGAAAGAGCACCCTACTTAAGTCCACATCTACACCTTTTCCCCATAACCCAGTAACCGCACCAAATCTTTTTGGACACTTAGGCCAATTTAGCATGGCCAATCCACCTAACCTGCACATTTCTGGACTGTGGGAGGAAACCGGAGCACCCGGAGGAAACCCACGCAGACACGGGGAGAATGTGCAAAGTCCACACAGTCACCTGAGGCCGGAATTGAACCCACGTCCCTGGAACTATGAGGCAGCAGTGCTAATCACTCTGCCGCCCTGCTGCCCCTAACATTCGTTAAAATTGTAAGCAACCTCATATTGTACTCTTCTATGGTTGAGCCCCAAATGATGGTATCAGCCACATACACACATACACCTTTCATGCCTTCGATTATGTGCTCCGTGGCATGGTGAAAAATTATGCCAAATGGCATTCTCAGAGAGCAATACCGTCCAAATGGCATATTAAAAGCGCAGCACTTTGTACTTTATTCCTCTAGCTGCCAGAAACCTTGAGATACGTCACGTTTTGTAAAGAATTGTGCACCAGCCATCTCAGATGTGATTTCCTCACGCTTTGGTATTTGGCAGTGCTCTCTTTTAATATTCTCGTTGAGATCTTTGGGATCTATACATATGCGAATATCGCCATTCTTTTTCTTTACACATACCATGGAATTTACCCAATTGTTAGGTTCTTCAATCTTTCTGATTACTTTTAATTTTGTAATTCTGTCTAGCTCCTTTTTGAGACGTTCCCGAAGGTACTCTACTTGGTGCATGTATCACAGGTTTTGCATCCTCTTTGAATTGTATCTTGTAGGTGAATGATAGTGCACCAAACCAAAGCACTGAATTTGCTGATAATGTTCTCAGAATCATTGCAGTGTTGATCCAATCCTTTGTGGATGCTACATACCCACTGCACTAGACCTAATTCTTCACAGGACTGATCACCTAATAATGAATCCAAGCCCTTGGATATAATACAGAATGGGACAGAATAAACTGTGTTCTTCACTCAGGCCACAAGCACCATAACATTCAATATTTGAACCATTATAATCTCTCAGAGATATTTTGTGATTTCCTCTAATCGGCTGAATTTTTTGATTTTTTAAATCAGTCATGCTGATTAAATTGGCTTTGGCGCCAGTGTCTAACTTCAATTGGACCACTGTACCGTTCACTTCAAGTGGCAGCAGCCATTTGTCCTCATCAGCCGCATTTATTTTAAATGCAGCATCAGTTTGCATTTTTTTAAGTGCTGGAGAATTTTGTGATGTCTCCCAAAAAATTATTTTTCTCTGTTATTACTCCAACAAACAACAGTGTTTCACCACTGGAGACTGTGTCTTCCACTGTGCTGACTGATCTGGGGATGTGCATCTGGAACAAAACTTGCAAAACTGCCTTAATTTGTGCCTTTGACCACATTTTTTACACAGAAATACGTTGTCCTGATCTTTAACCTGTTAACAATAATCTTTATTATCACAAGTCAGCTCACTGCAATGAAGTTACTGTGAAAAGCCCCTCGCCGCCGCATTCCAGCGCCTGTCCGGGTACACCAAATTACCTAACAGCACGTCTTTTGGGACTTGTGGTAGGAAACCGGAGCACCTGGAGGAAACCCACGCAGACACAGGGAGAACGTGCAGACTCCACACAGACAGTGACCCAAGCCGGGAATCGAACCTGGGACTCTGGCGCTGTGAAGCAAGTGTTAGCCACTGTGCTACCGGTTTGCCGGTATGCAAGGAGCTGCAGGGACTTTCCCACCTTGTGGGAGCTATAAAATAAATGGCAGAACCATCAGGAGCATAGAGACACAGAGTGATCTGGGTGGTGCAGTTCCACAGATCCTTAAAAGTGGCAGCACAGGTGGTAAAAAAGCATATGGCATGCTTGCCTTCATAGGACGGGGTATCGAGTATAAAAGCTTGCAAATTATGTACAGTTATATAGAACGTTGGTTCGGCCACATTTGGAATACTGTGTCCAATTCTGGTCACCACACTACCAGAAGGACGTGGAGACTTTGGAGAGAGTACAGAAAATGTTTACCAGGATATTGAATGGTATGGAGGGTATTAGCTATGAGGAGAGATTGAATAAACTGGGATTGTTCTCCCTAGAGAGACGGAGGCTGAGGGGCAACCTGATGGAAGTTTCTAAAATTATTACGGGTATAGATAGGGAGAACATTTGGAGGCTTTTTCCCAGGGCAGGAATGACAATTACAAGGGGGCACAAGTTCAAGGTGAGGGGGGGACAGGTTCAGTGTAGATATGCGGGGAAAGATTTTTACACAAAGGGCCTGGAATGCACTGCCAAGTGAAGTGGTTGAGGCAGATATGTTTGCGACCTTTAAGACTTATCTGGATAGGCACATGAACATAGAAGGATACAGGCGGTTGGTCTAGCTAGGACACGTGATTGGCGCAGGCTTGGAGGGCTGAAGGGCCTGTTCCTGTGCTGTATTGTTCTTTTTTCTAGTCCAAAGATGTGCAGGTTGGGTGGACTGGCCATGCTAAATTGCCTTTAGTGTCCAAAAAGTTTATGTGGGGTTCCTGGGTTACGGGGATATGGTGGAGGTGTGGACTTCAGTAGGATGCTCTTTCCAAAGGCCAGTGCAGACTTGATGGGTCAAATAGCCTCCTGCGCTGTAAATTCTATGCTAACACTTATTAAACAATCCCAATTGTGCTAAGAATTCAAATTTAATATCAGCTGGGCGAAAGCTACATATATTCACAAACAGGGCCCTGTCCTTTGCAAACAACTTGCCTGATTTTAATTTAAACAAAAGTTTGGCAGTTAACTATTCCCTGGTGCATTCGCTGTGGCAATGTCTCTGCCAATCAGAGTCCACTTGCCAATCAATCAGCACCCTGTTTTCATGTAGTATAAATTGTTGTTCTTTTTGAGATTTGGTATTCTTGTGTTTTGTCCTGTTTGGTACAGATGAAAAGTTGCAACAGCATGTCTCTTTTTTTTCAGCAATTCTCAAGTTCTGCATCACAAAGCAACAATCATGAAGCAATTGTAGGGCAGCACCGTAGCACAGTGGCTAGCACTGTGGCTTAACAGCACCAGGGTCCCAGGTTCGAATCCCCGCTGGGTCAATGTCTGTGCAGAGTCTGCACGTTCTCCCCGTGTCTGCGTGGGTTACCTCTGGGTGCTCCGGTTTCCTCCCACAGTCCAAAGACGTGCAGGTTAGGTGGATTGGCCAAGTTAAATTGCCCTTAGTGTCCAAAAAAAAAGTTTGGTGGGGTTATTGGGTTACGGAGATAGGGTGGAAGTGAGGACTTAAGTGGGTCGGTGCAGACACGATGGGCCGAATGGCCTCCTTCTGCACTGTATGTTCTATGTTCTAAAGAAAATGTAGTGGCTATGTTCTCAAAGTGTTTGATAAGGTGCTGCATTAGAGATTTGTTGCAAAGATTTATGATCTTACAGGGTAGCTGAGTGATCAAGGCAAGGAGAAAAAGCAGAGTGTAGGATTTTTTTTTATGTTGGTGAGATGGGATTGTGACCTGAAGAATTTATGCTGTAATCGTTTGTTTTCCTTTTACATGTATGATTCAGATATTGGCATAAGATAAATGATGCCGTTTGTTGATCAAACCAACTTCAGGGTCATTTCAAACTGAGGAAAAATACTGGAGATGACAAAAACTTGCATTTAGTTATGTCCTAACGTGCTTTACAACCATTGAAGTATTTTCAAAATGTATAATCACTTGTGTTGTCAGAAACTTTTCAGCCAAGTTACACCAAGGCCTCACTATCATAATAACCAGATCATCTGTTTTGGTGATGTTGGTTGAGGAATGAATATTGGTTGGGATACCAGGGAGAACTTTCCTACTCTTATTTGAAATTGTTCCAAGGAATCTTTATGCCTACATGAGAGGGTAGTCTCTGCTTCGTGTCTCTTCTATAGTAATACCTCTGTCAATACAGTACTCAGTATCACACTCCAGTGCAGTATATACCTAAGTGTTTGGAAAACACTTGAGCGCACAACCTTCTGACTCAGAATTGAGAATGCTACCAATTGACCACAGCTGATTGTGCCAATGCAAAACAGTAACTATCCAATTGTAAGGGAAGAGCTCTTTAATTGGCATTGGTGAGACTGCACCTGGAGTATTGTTTACAGTTTTGGTCCCTTATTTGAGGAAAGATGCAGTGGCATTGGAGGTAGTTCAGAGGAGGTTCACTAGAGTGTTGCCAGAAATGAGGCGGTTGTTTTATGAAGAGAAATTGAGCAGTTTAGGCCTATACTCTCAAGAGTTTAGAAGAATGAGGGGAGATCAAGGTGAGGTATTTAAATGATAATAGGTATGGATAAAGTAGGTGTGGAGCGGATGTTTCCTCTTGTGGGGCATTCTGAACGAGAGGTCATAGCCTCAGGATAAGGAGTAGCAAATTTAAAACAGAGAGGAGGAAACTACTTCTCCCAAAGGGTTGTGAATCTGTGGAATTTGCTGCCCCAGTGTGTGGTGGATGCTGAGACAGTGAGTAAATTTGAGGAGTTACAGATTTTTAAATAGTAATGGATATAGAGAACGGGCAGGATGGTGGAGTTGAGGGCATGACGACATCATCCATGATTGAATTGAATGGTGGAGCAGGCATGAGATGCTAAATTTCCTACTCATGCTCTTAGTCCTTCTGTTCTTATGTTCTAAGAAAGAACTATTCTAATTCCACCTTCCAGCTCTTGGTCTGTAGCCCTGTGGGTAACAGCACCTCAAGCACAAATCTGGTGTTCTTGATTAATAAAGGGATTTCTTGATTAATAAAGGGATCAGGAGGTATGGGGAAAGGCAGGAGAATGGGGATGAAGAACATATCAGTCATAATCGAATGGCGGAGCAGACACGATGGGTCACATGGACTAATTCTGCTCCTAAATCTCATGGTCTTTTGAGTTGTGGTAGTACGAATAGCGGCAATAAAAGTTTGGAATAAACTCAAGCCGCTGACAGATTTAATAATCCAATACTGAGGCTTGAGGATTCTGGACTGACCAAAACAAATGAGTTGGAAACAAAACCAACATTTTTTTGATGTAAAAACAAAGTTGTGAAAAACTCAGCAGGTCTGGCAACATCTATGGGGAGAGGAGCTAATATTTTGAATCTGATATGGTTTTCTCTTTGACCATCATCTTCAGTCATATTGCCGCTGTTTATTGCCCCTTCCTAGTTGGGAAGGTGATGGTGGACCTTCTGATTGAATCTTTGCAGTCCTTGTGGTGATGGTACTTCCACGATGGGATCAAGTAGGGAGTTTTCTAGATTTTGATTTGACAATCATGCTGTAACTTTTTTTATTAAACTTTTTTTTACAATTAAAGGGGCAATTTAGCATGGCCAATCCACCTACCCTGCACATTTTTGGGTTGTGGGGTTGAGACCTACGCAGACCAAGGGAGGAATGTGCAAACTCCACACAGACAGTGACCCAGGGCCAGCATCGAACCTGGATCCTCAGCACAGTGAGAAAGTTGTGCTAACCACTGCACCACCGTGCTGCCCGACAATCATATTGTAACACCAATATAATATGCAAGTCAGCATCTGGAGGTGGTGGCACATAGTGTTTGAGACCTCAACCTAGGCTCAGTGACTTGGTGCAATCACCATGTTGGAGTGAAACAGAATTAACACTCCAGGTTGAACTGCTGAGCTTTTTTCAGTTTTTTTATTTCAGATTTTCAGTATCTGCAGTTATTCTGCTTCTGTACAATTTATTGCCTTTTTGAAGTGTTTTTATTCAAGATTTTAATATAAACAGTATCCGACGTGCCTTCTCCCCACCCCACCGGCCACAGCAGCAACCAGGGGCGAGATTCTCAGACCCCCCCGCCGGGTCGGAGAATCGCCGGGGGCTGGCATGAATCCCGCCCCCGCCGGTTGCCGAATTCTCCGGCACCGGAGATTCGGCGGGGGCAGGAATCGCGCGCGCCGGTTGGCGGGACCCCCCCTGCGATTCTCCGGCCCGGATGGGCCGAAGTCCCGCTGCTAGAATGCCTGTCCCGCTGGCGTGGATTAAACCACCTCTCTTACCGGCGGGACAAGGCGGTGTGGACGGGCTTCGGGGTACTGGGGGGGCGATCTGGCCCCGGGGGGTGCTCCCACGGTGGCCTGGCCCGCGATCGGGGCCCACCGATCCAAGGGCGGGCCTGTGCTGTGGGGGCACTCTTTTCCTTCCGCCTTCGCCACGGTCTCCACCATGGCGGAGGCGGAAGAGATTCCCTCCACAGCACATGCGCGGGGATGCCGTGAGCGGCCGCTAACGCTCCCGTGCATGCGCCGCCCGGCAGTGTAATTTCCGCGCCAGCTGGCGGGGCACCAAAGGCCTTTTCCGCCAGCTGGCGGGGTGGAAATCAGTCCGGCGCGGGCCTAGCCCCTCAAGGTTAGGGCTCGGCCCCCCCAAGATGCGGAGGATTCCGCACCTTTGGGGCGGCGCGATGCCGAACTGATTTGCGCCGTTTTTGGCGCCGGTCGGCGGACATCGCGACGATACCGGAGAATTTCGCCCCAGGTCTCTAAAGGGCAAAATAAACAACCCCTTGTCTGCCCCTGAGCAAATTTTACCTTTTCAAGGCCAAAAACTCCAACAGGTACCTCAGCCATGCCGTGGCACTAGGGGGAGAAGCTGACCTCCAGCCCAACCAAACCTGCCTGTGAGCGATCAGCAAGGCGAAAGATAAGTCTGCCCCCCGCTCCCGTCTGCAACTCCGGAAGGTCTGACACCCCGACTATGGCCTCAAAGGAACCCGGGTGCAACCATAGTGCTAAAAAACGATCCTAATACCCCACCAGCTTCAGCAGGATCAAAACATATGGACGTGGTTCATTGGGCCCCTCCCCTACCACTCGCAATTATCCTCCATTGCCTCAAATAGCCAGATTTCCTTCCGCCTTCGGTAAGTGTACCCCACACACCACCTTTAGCTGAATCAACCTCAGCCTCGCACACGAGGTCGAGGCATTAACCCTTTGCAGCACTTTGCACGGTAACCCTTCCAATGTATTGCCTTTTTAACTGGTTTTGTGACTAACATTTGAACAAATGAGTGGTTATCAGGGCTATTGATGGCAGCCTCTAACAGCACGTGGGTAGATCCACTCGGCTTGCTGAGTGCTCGCCCCGGCGGGCGCGATGACGTCACACGGGTTACGCAAAACGTCGCCACTCGCGGCGCGCCTTTTCCCTCTGCGTGCGAGGCCCCGCGCAGGGTGGGCGTGTTGACGCAGCCGTGCGCACGCGTCCGCTCCCCCCCGCGCTGTGTGCGCGGCTGCTGCTCCGCGGGGAAGATGGCGGCGCTTGTCTCACTCACTCAGGTACCGAGAGCAACCCGGGAGCGAGGGAGGGGAAGGGGTGGCGAGGGAGAATGCGGGGAACGGCACCCGCCGAAGCCCAGCGCCCCAAGTCCCTGGAGCGGACATCGAATGCGAGCACTTTCCTGTCAGTGAGCAGCTGGAGCGGATAACTGAGAGGCGGCTAGGCCGCGGCTGGGGAGAGCGGTGCTGGGTCGAGATAAGCGAGGGGCGGTGGGGGTGAGCGGCCGCCTCCTCTCCCGTGCTGGTCCCCCTCAGCGGGAGCCTCGGCTGTGAATGCCCCGCACCCACTTACCCCTCCCACTTCCAGTTACCTCATTAACATGGGGTCTCTATCTGCTGCTTGTTTACAGTCAGCCCACTGTCTCGAGGCTCGGCCGGTTCCCAGGGTCTACACTCACTGCACTGCCTGTCAATATTTCCGGTGAAAGCTTGGTATCCCTTCCTTCTCAAGTTCCCAGTTCCTCGGATGCTCCGAAAGGCTGATGTCGCCAGAAACTGCCAAAATTCAATGATTTGCCGCCTTCATTTTAGTTTGGGACATTGATCTGGAGTTTTGCTGCTTTTGTGATTGCCTTATTTTTCATTCTAGAAGTTGATTGATAAATTGTCTATGATTAGAAACCACAATATAGGACCCCGGAAGGTTTTATTTTCAGCGGACTCTTTTGTGGTCTTCTGAATGTGATAACTTGCTTAAGTACAGCTTCACGGGCACTGTTAATTCTTCAAATGTCTCTGCAAATGACCATTCTTCAAATGAGAAAGCCGTATTGGTGATTGCTGTGCGATTTGACAGTGACAGGATATTCACAACTGTACCTGACATCCGTATATTGAAAAATCCATATAAATTACAAACAACCAGCAGGGGTCACTGGATAATTGTGTGGATCAGGAAACGTGACTTATGTTTGCTCCATCACTTGCCAAGAGTAATTCTCGGAGCTCCATCACTACTTTAGTTGAGGTTATCTCCGTTCGGAAACTTTCTGGCTCGATATCAGGCACATAGGCTATTTACTCCCACCGTGAGGATGTCGATATTGTTGAAAAAGTGCTACTTACAAGAAATGTTAGAACCTTTTTTACCTGGCTCAGGCTAGCAGCATGATATGGTCTCGGGTGTACAACATAGCACTTGGTAGAGATCTGAAGATGGTTTAGTATTGCTGAAAATTATGCAAAGCAACATCATTTGTATTATTGTACGAAGTCTTACAACACCAGGTTAAAGTCCAACAGGTTTGTTTCGATGTCACTAGCTTTCGGAGCGCTGCTCCTTCCTCAGTCCTTCGTACTGTGCTCACCCCAGTCCAACGCCCGCATCTCCACATCATTTGTATTATTGGCAGTGCTGTCAGTGATTTGTGAGATGGGAGCAGTCTTGTGCACATGAATGTATTGTGTCACATTTTGATTTGCAGGATTCACTGCGATTATGATTTTATATTGGACATGACAGTACTTGTATTGATGTATATGTGTAGGAGTTTGAGATAGTGGTTGTGTCAGGGGACAGGTCAAGTTTATGGATCTTTGGCTAAATATCAGTGTTAGATAAACACAAAATGCTGGCAACATCAAGTCAGCTGTGTAGAGAGGAAGAATTAACGTTTTAGGCTAATGACCTTTTGAGTGCTTACGGCCTTTTCTGTTTTTCAGATTTCTAATATCCACAGTATTTTGTTTTCCTGACAATTTAGGAGATGGATTTCTTCAGTGCTGGAGGCATCCCTGGTACATGAAAGACTTTATTGTTTTTTTTCTCCACCCGTGAAGTAGACACTGTCAAAGGAATATTTTGTTTTTAAGATGAAAGTATTGTGGATTGATTAGTTTAGTGAACTGTAGTGTTCTGAGGCCAACTGGTCAAAACGATATAGCAACCAACGGTGCCATACCTCTGTTGCCATTTTTTCTTACTGTTATGGGCCCAAAGTGTCTCATGGAGTTCACCTGACCCACAACTTTTACTAGATTGTGGTATGGGGAGCACACAGCCTACTCTACAGGTATGGTAAAGCAGAAATGGAAAAGTATTTTTTTTAAAAAGCAAAACCATGTTTATTCTATGAACTCAAGTTAACCTTTTTGAAACATAGTGAACATCTTAGCAACCATTAACCCCCAAAGACTACACCGCTAAGTAACCGTTAAGCTTTCCTTTTTAACATCCCTATGAGTTAAATATAAAACCTTTATCAGAAGCACATCAGGTTAAAGTCACTACTAAAAACAATTATAATTCTCAATTCACCAAATGATCAAGAGATAGTCTTTTCATGGCAGAGAGATCAACAGTACAGCTGCTCTGTCTGGCTTCAGCTCCCACACTGAAAACAAAACTAAAACAAACCCTGCAGCAAACAGCCTAAAACAAAAGTAAAAACCTGACAGACAGCTGAGCTCCACCCACTCTCTGACATCACTGCAGTATTAAACACCCATTTCTTAAAGGTACTCCACAGATATTTATATACACACCCATTTCTTAAAGGTACTCTCACATGACATCACTAACATCATCATACCTGTTCTGTGGGGAGGTGGTGGCACAGTGCGAATGTCACTGGATTCCTAATCCAGAGACCCAGGATTTTGATCTGGAGATCTGTGTTCAAATCCCACCACAGCAGGTGATGGAATTTAAACTCAATAAAATATCTGGAATTAAAAGTCTAATGATGACCTTGAAACCATCGTCAATTGTTGTAAAAACCCATCTGGTTCACTAATGTCCTTTAGGGAAGGAAATCTGCCATCCTGGTCTGGCCGCCATGTGAATCCAGACCCACAGCAATGTGGTTGACTCTTAAGTGCCCCCTCAAGGACAATTGGGGATTAGCAATAAATGCTGGCACAGCCTGCGAAGCCCATGTGCCATGAACGAATAACAATTATATAAAAAAAAAAAAAAAAAAAAATTACTTCAGGTCTGCTGCAATCTTTGCCATTCTCTGGTGGAAAATAATGAGCAGATTTACCTATTTCGTAAGGCTCTCCGTTCTAAGATCTCTAAGTATGTTAGGGTGTGGCCCTTTATCTATGTTGTGTTCAAGGTTATGGGGCATTCAGAATTTAACACACTTGTTTCCAAGGACTGTCACTATGAGAATGGAATGGACATTTATCAGTACCTTGTGCACACACACATACGCATTCAGATTGTAGTGTTTACATTGCCATAAAAGGACTTTACTGAATAATGGCAGCACTTCATCGCAATCTGTACATGCATCCCCTCTTTTTCCTCTCTAAATCTGTTTACTTCTCAAATTTCATATTGAAAAACTATCAGTTTTGTTAAAACTGGCAACAGGCCAGGAAGTTTCAGCATTAAAGGGTGGCACGGTGGTGCAGTGGTTACCACTGCTGCCTCACGGCGCCGAGGACCCGGGTTCGATCCTGGCCCCGGGTCATTGTCCGTGTGGAGTTTGCACATTCTCCCCGTGTCTGCATGGGTCTCACCCCCACAAAGCCAAAGATGTGAAGGGTAGATGGATTGCCAAACTAAATTGCCCCTTAATTGGGGGGGGGGGGGGGGGGGGGGGGGAGAGAGAGAATTGGGTACCCTAAATTTTTTTTTTTTTTAAACGATGAAACTGTAGCCAGCAACCTTGATGCAAAGGCAAGTTGTTAGCGGGAGAGCAGTTTATTCCAGGATGATTTCACAGTTATTCCTTGTAAAGACTAACATTCCTCTGGCACAGAAAGTTTTATTAATACAGAAACTGGTTCAACCAGTGATTTACTGGCTTAACTCATGGCATTAGGAGTACTCAATGGAAGTTAATTGTATTTAGTGTACAGCAGCAAATCAGTGTGCACTTTTGATACTGTCAATGAAAACTGCCATTTATTAAGGTTTTACATTTTTGCAAACAACCCAACAAAATTACAAAATAAATACATTGCATTGAGGAAGGAAAAAAATGGCTCAACATAATGAATACAGAGGGGAACGGCAGAACAACATTATCACTGGCTTGATGCAATCATTAGACATAGCTAGATGCCTCTATAAGCCCCACCAGAGACCAAGGGAGAAACAGGCTGAAGCACTGAAAACATGGTAAAATGGTTCACACCTTCCTACGTGTCTGCTCCCAATTACCCATGACAATTCAGGATAAATTTACCACGCTATGTTCGGGCGGCGACCAATATATATCTCCCTCAAGTCTAACAGTACCAATGACACACCACACCCTCCTCTCCCCGGAAACCAAACTCGTCTGCACCCATGCAGGAACCGATCACTGATTCTTTATACCCACCTTTAGAAAAGAAAAGAAAATATGTGAAAATTCCAGTTTTAAAGGGGACTTACATATATACCACGCAATGCAGCTTAACCCCAGTCTGAGGCCCAGCGCAGAACCAAACTCATTCCATACCTTTGTACAGCGAGGACCAAACTCAATCTTATTTGATGGGTATTTGACATTTAGAAGTGTCAGACATGGTTTCAGACTGCTTACAAAAGTGACAGCTTTTACTATAGTTTGTTTTGGAGACGTTAATTAAGTTAAAGGATTCATGTGAGATGTGCATTGCCTTATTACAGTGCAAATTCTATGGTGAATTAAGTATAAATGTTTGCTCCTCAGTGGCTGTGAAAATTGGGTAACATGGTGTCAGGACATTGATGCTGTATACATCTCTTTACATCCCGCATAATTTAATGGCTCTATGATTCTTCATGTACTTGATATTTTCTCTACAAATGCTAAGTGGATCCCTATTGGCGACATTGGACATAGTATAAGGGGCTGAGTGTCCATTTACAGGGAAGGGGGATGCTGTAGGTGTGCAACCCTTAGCATTAAAATGGATAGTGGCGATAACATGAGCAATACATTATCTCTTGGAATGTGGCTCATCAGTTTCTTTATTTAGTTGCCTGGCTTTTTACTCACTCAAAATGTGAGAGATGCAGAAAATCAAAGAAAGTAATCTGCATCTTTAGGGACTACATGCACAGGCTTGGCAGTTAAAGCATTCAAAGAACGCTTGTTGTGAGAGCACGGCTCTAGTTCGGATTGTACTGAACTTGTAAAGATTGCAAATTCAGTTAGTTACATTGTAAATATCATATCATTTTGTTGCTGAATTGATGTGAAACTGCTGTAAACCACAGATTCATTTAATTGAGCATTTGTGGCCTACTAATTTGTTAACTACATGGTACAGGCGTGTTGACCAATGTTCCTGCTTTGTGTTTAATTCAGGTTGAAATAATACTAATGCAGCCAATCAGGAATGGAAAGGAAACTTATCTTGATATGACAGTTACTCAACATTGGAGGGGAAGAAAAATGTACTTAGCAGTTGGACCTTCCCCTGACTTTCTTGTTAAACTGTTTTAAGTATTTTAATTTATACTTTTGCCATACCTACATGAAGTAAAATCCTAGCTGTGTGGGTATCTACTAACTGTTCATGAAGTGAGCAGGAGGTAGGTAAATGTTTTAGAAATTTATTTTGTTGGGAGTGCAGATGTTCATTTAAAATGCCTTCTAAACCCACGACCGTCACCATCTAGATGGACAAGGGCAGCAGGCACATGGGGACACCACCACCTGGAAGTTCCCCTCCAAGTCACTCACCAGTCTGACTTGAAAATATATTGCTGTTCCTTCACTGCCACTGGGTCAAAACCTTGGAACTTACTCCCTAACAGCACTGTGGCAGTATCTACACCACAGGAACCGCAGTGGTTCTAGAAGGCAACTCACCATCACCGTCTCAAGGGCATTTAGTGATGGGCAATAAATGCTGGCCTCACCAGTGACACCCACATCCCATAAATTGAATTTAAAAATAATACATTTTCTTTTTTAAAAATTTAGAGTGCCCAATTCATTTTTTCCAATTAAGGGGTAATTTAGCGTGGCCAATCCACCTACTCTGCACATTTTTGGGTTGTGGGGGCGAAACCCATGCAAACACGGGGAGAATGTGCAAACTCCACATGGACAGTGACCCAGAGCTGGGATTGAACCTGGGACCTCGGCGGCATGAGGCAGCAGTGCTAACCACTGCGCCACCGTGCTGCCCTAATAATACATTTTCAAATAAGGAGACAATGACAGAGGGAAGGAGAAAAAAGTGAGGGAGATTTAATAAAAGAGAGCGAAGGAGAAATACTGAGAGATTTTGAGAGGTGGTGACAGGTTTCATGTGGAAAGAGAGTAAGAAAAACTGAAGAATGTGGAAGATAATACAAGGACAGAGATGAGGGATTCTAAAGTGGAGGGAATCAAGGTTTCTGATCCACATTTCAAACAAATAGTTGGAAACAAACTATATTGGTATATTTTGTTGCCAATGAGTACAGTCTGTCTTAGCTGCCTCTGGTCAGTATACTATTGTTTGGCTCTTGACTGTTGGAAGCTGTCTGTCCATGCCTAGTGGTTCAGACTGGCACTGGCAGAGGCCTGGGAGCAGAGGATCAGTCTCTGGTGTTTTTGTGAGGAAAAGAAATAACTGAAATGGGAATATCAGTGTGATTTTTTTTTTTTCCCCCCTGCCTTTCATCTCTCCTGAATACATTAGCTCATGTCATGGTAAATATTCTCTGTGACTAGGTATTGACTGTCTGCTTAGAGGCATCCCTGCTAAGTTTCATCCTATCTTTAACTGAAGTAAATGTATGTACACCACAGGCGCTTGGTAGAGGTGGAAGGTCTTAGGTTCCTTATTCACTGAAAATCAGTCTGATGATTAACTTGTACTGCTATGGGTGAAATTAACTCGCAGATCAGGAATTGAACTGGATCTTTCGTGTCTCTGTGCTCAGTAGCCCACCTGGTTGCCCATTGTGTCATCACCAAACCTCAGATTGTTATGTAAACTTTTGAGATTTAAAAAAAAAGTAACAACGTAAAAAATAAATGAGAGTAGACCATTTGCCCACTCGAGCCTACCCTGCCACTTTCCTGCCTGCACCACCACCCCATAACACTTGACTCTTTTAGATTAAAAATTTGTCTAACTCGGCCTTGAATATATTCAATGCCCTATCCTCCACTGCTCTTGAAGTTGAGAATTCCAAAGACTAGCCTCCACCTGAAAGAAAAGACATCTTTCTCAGCTCTGTCTTAAAAGGGTGGCACGGTAGCACAGTGGTTAGCACTGTTGCTTCACAGCACCAGGGTCCCAGGTTCGATTCCCGGCTTGGGTCACTGTCTTTGCGGAGTCTGCACATTCTCCCCATCTGCGTAGGTTTCCTCTGGGTCCTCTGGTTTCTTCCCGCAAGTCCCGAAAGACGTGCTGTTAGGTAATTTGGACGATCTGAATTCTCCCTCTGTGTACCTGAACAGGCGGCGTAATGTGGTGACTAGAGGCTTTTCACGGTAACTTCAGTGCAGTGTTGATGTAAGCCTACTTGTGACAATAAAGATTATTATTATGATAAAAGGGAGACGCCTTGTTTCAAACCCGCTGCTCCTAGTTCAAGATTTCCCTGTGAGGTGGAACATTCTCTTAGCATTTACCTTAACAAGTCCATTCAGAATTTCTATGTTTTAAAAAGATCGGCTCCAATGTGTACAGGCTTAACCTACTCATCATTTCCCAGGAATCAACCTCGTGAACCGTCTCAGAACTGCTTTCAATGGAGGTACATTCCTCCTCAAGTAAGTAGGTTAAACTACACAGTACTCTAGGTACAGGTTCACCTACGCTCTACAGCTGTAGCAGGAATTTCCTACATTTATACTTCATCCCCATTGCAATAAAGGTTAAGATTATATTTGTCTAAATGACTTGCAACACCTACATGTTAACATTTTGTGACTCCTGTGCAAAGATTTTTAAAAATATAAATTTAGAGTACCAAATTCATTTTTTCCAATTCAGGGACAATTTAGCGTGGCCAATCCACCTAGCCTGCACATCTTTGGGTTGTGGGGGCGAGACCCACGCAAACATGGGGAGAATGTGCAAACTCCACACGGACAGTGACCCAGAGCCGGGATCGAACCTGGGACCTCAGTGCCGTGAGGCAGCAGGGCTAACGCACTGCGCCACCGTGCTGCCCCATTCCTGTGCAAAGATACCCAGATCCCCCCACTGCTTCATCCTGCAGATTCACTTCATTTAAATATTATTCTGCTTTTCTATTCTTCCTGTCAAAGTGGATAACCTCACATTATACAACCTCACATTATACACACTCTGTGTCCTCATCAAAACTTGCTTTCCTATATATCTTTGTATCATCAGCAAGTTTGGCACCAGTACACACTGTCGCTTATCTAAGTCATTGATATAGACTGTAAATGGTTGAGGGTGCAACATTGATCTCTGTGGAACTCCGCTGGTTATAGTTTGCCACCTGAAAATGACTCGTGTCTCCTGACTCTGTTAGTGAGTCAATCCTCTATCCATGACATCAATGTCATGAGCGATCTTGTATTGTAACCTCTGTGTCAGCTTATTGAATTCTTTTTGGAAATCTGGCGTACGACTAATCTTCACAATACTGTATGCCTTTTCTTTCAGGTTGACACCACCCGTAACTTCCTTAGCCATGGTGATTAAGACACTGATTTAATTGGCAGCGGGGCTGGTTAGGCTGTGTAGATGGCTGTGTTTCGCATCAGAAATCCTGTATGTTCCCTGTTGTGTTGGTACCAGAGTAGAGCAGAGCTGGTATCATGTGATGCTGCATGGATGATTGTTGTCTGCTGAGGGCAACAGGCCAGAACTACACACACAACCCAAAAAGATGTGCAGTGTAGGTAAATTTCCCCTTAATTGGGGGGAAAAAAGAATTATGGGATAAATGTTCTCCTTTGATTGACTTGAGGGATGAGGGAGCATTTTGTTGTATGGTTGCTCAGGAGAGGAGGTTGGTAGACTTGATAACCCCAGTAGATTACACAAGTAACCTACACATTTATATGAAGATTGTCAAACAAAATTTGATACTGAGCTGCATAAGGGGATGTGAAGGTAGTTGAGCAGATGTTTGGTTCTAAGTTAGATTTTATAGAGTATCTTAAAGGAGAAAAGTGGTGAGAGTTTTGTAGAAGTAATTTAAGAGTTTAGGGCCTGGCAGGACTACCAGTGGCGGATTAAAATTCAGGATGATTTAAAAAAAAAAAAAAAAAAAAAAAAAAAAAATTTGGAGTACCCGATTCATTTTTTCCAATTAAGTGGCAATTTAGTGTGGCCAATCTACCTACCCTGCACATCTTTGGGTTATGGGAGTGCAACCCACGCAAACATGGCGAGAATGTGTAAACTCCACACGGACAGTGACCTAGAGCCAGGATCGAACCTGGGACCTCGGTGTCGTGAGGCAGCAGTGCTACCCACTGCGCTACTGTGCTGCCCCCAAAATCCAGGATGATTGAGACCAAAATTGAAGGAGTGCTGGTATCTTGGAAAGTTCTAGGTTTGGAGGAGGATATATAAATAGGAGGGCTTTGAAAATGAGGATGAAAATATTGTAAAAGGTGTGGGTGAAATTACAATTTCTTCTTCCATGCCCTGTAGTTGGAAATGTCCTCCCATTACTCAACTAGTGTAACAATTGATTCCTGTGGCCTTGCTACCCTCTACTTTGCCAGCTGTTTGCACCTCAGCGCACCCGCTGCTCCTTGTCCTCTGGCCTGCTAAGCATCTTCAATACACTTTAGCGAACAGATTTCAACCCATCTGCTCTCTTTATTATAATCTTTATTCGTGTCACAAGTAGGCTTACATTGACACTGAAATTAAGCTAGTGAAAAGCCCCTAGTCACCACACTATGTCGGCTGGTCAGGCACACTGAGGGAGAATTCAGAATGTCCCATTCACCTACAAGCATGTCTTTTGGGACTTGTGGGAGGAAACCGGAGGAAACCCACGCAGACATGAGAACGTGCAGGCTCTGCACAAGACAGTGACCCAAGCCGGGAATCAAACCCGGGTCCCTGGCGCAGTGAAGCAACAGTGCGAGCCACTGTGTTACCGTACCGCCCTTTATGCGGTTTCTGTTTCTAGATGTCGGACTTGTAACTTCTCTCCTGGCTTATTCAAATGTATCCTATTGGCAGTGCTTTCCGTTATATGCCCTAACTTCTACTCGGTGTCGCTTGCCCCTCCTACAGACACCTTGTTATATAAAAGTTGCCATTCGGTGCAACTTATTTCATGGTCTTTTGCATTATTTCAGATGCCATCAGCTAGATAGAATCATAGAATAGAACCATAGAATCACTACAGTGCAGAAGGAGGCCATTCGGCCCATCAAATCTGCACCGACCTTCTGAAAGAGCACCCCCTATCCCCATAATCCAGTAACCCCACCTAAAGTGCACAGCATTTTTTCAGGATATTTTTGTCACTGATTGTTTCATCCAAGTACTACATAACACTGTGTATATTGTGCATGAATTGTTTCTTCCCTTTGATGCAGAATGTAGACATGTATGCATCCAGTGTGTTACCATCTGCCAGTTTGACTTAGAGTGTCTTTTCAAATGGTTTTACACTGTTGGTGTCTCTCCTGGTAAGTCAGACTGTTGCTGCATGAGAAAGACCTTGGTGGTCAGATAGCTGGATATAGTTTGGGTCTGGGATTGCACCTGAGGAATGGAGATTAATTTTGGAATGGTTGCTGGGATTTGAGACACTAATGCACACAACCTGTCTCTTGAGGGGAGAAAAAATATGTGAAAGACTCCCTTTAACTGCCAGTGTGAAGGCCAAAGCTTTGCTTTGTATTGCCAACACTGAGATGTGTTGTCAAACCAATGATTTAACACACATCATTCGACAAGGACTGATTGATGCAGAAGGAAAGCTTATTTGTGTTGTTTTCATGTCCCGTATGTATAGAGGATCCCTGTGGGTTGGCGAATGGAATTTTTCATATTGTGCCATATGAAGATTTCACTATATTGCTTCTTTTTGAGATGCTTTGTGTTTGTTATTTCAGAAGGCAAGATCAACTGTGTTCCCAGTTCTCCTGAAAGAATCATCAGCTCCAGCCACCACTTTCTGCTCCCTGGCTAGCCCAAAACTAGGAATGATTGTATAAGCTGGACAGCTAAACAAAGCAACCAATGATCCGTATTTTATTGACAAATTTTGTGATAATCTAATGCAGAGTGCAAACTTGCTATGTGGGAAAAGTGTTTTCCAGTTAAGTTTGTTTATGTTTTGGGGCAGCACTGGTACAGTGGTTAGCACTGCTGCCACATGGCGCTGAGGACCCGGGTTCGATCCCGGCTCTGGGTCACTGTCCGTGTGGAGTTTTCACATTCTCCCTGTGTCTGCATGGGTCTCACCCCCACAACCCAAAGATGTGCAGGGTAGGTGAATTGGCCACGCTAAATTGCCCCTTAATTGGGGGGGAAAAATTGGGTACACATAAAAATGTTTGTTTTTGTTTCAGGCGATGGATGTCTTTGTGGTATAATTTATTTTAGATTAATTGGAAATAGATAGAGATCTGTGTTGTATTGGTGGTCTGAAGAGAAAGCTGGAGACCACTCTTTGTTACTAGAAGTTTATTTCAGTCTTACTTTATGTTGCAATGGTCTGACCTTTACAGAAATTATTCTTCAAAACTTGGCACTAGTGACATTGTCATAACATTTTCCTTATATTTCCTGAAGCGAGGGTTTTACTTGTTCAGAACTTTTTTGTCAATTATCACGTTCTAATCAAATCTGTGTTATGGTGTGTATTTATTTATTCCTTGGATGTGGACAATGCTGGACAGATTGGTGTCAATTGCCCACCCCTAGTTATCTTGAGAATATGGCAGGAGGCATTCTCCTTGAACTGATGCAGTCTGATGTCCTGATGGCGCTCCCTGATGGTGTTCGGTAGGATACTGAGCCAGCACCAGTGAAAGAACATGTACAGACAGCGGAAGGCTGATCATTCTCCGGTCTTGGCTCACGTTTGAAATTCTTTTGTACAAGAGTTTATCCATTTGTAGTTCAGTAATACATTTCTCTGCAAGATCTACTTTTGTCACTACTGAACCAAATCATAGCCTGCTAATGCCAGAAACTAGATCTGCAATGCTACAGTGCTAACTGAAGTGCTCTTGAGATAGTCTGTCCCATAGCTCAATACTCATGGCCCCTGCCTTTCTCCCCACCCCCTCTCTTAGTACCTCCCTAACCATTTTGTATGCTTTGCATCAGTAATTTGCTATATGCCTATTTTCTGACATCTTATTTATATTCAAGGCGAGTAAAATGCAATTTGAAATAAAAAACAAATTGCTGGAAATACTTAGCATGCCTGACAGCATCTGTGGAGAGGGAAACAGAGTTAATGTTTCAGGTTGTGACCTTTCAAAATAGTGAAATGTAATTAGAAATAATTCCATTCATCATTCATCAATAATAACAGGAGTACACTCTGAGTGTGTCCAAGTTTTAATGGTTGAGTCCTCTTCTGTGGGTTCTTTTATGACTGAAGAGTCCAATGCAGAATCAGCATGGGCATCCATAGACTGGCAGTTCATATTGTCGTTGATGCATGCGGAACTACTGTAGCTGTGCCACCTCTGTCCTTCCAGGCATATCAGATTTTGAGAGTTTGGCATAGATGGTCTGCAGGATATGCTAACCAAATTTCATGTTTGTCTCCATGTGGGCTGTTGATTGTGGTGTTTTCCCAAGATAAGTGGTCCACAATGCAATGCAAAAGTTTGTAAGTTCTTTTTTTGAAAGATTTTACCGTATACAGGTAAATTTTGTTTTTAATGTAACACCAATTTACCAGAAATGCAGATTTTACGGACAGGCATGTGGACTTGTACTGGATTTTGGTTGTTTACCTTCTATCCATAGTGGATCAATTTATATGGTTGAAGCATTCAAGTCACAGGCTAAAATGTATTTGAAAAATAACCGAGAGGCTGACTGCAGATGCTCATCCATCCAAATTTGATCTCGGAAAGTGATGCAAAATGGTGATATTAGATCAGCCGCCCATTGTGCAGCTTTGCTCCCTCAAACATCTCGCCCTTTTCACCCCTCAGATCTAATTTAAATCTTAATTGTTTACCAACCTTCAACTTTACCCTGCAGTGTTAATGTAAGCCTACTTGTGACACTAATAAAGATTATTATTATTGAAAATCCCTTATCCGGAATGCTTGGGGCCAAGTGTGTATCTGGTTTTGAAACTACGCACCGCAAGGAGCCTTGTGGGATTTCTCACTTGTGAGGTCATGTCAGCACTCGAAAAAAAGTGTGGATTTTGGAATTTTTCGGATTTCAGATAAGGGATGCTCAACCTGTTGTAAATGGGCATCCTCCATTGAAATTTCCTGTGGTTTGTCAGTCCTGCAGAACAGCCTCCTCATAGGTCATTTTGCTGATGGGGTTGATTTAAGCTGAAGTGTTCCCTCGCAAAAACACTAAACCGGTTTAAAAAAAATAAGTTTAGAGTACCCAATTCTTTTTTCCAATTAAGGGGTAATTTAGCGTGGCCAATTCACCTAAACTGTACATCATTTTGGGATGTGGGGGTGAGACCCCTGCAGACACGGAGAACGTGCAAACTCGACACGGACAGTGACCCAAAGCCGGGATCGAACCTGGGTCCTTGGTGCCGTGAAACAGTAGTGCTAACCACTGCACCACCATGCCGCCCACTGCACCAGTTTTAAGTAAAATCCTTTTTTATGGAATAAACTCAGGCCCCATCCCAGTTCGTAAAAACAGGATTTATCGGTATCATTTTTACTGACCACTCTGGTGTTTGCCCTGAGATAGTTCTCCATAGATAGATCTGCTTCGGGATACGGTAATCTTCCACTTGGGAGATATTGCATTTTCAAACCTATGAAAATGATAGATGGGAGAATACATGCTGGTTTGTTTAGCTTGTCCCACACTGGTGATCACTTATGCATTATAATACATGTACACTGCATCCATCACTATTTCCTGGGAGAGAGAAAAGAATTGGAAAATTCCTCTCCAGCCTTCGTAGGCAGTCAGCGTACTCCAGGAGATAGCATTGGTCCTATTTTTCATTACAGGACACCTACATTTTGTGCAAAGTTATCTTCACCCCAGCCAGAAACAGATACAGCTCTCGCTTGAAGGAATTCAATCTGGGTTCACTGCATGATCTGCCAACCTGTTCTACAGTTCTACTATTCTGAGCAATCAGTACCTTGAAAATAATAATTAACTTGTTTAATTCTGCATGCTCAATCTTTGCTGAAATTAGTTGACAAATGAACCAAACAAGGTTATTTTCTAGCAGTCATGATTGAGAGCAGCATTAGTAGATGCAGCGGCCTGGAGCACCATGGTTGTCCCAGTTGGGTGGAGTGTATGGAGGCTTATGGGTACTGGTTTAGCACAGTGGGCTAAACAGCTGACCTGTAATGCAGAACCAGGCTAGCAGCGCGGGTTCAATTCCCATACCGGCCTCCCCGAACAGGCGGCCGGAAAGTGGCAACTAGGGGCTTTTCACAGTAACTTCATTGAAGCCTACTTGTGACAATAAGCGATTATTATTATTAAAATAATAAAAGGAAATATATAGTCAATCAAATAAAACTGTGTTGGCTGAAACGTATCCAAGAACAGTAGATTGTGTAGAATGGCCCTATACTTTGAAGTTTAGAAGAAGGTAGATGATCTTACTGAAATATAAAATTAGTCCAAATGTAGCTAGGGAAAAGTTAAAAATAGTATTCGTTCAAAGAAAGAGGTTCATGATGTTGTCAAAAACAATAATACGCCTGAGGATTGGAAGGATTTTATTGATGAGGGTTTCCCGAGCCTGGAGGAGCTGGAGGAGGAGTTTGAGTTGCCGGGGGGAGGAATGGGTTCCGGTATCTGCAGGTGAGGGATTTTCTGCGGAGGCAGGTTTCAACTTTCCCGCACCTGGAGGGACTCAGAACCCCCGAAGTCGGGGGTGTGGGTTCGTGACATGGGGTTCATTTAGGGGTTCGTTGCAGGGGTTTGATCGGAGATGGCAGCCGTTCATCGACTCCTTTGAGAAAAATTAAGCTGTCCGCGGGGGGGGGGGGGGGGGGGGGGGGGGGGAGGGGAGGAGGGAGGAGGGGGGAGGGAGGTGAGGCATGGGGGGTGGCTGGGGAAGGTGGCACTGTTTGTGTAAGCCATGTTGGCTGGAGTTTGTGCCTGGGGTGTTTGTTAGGTATATTAATTGTGGTATCGTTTTTATTGAAATTTGATGTTTAAAATTATAAATGCCTCTAAAATATTTTCTATAAAAAATGGTAAATGTTTTCATTGGTATGTAAATAGGAAAGATTAGTGAAAGTAAACATGGGCCCATTCGAGGCAGAGACAATGAAAATTGTGGAGTTATTGCACTTCAATTGGCAAAAATATTAAACAAATATATTGTATCTGACTTTACAGTAGACAACATTAAAAATGATCAGAAATAACGAGGAACTAAGAGTCTAGCGGGAATGAGGACCGTAAAGAAATCAGTACAGATATAAGAAAAGGTGCTGGAGAAATTACTGGGACTAAGTGCAGAAAATTCCCTGGATCTGACACCTGCACCTGGAGTTTTGAAAGAGGCGCGTTCAGAGATAGTGGATCCATTGGTTCGATGCCTTTCAGAATTCCTGAGATTCTGGAACAGTCCCAAGGATTGGGAAATATAACCCTATCACTTAAAGGAGGAAGAAGAAGAGGGAAACTGTGGATCAGTATTTGGGGACAAGATGCTGGACTCAACCTGGAACTAAAAGCCTAATGCTGATAATGAAACCATTGTCGGAAAAAGCCACCTCGTTCACTAATGCCCCTGAAGAAGGTAAATCTGCCGTCCTTGCCTAGTCTGGACTACGTGTGACACCAAATCCATATAAATGTGGTTGACTCTTAAATGACCCCTGGAATGGTCACTCAGTTCAAGAGCAATTGATAGAATTTACAGTGCAGAAAGAGGCCATTCGGCCCATCGAGTCTGCACCGGCCCTTGGAAGGTGCACCCTATCCCCATAACCCAGTAACACCACCTAACCTTTTTGGACACGAAGGGCAATTTAGCATGGCCAATCCACCTAACCACATCTTTGGACTGTGGGAGGGAACTGGAGCACCCAGAGGAAACCCCACGCAGACACTGGGAGAACGTGCAGACTCCAAACAGTCAGTGACCCAAGCCGGGAATTGAACCTGGGACCCTGGAGCTGTGAAGCAATTGTGCTAACCACTGTGCTACCATGCTACCCTTCGCAATTAGGGGTTGGCAGTTAATGCCAGCCTTATCCCATGAATGGATTAAAAAATATATTAGGGACATGATAACAGAGCACAAATCAGAATACAATCAATTAGAGTCAACACAGATTTATGAAAGAAAATTTGTGTCTGAAAAATAAAGTTTTATTTCTAAAAAGGTGGATAAAGGGGAAACCAATGGATGTTTATTTGGATTTTCAAAGCATTTAGTGGTGTGCCATTTAAGAGGTTGCTACACAAAATTAGGACTCGAGGGTAACGGATTAACCTGGCTTGACAATTGTTTGCAATAGAAAACAGAATAGGAATAAATGGGGCATTTGCAGATTGCTAGTCTGTAACTAGCGGGAAGCTGTAAGGATCAGTGCTCGAGTCTTTCCTATTTATAATCTGCATTAATAACTTAGATGAGGGGGCTGAATGTAATGAATCCAAGTTTGCTGACATTGTGATGTTATATGGGAAAATATATGGTTAAAAGCAAGAAGAGGCTGCAGAGGAGTATAGACTGGGTGAGTGGGAAAAAACAAGGAAGATGGAATACAATGTGTTGAAGTGTGAAGTTATCCTCTTTCATGCTAGACTGGGAGATGTTTGGATTCTGAGGAACCCGTGTATCCTTGTTTGTGAGTCCGAGTTAGCATGCAAGCATAGCAGTCAATTAAGAAGATAAATGGTTAGATAGCTTTTGTTACAAAGGATTTGGAGCATAAGAATGAAGAAATCTTATTACAATTATATACGATTTTGGTGAGGCAATACCTGGATAACTGTGCTGATTTGGTCTCCTTGAGGAAGGATATACTTATCCGATAAGGAGTACAACAAAGGTTCATTAGACTAGTTCCTGGAATGAGGAGATTGTTCCAGGAGGAAAGGTTGAGTAGATTGGACATATATTCCCTGGAGTTTAGAAGAATGAAAGGTGATCCAGTTGAAACACGTGAAATTCTGAGGAGTTTGACAGGAAATATATGGGAAGATCTTTCCCCTGGCTGGGCAATCTCGTACTCCCAAAAAGCCTCAATAAGGGGTCAGCTATTTGGATTCAGGCTATGAAATTCTGTAGCCCAGGGAATGATGGGTGCTCAGTTATTGAATATATTCAACACCTAGATTGATCGCATTTTGGTTGAGGGAATGAAAGGATAAGGCGATGGTGAGGAAGTGGAATTGAGCAGCGATGATTTTATTGAGTGGTGGCGCAGGTTCAAAAGGTTTAATGGCGCACAGCAGCTTCTATTGCTTATGTTCTTCACGGGCTTGATAGCTGAGCAGTTGTTTCCCTGCTGGAGAGTCTTGAATTAGGAAGCAGAGTTTCAGGATAAGGGGACAGCTATTTGGGATGGAGATGAAAATGTTTTCACTCAGGTTGTGGATTTCTGTACCCCAGAGAGCTATGGATGTTCAGTCGTTGAGATAATAGATTTTTGAACTCTCAGGAAATTGAGGGGTCTGGAGTTTGGGCGGCAAAGTGGAGTTGAGGTTGAGGATCAGCCATGACCTCATTGAATGGTGGAGCAAGCTTGAGGGGCCATTGATTTACTCCTGCAATTATTTCTTAACTTTACTGATGAATCAATGAAATATCAGATGTAAGACAGCCAAGTGTTGTGGTTGGTGCAGATTTAATTGGTGGGAGTTTAACATTCATGTTCTTCACAAGGGCAAAATAATGTAACGTGGGGAAGGTAAGGCAGTGGTGGGAAGGAGAGGGAGCCCCCCGTGGCGTTGCTCACCGCCATTCCAATAGAATTCTTCGCCGGGCAACCAGAGAGGCGAAGGCCACAATGTCTGCCTTCCTCCCCTCCATCAGCTCCGGCTTCTCCGATAACCCGAATATCGCCACCTGAGGGTCCGGCTCAACCCCCAATCCACCCGCTATCCTTGTTAGCCCCGCGAACACTCGCGCCCAAAATGTCTCCAAACGTTTTGCAGCCCCAAAACATGTGTGTGAGATTCGCTGGTCCCGTCCACATTTCTCGCACTCGTCTGCCACCCCTTGGAAGAACCCACTCATTGTTGCCCAGGCCATATGAACTTACAGAATATAGCGAGGCCTGGATAGAGTGGACATGGAGAGGATGTTTCCACTTGTAGGAAAAACGAGAACCAGAGGACACAATCTCAGACTAAAGGGATGATCCTTTAAAATGAGGAGAAACTTCTTCAACCAGAGGATGGTGAATCTGTGGAACTCATTGCCGCAGAAGGTTGTGGAGGCCAAATCACTGAGTGTCTTTAAGACAGAGATAGATAGGTTTCTTGATTAATAAGGGGATCAGGGGTTATGGGGAGAAGGCAGGAGAATGGGGGTGAGAAAACTATCAGCCATGATTGAATGGAGGAGCAGACTCGTTGGGCCGAGTGGCCTAATTCTGGTCCTGTGTCTTATGTGTACCATCTTGAACTGTATCAGGCTCATCCTTGTGCACGAGGAGGTTGCATTTATCCTTTGTAGCGCCTCACTCCATACTCCCCAGTTTATCTCCCCTCCCAGCTCCCCCTTCCACCCTCCTTAATCTTCACCACCTGCTCACCTCCCTGCTCTCCCAGCCACCCGTATATGTCCCCGATCCTGCCCTGCCCTTCCACATCCGGAACCAGCAATCGCTCCCAACAAGGTGTACCTTGGGGAACTCTTTCTAAACCTTCTGCTCCTCCACCTTTGCTCTCAGCATCTTGCAAAGGTCTCCCAAGAGCCCCACCTCTATCTCCAGTGCCACCACTATATCGCTGTGTTCCGCGATCACTCTCTAAATCTCTTGGATCTGCAGCCCCTGTGCCTCCAAACATTTCTCTGGCTTCTCCATTGAACCCTTCAGGGGTGCCCACAGCTCCTTTGATAGCCTTCGATCAATCCTCCTGCATCTCCTTCCTCTGTTGGCGGAACACTTCCCTGATGAAGGCCATCAGCTGTTCCATCTGGAGCCTTTCAACTTTCACTGATCCTTCCCCCTCCGCCATCTTTCCACAGATCTCTTTCAACTCCTCGGCTAGGTCTTTCACCTTCTTCCTGGTTTGGTAACCAGCAGACATGCCACACCCAGGGGGAACTTCTCCTCCGATCTTCAGTTACATTTTTCTGTCGAAGCTGTACTCGATTTCGGGTAAAAAGAGCCCTTTTCTATGCCTACAAGCAGGAGCTGCCCTCTGTGCAACCACTAACACCATGGCCGCCACCGAAGGTCCTGATGCAACTTCTTTATTGGGACGTTAACTTTTCTACATGAACCTCTGTTGAATCAGGAACTGTCTGTCCCTTTTTATTTGATCAGTTCTAATATATCATTGATGTATTTGAGGAAAGGCTAGATAAGTATGTGAAGAAAGTACTAGAAGTGTATGCAGACAGGGTTAGATGAAGTAAGGAGGAGGCTCATGTGGATCATATACACTGGCTGATGGGCTGAATGGCCTGTTTCCATGGTGTACATCCTGTGCGACTCAATTTCTATTCACTGTGTGCTAGTGTTGCTAACTTTTGGTTGGTTCAATTGGCTCTGTTTTATAACCTTTGCTCTAGAGTCGCCAGGTATCTTTATGATACCGCCACGAGGTTCAAGTTCAAGTAATGATCAATAACTCAACACACAAATTAGTCAGATTCAAATCAAAACACATTTATTATACGCAGTAAATCACTACTCATGCATAAACTCTACTTTCTAGGCTATTCCTATCACTTAGCTTCGGACTGGCCCACCAGGTCAGGGGAACAAATGGCCTTTTGTTCAGGTCCTGAGTCTGCAGGATTCAAAAGCTGGTATGGACTGGTAGCTAGGAACGCCTATCTCGTAGCGAGCATTGACTGGAGACTTACTTGGTTGATGCGGCAGGTTGGACAGGTCACTCTCACAGGTTGATTCAAGTTGCTGAGTGACCCTGCCAAAGAAGGACGATTTGAACTTGGGGGCTTTACTTCATAGTCCCCAGGGGCTTCCCGCCCTTCAGGGCGGACCCCGTACCTGGTTCCAAGTGATTGGACTACTTTCCGATCACTTGGATCGATTTCTCCAATGCTGGAGCGGTTCCCTGATCGCTGGGCGGTCCCTAAATGTCCGTTAGCCTTCCTTTGTCTTGGCTCCTGCTGGCGCTGAGGAGTCTGGCTTGGCTTTATTTACCTTGACTGTTGCCATTGTGCCTGGGAATCGTACATTACTATGCAGATGGCTGCTGGTTTCAGTGCTGTCTGGTTCCTTACAGGTTTCAATACACACAATTTCTGTATTTGCTAGTCTTTGCCTGAGTTGGCTGAATTTCCCTTCAGCCTTTGCGGTTCTCCATTTTAAGTCGGGACGTGGCCAACTCAGATGGCTACACTAGGCAGTGGTTTATTCCGTATTTAACATTGGTAAGTTTCAGCAAATGTTTATCCTTAGACACTTTGCCTCAAGCTATTTGTTATTGATTCTAGATTTCAGATATTCCGCCAGTGGGGGCTATCCCACATTACCACAAAAATGAACCTGAATGAAAATTGATGAGAATTAGGACTGAATTTCCTCTTTTTACTGTAACACTGTACAAGGATGTAAATAACTAATGTCTGCGCAGCGCCAAAGTCGGTTAGAATGCAATTCAAAATATGTATGGCGACATCTCTAATGTTATTGATGTTAATGTCTTGATGTCCTGAAAGTACACATTACTCTCAAACTCCCAGTAACATGAATGGATTTCAGTGTGTGTTTTGATTTTTCTTCTCCGCTTTTCATGGAGGCATCTTGTAGTGTGCACTTTCTTTAGCTAAAAGATTGAATCAGTGATGTGTTTCAAGTTCCATTCTGATGACTGCTTTGAGAATATGCTGAACTGTTCCCTCATTGCGAGCAAGTACTTGGTGCTTCCTATATTTCGGGCCAAGCAGTTTCTGTTCACTGTTAATAATTAATAATAAAGGTGGGTGTTAGGTATTTAGTTGGTTATTTGCAGCCTTGTTGGCTGGTTTTGTTTTGTGATTGTGTTTGATGTGTAAATATATAAATGCCTCAATAAAATATTTAAAAAAAACTGAATAAACTTGTGCTGATTGTACAGGTTGGTTGATCTTGCTTGATATTATCGAGGTGTGTGTGTCACCCTTCAATTGTGCCTATCACTTCATATTTGTTGTAATGTTTTGCATTTTATATGTGTAGCAATTTCTCTATTTTTAGGTTACAGTTCTCAGCAGCTGCTTTTGTACCAAACTAAACATTAGTTCCTTTATCTGGTCTAAAAGTTCTTGTGCAGTAAGAAATGTTGAACCTGGGTAAAAATCAGGGAGCCCACTAAGCTTATTTTCATGGATAAATTCCATCTTGGAAAACAACTCAATCGTGTATCTCTGATTCAGTGGCCCTCCCAATAACTTCACAATTGAACCTGTTGCTGGAACTATTTCATCTGACTTGCTGCCTACCCCAAAGGTTCTGAGTTTCGAGATAATAGTTGCCTCGTGGTATTGTCACTGGGCTAGTAATCTGGACACCCAGGCAAAAGATCTGGGGAATTCCACCGTGCAGATGGTGAAATTTGAATTGAATAAAGTCTGGAATTAAAAGTCTAATGACCATAAAACCTTTGTTGATTATTGTAAAAGTCCATCTGGTTCACTAATGTCCTTTAGGGAAGAAAATCTGTCGTCCTTACCTGGTCTGGCTGACATGTGACCCCAGACCCACAGCAATGTAGTTGACTTTTAAATGCCCCCTCAAGGGCAATTGGGGATCAGCATTGCTGGCCCAAACAGCAACGTCCATGTCCCATGAATGAATTAAAAAATAATTTGAACCTGGAGTGTCAATGTCCTTCACTTGGATTTGGCTTCTATTGATTCACTGTAGCTGAGCGTTCCTTTAATTTCTTGGTAGCAAAGCGTGATGATAACAGATAGATGGTGTACTTCCTTCCTGTAATCAATGCAAATAGTCTCTGAGACCTGTTCCCAACAAACCAAAAGCTGCAGAGCTGTGGAGAGAACAACCAGAACATTAGGAAGTGGGATGGGTGGGGGTTGGGCTTTGAGGCAGTTGGATCCGAGGTAAGCAGCCATGCATTACAAGGCTGCTCCATTGAAAGTAAGCGTTGCAGCTCTTCCCAGGACATTTACCTTTTGACTCAACTGTTCCAGTGCTTTCCTGTCCAACAGTGGTTTGAACGCACACCTTCGGGGCGTTGTACAGGATTTTCACCCAGGAGAGCCCAAACCGCTCCAGTACCTCGAGGAAGTATTTCCACTCGACTCTGTCGAAGGCCTTTTCTGCACCCAGGGAGACGATCACCTCTGGTATTCTCTCCCCAGCGGGAAGATGTTCTCCCCCCATCTGCCTGATGTTCGCAGTAAATTGTCTGCCCTTGACCAAACCCGTCTGGTCCTCTGCAACCACCTCCGGTACTCCACCATTTAATCATGGCTGATACGTTTCTCATCCCCATTCTCCTGCCATCTCCCCATAACCCCTGATCCCCTTATTAATCAAGAACCTATCTATCTCTGTCTTAAAGACATTCAGTGACTTGGCCTCCACAGCCTTCTGCGGCAATGAGTTCCACAGATTCACCATCCTCTGGTTGAAAATATTCCTCCTCATCCATCTAAACTCCATCGACTACAGACTCAGAGTCGTCAACTGCTCCTCACTTGACAAGCCTTTCATTGCCAGGATCGTTCTTGTGAACCTCCTGGACCCTCTTCAAGGCCAACACATCCTTCTTTGGATATGGGGCCCAAGAGTGCTCACAATATTCCAAATGGGGTCTGACAGCCTCAGCAGTACATCTGTTATTGTATTCTAGCCCTCTTGACATGAACGCTAACATTGCATTGTCTTCCTAACTGCCAGTTGAACCTGGATGTTAACCTTAAGAGAACCTGAACTACGACTCCTAAGTCCCTTTGTGCTTCTGATTTCCGAAGCCATTTCCCATTTAGAAAATAGTCTATGTCTCTATTCCTACCAAAGTGCATAACCTCACACTTTTCCACATTGTATTCCATCTGCCACCTCTTTGCCCACTCCCCTAGCTAGCCTATCCAAGTCCTTCTGCAGCCTCCCTGCTTCCTCAACACAACCTGTCCCTTTACATACCTTTGTATCACCTGCAAACTTAGCAACAATGCCCTCCGCTCCTTCTTCCAGATCATTAATATATATTGTGAGTAGCTGTGGGGCCAACACTGACCCTTGCGGAACACCACTGGTCACTGGCTGCCATCCTGAAAAGGACTCCTTTATCCCCACTCTCTGCCCCTTCTGCTCGTCAGCCAATCCTCTATCCATGCCAGTACCTTTCCCCAAACACTATGGGCTCTTATCTTATTTAGAAGCCTCCCGCACGGCATCTGGTCAAAGGCCTGTAAATCCAAATGGATAACATTCACTGGTTTTCCTTTGTCTAACTTCCTCGTTACCTCCTCAAAGAATTCTGACAGATTTGACAGGCATGACTTCCCCTTGACGAATCCCTGCTGACTCAGTCCTATTTTACCATGCCCTTCTAAGTACTCCGCAATCTCATCTTTTTTTAATTTAAAGTATCCAATTCTTTTTTTTCCAATTAAGAAGCAATTTAGCATGGCCAATTCACCTGCCCTGCACATCTTTGGGTGAGACCCACGCAAACACGGGGAGAATGTGCAAACTCCACATGGACTGTGACCCAGGGCCGGGTTCGAATTCAGATCCTCAATACTGAGGAAGCAGTGCTAACCACTGCGCCACAGTGTCGCCCCTGGGGGCAATCTCACCCTTAATTTTTATTTTTACTTTTAACATTTTTTTAGTGTACCCAATTATTTCTTTTCCAATCAAGGGGCAATTTAGCGTGGCCAATCTACCTAACCTGCTCATCTTTGGGTTGTGGGGGCGAAAGCCATGCAGGCATGGGGAGAATGTGCAAACTCTACACGGAAAGTGACCCAGTGCCGGGATTGAACCCGAGTCCTCAGCGCTGCAGTCCCAGTGCTAACCACTGCGCCACACGCCCCTCTCACCCTTAATAATAGACTCTATTGCATGGCTCCAAGTCGACTCCAAGGATGCCTGACATGGTGCTGAAGAAGGAGACCCAAATGTTCACGAGACCAGGACAGGACCAGAACATGTGTGTGAGATGGGCAAGGCCCCCAGAGCACCGCTCACACTTACCCCTACTTTTTCAAAAAATCCACTCATTTGAGCCCTGGACAAATGTACCCTATGCATCACCTTGAATTAAAAAATAAACAAATATGGAGTACCCAATTTTTTTCCAATTAAGGGGCAATTTAGAATGGCCAATTCACCTACCCTGCACATCTTTGGGTTGCGGGGTGAGACCCACGCAGACATGGGGAGAATGTGCAAACTCCACATGGACAGTTACCCAGGGCTGGAATCAAACCCAGGTCCTAAGCGGTGTGAGGCAGTAGTGCTAACCACTGCGACACCGTGCCGCCCACGCACCACCTTGAATTGTATCGGGCTGAGCCAAGAGCATGAAGAGGTAGCGTTGACGATATAGAGTCTCATTCTGCTCCCCAGCCTCAAGTTCCTGGCACAATACCTCCTCCCATTTTCTTTTAATTTTGTCCAATAGGTCCTGATCCGTTGTCATCCGCTGACAACACCCCTCCCTCCGCTACACTTGCTGCCGAAAGAACTGTGCCGTAAGATGTTATATGGTAAATTGTGGGGAAACTGCTGTAAATGGGAATGAGAAACAAGGGAAGTTGTTGAAGCAGTGCTAGAAAAATTGGAGAATGTAGGGCGGCATGGCGGCGCACTGCTTCCTGCGGCATTGAGGCCCCAGGCTCGTTTCCAGCCCTGGGACACTGGGTGGACTTTGTGCACGCTCCCCATGTCTGTGTGGGTTTCGCCCCCACGGCCCGAGGATGTGCAGGTTGGGTGGATTGGCCACGGTAAATTGCCCTGTAACTGCAAAAAAAATAATTTGAGTACTCTAATGAAAAAAAAGAAAATGTCGAGAATGTCAGCACTAATGATTCTGATGAAGAGGATCTGCCCTCTGCCATCAAGTATGTATATCACAAAATTTATCAGGATGTTGCCTGGTATGGAGTGTATTACCTATGAGGAGAGGTTGGATAAACTCTGATTGTTTTCACTGGAACGATGGAGGTTTACAAAATTGTGAGGGGCATGGACAGAGTGGATAGTCAAATGCTTTTTCCCAAGGTATAAAAGTCAATAACCTGGGGACATAAGTTTTTAAGGCGTGAGGGGGATAGTTTAGAGGTGATGTATGAGGGAAGTTTTTTTTACACAGAGGGTGGTGTGTGCCTCGAACTTGCTGCCGGAGGAGGTGGTGGAAGCAGGTACGATAGTGATGTTTAAGGGGCATCTTGATCTTGAATAAGATTTAAAAAAAGATTTAGAGTACCAAATTCTTTTTTTTTTCAATTAAGGGGCATTTTAACGTGGCCGATCTACCTACCCTGCACACCTTTGGGTTTGTGGGGGTGAGTCCCACGCAGGCACGGGGAGAATGTGCAAATTCCGCATGGACGGTGACCCGGGGCCGGGATCGAACCCAGGTCCTCAGCGCTGTGAGGCAGCAGTGCTAACCACTGCGCCACTGTGACACCAGGAATACATGAATAGGATGGGAACAGAAGGATGGGACCCCTGAAATGCAGAAGGTTTTAGGTTATGGCATCATGTTTGGCACGGGCCTGGAGGGCCGAAGGACCTGTTCCTCTGCTGCTTTGTTCTTTGAATGCAATGTGTTGGAGTAACAAATAATTTAGGCATAGTGTGACTCTGGAATCAGCTTTCATTGGTGTCAGTATGATGATGAAACAATTCGGAATTAATCCATGAGACCAAAAGCTGTTAAATCATTGGTCTCAGTGTGATTTATATGTAAAAATACACCTTGCGACCCTAATCTGGCTTTACAAAATTAAAGCTTCCCTGAGCTCATTGGCAAAAGCCCAGTCTGGTACTAAATAATCGAGAGTTGGAAGGTTTCATTTTGGATCCTGTTTCTGAGTCAAGATAGCCAGGGTGCAATTTGTGACTCTGAGCTGGAGGGAAGGGGAACATCAGCTAAGGTTCCTGCTCCTGATCAGTAACCACTGATGATTGTTGCAAACAACTGTTTTAAAACCTTCGAGAAAACCAAGAAAATCAAAGCATCATGAAAAAAACAAACTAGCTGGCACTGCGAGAAATGAGAAGTTACTTTATAGCTATAGCAGATGAAGTGCTTCTGATTATGGGGGCATGCACAGGTTTTATCTGGACTGCTTTACCATATTCAGTGCCTCACTGGTTGCTGATTTTACAAATCAGTGTCTATTTGGTGAGGATGTTTATATACTGAGTCAAGGACAGCTAGTGTGAAGTGAAATTATTCAGTATCTATGGTAGTTGTTTACATCGCTCCGAACTGAAATGTGGTTCTGGCCTGTGTTCTGTCTTGTGATTCTGACTGACCTATTTTATCCTTATTTTGGTAAATATACTTGGAAATTTGATGCTAAAATTTGATCTGGAGAGTGCTGGATTTTTCACCTCTCCTTGGTAAATTGGATTGGTGACTCCCTCTCAGACCACCGACATGCTCCAAAATCACGAATCTGCATTCAGAACCTTTATCTGACAATGTGATTGAGATCAGAAAGTCACCATGTGAGGGTTCATGACCCTTCATGTTTGCTTTGTTGCTATTGCTGTTGGCACCTGCATTATTTATAACCCGCCAAACTTTTCATGACTCAATTCTAAACTACTGTCCTATTAGTCAACACTTCTGGGCAAACAATTTGGCTTTCAGGATTACTTGTCGATATTTTCAAGTCACCAATAAACCAACTTGTGGTAATGGCATTTGAATTCCATCAAAATCATTGTCCAAAAGCTGCTCACGAATCCCGACTAGTGTCTCATGTTAACCATTAAAGCTTTAGTTATTGCATTTGTTTTGATGACCGTTGGCAGTTCCTGTTTGTTCAACGCAAGAGTTAAAGAAAAAAACGTCTTTATGAAATTGCTCCTTTCAGATTCACAGTATGGGTGCTAAACACTGCAGCAAGTGTATGGAGGTGATTTCAATATAAAGGCTAGTCTTTTACAAGGCTGCCGTCATTACTCGACGGCTGCCACTGTGCAGAGAGGAAAGGGATAAATTCAATCAAGCAATTCTGTTGAAAATTTGAGACTGTTAGCGGAATCTCTGAGGCTGAATAACATCCTTCAGTTAGTTCTCTTTCATCGTCTACAACTTTTAGTTTTTAATTTGATTAAATTGTGGGATCTTAACCTGGCACTTGCACTAGATTTTTTGTGAAACAAATGACTACGGTTGGAATTGGAGCCTTGCTCGCAAAGTGTAGCTACTGTACGACAGACAAAGATATGTGATTGATTCTCTGAAATTTTAAGTGTGTTTCAATTTTTTGAACCACTATTTTTTTTCCTTCAATTTAGAGTACCCAATTCATTTTTTCCAATTTCGGGGCAATTTAGCGTGGTCATTCCACCCACCCTGCACATCTTTGGATTGAGACCCACACAGACACGGAGAGAATATGCAAACTCTACGTGGACAGTGACCAAGAGCCGGGATTGAACCTGGGACCTCGGTGCCGTGAGGCAGCAGTGCTAACCACTGCGCCGCCATGCTGCCCCTTGGACCACTTTTTAACAGCACTTGTAACAACTTACAACAACTTGTAACAACTTTTCACAGTAACTTCACTTGAAGCCTACTTGTGACAATAAGCGATATTCATTTCATATGTATATGTCCTGTCACAAAAAAGCAGGAAAAATCCAATTAGGCTAAATATTGCCCCATCAGTCTGCTCTCTATCATCAGCAAAGTGATGGAAGGTGTCATTGACAGTGCTGTCATGCGGTACTTAGACAACCATAACCTACTCACTGATAATCAGTTTGGGTTCTACAGGGCTATCCTTATTAAGCCTAGGTCCAAACATGGACAAAGGAGCGGAACTCTGAGAGTGATTGCCTTTTAAAAAAAATTTGTTTTTCAAAATTTTTCAATAATTTTTACAAACCCCTCCCCCTGGTTTGCTGCTGTTGCTGACCTCCACCTAACGTTCCGCAAGAAAGTCAAGGAACGGTTGCCACCGCCTGGAGAACCCCTGCAAGGACCCTTGCAAGGCAAACTTTATCCTCTCCAACCTGAGAAATCCTGCCACGTCACTGACCCAAGCCTCTACGCTTGGGGGTTTTGCGTCCTTTGTGTTGTTGCTAACTTTAGTCTTAGTTTAATTGCTCTGTTCTATCACCTTTGCTCTTGAGTCGCCAGGTATCTTTCTGATACCGCCACGTGGTTCAAGTCCGAGTAATGATCAATAATCCAATACACCGCTTAGTAAGAGTTAAATCAAAGCACATTTATTATATACAGAAATCAAAACTCATGCATAAATTCTACGTCTAAGCTACTTCCTACAACTAACAGGCCAATACTTAACTTGGAAATGGCCCACCAGGTCAGGGAAACAAATGGCCTTTCGTTCGGGTTCTGAGCCTGCGGGATTCGAAGCTGGTACAGATTGATAGCTAGGAGCGCCTATCTCGTTGCGAGCATTGGAGTAAGACTTAGGGGTTGTTTCGCGATGGCTGGACCGGTCCACTGTCAAGGGTTGGTCTGCGTGGCTGAGTGACCCGGTCAGAAGAAGAAGCAGAAAGGTGCAGGAGGATGCAGAAGGGTCGATTTGAACTTGGACTCTATTCTTATAGTCCCCAGGGGCTTCCCGCCTTTCGGGGCGGACCCTGTACCTGGTTCCAAGTGATTGGACTTTGTCCTAATCACTTGGTTCGATATTCTCCAATGGTGGAGCGATTCCTTGATCGATGGACGGTCTTGAGGTGATCGTTCACCTCCCTTTGTGTAGGCTCCTGTTGGCGCCGAAAAGTCTGGGTTGGCTTTGTGTGTCTAAATTGTTGCACATTGTTCCCGGGGATTGCTCATTAGTATGCAGGTGGTTGGTGTTTTGTTGTGCTGATGGTTCCTGGTATCGATCTTGTTTGGCCTGCCCAGAGGTGAATACACAGTCTACCTGTAGCTGCTTGTTTTAGTCCTGTTGGCTGATTTTCCCATCAGCCTTTGCCGTTCGCCATTTTAAATCGGGGTTAGCCATTCTAAATCGGGAGTTAGCCATTTTAACTGGCTACACTCCACATTAACAAGAGCTGCCTCTGGGCTACCAAGGAGGCAAAGGCCAGAACGCCGGCCTCTTTCGACTCCTGCATTCACGGATCGTCTGATTCCCCAAATATCGCTGTCCCCCAGCTCGGTTTTACCCGAGTATCCAAGACCTTGGACATAGCCTTTGCGAAGACTTTCCAAAATCCTGTAAGTGCCGGGCATGCCCAGAACATGTGGACATGGTTTGCTGGGGTCCCCGAACACCTCACACACCTCTCCTCCACCCCAAAAAACTTCCTCATTCTCGCCACTCGTCATATGCGCCCGGTGCACCACCTAAAACTGAATCACGCTAAGCCTGGCGCAAGATGAGGAGGAATTGACCCTGCCCAGGGCGTCCGCCCACAGGCCCTCATCCAGCTCACCCAGCTCCTCCTCCCACTTGCCCATTAGCTCCTCCACAGAGGCCTCCTCCGCCTCCTGCAGCTTCTGATATATTTCCGATATCTTGCCATCCCCTACCCACACGCCCGAGACCACACTGTCCTGTATCCTCCGGGCAGGCAGCAGTGGAAATTCCCCCACCTTTTTCACGAACGTCTGAACCTGCATGTACCTAAAGTTATTTCCCGGTGGTAGCCCAAATTTCTCCTCCAGCGCCCTCAGACTAGCAAAAGTCCCATCAATGAACAAGTCCCCCATCCTTTTGATACCCGCCCTATGCCAAATCTATTCTACCCGGATCGAACCTGTGATTGTTCCGTATGGGGGCCCAGACTGAAGCCCTTGCCTCCCCCCGTGACGTCTCCACTGCCCCAAGATCCCCAATGTCGCCGCCACCACCGGGCTCGTGGTATACCGCGTCGGCGGAAGCGGCGCACCCTGCCTCCCAGGGAAAGCGGCAGCATGTCCCACCTCTTAAAGTCCTCCTCCATCTGATCCACCAGCCGCACTAAATTGAGCTTGTGCAGGACCCACCAGCTCTTAGCCACCTGAATGCCCAAGTAGCAAAGTAGTCCAAGTAGTAGTGTTCTCCGCGTCCATTGCCGCTACCACTTCTGCATCCCCCCCCCTTCCGACGGCATCTTAAGTGGTAGCGCTCCCAGTCTCTTTTCCGGGCCCCTCGCATATATCACAAAAAGCTTGCTTTTTCCAATATTCAGCTTATACCCTGAAAAGTCTCCAAAATCCCTAAGAATCTGCATGACCTCCCCCATCCCCTCCATCTTAAGTGGTAGCTCTCCCAGTCTCTTTTCCGGGCCCCTCGCATATATCACAAAAAGCTTGCTTTTTCCAACATTCAGCTTATACCCTGAAAAGTCTCCAAAATCCCTAAGAATCTGCATGACCTCCCCCATCCCCTCCACCGGATCCGCAATGTACAGGAGCAGGTCATCTGCATACAGTGAAACCTGATGCTCCTCCACCCCCCGAACCAGCCCCCTCCACTTTCTGGACTCCCTCAACACCATGGCCAGCGGCTCGACCGCCAGGGCAAACAGCAGGGGGACGGGGCACCCCTGCCTCGTCCCTCAATGTAATCTAAAGTACCCCGACCGCAGCCGGTTCGTCGACACACTCGCTACTGAGGCCTGATACAACAATTTGACCCACCCTATAAATTCCTCTCCAAACCCAAATCTGCCGAACACTTCCCATGGGTACTCCCACTCCACCCGATTAAAGGCTTTCTCCGCGTCCATTGCCGCTACCACTTCTGCATCCCCCCCTTCCGACGGCATCATGATCACATTCAGGAGCCTCCGCACATTTGTATTCAACTGCCTGCCCCTCACAAACCCCGTCTGATCCTCATTGATCACTCCCGGGACACAATCCTCAAGCCTAGTGGCCAAAATCTTGGCCAACAGCTTGGCATCCACATTAAAGAGCGAAATCGGCCTATAGGAGCCACATTGCAACGGGTCCTTATCTCGCTTGAGGATAAGCGAGATCAGAGCCTGCGACATTGTCGGGGGAAGGGTTCCCTTTTCCTTAGCCTTATTGAAAGTCCTCAACAACAGCGGACCCAGCAGCTCCGAGAATTTCCTATATAAAACTACGGGATACCCATCCGATCCCGGGACCTAGCCCGCCTGCATACCCTTCTAACCCCTTAACCAGTTCCTCCATCTCAATCGGGGCCCCCAATCCCTCTACTCGCCCCTCCTCCACCTGTGGAAACCTCAGTTGGTCCGGGAACTGCCCCCCGGGGCTTCTGACTCTTAACAATTTGCCATAAGAGTCCTTGAAGACCTCGTTAATCCTTGCCGAGCTCAGCACCGTGTTACCCCCCCATCTCTAATTCCCCCAATCTCCCTGGCCGCCTCTCTCTTCCGCAGCTGATGCGCCAGCATCCTACTTGCCTTCTCCCCATACTCGTACACTGCTCCCTGTACCTTCCTCAACTGAGCCTCGGCCTTCCCCGTGGTAAGCAAGTCAAACTCTGCCTGCAGGCTCCGGTGATCCTTCAACAACCCCTCCTCGGGGGATTCCGCATACCTCCTGTCCACCCCAAGTATCTCCCCCACCAATCTCTCCTTCTCCATCCTATCCCTCTTCTCTCTGTGGGCCCTGACTGAAATTAGCTCCCCTCTGCCAACTGCCTTCAGCGCTTCCCAGACCACACTCACCGAAACCTCCCCATTATCATTGGTCTCCACATAGCTTTGGATACACCTCCGAACCCGCCCACAGACCTCCTCGTCCGCTAGTAGTCCCACGTCCGTTCTCCTCAGAGGGCGTTCTTCAGGTATGTTTCTTGTAGCATGGCTACGTCTGCCTTTAGCCCCTTTAAGTGCGAAAACACACAGGCCCTCTTGACCGGCCCCTTCAGGCCTCTCGCGTTCCACGTGATCAGCCTAGTCGGGGGGCTACGCCCCCCCCCCCCTTCCCCCTGCCGACTAGCCATCTCCTTTTTTAGGCCAGCCACGTGCCCGCGTCTCCTGCACCCTCCAGCCCCCCAGGCAGAGGCTCCCCGTCCCGACTCTCCCCTTTAACATCGATTCCCCCTCAGTCAGCACAGCAGCATCCCAGCCCCCTCCAGTCAAGCATCCGCTTAACCCCCCTACCCCCCCCCCCATTGCACTCCCGTAAGTCAGCTGACTCGTGCTGACCCCGGCCGCTCCCGCCTCCACGTCCAATCCTCCTGTGGGTTCCTCTTACAAATCTCCAAACTCCCCCCCCCCCCCCCCCCCCCCCCCCCCCCAAAACACCTAAGTGGGGTAGAGAGAGTCCCCCCCCCCCTTACACCCTGTGTGAACAGAGAAAGAAAAACAAAACAAAGTACCGTACATTCAAGCCCCCAGCTTCAGGTGCTACCCCCACCATTTTGCGGGTAAACCGCGCTCCCTGTCTGGGCCGTCCCCACCTCCTGTGACACAGCTCTTCCCAACTGCGACCTCGCCCAAAGCCTCGAGGGCCCAGGACAAAGGGACCACAAAAACACAAGAAAACACGGGGAAAACTCCAACAAAACACCGCCCCCTGCTCCTCCACCATCATACTGCAGTCCATTAACTCGAGTCCAGTTTCTCATCCTTGATGAAAGTCCACGACTCGTCCAGTGTGTCGAAATAGTGGTGCCGGTCCTGATATGTAGCCCACAGCCTTGCCGGTTGTAACAGCCCGAACTTCACCCCCTTTCCGTGGAGGACCGCCTTGGCCCGGTTGAATCCCGCACGCTTCTTGGCCAGCTCTGCACTCCAATCCTGATAAATATGGATCTCTGAGTTCTCCCACCTGCTGCTCCGCTCCTTCTTCGCCCATCGCAGGACACACTCCTTGTCGGTGAAGCGGTGGAACCATACCACCATAGCTCTCGGCGGCTCGTTCGCCCTCGGCCTCCTTGCCAGGACTCTGTGTGCGCCCCATCCAGCTCCAGGGACCGCGGGAAAGCCCCCGCTCCCATCAGCGTACCCAGCATCGTGGTCACATACGCCCCAGCATCCGACCCCTCCACGCCTTCTGGGAGACCCAGAATCCGCAGGTTCTGCCTCCTTGACCTATTCTCCAGGTCCTCCAGCTGCTCCTGCCATTTTTCGTGCAGCACCTCGTGCGCCTCCACTCCACCTGCCAGGCCCAAAATCTCGTCCTCATTATCAGAGGCCTTCTACTGCACCTCGTTGATCGCTGTCCCCTGCATCTTCTGGGTCCCCACCAACCTTCCAATCGACGCCTTCATAGGGGCCAGCATCTCCGCCTTTAAATCAGCAAAGCAGTTTCTTAAAACCTCCTGCTGCTCCCGTGACCACTGGGTCCACGCTGCCTGATCCCCGCCAGCCGTCATCTTGCTTTTTCGCGCCGGTTCTCCTCCCTTCTTCAAAGCCGCTTTGTTGACCACCCCACTCCTGGTCCACTCCATACAGCGCTGGGGGACCCTCACTGTTTCCTTCCCACACCAGGAATCGTCGCCAAAGTGCCGCTGGAGCTCGTTAAAAGGGCCCAAAAGTCCATTATCGGCAGGAGCTGCTGACCGTGCGACCTACCTAGGCATAGCCGCAACCGGAAGTCCAGAGTGATTGCCTTTGACATCAAGGCAGCATTTATGACTGAGTACAGGAGAAGAATTAGGCCATTTGGACCATCGAGTCTGCTCCGCCATTCTATCATGGCTGATATATTCCTCATCTGCTACCTACCTTCTGTGCGGCACCTTATCAAATGCCTTCCGAAAGTCCAGATATACTACACCTACAGGATCCCCATTATTCACTTTGTGGGCTCCAATTTGTGGCAATCACCGGTTTGTGCCGGGGAGGTTGGTTGCGCAGTTTCGGAGGTGGCAGAGAGCAGGTATTGAGAAGTTGTGGGATCTGTTTATTGACCGAAGCTTTCCTAGTTTGGAGGATGTGGAGGAGGATTTCAAATTGCCGGATGGGAATTGGTTTCGCTATCTGCAGCTGAGGGACTTTGTCAAAAGGCAGGTTTTGACCTTTGCGCTTCTACCGCCACAGGGGATACAGGATAGGGTAGTTTCAAAAACGGGAGTGGGGGAAGGGAAGGTGTCGGAAAATTATAAAGAGCTTATGGAGTGGGAGGGAACTGAGATAGGGGACGTAAAGCACAAATGGGAAAATGAGCAGAGTAAGGAGCTAGAGGTCTGTGGGAGGATGCTCGGAGTAGAGTCAACCCATCCTCATCATGTGCCAGACTCAGCCTGATTCAATTCAAGGTGGTTCACCGAGCACACACGACGGTGGCCCGGATGAGCAGGCTTTTTGGAGTGGAGGACAGGTTTTTGAGGTGTGCAGGAGGGCCCGCAAATCATGTTGACATGTTTTGGGCATGTCCGAAGCTTCGGTGATTTTGGCAGGGATTTGTCGATGCCATGTCCACGGTCTAAAAATGAGGGTGGCCCCGAGTACAGAGGTGACGATTTCTGGAGTGTCGGAAGAAGAGGGAGTCCAGGGGGCGAGAGAGGCTGCCGATTTTGGTCTTTGCCTCCTTGGTAGCCCGGAGACGGATTTTATTATCCGGGAGGGACTCGGAGCCCTCTAATTCGGGGGTATGAGTTCGCGACATGGCCGGGTTTCTCAGTCTTGAGGAAATGAAGTTCGCCCTGAGAGGATCAATGTTGGGGTTCGTCAGGATGTGGCAACCGTTTATCGACTTTTCGGGGATAATTAAACTATTAGCAGATACAATAAAGGGGGGGGGGTTCGAGAATAGGGGGAGTTAATTTAATTTAGGCGGGATCAGTGAGAGGAGATGGAGGGATTTGGAAATTGTGTGTTGTTGGTTGTGGGGGGGGGTGTTACATACGGAATTATGTTTACATTTGTATTTGTATCTTTTGTTGTTATAAAACCATAAATGCCTTAATAAAATGTTTGTTTAAAAAAAAAGGAACTCAAGCAAATTAGTCAAACACGATTTGCCCTTCATAAAACCAGGCTGACTCTGATGGATGGCACTTTGGCTTTCCAAATGTCCTGATATTACGTCCTTGACAATTAATTCTAACAGATGTTAAACTAACTGGTTTGTAATTTCCCACATTCTGCCTCCCTCCCTTTTTGAATTAGGGCATTACGTTAGCATTTTTCCAATCCACTGGAACCTTTCCCGTGTCCACATAATTTTGGAATATCTAACCAATGGATCCACTATCTCTGCTGCCACTTCCTTTAACACCCTCAGGCCCTGGGGACTTGTCTGCCCTCAATCCCAAGAGTTTCTGGGGAACCGTTTCCCTATTGATGCTGATTGTTCCAAGTTCCACCCTTTCTTTTACCTTTGAATTGCCCGTTCGTATAGGAATGGTACTAGTGTCCTCCACCTCGAAAACGAAGGCAAAGTATTAATTTAGCATCTCTGCCATTTCTGTGTTCCCCACTATTAACTCACTAGTTTCACCTTCCAAGGGGCCAACATTCACCTCAGTGACTCTCTTTCCTTTTACGTACCTGTTGCTTTTGCTAACCTTTTTGATATTCTGTGCTAGGTTTTTTTTTTGTAATTTACCATAGCTTTTTAAAGTAACTTTTTAGTGTCCCTTTCTTTATGTTTGAAAGTTTCCCAATCTTCCAGCCTGCCACTGGCCTTTGCAATATGATATAACTTAGTTTTGTCTTAATAATGTCCTTGATCTCCTTGTTAAGCCATGGATTTTTTTTACCCCTCTTTCCATCTTTCTTCCTCACTGGGATATATTTTAGTTGTGAGGAATTGAGTATCTCCTTAAACAACTGCCACTGCTCATCAGCTGTCCTAGCTAAGGAACCCGAGCAAACTGGTAATCAGAGAGAAAATGGAGTCAGACCTAGCACGAAGGAAGATAGTTGTAGTTGTTGGAGGTCAGATGCAATGTGCCAAATGGCCACCTTCTGTGCTGTAACAATTCTGAGAGTCTTGTCAATCATCTCAGCCTTGGTACACCGCTGCAGAAGTTCCTCAGAAGAGTGTCCTAGTCCCAACCATCTTTAGCTGATTCATCAATAACTTTCCCTCCATCATAAGGTCGGAAGGTTGGCTGATGATTGCACAATGTTCAGCACCATTCACGACTGTCAGATACCGGAGTAGTCTGCATCCATATGCAGCAAGACATGGACAATATTCAGGCTTTGCTGATATGTGGCAAGCAACATTTGCGCCACACCAGTGCTAAGCAGTGACCATTTCCAACAAGAAAGAATCTAACCATCTCCCTTTGGCATTCAATGGCATTGCCACGCTGAATCCGCCACTATCAACATCCTGAGCATTACAATTGACCAGAAACTGAACTGTTCTCGTGTTTGCGTGGATTTCGCCCCCGCAACACAAAGATGTGCAGGGTAGGTGGATTGGACATGCTAAATTGCCCCTTAATTGAAAAAAATGAATTGGGTACTCTAAATTTACAAAAAAAAGCGGAACTTTTCTAGCCATATAAATACTATCGTTGCAAGAGTAGGTCAGAGGCTGGGAATTACACAGATAATAACTCGCCTTCTGACTCCCAAAAGTGTCTCTGCCATCTACAAGTCAGGAGTGTAATAATAATCTTTATTGTCACAAGTAGGCTTACATTAACACTGCAATGAAGTTGCTGTGAAAAATCCCGAGTCGCCACATTCCGGCGCCTGTTCGGGTACACAGAAGGAGAATTCAGAATGTCCAAATTACCCCTCAGCACATCTTTCGGGACTTGTGGGAGGAAACCGGAGCACCCAGAGAAAACCCACGCAGAGACAGGGAGAACATGCAGACTCCAAGCCGGGATTCGAACTGGGACCCTGGAGCTGTGAAGCAACGGTGCCAATCACTGTGCTAGATGGCATACTCTCTACTTGTCTGGATGAGTACAGTTCTAACAACACTCAAGAACATAGAACATAACAGCGCAGTACAGGCCCTCCGGCCCTCGATGTTGCGCCGACCTGTGAAACCACTCTAAAGCCCATCTACACTATTCCCTTATCGTCCATATGTCTATCCAATGACCATTTGAATGCCCTTAGTATTGGTGAGTCCACTACTGTTGCAGGCAGGGCATTCCACACCCTTACTACTCTCTGAGTAAAGAACCTACCTCTGACATCTGTCTTGTATCTATCTCCCCTCAATTTAAAGCTATGTCCCCTCGTGCTGGACATCACCATCTGAGGGAGAAGGCTCTCATTGTCCACCCTATCCGATCCTCTGATCATCTTGTATGCCTCAATTAAGTCACCTCTTAACCTTCTCTCTAATGAAAACAGCCTCAAGTCCCTCAGCCTTTCCTCATAAGATCTTCCCTCCATACCAGGTAACATTCTGGTAAATCTCCTCTGCATCCTTCTGCACTAAGAAGCTCAGCATCGGCCTTGCTGCCTCACAGGCCGAGGTCTCAGGTTCGATCCTGCCTCTTAATCACTGCCCGTGTGAGGTTTGCACATTCTCCCCGTGTTTGCGTGGGTTTCGCCCCCACAACCCAAATATGTGCAGGCTAGGTGAATTGGCCACGCTAAATTGCCCCTTAATTGGAAAAAATGAATTGGGTATTCTAAATTTATATATAAAAAAAGAACCTCAACATCATACATCTCTGCCTGTCACTGTGTCAGAGTCATGGAACTCCCTTCCTAACACCACTGTCGTGTTTCTGCACGCACAGACTACAGCAGTTCAAGATGGCAGCTAACTCCCATCTTCTCAAGGGCAATTAATAATGGGCAATAATTCCAGCCAGCAATGCCCATGCCCCATGAACAAATAAAAAATATTCAGCATTTTTCCACCTGTACTTTTTCCTAATCTACGTCGCCCTGTCTACATTGTATATTCCCTCTTTTGTAAACACTGTCACTCTGCCTCATTCCTTATTTTTTCTCTCCCTTCTAAATGCATTATTCTGAAATGTTTATTTTCTAGTTTTGTCTAGATTTCAGGCAGGTTTCTGTTATTATGCTGTGGAGGAGGTTAGCACTGCTGCCCCATGGCGCCAAGAACCCGGGTTCGATCCCGTCCCCGGGTCACTGTCCGTGGGGAATTTGCATATTCTCCCCGTGTCTGTGTGGGTCTCACCTTGACAACCTAAAGATGTACAGGGTAGGTGGATTGGCCACACTAACATCGCCCCCAAAACTAAAAAAAACAATAATGCTGTGGTGTTTAGATTTTACTTTGCCTTTGTTTCCCACATTTGCGCATTGCTATGCACTTTAACATTTTTTTTTTACATAAACCTGACTCCTTTTATATTGTCTTCTAATATTTGCTTGAGTTATTTTCCCTCTGCTTTATAACTACTTCATTTTGTTTTATTTCTGTTCTGCAAATTCCTCTTGCTAATTTGTTTTCTGCATAAGTTTACCTATCCTTGGTTCCCTCCTGTTTCTCATCTTCATGCTGCCTCTTGGCAACATCATCAGAAAACATTGCCAGATTCCACATGTGCATTAACAAAACCCAACTCCAACTCACTGTAATCTCCCTTGAGCCTTCAAATGTTTTTGATTTGTTAGGCTACTTGTCCAACATTGGTCCTGCACAAGCAGAAATAACCTCCGACTAAATATTTACAAAACCGAAGCCATTATAATTGATCCCCACCATATCCGAGCCATGGACTCCCTCCCTTTCGCTGGTCATTGACAAAGGTTGATCCAGAATGATTTCAACTTTGCCACTTTCTTTAACCCTGAGGTCAACTTCTCACCTCTTAGCTACTCCATCACCACTGATCAGTTAGGGGAGGCAGTGGCGTAGCTGTATCGTCATTGGACAGATGATCCAGAGACCCAGGGTAATACTCTGGGGATCCGGGTTCAATTCATGGCAGGTGGTGGAAGTTGAATCCAATAAATATCTGTAATTAAAAGTCTAATAACCATGAAAGCATTGTTGATTGTTGTAAAAAACCCATCTGGTTCACTAATGCCCTTTAGGGAAGGAAATCTTCCAACCTTACCTGGTCTGGCCTACATGTGGCTCCAGATCCACAGCAATGTGATTGACTCGGAGATGGCCCAGCAAGCCACTCAGTTGAATCAACCTGCTACAAAGTCAACTGCTAAAAGCTAACGCAATGCAGATTGGGGATGGAATATGTGGCCTTCCTGTTTGCCACAAATCCTGCTGAGAAATGAGTGTTTTTATTTAAAGATGTTTGTTTTTTAGTTCAATGCAATTAGGCCTGTGAACTGAGTGGGGCTGGAAATGCTAAAATAAAAATCTAGAACAGATTGCATTCCCCAGGGGAGTTTCAAATCCAAACAGCTATTTACTGCCCCATCAGCGTACTCTCAATCACCAGAAAGTGATGGAAAGTGCTAACAAGTGGCACTTACTCACCAATAACCTGCTCACTGCTCAGTTTTGGTTCATCTAGAATATCTTGGAATCCAGACCTCATTACAGCCTTCGTCCAAGCACAGACATGTGCTGAATTCCAGAGTTGATGTGAGGTTCATTGCTCTTGTAGCTAAACCAACATTTGACCAAGTGTGGTATTGAAGAAACCTAGTAAAATTAAAGTTCATGGGAATCAGGGGAGAACTGTCAATGCCTGAAGTCATACGTGATACAATATAGGAACAGGACTAGGTCCCATAACCCGTTGAGAGCCTTATCCACCATTTAATGAGATCATGGCTAATTTCATATACTTGTTGCCCCATATCCCCTCGGGGAGGTAGTGACGTGGTATTGCCACTGGACTAGTAATCCAGCGACCCAGGATAATGATCTGGGTTTGAATCCTGCAACGGCAGATGGTGAAATTGAAATTCAATAAAAGTCTTGAATTAAACATCTAATGATGACCATGAAACCATTGTTGATTGTTGTAAAAATCCATCTGGTAGGGCAGCACGGTGGCGCAGTGGTTCGCACTGCTGCCTCATGGCACCGAGGTCCCAGGTTCGATCCCGGCTCTGGGTCACTGTCCTTGTGGAGTTTGCACATTCTCCCTGTTTGCATGGGTTTCGCCCCCACAACCCAATGATGTGCAGGCTAGGTGGATTGACCACGCTAAATTGTCACTTAATTGGAAAAAATGAATTGGGTACTCTAAATTAGAAAAAAAAACACCTGGTTCACTAATATCCTTTAGGGAAGGAAATCTGCCGTCCTTACCTGGTCTGGCGTAGATCCACAGCAATAATGTGGTTGACTCTTAAATAATACCCATTGAAATGGCCTAGCAAGCCACTCAGTTCATGGGAAACAAATGCTAGTCCAGCCAGCGCGACACACATCCCATGAATGAATAATAAAAATAATAGCTATGAATAACCAAAAGAAAGATAGATCTTTTACAATTGATCTAGCATCAGGTGACACTCGCGGAAGAGAATCCCGACTTCTATCACCATTTGTATGTAGACGTGATTCTAAATCCGCTTCTGAACGATCTACTCTAATTTTTAGACTATGTCCCCTAGAACAAGACTGTGGAAATAGTTTCTCTCTATTTACCATATCTGTTTCCCTTAATATCTTGAAAATTTCCAACAAATCACTCCATCACCAGGGCAGCATGGCAGCACAGTGGTTAGCACTGTTGCTTCACAGCACCAGGGTCCCAGGTTCGATTCCTGGCTTGGGACTTTGCCTTTTTGAAGTTTTCATGTTCTCCCCGTGTCTGCATAGGTTTCCTCCCGGTGCTCCGGTTTCCTCCCACAAGTCCCGAAAGACATGCTTGTTAGGTGAATTGGACATTCTGAATTCTCCCAGTGTCCCTTTGCACGTGCCGTAGTGTGGCGACGAGGGGATTTTCACAGTGTTAATGTAAGCCTACTTGTGATAATAATAGATTATTATTAAATTCCAGGGAATAGAATTAATGTGTAATCTCTCCACATAATTTAACCCTTGGAGTTCAGCGATCCTTTTGGTAAACATACGTTACACTCCCAATGCCAGTATATCCTCCGTAGGATGTGGTGTCGAGAACTGTTCGCAGTACTCCTGGTGTCATCTAGCCAGGGCTTTGTGTACTTGAAGCATGACCTCTACTCCTTGTATTCCAGTCCTCGAGGCTAAATGCCAGCATTCCATTAGCCTTTTTGACTGTTCTGTAGCTGCTCATGACATTTTAATGATCATGTACCTGGACCACTTCCTGGTCCTCCACTATTTCTATCTTTTCATCAATTATATAGTACCTTGTTCTATCCTTTTTAGGTCCAAAATTGACAACCTCACATTTGCCTATGTTGACATCCATTTACTTAATCTACCAACATTTCTTTCTAATTTTCTGCTTCCATCTACAATGTCACCTACCTTGTATGATTGACAAATCCAGATATGCGGCTTTCTATTAAAGTAACTATGTACGGTAAATGTATGGTAAATTGTTGGAGACCCAGCACAGATCCATATGGAACCTCACTGTAGAACATCCTGCCAATTGGCGCATCTTCCCATTATCTCGATTCTTTGTCTCCTGCCGCTCAGCCAACTTCCTAACCAGGTCAATAATTCTTCAGTTCTGTGAACTTCAAGTTCAGCGAACAGTCTCTTTTATAAAAAAAAAAATTTAGAATACCCAATTCATTTTCTTTTCCAATTAAGGGGCAATTTAGCGTGGCCAATTCACCTAGCTTGCACATCTTTGGGTTGTGGGGGCGAAACCCACGCAAACACGGGGAGAATGTGCAAACTCCACACGGACAGTGACCCAGAGCCGGGATCAAACCTGGGACCTCGGCGCCGTGAGGCAGCAGGGCTAACCCACTGCACCACTGTGATGCCCCCGAACAATCTCTTATAAGGAACTTTTGCAAATGCTTTCTGGAAGTCAATATAAGTAAAATCTGTAGACAGACCCGGGTTCAATTCCGGCCGTGGGTGACTGTGTGGAGTTTACATTTCCTCCCCATGTCTGCGTCAGTTTCCTCTGGGTGCTCCGGTTTCCGCCCACAGTCCAAAGATGTGCAGGTTAGGTGGGGATTGGCCGTGCTAAATTGCCCCTTAGTGTCGAAAAGGTTAAGTGGTGTTACGGGATATGGTGGAAACATGGGCTGAAGTAGAGTGCTTTTTCCAAGGGCCGGTGCAGACTCGATGGGCTGAATAGCCTCCTTCTGCGCTGTAAATTCTAAGATTCCCCAGTCCACTACTTTAGTCACCTCTTCAAAAAAAAATGGTTCATCAGGTATCACCATTTACAAACTCTTGCTGACTCTCTGAACAGCGAGAAATTTTCAAAGTGTTAAGTTACTCTATCTTTAGTTATAGACTCCAGTAATTGTTAAAATATTTGTTGCTTTTTGATATCCCTTTCTTTTCAAGCTGCCTCATTATTTACGACTTATTAAATATGATATGTTCCCTTTTTGGTTCTAGGGTTTACTGTTGCAGGATACGTTCAGGAAATTCATACTTTTCTGATGTGCTTGACCTATTGATATAAAAGTAAACATTCCTCATTAAAGCCACTACATGTTTGCCACATGCTTGTCTAAGCTTTGCATTTATGCAATTACCACTTCACAGCTGTGACCAGGGGACCTATACATATCTCCCACTATAGTTATAAATCCCTTTCTTAATTCTACCCATAAACTATCTGCAGTGTGCTTACTTTTCTTTATATCCTGCCTTGGAAGTGATTTCATCCTTAATCATTAGGTTTGCTCCTCTGCTTGACAATTTTCTTTATCTTTGCTGTAGACCTTGCAGTCGTATATATTCCCAGTCCTGATCATTTTGCAGCCATGTCTCAGCAATGCCGACCATGATATACCCTCTATGTTAAACTTACACCAGCAATTCATGCAATTTGTTCCTCATGCTCTTTTTGTACTGAATACGGAACGCATATTTGGGCTACGCACCCTAACCTGTCCTTCAGCTTCAACATTTTTCTCACCTGTTGCTTATTTCCTTCTATTGGTTTAATCAGTCTTTTATTTTTACTTTTACCTGTATTGTCTAAAGCACAATTTCTGACTCTTACTATATTCTCTCCACTTTTGTTTGTTTTAAAACTATTAATGCTTTTGCAACTAAGCAAATGCCCCCACCCCCAACCACCACCCAACCTCTCTATTTACTAGTTTAAAGTTCTTGTGACTGACCTATTTACCTTTTCCTTAAGGACCCTGGTTCTAGCCTGGTTGAGATGGAGCCTATCAAATCATAGAGTCATAGAATCTACGGCACGGTTACTGGTCCTTCGGCCCAAACTGGTCCATGAATGGTGCTGTTCTTTTCTGGAATGTATCTGTGGTTGCTGGAGACCAATCGTGTCAACCCCAGGACATACTGCTGGGTTTCCAGTAGCAGTAATCGTAGGCACAAGTGTCTTCTGTTTCTTCAAGGTCATAAGTGGGATAATCCACTTTACAGGATTCGCTTTTAGCTGCAGTTTTTCTGATCATGAAACTGTCTGTGTCCATATGTAGCAAGACCTGGACAACTTTCAGGCTTTGACTGATAAGTGGCAAATACCATTCGTTTCACACAAGTGCCAGACAATGACAATATCAAACAATAGGGAGTCTTAACTATCTCGCCTTGACGTTTCAGTGCCATTACCATTGGTGAATGCCATCTACATTGCTATTGACCAGAAACCTAGCTAGACCAATCACATTAATAGGTAGGCTACAAGGACAGAACACAGTTTGGGTATTCTGTGGCAAATAAGTCACCTTTTAAAAAATAAATTTAGAGTACCCAGTTATTCGGGGCAATTTAGCGTGGCCAATCCATCTAACCTGCACATCTTTGGGTTGTGGGGGTGAAACCCACGCAGATACAGGGAGAATGTGCAAACACCACACACAGTGACCCGGGGCCAGGATCAAACCCGGGTCCTCAGTGCTGTAGGCAGCAGTGCTAACCATTGCGTCACCGTGCCGCCCCAGTCGCCTCCTGACTCAAAGCCTTTCCACCATTGAAAGATTCAAGTGCGATGGAATATTCTCTCCACTTGCCTAGATGAGTGCAGCTCCAACAACACTCAAGTTCAGTACAAAGCAGCCTACATAATTGCACCAATCTACCACCTGAACATTCACTCCCTTCACCACTAGTGAACTGCGGCTGCAGCGTGTATACGATGTATTGTAGCAACATCCAAACCCTGCCTTCTACCACCCAGAAGGACATGGAGATGCATGGGAACAGAATCACCGCCACGTTCTCCTCCAAGATAGAGCATCCTGCATGAGAAGTGTTTCACCATTCCTTCATTGTTGCTGGGTCAAAATTCTGGACTTGCCTACCTAATAGTACCAACACCACATGGATTGCTGTAATGGTTCAAGAGGCGACTTAGTACCACCATCTAAAGGGCGTTATGGATGGGCAATAAATATTGGCTTTTTCAACAATGCCACCATCTGGTGAATACATAAAATAATTATAAACCATATGTGCTGTGCATCATAGGAAATGCATGCCTTGTTTTATAGTTCTGTTCTGGTCTAGGAAAATCCGCCTACAGTGAAAAGGTTAGGCAAAATTTACACTTTGAGGTCTATGTTTTAACATAGGCTGATTAGCTAATTACCACTGTGCTTGTGGTTATTTTGTGTACTGTACACTTGGCAGATGGCAGTGTTCTTTTGGTTCTGCAACAGAAGATATTTGTGTGTTCTCCTTTATCAAGCTCTAACGGGGTGTTCCAAGAGGAAATTGCTGATGAATCTAATCTCTCTGCAGACAAGATGAGGCAAGCTGAACAGATATTGTGTCCCCTGAATTAACAATCACATATTAATGGTTCTGAATATTGATCATACTTGAGTTGTACAAAAGTGGTTTTCTGTTTGTCAAATGTTGCACATTGTGGGATTGATAATAGTGCCTGTAAGATATTTATGTGTTGTAGAACCAATATTATATACAGAAGTGATACTTCTCAAAAGTGCTTTATTTCCTGTTAACTGAGACGGATGTAATGTGGTGATTTTTAAAAAAAAAGGCCCTTCCTCCTGTCATGACACACAGCCAAGTCAGGAAGTTAATGGTGGCAATTATTGATAATGGAAGATAGAAACGTGGGATGTTTTGAAAAGTCTTGTCTCATGTCTTCCTGCCTTATGTTGATATATAATGTTAAATTTTATTCTTGCATGACAATCTGTTTAGAGATTGTTTTTTTAATTTTGTTTTTCCAATTAAGAGGCAATTTAGCGTGGCCAACTCACCTACCCTGCATATATTTGGGTTGTGGGGGGAGACCCACACAGACACGGAGAATGTGCAAACTTCACACGGGCTGGGATCGAACCCGGGTCCTCGGTGCCGTGAGGCAGCAGTGTTAACCACTGCACCACCGTGCCGCCCTCTGTTTGGAGATTGTTAATGCTTGCATTTCTGCTTCACTGATTTTTATTTGCATCTTTATCATTATATCTAATTTTTCAAACCTGTATTAATAGTATCATAAGGAACAAAAGGAGGCCATTTGGTCCATCGTCCCTTTCCCTTAGTGCTGTTTCATTTCAAATATATTTCCAATTTAAAAAAAATTAATATTGAAGCTGCTACCACCCTTTCAGGCAATGCAGTCCAGACTATCATTTGTTGTATTTAAAGTTTTTTTTTTTAAGTACCCAATTGTTTTTTTCCCAATTAATGGGCCATTTAGTGTGGCCAATCCACCTACCCTGCAGATCTCTGGGTTATGGGGTGAGACCCACACAGACACAGGGAGATTGGTGGAGTAGTGTGTAGGCTGTAAAGAGACATTGATAGGATGCAGAGCTGGGCCGAAAAATGACAGACGGAGTTTAACCCTGATAAGTGCGAGGTGATTCATTTCGGTAGGAAAAATTTGAATGCTGATTATAGGGTGAACGGCAGGGTTCTGAGGAATGTGGAGGAACAGACAGATCTTGGGGTTCATGTCCACAGATCTCTGAAGGTTGCCACTCAAGTGGATAGAGCCGTGAAGAAGGCCTATAGTGTGTTAGCGTTTATTAACAGGAGGCTTGAGTTGAAGAGCCGTGGGGTTATGCTGCAACTGTACATGACCCTGGTGAGCCCACATTTGGATTATTGTGTGCAGTTCTGGTCACCTCATTATAGGAAGGATGTGGAAGCATTGGAAAGGGTGCAAAGGAGATTTACCAGGATGCTGCCTGGATTGGAGGGTAGGTCTTATGAGGAAAGGTTGAGGGAGCTAGGGCATTTCTCATTAGAGCGAAGGAGGATGAGAGGCGACTTAATAGAGGTTTATAAGATGATGAGGGGGATAGATAGAGTGGATGTTCAGAGACTATTTCCTCGGGTGGATGTAGTTGTTACAAGGGGGCGTAACTATAAGGTTCGGGGTGGGAGATATAGGAGGGATGTCCGAGGTAGGTTCTTTACTCAGAGAGTGGTTAGGGTGTGGAATGGACTGCCTGCTGTGATAGTGGAGTTGGACACTTTAGGAACTTTCAAGTGGTTATTGGATAGACACATTGAACACACCAGAATGACGGAGTGGGATAGCTTGATCTTGGTTTCGGACAAAGCTCGGCACAACATCGAGGGCCGAAGGGCCTGTTCTGTGCTGTGCTGTACTGTTCTATGTTCTATAAATGAGCAAACTCCACACTGACAGTGACCCAGAGCCAGGATTGAACCCGGGTCCTCGGCGCTGTGAGGCAGCAGTGCTAACCACTGTGCCACCATGCCACCCTGTTTGTCCTTATTTATTCTTCAGAACCTTTCATAATTCTTTTAAAAAAATATATATTTATGAAAGTTTTTAACACAATTTTTCCCCCTTACAAACAATAACCCCCCCCCCCCCCCCCGTAACAAAAAAAAAGAAATGAGAAATCGCGCGGAGCAAGATATATACATGACAAAATAGTATATTTACATAGCTTGTACACTGGCTCTCTCCCGTACGTGCCAGTTTCCCCGACTCTTCATGTTATCTCTTGCTCATCCACCCCCCCCCCCCCCCCCGCCAGGCAGCTCACCCCCCCCCCCCCCCCCGGTTGCTGCTGCTGCTGACCGACCTTCCTCTAACGCTCCGCGAGATAGTCTAGGAACGGTTGCCACCGCCTGTAGAACCCCTGCGCAGACCCTCTCAAGGCGAACTTAATCCTCTCCAACTTTATGAACCCAGCCATATCGTTTATCCAGGCCTCCACGCTGGGGGGCTTCGCCTCCTTCCACATCGGCAAGATCCTTCGCCGGGCTACTAGGGACGCAAAGGCCAGAATACCGGCCTCTTTCGCCTCCTGCACTCCCGGTTCGTCCACTACTCCAAATAATGCTAGCCCCCAGCTTGGCTTGACCCGGACTTTCACCACCTGAGATATTGCTCCCGCCACTCCTCTCCAAAACCCCTCCAGTGCCGGGCATGACCAAAACATATGGACATGGTTCGCCGGGCTCCCTGAGCACCTTCCACATCTGTCCTCTACCCCAAAGAACCTGCTCAACCTCGCCCCCGTCAAGTGAGCTCTGTGAACCACCTTAAATTGTATCAGGCTGAGCCTGGCACACGAGGAGGAGGAATTAACCCTACCCAGGGCATCAGCCCACAGACCTTCCTCGATCTCCTCCCCCAGCTCCTCCTCCCACTTACCCTTCAACTCTTCTACCAGCGCTTCCCCCTCTTTCATCTGGTGTATTGCCGACACCTTGCCTTACCCGACCCATGCACCCGAGATCACCCTGTCTTGAATTTCTTGTGCCGGGAGCAACGGGAATTCCCTCACTTGTCGCCTCACAAAAGCCCTCACCTGCATATATCTAAAGGCATTTCCTGGGGGTAACTCAAACTTCTCCTCCAGTGCCCCTAGGGTCGCAAACGTTCCGTCAATGAACAGGTCCCCCATTCTTCTGATCCCCGCCCAATGCCAGCTCTGGAACCCCCCCGTCCATCTTCCCCGGGACAAACCGATGGTTACCCCTTATCGGGGACCACACCGATGCTCCCATTGCACACCTGTGCCGTCTGCACTGGCCCCAGATCCTTAGCGTTGCCGCCACCACTGGGCTCGTGGTATACTTTGTCGGCGAGAGCGGCAGCGGTGCCGTCACCAACGCCCACAGGCTCGTTCCTTTGCAGGACGCCATCTCCATCCTCTTCCATGCCGCCCCCTCTCCCTCCATAACCCACTTGCGGATCATCGACACATTTGCTGCCCAGTAGTAGCTCCCCATGTTTGGCAGCGCCAACCCTCCTCGGTCCCTACTGCGTTCCAGGAACCCCCTCCTTACCCTTGGGGTCTTATTCGCCCACACAAACCCCATAATACTCCTGCCTACTCTCTTAAAAAAGGCCTTCGTGATCACGATGGGAAGGCACTGAAACACAAACAAAAACCTCGGAAGGACCACCATTTTGACCGATTGCACTCTACCCGCCAGCGAGAGCGGTAACATGTCCCATCTTTTAAAATCCTCCTCCATTTGCTCCACCAACCTCGTCAGATTCAGTTTATGTCGGGCCCCCCAACTCCTGGCTATCTGGATCCCCAGATACCGAAAGCTCCCCTCCGCCCTCCTCAGCGGTAGGTCCCCTATCCCTCTTTCTTGGTCCCCCGCCTGTAATACAAAGAGCTCACTCTTCCCTACATTGAGCTTATAGCCCGAAAACTCCCCAAACTCCCTTAAAGTCTGCATGACCTCCACCATCCCCTCCATTGGATCCGCCATGTACAGCAACAGGTCATCCTCATATAGCGACACCTGATGCTCTTCTCCCCCTCGGACCATCCCCCTCCATTTATTAGACTCCCTCAATGACATGGCCAATGGTTCGATCGCCAATGCGAACAACAGGGGGGACAGGGGGCACCCCTACCTCGTCCCTCGGTACAGTCGAAAGTACTCCGACCTCCGCCGGTTCGTCACTACACTCGCCACCGGGGCTCTGTAAAGGAGCTTAACCCAACTGACAAACCCTCCCCCGAACCCAAACCTACGCAGCACCTCCCAGAGGTACTCCCACTCTACTCGGTCAAAGGCCTTCTCCGCGTCCATAGCTGCCACTATCTCCGCTTCTCCCTCCACTGATGGCATCATTATCACGTTTAAGAGCCGCCGCACATTGGTGTTTAGCTGCCTACCCTTTACAAATCCTGTCTGGTCCTCGCGAATCACCCCCGGGACACAGTCCTCGATCCTCGTGGCCAGCACTTTTGCCAGCAACTTTGCATCCACATTAAGGAGCGAGATCAGCCTGTACGATCCACATTGCAGTGGGTCCTTGTCCCGCTTTAGGATCAAAGAAATTGTCGCTTCCGACATTGTCGGAGGTAGGGTCCCCTCCTCTCTTGCCTCATTAAAGGTCCTCACTAGTAGAGGGGCCAGCAGGTCTATGTACTTCCGGTAGAACTCCACCGGGAACCCGTCCGGTCCCGGGGCCTTCCCCGCCTGCATGCTCCCCAAGCCCTTGCTCAGCTCCTCCAACCCAATTGGTGCCCCCAGACCAGCCACCTCTTGCTCCTCCACCCTCGGGAATCTCAGTTGGTCTAGGAATCGTCTCATACCCTCTTCCCCCGCTGGGGGCTGAGATCTGTACAGCTCTTCCTAGAAGGCCTTAAATACCTCGTTTATTTTCGTCGCACTCCGAACCGTGGCTCCCCTTCCATCTTTGACTCCCCCTATTTCCCTCGCTGCCATCCTTTTACGGAGCTGGTGTGCCAGCATCCGACTCGCCTTTTCCCCATACTCATAGGTCGCCCCCTGCATTTTCCTCCACTCTGTCTCCACCTTCCCTGTGGTCAACAGGTCAAACTCCGCCTGGAGCCGTCGTCTTTCCCCAAGTAATCTTTCCTCCGGGGCCTCTGCGTATCTCCTGTCCACTCTCAAAATCTCCCCCACTAACCTCTCCCTTTCCATGCCCTCTGTCTTCTCCCTATGAGCCCTAATGGAGATTAGCTCTCCCCTGACCACCGCCTTCGACACCTCCCATACCACCCCTACCCGCACCTTCCCGTTGTCGTTGGCCTCCAAGTATCTTTCGATACACCCCCTCACCTTCCCACACACCACCTCGTCCGCCAGCAGTCCCACATCCAGCCGCCACAGCGGGCGTTGGTCCCTCTCCTCTCCCAGCTCCAGTTCCACCCAGTGCGGGGCATGGTCCGAAACGGCTATGGCCGAATACTCCGTCCCCTCCACCCTCGGGATGAGCGCCCTGCCCAGAACACAAAAATCTATCCGGGAGTAGGCTTTGTGTATATGGGAAAAGAAAGAAAATTCCCTGGCCTGCGGCCTTGCAAACCGCCATGGGTCCACTCCCCCATCTGATCCATAAACCTCCTAAGTACCTTGGCCGCCGCCGGCCTCTTTCCAGTCCTTGGTTTGGAGCGGTCCAGTGCTGGATCCAACACTGTATTGAAGTCTCCTCCCATTATCAGGCCTCCTTTCTCCAGGTCCGGAATGCGCCCCAACATGCGCTTCATGAATCCTGCATCATCCCAGTTCGGGGCGTATACGTTTACCAACACCACCCACATCCCTTGCAGCTTACCGCTCACCATTACATATCACCCTCCATCGTCCACCTCAATAGTCTTGGCCTCAAATGACACCCGCTTTCCCACTAATATTGCCACCCCTCTATTCTTCGCGTCCAGTCCCGAGTGGAATACCTGTCCTACCCATTCCTTTCTTAACCTGACCTGGTCCGCCACCTTCAGGTGAGTCTCTTGGAGCATGACCACGTCTGCCTTCAGTCCCTTTAAGTGCGCGAACACTCGAGCCCTCTTCACCCGCCCATTCAGCCCCCTCACGTTTCACGTTATCAGCCGGATTGGAGGGGCTACCTTTCATAATTCTAAACACATTTATTAAATGTCACTTCTTTAGGGTGACACGGTGGCTAGCACTGCTGCCAAACAGTGCCAGGGACACGGGTTCAATTCCAGCTTTGGAGTTTGCACGTTCTCCCTGTGTCTGTATGGGTTCCTCTGGGTCGCTGGTTTCCTCCCATTGTCCAAAGATGTGCAGGTTAAGTGTATTGGCCATGATCAACGCACAGAGTTACGAGGATAGGGCAGGTAAGTGAGCCTACGTAGAGTGCTCTTTTGGCAGATTGATGGGCCGAATGGCCTGATGCATTGTAGGAATTCTATAAATTCTATGAATTCTTTCTTCTAAGGAGGATAATTCCAGCATCTCTAATCTTTCCACATAACTGAGCTTTGCATATAATTGTCACTACATCTGATAACCTGTTGCCTTCTGCCCTTGTCCGAGTGCTAGTATTCTTGCCTCTGAATTAACAAATCATGGATTAAAACTGCATTCCAGGATTGAACACACAGCACTATACTGAAGTGTCACACATTGATCGAGTGCTGCAGTGTCAGAGGTACCATCATTAGTTAAGGTATTGATCTGAAGCTCAGTCATTCTAATTCAGTAAATACATCCCATCCCATGCCACTATTTAAATAAGAGCAGGGAAGTTCTCATGGGGTTCTGTCCACAATTTAATTCTTAACTAACCACCAAACTAGATTATCTGATTATTGTTGTTTCATGCACCTAATTTTGTGCAAATTGCTCGAGGGACGCTGAATTGATTCTTGATTATCTCAATTTCCAGCAAAAATACTGAAGAGAGGGTGATATGGCACAGTGATTAGCACTGCAACCTCATAGTGCCAGGGACCCGGGTCCAATTCCGGCCTTGTGTGCCTGTGTGGAGTTTGCACGTTCTCCCCATGTCTGCATGGGTTTCCTCTGGGTGCTCCAAAGATGTGCAGGTTAGGTGAGGTTACGGGGATAGGGCTGCTGAGTGGGCCTAGGTAGGGTGATTTTTGGAGGGTCAGTGCAGACTCGATAGGCTAAATGGCCTCCTCCTTCACTGTAGGGATTCTGTGGGTTTCTATGGGAAATATGTTTTGCATTCCCATTTAATTAAGAGCTGAACAGCATCAGGTAGGCATCATTCATAGAATTTACAGTGCAGAAGGAAGCTATTCAGCCCATCGAGTCTGCACCGGCCCTTGGAAAGAGCACCCTACCCAAGCCCCACTCCGCCACCCTATCCCCTTTATCCCTGTAACCCAGTAACCCCACCTAACCTTTTTGGATGCCAAGGGCAATTTAGAATGGCCAATCCACCTAACCTGCACATCTTTGGACTGTGGGAGGAAACTGGAGCACCCGGAGGAAACCCACGCGCACACGGGGAGAATGTGCAGACTCCACACAGACAGTGACCCAAGCCGGGAATCGAACCTGAGATCCTGGAGCTGTGAAGCAACAGTGCTACCCACTATGCTACCGTGAGCAGAATGCGTAAAAATATAGAAACAAAAAATAGGAGCAGGAGGAGACCATTTGGTTTTTTGAGCCTGCTCTGCCATTCATTATAATCATGGCTGATCATCCAGCTCAATAGCCTGATCCTGTTCCCCCCCCCCCCCCCCCCCCCATATTCTTTGATGCCCTTCGCCCCAAGTACTACATCTAATTGCTTCTTGAAAATATGGTGTTTTGGCCTCAACTGCTTTCTGTGGTAGAGAATTCCACAGGTTTACCTCTCTTTGGGTCTATTGACACCACTTTCAACCAATGAGTTGGAGGCAGGGTGGAGCGTTTGCAGGACACAGCAAACACCTTTAGACTCTGCTTAAAGAATCACTACAAATCACAGGAAACAGAATTCATAAGAAAAGGAGCAGGAATAAGCCAGGAGGAGCTCTGCCATTCATGACCTATCATCTACCTCAGCTACACCTTTCCTGATGCATTATCCCCATATTCCTTGAATTTCCTTAGTATTCAAAAATATTGATCTTTGTCATGAATATATTCAATGTCTGAAAATGCAGCAGTGTCTCCAGTAAAATGCTGTAAGTGGGTGGGGGATAGCCAGCAAGTGGGGGATAGATACATATAAATGATATGTGTAAGGTCACTTAAAGCAGAGAGACATCCAAGTGTAATTGACGGGCAATCATTTCAGTTCCAGACGAGAATAATGCAACCCTGCTGACTGCTCCTGAAAGATACACATCGCCCTAAGCAGTCTTGTGTCGCTTACTTCAGTACCTTGATAAAATAAACAGTATTTTAGCAGTGATGTCAGCAGTAGTTTCTATAATAACCCTATAGAACTATGAAAAAAAGTACTTGAGACAGGATTTTAAGTTCAAATATATTTTTAATGCTTTGATTTTTCTCTTTCTAGTTCTCCATCTATTCCTTTTCTAATAAGTTTTCTGATATCTTTTTCAAAACTGATGTAAAAATGGATTTCAATACCCTTTTAATTACTTTTCTCTGACTGTCTCGTTTGGAGAATGGGGCATTTTTTAAAGGAACTCTCACCAGTAGTTCATTTTTGTATTTCATCCAATGCCAGACTCAGAAGATTGACTGTGGCATGACAGAAGATGTAATCAAGTCCATCTTTAATGCATTGTCAAACCAGGAAGAGATTGGAAGCAATGAAACACTACAGAAATGATTGACCTTCTCTCTACCTCCCCACAATCCAAAATATGTTTAGCACTAAATTGACTCTTTAGCCATGAAAATATCTTGTTGAAGTTGGCCATGGGATGACATGTCCTTGCTTGCAGTTGTCCACCCTTTTCTGCAGTTGGCAAGAGAACAATTTCAGGCTTTTTGAGCTGGTAATTTGCATTTTGATGCTCTTTGGATTCATTTTGCAAGAAAGTTTAGTCATGGGGTGGTAATTCTTTTAAGATAAATCTAAATCAGTGGTGGGATTTGCCAGTGTTGACATTTCAGTCCTAAGTACATCTTTCTCTGTTGCTGATGGTGTTTCATTCAGCATTCCAGCCACATGGAAATCTTGCTAATATGGGGTCAGTATGACTTTTCAGTTTTATATTCTGTTGCTATTTTGCTAAACTTTAATTCTTGGGCTTTTGTTGCAAGTTGATTGTTTGCTTGATAGTATAGTACCAACCACTTGAGTCATTCCTATCTTTAGCTAAAGTGTGAATTCGACCTTGTGAGTGAAATCTAAATTATGTACACTATGCAACTTGTTTCTTTAATTGCACAGCCTGGCTGATAAGTTAATGGGGGCCGAATTGGCGGAAGTGAAAGCATGTTGAGACCAGCTGAGCTGGAGGTTAAAAGAGGTGCTGTAATTTATGTTCGGGCTGACTTACTCCCCTGGGAAGGTTCAGGGGTCGGCAGTTCAATTGTGAAGCCTGTTCAAAACAGAAGCTCCTTTGGCAGTGACCCTGATGCATGAAGAATTACTGGAAATGCTGTCAACAGTTAATAGGATCATTGTGCTGATGCATGATAATTATCTTTGGTTCTAAGTCGAAGACGAAGGAAAGATTAACGCTAAATCTTTTTGGGCTAGCTTTTGGAATATTTGTTGATTGCTGCATCATTTCAAGATCTGATGTTTGCTGTGTACCAGTTAGTGAGGAAAGTGATATTCCTGTCAAATAAGGGTGTACAAACTGCTTGCTTACCATCGATGTTAAGCCCGATCCAAATAAAAAAGGTGCCTCTGTATGAGAGACTAATGCTGGTAATATGATGGCACATATGTTTTAATGGACTTGCGACATAATGCTCCTAAAATAACAGTTTATATTTGTATTGTGATATTAATGTAATAAAACATTGTAATTAAAAAGTATGATACCAAACCATGTGAGATATTAGGCCAGTTGACCAAGCTAGTTTTTAAGAAATGAATTTAAAATAAGTTGGAGGTTGAAAATTAAAGTTTTACAGTTTATATAATCGCAAAACCAAAATGCAAATCAAAATTACAATAATCTAATAAGCAACAACAGGATGCACTGCAGGAACTCACCAAGGCTCCTTAGATAGCACCTTCCAAACCCACGGCTGCTACCATCCAGAAGAACAAGGGCAGCAGACACATGGGAACACCATCACTGGAAATGCTGTCAACAGTTAATAGGATCATTGTGCTGTCATTCACTATCCTGACTTGGAAATATATTGTTCTTTTACTGTTACAGGGTCAAAGCCGTGGAATTCCCTCCCTAACAGCATGTTAGGGTGTACCTGCACCTCAAGGACTGAAGTGGTTATAAAAGGCTGCTCACCTTCACAAGGGCAATTAAGATGGGCAATATGGTAGTACAGTGGTCAGCACAGTTGCTTCACAGCTCCAGGGTCCCAGGTTCGATTCCAGGCTTGGGTCACTGTCTGTGCGGAGTCTGCACGTTCTCCTCGTGTCTGCGTGGGTTTCCTCCAGGTGCTCCGGTTTCCTCCCACAGTCTAAAGATGTAAAAATGTGCAGGTAAGGTGGATTGGCCATGATAAATTGCCCTTGGTGTCCAAAAAGGTTAGGTGGGGTTACTGGGTCACAGAGATAGGGTGGAGGCATGGGCTTAAGTGGGGTGCTCTTTCCAAGGGCTGGTGCAGACTCGATGGGCCGAATGGCCTCCTTTTGCACTGTAAATTCTATGATTTTATGAATAAATGCTGCCTGAGCCAGCGACTTCCATATCCCATGAATGCATAAAAATAATCTTACACTTAGCGTGTGATGTTTACCTCTGTGCATTTACCCCTTTACAAACCCCAAGTGGTCTTCCCCTATCACTTCCAGCACACAGTCCTCAATCCCTGAGGCCAAAATCTTTGCCAACAAACTGGCGTCTACATTCAGCAGTGATATCGGGTGATAGGACCCACACTGCTCCTGATCCTTATCCCTCTTTAAGATTAAATATATTGAGGCCTGCGATAACGTAGGGGGGAGCTCCCCCTTCTCCTTCGCCTCATTGAATACCCTTCCCAGCAGAGGCTCCTGGTCACCCAAAACCTTTGTATAGAATTCTACTGGAAAACCATCTGGGCCCGGGGCCTTCTATGCCTGCATCATCCCCATTCCCTCCATCACCTCCACCAATCCAGTTGGTCCGCTCACCCCTCTACCAGGTCCCCCTCCCACCTTGGGGAACTCCAACCTGTCGAGGAATCAGCGCTCCGATTTCTAAAGCCTCCTTTAAAACTCCTCAAATACCTTGTTTACCGCCACCGGGTAAACCACTCCACCCCTACCATCCTTGACCCTTCCAATCTCCCTCACCACCTCCTGCTTCCCGAGTTGGTGGGCCAGCATCCTACTAGCCTTCTCCCCATATTCATACACTGGCCCTCTGCAACTGCCCTACTGCCTTCCCGCACTCCATCTGAAACTTCTGCCTCTCCATCAACGATCGTGTCTCCGGGGCCACCGAATACCTCCTGACCACCCGCAGAATCTCGACCAGCAGCCTTGCCGTCTCAGCTCGCTCCTCCTTCTCCTATGCGCTCAGATCGATCTAAACTCCCTCTTAATTACTGCCGTGAGTGCCTCCCACAGCATGGCGGCCGAGACCTCACCTGTATCATTTAGTTGTACATACCCCGAATGGCGGCCCTCACCTGCTCATATACCTCCACATCCACTAACAACCCTACCCCCAGCCTTCACTGCGGGCGCTGCCTGCCCCCCCCTTCCCCACCTCAAACGCTACTCGTTTATTTACCATCACCGCCACCTCCGCGTATTCATGTCTAATCCCGAATGGAAGACTTGCCCTACCTACCCTTTCCTTAGCCTTGTCTGATCCCCGATCTTCAAGTGTGTTTCTTGTAAAAAGGCTACGCCACTTTCAAGCTCCTCAGGTGCGCAGAAACACACAACCGTTTAACTGGCCCATTCAGCCCCATCGCGTTCCACGTGACCAACCTGGTCTGAGGGCATCCCGACCTCTCCCCTGCCAATCAACCATACCTCTTCTTAGGCCAGCCCCCGGCCCATGCCACACAACCCTTCAGTCCCACCCTCAGATGTCCACCGTCACCACTCCCTCCCATGCTGTGCCACAGCAACAACCCCTTTTCTCAGCAGCCCCCACTTCCTTTAACCAAAACAACTACCTCATCCCCTTAATCTACACTCACCACCTGATCACCCCCCCCCCCCACTACTCCCGTTAACTAGCCCGCCTGGCAGCCCCTGCCCAAGGTGCCTAAGCCTCCTATCCCCACTGATTCTCCCCCGCATATCTCACAAGCAACAATGAAACAAGAAAAAAAATCACAGCAACAAAACATCTTGAAGGATGCTCCCAACAACCAACAAAAACAAGGATTCAAGAAAAAACAGACCGAAAAACACCCATCTCCTCACACCTCTTCCACGGTTCAGTGTCCTCCTTCTCCTGTCAGTCCATTGTCTCTTAAAAACTTGATCGCCTCCTCTGGTGTTCGAAAGTAATGTTCTCGGCTATTAAAAGTCACCCAGAGGCGGTCCGGGTACAACATCCCGAACTTCACTCCCTTTTAAAAGAGGACAGCCTTCACTCGAGTAAACCCTGCTCTCCTCTTCACCGCGTCCGCGCCCAGGTCCTGGTATACCCGAAGCTTGCTCCCTCCTAGGTGCATCTCCTCGTCTGCCTCGCCCATCTCAGTATCTTCTCCTTGTTCAGGAACCAGTCAAGATGGACCACCATCACCCGCAGTGGCTCATTCGCCTGTGGATTCCTCATCAGCGCCCAGTGTGTTCGTTCGACCTCCAGGGGCTCGTTCGACCTCCAAAGGCCCCCTCCCCTATCAACCTCTCAAACATCTTGCCACATATGTGCTAGCGTCTGCTCCCTTGATGCCTTCACGCGTCCCCACGATTCTCAGGTTCTGCCTCCGAGAGCGGTTCTCCCAAGCCCCCCTCCTCCTTTAACCGCTGCTGAGTCTCCTGCATCACACCTATCTCGGCTGTCAATGAGGCCAGCTGCTCCTCGTGCTCCCCCAGTGCCTCCTCCACTTTCCTCCATAGCCTGGCCCTGCGACTCCAGCCTCTGCTCCAGCCTCTGCTCCCGCTTTTAACAGTTCCACCGCCTTGGCTAGGTCCTCCTGGGACTCCCTCCTCTGTCGACTAAACTTTTTATTTTAAAAAGTCCACCAATTGCTCCGTCGATCATTGGGCAGGTAAGGCAGACCCTTTACCCTCTGCCATCTTGACCTGTGGCACACGAAGACTCGCTTGCTCCAACTGCTCCCATCTCCCCGACCCACTTCTGGTCCGTGGATCCATCCACCAGCCCCACCAGTGGAGTCAAACTTTTCTTCAGTCACTCCTGGCACCTTTTCCCCCACAAAACATCCAACCTGCAAACGGGTAAAAGGTCCAAAAAAACAGCCTCGAGCGGGAGCTGCCAGATGCACAGCATGGTAGCACAGTGGTTTGCACAGTTGCTTCACAGCTCCAGGGTCCCAGGCTCGATTCTAGGCTTGGGTCACTGTCTGTGCGGAATCTGCACGTTCTCCCCGTGTCTGCGTGGGTTTCCTCCGGGTCTCTGGTTTCCTTCCATAGTCCAGAGATGTGCATGCTAAATTGCTCTTAGGTTAGGTGGGGTTACTGGATGACTGGGTAGGGTGGAGGTGTGGGCTTAAGTATGGTGCTCTTTCCAAGAGCCGGTGCAGACTCGATGGGCCGAATGGTCTCCTGCACTGTAAATTCTATGATTCACTCACACCATGGTTGCCACCGGAAGTCGGAGGATCTCAAATTTACGGAGGGTAAAATGTGGGCGAGCAGTCAGTTGGAACAGGGTTACGATGTGGTTAGGGACCAATAAACTTTTGTTTGAAGTCGACAAAATTTGAAATCCCAGATACCCCAGAGTATAAAGCCACACGATTCTATGGCTTTAAACAAATAACAGGAATTTTATAGACAAGAGTCAATAAAGCTTATACTCTAACTCTAAGCTTATACTCTTGTACTGTAACATCCAAAATTAATAGAAGGTAAATATGAATTAACAGGCAAACTGTGGTCGAACACACTGCAAACTGCATATTAAGTGGTAGACACAACCAAGAGAAATCCCACAAATTTTCTCAGCAACTCACTTAGATACCACTGATCATGGTGGTTTACAAAAATCCTGTGCCTTACTCATGAGTAATCTTAGCACCTATCCCTTGAGGATAATAACCTTTGATTTCCCTCAGCAGCAATTTGAACTCTGCCTTTGAAGCCCTTGTGCTTCTTGTGCCTGCAATGAGTTTTTCAAGTGCCAACTTGAATTGCCCCAACAGCTCAGCTCCCAGCTGCTTAATAACTTTATCTGAGACTGTGTCCCACTGGTTTGGCCAGGCTCCAAACCAGCATCTTACCACCAGCACATTCCCTGTTATCTAGCTATACTGAGCAACCACTGTTCACTACAGGCTTCGCCTTGCCCTAATTGCCAGTTTCACGGAACTGAAGGAAGGGACAGTGGTAAAGTCATTAATTAGACAAGTAATTTGGATCCCCAGGCTAATGCTTTGGCAATTGAATTTAAATCCCACTATGGCGGCTGCTGAAATTTAAATTCAGTTAATGAAATCTGCAATATGAAGCTCTCCTCCGTAATGATGACCATGAAACTATCATTGGTTGTTGCAAAAGCCTATCCAGGGAAATATCCTTTTAGGGAAAGAAATCTGCCATCCTTACCTGGTCTGGCCTAAATGTGACCTCAGATCCAGAGTCATATTTTTGACTCATAAACGCTCTCTCAAATGGCCTAGCCGTCATTCAATTCAAGGGCAGTTACTAATGGGCAACAAATGTAGGCCTTGCAAGAAAATACCCAACGGAAAGCTGCGGCTGCTCCTCTACTCCCTGGGAGTCTTCGTCAGTTATTTTTACTCCGGGATTTTCGGGAGGCGATCTCAGTACTTGGAACCCGAGACAGAGAGAACCCAGTCAATTGATTTGAAAGGAATATAAAATCGACCATTCACTGAACATATCCAAAATGTCTTTCCCCAAAGTATTAATGATTTATTATGGCGAAATGATACAAAATAGAAAGACGCACCTGTATTTATTCTAATACCTTTTAGCTAATCATTTTCACACCCATGTATGGCAATAGCAAGGAATCAAATATTATGGATGAAAATTCCAAACAATAAATACTAGATAGCAGAAGACGCCTTTATTTGGAGTTCTTACACTTAGATTATCATCGTACTGTGTGAAAAACCATCTTTTGTTGAGTATGCAGTCATTATCTAATATTAACTATATTGCTTATCATTTTGCCCACAGCAGGGATATGTACCAGAGTTAGTGTAACGTAAAATGATGCCAATGCAAACCATGTGTTGCTGAAGGAGAGCAAAGCAATAATGTGTGTGTTGTTAAGGACTGAGAAATTAGGGCGGTACGTGGCATAGTGGTTAGCACTGCTGCATCACGGCGCCGCGGACCTGGTTTCGATCCTGGTCCTGAGTTGGTATCTGTGTGGGGATTGCACATTCTCCCCATGTCAGTGTGGGTCTCACCCCCACAGCCCAAAAAGAATTGGCCATGCTAAATTGTCCCTTAATTGGGGAAAAAAATAATTGGATACTCTTAATTTTTTTTTGAAAAAAGGACTGAGAAATTCAATTCATGTCTTGGAATTACAAACATGTACAGTGTGTTACAATAAACTAACATTGGTGTTTAGATTTGACATTTAACTTGGTAAATGTAAGAAAGATTGTTTTCATATGATGTGGGCACCAGTTATATTACAGTGCAACAATATGTTTTTTCTTGTTTTCTGGCTGGCATTGATTGGTACATCTTCATGTCTAATACCTAATAGCATTTTAACTGGAATTATTGTTGCACTGAATATTCCGGCTTTGAATTAAATTAAAGTTCAGTCCGAATGCTGATTTAAACTGAGCACACAGGATGAATGGCCGCACAATGGGGAAACACTCCGTTTGTTGCGGATTGTTGAATTTGATGCACCCTATGCACCGCCCACTGTATGTGATTGGCCACTGTTGGCTCACTACTACATTGTGCGGCGTTTAATTTTCTTAAAATAAATTTAGAGTGCCCAATTCATTTTTTCCAATTAAGGGGAAATTTAGCGTGGCCAATCCACCTAGCCTACATATCTTTGTGTTGTGGGGGCGAAACCCACGCAAAAACGGGGAGAATGTGCAAACCCCACACGGACAGTGACCCAGAGCCGGGATCAAACCTGGGACCTCGGCACCGTGAGGTAGCAGTGATAACTACTGTGCCACTGTGCTGCCCCTTGTGCGGCGTTTATGAACAATCCATTCACTTGAAAAAAAGTGGGTGTGCTGTGGAATTTTTTGCCTCATTGAAGTGTTCTGTGTTACTGAAAAGATTGGGAACCACTGCCCTATAGGAAGCAACAGCATGAATGATGGCTTTACCAGATAAGCTGAGATTGGGCAAAGTCAGGATATGTTCCAAAGGTGGACATGATGAATTGCAAAATAATATCCTGGTGGCATCTTTAAACTGAGAAATAACCACACACTTCGAAACGGTAAGGGTGGCGGCATGGTGGTGCAGTGGTTAGCACTGCTGCCTCACAGCGCTGAGGTCCCTGGTTCGATCTCGATCCTGGTTACTGTCCATGTGGTGTTTGCACAATCTCCCTGTGTCTGCGTGGGTCTCACCCACACAACCCGAAAATATGAGCAGGGTAGGTGAATTGGCCGTGTTAAATTGCCCCTTAATTGGGAAAAGAAAGATTTGGATACTCTAGATTTATATTTTTTAAAAAGAGTAAGGGGGAAACTATATCAACATGTATGAAATAATATATATATGAAATGCGTGAAATACAGTAGTCCCCCGCCATTAGCAACCTCTTTTGTGAATTTGTTTACCTGCCAAAAGGGTTTGAATACCCGATCATGCATCGTGACCCAAACCTCTGCCCATCCATGGTATTTGCCCTGAAATATCTTCTGAAATTGGAACGATTTCTGTTGAGGTTAATTTTAAAATATCTGTTCAGCGTCATCAAGGGATTACAAATGAGGGAAAGGGCCTAAAAGTAAGGGTTTGACTTCCTAGGTAGCCAGTGGCCAAGTTTGCAAACATAATACTGCATAAATTGGACAGCTGCTTCATGGATTAATGCATTGCAGGTTTTAGTTTGTTGAAACAAAAGTATAGATTTATTTGGGTGAAAGAGTTAAAAGTGCATCAAGCTTCTTTATGAACTATGAATAAGCTCAAAGCCAAGCTGCCAAATACCATGCTGGCACTGCAGATCATATATGCTGGGTAAAGTTAAAACCCTAACTACATATCGTCGTGGTTGAGTTTTGTGTATGAATTCATGGACATGCCTTTTTTTGTGCTTGGGGTTTGAATTTGAGGGATATCACTGCGTAAGAGTGATGAATAAGGAGTTGGAGAGGTTTCCTCATACGACGAGCAAAGCTTAGGTGTACAACAGGCAAGTAATTTTGCAATGGCTAAATCCGATCTAATTCACTCCCACTATAAAATATGTTGCCTGTTTGTAGGAACATAACCCCTACGAAGGGCAAAGCTAAACAGCATTTTTGTCACGATGGACTGGCTTGGCGCACAATGACTAAGAACTTAGTGGATTCTCCTCATCGTCTACCATTTTCATGCTTGATTGCTGTAGTAATGTGGAGTTCTGCAATCAGTATTTCAGCAAGAAGATGGATTGTGCAGCATGTACTAATTAGCTAAAGCCATTTTTATATATTACGGGTGGATTTCAGTGGCCTTGGCTATTGAAATGTAGGACAAAGAAAATTTATCTGAGTGAATTTGTGCTGTAGTGACATGTGGAACTTGTGAAACGAGCTAGGGATAGGAGAACCCAGCCGTACATGATTCTGCACGTCACAATATAATGTCCAAATAAGGAGTATTTGAAACAAACTGGATTTAATATTGTGGGTGATTCCTTTCGAACTAAAATTCCTATGCTCACTTTCACCGTGTGTTTCATAACTTTAAAATATTTTATTTTGGTTTGAGGAAGAGAAGAAGAATATAATTCAGGAAAGAGAATTTTTCATTTAAAAATATAGTGTAAATAATGCAAGAAATTGACCCAAAACCGTGGCTGTAATTCTTCTTCCCCTAAATGAATGCTATTCATTAAGACTTCTTTGACAATTCCTCCCAAATCTGCCACCTCGATCATCCAGAAAGGTATAGCTGCAGCTTCATCGGGACACAGTCACCTCCAAATCTCTCACCATCTTGACTTGGATTTGTATCGTCATTCCTGTATCATCACTGAGTCAAAATCTTGGAATATCTTCACCACGTGGAGTGCAGAAGTTCAAGAACGATGCTCAGAAGTTGCCCTTTTGTGGGCAACTGGGTGGCAATGAAGATTTAGCCAGCTAACAATGCCAATATCCCAAGAATGAATATTTTAAAAAGTTGAAGAATTCTGCTGGAGGAAGGTTCCAAATGAACGTGTAGGAAAGACCAGTCTGGGGAAGGATTGTGTTCTTTGTGTACAGTTCTTGTGTTCACAGTGGCTTTAGCAGGACTCAAGTTGCAGGCCACCATTTGGTGGCAGGAGGAAAAGTACCTTAAATAGGAAAGATTGAACTCTTTCTAATGGCTGAATTTGTAAAGGTACGATGCAATGGACATATAAACCACCAGATTTTGAATTTGTTTGTTAGTACTGTAGAGTTAGCTGGTCTCTGCTGCAGTAGGGGTGCTGCAATTTGGATCTGCTTCATGGGGTAGAGAGCATAAAGTCATTAACTTCTTTTGGGAAATTGCATTTGAGTAGATGGAGGGTGAAGGTAGATGTGGTGCGCTGAAGGCCAAAATCCTTCCCAACTCCCCAGTGTCTCATCTGTGAAGAATTACAGCTTGGATGAGACATGCCAGTATTAATTGGAACCTTCAAGAGGAACAAAGGGGAAGGGATTGGTGAAGAGAAAGACAGTTAGCCTTTCCTTTTTCTCCTCCTCCCTTCATCAGATGTTAATTGTGTCATACAGCACAGAGGAGGCTATTTGGCCCAGCTGTGCTCGACCTTTGAAAGTAGCATCCAATTAGTCCCATTCCTCTGTTTTTCCTTTTAGCCCTGTAAGTTTTCTTCCTTCAAATATCTGTTTAATTTCCTTTTGAAAGTTATTGAACCTTTCAGGCAGCACATTCTAGATCATCACAACTTACACATTGATGGGTGTGTGTTTACTGTTGCTGGGATTAAAATAAAGATGTTTTTTCTTTTGACAGCATGGTTTGGTTCTGAAGCTCAAAATCACCAGCTTATTGAAGTTGTGGAATATCTATTTGTGACCAACATTTATTCCCAAGGCATTTTCAGTTTAAACTCAATTTAGTTAGCCTGTTAACAGTGTCATGTTCCACTGGGTTTCCTTTGCACAGGAATATTGTGTAAATTGAGATTATCATAGATTATCATAGAATTTACAGTGCCGAAGGAGGCCATTCGGCCCATCGAGTCTGCACCAGCTCTTGGAAAGAGCACTCTACCCAAGGTCAACACCTTCACCCTATCCCCATAACCCCATAACCCAGTAACCCCACCCAACACTAAGGGCAATTTTGGACACGAAGGGCAATTTATCATGGCCAATCCACCTAACCTGCACATCTTTGGAGATATTTGTCAGTTGCAGAAAAATAAAAATTCCAGAATTTATATTCCGATGCTAAATTAGAAACATACCCGCAGATTTTTTTTCCTTCCTGCTTTGAATGTGTCTGTTCTGTTGTATGTTTTTGAATAGGCCAATGCTGAATTCTTAGAAATGACTCCTGGGTTTCTTAATCACAGCTCAGCAACTGGATACACCGGTCTACTTCGTGGGATGAGGGGATTATTTTAAGAGGAGACATTGCATAAGAAACATGCCCAACCAGTCCATACCAATTTATGCTGCACTCGAGCCTTGTCCCATCATTCTCCATCTAAATCTATTATTGTTACCATTTATTCCCTTCTCCTTCATATGCTTGCCTAGCTTCCCCTTACATGCATCTAAGCAATTCATTTCAACCTCTTCCTGTGGTTCTGAGTTCCGCATTCTCACCACTCTTTGGGGAAATAATTTTTTTCTGAATTCACTATTGTATTGCTTGGTGATAATTATATTGATGGCTTCTAGTTTTGCTCTACCCACAAGTGAAAACATCCTCGCTGTATCTACTCTATCAAAACTGTTCATAATTTTAAATACCTCGTTTAGATTATCCCTTCGGCCTCCGCCTTTTTTCAAGAGTAAAGAGACCCAGCCTGTTAATCCTTTTCATGACCTATATACCGAAGCATTTCTGGTATCGTCCTCGTAAAATGCTCTCAGCAGTGCTTCTATATCTCAAAAAAAAATGGCAATCAGAACTGCACAGAGCATTCTAAGTGTAGTTTAGCACGGTAGCACAAGTGGATAGCATTGAGGCTTCACAGCGTCCCAGGTTCGATTCCCCACTGGGCCACTGTCTGCAGAGTCTGCACGTTCTCCCCGTGTCTGCGTGGGTTTCCTCCGGGTGCTCCGGTTTCCTCCCACAGTCCAAAGACGTGCAGCTTAGGTGGATTGGCCATGCTAAATTGCCCTTAGTGTCCAAAAAGGTTAGGAGGGGTTATTGGGATACGTGGATAGGGTGGAAGTAAGTGAGTCGGTGCAGACTCGATGGGCCGAATGGCCTCCTTCTGCACTCTCTATTCTTAACCCCAATGTTGAATACAGATTTATCATAACTTCCCTACTTTTTAAATTCTATCCCTCTCGAAATAAAGCCTAGTGTCTGGTTTGCTTTTTATGGCCTTGCTGAGCACAACTTAAGATTTGCTAATTTAGCTATTGCAAAGTATACAAAAAACAAATTTTATTTGCTTCAGATCTAATAATAAAAATCACTACTTCTGATTGAAATTTGAAATTAACAGTAGATGATGAGGGAAAGAAAACTACATCATTCCTAGGTGTTGTAATTGATGAGTTTTTAAGTCAGAATAAATAAATTGCAGAAGTGTCAAAATATTTCATGTTGCATAGGAATATTGTGTAAATTGAGATAGTGTTTATCAGTTCAAACCTTGCTGTATGTAATTCCTTTTGCCACAAATAACCTACTGTAAAAGTTTATGGTTATACCTGTTTTATTACAGACGCAAGCCGTAGTAATTTGATTAAGCAAAGGGCTATTTTGACAACACTGACCCATTAATTTTTAAGACTTTGAAAATTGAAGATAGAAATTTTTTACAAAATAATCTTGTGTTTTGATTATATTCCAATCAATTGCCATCTTCTTTCAACACGATGTTTCAATTTAATTCTTCCATTCATAACTACGATCAAGGAACAAAGGAAAGTACAGCAGAGGAACAGGCCCTTCAGCCCTTCAAGCCTGCTGTTATGGGTCAGGGTTTAGAGAACCCCAAAGTGTATCATGGAGTTCACCTGACCCACAACTTTTAATAGATTGTGGTATGGGGAGCACACGGCTCATTCTACAGGTGTGGTACAGCAGAAATGGAAAAGTATTTTAAAAAACAAAACAATGTTTATTCTATGAACTCAAGTTAACCTTTCTATATTCTTCCTTCAACACTTCAGTTGTCTGATTTTTCACTGGCTTATCAACCACAGTAGGCATCACTTCCACTTGCGATCCAGCTATATCATGACCCAAGATAAACTGTATTCCTGGACAAGATAGTTTCTCTATTACTCCTACTTCTACTTCACCACCCTTCACTGGAGATTCCAACCTTGCCTTATATAATGGAACGCTACTCCTCTCAACCTGAATTCCACATATTACCACCTTTTCTGGCAACATTCTTCCCAAGCTACGTAACTCCTCATCTCTTGCCATTAAAGATTGACTAGCTCCTGTATCTCTTAAAATTGTGACTTCTTTACCTACTCCTCCTGATACACATGAGTAAACTTTACCCACACAAGTAAATTCTTTAAAGACATCTGGCACCTTCTTATCAATCACCTTTTGAACAGTCTGTACAATCTTTTGTGTTAAGTAATGGGTTAAGAGACATTGCAATTAGTTGTCTCATTTATGTTAAGTATCCATTAATTACTCTATCAAAACTGTTCATAATTTAAATACCTCGTTTAGATTATCCCTTCGGCCTCCGCCTTTTTTCAACAGTAAAGCAACTAAAACGTCTAACATTTTGCACCTCCTTCGCTTCCCTTGGGCTTTCCTTTACCACTCTTAAACCCCACTGTCTTATTCTGTTTTACCACATCAGCCTTCCCAGTGCTTTACATGGCCTAGTTTATTACAGTAAAAACATTTGAAACTTTTCATTTCTTTTCCACCCTCTTGGATTTCTTTTTTAATCTGAGGTACACTCTCCTTATTATCTCCTTATTATCTTCCATCAGATCACCTTTACTTTTACCACTTGAGTATTTCTCATGTCCCCAGTTTCTATCCCTCACAGGCTGAAACTGATGTCGGAAACCAAGCTTTGATTTATGAACTAATTCATAATCATCTGCCATTTCTGCTGCTAATCTCGCAGTTTTAACCCTCTGCTCTTCCACATGAGTTCTCACTACATCAGGAATTGAATTTTTAAACTCCTCCAAAAGTATAATTTCTCTGAGAGCTTCATACGTTTGGTCTAATTTCCAAGCCCTTATCCACCTCTCAAAATTATTTTGTTTGAGCCTTTCAAACTCCATGTATGTTTGACCAAATTCTTTCCTTAAATTTCTAAACCTTTGTCTGTAGGCTTCAGGCACTAGTTCATATGCACCTGAGATGGATTTTTTCACCTCCTCATATGTCCCAGATACCTCCTCCGGTAGTGATGCAAACACTTCACTAGCCCTACCTACCAGCTTTGTTTGAATCAGTAATACCCACATGTCCTGTGGCCATTTCGTTTGTTTAGCTACTTTCTCAAATGAAATGAAAAAGGCTTCTACCTCCTCGTCAAACCTTGGCAATTCTTGGACATATTTAAATAGATCCCCACCACGCCTTTGACTATGATGCTCTTTCTCACTATCCTCATCAGTATCATCCAACTGTACGTTTCCCTTTAAGTCTGCCAATTTTAACTGACTGTCATGTTTCATGGCCATTTTCTGAAGTTCAAACTCTCTCTTTATCTTTTTCCCTGATCTGTGTCTCCCTTTTTATTTTTGTTCTGCTATGGCTATTCTTTCTTTCCTCCTTTCTTCTCTCTCCTTTTCTTTGTCCTCTCTATCTCTCTCTCTTTCTTTTTCTTTTTCCTTTTCCTCTCTTTCGTATTCAAGCTGCTTTAATTCTTTCTCATGTTCCATTTGTTTAATTTGTAACTGAATTTTTGCCATTTCCAATTAGTCAAATTCTATCTCAGGCAACTTTACATGCTTAACCACCGCCATAATTACCTCATCTTTTCGCATTTTGTCAGGTAATGTTTTTGCCAAAGCTAACAGTCTGGTTTTAGTCTCTGTCCGTAAGGTACTGTGTGTGACCGTCTCCACCCCCAAAAACATCAGAGCCTCTGAAAGAGCTATTGTCCACAACACACTCCCCACTTAAACTAAAATGCCACACCTGATAAGCAACCACAATATGCTCACCCCTCACTGTCTTTTAATTCACTAAGCCAATCCAATAGATAGACTTTTATCCCTCTCGAGCCCCCAATTGTTATGGGCCAGGTTTAGAGAATCCCAAAGTGTATCATGGAGTTCACCTGACTCACAACTTTTAATAGATTGTGGTATGGGGCGCACACGGCTCACTCTACTGATATGGTACAGCAGAAATGGAAAAGTATTTTAAAAAACAAAACAATGTTTATTCTATGAACTCCAGTTAACCTTTCTAAAACAAACATGAACATCTTAGCAACCAGTAAATCAAATCCACCCCCCCAAATTTGTCTGCTGTCCTTTTCACCCAGAAGACTTAACAAACCTTTAAACAGGAGCACATCAGAGTTTACAAAGAACAAACAAAGAACAAAGAAATGTACAGCACAGGAACAGGCCCTTCGGCCCTCCAAGCCCGTGCCGACCATACTGCCCGACTAAACTACAATCTTCTACACTTCCTGGGTCCGTATCCTTCTATTCCCATCCTATTCATATATTTGTCAAGATGCCCCTTAAATGTCCCTATCGTCCCTGCCTCCACTACCTCCTCCGGTAGTGAGTTCCAGGCACCCACTACCCTCTGCGTAAAAAACTTGCCTCGTACATCTACTCTAAACTTTGCCCCTCTCACCTTAAACCTATGCCCCCTAGTAATTGACCCCTCTACCCTGGGGAAAAGCCTCTGACTATCCACTCTGTCTATGCCCCTCATAATTTTGTATATCTCTATCAGGTCGCCCCTCAACCTCCTTCGTTCCAGTGAGAACAAACCGAGTTTATTCAATCGTTCCTCATAGCTTATGCCCTCCATACCAGGCAACATTCTGGTAAATCTCTTCTGCACCCTCTCTAAAGCCTCCACATCCTTCTGGTAGTGTGGCGACCAGAATTGAACACTATACTCCAAGTGTGGCCTAACTAAGGTTCTATACAGCTGCAACATGACTTGCCAATTCTTATACTCAATGCCCCGGCCAATGAAGGCAAGCATGCCGTATGCCTTCTTGACTACCTTCTCCACCTGTGTAGCCCCTTTCAGTGATCTGTGGACCTGTACTCCTAGATCTCTTTGACTTTCAATACTCTTGAGGGTTCTACCATTCACTGTATATTCCCTACCTGCATTAGCCCTTCCAAAATGCATTACCTCACATTTGTCCAGGTTAAACTCCATCTGCCATCTCTCCGCCCAAGTCTCCAGACAATCTAAATCCTGCTGTATCCTCAGACAGTCCTCATCGCTATCCGCAATTCCACCAACCTTTGTGTCGTCTGCAAACTTACTAATCAGACCAGTTACATTTTCCTCCAAATCATTTATATATACTACAAAGAGCAAAGGTCCCAGCACTGATCCCTGTGGAACACCACTGGTCACAGCCCTCCAATTAGAAAAGCATCCCTCCATTGCTACCCTCTGCCTTCTATGGCCTAGCCAGTTCTGTATCCACCTTGCCAGTTCACCCCTGATCCCGTGTGACTTCACCTTTTGTACTAGTCTACCTTGTCAAAGGCCTTACTGAAGTCCATATAGACAACATCTACTGCCCTACCTGCATCAATCATCTTAGTGACCTCCTCGAAAAACTCTATCAAGTTAGTGAGACACGACCTCCCCTTCACAAAACCGTGCTGCCTCTCACTAATACGTCCATTTGCTTCCAAATGGGAGTAGATCCTGTCTCGAAGAATTCTCTCCAGTAATTTCCCTACCACTGAAGTAAGGCTCACCGGCCTGTAGTTCCCGGGATTATCCCTGCCACCCTTCTTAAACAGAGGAACAACATTGGCTATTCTCCAGTCCTCCGGGACATCCCCTGAAGACAGCGAGGATCCAAAGATTTCTGTCAAGGCCTCAGCAATTTCCTCTCCACCCTCCTTCAGTATTCTGGGGTAGATCCCATCCGGCCCTGGGGACTTATCTACCTTAATATTTTTTAAGACACCCAACACCTCGTCTTTTTGGATCACAATGTGACCCAGGCTATCTACACACCCTTCTCCAGACTCAACATCTACCAATTCCTTCTCTTTGGTGAATACTGATGCAAAGTATTCATTTAGTACCTCGCCCATTTCCTCTGGCTCCACACATAGATTCCCTTGCCTATCCTTCAATACTGAAAACATTTATAATTCTGAATTCACCAAATGATTAAGAGACAGTCCTTCATGGCAGAGAGAGATCAACAGTACAGCTGCTTTTTTTGACTTCAGCTGCAACACTGAAAAACGAAACCAAAAAGACAGAGACACACCCAAGCTTTTCTCAAAGTGAAACTAAAAAGCAGAACCAGAGCTCAGCTCCACCCACACTCTGACATCACTGCAGTAACATGAGCAGCTAACCATTTCTTAAAGCGACATTCTCATGACACTGCGCCAAACACGCTGCCCATCTAACTGAAAACCTTTTGCACTTCCGGGTTCCCTCAAACCCCACGGTATTCATGCATTTGTAAAGCCACCCCTTAAACATCACTATCGTACCTGCTTCCACCACCTTCTCCAGCAGCGAACCAGAAGTTCCTGTAATGACCACCTGCACAATCTGAAAACTGATTTTTGCTCGTAAATCAGTATGCACTGATGGAATTCAATACCCCAACACCATATGAAACTGTTTAACACAGGGTGGTGCAGTGGTTAACACTGCTGCCTCATGGCACCGAGGACCAGGGGTCAATCCTGACCCCGGGTCACTGCCCATGTGGAGTTTGCACATTCTGCCCATGTCTGCATGGGTCTCACTCCCACAACCCAAAGATGTGTAGAATAGGTGGATTGGCCACGCTAAATTGCCCCTTAATGGATTAAAAAAAAAGAAACTGTTTAACAAAACTTTTCAAGTCTTAACGTGAAACCATTCCTTCTTGATAGTTATCCTTAATGATAATATAGCAGCAAATATCTGATTATTGGTCTCTTATATTATTCCCGTTCTTTTATGCTGTCAGGTAATCTCACTTGTCCTTGCTCTCATTTTTGAATCTGCATTCTCCCATTGTAAATGGGTAAGTTCATAAATGGTAATTAACTAATCTTCTCAATGTATACCATGAGGAGTCAGCTTTCTGGCATCTCAGTTATCGATAAGTCGGGATTCATTTAGCTCTGTCTCTCTTCCTCGAGGGAAATCAACCTTCAAATAAATTCTTATGACTTCCCTCTTCCCTACAAATATATAACAACAATCCATATATACTGATGTATTTGAATCTTGCAATTGTCATAAATGCTGTGACCATGATTATTTGTTTTGTGTGTGAATTGTACAGGAATAAGTCAAATTCTTTGTTCATACTGCAAGTTTATTAATTTAAAAAATATATTTTTATTTGCCATATTTTCATAATTTTCACCATACAAAAGAGAAATCAAAACAACCTCAACAGTACAAAAAAGGAACAATCCCCCCCTTCTCCCCTCCCCCGGCATCAGTCAATGGTAACTAATTCCTGAACAACTCCTTCGCCCCCCCCTCAGTGCAAACCTCGCTATCTCCAAGGTCAAAAATTCCAGCCAGTCCCCCCCACTATGCCGAGGCACAGGGTGGAGAGACTGACCTACACCCCAACAGGATCCCCATACGAGCGATCAGCGAGATGAAGGCTAAAACATCCACTGCTGCCTGCAACTCAGGCTGGTCCGACATCTCGAATATGGCTTCTAGGGGACCAGGCTCCACACCCATATGTAAAACCCCCGTGATTGTGCCAAATACCGTTCTCCAAAATCTTTCCAGCCATTCGGCCCTTCGAGCCTGCTCCCCATTCATTATGATCACAGGTTCAATACCCTGATCCTGCCTTCCCCCCTTGATCCCTATAGCCCCAAGAGTTTTTATCTAATTCCTTCTTGAAATTAGACTGTTTTCACCTCAACTACTTCTGCCGTAATAAATCACCACTCTTAGGGTGAAGAAGTGTCTCTTCACCTCAGTTCTAAAAGGTTTACTCCTTATCCGCAAACCATGACCCCTAGTTCTGGACTCCCCCAGCACAGGAACATTCTTTCTGTTTGTATACACCCTGTCTAATACTGTTAGTATTTTCTACGTTTCTATGAGATCCCCCCCATACTCTTCTAAACTCCAATGAATATTATCCTAACCAATTTAGTGTCTCCTCGTATGACATTCCCGCCACTCCAGGAATCTGAGAGTGGTGAACCTTTGATGCACTTCCTCCATAGCAAGAACATCCCTCCTCAGATAAGGACACCAAAACTGCACACAGTACGCCAGGTGCGTCCTCATCTATGCCCAATACAATTGCAATAAAGCATCCCTATTCCTATACTCAAATCCTTTCGCTATGAAGGCCAACATACCATTTGTCTTCTTTACTGCCAGCTGTACCCGAGTGCTTACTTTCAGTGACTGATGCACAAGGACACCAAGGTCTCGCTGAATATCCACCTCTCTCAATTTACACCCATTCAGATAATTTGCCTTCCTATTTTTGCTCCCAAAGTGAGTAAGATGAGGAGAAATTTTGTCACCCTAAGAATTGTGGACCGTTGGAATTTTCTACTCTATAGAGCTGGAGATGTACAATCATTGACTTTGTTCAGATCCAAGAGGGGTATATTTTGGAAGCTGAAGGATATGTAGTGTGGGGAAGGCGTTGTTGTGTTCTGGGTTATGACCATGATAATGATGTACACAGAACATCTAGTTAACTAGAACGATGATTTATTAACAAACACGTGGAAAGATAACTTATGAACTATAATACAGACGATGGCTACTAATGAATTCAGCAAATTCTCCCAGTACTACTCCAAGTGTGACTATTCTCTTGTACGACTTGCTACCAACGGGTGGGTGTCTCAAGTCACATGGTGGATCTCTATCGCCATCTGCTGGTCAGAGGTTGTACCGATAACTGTATACATTGATGTGTACGTGCATATCACCACAGGTGTAAAACATGTTTCGCCTTTCTTCATATCCATCTTGGTAGGCAACATGAAAATTGAAAACTTTGCAGCATTTGTTGTGAGGCAGTATCCATACTTTTCATAAAGAGTATTAAAACTGAAGTGTAAAATTAGCCAACTAATTATGCAAACCTGTTGATTTCCTAATGTTCCTAATTTATCTCCCCTCCATAAACTCAGGCTCATCCAAAACCCTTCTTCCTCTATCCTAACTGTCACCAGATCCTGTGTAATACCTGACTCCTTTTTATAAAATCTTCAATGAAATCGCTCCATGGCCTGACCTCTTGCTGTCTCAGTAATCTATTTGAGCTCCATAACCCTCCGTACTCTTGTGTTCCTCCAACTCCAGCCTCTTGTGTTATCCCCTGCTTCCTTCACTCCACCATTGGTGGCTATGCCTTCAGCCAACTAGATTCTAAACGCTTACTTCTCTATAAAGCTCTTCACCTCTCTCTCTCACTACCTTTTAAAATGATTGATAAAGCCCAACTCTTTCACAGCTGTTCTAATGTCTCTTTTTTTCCCTCATGTCTGTTGTCTTTGAGTTGGTGTCAGTTTTTATTTGATTATGATCCTATGAAGTGCCTTGAGACATTTTAACTCCTTTAAAGGCATTATATAAGTGTTGCATTTGGATAAGCTGTGGGCGGCACCATGGCACAGTGGTTAGAACTGCTGCCTCACAACACCAGGGACCTGGGTTCAATTCCGGCCTTGGGTGACTGTGTGTGGAGTTTGCACTATCTGTGTGGAGTTTGGACTTTCTCCCTGGGTCTACATGGGTTTCATCTGGGTGCGCCAGTTTCCTCCCACAGTCCAAAGATGTGCTGGTTAGGTGTTTTGGCCATGCTAAATTGCCCTTAGTGTCCAAAAGATTAGGTGGGGTTACGGGGTTAGGGTGGAGGTGTGGGCATAGGTAGGGTGCTCTTTCCAAGAGTCTGTGCAGACTTGATGGGCCGAATGGCCTCCTTTTGCACTGTAGCGACTCTATGATTCTAAGCCAACAACGAAGAATCAATGGAACACTAACATGTCCTGAGAGCTGAATCATCTTCCCCATTAAGATTCATGAGGACCATCAGGTGTTTCTGTTATTTATTTCTGTTGGCAAGTGTTCTTGTCTGTTGCTGTCTCGGAAGGTGATGCCCTTGGAGAAAACATTTTTCTGTTTGGGAATTGACTGGCTCCAACTTGTGTTTGCCTTCTCTGAGTTGACTTTTTGTATTTAGAATGATTCTCTGAGTATTGTATTTAGCTTTGAAATCTTTCTTGGGTCTGTGTGCCATGCTTAGGTTTTCCACAGGCTGCCATCTGCAGCGAGTCATGGTCTTCAAATCGAAGTTGTTGTTCAAACCTCTGCAGAGCTTGACCTTGCCCGGGAAAATGTTTAATCATTCTTCCTTGAGGTGTGGATGTTGCTGGCAAGGCCAGCATTTGTTGCCCATCTCTGATTACCCCATAACTAAGTGGTTTGTTGGACCATTTCAGAGGGCAGTCAAGAGTCAACCACATTGTATCTGGAGTCACATATAGGCCTGAACAGGTATGACCGACAGATTTCCTTCATTAAAGGACATTAGTGAATCAGATGGGTTTGATAGTTTCTGGGTCACCATTACTGAGACTAGCTTTCAATTCCAGATTTTATTCATTGAATTAAAATTCCACCAGCCGCCTTGGTGAGATTTGAACCCATGTCTCTAGAGCCTGGCCTAGGGTGTACTAGTTCAGTGAGATTACCACTCCGCCACCATCTTGCAGATGCAGATTCTGTTATCACTGTCTTTCAGAGCTTCGACATAACTACGAGAGTTACACGGATGTTTTTTTAATATGAATTTAGAGTACCCAATTATCTTTTTCCAATTAATGGCCGATTTAGAGTGGCCAATACACCTACCCTGCACATCTTTGGGTTGTGGGGGTGAGACCCACACAGACACGGGGAGAATGTGCAAACTCCACATGAACAGTGATCCAGGGCCAGGATCGAACCCGGGTCCTCAGCGCCGTGAGGCAGCAGTGCACGCCACCGTGCCACCCCAAGAGTTACACAGCTCTAGTTGCTCATTTTAACTTGGCATTAAACTGCATCAATTTATATTTATATAGTGCCTTTAACTCAATAAAACATCTCAAGGTTCTTCACAGGAACCTTATAATCATGCCACACAAGGTGATATTGGAGCAGATGCCGAAGCTTGGACAAAGAAGTAGGTTTTAAAGGAAGAGAGCGAGAGAGATAGAGTTGGAGAGGTTTGGAGAAGAAATTGCGGAGACTCAGGCTGCTGAAGGCATGGCTACCAAGAAGAATTAAATTGAGGATGCTCTAGATGCCAGAATTGAGCGCAGAGATTTTGGAGGGTTCCAATGAATGAGGTGATTACTGAGATGGGGAGGAGCGAGACCTTGGAAGCGTATGAAAGCGAGGCTGCAAATTCTAAAAGCAAGACATTGCTTGATTGGGAGCCAATGTAGTAGAGTGTGGGAGGCCAGCTGGTAGTACGTTAGAATTCTCAAGTCAGGAGTGATGATATTGATATGGAAATTACCTTTGTAGTGGCGTGGATATCTGGTTGGAAGATACCAAAAGTCACAAGCAGTGTGATTTACTCTGCCAGTTGTCAGGAAGATTGGAAGAAAGGGAGTGGACTTTTGGAGTGGAGCTGGGCAGTGGCTTCAGTGTTCCCAATATTTAGTTGGAGGAAATATCTGTTCATCTAGTACTGGATGTCAGATGAGCAGTCTGATAAATTAGCAACAGTGCAAGATTGAGAGAGGTGGTGTTGAAGTGGACACCAGAGGTAACAGAGTGAGTCATTGCATGTGATTTATCACTCAAGTTAGATCGATAAGAACCAGGTGAGTGCAGTCCCACTCAAATGGACAAGTGGAGAAATATTGAAGGTGGATAGTGTGGTTCAAAGGCTGCAGACAGATAGAGAAAGACGAGGAAAGATGGTGGACCATAAGACATAGGAGCAGAATTAGGCCACTCGGCCCATCGAGTGTGCTCCGCCATTCAATCATGGCTGATATTTTCTCATCCCCATTATCCTGCCTTCCCCCCATAACCTTTGATCCCCTTATTAATCAAGATTAATTAAGTACCTTTGTCACAGTCACATAGGACATTGTTTTTAACTTTGATAGCTGTTTTTTGCTTCTGTGTCATGGGCAGAAACCTGATTGGAAGGTTTCAGGCATGGCATTCTGGGAAAGGTGGGAAGTGCAACTGTTCAGAGACTGTGGTGAGGAAAGGGAGGTTGGAGATGGGATGATTGGTTCAGGGGTTAGCATTTTGAAAAGGGGATGATAATGACGAGAGGGGGGTAGGGGGAACCTACGTTTGGTGGAAATTGGATTGAGAAAGCAGAAGGTGGGTCTCATGGATGAAAGAGCTCAGTGAGGGCATGACAGAAGTTCAGAGAGAAATTAGGGAAAGATGCAAGTTCAGGGTTGGGGCAGGAGGCGACTCAACCTTAAAGTAATTAAATCTCAGATAGACATTATTAGATGTTTATTCAGGCTTTAGGAGATTCACAACACCGAAAACTAATTGTGGACAACCTGTAGCCACATTGAGTTCCTTGATTCATAAAGTAACTATGCGGAGGAGTCCTCGCACATTTAAGGATCACCATTACAACATCTTGTTCAAGTTTCAGCTTTTGAAAACATCTTAATGTGAACTGAGTTATCCCCTTGACACCGTTTGGTTTACTTCCGAAACAAACCAGGAAATATGGGAATTTGCTTATGTTTTGTTTGGTTTCCCTTATTCTTTCAATGTGATTTTACCTTCTGGGCATGTAGTTCTTACTCGCTAATTCCAGTTTCTAACCAAGTATGGCAATGTTTAAAGAATTAATATGCAGGATACTTTGTCAAAAAGAGTTGAAAGCTGATGATCTGCATTATGTTGCAGTGGATAAAGATCGTAAGTGTCTTCAATTCTAAGTGGCTAACCACTGTGCCACTGTGCTGCCATCGCTGCTTAATTAAGTTGAATATCTGTGCGCAACACTAGAAAATCTATGGATTCCACCATGTATCTGTCTTGCACGTGGTTTTGTTCCAATAAATAACTGCAATAAACAACTGCTTAATCTGTTTCATAGAATTTACAGTGCAGAAGGAGGCTGTTCGGCCCATTGAGTCTGCACCGTCCCTTGAAAAGAGCACCCCACTCAAACACACACCTCCTCCACCCCATCTCCTTAACCCAGTAACCCTAATTAACCTTTTTTTGGACACCAAGGGCAATTTAGCATGGCCAGTCCGCCTAACCCGCACATCTTTGGACTGTGGGAGGAAACCGGAGCACCCGGAGGAAACCCACGCACACACGGGGAGAAAGTGCAGACTCCGCACAGACAGTGACCCAAGTTGGGAATCGAACCTGGGACCCTGGAGCTATGAAGCAACTGTGCTAACCACTATGCTACCATGCTGCCCCTTTCAAATTAACAATTCTGCAGTGTATTTGACAATATTGATCCTAATTGCACTCCCTCCTCATCAATGTCCTGCAACCAACCAATACCTGTTGCATGTGTTCAGTTTTGATGTAATATAAATATGATTGACGCACTTTTAAACTTGTGCTGAATCTCAAGTTTGCATTCAACTCTTAACGATCTGTGATACTACAAGTTACTCTCGAATGAGTGCAAAATCTGATCTGATTTTAGTCAACTGTGAAGAAAGCAAAACAGGTTCACTACGCAGAGGTTTTTTTGTTGTCTTCAAAGCAAGAAGGTTGTGGTGGAGGCACTCCTATTCAATCATGAAAGATTGAGTACAGGAAAAAGTTTCACCACCATCTCCACTCCAGTGATGTACCTTAACTGTTAACCTTAGTTGCCAGTGTGATACTTCCATCATAGCTTTTCTGTGTGAACCAATTAATTTCAGTAGTTTAAAGGCCATGTTTCTGGAAATTGAATTCAGGTGACCCAAAATTCTTATTCTGGAGTGTTTTCTCAGTGGCACTCTGCCAATTTGAACCGCTGTTCTACAAATGGAGGAAGAGTGTCCCCACGTTTGTTGCTCAGTAATGAGAGGGATTGCTCCATTCTTCAGGATAAATTACCTAGAATTTGATCTTTTAAAAATAAAGTATTGGTTTACACAACATTTTGTTACAAAATAATAAGAGCATTACTATCAAGATTCCTTAATAATGTCCACAAACTCAAAAGGTGTGCAACCTGGGAGAGGGAATGAACTACCCACAATAGCATTTGTAGAGTTCAAGAGCAGAGACGATAACTTTTACTTTAAAGACTAATAACTCAAATTATGATTACATATAATATCTGACATGAGGGATTGGAACTTCAGTGTGATCTGTTACCTGCAGAGTCTTGTGTCCTTTCTGGTGTAGATTATATCACAGCGTTCTGTGACTCAGGAGTCGCTAATCTGATGTCTGTGAATAGTTCTGTCAGATCCAGCAAAAAGGGTTGCTGAATGAGTTAACCTATTGTTTTGATTCAGGTCCTTAGGTGATTATATCGTATTCATCTTCTTGTTTAGCTAGTTTGATCTCTATGTTTTCACTTTTAGTATTGCAGCTTACATTGTAGAAACTCTTTCAGTGGAATGTTCTCTCTCGGATTACCTCAGTTGATGTGACGCAGGTGTTCATTAATGTTTTATCCTATTGCTGTGGTTACTCAGGCAAATTTTTCCGTATACTTTTACTCCAAAGAACTGCTTGAAGAAAAAGTGTGTGGGCAGAGGGTGAGTTTATTTTGAAATGAAAATACCAAGAACAAGTGGGAGTTGAAAAATGTAATCAATTTATATGGATTTTGGGTGAAGGGAGGAGACACTGGGGTGACATTGCAGGCACAACACTACCATTTCACCTCTGACATGGATTAGGATGATGAAATGAAAATTTGTCTCTGGTAAATGTAGGAATACTCATTGAAGCCTTAAAAGCAGTGTTAGAGCTGGGGTAGAAATTGCCCATAATTTGGGACTTCGTGGACAACTCATAGAATGATAAGAAGGATGGCTGGTTTGGCAGACTGATGCAGTTATGATGATTGTCTAAGACTGGAATCAGCAGACCAGGTGAGCAGGCAAGAGGGCACTTTGCTCTGTGATTGACAATGTTCTATAATGGAGGGGATGTTGTTCCTCTCCATTTGATTTGGGAATGATAGACATTGGTTCTATAAAATGATAAAGAATTCTATTCCTTGTGATTTTGACAGTGATGTCATGGAATAAATTAGAAATAATATTTAAACCTTGAGGTTCTGACTTTTGCATCAGGTTGCTCCTGGACTGACTGATGAGCTTGCATCACATTTTGTTCAGGTTGGGGGATCAATGCAGTTAATTTATTTAGTGGAGAGAGCAGCCAGCGCAAACAACAGTGGGGACAGGGGGGATCCCTGTCTCGTCCCCCGGTGCACTCTAAAATAGTCCAATGTTGTCCTATTTGTCCGTACGCTTGCCACAGGAGCCTGATACAGTAACCTGACCCAGTCAATAAAGCCCCGCCCGAATCCGAACCGCCCCAGTATCTGCCACAGTCCCATTCTACCCGATCAAAAGCCTTTTCTGCATCCATTGTGATCCCTACCTCCACCTCCCTACCTTCCGGGTGCATCATGATCACATTTAACAGCCTTCTTACATTGGTCACCAACTGCCTGCCCTTAACAAACCCCGTCTGGTCCTCCCCAATAACGTCCGGAACACAATCCTTGATCCTGGAGGACAAGATTTTGGCCAGCAACTTGGCATCTACATTCAACAGGGAGATCAACCTGTAGGACACACCGCTCCAGCTTCTCGTCCCGCTTAAGAATCAGCGAAATCGTTGCCTGTGACCTCGTCGGGGGCAGCACCCCTCTTCCCCTTGCCTCAATGAACATTCTTAACAACACCGTCCCCAATATCCCCGAGAACTTTTTATAAAACTCCACTGGGTACCCGCTTGCATGGCTTTCAAGCCCTCCACTATCTCCAGCCCGATTGGGGCCCCCAGCCCTTCTACCCGCTCCCCGTCCAGCTTTGGGAAATTCAGACCCTCCAAGAAGTACCTCATCCCCTCCGGCCCCGTAGGGGGTTCCGACCTGTACAGCATGCTGTAGAAATCCCTAACCGCCTTAATCACCCCTACTGAATCACCAACCAGGTACCCATCTCCGTCCTTTACTTTCCCTATCTCCCTAGCTGCCTCCCTCTTCCTAAGCTGCTGTGCAGGCATTCTCTATCTTTTTGTTTCTGCCCTTACGAACACTTCTAGTCCTTCTCGCCATGCACCGCAGTGGGAATTCAGTAAACAATTGCCACTAACATCCGTTTTACAATTCAAGTCCAGTAGAAAAACGGGGGAAAGGTCCAAAAGTCCGACCAGAGCAGGAGCCACCAAATGTGCGACTTACTCCTTCATAGCCGCCACCGGAAGTCTTTCTTGCCCAGGCAATTTCATTGTCCACAAACGGAGTGGGGAGTCCTCTCCATTATGACATATAACAACAGTCCTATTGTAACTTGTTATCTAAAGTGTGGCAAACTGCGGATATCTGGGCCTGCTGGGTGAAATGTTTTAATTGGGAGGTGCGACTTATTTTGCTGTGCTTTTCAGTTTGACGTCCTTAGAATGTCTTAATTGAATTACCAGCTTGCATTTCCTTTTATAGTATTCTGCTTTCTGTTTATGCAGCTTTAGAAGAACTGTCACAGCCCTCCATGGGATAATGCTTGTTTCAGTACATAGGTAGTGGTAGTGGTGTGCAGTGGGTTCCTGTGGGATTTCTGTGCCTGCGACTTCTAGATTATTTTGCAGTCCTTGTGTAGTAAATGCTATTAAAACAATTTAAATGGCTCAACACAACACATCCTTGTGGAAAGATCTTTTCCTGTGAATGGAAATTATTGAAAATTCCAAATAGCATTTCCTATAAAGAAAGCAAGGAAGCAAACTACGTCAAGACTTAAACGTCGTGGCAAAGTGGGAATCCATGTTTACTGCGATGATAATCCCAAAATTTGTATTAATATTGAGGTTGTTTCAAGTGTTGTTCCTTTGTCTGGGTATGCTTTTTAGGTCTCTTCCGTGGTTTCTCAGCTGGCTGATTTGGTAGCACTCTGCCTCTCAAATCAAAGTTAGAAGCCAAGTTTGTGTGCATAACCTTGACTAGCTCCCCAGTATGGCATCAGGGAGAACTGCATTGTTGGACCATTTATCAATTTTAAGCTGTGGACCGCTGGCACTATTCAAATGGAGCAAGGAGTTCCTGTGGTGGTCTGGCCAATGTTCCTCTTTCCAACTACATCACTAAAGATAGATTATGTGGTTACTCACCTCCGTGTTCTTTGTGGGATTCCATGCACAAACTAGCCATCATGTTTTCATGTTTGCCTATTTAAGTCACTACTTTAGAATAATTTTATATGAAATGCTTTGATATATTTGAAGTGCTGCATAGTTTCAATTCAAAGTTGCCCAAGTATACTTTTTGCTTCAGTTTCTTGATATTAAATTTCCATTTTGTGCTCTTCACATTGCTTAATTCAAATTATTGAATATTTTTCATTTTCAGTGCTTAAAATCTGCTTTGAATTAACAGGAGTAAATGCTGTAGATCTATCCTTCTGAACTATATTGCTAGGGTTAGTGGGCTTGCAAGCTAAAGATCTTGCATACAAGAGCAGTTGCAAATATGTGACTAAACTGCCATGTTTTTGGACAAACAATTTTAAAATTGTATGAGTTTATTCATATTTTAATTGACACTTATGAAATGTGTTCTACTCAACTGACATTTTTCTGAAAACACAAGTACCTTGCATTTATATAGCCCCCATCACAGATTAGGGCATTCCCAATTGATTCGTAGCCACTGAAATATTTTTGAAGTGCTGTCACTGTTGTAACGTAATTGGCATACCGTCCTGCGAGCAGCAGTGAAGTAAGCGACCAGACACTCATTTCTCATGTTGGTTAAAGAACAAAGGTTGGCCATGATACTGGAAGGACCCCGCAATTCTGCTTCAAATGTTACTCCCAGTATTTTGTGTTCACCTAAGCTGGCACGCAATTTAACATTCTATCTGAAAGATGCATTTCCAACTATACAGCCTTTAATATTGTACTGAAATGAGTGTCAGTCGGTATTGTTAATATCTCAGATTTTTTGTTGCAGTACAGCAATTCTTCATAAACGACACCTCAAATTCCAAACCGTGATGGCCCAGTCGAAGGGTCGGTTGAAATTTTCAAGCCTGAGTCTGATGAACTTTTGTTAGGCAAGAGTATCATGGAATTTAGAGCAATGGAGTTGAGGTACAGATCAGCCATGATCTAATTAACAGAACAGATTTGTGGGCTGATGTGCCAAGCCTACTCCGGTTCCCGTGTTCCTAATGATTCACCGTGGGTAGGTTTGAAATTCCATTTATGCATGTCAAAGTTCCTAACTTCGGCTGTGGGGCAGGAAAGGGAGAGAATCATTTTTGTGGCTGTGATAGAATGACATTGATAGAAGCCTGGGAGTCAGTTGTTGTGACAGAAAATCAAAGTTCTGTTTAGATGGGGGTGTACATTAAAGCTGTAATGGGTTTGTATTCTGGAAATATGAAATTAATGGAGCTTCTTCATTAGAATCTATCTTGTGCTTGTGAAGTTATTTTACTTTGAAAGATTTTCAAAGATAAATTTGGGGGTATACAGATGCTAGTGTTCTGCTCAGTTGCATTAGTATCACCCAGCCCTCTGTCAAGATAACCACCTTCACAGGATGTGAGAGAGAGCAGCCTTATGATAACTTTCTACCCTTTACGCCCTTGCACAGAGCTCCATGCTGCTTTCACCTTCTCTTCAGTGTCTTTATCACCTAAAAAGAAAGGCTTGCATTTGCATGCAGGTAAAGCCTGTCAACCCCTCAGCACCTTCCAAAACATTTGACAGCCAGTGAAGTACATTTTGCATTGCAATCGTTGTTGTAATGTAGGAAATGTGGCAGCCAATTTGTTCATAGCATGTTCTCTCAAATATCAATGACTAATGATAATGACTAAGTAACCTGTAACCTCTTTTTGTGACATCAAAACAAACCTGTTGGACTTTAACCTGGTGTTGTAAAACTTCTTACTGTGCTCTTTTTGTAAGGCCATGGAATAATTTCACCATTGAAACTCTGAAGCTGATTTGTGATCAAATAAATTTGATCATCCATGGTGTAAGATGCAGCCTCCTATATCTTTGCTCTGTAGAGGAAGATCTTAGTCTAACTTTTGAAATTAATTTTCATGGAAATCTCTTGCACGTAATGCACAGGTGCGTTTGGACCCATTTCACCGTCAAAAATAGAACCTATTATAAAAGAGAATGAAGAGTAATTGCACATCACCCGGTGTTCTTCTCTGTATCTGGTTATATTTCTTCAAAGTATCCTACTTCAAAAACTACTGTATCCTGAATAATTTTAGGGATGTCTTTTTTAACAATAGTGTGGCAGAAATATGAAGACATCCATCGTTCACAGAAATTTCCGCAATGTCTTTCTCAGCTGCCAGTGTTTGAAATTATTTTGTTGGAACATGTAAGGGTACTGACAAAAAGCAGGTGTTGAGTTACTTAACTGATGGCAATTGCCAAAGGGCTGTTGGTTTTGATGCCATGTTGAATGTTTAATGTGGACAGACTGTTACAGAAAGTATGGCAGCGGAGCAAACCTCACTTTATTTAACTGTGTGTGCGGAGTCTACACGTTCCCCCCCGTGTCTGCGTGGGTTTCCTCCCACAGTCCAAAGATGTGCAAGTTAGGTGGATTGGCCTTGCTAAGTTACCCTTAGTGTCCGAAAAGGTTAGCTTGGGTCACTGGGTTATGGGGATAGGGTGGAGGTTTGGCTTAAGTAGGGTGCTCTTTCCAAGATCCGGTGCAGTCTTGATGGGTTGAATGGCCTCCTGCACTGTTGCCCTCCGTCAGACTGTTTGTGGGAATGCACATTGGTTAAAGAAGGCAAGAATACATCTGACTCACTTACTGAAACCCAAGAGATGTGTCATATCAGGTCTCTATTGTCTGCTGTTTATAGATGGAGCCAATTTGGCATGTAGTCTGCAGCTGGTATTGTCACCCAGCAGGGGTGGATAAGTTGATCATTGAGAAACACAGTGTTACTTAGTGGTATATTTCTAGTAGACAATTCTCTAGAGTATGAGACAAGACGGCACTTAAATTGTCTTGTCTTCTATTAAGGTAGAAAAACAAGCTCAAGGTGTGTAATAAGCTGCTTCCTATTGTTTACAGCAAAGACTGAAGATTTTATTTGACTGGGGTAGACTTGTAAAGATTTTGCTGTAGGCATTCAGTCTAAGTGGATTTTGAGGAAGCAGAAAGATGCTTTTTTTCATTGTCCCAATTATCCAGTTAGTGTTGGACTAATTTCTGTTAAAGTGGGGTGGGAGGCCTGGGCAAAAAGCCATGACGATCCTTCCGTGGATTATAACATTAGTAAATTCAATGCATATTTACGATTGACACAAGCCGGGAATCGAACCTGGGACCCTGGAGCTGTGAAGCAACAGTCTACCCATTGTGCTACCGTGCTTAGCGTACTCAATTCCTTTTTTCCCAAATGAGGGGCAATTTAGCGTGGCCAATCCACCTATCCTGCACATCTATTGGATTGTGGGGGTGAGACACGCGCAAACACGGGGAGAATGTGCAAACTCCAAATGGACAGTGATCCGGGCCAGGATCGAATTCCGGTCCTTGGCGCCATGAGGCAGCAGTGCTAACTACTGCGCCATCGTGCTGCCCTGTGGTTTGATGAACCTTTATTGCACTTTGTTGAACTGGATGTTCACGTTTTGTACATTTCAAAAGAAGGGGAAGCAAAAGCCTTTATGGTGTAACTGCAAATAACATTCTAAGTTGTAATTTATATTCAGGTTGCTCATCTGTATTTTAAAATATTGTAGGAATTGGATCTATTGTGTCTGAAATCCTAATTTTTGTTGTTCTTTATTTAAAAAAAATAAATTTAGAGTACCCAATTATTTTTTTTCCAATTAAGGGGCAATTTAGCGTGGCCAATCCACCTAACTGCACATTATCAAGGGGCTGGTTTAGCACAGGGCTAAATCGCTGGCTTTGAAAGCAGACCAAGGCAGGCCAGCAGCACGGTTCAATTCCCGTACCAGCCTCCCCGAACAGGCACCGGAATGTGGCGACTCGGGGCTTTTCACAGTAACTTCATTTGAAGCCTACTTGTGACAATAAGCGATTTTCATTTCATTTCATCTTTGGGTTGTGGGGGTGAAACCCAAGCAGACATGGGGAGAATGTGCAAACTCCACACGGACAGTGACCCATTGATCTTTATTTGATAGCTATTTAGGAAACAAAAATTGAGATTTCAGTTAAAATGGAGCATGATTTCATAGAATCCGTACAGCACAGAAGGAGGCCATTCGACCCACCAAGTTTACACATGACTCTCTGGAAGAGCACCCTACCTAGGCCCACTTCTCCGCCCTATCCCTGTAACCTCACCTAACATTTGGACACCAAGGGACAACTTAGAATGGCAAATTCACCTAACCTGCGCATCTTTGGACTGAAGGAACCGGAGGAAACCCACGCAGACCCGAGGAAATCGTGCAAACTCCATACAGTCACCCGAGGTTGGAATTGAACCCGGGTCCCTGGTGCTATGCCGCAACAGTGCTAATAATCACTGTGTCACCGTGGCAGATCTTCTCTTGAAAGCATCAACAGTCCAGTTGGTGGGATGTATACTGTAATATCCAACTCATGGGCCATGTTAATATTTTAGAGGTAGTGTTTAGTTCTGGAAAGATTACAGTTTAACTTTAGAAAATGGGATAAATGCAACTGAAGCAGCTTGGACCCAGCTGCATTTAAAGCGTTAGGGCCATGCTGACTTAAAGGGTTAACAGCTAGAAAAACAAGAAATGAGACAACAGCATTTGGACCTACTTTGCTGGAGATTTGATGTCTGCGCTGCTTGAAAGAAGTGCAGTCCAGAGGTGTTTTGTTTGGATGTTGGAGCTAACTTAGTTGAAAAGCATTCAATGAACCCAGAATGGCTACATCATCACGTGGATGGCTGGAGCTTAAGAAGGTTCTCTGGTTTCTATTTAGTTTCCAGTTTGCTGGGAGAGAGTGTGTTCTGCAGCAGGGAAAGAGGCTGTACAGAAAGGAGGCTGCTGTTGGCCGGCTCCAACTGGTTAGGTCTCAAATAAAGCCCAGGGAGCTTTTCGGGACAGTTGGTTAAACATTGAAAATAGCAGCAGGAGTAGGCCATTTGGCCCCTTAACTGTTTCACCATTCCGTATGATCATGGCTGATCCTCTATCTCAAAGCCATTCCCCCACTCCCTTCCCGTACCTCTTGATGCCTTTAGTGTCGAGAAATATCTCTGTTTCCGTCTTGTGGTTCACAACTCACAGAGAAGCCTTGGGAGCTGTTAACAGGCTCCAGACATTTAGGGCGTAGCAAACTCCTGAAGACTGAGAAGGTGGCAGAAGATAACTGGTTCCATGCTAGGCAGTTGGAGCTCTGAGAAGCCCTGGGAACCATTTATAGCTTGATGCAGTGGTAGACTGGAGCTCAGAGAAATCCAGGGGCAATGCCGGATTAGTGAAGCTAGCAGTCTGTTAAAGAGTTGAATGGAAGTGAGCAATAATTCAAATCTCGTGGAACACCATCTCAGGAGAAGTGATTGAAATATTGGGAGGTGAGCAGTCGTTGAGGCCGTCTGAGTCAGAGTGGCTTTAGATAGCATTTAGAGGCTAGCGCTAGTTGAAAATCCCTCATGAGGGACACAGTTTTAACAAGATAGAATAATTTACAGTGGTCACTGACATCTGGGTGGGTTGCTGAGAAATCCATGGAATCTCTCTTGGTCGCACCTGCCATTTGATCTTCAGTATGGTGAGTTTGACCACAGTTTGCCTGTTAATATTTATATCATGTTAATTCTGAAAGTTAGAGTATAAGGTGATATTGCAAATTGTTCCATTTTTCAAACTTTGCGTAGTAAAGCTATTTTGTTTGTTTGTTTAAAACCGTGCAATTTTGTAGCTCTATTCTTCAAGTAGGTAATTGGAATTTCAAACTTTGTCTATGGGTTCTAACTACATCGGAGCAAACCAAATTTCACCTGGCATCAAATTCCAAGATCTCTTATGTTTTTACTTCAAAGAAGCTAACCTCCACTTGAAAGAAAGTCATGAAGTACATCTGGGTAGCGATTTTGGGATATTGAGTTCCCCTATTTCCCTTTATTAAGGTAGTGGGAGGAGCTTTGAGGAACAGAAACACTGATATTACTTTCATTGAACACTCAGTCAGAAGACTCTGGAAAGGATTTGAAGTTGGGACTTTTTTCAAGACAGATTAAAGTAGGAGAATCCAAATTGCAGCCCATATATTGAACCCTGAGTTTGACAATCCATCTCTTGAATCCTCGGTGAAAGAGTTTTATTTGTGCCTCTAGTTCTTGCTCACTTTGTCATTTCAGAATATTTTGGATCTTGAAATGTGTAAGGGCTGTTCTCAACATTGCTGCTTCAATGGTAGATAAATCCCAATTCAGGATAGGAAGAATTTGAGATTATTTTTAAGAATTAATTTACGGCTGTGGGCGTCGCAGGCTAGGCCAGCATTTATTGCCTATACCTAATTGCCCTTGAGAAGGTAATGGTGAGCTGCCTTCTTGAACTGCTGCAGTCCATGTGGTGTAGATGCACCCAATGTGCTGTTAGCGAGGGAGTTGCAGGATTTTGACCCAACAAAGTGAAGGAATGACAATATATTCCCAAGTGAGGATGGTGAGTGACTTGGAGGGGATCTTAGAAGGTGGTGGTTTTCCCATGTCTCTGCTGATCTTGACTTTGGTAATGGTCATGGGTGAAGGGAATGAATGTTTATGGAAGGGGTGCCAGTCATACGGGCTGCTTTGTCCTGGATGTTGTTGAGCTTCTTGAGAGTTGTTGGAGCTGCACCCATCCAGGCAATTGGAGAGTATTCCATCACACCCCTGACTTGTGCCTTGTAGATGGTGGACAGGGTTTGGGGAGTCGGCGAGATGAGTTAGCCACCGCAGGATTCCTAGCCACATTATTTATTTGTCTGTTCCAGTTCAGTTTCTGGTCAATGGTAACTCCCAGTGGGGGACTCAGCGATTGTCATTGAATGTCAAGGGGCGATGGTTAGATTCTATCTTGTTGAAGACGGTCATTGCCTGCCACTTGTGTGGCGCAAATGTTACTTATCACTTGTCAGCCCAAGCCTGGATATTGTCCGGGTCATGCTGCATTTAGACATGGACTGCTTCAGTACCCGAGGAGTTGTGTCGTACAGTCATCAGTGGACATCCCCACTTCTGACCTTATGATGGAAGGGAGGTCATTGATGAAGCAGCTGAAGATGGATGGGCCTCGGACACTACCCTCAGGAACTCCTGCAGTGATATCCTGGAGATGAAAGAAATGATTGACCTCCAGCCACCACAACCATCTTCCTTTGTGCCAAGCAAGGAAGGGTTTCTCCCTGATTCCCATTGACTCCAGTTTTGCTCGGGCTCCTTGATGCTATATTCGGTTAAATGCTTCCATGATGTCAAGGGCAGTCACTCATCTCACCTCTGGAATTAAGCTCTTTTGTTCATGTTTGAACCAAGGCTGTGATGAGGTCAGGAGTTGAGTGACACTGGCCGAACCCAAACTGAGCGTCACTGAGCAGTGTGTCTTTAACCCGTATGCGGTGGACAAATGTATGCGAACCGCTTTGTTTAATCAAATAGTGTTTATTCACACTCGCACAATGTTACACTTAATCAATCACACCATCCAACACAAGTTGTTTTACAGAATACTAAAGTTCATACTAGACCTTAACTTCAGAGTGACTAGCAAGTACCCAGACAGATAAAAGCCTTTATCTGTATTAGATTTCTGTAGTCCTCGATATTCGGTCCTTGGTCTGGTCTGATGCTCTGGCTCTGGTCTTCCTTCTGTTAGTGGTGTGATGGTCCTCTTTGTGGTGGCCGGTGAAGATCGCCGTTGTTTTGTTGCTGTTTCAGACTGTTGCAGAGATATTCTAAGGTGGTGCAGCACCTTTTAACCTGCTTGGATTTTGCGCCCCTTTTGGGTGACCCCTGGTCATTACCAATCACCCTGATCGATCAAGTCCAATCAGGGGTTGCCACTTCGATTTCGGAGTGGGCACCCTGTGGCCATGCCTGCCAGAGTTGAGGGCATGTAGGCTTTCCAAATAAGGAGTTTAGGTGCCGTAGTGTCTGGTAAACAAGTGTGATTGAAAGGACAGTTCTATTGTTCCTGGGGATAGCCTTTTTCCTGTGTATTGCGATGTCCAGACTGCAGCTTGCTCATCAATGTTTATTTAAACTGCAGCCTGCTTGCCCTTTACTTGGCTAAATTTCCCAACGTCCTTTGCAGGACGCCACCTTAGGTGGCCGTTCGGCCACAGTTGCTAAGCAGATGCCACGTGATAGCACTGTTGGTGGCTCCTTCCATCATTTTACTGGTGGTTGAAAGCAGACTGAGGTGGTAAATGACCAGGTTGCATTTGTCCTACTTTTTGTGCACAGGACATACCTGGGCAGTTTTCCACATTGTTTTTTTAAAATAAATTTAGAGTACCCAATTCATATTTTCCAATTAAGGGGCAATTTAGCGTGGCCAATCCACCTACCCTGCACATCTTTGGGTTGTTGGGGCGAAACCCATGCAAACACGGGGAAAATGTGCAAACTCCACATGGCCAGTGACCCAGAGCCGGGATTGAACCTTGGACCTCGACACCGTGAGGCAGCAGTGCTATCCACCGTTTTCCACATTGCTGGGTAGATGCCAATGTTGTAGCTGTACTTGAACAACTTGGCCAGGGGTGCGGCAAGTCCTGGAGCACAAGTCTCCAGTGCCCATAGCCTTTGCAGTATCCAGTGACTTCAGCCATTTTCTTGACATCAGGTGGAGTGTATTGAATTAGCTGAAGACTGGCATCCGTCATGCTGGTGACCTCCAGAGGAGATCGAGATAGATCATCCACTCAGCACTTCTGGCTGAAGAGTGTTGCAAATGCTTTTTGTCTTTTACACAGATGTACTGGGTTTCTCCATTACTGAGGATGGGGATATTTGAAGAGACTCCTCCTCCAGTGAGTTGTTTATTTGTCCACCACAATTCATGTTTGGATGTGGCAGGACTGCAGAGCTTAGATCTGATCAGTTAGTTGTGGAATCGCTTAGCCCTGTCTATTACTTTTGCTTATGCTGTTTGGCATGCAAATAGCCATTTTTTAAGCTTCATCAGGTTGTCCCCTCGTGTTTAGGTAGGCCTGGTGCTGCACCTGGCATGCCTTCCTGCACTCTGGATAACATGGAACATTAGGTGGGGGGAGGAGGGGGACTTGTATGTGTTAATGTTGACTATGGGTGATTCCTAATTCCCTTTTGTTATTTGTTTATGTTAACATGTGGGCAGTTGTTTGGGGGTTGGTGGGAGGATGGGATTATTGTTGCTAATATGGAGATTGACGTTATATTCGTTACTGCTTATTGTTTATTGTTGGTGGGTGCAAATTTGGGAGAAAATGTGAAGGAGGAGGAGAATAAAAATATTTTAAAAAATAAATAAAGTGGCAAGTGCCAAATAGTGTGGTTAAAACCGGTTGTCCTGGTCATAGTGTGCCTAAGGTTATAAGTTTTGGATTCTAGGAGAAACAGGTTTGCTACTGGAAATGGGTCTTCTGCTATGGACATGACAAATTAATTGGGAGAAAGCCTGAATTGCAACAGTGGGGACTGAAAATTTTGAACAACTGTCAAATTTTATAAATTGAGATAATCTGTGAGATCTGAAATAAAAACAGAAAATGCCGGAAATTCTCAGCAGGTTCGGCGGCATCTGTGGAGAGTGAAACAGTTAACATTTCAGGTCAATGACTTCATCAGGCCAGTTAATCTGTTTTGGTGATGTTGGCTGAGGATAGATGCTAACCACGGCAGTGTGGTAAACTATCCCACTCTCCTTCAAATAAAGCCACGTATTTTTTTTTGAGTAGATATTTGGTATAATGTCTTATTCAAATAATGATCCCTCTGATAAGTTAACACTCCCTTAATACTGTACTTAAGTGTCAGTCTAGCTTCTGTCCTGCAATACGACTTGAACCTATGGCTCTGAGTGCGACAATCGAATAAAAAGCTGTCCGTTAACAAAGTGTTTCATAAGATAAGCATGGAAGGTCACCTACATTAACTTGATCAAATGACAAATGCTTATAAAATGCTAATTGATCTTCTTTTCCTCAGCTTTCCATTGGTAACCCCATGTACGAGACCTATTATCGTCAGGTAAGCTGTTTTATTTCAATAATCTCATTCATGATTTTGAACATCCCTAACAATTCTTTTCGACCTCTGCTGTAAGGAGAACAACATCAGCTTCTCCATTTTCTCCAAATAACTGATGTCTTCTCATTCTAGATAACATTTCAGTAAATCTCCTCTAACCTCTCTAAGACCTGCTCAGGTGTAGTGCCCAGGATTGAACACAAGACACCAGCTATTGTTTAATTCTTATATGGGTTTAGCAAAACATCCTTAATTTTGCCTAATTTGTATAATAAAAACATAAACTGCTGGAAAAGTCGGGAAACATTTGTGGCACGAGAAAGAGAATTAATGTTTTCAGTCGGATTTGACTCTTCAGAACCATTTCACTAACTCAATGTTAACTCTGTTTTTCTCTCCCTCGATGCTGTCCGACCTGCTGAGTTTCTCCTGCACTTTGTTTTTATTTCAGATTTCCAGCATCCAGAATATTTTGCTCTCATTTTAGTGTTCCGATTCCTCTATTAATTCTAAGGATTTTGTATAATTTTTTAACAGTAATCTCAACTTTTCTTCCATCTTCTTTCTATACTCACACCCCCTTTAAAATTGAACCATATGGTTCATATTGCCTCTCCTCTTAAGGTGTATCACTTCACACTCCTCCACTTTAAATCTCACCTGCCATCCGACTGCTCATTTTACCAGTTTGTCCATGTCCTCTTTAAATCTCTTTTTTTATCCTCCTCATTGTTTACTACATTAATGAGTTTCTTATCATCCTCAATCTTTGAAATTATTCCCTGTAGACCCAAGTCATTAATGTTAATCAAAAGACTCTGCGGAACACCACTGTGCACTTCCCTCCAATCTGAAGTATAATCGCCACCAAAACTCAAAAGTTTTCTGTCTCTTTAATCACGTAGGATTTAATTGCTAATAAATCTTTTATTTATTATCCCACTCTTTTCCAAATACCAATTAATATTGCCTCCGGTTATCAACTCCAGAGGTTTCCTCACCCTAGATTGACTTGTCTATAGTTGTTGGGTTTATCCTTCCTCTCCTTTTTAAAGAGGGGTGTGACATTTACAATCCTTTAGTTAGCCAGCAAATAGAATCCATAGAATCCCCACAGTGCAGAAGGAGGCCACTTGGCCAATCGAGTCTGCACCAACCCTTGAAAGAGCACTCTACCTAGTCCCACTCCCCCACCCTATCCCTGTAACCTTGCATTGATCATGGCCAATCCACCTAACCTGCACGTTGTTGGGCTTTGGGAGGAAACCGGAGCACCCGGAGGAAACTCGCGCAACAAGGGGAGAATGTACGAACTCTAAACAGACAGTTACCCAAGGTCAGAATCAAACCTGGGTGTCTGGCACTGTAAGGCAGCAGTACTAGCCACTGTGCCAACCCTGGCATCACACAGATTTTTAGGGAGAATTGGAATGTTGTCAAAGCCTCTGCAATTTCCATCTTTCCTTCCTTCAATACATTCCACCTGGACCAGGTGACTCTTCTACTTTGAAGACTGTCAACCTATTAAGTGCCTCTTTATCATCACCGTCTCATGAAGTCCTAGTTGACCCATGCCATAACCTAATATGCCTACCTGTGCCCGGCATTTCTTGTACCTTTGGTTTATGGAAATGTATCAATTTCCAATTTCAACTTTACAATTGACTCAGCATCAACTGAGATTTGCGGAAGAGATTTGAAACTTTGTTGAACCTTGCATACAGACAAATTTCCTAATTTCACTGCTGAAATACCTGACTCTGACATTTAGGTTATGTTCTCTAGTCGAAGATTAAACCAACCACAGAAATTGTTTCTCTTTATCTATCTTATAAGTTCCCCTTTTATATATTGTTCAAATCACCCTTAACCATCTAACTTGAAAAGAATACAACCTTAGTCTGCAAACATAGATAAACTGACCCTCTACTTTGCCATCTAAGCTGTTAATAAATATGGTGAATAGTCGAAGCTCCAACAAAGATTCATGTGTGCCAGCAGGAGCCATCCTGCCCGTTATCTTTACACTTTCTCTCCTGCTACTGAGCCAGTTTCTGAACTAGTTCAATAATTTACCTTCAATTACATGAGTTTCAGTTTCAGCTAAGTAGCTCATATGAAGGACTTCACCAAATGCCTCTGGAAGTCTGCATAAATAACATACCCCTGTCCACTTATTTAGGCATCGCTTCAGAAACTTGAACGAGGTATTTTTGGCATATAAAACAATAACATTGTATAGTACTGTACAAAAAAGCAAAGCAAATAACGCATAGTACAAACCACAACTCCATTCTCGCAAGGACCTGCCTAAACCACCCCCTACTCTACTCTACCCTAGCGACCCCCCCCCACCAACGGTTAATTCTCTGCGAAGAAGTCAATGAATGGCTGCCACCTCCGGGCGAACCCCGATAGAGAACCTCTCAAGGCAAACTTAACTTTCCCTAGACCGAGAAAGCTCGCCATGTCCGATAGCCATTCTTCGGTCTTTGGGGGCCTTGAGCCCCCCCCCCCCCCCCCCGAGATGCTCTTCCCACTTAAGCTTCAGGTCTTCAGTCTGTGTATCCTCTGCTCCCATTAGTTCTTTGTAAATATCTGAGACTGTACCCTCACCTATCTCTCTCCTCGATACTACCCTGTCCTGCCTCCCCTTTGGCGGGAGGCGTGGGAAGGATGGCACCAGCCTGCGCATGAAATCCTGCACCTGCAAGTATCTGAAGTCATTCCCTCCCGCCAGCCCAAACTTCTCCTCCAACGCCCTCATGCTCGGGTAGCTCCCTTACAAGAACAGATCACCCACCCTCGTAATCCCCGCCCTCCGCCACAGTCGATACCCACCGTCCATGTTCCCCGGGGCAAATCGGTGATTGCCGCAGATTGGGGTCCACACCGATGCTCTCACTTCCCCTATATGCCTCCCCCACTGGCCCCTGATCCGAAGAGCCGCTACCACTATAGGGCTGGTGGAGTACCGCGCCGGCGGGAGCGGCAGAGGCACCGTAACCAGGGCTGCCAAACTGGCTCCCCTGCACGAAGCAGCCTCCATCCGCTCCCAAACCGACCCCGTACCCACCATCCATTTCCTTATCATCGCTATGTTGGCCGCCCAGTAGTAGTTGCTGAAGTTCGGCAACACCAGTCCCCCTTCCCCTCTGTTCCTTTTGAGCATCACATTCCTCACCTGCGGGGACTTCCCGCCCAGACAAATCCCAGGATAATTTTATTCAGCCTCTTAAAGAAGAACCTCGGGATGAAAACGGGGAGACACTGAAATATGAACAAGAATCTCGGGAGAATCGTCATCTTAACAGTCTGCACCCTCTCCGCTAGTGACAGCGGGAGCGCATCCCAACTCCGAACCTCCTCCCTCACTCGTTCCACCAGTCGGGACAGGTTGAGCTTAAAGAATTGATTAGTTGATTAGACAGAGAACAATATGTTCTCAGTGCTGAATACACTGGAATGCAATAGTTAATTCATTATATGAGACATTGACTGAGTCCCCACAATAAAGACACTTTAAATATTTTTCCCTCTTGGCTACATGCATTCAACTAGCACCTATATGAATGAAACTAGACTCTATCAACATGGGACTGAGTTTAGCTTCTCTTTCGAAACACATCACCTCCAACAGTACAGCACATCCTCAGTAGTGCACTGAAGTTCAGCCTAGATTATGTGCTCAAATCTCTAAAGTTTGCCTTGAACCTGCTACCATCTGACTTGAGTGAGAATCCCACCAATGAGATAAGGGCAAGACTTACATTTATTTTACATCATATTAAATTTTGCATTTTGAATTTTAGTAACAGTTTACAGATAATCTTACCTGAGTTATTGGGGAGGGAGCTGTTTGTTTGGTGACGGACTGATGTGTACTGAATGGGTGTTGCTGTTTTACAGGTGGATCCAGCTCATACAGGAAAAGTTGGGCCCAATGAGGCAGCATTATTCTTGAAGAAGTCTGGTCTCTCTGACGCTATCCTAGGAAAGGTAAGGAACAGCAATCCCTGAAAAGAAGCTTACAAGACCATGAAAACTTCCTGTATTGTAGGATACTGTGATGGAAATATTAAACAATGCAAGTAAAATTTAATTGCTGGCAGAATTTTGTAGACAAATTCTATGTGCTCTGCGGAAAGTGGCGTGTGCAGGGATTACATGGCAGAATCAGGGTGACAGTATTGTACCCCATTTCCAAACATGGTTTTGAACTTGTATCTAATCTTAATAATCTAATGCTGAGGATTTATTTAACAATGGCCTATTGCAAATTCCACGCAGGCAGGAATGTTTGAAGTAGCATGTGGCACTCCTTTCTATCTTTGGATGTTGCAGGTTGTGAGCTGATTGCAGATATGACTCACTGGGAAACGAGAACAATTTGCAATGTATTTAAGAAAATGTCCCAAGCCACCTCATAGGAATGTAATTAGAGAAAAACTGACACTGATGTACACTGTAGGTCAATACCCCTCCCCCAAAGTTATTCATTCTTGGAGTATGGGTGTTGCTGGCAAGGTCAATGATCCCTAAATGCTCATGGGCAGATGGTGCTGAACCGCCGCCTTGAACTGCAAGTGATGTAGGTATAGATACTTTACGAGGAAGTTCCAGGATTTTCACCGAGCAACAGTGAAGGAATGGTGATTTTCAAGTCAGGACGGTGTCAAGTTGGATGGGAACTTCCTTAGGGTGGTGTTCCCATGTGCCTGCAACTCTTATTTTCCTAGGTATTAGAAGTCATTGGTTTGGAAGGTGCTGTTGAAGGAGTCTTGAAGAATCATGGTGTCATCAGTGGCAGGAATGCTAGAAACCCGACAGTGTAAAGTGCTCATGTCAGCCTGAAGTGAATCCTTAAACTGCAGTGATAAGGTTTACCAGGTACTGACAACTTGAATGAGTATGTCCGTCATCATTACTGTAAAAATTGTTGGCTAAATCTTGTTTCTGTGAACACAGTGTGATGACTGAAATACCTGGCTCTGATGTCTCCCAGGTATGGAAATAATCCACGTTTATAACCGAAGGTGGATAATTTGTGCAACTTTTGTTTGTTCCTGATTGAGCTGCTTTTGCTCAGCAGTGCCTAAATTGGCAATTATCTGGGCATTGTCAGAGAATTCAGCCAGGAAATCATCACTGGAGCAATCCACAGAACTGCCAAATCTGGGCGTTCACCCCGTGTCTGCGTGGGTCTCATTCCCACAATCCAAAGATGTGTAGGGCAGAAGGATTGGCCACGCTAAATTGTCCCTTAATTGGAAAAATTAAAAAAATGTCTGGGTGTTCTGTCCAGGCCATGTGATTAGTATTTAAAGTTCTACACCATCTGGCATTATCAAGCTTACCTGTGTGCTGGTGCTTTTGATGTCTGCTGCCACAGTGAGTTCTTCAAAGAGGAATTTAATTTGCCTAAATATATTAGAGTAAAATATTGTCAAAATACTTCTGTACTAATTTTATATTTTTGGGGCACGTTTGCGCACCTATGTGACTGAGAAAAATGATAGACGGGGTTGGTTTTGGGAATGCTTGTTTTCTGATGCCAGTGCCTGGGCCAAGTGCACCCAGACCAGGAATGGTAAGAGGTGATTGCTCGAGCTTCCCTGACTGTGAGTCTTGAGCACAGGCTGAGATGAAGCTTCATCCATTGCCAACAAGAACATACAGTGCAGAAGGAGGCCATTTAGCCCATCGAGTCTGCTCCAACCCACTTAAGCCCTCACTTCAACCCTATCTTCTTAACCCAATAACCCCTCCTAACTGACACTAAGGGCAATTTAGCATGGTCAATCCACCTAATCTGCACATCTTTGGACTGTGGGAGGAAACCGGAGCACCCGCAGGAAACCCACGCAGACATGGAGAGAACGTGCAGACTCCGCACAGACAGTGACCCAGCAGGGAATCGAACCTGGGACCCTGGCTGTGAAGCCACAGTGCTAACCACTATGCTACCGTGCTGCCCACAAGAAGTGGCAGTGGGATACATGATGTTGCAATGCCAATCTTGTACTTGGAAAGAGGATTTCCTGCTGTCGGTTCCTCCACCATCTTTAAAAATAAAGTCAGTGTCACGCTAGTTCGTACAATCATTCCCCTGTATCACCTAAGTTTAATAACTTTTTGATTGTTCTGTTTATAAGTTTGCAGTAGCTTTACAGTAGCCATGAATCTGAAATAAAAGCAAAGCATTTGAAACCCTTGGCAAGTCACACAGCATGAAGGAAGATACAGTTAACGCTCCGGGTCTCTGACCTTCAGAGGTGAAATACAGCACATGAAAAAACTGTTGACTTGGAGAGCACTGCAGACATTGTAATTCAGCTCATTGATGTGTACGGTATGAACTTTGTGTGCTACACTCCTGCACCATCCCCATCTATTGCTTTAATGTGCTATGGCATCCTGAAAATGAATGGACAAGCAAGCTTATAGTCGTAGTCAATCAGGAATGGTGGCAGCAGATGAAGACCTGAAGCAGTTTTAATGCTAAATTGAAACAAACAACTCTGAACGTGTTGCAGAAAAAAAACCTAGAAACTGGATTTTTTTTTTCATATCCTGTGCACTAATTTTGTGTCTGTTGGGAATACAAGGATAAAATATGGTAGGGCTCTCTCCCAGAATATTCCATCATTGGCTTGAGTGCAGGCCGTGGCTGCTTTATCTGGCTCATCATGTCTGCCCTCTAGTGGTGGAAGCAAGTTATGCATACTGAGGAAACTGAAAAGCATAAACTTAACGTGGCTTATTTCGCAGTCTGCCATAACTATCAAAGCAACGTAACTTTTTGTCATAGTGTGTAATTATTTGGATTGTAATAGTTTATGGGCCTGAGAATAGAACATAGTGCAGAAGGAGGCCATTCGGCCCATCGAGTCTGCTCTGACCCACTTAAGCACTCACTCCCACCCTATACACAGAACCCCATAACCCCTCCTAACCTTTTTTGGACACTAAGGACAATTTAGCATGGCCAATCCACTTAACCTGCATGTCTTTGGACTGTGGGAGGAAACCGGAGCACCCGGAGGAAACCCACGCAGATACGGGGAGAACGTGCAGAGTCCACACAGGCAGTGACCCAGCAGGGAATCGAACCTGGCACCCTGGTGCTGTGAAGCCAGAGTGCTAGCCACGTGTGCTACCGTGCCGCCCATAGAATGCTTACATTTATACTCAGAAATACCAAGAGGTAATAATCTTTATTATTAGTGTCACAAGTAGGCTTACATTAACACTGCAATGAAGTTACTGTGAAAAGCCACTAGTCACCACACTCCGGCACTAGTTTGGATACACAGAGGGAGAATTCAGAATGTTCAATTCACCTAACAAGCACATCTTTTGGGACTTGTGGGAGGAAACCGCAGCACCTGGAGGAAACCCATGCAGATATGGGGAGAATGTACAGGCTTCGCACAGTCAGTGACCCAAGCAGGAATCGACTGGGACCCTGATGCTGTGAAGCAGCAGTGCTAACCACTGTGCTACTGTGGCGCGATTTGTGTGAAATGTGTGACCTTGCTCTTCAGATGCCAGAGGAATTAATTGCTGAGGCCACTGTGGCCAAACAAACATTGTGCGATATACATGTTTTTCTTCGAATCCACAGCAGATTATTTCCTGATAATTCTCTGGTAACAGATTTTTCCTTGCTCTCCATGTGAAAGTCTTCACAGCTGTGAGACAAAGTGCATTATTAAGTTCAGCCTGATTGCTATCAGAGGGAATGAAACAAAACCAAATCTGGACCAAAAGGGGGTGGCAGGGTGGCACAGTGGGTAGCACTGCTGCCTCACAGCACCAGGGACCCAGGCTCGATTCTGGCCTTGGGTGACAATTGTGGAGTTTGTGCATTCTCTCCGTGCCTGTGTGGATTTCCTCCGGGTGCTTTGGTTCCCCCCCACGGTCCAAAGATGTACAGGTTAGGTGGATTGGCCATGCTAAATTGCCCCTTAGTGTCCAAAGGTTAGGTAGGGTTACAGGGCTAGGGTGGAGATTGGATCTGTGTATGGGGGGTCTTTCAAATGGTCAGTACAGACTTGATGGTCTGAATGGCCTCCGGCACTGCAGGGATTCTATGACCACCCCTATGTAAATTATAAGAACGTATACAGCGAGTTTGAGGAACTAATTTGGGGCTAATTTAAAATTCTGCTTTTTCAGAGGTTATGAAATTAACTTAACTCTCACTGACTAGCTTTCGGCAGTTTCTTTAAAATAAGTTCATCAATGTAATTGAGATTTGGAGGATCTGGTCGAAGTTTGAGATATGTGGTGAAGTATTGGAATTTTCTTTTCGATTGGTTTCAAGGTTAGTTAGTTTAAAAGTACATACCCATTTTCTATGTTATAGCTGTACATTTGATGTTTGAGGAACTGGCCCTTGCTCCTGTGGCCTCCCACTGCTCTAGATTGTTGGTTTGCACAGATAAAGAGCGTCCATTCTGTTTGGGACAAATTTTTAAAATTATAAAGGAACGAGAAGTAGTGAAGGACACATTGGTAACATAGAAACCGGATTTAGCCCCTCCAAACATTTCCACCATACAATTAGATGGTGCCTGACCTACCTCCAAACGGAAGACAAAGAGAAATCTGGAATATAAAGACTTAATTGGAGGAGAGCCAATTTCAGTGAGATCAGAGCCGCCCCGGTTAAATTGGAATGAAAGATTGACATTAAAACTACAATGGAACAACGGGTTGGCTTTAAAGAGGAAATAATTTGGGTACTGTTGAAGTACCTTTCCATGGGTAGGGCAAACAAAGCCAGAGTGCTCCAGTTGACGAATAGGATAGAATGAAATAAAGTGGACAAGGGGGGCAAATGGCAAATGTCAGGCTGATAATACAAGTGAGAAAGAACTAAGTTGACCATAGAAAGTTCAGAGGGACAATGAAAAAGGCAAAAGAAAGGCAAAGAGAGAACATGGAAAGAGACTGGTGACTAACATTAAGGAGAATCCCAAGATTGTCATTAGACACATGAGTAATACAAGGATAGTTGGAGGAGAGGTGGGGCAAACAGGGACCAGAAAAATAATCTTTGCATTGAGGCAGTTTGTGTGGCTAAGGTACTTTGCATCAGTGTTTGACAAGCAAAAAGTCACAGAAGTGGGAAGTAATTGAGTTACTGGATGGGATAAACAAAATAATGAAAATGGAGGTATTAAAAAGACTGGTTGGGTACTTGAAGTTGATAAGCCACCAGGACTGAATGACATGCATCTGAGGATGCTGAGGGAAGTAAGAGTGGAAATTGCAGAGGCTCTGGCTATAATCTTGGAATCCTCCTTGGATACAGGGGCGGTGCCAGTGGACTGGAGAATTGCAAATGTTGCAGCCTTGTTCATGAAAGGGTGTAAGAATAAACGTTGGAACTACAAACCAGTCAGTTTAACCTCAGTGGTGAGATAGCTTTTAGAAGCGATAATGCGGAACAAAAATCAGTGACTTGGACATTCGTGGGCCACAACAGGAAGCCAACACACATTTGTTAAAGGCAAATTGTGTTTAAACTAACTTTTTTTTTTCCTTTTATAAATTTAGCGTACCCAATTCATTTTTTCCAATTAAGGGGCAATTTAACGTGGCCAATCCACCTAGCCTGCACATCTTTAGGTTGTGGGGGTGAAACCCACACAAACACAGGGAGAATGTGCAAACTCCACGCGGACAATGACCCAGAGCCGGGATCGAACCTGGGACCTCGGCGCCGTGAGGCAGCAGTGCTAACCACTACGCCATCATGCTGCCCGTGTTTAAACTAACTTAAATAGCTGGCTTGTAATGCAGAACAATGCCAGCAGCGCGGGTTCAATTCCGGTACTGGCCTCCCCGAACAGGTGCCGGAATGTGGCGACTAGGGGCTTTTCACAGTAACTTCATTGAAGCCTACTTGTGACAATAAGCGATTATTATTATCATTGATTGAGTTTTTTGATATAATAAAGAGAGCTGCCGAGGGTAATGCTGTTGATGTGGTGGACGTAGACTTTCAAAAGTTATTTGATAAATTGCCACACAACAAGGCTTGCCAGGTTGAGTTTCATGGGATAAAAGGGACAGTACTGGCCCAAAATCGGATGATGAGTGACAGGAAACCGAGAAGTGGCAAATGGTTGCTTTTCAGACTGGAGGGAGGTATACACCGGTTCCCCAAGGGCTGGTACTAGGACCAGTGCTTTTGTTTTATTAATGGCCTAGACTTTTTAAAAATAAATTTAGAATACCCAATTCATTTTTTTCCAATTAAGGGGCAATCTAGCATGTCCAATCCACCTACCCTGCACATCTTTTGGGTTGTGGGGGCGAAACCCACAACCCAAAACACGGGGAGAATGTGCAAACTCCACATGGACAGTGTCCCAGAGCCGGGATCGAACCTGGGACCTTGGCGCCGTGAGGCAGCAGCACTAACCACTGCGCCACCGTGCTGCCCTATTAATGACCTAGACTTGGGTATACAAGGCACAACTTCAAAATTTGCAGATGACTCAAAATTTGGAAGTATTGTGGACTGTGAGGAAGGTAGTGATGGATATCAAGAGATCGTAGGCAGGTAGGAGGAATGGCTGGACACCTGGCAGATGAAATTTCATGCCAGGAAATGTGAAGTGATACATTTTGGTAGGAAAAAAGTTTGCAAATCTGAAAGGGGTGCAGGAGCAGAGACATTGGGATATATGTGCACAAATCATTGGAAGTGGCAAGTCAGGTTGAGAAGGTGGTTAAACAGACATATGGGATCCTGGGTGTCATGAAACGAGGCAATGGGTACAAAACCGAGTTATGAGGAACCTTTAGAAAACTTTGGTTTGGCATCAACTGAGTACAATTCTGGGCACTGCAGTTAAGGATGGATGTGACGGCCTTCAAGAAGGTGCAGGAAGGTTTTAGGAGAATGGTTCCAGGGAAGAGGGATGGCAATTAACACAGGTTAGAATAGATTAAAGAAGTTTAACGAAAAGAAGATTGGAAAGAGTTTTGATGGAAGGATGGAAAAACATGAAGTATCTAGATAAAGTAGATGGAGATAAATTATTCCGTTTGATAGAATGATCGCGAGTCAGAGGACATTGATTTAAGGTGATTGGCAAAATAACTAAAGGCAACATGAGAAAACATTTTAAAAAAAAATATATATTTTTTTTCCTTTTTCACATTTTCTCCCAAATTTGCACCCACCAACAATAAACAATAATCAGTAACGAATGCAATGTCAATCCCCATATCAATAACGAAAAAACATTTTTTAATGAGTGGTTAACATCTGGGATGTGATGCCTGAGAGTGTGATGGAGGCAGATTTAATTGTGGTTTTCAAAAGGGGCAGGATTTGCACCTGTAGAGAGAGAGTCTGTGGAGTAAAGGGCAGCGGAGTGACCATCTGAGAGCTGGCATGAAGTCAACAGACTGATTGGTGTCCTTTTGTGATGTAACCATTCAATTATTCTATTTATACATGGATACATAGAAGATAGGAGCAGGAGGAGGCCTTTTGGCCCTACGAGCCTGCTCCGCCATTCATCACGATCATGGCTGATCATCCAACTCAATAGCCTAATCCTGCTTTCTCCCCATAGCCTTTGATCCCATTCTCCCCAAGTGCTATATCCAGCCGCCTCTTGAATATATTCAATGTTTTAGCATCAACTACTTCCTGTGGTAATGAATTCCACAGGCTCACTATTCTTTGGGTGAAGAAATGTCGTCTTATATCTGTCTGAAATGCTTTAGCCTGACTCCTCAGACTGTGACCCCCTGGTTCCCCAAACCTGCCTAAAATATCCCATAGATACTTCCATTCCACTCGGTCGAAAACCTTCTACGCGTCCATGGCAACTACCACCTCAGCCTCGCGCCCCTCCACAGGCATCATAATTACATTAAGAAGCCGTCTTGTTGGATGTCAGGTGCCTGCCCTTTACAAATCCCGTCTGATCCTCCCCAATTATCTCCGGGACACAATCCTCTATTCGAGTGGCCAGGATCTTTGCCAATAATTTGGCATCTACATTCAAGAGGGAGATTGGCCTTTACAATCCACAGCTCTCCTTGTCACGCTTCTGGATGAGAGAAAGTGATGCCTGTGATAACGTTGGGGGGGAGTACTCCCAGCTCCTTGGACTCGTTGAAAGCCTTAACCAGGAGCGGCCCCAGTAACCCAGAGAACTTCTTATCAAATTCCACTGGGAATCCATCAGGTCCCGGGGCTTTACCCGATTGTATCGCCCCCAGTCCATCTATCACCTCCCCAAACCCAATCGGGCCCTCCAGGGCCTCCACCAGCTCCTCATTTACCTCGGGAACTCTAACCTCCCCAGGAATTGATTTATGCCCTCCTCCCCAACCGGGGGTTCCGATTTGTATAGCTGGCTATAAAATTCCAGGAATACTTCATTCACCGCTCCCGGGTCCGTCACCGTCTTCCCCCTCAAATCCTTTACTTTCTCTATTTCTCTCGCCGCCTCCTGTTTCCTCAGCTGGTTAATTTCTTCTTTAACCAGCAGTGCCATGCCACCACCTTTTCTTTTATGCCTGTCCTTCCTAAATACTGAAAGCCCTGGGACATTCAGTTCCCAACCCTGGTCACCCTGCAGCCATGTCTCCAAAATCCCAATTATATCATACCCATTTATATCTATCTGCGCGATTAGTTCATCTACTTTATTGCAAATGCTCCGTGCATTAAGGCACCGAGCCTTTACGTGTGTCTTTTTCACATTGTTTGTCTTGCTCCCAATATTTTTCTCTATTGCCCTGTTTGAACTTTGCCTTTGGTTTCTCCACCTATCACTTTTCTTATTCACTTTTCTACCTTATGTTTTTGTCCTTGCTCCCTCTTTCTCTGGCTCCTTGCATAGGTTCCCATCCACCTGGCATATTAGTTTAAACCCTCCCCAACTGCTCTGGCAAATTGGACATCCTGGCCCGGTGTAACCCATCCAGTTTGTACATTTATCATTCTTTGCTGTATATTCTTAGTTATACCCTTACTTCAAAAGTATCTATCTGGTTTAAAATTGCAATGAATCTAGCATCAATTGCCATTTTGCAGGAGAGTTTCAAACATCAACCACCCTTTGTGAGTAAAAATATTTCCTAATTTCACTGCTGAAAGGCATGGTTCCTGAATTTTAGACAGTGCCCCCTAGTTCTAGATTTCCCAACCAGCAGAGCTAGTTTCTCTCTGTCTAATCTTTCTGTCCCCCTTAATATCTTGAAATGTCAATCAAATCACTCCATAACCATCTAAATTCCAGGGAATACAATGGTAGTTTGTATGACAAAAGCAAAATTCTGCAGATGCTGGAAATCTGAAATAAACCCCCCAAAATACTGGAAATATAGAGAAACAAAGTAAATATTTCAACAGAACCTTTACTTTCTTCAGAAAGGTCATCGACTGGAAACGTTAACTTACTTTGCATATATGTTGCACAAACTGCCGAGTATTTCCTGCATTTTTTGTTTTTATTTCTAATTTGTGTGGTCTCTCCTTGTAATGTAATCCTTTGAGTCCAGGTATCATTCTAGAAAATCTGAGCTGAACCCCTTCCATGGACAAGATTCCCCCCTAGGTGTGGTGCTTGGAATTGCACACTGTGCTTTGTTATGACCAAACACAATTGTCTTGTGGCTACTACGGAGGCCTGGTCAATGTTTACTGTTTTAGACCGAGATGCTGTTCAAGGAGAAACCTACACTGTATGAGACTTTCTGAATTTAATTGTAGTACAGTACCAATTTTTCTTTGGAAAAAAAAAAGTCTGATGCTAACTTGCATATTGCACCAAATGTCATGAATCCATCAATAAGGGATGGGATACAGAGGCTTTCATGGCTGACGTATGCAATAATTGACTAATGGAATATAATAGCTACAATCTGTCAGCCTCCTGTGAAAGATACTTGAGTGAATACTAAACAAGCACTTAGTATTCCTTTAACAGGAAGCGGTTTACGTTAGGTTATTGACTGCTGGCTGAAGGAGTAGGCATTAATGGGGTTAAAGCCAGCATTCCTTGTGTTTAGCTGCTGCAGCTTCATGATTGCATCAAAATGATTTTTCTGTCATGTTTATATTGGGCAAGAAGCAGATTTAAGTACTTGGCTTCAACTCCATAAATGCTCTATTCTTTATCTTTTTTATAAATTTAGAGTACCCAATTTTTTTTTTTTCCAATTAAGGGGCAATTTAGCGTGACCAATCCACCTACCCAGCACTTCTCTGGGTTGTGGGGGCGAAACCCACGCAAACACAGGAAGAATGTGCAAACTCCACAAGGACAGTGACCCAGAGCCAGGATCGAACCTGGGACCTCGGCGCCGTGAGGCAGCAATGCTAACCACTGCGCCTTCATGCTGCCCCTGATGCTCCATTCTTTCAGGGTCTCGTTCTTTCTTTTCTACCTTTTATTTGCTTCACCTTTTCCTAGAATGTTATAGCACAGAATGAGGCCATTTGGCCCATATTTGCCAGCCCTTTGAAAGAGCTGCCCAATTGTCTTCCTCTCCTGCTCTTTCCCCAAAGCCAAAGGAATGTTTCTTTTTAAGTATTCATCCAATTCCCTTTGGAACTGTAATATTAAATCTGCTAACACACTTTGAGGAAGTTCATCCCAGAGCATGACGGCTCACTTCCTTTAAAAAAAACTTTCTTGCCCCTTTTTGTAAAGCCTTTCCTACGGCCCCAAATTAAATCTTATAAGACCATAAGACATGGGAGTGGGTGCACATGGAGCAGTGGTTAGCACTGCTGCTTCATGCCGCCGAGGATCCGGGTTCGATTCCGGCCCTGGGTCACTGTCAGTGTGGAGCTTGCACATTCTTGCCGTGTCTGTGTGGGTATCACCCCCACAACCCAAAGATGTGCAGGGTAGGTGGATTGGCTACGCTAAATTGCCCCTTTATTGAAAATAAAAGAATTGGGTACTCTAAATTTATAAATAAAAAGACATAGGAGCAGAATTAGGCCATTCGGCCCAACAAGTCTGCTTCACCATTCAATCATGACTGATATAGTTCTCATCCCCATTCTCCTGCCTAATCCCCATAACCCCTGATTACCCCGATTAATCAAGAACCTATCTATCTCTGTCTTAAAGACACTCAGTGATTTGGCCTCCACAGCCTTCTGTGGCAAAGAGTTCCACAGATTCTGGCTGAAGAAATTCCTCCTCATCTCAGTTTTAAAGGATCGTCCTTTTAGTCTGAGGCTGTTAACCTCGGGTTCTAATTTTTCCTACTGACGGAAACATCTTCTCCACGTCCACTCTATCTCGGCTTCACAGTATTTTGTAACTTTCAATAAGATCCCTCTCATATCCTTCTAATGAGTACAGGCCCAGAGTCCTCAACCGTTCCTCATAACACAAGCTCTTCATTCCAGGGATTATTCTTATGAACCTCCTCTGGACCCTTTTCAAGGCCAGCACATCCTTCCTTCGAAAAGGGGCCCAAAACAGCTCCGAGAACTCCAAATGAGATCTGATCAGAACCTTATACAGCCTCCGAAGTACATCCCTGCTCTTGTATTCTCGTCCTCTTGAAATGAATGCTAACGTTGCATTTGCCTTCCTGACTGCCAACTTCCAACCTGCACGTTAACCTTAAAAGAACTTGAACGAGGACTAGTCCCTTTGTGCTTCTGATTTCCGAAGCCTTTCCCCATTTAGAAAATAGTCTATGCTTCTATTTTTCCTACCGAAGTGCATAACCTCACACCTTCCACATTGTATTCCATCTGCCACTTATTTGCCCACTCTCCCAGCCTGTCCAAGTCCTTCTGCAGCCCCCCTGCTTCTTCAATACTACCTGTCCCTCTGCATATCTTTGTTAACTCCCTGATTGAAACAGTAAATGCATTGATCAGTACCAAACTGTATGCATTTACAGCTGGATACAGCTGACCGGGCTGCCCTTCAGTAGATGCTGTGAGAATACAGTGCCAATCAAAACATTTCTTGAAACCTGTTATTAGTTTATGAATGCAGAAAAACAAGTCAGGTCAGTGGTCACTGAAGTTTGGGGCAGATAATTAATCATTGTTCACCAAAATATCCCCAATATGGCAGTTTCCAGTCATACACACTGCTGTGTTAGCATGTATTACTAAAACCTGTGTTTATATGTGTTATGAACCTACTACCTAATAGGCGTAGATATCATCTGGCAGAGAGACCTGGATCTGGTTTGTGTGGCATTTTTGCACCACAGAATATTAATGACAGCTTAAAGAGGATGGAAATGTAAACTCCATAAATCCTGCAACATTGTCCTTGTTATCCTGTTCTATTTGCAGGGCTTTGTATTAAGATATTGTAACCTAAATTAACAGGGGGTAAAGTGAATATTGCACAACCCTGGGGGAATTGTGATACATCCTTAATTGGATTCAACACATGCTCCTTGAGTAATCATTGGAGGCATATCTGTGAATAATTCTGGTTCTGTGAACCTGCCTCCCCAGACCTCCACAGATGGTGATTGAGGTACAAAGTCTGAGGGTTGATCCTAATCTGCTGAGCTAGTTGATCTGATGGGAGTGGTAGGAGGACTGCTAGAATGGTCCTCCGTGTCATGTCCATGGGTACAAGGGAGGGATGTATATCAGCCTGCTATCCTGCCCCTAAGTAGTAGATTCTCTGTTGGAAACTGCATGCTTGAATGTAGGTGAGAATAAAGATTTGACTGTGACTCCAATGTAGTGAAATCAGTTCCCTTGCTCCCCTTCCAGTAAGAGCACCTTGCACTAGGGTTTCTGAAAATCTGCTTGTGATACAAAGAAGCAAATCTCTGCTTCTTTCTTGGAATTCCACAAGGAGTGTGCTGACTTTCTTGCTTTTCTCAAACTCTGCCATTGGTGGTAAGATATTGGACACCGAGGATTTCGGAAGCAACCTGGGGGGTTGTAGTCCAATGTTTCCAGTCCTCTTCCCTGAGGAAGAAGCTGACCTGCATTTGACATCTTTTCATGGTCTTATTGTAATGTATCCGTGCCCCACTTTCTCTTTATTATTTGCACAATTTCTCTTCCAGCAAAAATAAGCATGGATTCAAGCTTCATGATGTGACACCAGTCAGTAACTTTGTCCTTAAATCCGATGCCTCTCCTCATAGCTTTTAAAAAAATAAATTTAGAGTACTCAATTATTTTTTTTCCAATTAAGGGGCAATTTAGCATGGCCAATCCACCTAACCTGCACATCTTGGTATTGTGGGGATGAAACGCACGCAGACACGGGGAGAATGTGCAAACTCCACACGGACAGTGTCCCAGGGCCGGGATTCGAACCCGGATCCTCAGCGCCACAGTCCCAGTGCTAACCACTGCGCCACATGCCACCCCCGTCTCCTCTTAGTTAATGTCCTTCATACCGGGAAACATTCTGCTAAACCTCTTCTGTACCCTCTTCAAAGCTTCCATATCCTTCTGGTAGTGTGGCGACCAGAATTGAACACAATATTCCAAGTGTGGCCGAACTAAAGTTCTATTCAGCTGCAGCATGACCTGTATTATGGGTCAGAGTTTAGAGAACCCCAAAGTGTATCATGGAGTTCACCTGACCCACAACTTTTAATAGATTGTGGTATGGGGAGCACACGGCCCACTCTACAGGGTACAGCAGAAATGGAAAAGTATTTTTAAAAGCAAAACAATATTTATTCTATGAACTCAAGTTAACCTTTTTAAAACATACAGTGAACATCTCAGCAACCATTAATTCAAATACAACCCCCAAAGAATACAACACTAAGTAATCCTTAAGCTGTCCTTTTAACATCCATAAGACTTAAAAAATAACTTTTAACAGAAGCACATCAGGTTAAAGTCATCACTGAGAGCAGTTCTTAGTTTTATATCACCAAAGGATCGATTTACAGTCTTTGTATTACAGAGAGAGGGACTAATACCCATTCTGGCTGTGACTGGAGCTATCCAGTTCTGAAAACGAAACTAAAACACACCCTGCAGCAAATAGCCTAAAACGAAAGTAAAAAGCGGACAGACAGCCCAGCTCCACCCACTCTCTGACATCACTGCAGTAATAAAACACCCATTTCTTAAAGGAACTCTCACTACAGATATTTATATACACACCCATTTATAAACACCCATTTCTTAAAGGTACTCTCACATGACACCTGCCAATTTATATACTCAATGCCCCGTCCGATGAAGGCAAGCATGACTACCTTCTCCACTTGTGTTGCCATTTTGTATCAATACTCTTAAGGTTGGATAAACTCGGTTTGTTCTCACGGGAACGACGGTGGTTGAGGGGCGACCTGATAGAAGTCTCCAAAATTCTGAGTGGCATGGACAAAGTGGATTGTCAGAAGCTTTTTCCCAGAGTGGAAGAGTCAATTACTAGGGGACATAGGTTTAAGTGCGAGGGGCAAAGTTTAGAGATGTGTGACGGATGTTTTTTTACATGGAGGGTAGTGGGTGCCTGGAACTCGCTGCCGGAGGGGGTGGTGGAAGCAGGTACGATAGTGACGTTTAAGGGGCATCTTGACAAATACATGAATAGGATAGGTATAGAGGAATAAGGGCCCCGGAAGTGTAAAAGGTTTTAGGTTAGACGGACAGCATGGTCGGCGTGCGCTTGAGGGCCAAAAGGCCTGTTCCTGTGCTGTACTTTTCTTTTTTCTTTGTTGTTCTTTGACACTCGACTTTTCCCACTAAACCAAAGAAGTATCTAGAATGGTAGTGAAACCCCACAATTGTATCATTTGCATGTTAGCTACTTTTTGACATCTCTACAGGAAGCTGGAGTTGCCCATAGTTTATACAATTTAATTATAATTGGCTACTCCTTTCTCTTTCTCGACTTGAGAAATAATGTTGACAGTAGGGTCGTCAGCTGTGATTAAATGCATTCTTGGAGGTTTCGTCAGATGACTCCCAACGCTGCAATCACTCGTTGGTCAATATATCCATTCTTGTGACGTATGGCCTTCCTACACCTATTGGAAAGCAAAAAGATTCACGACCAGCTTCTTGGCCTTTTGGCTAAGATAAGCGTGAGGTCAGGTGTAATGCTTGGATCTGGTATGTCTCTCTTGTGGGGACCATGAATTGGATTCAGTTTGACTTGGTTTTTGGAGCAGGCAAGAAGCTGGATTAGGGGTTTGCCCCTGTCCACACTCTGAGCTCTAGCTTTGTAACTCTGATAAAGTAATTTAAAAAAAAAAAGACTCACTACCCAATTGGATGATGCTTGACTGTCAGTCTTTTAAAATCTGGTAAAGATAAATTTTTTAAGAAACTGACCAAAACCCCCCCAACCCTTTTTTAAATGTTCCGATGATTTTCCTGAAGGGTTGCAAAAAGCAGTGTCCTGGAGATTGAACTTCAATTTCTGGAATCTCCAGGCCAATCCTGGAGGGTTTGCAAGCCTAGCTGAAGACTATTTAACCATTAATACTACCAGAATTCTGCTCTGTAACCCAGAGGCACGAAGATCGATTATGACAGTCTGACTGCAGCCCAGGCTCTGATTCTCAAACACTGCAGATTGGAACAAATCTTAAATCTTCTGTCACTGAGATGCTTTTGCGATTAAATGCTGTTGCCATTGCAGCATTGAAGTTTGTACTGGTACATTCTATACTGCTGTTGTCTACAAGTAGCTCTGAAAGTCACTGGGTGCTAATATTTGTAGAAATGACACTGCATTGCTCAAAACAGTGCTTGATTTTTGTTTACTTAATAGTTTCTGCATTTATTCTGTTGCTGTGCTGAGTATGCCTGGGCCCAGACCATTCCCAACAGATGTGATGCTGTTTCAACCTTTTACTGTGCTGAATTCAGCAGTATAGAATATTTCAGTCAAAATTTGTGGACACTCTTGCTATCTTTAATATTTCTACCCTTCAAGGCCCTTTAAGTCACATATAGAACATAGAACATAGAACAATACAGCGCAGTACAGGCCCTTCGGCCCACGATGTTGCACCGAAACAAAAGCCATCTAACCTACACTATGCCATTATCATCCATATGTTTATCCAATAAACTTTTAAATGCCCTCAATGTTGGCGAGTTCACTACTGTAGCAGGTAGGGCATTCCACGGCCTCACTACTCTTTGCGTAAAGAACCTACCTCTGACCTCTGACCTCTGTCCTATATCTATTACCCCTCAGTTTAAAGTTATGTCCCCTCGTGCCAGCCATATCCATCCGCGGGAGAAGGCTCTCACTGTCCACCCTATCCAACCCCCTGATCATTTTGTATGCCTCTATTAAGTCTCCTCTTAACCTTCTTCTCTCCAACGAAAACAACCTCAAGTCCGTCAGCCTTTCCTCATAAGATTTTCCCTCCATACCAGGCAACATCCTGGTAAATCTCCTCTGCACCCGCTCCAAAGCCTCCACGTCCTTCCTATAATGCGGTGACCAGAACTGTACGCAATACTCCAAATGCGGCCGGACCAGAGTTCTGTACAGCTGCAACATGACCTCCCGACTCCGGAACTCAATCCCTCTACCAATAAAGGCCAACACTCCATAGGCCTTCTTCACAACCCTATCAACCTGGGTGGCAACTTTCAGGGATCTATGTACATGGACACCTAGATCCCTCTGCTCAGCCACACTTTCAAGAACTTTACCATTAGCCAAATATTCCGCATTCCTGTTATTCCTTCCAAAGTGAATCACCTCACACTTCTCTACATTAAACTCCATTTGCCACCTCTCAGCCCAGCTCTGCAGCTTATCTATATCCCTCTGTAACCTGCTACATCCTTCCACACTATCGACAACACCACCGACTTTAGTATCATCTGCAAATTTACTCACCCACCCTTCTGTGCCTTCCTCTAGGTCATTGATAAAAATGACAAACAGCAACGGCCCCAGAACAGATCCTTGTGGTACTCCACTTGTGACTGTACTCCATTCTGAACATTTCCCATCAACCACCACCCTCTGTCTTCTTTCAGCTAGCCAATTTCTGATCCACATCTCTAAATCACCCTCAATCCCCAGCCTCCGTATTTTTTGCAATAGCCTACCGTGGGGAACCTTATCAAACGCTTTGCTGAAATCCATATACACCACATCAACTGCTCTACCCTCGTCTACCTGTTCAGTCACCTTCTCAAAGAACTCAATAAGGTTTGTGAGGCATGACCTACCCTTCACAAAGCCATGCTGACTATCCCTGATCATATCATTCCTATCTAGATGATTATAAATCTTGTCCCTTATAATCCCCTCCAAGACTTTACCCACTACAGACGTGAGGCTCACCGGTCTATAGTTGCCGGGGTTGTCTCTGCTCCCCTTTTTGAACAAAGGGACCACATTTGCTGTCCTCCAGTCCTCTGGCACTATTCCTGTAGCCAATGATGACATAAAAATCAAAGCCAAAGGTCCAGCAATCTCTTCCCTGGCCTCCCATAGAATCCTAGGATAAATCCCATCAGGTCCCGGGGACTTATCTATTTTCAGCCTGTCCAGAATTGCCAACACCTCTTCCCTACGTACCTCAATGCCATCTATTCTATTAGCCTGGGGCTCAGCATTCTCCTCCACAACATTATCTTTTTCCTGAGTGAATACTGACGAAAAATATTCATTTAGTATCTCGCCTATCTCTTCAGACTCCACACACAATTTCCCATCCCTGTCCTTGACTGGTCCTACTCTTTCCCTAGTCATTCGCTTATTCCTGACATACCTATAGAAAGCTTTTGGGTTTTCCTTGATCCTTCCTGCCAAATACTTCTCATGTCCCCTCCTTGCTCGTCTTAGCTCTCTCTTTAGATCCTTCCTCGCTACCTTGTAACTATCCATCGCCCCAACCGAAACTTCACACTTCATCTTCACATAGGCCTCCTTCTTCCTCTTAACAAGAGATTCCACTTCCCTGGTAAACCACGGTTCCCTCGCTCGACGCCTTCCTCCCTGTCTGACCGGTACATACTTATCAAGAACACGCAGTAGCTGATCCTTGAACAAGCCCCACTTATCCAGTGTGCCCAACACTTGCAGCCTACTTCTCCACCTTATCCCCCCCAAGTCACGTCTAATGGCATCATAATTGCCCTTCCCCCAGCTATAACTCTTGCCCTGCGGTGTATACTTATCCCTTTCCATCATTAACGTAAACGTCACCGAATTGTGGTCACTGTCCCCAAAGTGCTCTCCTACCTCCAAATCCAACACCTGGCCTGGTTCATTACCCAAAACCAAATCCAACGTGGCCTCGCCTCTTGTTGGCCTGTCAACATATTGTTTCAGGAAACCCTCCTGCACACACTGTACAAAAAACGACCCATCTATTGTACTCGAACTATATCTTTTCCAGTCAATATTTGGAAAGTTAAAGTCTCCCATAATAACTACCCTGTTACTTTCGCTCATATCCAGAATCATCTTCGCCATCCTTTCCTCTACATCCCTAGAACTATTAGGAGGCCTATAAAAAACTCCCAACAGGGTGACCTCTCCTTTCCTGTTTCTAACTTCAGCCAATACTACCTCGGAAGAAGAGTCCCCATCTAGCATCCTCTCCGCCACCGTAATACTGCTCTTGACTAGCAGCGCCACACCTCCCCCTCTTTTGCCTCCTTCTCTGAGCTTACTAAAACACCTAAACCCCGGAACCTGCAACATCCATTCCTGTCCCTGCTCTATCCATGTCTCCGAAATGGCCACAACATCGAAGTCCCAGGTACCAACCCACGCTGCCAGTTCCCCTACCTTGTTTCGTATACTCCTGGCATTGAAGTAGACACACTTCAAACCACCTACCTGAACGCTGGCCCCCTCCTGCGACGTCAAATCTGTGCTCCTGACCTCTATACTCTCATTCTCCCTTACCCTAAAACTACAATCCAGGTTCCCATGCCCCTGCTGCATTAGTTTAAACCACCCCAAAGAGCACTAACAAATCTCCCCCCCAGGATATTTGTGCCCCTCAGGTTCAGATGTAGACCATCCTGTCTGTAGAGGTCCCACCTTCCCCAGAAAGAGCCCCAGTTATCCAAAAATCTGAAACCCTCCCGCCTGCACCATCCCTGTAGCCACGTGTTTAAATGCTCTCTCTCCCTATTCCTCATCTCACTATCACGTGGCACGGGCAACAACCCAGAGATAACAACTCTGTTTGTTCTAGTTCTGAGCTTCCATCCTAGCTCCCTGAAAGCCTGCCTGACATCCTTGTCCCCTTTCAATATGAATTGGTGTCATGAGTAGAATGGGTGCCCAATCTTTGTGTGGTTAGATCCCTGTCTCCACTGGTGCCTTTGACGGGGGCGGGGATGGGGGAGGGTCTTTGACTATGGTCTTCATGTAATCTTTGTGCTTGTCTGCAGATTTGGGAATTGGCAGACCCTGAAGGCAAAGGCTACCTGGATAAACAGGTATGTGAGTCATGCTTTTGTTAATTCTAATTAATTGATTTTCACTAATTCCTCTCATACTTAACCCTCTGTTTACATTTTAGGGCTTTTATGTGGCTTTACGCCTGGTAGCGTGTGCACAGAATGGCCATGATGTTAACCTGAGCAGTCTAAATGTGACACTCCCACCGCCTAAATTTGTAAGTGTCTAAACCTCTAAACAAAATTCTAAATCAGTGTATTTTGACTGATGTGTCATGAAAGATGTGCAGCAGAACTCACAGTTGTTAATTTCTAACTTCATTTAATACAGCAGTATTTTCAACTGACCTGCCTTCAGAAGGTTGCATGATTCCATTTGTGTTGATTTTCAACATGAAATCTAATGAGCATGATTGTTTCCTTGCATTTTACTAAACTAACCAAGTGAAACTGCGTCTTGTCCAGACCTGTGCTTATGATTGAAAATATGTAGAATAGCGCTTTCTTTGTTGCTGCTACGAGCAAACACTTACTCATGTGCAGTGTTGCCATATTGGGTTAGTTGTTCAGTGCCTGTTCCTTGAGGCTCAACACTGGTTTGAGTGTAAAATATGAATTCACCTGAGGAAGGAGCAGTGCTCCGAAAGCTAGTGATTTGAAACAAACCTGTTGGACTTTAACCTTGTGTTGTAAGACTTCTTACTGTTTTTCAAGATGCGTTTTGAACGCCGTTAATGTCTCTGCTTCTACAACCATTCCTGGCAATGCATTCCAGGCACTCACCACCCTCTGCGTAAAAAACCTGCCTCGCACATCTCCTCTAAACTTTGCCCCAAGGACCATAAACCTATGCCCCCTGGTGACTGACCCCTCCACCCTGGGAAATAGTGCCTGCCCATCCACTCTATCCACGCCCCTCATAATCCTGTAGACCTCTATCAGGTCATCCCTCAACCTCCGTCTTTCTAATGAAAACAGACCGAGTCTATTCAGCCTCTCCACATATCTAACACCCTCCAGACCAGGCAACACCCTGGTAAACCTCCTCTCCAAAGCCTCTAAAACCTTCTGGTAGTGTGGCGACCAGAATTGTGTGCAATATTCCAAGTGTTGTCTTACCAAGGTTTTATACAACTGGAGCATGACTTGCCAGTTTTTATATTCGATGCCTCGTCCAATGAAGGGAAGCATTCCATATACTTTCTTGACTACCTTGTTGGTCCACTTGTGTTGCCACCTTCAAAGATCTGTGGACATGCACGCCCAGATCTCTCAGACTTTCTATATTTCTAAGAGTTTGCCATTTATGGTATATTGCCCCTCTGTTAGACCTACCTGTTATGGGCCAGGGTTTAGAGAATCCCAAAGTGTATCATGGAGTTCACCTGACCCACAACTTTTAATAGATTGTGGTATGGGGAGCACACGGCTTACTCTACAGGTATGGTACAGCAGAAAATGGACCAGTGTTTTTTTTAAAACAAAACAATGTTTATTCTATGAACTCAAGTTAACCTTTTTAAAACAAACATGAACATCTTAGCAACCAGTAAATCAAATGCACCCCCCCAAAGAATACAACACTAAGTAACCTGTATGCTGTCCTTTTTAACATCCAAAAACTTAACAACCTCTAAACAGGAGCACATTAGGGTTTACATTCAAGACTGAAAACATTTATAATTCTTCTAAATTCACCAAATGATTAAGCGATAGTCCTTCATGGCAGAGATCAACAGCAGTGCAGCTCACAGACACACCCAAGCCTTCTCAAACTGAAACTAAAAAGGCAGATGTGGAGCTCAGCTCCACCCACGCTCTGACATCACTCCAGTAACATGAGCAGCTCCATTTCTTAAAGGTACATTTCTTAAACACCCATTTCTTAAAGGGTACTCTCACATGACATACCAAAATGCATTACCTCACATTTGTCTGGATTAAACTCCATTTGCCATTTCTCTGCCCAAGTCTCCAACCTAATTATGTCCTGCTGTATCTTCTCTTTTTAAAAATTTGGTTTTATTCAAAAATTTTCAATAATTTTTACAAACCACTACAAAAAGAAAAACTACAAAAAGAAAAACAACGAAAAGAAAACATAGCAATAAAACAGAAAACAACTTAACCATTTAACAATTTAGCAAAACAAGGTGGGGTATCTGCCCGTTACAAGTGAAAACCATCCACCGCCCAAACCACTCCCCCACCGCTCTGGTTTGCTGCTGCTGCTGACCTCCACCTAACGGTCCGCGAGAAAGTCAAGGAACGGTTGCCACCGCCTGGAGAACCCCTGCAAGGACCCCCTTTATCCTCTCCAACCTGAGAAATCCCGCCATGTCACTGACCCAAGCCTCTACGCTTGGAGGTTTCGCGTCCCTCCACATTAACAAGAGCCTACTCTGTGCTACCAAGGAGGCAAAGGCCAGAACTCCGGCCTCTTTCGACTCCTGCACTCCCGGATCGTCTGATACCTCAAATATCGCTATTACCCCAGCTTGGTTTTACCCGAGTATCCAAGACCTTGGACATGGCCTTTGCGAAGCCTTTCCAAAATTGTCTAAGTGCCGGGCTTGCCCAGAACATATGGATGTGGTTTGCTGGGGTCCCCGAACACCTCACACACCTGTCCTCCACCCAAAGAACTTCCTCATTCTCGCCACTCGTCATATGCGCCCGGTGCACCACCTAAAACTGAATCATGCTAAGCCTGGCGCAAGATGAGGAGGAATTGACCCTGCCCAGGGCGTCAGCCCACAGGCCATCATCCAGCTCCTCCTCCCACTTGCCCTTCAGCTCCTCCATAGAGGTCTCCTCCGCCTCCTACAGCTCCTGATATATTTCCGATATCTTGCCATCCCCTACCCACACGCCCGAGACCACCCTGTCCTGTATCCTCCAGGCAGGCAGCAGTGGGAATTCCCCCACCTGCTTTTTCCAGCGCCCTCAGACTAGCAAAAGTCCCATCAATGAACAAGTCCCCCATCCTTTTGATACCCGCCCTGTGCCAACTTAGAACCCCCCCCGTCTTCTACCCGGAACGAACCTGTGATTGTTCCGTATCGGGGCCCAGACTGAAGCCCTTGCCTCTCCCCGTGCCGTCTCCACTGCCCCCAGATCCCCAATGTCGCCGCCACCACCGGGCTTGTGGTATACTGCGTCGGCGGGAGCGGCAACGGTGCCGTTATCAGGGCCCCCAAGCTAGTATCTTTACATCTCCCTCCATTACCCATTTCCGAATCATGGATATATTCGCTGCCCAGTAATAGCTGCAAAGGTTCGGCAGCGCCACCCCCCCTCCCCGACTGCGCTCCAAGAACAGTCGCTTAACACGCAGGGTCCTGTTTGCCCACTCAAGTCCCGTAATAATCCTATTTACCCGCTTGAAAAAGGACTTGGGGATGAGAATGGGAAGGCACTGGGAGACGAACAAAAACCTGGGGAGGACCGTCATCTTTACAGACTGCACCCTGCCCGCCAGGGAAAGGGGCAGCATGTCCCACCTCTTAAAGTCCTCCTCCATCTGATCCACCAGCCGCGCTAAATTGAGCTTGTGCAGGACCCCCCAGCTCTTAGCCACCTGAATGCCCAAGTAGCAAAAGCTCCTCTCCACCATCTTAAGCGGTAGCTCTCCCAGTCTCTTTTCCTGGCTCCTCGCATGTTTCACAAAAAGCTTGCTTTTTCCAACATTCAGCTTATACCCCGAAAGGTCTGCAAATTCCCTAAGAATCTGCATGACCTCCCCCATCCCCTCCACCGGATCCGCAATGTACAGGAGCAGGTCATCCGCATACAGAGAAACCCGATGCTCCTCCACTCCCCGAACCAGCCCCCTCCACTTTCTGGACTCCCTCAACGCCATGACCAGCGGCTCGATCGCCAGGGCAAACAGCAGGGGGGACAGGGGGCACCCCTGCCTCGTCCCTCAATGTAATCTAAAGTACCCCGACCGCAGCCGGTACGTCGACACACTCGCTACCAGGACCTGATACAACAATTTGACCCACCCTATAAATTCCTCTCCAAACCCAAATCTGCCGAACACTTCCCATGGGTACTCCCACTCCACCCGATTAAAGGCTTTCTCCGCGTCCATTACCGCTACCACTTCTGCATCCCCCCCCCCTTCCGAGGGCATCATGATCACATTCAGGAGCCTCCGCACATTCGTATTCAACTGCCTGCCCTTCACTAACCCCGTCTGATCCTCATTGATCACTCCCGGGACACAGTCCTCAAGCCTAGTGGCCAAAATCTTGGCCAACAGCTTGGCATCCACATTAAGGAGCGAAATCGGCATATAGGAGCCACATTGCAACGGGTCCTTATCTCGCTTGATGATAAGCGAGATCAGAGCCTGCAACATTGTCGGGGGAAGGCAGTTGCCCACCCCCCCCCCGGGTTCTGACTCGTTCAATTTGCCATAAGAGTCCTTGAAGACCTTGTTAATCCTTGCCGAGCTCAGCACTGTGTTACCCCCCCAATCTCTAATTCCCCCAATTTCCCTGGCCGCCTCTCTCTTCCGCAGCTGATGCGCCAGCATCCTACTTGCCTTTTCCCCATACTCATACGCCGCTCCTTGTACCTTCCTCAACTGAGCCTCCGCCTTCCCCGTGGTAAGCAAGTCAAACTCCGCCTGCAGGCTCCGGCGCTCCTTCAACAACCCCTCCTCGGGGGATTCCGCATACCTCCTGTCCACCCTAAGTATCTCCCCCACCAACCTCTCCCTCTCCATCCTATCCCTCTTCTCTCTGTGGGCCCTGGCTGAAATTAGCTCCCCCCTGACCACTGCCTTCAGCACCTCCCAAACCACACTCACCGAAACCTCCCCATTATCATTGGTCTCCACATAACTTTGGATACACCTCTGGACCCACCCACAGACCTCCTCGTCCGCCAGTAGTCCCATGTCCATTCGCCACAGCGGGCGTTGGCCTCTCTCCTCCCCCAGCCCCAACTCCACCCAGTGGGGGGCAGGGTCTGAGATCGCAATGGCCGAATACTCCACCCCCTCCACTCTCGGGATTAGCGCCCTACTTACCACGAAAAAAATCAATCAGCGAGTACGCCTTGTGCACATGGGAGAAGAACGAAAACTCCTTCGCCCTTGGCCTGGCAAATCTCCACTGATCCACTCCCCCATCTAGATTGATCCAGTGCCGGGTCCAGGTCGTTTTAAAGTCCCCCCCATTACAAAACTGCATGACTCCAGATCCGGAATCCTACTCAACATCCGCTTCATGAACCCTGCATCATCCCAATTCGGAGCATACACATTCACTAGCACCACCTGGGCCCCCGCAACCTGCCACTCACCATAACATATCAACCCCCTTTATCCGCCACAATACCCGCCGCCTCAAATGCCATCCACTTGCTCACCAAAATTGCGACCCCCCCCCCCCCTGTTCTTCGCATCCAGCCCTGAGTGGAAAACCTGTCCCACCCATCCTTTTCCCAGCCTGGTTTGATCCGCGATCTTCAGGTGCCTTTAGCCCCTTTAAGTGCGAAAACACACGGGCCCTCTTGATCGGCCCATTCAGGCCTCTCACGTTCCACGTGATCAGCCTGGCCGGAGGGGCTACCACCCGCACCCCCCCCCTCTCTCTCTTTCCCCCTGCCGACTAGCCATCTCCTTTTTTAGGCCAGCCACGTGCCCGCGTCTCCTGCACCCTCCAGCCCCCCCAGGCAGAGGCTCCCCGCCCCGATTCTCCCCTTTAACATCGATTCCCCCTCAGTCAGCATCCGAGCCCCCCCACCCCCAGTCAAGCATCCTGTGGGTTCCCCTTACAAATCTCCACCACCCACCCCCCCCCCCTCCACCTAAGTGGGGTAGAGAGAGTGTCCCCCCCCCCCCCCCCTACACCCCGTGTGAACAGAGAAAGAAAAACAAAGCAAAGTACCCTACACTCAAACCCCCATCTTCAGGTGCCACCCCCACCATTTTGCGGGTAAACCACGCTCCCTGTCTGGGCCGACCCCACCTCCTGTGACGCAGCTCTTCCCAACTGTGACCTCGCCCAAAGCCTCGAGGGCCCAGGACAAAGGGGCCACAAAAACACAAGAAAACACGGGGAAAACCCCAACATAACACCGCCCCCTCCCTCCCACCAACAACCCCCACAACATACTGCAGTCCATTAACTCGAGTCCAGCTTCTCATTCTTGATGAAAGTCCACGACTCGCCCGGCATGTCGAAATAGTGGTGCCGTTCCTGATATGTAACCCACAGCCTCGCCGGTTGTAACAGCCCGAACTTCACTCCCTTTCCGTGGAGGACCGCCTTGGCCCAGTTGAATCCCGCACGCTTCTTGGCCAGCTCTGCACTCCAGTCCTGATAAATACGGATCTCGGTGTTCTCCCACCTGCTGCTCCGTTCCTTTTTGGCCCATCACAGGACACACTCCTTGTCGGTGAAGAGGTGGAACCGTACCACCATAGCTCTCGGCTGCTCGTTTGCCCTCGGCCTCCTTGCCAGGACTCTGTGCGCCCCATCCCAGCTCTAGGGGCCACGGGAAAGCCCCCGCGCCCATCAGCGTACCCAGCATCGTGGTCACATATGCCCCAGCATCCGACCTGTCCACGCCTTCCGGGAGACCCAGAATCCGCAGGTTCTGCCTCTTTGACCTATTCTCCAGGTCCTCCAGCTTCTCCTGCCATTTTTTGTGCAGCACCTCATGCGCCTCCACTCTAACCACCAGGCCCAGAATCTCATCCTCATTATGAGAGGCCTTCTGCTGCACCTCGTTGATCGCTGTCCCCTGCATCTTCTGGGTCCCCACCAACCTTCCAATCGACGCCTTCATAGGGGCCAGCATCTCCGCCTTTAAATCAGCAAAGCAGTTTCTTAAAAACTCCTGCTGCTCCCGTGACCACTGGGCCTACGCTGCCTGATCCCCGCCAGCCGTCATCTTTTTCGCATCCGTTCTCCTCTCTTCTAAAAGCCGCTTTTTTAACCGCCCCACTCCTGATCCACTCCATACAGCGCTGGGGACCCTCACTGTTTGCTTCCCACACCGGGAATCGTCGTCAAAGTGCCGCTGGAGCTCCTTAAAGGGCCCAAAAGTCCGTTATCGGCGGGAGCTGCTGCCCGTGCGACCTACCTAGGCATAGCCGTAACCGGAAGTCCCCTGCTGTATCTTCTGACAATCCTCAACACTATCTGTCACTCCAACAACCTTGGTGTAATCCGCGAACTTATTAATCAGACCAGCTACATTTTCCTCCAAATCGTTTATGTACACTACAAAAAGCAGAGGCCCAAACACAGGTCCCTGTGGAACACCACTAGTCACAGCCCTCCATTCAGAAAAACACCCTTCTACTGCTACCCTTTGCCTTCTGTGACTGAGCCAGTTCTGTATCCATCTTACCACCTCACCTCTGATCCTGTGTGACTTCACCTTTTGTATCAGTCTGCCATGAGACACCTTGTCAAGGATTTACTTAAGTCCATGTAAACAACATCCACCTTCACAAATCATCTTTGTCACCTCCTCAAAAAACTCGATCAGGTTAGTGAGACATGACCTCCCCTTCACAAAACAATGCTGTCTATCGCTTGTGAGTCTATTTGTTTCCAAACGGTTATAAATCCTGTTCCTGAGAATTCTCTCCAATAATTTACCTACAACTGACGTGAGGCTCACCGGCCTACAGTTTTCAGGATTATCCCTTCTACCTTTCTTAACCAGCGGTACCACATTTGCTATTCTCCAGTCCTCTGGGATTCTCCTGTAGCCAATGAGGATACAAATATGTCAGTCAAGGCCCCAGCAATTTCCTCTCTTGCTTCCCTCAGGATCCTGGGGTAAATCCCATCCGGCCCAGGAGACTTATCTATCTTAATATCTTTTGAAAAGACCCAATACCACCTCCTTTTCGATGTTAACATGATCCAGACTGTCTCCACACCCTACCAAGAATCATCTTGCACAAAGTCCCTTTCTTTGGTGAACACTGATGCAAAGTACTCATTTAGTACCTCACTCATTTCCTCTGGCTCAACACATAGATTGATTGATTGATATTGATTGATATTTATTGTCACATGTAATGAAGTACAGTGAAAAGTATTTTTCTGTGGCCAAGGGAACCTACACACTATGTACATAGTAGACAAAAGAATAATTGACAGAGTACATTGACAGTGGTGCATCAACAAATAGTGATTGGATACAGTGCGGACAAGGCCAAACAAGAGCAGCATAGGGCGTTGTGAATAGTGTTCTTATAAGGAACAGATCAGTCGAAGGGAGAGTCGTTGAAGAGTCTAGTAACTGTGGGGAAGAAACTGTTCCTATGTCTGGATGTGCGGGTCTTCAGATTTCTGTATCTTCTACCTGATGGAAGGGTCTGGAAGAGGGCAATGCCTGGGTGGGAGGGGTCTCTGACAATGCTGTCTGCCTTTCTGAGGCAACGGGAGGTGTATGCAGAATCAATGGGAGGATGGCAAGCTTGTGTGATGCGTTGGGCTGAGTTCGCCACACTGTAGTTTCTTGGGATCTTGGGCCGAGCAATTGCCGTACCAAGCTGTAATGCAGCCGGATAGGATGCTCTCTATGGCACATCTATAGACGTTTGTGAGAGTCGATGCAGACATGCTGAATTTCTTTAGCTTCCGTGGGAAGTAGAAATGTTGTTGGGCTTTCTTGACTGTTGCATCAATGTGAGTGCACCAGGACAGACTGTTGGTGATGGTGACTCCCAGGAACTTAAAGCTATTGACCATCTCCACTTCGGAGCCATTGATGTAGATGGGGGGAGTGTGTCGTGCTACGCTTCCTGAAGTCGATGATCAGTTCCTTGGTCTTTCCAGCATTTAGAGAGAGGTTGTTTTCGGTACACTGTGCAACCAAGTGATCTATCTCCCTTCTGTAGTCTGATTCGTCGTTGTTTGAGATACGACCCACCACAGTCGTATCATCTGCAAACTTATAGATTGAATTGGAGTTGAATCATGCCACACAGACGTGTGTGTACAGGGAGTACAGTAGAGGACTGAGCACACATCCTTGCGGGGCCCCTTGATGACTATTGTGGAGGAGGTGTTAACTATCCTGACAGATTGCGGTCTGTTGGTGAGGAAGTCAAGGATCCAGCTGCACAGGGAGGGGTCAAGTCCAAGATTGCAGAGTTTGGTTATTCGTCTTATTGGGATAATGGTGTTGAAGGCGGAGCTGTAGTCTATGAACAGCAGTCTGACGTAGGTGTCCTTGTTGTCAAATGTTCGAGAGTTGATTGTAGGGCCAGAGAGATAGCATCTGCTGTTGCCGCGGTAGGCGAACTGCAATGGATTGAGACCATCTGGGAGGCTGCCGTTGATCCGTCTCATGAGTAGCCGCTCGAAGCATTTCATGTGTTGGGTGGAGGTGTTGAGTTTGGGTAGGGTGCTCTTTCCAAGAGCCGGTGCAGACTCAAAGGGCCGAATGGCCTCCTTCTGCACTGTAAATTCAATGATAATCTATGATTAATCTAGGACAAAGGTTCGGCACAACATCGTGGGCCGAAGGGCCTGTTCTGTGCTGTATTTTCTATGTTCTATGTTCTATGGTATAGACGTCAGGGCCATCGGTCGGTATTCCCCCACTGTCCTTAAGTGGTCCAACCCTTTCCTTGGCGACCATCTTGTTTTTACATATGAATAAAAAGCTTTGGGATTCACCTTAATCCTACTTGCCGAGGATTTTTCATGACCCCTCCTAGCCCTCCTAATTTCCCACGTCAGTACCTTCTTCCTTGCAGTGGATAGCACTGTGGCTTCACAGCGCGAGGGTTCCAGGTTCGATGCCCCGCTGGGTCACTGTCTGTGCGGAGTCTGCACGTTCTCCCCGTGTCTTTTTGGGTTTCCTCCGGGTGCTCCGGTTTCCTCCCACAGTCCAAAGATGTGCAGGTTAGGTGGATTGGCCATGATAAATTGCCCTTGGTGACCAAAAAGATTAGGAGGGGTTATTGGGCTATGGGGATAGGGTGGAAGTGAGGGCTTAAGTGGGTCGGTGCAGACTCGATGGGCTGAATGGCCTCCTTCTGCACTGTATGTTCTATGTCCTACTTTCTTTATGCTCCTCAAGGGTTTTGACTGTCCCCACCTTTCTAGACCGTGCAAAAGGCTCTTTTTTCTTTTTGGCGAGGTTCACAATATCCCTCCCTCGTTATCCAAGGCTCCCTAAACTTCCCATACTCATCCTTCATTCTCTCAGGAACGTGACTCGCCTGAATCCTAAACAACTGTCACTTGAAAGACTCCCACATGTCCGATGTTGATTTCCTATCCTACAGCTGCACCCAATCCAAATTCTTCAATTCCTGTCTAATGTATCGTAATTTGCCTTTCCCCAGTTTAGCACCTTAACGTGAGGTACTATCTTTTTGGTGTTAGACGTTTTAGTTGCTGTGAAATGAAGAGTCTAAAGTTCTTGTTCCTTTTCACCAAACACGCGCACAAAACTCTTAACAACACACCACCTCCCAGAGGCCACCTGAAGCCCCTTTACATATTAGTGTCAATTAATGGATACTTAACATAAATGAGACAACTAATTGCAATGTCTCTTAACCCATTACTTAACATTTGGTGTCGACGGCTGCATTGCTAATGACACTTTATAAAAAAATTGGGTTAAGGGGCAATTTTGCGTGGCCAATCCACCTACTCTGCACATCTTTGGGTCGTGGGGGTGAGACCCATGCAGACACGGTGAGAATGTGCAAATTCCACACGGAGAGTGACCCGGGGTCGGGATCGAACCTGGGTCCTCGGCGGCGTGAGGCAGCAGTGCTAACCACTACACACCATGCTGCCCGACCGATGACACCTTTTAAATTATCTTCGGATAATGGGGGGGGTTCTTCCCCCCCCCATTCCTGGGCTGCTGCTGCTGCCTTCTTTTTTCCATTCCATCTATCTTTCTGCGAGGTATTCGACGAACGGTTGCCACCGCCTGGTGAACCCTTGAGCCGACCCCCTTAGAACGAACTTAATCCGCTCTAGCTTTATAAACCCTGCCATGTCATTTATCCAGGTCTCCACACCCGGGGGCTTGGCTTCTTTCCACATTAGCAATATCCTGCGCCAGGCTACTAGGGACGCAAAGGCCAAAACATCGGCCTCTCTCGCCTCCTGCACTCCCGGCTCTTGTGCAACCCCAAATATAGCCAACCCTCAGCTTGGTTCGACCCGGACCCCCACTACTTTTGAAAGCACCTTTGTCACCCCCATCCAAAACCCCTGTAGTGCCGGGCATGACCAAAACATATGGGTATGATTCGCTGGGCTTCTCGAGCACCTCGCACACCTATCCTCCACCCCAAAAAATTTACTGAGCCGTGCTCCAGTCATATGCGCCCTGTGTAATACCTTAAACTGAATCAGGCTTAGCCTGGCACACGAGGGCGACGAGTTTACCCTGCTTAGGGCATCTGCCCACAGCCCCTCCTCGATCTCCTCCCCCAGCTCTTCTTCCCATTTCCCTTTTAGTTCATCTACCATAGTCTCCCCTTCGTCCCTCATTTCCTTATATACATCTGACACCTTACCATCCCCCACCCATGTCTTTGAGATCACTCTGTCCTGCACCTCTTGTGTCGGGAGCTGCGGGAATTTCCTCACCTGTTGCCTCGCAAAAGCCCTCAGTTGCATATACCTGAATGCATTCCCTTGGGACAGCCCATATTTCTCGGTCAGCACTCCCACACTCGCGAACTTCCCATCCACAAACAGATCTTTCAGTTGCGTTATTCCTGCTCTTTGCCACATTCCATATCCCCCATCCATTCCCCCCGGGGCAAACCTATGGTTGTTTCTTATCGGGGACCCCCCCAAGGCTCCAGTCTTTCCCCTATGCCGTCTCCACTGTCCCCAAATCTTCAGTGTAGCCACCACCACCGGGCTTGTGGTGTAGTTCCTCGGTGAGAACGGCAATGGGGCTGTCACCATAGCCTGTAGGCTAGTCCCCCTACAGGACGCCCTCTCCAATCTCTTCCACGCCGCTCCCTCCTCCTCTCCCATCCACTTGCTCACCATTGAAATATTAGCGGCCCAATAATACTCACTTAGGCTCGGTAGTGCCAGCCCCCCCCTATCCCTGCTACGCTGTAAGAATCCCTTCCTCACTCTCGGGGTCTTCCCGGCCCACACAAAACCCATGATGCTCTTTTCAATCCTTTTAAAAAAAAAAAAAGCCTTCGTGATCTCCACCGGGAGGCACTGAAACACAAAGAGGAATCTCGGGAGGACCACCATCTTAACCGCCTGCACCCTCCCTGCCAGTGACAGGGATACCATATCCCATCTCTTGAAATCCTCCTCCATTTGTTCCACCAACCGCGTTAAATTTAACCTATGCAATGTGCCCCAATTCTTAGCTATCTGGATCCCCAGGTAACGAAAGTCCCTTGTTACCTTCCTCAACGGTAGGTCCTCTATTTCTCTACTCTGCTCCCCTGGATGCACCACAAACAACTCACTTTTCCCCATGTTCAATTTATACCCTGAAAAATCCCCAAACTCCCCAAGTATCCGCATTATTTCTGGCATCCCCTCCGCCGGGTCTGCCACATATAGTAACAAATCGTCTGCATACAAAGATACCCGGTGTTCTTCTCCTCCTCTAAGTACTCCCCTCCACTTCTTGGAACCCCTCAACATTATCGCCAGGGGCTCAATCGCCAATGCAAACAATAATGGGGACAGAGGGCATCCCTGCCTTGTCCCTCTATGGAGCCGAAAATATGCAGATCCCCGTCCATTCGTGACCACGCTCGCCATCGGGGCCCTATACAACAGCTGCACCCATCTAACATACCCCTCTCCAAAACCAAATCTCCTCAACACCTCCCACAAATAATCCCACTCCACTCTATCAAATGCTTTCTCGGCATCCATCGCCACTACTATCTCCGTTTCCCCCTCTGGTGGGGGAATCATCATTACCCCTAACAGCCTCCGTATATTCGTGTTCAGCTGTCTCCCCTTCACAAACCCAGTTTGGTCCTCGTGGACCACCCCCGGGACACATTCCTCTATTCTCATTGCCATTACCTTGGCCAGGATCTTGGCATCTACATTTAGGAGGGAAATAGGTCTATAGGACCCGCATTGTAGCGGGTCCTTTTCCTTCTTTAAGAGAAGCGATATCGTTGCTTCAGAATTAGGCGGGGGCAGTTGTCCCCTTTCCTTTGCTTCATTAAAGGTCCTCGTCAATACCGGGGCGAGCAAGTCCACATATTTTCTATAGAATTCGACTGGGAATCCATCCGGTCCCGGGGCCTTTCCCGCCTGCATGCTCCTAATTCCTTTCACCACTTCTTCTACCTCGATCTGTGCTCCCAGTCCCACCCTTTCCTGCTCTTCCACCTTGGGAAATTCCAGCCGATCCAAAAAGCCCATCATTCTCTCCCTCCCATCCGGGGGTTGAGCTTCATATAATTTTTCATAAAATGTCTTGAACACTCCATTCACTCTCTCTGCTCCCCGCTCCATCTCTCCTTCCTCATCCCTCACTCCCCCTATTTCCCTCACTGCTCCCCTTTTCCTCAATTGGTGTGCCAGCAACCTGCTCGCCTTCTCCCCATATTCGTACTGTACACCCTGTGCCTTCCTCCATTGTGCCTCTGCAGTGCCCGTAGTCAGCAAGTCAAATTCTACATGTAGCCTTTGCCTTTCCCTGTACAGTCCCTCCTCCGGTGCTTCCGCATATTGTCTGTCCACCCTCAAAAGTTCTTGCAGCAACCGCTCCCGTTCCTTACTCTCCTGCTTCCCTTTATGTGCCCTTATTGATATCAGCTCCCCTCTAACCACCGCCTTCAGCGCCTCCCAGACCACTCCCACCTGGACCTCCCCATTGTCATTGAGTTCCAAGTACTTTTCAATGCACCCCCTCACCCTTAGACACACACCCTCATCTGCCATTAGTCCCATGTCCATTCTCCAGGGTGGGCGCCCTCCTGTTTCCTCCCCTATCTCCAAGTCTACCCAGTGTGGAGCGTGATCCGAAATGGCTATAGCCGTATACTCCGTTCCCCTCACCTTCGGGATCAACGCCCTACCCAGCACAAAAAAGTCTATTCGCGAGTAGACTTTATGGACATAGGAGAAAAACGAGAACTCCTTACTCCTAGGTCTGCTAAATCTCCACGGGTCTACACCTCCCATCTGCTCCATAAAATCTTTAAGTACCTTGGCTGCTGCCGGCCTCCTTCCAGTCCTGGACTTCGACCTATCCAGCCCTGGTTCCAACACCGTATTAAAATCTCCCCCCATTATCAGCTTTCCCATCTCTAGGTCCGGAATGCGTCCTAGCATCCGCCTCATAAAATTGGCATCATCCCAGTTCGGGGCATATACGTTTACCAAAACCACCGTCTCCCCCTGTAGTTTGCCATTCACCATCACGTATCTGCCCCCGTTATCCGCCACTATAGTCTTTGCCTCGAACATTACCCGCTTCCCCACTAATATAGCCACCCCCCTGTTTTTCGCATCGAGCCCCGAATGGAACACCTGCCCCACCTATCCTTTGCGTAGCCTAACCTGGTCTATCAGTTTCAGGTGCGTTTCCTGTAACACAACCACATCTGCCTTAAGTTTCTTAAGGTGTGCGAGTAACCGTACCCTCTTTATCGGCCCGTTCAGCCCTCTCACGTTCCACGTGATCAGCCGGGTTGGGGGGCTTCCTACCCACCCCCGTGTCGATTAGCCATCCCCTTTTTCCAGCTCCTCACCCGGTTCACACGCAGCTGTATCTCCCCCAGGCGGTGCCTCCCCTCCCATACCAGCTCCCCCCTCTCCCCAGCAGCAGCAACCCAGTAATTCCCCCCTCCCACCCCCCCCCCCCCCCCCCGCTAGATCCCCCGGTAGCGTAATTACTCCCCCCATTATGCTCCCAGAAGTCAGCAAACTCTGGCCGACCTCGGCTTCCCCCCCGTGACCTCGGCTCGCACCGTGCGACGCCCCCTCCTTCCTGCTTCTCTATTCCCGCCATGATTATCATAGCGCGGGAACCAAGCCCGCGCTACTCCCTTGGCCCCGCCCCCAATGGCCAACGCCCCATCTCCTCCACCTCCCCTCCTCCCCCATCACCACCTGTGGAAGAGAGAAAAGTTACCACATCGCAGGATTAGTACATAAAACTCCTCTTTCCCCCCTTTTTAACCCCCCTCTTCGCCCCCCACATTCGCCCCACCACTTTGTTCAAACGTTCTTTTTAATAACCCGCTCATTCCAGTTTTTCTTCCACAATAAAAGTCCACGCTTCATCCGCCGTCTCAAAGTAGTGGTGCCTCCCTCGATATGTGACCCACAGTCTTGCCGGTTGCAGCATTCCAAATTTGATCTTTTTATGAAGCACCGCCTTGGCCTGATTAAAGCTCGTCCTCCTTCTCGCCACCTCCGCACTCCAGTCTTGATAAACGCGGATCACCGCGTTCTCCCATTTACTGCTCCGAGTTTTCTTTGCCCATCTAAGGACCATTTCTCTATCCTTAAAACGGAGGAATCTCACCACTATGGCTCTGGGAATTTCTCCTGCTCTCGGTCCTCGCGCCATCACTCGGTATGCTCCCTCCACCTCCAACGGACCCGCCGGGGCCTCCGCTCCCATTAACGAGTGCAGCATCGTGCTCACATATGCCCCGACGTCCGCTCCCTCCGCACCTTCAGGAAGACCAAGAATCCTCAGGTTGTTCCTCCTTGCGTTGTTCTCCAGTGCCTCCAACCTTTCCACACATCGTTTCTGATGTGCCTCATGCGTCTCCGTCTTCACCACCAGGCCCTGTATGTCGTCCTCATTCTCGGCTGCCTTTGTCTTCACGACCTGAAGCTCCCGCTCCTGGGTCTTTTGTTCCTCCTTTAGCCCTTCGATCGCCTGTAGTATCGGGGCCAACAGCTCCTTCTTCATTTCCTTTTTGAGCTCTTCCACACAGCATTTCAAGAACTCTTGTTGTTCAGGGCCCCATGTTAAACTGCCACCTTCCGACGCCATCTTGGTTTTTGCTAACCTTCCTTGCCGCTGTTCTAAAGGATCCACTGCAATTCGGCCACTTTCTCCTCCTTTTTCCATCCGTATCCAGGGGGGATTCCCTTCTGGTTTACCGCACAGTGTTTTTAGCCGTCAAAATTGCCGTTGGGGCTCCTATCAAGAGCCCAAAAGTCCGTTTCACCGGGAGCTGCCGAAACGTGCGACTCAGCTGGTCATCGCCGCACCCGGAAGTCCCCCCAACAAAATATTTGTAACAAACACCCCCTCCCATAACAAAAAGAAGAAAGAACACAAACACCACAATCAAAAATAATAAGCTACTTATACATTGGGTTTCTCCCGTATATGCTGACCTCCTCCTAGCGCTCCGCGAGATAGTCTAGGAACGGTTGCCACCGCCTGGAGAACACCTGCACATACCCTCTTAAGGCAAACTTTATCCTCTCCAGCTTAATGAACCCTGCTATGTCATTTATCCAGGCTTCCACACTGTGGGGGCTTCGCATCTTTCCATAATAGTAAGATCCTCGGCCGGGCTACCAAGGACGCAAAGGCCAGGATACCAGCTTCTTTCGCCTCCTGCACTCCCGGCTCGTCCGTTACCCCAAATAGTGCCAACCCCCAACTCGGCTTGACCTGGACTTTTACAACCTTGGATTTAGTCCTCGCGAAACCCCTCCAAAACTCATCCAGTGCCAGGCACGACCAGAACATGTGGACGCGATTCGCCGGGCTTCCCGAGCACCTCCCACATCTGTCCTCCACCCCAAAGAACCTACTCCACCTCGCCCCTGTCATAGGCGCTCTGTGAACAACCTTGAATTGTATTAGGCTGAGCCTGGCGCAAGAGGAGGAAGAATTAACCCTACTCAGGGCATCAGCCCACAGACCCTCATCAATCTCCTCCCCAAGCTCCTCCTCCCACTTGCCCTTTAGCTCCTCTACCGAAACCACCACCTCTTCTTTCATCTCTTGATAGATCGCTGAAACCTTGCCTTCTCCGACCCATGCACCCAAAATCACCCTGTCCTGATTCCTCTGTGCCGGGAGAACGGGAATTCCCTCACCTGCCGCCTCACAAACGCCCTCACTTGCATGTACCTGAAAGCATTTCCCGGGGGTAACCCAAACTTCTCCTCCGGCGCCCCTAGGCTCGCAAACGTCCCATCTATAAACAGGTCCCCCATTCTTCTGATCCCTGCCCGATGCCAGCTCCGAAACCCCCCCATCCATCCTTCCCGGGACGAACCGATGGTTCTCCCGAATCGGGGACCAAACCGAGGCTCCCACCTCACCCCTATGCCGTCTCCACTGCCCCCAGATCTTCAACGTTGCCGCCACGACCGGACTCGTGGTGTACCTTGTCGGCGAGAGCGGCAGCAGTGCCGTCACCAGCTCCCTCAGGCTCGTGCCCCTGCAGGACGCCATCTCCAACCTCTTCCACGCCGTCCCCTCTCCCTCTATTACCCACTTATGGATCATCGCCACGTTGGCTGCCCAATAATAGCCGCACAAATTCGGCAGAGCCAGCCCTCCCCTGTCCTTACTACGCTCCAGAAACAGCCTCTTTACCCTCGGGGTCTTACTTGCCCACACGAAACCCATGATGCTCTTACCTACCCGTTTAAAAAAGGCCTTGGTAATCATAGTGGGAAGGCACTGGAACACAAAGAGAAACCTCGGGAGGACCACCATTTTAACCGACTGTACCCTGCCCGCTAGCGAGAGTGGCAGCACATCCCATCTTTTGAAATCCTCCTCCATCTGCTTCACCAACCACGTCAAATTGAGCTTGTGCAGGGCCCCCCAGGTCCTAGCCACCTGGATCCCCAAGTACCGAAAGTTCCTTTCCGCCCTCTTCAATGGTAGGTCGTCTATCCCCCTTCCCTGGTCCCCTGGATGCACCACAAAGAGCTCACTTTTTCCTACGTTGAGCTTATAGCCCGAGAAGTCCCCAAACTCCCTTAGGATCTGCATGACCTCCACCATCCCCTCCACTGGATCCGCCACATACAGCAACAGGTCGTCTGCATACAGCGACACCTCGGACCAACCCCCTCCATTTCCTGGACTCCCTTAGTGCCATGGCCAAAGGCTCGATTGCCAATGCAAACAACAAGGGGGACAGGGGGCACCCCTGCCTCGTCCCTCGGTACAGCTGAAAGTACTCCGACCTCCGGCGATTCGTAGCCACACTCGCCACCGGGGCTCTGTATAGGAGCCTGACCCAACTGATAAACCCCTCCCCGAACCCAAACCTCCGCAACACTTCCCAAAGATACTCCCACTCCACCCGGTCAAAGGCCTTCTCCGCGTCCATAGCTGCCACTACCTCCGCCTCTCCCTCCACCGATGGCATCATAATCACATTGAGGAGCCTCTGCACATTAGTGTTTAGCTGCCTGCCCTTTACAAATCCCGTCTGGTCCTCATGAATCACCCCAGGGACACAGTCCTCAATTCTTGTAGCCAGCACTTTTGCCAGCAACTTAGCATCCACATTGAGGAGCGAGATCGGTCTATACGACCCACATTGCAGTGGGTCCTTCTCCCGCTTCAGAATCAGCAAGATCAGCGCCCCAGACATTGTCGGGGGCAGGGCCCCCCCTCCCTTGCCTCATTGAAAGTCCTCACTAACAACGGGCCTAGCAGGTCCACATATTTCCTATAAATCTCTGGAGATCTCATAACATGACCTCCCACCTTCAACTGCCGCTCACCCTGAATCTTGCTATTGGTCACCTGACATGTCAATCATCACTGAGCTCCACTGTTCCATGGCTTTTAATGTGTCCCAGCGTTGACTTTTTAAAAATCTGGTCACCCTCGGTTCAGCAATGATGTGTACAGGTCAGCACGGTGGGGCAGTGGTTAGCACTGCTGCTTCACGGCACCGAGGACCCAGGTTCGATCCAGGCCCTGGGTCACTGTCCGTGTGGAGTTTGCACATTCTCCCCATGTCTGCGTGGGTTTCACCCCCACAACACAAAGATGTGCAGGGTAGGTGAATTGGACACACTAAATTGCCCCTTAATTGTGTCCAATGGGGAATTGCTGAGGAAATCAGACACACAAAGGGACTTGGGAGTCCTTGTTGAAGATTCTCTTCAGGTTAACGTGCAGGTTCAGTTGGCAGTTAAGAAGGCTAATGTAATGTAGGGATCTACTTCTGAGGCTGTATAAGGCTTTGGTCAGACCCCATTTGGAGTATTGAGAGCAGTTTTGGGCCCCATATCTAAGAAAGGATGTGCTGACCTTGGAAAGAGTCCAGAGGAGATTCACAAGGATGAGCCCTGGAATGAAGAGCTTGTCATATGAGGAACGGTTGAGGCCTCTGGGTCTGTACTCGTTGAAGTTTAGAAGGATGAGAGGGAATCTTATTGAAACTTACAGGATACTGCGAGGCTTGGATAGAGTGGACGTGGAGTGGATGTTTCTATTTGTAGGAAAAATGAGAACCAGAGGACACAATCTCAGACTAAAGGGACGATCCTTCAAAACAGAGATGAGGAGGAATTTCTTCAGCCAGAGGGTGGTGAATCTGTGGAACCCTTTGCCGCAGAAGGCTGTGGAAATCACGGAGTGTCTTTAAGACAGAGATAGATAGGTTCTTGATTAATAAGGCGATCAGGGTTTATGGGGAAAAGGCAGGAGTATGGGGATGGGAAATATATCAGCCATGATTGAATGGCAGAGCAGACTTGATGGACCGAGTGCCTAATTCTACTCCCATGTCTTATGGGAACTCTAAATTTATTTTAAAAGTATTGATGTGTACTGGTGCTGTGTCGTACAAGAGGATTAGTGTAGTGCTTTGAGCCTTGGCTCAAGGATAGCACTTTGCCTGTGAGTGAGAAAGTCACAGGTGCATGCCCATTCCATGATCCAAACTGACACTCTATAGTGTATTACTGAAGAGGTGCTGCACTGTTGTGCCGTCTATTGGCCTCAACATCAAACTGAAGCCTTGCCTGCCATTTCAGCTGAATATAAAGATCCCCCTATATGAAGAAGATCAGGGGCGTACTCTTAATGGAGTTGGCAATATTTGTACCTTGGCCAATATCACAAAATTAGATTCTCTGGCCATTATTTTATTTCTATCTGTGGGACTCTCTGTGTGCAAATTGGTTACTGCATTTCCTTTATTACATCTGCGACTATGCTCATTGTAGTGCACTGGCGGTGAAATGCTTTGGGACATCCTGCCAGTTTGAGAATCGTAAAATTAATGCAAGTTCATTTGCTTTTTTCTCTCTTTTTAATTCCTTTCTGTGCTGTGTGGTACAGGAGGATTAGTCAAGGTTTGTGTGTAATGGTTGGTTGGGTACGATAGGGGGAAGTCAGTCTTAGTCATAGAATGAAGCAACATAGTCGTTCTGGTTCTTTTGTCAGTTGCCTTAAGGCTTGTTGTCTGGTTCTTCCACTGGAAACAGTTTCTTCTTATCGCTATCAACGCTCCATGAATTTGTGGGATTTGTGAGTGCGAAGGAGGTGAGGGATCCGGTTGGGAGATATGTGATTGTGAGGGGGAATTGGGAGGAGCACCGGCGGGGTTGGTAAATGTGTATGCCCAAATTGGGATGATGTGGGTTTTATGAGGTGGTTGCTGGCAGCGATCCCGGATTTGACCACGCACCAGTTGATCATGGGAGGAGATATTAACTGTGTCCTGGAGCCGAGGATGAATAGGTCGAGCCCCAGGTCGATGGGTAGGGTACAAATGGCGTGGGAGCTTGGGGGGTGGTTTATGTAGAGGATGGATATGTTGGACCCATGCCGTTTTCTGAACCCAGGGGAAAGGGAGTATTCCTTTTCGCACGTCCATTAGGTGTATTCGAGGAATGATTACTTTGTAGTGAGTTGGGAGATTTTAGTTGGGGTGGAGGGGGCAGAGTATGCGGGGATAGTTATCTCGGACCATGCGCCCCACTGGCTGGAGATTCTGTTTAGAATAGGACGGGAGCAGAGGAAGGGGATATTCGAGGGTGCTCACCTTGGAGGGATTGGTGAGGAGGAAAATGTTGCAGGGGCAGTTTGACGGGCTGATAACTGGAAGGGCTGTAGGTCAACTGCGTAAGGGAGGAGTGCATTATGAGTGTGGGGCGAAGGCAAGCCACATGATGACGCACCAGTTGCGGAAGCAGGCTGTGTCCAGGGAAATACTGAAGATACAGATTGGGGCGGGGGATGTGGTGTCGGAGCCAGGGAAGATAAACGGGGCGTTTAGGGAGTACTACCAGGGACTTTACGAGATGGACCCGGCGGGACAGGAGGGGGACATGGGGTGGTTTCTGGACGAGCTGGAATTTCCCCAGGTGGAGGAAGCAAAGAGGCAGGCGTTCAAGGAGCCCCTGGGGCTGAGGGAGGTGCTGGATAGTATCAGGCGTATGAAGTCAGGGAAGGACCCTGGGCTGAATGGCTACCTGGCGGAATTTTATAAGGAATTTGCGACGGACCTGGCACCACACCTGTTTGGGGCGTTTAATGAAGCACTGGAGAAGGGGAGTTGCCATAGACGATGACGCAGGCAGTAATTACAGTAATCCCCCAAAAAGGGAAGGACCCAGGGAATGTGGGTCATATAGACCCATATCACTATTGAACACGGATGTGAAAGTATTGGCTAAGTTGTTGGCGGGGAGGATGGGGGACTGTGTCCCAGGGGTGGTTGCAGAAGATCAAGCAGGCTTTGTGAAGGGCAGGCAGCTCGCGAGTAATATGAGACGGCTATTGAATGCGGTGACGAGTCCGCCGGGGCATTTGATCGGGTGGAGTGGCGGTACTTGTTCGAGGTTTTGGGAAGGTTTGGGTTTGGGCCGAGATTTGTGGCATGGGTGAGGTTGCTGTATGTGGCACTAAGGACGAAGGGTATGAGCTCACAAAGCTTTGACTTACACAGGGATACGAGGCATGGATGCCCGCTGTTGCCGTTGCTGTTTGCGCTGCCCATAGAGCCATTGGCGATGCCTCTGAGGGTCGGCAGAGTAGCGGGGATTATGAGGGGACAGAGGGAGCATCAGGTGTCACTTTATGCCGATGACCTCTTGCTGTATGTTTTGGATCTGTTGGATAGTATGGGAAGGATTATGGGCCTGCTGGAGAGGTTTGTACGGTTCTCAGGATACAAACTGAATGCAGGGATTGGCGACGTATTCCCGGTGAATGAGCTGGCACAGCGGGCTAATTTAGGGGGGATGCCATTTACGGTAGCAAGGGATAGGTTTAGGTATTTGGGGATTCAGGTAGTGAGGGAATGGACTGGGCTCCATAAGCCGAACTTAACAAAGCTGGTGGAGGAGGCCAGGGAGGATCTTAAGAGGTGGGATACACTGCACTTAACGTTGGCGGGGAGGGTCCAAGTGGTGGAAATGAATATTCTGCTGAGGTTCTTGTTTATCTTTCAGGCTCTCCCGATCTTTATACCAAAGGCCTTTTTCGGAACGTGGACACGATCATCTCAGACTTTGTATGGGTGGGGAAGGTGTTAAGGGTAGGGAGGACCCTGCTACAGAGGCAGCAGGAGGGTTTGCGTTGCCGAACTTGCTTCATTATTACTGGGCGGCGAATGTGGACGAGGTGCGGCGGTGGCGGGAAGGAGAAGAGGTAGAGTGGGTTAGGATGGAGGAGGAATCTTGTAAGGGGTCTAGTTTGAAGGCTAGGGTGATGGCAACATTGTCATTGGCAACAGTAAATATTCAGGGAGCCCAGTGGTGCAGTCCGCGGTGAAGATATGGAATCAGCTGAGGAGGCATTTTAGGGTGGACGGGATGTCGGTGCTAACGCCGCTTATGAGAATCATGGGTTTGAGCCATGGGGGATGGATAGTGTATACAGGAGGTGGAGGGAAGTGGGGTTAGTCAAGGTGAGGATTTGTATTTGGAGGAAGGGTTCGCCAGTCTGGAGGAGCTAAGGGAGGGGGTAGAGCTGCCGAGGGGGAGTGAGTTCAGTTATCTGCAGATTAGGGACTTTGCACAAAAGGTCCGGAGGGGGTTGCCGGGATACACCCTGCTGGAGCGCCATTCTGAGCGCTTGGTGAAGATCAAGGAGAAATGGGAAGCAGAGTTGGGAAGGGAGATCAATTGGAGAGTATGGAGTGAGGCAGTGCGTAGGGTAAACGGGACCTCCTCTGGTGCAAGAATGAGCCTGATACAGTTAGATGTGGTGCAGGGGGTGCATATGACTCGGGCGAGAATGAGTGGGTTCTTTCAGGGGGTAGTAGATGAATGTGAGAGGTGTGGGCAGGAGCCAGCGACTCACGTGCACATGTTTTGGGGTTGCGAAAAGTTGGGAAGATTCTGGGCGGGAGTGTTCGCAGTCTTAGCGAGGATAGTGGAGGAGGTGGTGTACCCGGACCCTTTGGTGGCGATATTTGGGGTTTCAGAGAAACCGGAGTTCATGGAGGGGAGGAAGGTCGATGTCATGGCCTTTGCTTTTCTGATTGCACGGCGGCGTGTTGCTCTTTTAATAAACGAGGCTCTTTTTATGTTATGTCCCAATAGCGTCGCCAATACTGTGGGTGTTTCTATTTCTCTTACTGAACCACAAGGCTTTCCCGTATATCGGTCAAATGACCACACAACCAGTTAGTCAGTTCAAGTTCAAAGATGGTTTATTTACATACACAACATCGACATGCAAACACAATATACTACAAGTTAAACTACACCTATCAGCTACAATAACCTATACTTAACTTCAGGGCGACCGGCGCTGTGCAGATTGATGAGGCCTTTATCTTGATCTCACGTGGCTGGTTTGAAGAAGTGGCTCTTGTTAAATAATGGGTTAAGAGTTAAGTAATGCATTCAGAGATATTGCAATTAGTTGTCTCATTTATGTTAAGTATCCAATGATTGACACTGATACGTAAAGGGGCTTCAGGTGGCCTCTGTCAGGTGGTGTGTTGTTAAGAGTTTTGTGCAGAGGCTGTGGAAGTGGTAATAAATGGTGTTTGGTGAAAAGGAACAGGATTTTTGACTCTCCATACAGCGGTAACTAAAACGTATAACAATTTTAGCAGAGAATGTTTGCTGTGCAAATGTGAAGGTTTGAAAGATACAACTTTTCCTGATCAAACCAAGGAGTGAGTGAGAAGGAAAAAAAAAAGATACATGGCTGAACCCAGGGTAAAGATGGCTGGATATGACTATCCCCCCTTATTTTCTGAAAGGCAATCGTACAACCAATGGAGAAGTGCAGTAGTTATGTGGACTAAGGTAACTGCCTTGGGAAAGAGAAAACAAGGTATGGCATTGGCTCTTTCTCTACCTTATGACAGTAAAATCCGAAACAAAGTGCTTTCTGAGCTGGAATTGGAAGAGTTAGACTCAGAAGAAGGTCTGGAGACTCTATTACATTATATGGATAAGATTTATAAGAAAGATGACTTGTTAAGTGCGTATGAAGCATGGTCGGATTTTGATAAGTTCGAGAAAATGGAGGATATCTCCATGGAAGACTATATAATGGAATTTGGCAGACTATATAAAAGGCTGCAGAAACACAACCTGGAATTTCCACAGTCTGTGTTGGCTTTTAAATTACTTGACTGTGCTAGAGTGAGCAACATGGATAGGCTCCTCGTTTTGACAGGAGTTCAGTTTACGGATGAGGATACCTTATTCGATCAGATGACAAAAGCTTTAAAGAAGTTTCTGGGGAAACATTCGATTCTGATGACTCAAATAGGTCAGTCTGCTACAAAGCAGAATATGGAATATGCACTACTAACAGGATAAGGCAACAGTTTTTGGAAAGACGGTGGACTTACGATTTACACAGTCGGGACACTATTGTATTCCATTACTGAAAAATAATATTTCAAGTAGAGTGGTTAAGGATGTGTTAATGGAAATGGGAAGAAGAGCTGGGGGAAGAGATCGAAGAGGGGCTGTGGGTAGATGCCCTACACAGGGTAAACTCTTCGTCCTCTGTGCCAGGCTTAGCCTGATACAATTCAAGGTCTTGCACAGGGCTCACATGACCGGAGCAAGGCTCAGTAAATTTTTCGGGGTAGAGGATAAGTGCGGGAGATGCGCGAGAAGCCCAGCGAACCACACTCACATGTTTTGGTCATGCTCGGCACTGCATGGGTTCTGGGTGGGGGTGGCAAATGTGCTTTCGAAGGTGGTGGGGGTCCGGGTCGAGCCAAGCTGGGGGTTGGCTATATTCGGGGTTGCAGAAGAGCCGGGAGTGCAGGAGGCGAGAGAGGCTGATGTTTTGGTCTTTGCGTCCCTAGTAGCCCGGCGAAGGATATTGTTAATGTGGAAGGAAGCTAAACCCCCGGGCGTGGAGGCCTGGATAAACAACATGGCAGGGTTTATAAAACTGGAACGGATAAAGTTCGCACTAAGAGGTTCGGCTCAAGGGTTCACCAGGCGGTGGCAACCGTTCATTGATTATCTTGCAGAACGATAAAGGAACTAGGAAAGTAGCAGCAGCAACCCTGGGGGGGGGGGGGGGGGAGGGCTCGGGTGGGTCCTCAGGGGTGTTTTTGTATGGATATTTTTACTTGGATATGTATATTGGCTTGTTTGACTTTATTATTTGGGAGAGTTAATATTTTGTTAGGGCAGTTGCCATTTAGTTTATATATTATTTATTTGTTAAAAAATGGTCACTATTATTTATATTGTTTTATTGTTGTAAAAAGGGAAACATTTCTGTACTGTTTTGTTTGGCTGAAATTTTTTTTGAATAAAATATATTTTTAAAAAAAGGATGTGTTAATGGCAGTTGAAAATGGGACTTTCGCTGATAAAAATCTTGTATTAAAACTGCATAGGCAATTTGCACATCCGTCTCCTCGGAGGCTGAAAGATTTATTAAAGGATGCAGGGGTAAGGGATGAAGACTATACTAAACTGATAGAACAGGCTAGTGATTGCTGTGAAGTTTGTAGGAAGTACAGAAGGACACTAGCACGACCGATAGTAACCCTACCTTTGGCCAGGGATTTTAACAACATTGTGGCTGTGGACCTTAAGATCTGTGATAAGGCGATTTTCCCGAAAGGACAACTAGCAAAAGTTGGTACAAAGGTAACATACTTGCCTGAAGGGTCTAGTCAATGGAAGGATGCAGCTGTTATTAGTAGAGCAGGGATGGCCACTGGAAAGTATAAACATTGGTTGATTGTACAGCATTCAGGGGAAGGAGTCAAGATAATGGATTGGGAAAACAAAGTTCAAAAATGGAGGGCACAGAAACGCAGTGCCAGTTCAGATAGTACATCGGATAGTGAACAGGTCTGCAGGAAAAGGTTGAGAACTATTGAAAGGACATCCCACAGCAGAAGGGAAAGATCAAGCAGTAGCAGTACAGAACAAGATACCAGGCGGGAGAGGGGACGTAGTTTATCAAGATCTCGGAACATGAGTAAGACTACGAATACTAATAGGAGTAGAAGCCCACATGCACGTGAGATTTTTGTGGCTTCAAATAAATTAGATGAAAAAGTTATCAAAGATGCTAAACAGCAAAAATTGCATAGTTGGAATGAATTTGGGGTATACACGGAAGTACCGGACAGGGGACAAAGAGCTCTCTCCCAAAGATGGATTTGCACGGAAAAGGTTCTTCCGGATGGAACTTGTAAGGCAAAGGCCAGGCTTGTGGCAAGGGGATTTGAAGAAAACTTAGAAGATCGGGATTTAAGGGTAGATTCACCTACAGCAGGAAAGGTTAATTTTAAAGCACTTCTTTTAGCCACAAAGGCATGGGAATGCAAATCTATAGATATGAAAGCTGCCTTCTTGCAGGGGCATCAGCTCCAGAGAGACATTTTTCTCCGTCCTCCTAAAGAAGCAGCTATCACAGAAGGGGTATTCTGGAAGTTGAACAAATGTGTATATGGTTTAAATGTTGCATCTAGAGTCTGGTATTTTTCGGTAAGGTCAGTTTTGTTAAAGTTAGGCTGTTCCCAGTTGAAAGTAGATCTGGTAATGTTTTACTGGCACTATAAAGGGAACCTTTCTGGTATCTTTATGATGCATGTCAAATAATTTTTGTGGGGTGGGACTAGTGATTTTGAAGCTTTTGTAATCTCTGGTTTGAGGAAAGAATTCAGGGTTGGAAGTCAGGCTTCCGGTGCATTTAAATATATTGGACTGGAAATCGGACAGACTAAGTTAGGGGCAACTTTACGTCAGCAATCTTATTTGGAAAGCATCAGCCCAATAGCAATTAGTTGTGGCGGGTTTTCACAAAAAGATGCAAGGTTTCAAAGATGGAAAAAGAGCAACTGCAAAGTTTAATTGGGCAACTGAATTGGTTAGGTCGGCAGACTAGACCGGATGTGAGTTTTGATGTCTTAGAGTTGAGTACAAAAATGAATGATCCCAAAGTGGAAGACCTAATAAGAGCAAATAAAGCGTTTGGTCAAACTAAAAATGCAGGAGTATGTTTTGAGGTTCCCGGTTTTAGGAGACCATAGGCACTTGAAATTCATAGTTTATAGTGATGCGTCCTATGCAAATCAAGCACAGGAGATTTTATAATTTTCCTCTTGGGGAACAATGGTAAATGTTGTCCTCTTGTGTGAGAAACAAAGAAAATAAGGAAAGTGGTCGAAAGCACTTTGGCTGCTGAGACGTTAAGCTTTGTCGAGGCGGTGGTTATGGCCGTTTATATATCTCAGATATTGACAGAAATTTAACTTTTGGATATTGTTAATGAAGGGCGCCTGTTTCTGTGACTTTTTTATTTCTTCCCAAAAAAAAATTCGAAAAAAAAAGAAGGGGGGAAATTGCGTGTGTGTTTTTGAGTTTCTTTAAATTTTGTTTTCACCTAATTATTTTTTTCTCCAAGGAAGGGGAGACTGCTAAGTAATGGGTTAAGAGTTAAGTAATGCATTAACAGACATTGTAATTAGTTGTCTCATTTATGTTAAGTATCCAATGATTGACACTGATATGTAAAGGGACTTCAGGTGGCCCTTGTGTCAGGTGGTGTGTTGTTAGAGTTTTGTGCAGAGGCTGTGGAAGTGAAATAAATGGTGTTTGGTGAAAAGGAACAGGACTTTTGACTCTTCATACAACGGTAACTAAAACGTATAACAGCTCTGTCTTTGCTGGGCTCATCCGTCAGGTAGCGATCGTTGTTCTTGAACTTGGCTGTCTGGTCGTTATGCTGCAGTTGGGCTGGCGCTGGCCGGATCCGAAACAGGCTGGCACAGGCCGGGTGCAAAAGAGACCGAACACATGGCTGTGTCTCTTTTTATCCCTCTAGGGTTTTGCGCTATTTGCGACGGTCCTTAATCTTGGACCCAATAATTCGATAGGCTTCGATCACTGCCTTCGATTTTGGCCAATAAAGGCGGGTGCCTTGGTGGCTGGGTGGGTCCTATGCGGTCATTGACCTTGGCAGTTGGGCTCTCTGAGTAAAGGGGGGTGGCGACGATCAGCCTGTGTCTGTATCGGTTTCTTGAGTGCAGTCCTATTGTTCTGGGGAAATGAGCCATTAGAATGCAAAAGAGCGGGGGTTTCGATCAGGTCTAGCTATCTGGGTTGCAAATTCATACAAGCTCTGTATCTGTCTGAGTCCTGGGTTGGCCACAATTCCCATGGTCATTTGCAGGTGGCCATCTCAGATGGCTACAGGCGAATTGTGCTGGAGTCGCGGTCGGCATCGCCACCGGGGGTAGCGGCATGGTTGGATGACCTGTATGATTTATTGTGGTTAGAGAAGATAAAGTATGAGTTAAGGGGCTCAGCAGGGGGGGTTTGAGAAAAGGTGGGGGATATTTGTGACCGTGTTTGAGGAGCTGTTCGTCGCAAGGGGTGGAGGGAGAAGGGGAAATGGTGAAAACGGGTAAAAATCTGTACAGACTGTATAGTTGATTGTTGGGAAGTATGTTTTCCGGGGTGTTTGTTTGCTGTAACCTATTTTGATACATGTTTGTAATAAAATCTTTTTTTTAAAAAAAGCTCGATGAATTTGAATACTTCCCTCAAATTTTACTCTTCCCTGTCAGAAGGCGAACAACCCTAATTTCTGCACATAATTCTCTACGTAGTTGAAAATTCTCTTTGCTGACACTGTTCTAGTAGTCTTCTCTAAGATCTTGAGACCCTTACTAAGTGCACTGCCCAGAATTGAACACACGACTTCAGCTGAGACCAATGTTATATAAGAAGTTAACTGTGGTGTGTACTGATGTGGGAGGTTCAGTCCTGGTCTGTAGTGGTGAGTGGTTAGGAGGTTCAGTCCTTGTGTGTACTTGCATTCTTGTGCTTGTATTGGTGATATGTGCTGCAGGAGGATTAGTCATGGTGTGTGCTGGTGCTCTTTGGTGTGAGAGAATCAGTTGTGGTGTCTACTGGAGTTGTGTGGTCCATGCAAATCAGTCGTAGTGCATTAGGTGACTATTCACTATGAATTGTTGCAGGGCTTGTCACTTCACTGGGTTATGATTCCATCAACCCCAAGTCAAAAGTCATTTATTAGTATCCCAGGGATTTGGTGATGTATAATGAGGCAGACTTGATTAGGGAACTTAAGGTGAAGGAACCCTTAGGGGGCAGTGACCACAATATGATAGAATTTACCCTGCAGTTTGAGAGGGAGAAGCTGGAATCAAATGTAACGGTTTTACAATTGAATAAAGGTAACTACAAAGACATGAGGGAGGAGCTGGCCAGAGTTGATTGGAAGGGGAGCCTAGCAGGGAAGATGGTGGAACAGCAACGGTAGGAATTTTTTTGTGTTACTTGTGAGGCACAACAGAAATTCATCCCAAGGACGAGGAAACATGCTAAAAGGAGGAGGAGGCAACCATGGCTGACAAGGGAAGTCGGGGACAGCAGAAAGGGAAAAGAAAAAGCATACAATGCGATGAGGATTAGTGGGAGGCCAGAGGACTGGGAAGTTTTTAAAAACAAGCAGAGGACAACTAAAAAAGCAATAAGCAGGGAGAAGATGAAATATGAGTGAGCTAGCTAGTGAATGTAAAAGAAGATTGCAAGAGTTTTTCTGATATTAAACGGTAAGAGAGAGGGAAGAATGGACATTTCACCACTGGAGAAGTAGAATAGGAAACAAAGAAATGGCAGAGGAACTGAATAGGTACTTCACATCATCTTCACAGTGGAAGACAACAGTGGCGTACCAGAACTTCACGAGAGTCAGGGTGCAGAGGTGAATGTAGTGGCCATCACTAAGGAGAAGGTGCTGGGGAAACTGAAAGGACTAAAGATGGCGAACCGGATGGACTACACTCTGAAGGAGATAGTTGAGGAGATTGTGGAGGCATTGGTTGTGATCTTTCAGGAATCACTGGGGTCAGGCAGGGTTCCAGAGGTCTGCAGAATGGCTGATGTAACATGTCTTAAGAATGGAGGGCGGCAGACGACGGGAAATTATACGCCGGTTCATCTGACTTTGGTTGTTGGTAAGATTTTAGAGTCTATTGTTAAGGATGAGATTGTGGAGTACTTAGTGCATGGTAAATCAGGGTTGAGTGAGCACGGCGGGGGCGGTCATGCCTGACAATTCAGTTAGAATCCTTTGAGGAGGTAATGAGGAAATAGACAAAGGAGAACCAGTGGACGTGACCTATTTGGATTTCCAGAAAGTCTTTGACAAGGTGACAGACAGGAGGCTGCTAAATAAGAGGAGAGCCCATGGTGTTAGGGGCAAGGTATTGGCATGGGTAAAGGATTGGCTTTCTGGCAGAAGGTAGTGTGTGGGGATAAAAGATTTTTCAGGATGGCAGCCAGTGACGAGTGGTATTCTGCAGGGGTCAGTGTTGGGACCACAAGTATTCACGGTATATATTAATGATGCAAAGTAAGAAGTCTTACAACACAAGGTTAAAGTCCAACAGGTTTGTTTCGAATCACTAGCTTTCGGAGCACTGCTCCTTCCTCAGGTGAATTAATGATGTAGAAGAAGGAACTGAGGGCATTGTTGCTTAGGTTGCAGATGATACAGGACAGCACGGAGGTGCAGTAGTTAGCACTGTTGCTTCACGGCGCTGAGGTCCCAGGTTCTATCCTGGCTCTGGATCACTGTGTGGAGTTTGCACATTCTCGGGTGTTTGCGTGGGTTTCGCCCCCACAACCCAAAGATGTGCAGGGTAGGTGGATTGGCCATGCTAAATTGCCCCTTAATTGGAAAAAATTATTTGGGTACTCTAAATTTAAAAATAAAGTTTGCAGATGATACAAAGATATTTAGAGGGACAGGTAGTGTTGAAGAAGCGGGGAGGCTGCAGAAAGTCTTGGACAAGCTAGGAGAGTTGGCAAAGAAGTGGCAGATGGAATACAATGTGGAAAAATGTGAGATTATGCACTTTGGTAGGAAAAATAGAAGCATTTTCTAAATGGGGAAAGGTGTCAGAAATCAGAAGCTCAAAGGGACCAGTCCTCGTTCAGGTTCTCTTAATGTTAACATGCAGGTTCAGTTGGCAGTCAGGAAGGTAAATGCAATGTTAGCATTCATTTCGAGACGGCTCGAATGCAAGAGCAGGGATGTATTTCGGAGGCTGTATAAGGCTCTGGTCAGACAGCATTTGGAACATTGTAAGCAGTTTTGGGTCCATTATTTAAGGAAGGATTTGCTGGTTGTAGAGAGGTCCAGAGGAAGTTCACAAAAATGATCCCTGGAATGAAGGGCTTGAGGCTTGTCTTATGAGCAGCAGTTGAGGACGCTGGGACTGTACTCTATGGAGAATGATGGGAGATCCCATTGAAACTTACAAAATACTGAGAGGCCTAGATAGAGTGAATGTGGAGTAGATGTTTCCATTAGTATGAAAGACTAGAAACCGAGGGCACAATCTCAGACTGAAGGGATGATCCTTTAAAACAGAGATGAGGAAGAATTTCTTCAGCCAGAGGGTGGTGAATCTGTGGAACTCATTGCCGCAGAAGGCTGTGGAGGCTAAGTCAGTGGGTGTCTTAAAGAACGAGATAGATAGGTTCTTGATTAATAAGAGGATCAGGGCTTACGGGGAGAAGGCAGGAGAATGGGGATAAGAAATATATCAGCCATGATTGAATGGAGGAGTAGATTCGATGGGTCGAATGGCTACATTCTGCTCCTACCATCTTTTGGTTTAGCCTAGATGTACAAATTCTATTTCCTAAGGAGAAGTAGTTGACTTAAAAGCCCCATGACTTGTAGATCTCATTTTATGGTGGCATTTTACAGCTACACAGTAGCACAGTGGGCAGCATTGTTGCTTCACAGCACCAGGGATCCAGGTTCGAATCCTGTTTGGGTCACTGTCTGTGCGGAGTCTGCATGTTCTCCCTGTGTCTGCATGGGTTTCCTCCGGGTGCTCCGGTTTTCTTCCACAAGTTCCGAAATATGTGCTTGTTAGGTGAATTGGACATTCTGAATTCTCCCCCTGTGTATCCAAACAGGTGCTGGAGTGTGGCAACTAGGGGATTTTCACAATAGCTTCACTGCAGTGTTAATGTAAGCCTACTTGTGACAAAATTAATAAAGATTATTATTGCTGGTTTCCTTGAACATGTATGTGCATGTGTAATTTATTCCAAGACTTCACTATGCAGAACGCGTGTGTACTTATTACTAATGAATTGTTTTATCTTTTGGCAGCATGACAGCAGTAGTCCCGCACTGATAGCACCTCCTCCATCTTCAGACACACACTGGGCTGTAAGGGTGAGTTGGATAACTGACTTCGTACATTTAACATAGGTTAGATTTCATCTCTGATAAATGTTCAAATTCAGCCCAGATTGGATGAATTGAGAGTCACCACTGTAATGGCCCATTGATCAACTTGTTTGGATAACCTCAACTTAATTTAAGTGAGCATGGGCTCACTATCCAAAGCTGCTCTGATTTAGCACTAAATTGGCAATGCCCAACGTCACAAAGGATGTCTGGTGGAGGGAAATAGAAAAACGTTGCAAAAATGCAATAGATGATCCTCTTTTAAAATTGGAGGGAGTGAAGAGGGTTTTGTTCTAAATCTAAGTATGTTTGACTTGATGTAGGAATATGTGATTTTGATGCCTGATAAGCACAGTGTTCACTAAAAATGTTAATAACTAAGCTTGTGAGTTAAAGGTGTGCTGTATAAACTGCGATGCTATGCTTGGGGCACCAGTACAAGCTGTGGTTGATGGCACCTCCGTTTGCAATAGAAAATTTCATTATCTCTCTCTGCAGATGCTGCCAGACCTGCTGCGTATTTCTAGTATCTTCTTGTTTTTATTTTCATTATCTCCCTCTCTGTATTTGAAGGGTTGGAAATGATTCTGTGAAATTGAATTTTCCAAATTCAAACTGAGAGACTTGGAGAAGTGGTCTGAGTGAGATCTTCAAAATTCTTAATGAGTTGGGTGGGGTAGATGTAATGGGAATGTTTCCACTTGTGGGAGAATCCAAAATGAGGGGCCATCAATGATGGTGACCAAAAAACGAATCCAATAGGGACTATGATTAGAATTAGAACTTGCTACGAAAGGAAATGCTTTCAAAAGTGAACTGGATGGAAATGCATGAAAGAAAAAGGAATGGAAAGATATGCTTGAAGACCTGAGTGAAGTAGATATAATGGGGAGAGGACTTGTGTTCAATATAAAGCACTGACACGTTGGGCCAAATGGCCTGTTTTTGTGCTGTGTGTTCTATGCCATTCTAGGTGTGAGAAAATCAATGAATTAAAATTAATGGATAGGATATCCTGCATTGAGACCAACTTCTGCATCAAATTTTGGCATCTGTTTTATTGGAGGAGGATTTGAGTACAGGGGTAAAGACGTCTTGCTGAAAATGTATAGAGCCTTGTTAAGGCTGCACAGTGCCGCAGAGGTTCACCAGACTGATTCCACGGCTGGAGAGTCTGTCCCATGAGGAATGATTGAAGAGACTGGGCCTGTATTCTCTCTGGTTTAGAAGAATGAGAGGTGATCTCATTGAAGTGTACAAAATTCCTACTGGGTTCGACAGAGTAGATGCAAGAGGGATGTTTCCCCACGTTTGGTGGGTCTATATCCAGGGGACACAGTCTCAGAATAAGAGGTAGGTCATTGAGTGGTGGAGACATTTCTTCACCCAGAGGGTGGTGAATCTTTGGAATTCTCTTGTCTAGAGGGCTGTTGAGGCTCAGTAACTGAGTATATTCAAGACAAATATAGATAGATTTCTCATTATTAAAGATAGCAAAAGATATCGGGATAGTGCAGAGAAAGGGACGTTTTGACGTTGGCAATCGGCTAGGATCTAGTTGAATGGTGGAGCAGGCTCAAATGGCAAAATGCCTAAGCTCCTCTTGCATCCTATGACAGGGCAGCACGGTAGCATTGTGGATAGCACAATTGCTTCGCAGCTCCAGGGTCCCAGGTTCGATTCCGGCTTGGTTCACTGTCTGTGCGGAGTCTGCACATCCTCCCCGTGCCTGCGTGGGTTTCCTCCGGGTGCTCCGGTTTCCTCCCACAGTCCAAAGATGTGCAGGTTAGGTGGATTGGCCATGATCAATTGCCCTTAGTGTCCAAAATTGCCATTAGGGGTGGGGTTACTGGGTTATGGGGATAGGGTGCAGGTGTTGATCTTGGGTAGGGTGCTCTTTCCAAGAGCCGATGCAGACTCGATGGGCCGAATGGCCTCCTTCTGCATTGTAAATTCTATAATAATGACGATTAACAGAGCAAGAAGTGCCGTATTATTTACTGCTGGATGATACGAACCATGCTCTGTCCAGACTCTCTCAAAAATTCATATTTATTCTAAAAAGGAGTGTTCTATTTTTATTTAAAGCTATTTCAGGGCAATACATTGTTACAAACCATTGGAGCTCCACTTCACTGATGAAGAAGTGGCATCTTCATTGTTTAGTGAATTCCTGTTAATGTGTTAAAGATAGGTGCTTAGCAGATGATAGACAGGGAAATAGGAACATTACTCTGAGAAAATCTGGGTGTTGGGTCAACTGCCCATGATGTTAGATAGTATCAAGGTTGAAATGACTGGAGGTCGTGAATAAAGAACTATTTGGTAGGTAGCTGCCTGGCTTTTAAGGAAAATACCAACTGGACTGAAGTGCTACAGTTTTAAGGTTTGGGAGGAAATGATTAAAGAAACAAAATGTTGTGATGAGGATTCAGATCATATATTAAACATTTGGAAAAACAACAAAGGAGGATTCTGAGGAGTACTGAACATTGTGATTATAATGTAAGTTTTTATAGTCCCCTCTGGTTTGGCAACAGTTTGTAAATGAAAATAAAAACTTTGGTGGATATTTAGTGTAACATCAGTATCGAAGAAAGGTTATTGAGGAAAGGTGAATCATGGGATATGGGGAGCAGGCAGGAAAGTGAAATTATGGCTGCAATCAGATCAGCTATGATCTTAATTGAATGGCAGAGCAGGCTTGGGGGGCCGAATGGCCTACTCTTATTTTTTTATGTTCCTGTCTTTTGTCATGACAGGTGGAAGGGGGAAGATGGATAGAAAAAAGGGATGTTGAACTCCAGAAGTAAAAAGAAAGACATTTCTGGTATTCAAGACTTAGATAGACTTGATTATGGACGAGAATTTGGGGGAAAATAAATACTGGGCATGAATGAGAAAAATGAACTTCCATTGACACAAAACTTTGGGAAGAGATGTGGGAGTTCCATTTAGTAATCACAAGGTCCAGGGTTATCTGTGTGAAACAGAGCTGAGTGAGGCAATCCAAACAACAAAGAATGGAAAGAAATCAGATTTCCGTTTTGCCATTGGAGGATGTGGAATTGATCAATTCTTTTAACCATTGCTGTGGTTTAGAAATAAATGTTTTCTGCAGTTGGCTTGTGCTGTGAAGGAGATTGATGAAATTAGAATGGAATCAGAAACAGTAGGGTTGAATGATGATTGAAGTGGGCTACTGATATGACATTTGGAGCGAAAGCTAGATAATTATGATCTTTACTTTGGTGAAAGGCCATGGATGGCAACTTGCTGAAATATGCCTGGTGCTAGAGGTTCTGGAAATGTTCATGGTAATGTCAAGTGAGTACCAAAATGTGTAAGAACAAAAGTTCAAAGATGCCTAACATAATAAACCAGTGGAATGACCACTATTGTGGTAATTGTGAGAAAGGCCAGAACTTTGAAGTCTAATGCTGGGATTAATATTCACAGGTTGTCTTCAAGACCAGCTTCATTGCATTTTCAGAATTTCACGAATAGAAAACAGTAACTAACCTTGCCTCTCTCCCCACAGCCTGAAGAGCGGGCCAAATTTGATGGAATTTTTGAAAGCTTGACTCCCCTAAACGGCCTCCTTTCGGGTGACCAGGTCAAACCTGTGTTGATAAACTCAAACCTACCTCTGGATGTCTTGGGAAGGGTGAGCATGTTACATTTAAGCACATGGTTATTTTCAGTGCAAAACTGATCTTGAGATATTAACTGTTAAATCAAAAATACTTGCAATGCAGCTTCGATTAATACATTTTTTGTTCAAATACAGAGGCCAATTATTTAAACTGAAGCAGGTTAGTGAAACAGCATGCAGTAGCAGAACAGGGAATAAATCAAACAACTGTAGGCTAATTCCTCATTCGGCACTTTATCCATTGCATTGAAGCTAGTTCTGTATTTCTTTATTCAGTGTTCTCTTTAGACTAGCTTTGAAACCTTTCTGAAAGGAATATTACAGAAGCTCTTGGATGATGATAGATTTCAATCTCAGTCATTTTGGTTCTTCAGAAGATAATAAAATTTGGTGGAATACAAGGGAGTAATATATATTTTTAGTATAGGAAGCTACCTACCTAATCCTTAGGAATTGCAGCTGCTACTATCTGTTCATCATGGTTCAAATTGATTTGGATCTTGAAGTGCACGATTTGTTCCATGCAGTGATCACAATGTTGCATATACTGAACATTTACATTCTTTGTCACTATTTCCAGTTTCTGTACCGTATAATTCCTTATTTTCTGTGCGATATTTCTGTCGGACTACATTTTCAGACCCCCTATAAACTAATCCTTTACGAATCCTTCAATTTGTAACCAGTTTTAAAAAAACCCACACAATTGAGGCTTGAGTAGCCAGTGTTACTGACGCTGAGATATAATAACGCACAATCACTTTCTCGTGCTGTATCTGGATCTGTGCAGAACTACAACTGAAATAATGTTTTAAACCTCTGCTAGTTCCATAAACCCACCACATAAAACTCGACAGGTAGATAGATGCACCAAGATTGAATGAGCACATAATTAGCAAGCGGGAACAAATGTTTGGTCATTAATCTTTAACTTTAGCCTTAAGAGTACTGCCCTGTATACCCATAACAGATTTATACCATCAACCCCCATTTCAATTTCTGAGCCTTATCTATAAAATTAATTTCTTGAACAAGAGCAAGTGCCCAAACTACCCATCTTTGCTAGAATATTAACTCTTATTTTTACCTAGTACTGATAGAGGAAACCAAAAATACTTTTTGAACCAAGTTAATGAAAGGAAAAGATTTATATGCACACATGTGACTGCATGACTCTGGAGGCACTGGTCATACAGGCAAAACTTTGAAGCCAGGTTGAAGGGGGAGAAAAAAGTTATTTGCTTTGAGTAGCCATCTTGTTTCCTCATAACTTTCTTTGAGTGGCTAATAACATTCATAATATGTAAATAAATCTGACCATACTTGACAAATGATAAACTCACCCATTCTACATGAACAAAATCCAAGCTAATTTAGGGCCTGAACTCAATATTATCCAGCTTGCATTGTGTACTTGAAGCTTGCCCAAATGAAAAGCCAGAGAGTAAAAAAAGGGACATACCTCTCCGGGAGAACGCCCTGAAGGGATTTGTAATGTTAAATGGCTAATGTTAAGAGTGAGTTTAATGTTTTTGTATGCATTGCATTATGTTTAGATCACACAACAGGTTTCTAAAATGTATTGGTGTCACTGATAAGCTACAGCTCAATGCAGCCTTGGACTGTCACCTGTTACTCAATTTAATACTACATAGGAAAGTGGGGTCTACAAAGAGAAATTCATGACATTCTCAATCTTGATAGGAGTGTTTTCATCAATATTGAACATGGCTGGCATCTTGCCTGTGTCCATCTGTTATTCTATGTCTCAGATTCATTTCACCAAAACCCCCTTACATTTCCTAGCTGAGGCTGTTTAACTCTTTGATTTCAATTTTTATTCTCATTAGGTTTGGGAACTTAGTGATGTTGATAAGGATGGCCACCTCGACAGAGATGAGTTTGCTGTGGTAAGTCTTATACTACCTTTGGTTGCATGAGGACACCGTGTCTCGGATCAAAATAACGATCTGAAGTCCAAGACCTGAGTTTTGAGAGTCGCGCAAATGGTGAACCAATCTGAATGAAAATTTGTTTTCAGAAACCCACAACTCAACCTTTTGCCATTTTTTCAACCTTGGTTTGGTTAGTCACATACTTGCCTTTATCTGGCATAAATCTTGACGATGGAAGTCCACTTAATTTAGACTGATCCTTCAGCTCAGTAATGAGGTCGAGAGGATTGTCAAAGGTTGTAGACTGGAGTTTGCTCACTGGCAAATTAATGGCATTACACACTTATTGGACTGCTGACACCCTCGACAACTTGGGACTTGACCGTCCCCCAATAATCAGCAGATGCGAGTCCAAGTCAGGAAACCTCCCTAACACCTGCCTCATAAAATCCACATGATCCCAATTCAGGGCATACATATTTACAAGAACCACTGGCATCCCCTCCAACTTTCCACTGGCCAGCATATATCCATTCCAAACCCCACAATACTCCCGACCTCGAACGCAACCCGCTTATTAAGCAACACCGCCATCCCCCTCGAGCCCCGAATGAAACACCTGTCCACCCATCCCTTTCTCAGCCTTGTCTGGTCCCCTATCTTTAGGTGCGTTTCCTGCAAACTCCTCAGATGCGAAAACACAAGACTTTAACTGGCCCATTCAGCACTCTCACTTTCCACATCACCATGCTGGTTGGGGGGCCTCCCCGACCACTTCCGTTCAGCCATATCCCTTTTTGAGCCAGCCTCCGTCCCGCGTCACGTGCCTCTCCAAGCCACCCTTGGATGTCCACCATCATCGATCTCTTCCAAACTGTGCCACATCAACCACACCCATGCCAGCAACCCTGTTCCCCTGCCCCCCCTGCCCTCAGGCAAAAAACAACTCCCCCACGCCTTCCTCCTGGCAACCCCCCACTTCATTCCCATTAACTAGCCTGCCCAGCTTGCATTGTGGCTCCCACCCAAGGCCTCCAACCATCCTCCTCCAATTCCCATCTCTCCCCCAAAACCAACCCAACCATCTATCCCTCGAGAGTAACAAAAGGCACGCTCATCATAGTTGCTCCCCAGTCAAAACCTGTCCCGAAAACCCATCACCAAACACTTTAAAGAGCGCACAAAACTCCTCCAAAGTTCAGTGTCCTCACACTCCTCCCAGTTCATTGTCCCTCATAAATTCCATCACTCTGGCGTGTCAAAATAAAACTTTCGCTTCTGGAAAGTCACCCACAGGCAGGCCGGGAACAGTACGCCAGAACGGTAGCACAGTGGTTAGCACTGTTGCTTCACAGCGCCAGGGTCCAAGGTTCGATTCCGAGCTAGGGTCACTGTTTGTGCGGAATCTGCACGTTCTCTCTGCGTGGGTTCACTCTGGGTGCTCCGGTTTCCTCCCACAAGTCCCGAAAGACACGCTGTTAAGTAATTTGGACATTCTAAATTCGCCCTCTGTGTACCCGAACAGGTGCCGGAATGTGGCGGCTAGGGGCTTTTCACAGTAACTTCTTGCTGTGTTAATGTAAGCCTACTTGTGACAATAAAAATTATTATTATAACTTCACCCCTCTTTTTGAAAAGGGCAGCCTTCATCTGGTTAAACCTGGCCACCCTCTTTGCCAGCTCCCCATCCAAGTCCTGGTACACCCGCAACTCATTCCCCTCTCAGGTACATTTCCTGGTCTGCTTCACCCATCGAACGATCTTCTCCTTGTCCAGAAAGCGGTGCAACCGCACCACCATCACCCTCGACAGCTCGCCTGCCTGTGACCTCTTCCTCAGCGTCCTGTACAATTGGCCCACCTCCAAGAGCCCCATCAACTTCTCCAGCATCTTTGCGATATATACTGTGACCTCCGCACCTTCAGTGCCTTCAGGCATCCTGACAATCCTTAAGTTCTGCCTTCTGGAGTGATTCTCCAAATCTGCCACCATCTCCCTCAGCTTTTTCTGGCTCTCCTGCATTACTCCCATCTCAGCCAGCAACGAGGCCAACTGCTCCTCATGCTCTCCACCGCCTCCTCCGCTTTCTGGATCGCCAGGCCCTGGAACTCCAGCCTCTGCTCAACTCACTCAATCTCAGATCTCAGTGGTTCCACCACCGTGGCCAGGTCTTTTAGGGCCTCTTTCGTCTGCTGCCGAAACCCATCATTCAGGAACGCCACCAACTGCTCCTTTGACCACTGGGCAGGCAGTGCAGCCCCCTTGCCCTCAGCCATCTTTCCCTATGGCGCACCACAAAAACTCTCCTGCTCTAACAACACTTTCTTTCTCGTGGCGCTCCTTGTTCGCTGATCCATGCACCAACCACACCAAAGGAGTATTGCCTTCCCCAGGCACTCCTATACCATTTGCCCTCAACCATTTTGCACTTCGGGTGGGGAAAAGACCAAAAAAACCTGCCTTGAGCGGGAGCCACCTGATGTGCAGCCACTCACTCCATTGTCACCCCCGGAAGTTTCGCAGATGGAGATATTAAGGATCATCTTAAGAGGTGGATCGGTTTAGGGGTAGAATTAGAAGCAAGGCAGATGAAAGCATGGTTGCCAATGATGAAGTGCTGAAAACTGGGGATGCATAAGAGAACTGAATTGAGGAGAGCAGAAACCTCAAAGGCTTGTAGGGCTGGTGATTACTGAGATAGGGAGGTGTGAGGCCATGAGGAAATCAAAACAACAATAAGGACTTTAGTGTGTTTAGTTCGATCAGATGCTAGTGTAGGTCCAAACACAGTGGTAATTGATGAATGAGATTTAGAGCGAGTTAACAACAGAGTTTTGGAAAAGCATAAGTTTATATAGGGTAGAAGATGGGAGGTTGGGCAGGTAAGCATTGAAATAATTAAGTTGAGAGACACAAAGGCATGAATGGGGTTTCCCACAGCGGATAAACTGAGGCATAGAATCATAGAAGTTACAGTATAGAAGGAGGCCATTCGGCCCATCGGGTCTGCACCGGCTCCTGGAAAGAGCACCCTACCCAGGCCCACATCTCCACCCTATCCCCATAACCCAGTAACCCCACCCAACACCAAGGGCAATTTTGGACACTAAGGGCAATTTATCATGGCTAATCCACCTAACCTGCACATCTTTGGACTGTGGGAGGAAACCGGAGCACCCGGAGGAAACCCACGCACACACGGGGAGAACGTGCAGACTCCGCACAGACAGTGACCCAGCAGGGAATCGAACCTGGGACCCTGGAGCTGTGAAGCAAGTGTGCTAACCACTATGCTACCATGCTGCCCTTGGTGATATCTTGGTGCTTTATCTTGGTGATAAAGCAAATACGTGATCAGAAGTTGATCTTGGGGTCAAACGCAACAGCAAGGGTTTGAACTGTCTGGTTCAGCTTCAGATAGTTGGCAGAGGGAGGGATGTAAATGGAGGCCTCGGCATGGGGGTTTATGATGGGGACTGACAGGATGGTGTCGATGTGTTGAAAACTGAAAATAGAAGGAAGAGGAGGGATAGCTTTACCATGATTCTAATCAACTAGAATGCAAGTTGTGACTTTGATAAAGGCTGGTTCAGCACTGTAGCAAAGTCGGAAACCTGCTTGGAGAGATTCGAACATGGAAATAGGGACACAGTTGGGAAGTGTCAACACATTAACATACTTTAGGGAAGGAGAGGTTAGAGATAGGGAGGTGAGTAGAACAGGTTGAGATGCACTATATGAGGAAAGGTGTGATTGCTTCAGATTTGGAGGATGGGTTGGAGTGGATGGAACAGTATCCGTGGAGAGGGAATTGTTAACAATATCAGCTAAAATGGAAAATGAAGTTGGGTGATCAATTGTTTGATCAGAGTAGGATGAGGGAGTAAGAGGTTGAATGGACAAGGCGAGCCTGGAGAGAGCAATACAGGATGTGGGATGGAATTTAGAGAAAGACTTGAGTTCAGGACTGCAGTATAAGGTTCTGGCACATAGAGGGTTAACATAGGACTGAGTACAGTACCACCCACACAATGATGTAAGAGAATGCATGACCTACACCTAGGGGTCACTGTGGTGTTGGACAGAGCTGTGTGTAGAAACAAGCATGTAGATAGGTCCTAGCTTGGATCTTCGTTGTGCCGGCAGTTCTTGGACTTACCACACCATTTCCAGGAACCAAATGTGTTGTAAGTCAAACGTTTTAATACGGAAATGATTTCCCCATAGAAACTGTGTAAAAAATGGGGGATTGGTTCCATCAGCGGGGCAAGGCAGTATTTTTACTGACAAATCGCGACCTCATTGGATTTAATATGTTTGTCCTGATACATTCAGACCTCTGCCAGAAAGTGGATTGTGGTGGAGAGGAGAAGCCAGAGTTATCTGTGTCACTGGATGGTGTTTGAATAGCGGGTGGTTCAATGATGGGAGAGCAGGATCTGATGATGCTTTAGGTTTTCCAACCAGACTTGGAGATTGATGACGAAACCAGTCGCCCCCCAAAGGTGTTCAAATCTTTGCCTTTGAATTTAAGAGTGTGCAGATTTATTGTTCATGAGATGTGGAAGGCTGGCATTATCCTATCTGGATTGCCTTTTTCCAAAACAAAATGCTGCGGATGTTGGAAATTGAAAATAAAAACAGAAAATGTGAGCAACACTTGGGTCAGGTCGTGTCTGTTGAAAGAGAACCCGAGTTAAGGTTTTAGGTGAACGACCTTTCATCAGAGCTGGGAAAAGTTAAAAATGTAATAAGTGAAGGGGAAGGTAGAAAAAAGACACCAGAGAAGGTCTGTGAGAGGGTAAAGGACAGGCGAGATTAACAGACAGGAAAGAATCGAGGACAAGAGGGCATATATTTGAAGCGATTTGCAAAAGAAACAAATGTGATGCAAGAAAATGCTTTTTCACACTGCGAGCGGTTAGAGCCTGGAATATACTGTCTGAGAATGCGGTGGAGGCAGGTTTATTCAAACTATATGAAAAGGAACTCGACTGTCATCTAAAAATGAAGAATATGCAGGGTTACAGAAAGAAGGCAGGAGAAGGGTTGAAGCTGAGGCATGTCAGAGCGTATCTTGAATACATAGGAAGGGGTGTGATTGGAAGAAGGGATAGGGTCAGAAGGAGGTTGAGAGAAATACTGATCTGGAGGGGCATTGGCACCAATTCGTTGAAGCTTCAGAAGAAATTGAGAGTTGAAGTTCCATTGCTCCACTTACCTATGAAGTCACATTATTTGGCATTAATTCATTCCATTTTGAAAGGAAAAGGGGCAGGTGTGGCAGTTGGATATACTGCTCCTGAAGTTGGGATTTGGCAGCATGGGGGACTTCTTTACTTGGATCCCTGCTTGATTCTGGGCTCTGTATTGCAGAAAACTAAGGTGGGAAAAGTTTCATTTTCAAAATGTGAAATTCTTCGCTTTCAGACAAATGAGATTTGATTTGAAAAAGGTCACTCACTGTTCTGTGTTGTAATTACAGATACAGAGACGATTAGGAATAATTAAAAGGAAGATTCAGATTACACAATTGGAACCACCTCTACTGCTGAAATATACACATAGACTGACGAACCTTTTGTTGTTTTATTTGCAGGCAATGCATCTTGTTTACAGAGCTTTGGAAAAGGAGCCAGTTCCCTCTGTTCTGCCACCTGCGCTTCTGCCACCATCCAAGAGGAAGAAGCAAGGGCCAGCACTAGCTGGTTCTGTATCAGTTCTACCTGCCAGCCCTCCACCTAAAGATAGCCTGCGATCTACTCCTTCACATGGCAGTATTAACAGTTTAAATAGCGCGGGCAGCATCTCTCCAAAGCACATCAAACAGGTGATGAGATGGGAATCACTGTACATCTTTCTAAGATAACCTGCATTGTCACAGCTCAGTCTCTGGTGAGCAAATATACATAGGCCCAAACTACTACAAGAGTAGCTTAGCGATTTGCCTATTTTTTTATGCCCTTTCATTCAGTGTGTCTCTTCACTTCCAACAGCATGTTTAAGATTGGAATCTTGTTTCTTTGGAAATTGGTGTAAGCTTGACCCTAGTTGTTCTAGTCCTTCACAGTAGGTTCCCTAAGTAATATGCGTGCATGCTGTCCTACTTTTGGAGGTAGTGTTGTTGCTGCTATCATTAGTGTGCATGTGACTGGTAGTTAAAAGTTGCTCAGTCTTGAGTTTTGACTTTGTTTGAGATCTTTGTATAGAACTTACAAATAACTTGTAACATCAAAATACATTCTTCATTCAGCTGTGAGGCTTGGATTAGATCCCTGGTCTTTAATCATTTTCACATTCTCAGGGATGGTGAGAGTTTTCTGGGCACAGCTGGAGGTACCTGTGGAAAGCAGTAGATTAGTGTCACCTAATGACTTCAGTAAATTGTGTTCCTCCCAAGTCTCACTGTCTCCCACAGACATAATTAAATCATGTGCATTTTAATAAGTCATGTAATCCGTTAATAAGCACCTGTATGTGTTTCTAATGCTCAAACATGAGGAATATAAGTTAAAATGGATCAAAGTATTGTACGTAGAATGTGATCACACAGCTAGAGGGTTACAGGATAAAAGCAATGAGCTTCAAGACAGTGATTATAGGGTCTCCCCTCTCCAAGGGTTGTAGCTAATTAGAATGGACTTCCAACCAAACTGGTGATGTAATTCCATTTTAAGTGAACCGTGTACATATTTGTTTAAACATAGGACTGAAAGTTATGTTGGATGACGAATCGATCTGAAGCCAGATGGTGAAACTATTTCTTGATGTTAGTTCTGAAGAAGTCATATTGGACTTGAGCTTTAACTCTGTTTCTCTCTCCACAGATGCTATTTTTATTTCGGATCTTCATCTCCAGTATTTTGCTTTCAGTAATGTAGCAGTGCAAAACTTGAGTATTGCTGAAAAAAGAGACATACTATGCAAATTGTCGAAGTCACCTGCTGTTTGGTACGATCTGTAGTCATTGGAACTTCCGGTCTACCTACCTAACCATACCCAACCAGCCTGTGCTTGCAAAACTCAAAACATCGAGTCCAACATGAGATGTGATTGCACAATTGGGCAGCACTTGCTAAACAATCCTGGTTGTGCTCCGAGAACGTACGATTACCAGTTGGGCTCACAGTGTGAGTCATTTATGCATGTTGAAGCCACATATTCTTGTACAGGGCCTGTCCTTTGCACATAGAAAGAGCATGTCCATACATTGCACCTTTTCCAACTAAACAAAAGCTTGACGTACAGCCAATTCTGGGTTCATTCCCCATGGCAAGGCTTTGCCCAATCAGAGCCGACCTGCCTGGTTTGAATTTAAACAAAAGCTTGGCAGTTAGCAGTCCCCTGCTGCATTTTCCATGGCAGCACCTCTGCCAATCAGAGTCCACCTTCCAACCATAAAGTTCAAAGTGTTCTTTCCTTTACCGTTGGTTTATTTTACGTAGCTGTCCTGATGTGTGCAGGATGAAAAGCTTCAATAGTATGTCTCCTTTTTCCAGTAATATTTTGGTTTTAATCATTTCCTGATGGTTTGGTTATTTACAAAATGCAGTATTTAGCATCTCCCTCCTAGCTACCAACCCAGTGCTCCAGCACTCCTCTTTTATAAGTGTTGTAAGTACTTAATTAAACAATGCCCTTCTTGTGTATTTTAACAATATTAACACACCATTAACGTTAGATGCAGATGGTCTTCTCCAAGGGGCTGCTGAAGCTCTGGTTCAGGTACCAGTGGAATCTGCAGCTTGAACATTGAGAATTTATATTGTAAGGCTGAATTCATATTTCACACCATTGGCTTTGTAAGCAAGTTCTTTTGCAGGTTTTAATTTTGGTTGGTTGCTCACATCCTATCAGAAGGCAAGCTTACACACACTACGATGGTGGACACTTCTAATAGTCTGTGATTGAATAGAATTGAACTGAGTGACTCCCTCCTGACCCATCGTTTCATATGCTTTTACCCTCAATGTCTCATTGAAGCGATGATACGAATATTTGCTAAGCCAGTTTTATCATTTGATTATCACTCCTGCAGTATCAGAGTCAGTATTGTATACTTGGGGATAATTATTAACCTGAATTAAAAGTTAGACTTGTACGCTGGACTTACAATGAGGTGGGAACATTGGTTGGCTGCATATTGCTGTTCAAACAAATATAACATTATGATCTCAATACAAAGGCTCTAAATTCTGATTTGTTTCAAAAATGATTATCACTTTGAAGTTTTCTCCAGATATCTAACAGGGCCTTATGGCGATTTACGTGTAAGACTTTGCTAATTCTGTTCTGACGTCTGTGTGCCTCAACTCTTAATATTCTCACCCTTCTTCCCAAATTCCTTCATGAACTCTTATGTTCCTACCTCTGTATTCTCTCCAGCCTCTGCGATTATCAGCACTCCTCCAATTCAGATTTTTTGAGCTCCCTGATTTTAATCGCCCCACTGTTGATGGCTGTGCCTTTGGCTGTCATAGAGTTGGTACAGCGCAAGAAAACCATTTGGCCCATCGAGTTTACGTCACTATGTAGAGTGTCATGCGAGAGTGCCTTTAAGAACTGGATGTTTAAGCAATGTACCTTTACGAAAACAGTGATGTCATAGAGTGGGTGGAGCTCAGCTCAGTTCAGCCATTTTGCAGTTTGGTTTTGCAGTTTAAAAAATGCCTGGCTGGTTTTTCTGTGAGCAATTTAAAAGTAGAAAGCCAGTTTGAGTCAGCAGCTTGAGAAGTTCTGGTTTGCTGTGATCTGCTTAGAAGGGAGAAAGCCAGGTTTGAGAAAGCAGCGTGGGTGTGTCTGTGGGTTTCCAGAGAGCTGCATGAAGAAAGCAAGGTGCTGCAGCTGAAGTCATCCAAGCTAATATATCTCTGCCATTCTACAGAAAATATATATATCCTTTAATCTGATGTGATTCTGTGCAAAGGTGTTAAGTCTCTTGGTAGTTTGAAGGAACATTTTAAGGAAGTATTTACTGTTGCAATATTTTCTGAGTTATCTTTGCAGTAAGGGGTGTTAAGAGATCCAATGTTTATTTAAGATATTAAGTTGAGTTCATGGAATAAACAGTGTTTTGTGTTTAAAAACCCACGTGTCCATAATTGTAATATCGCACCTAGGAAAAGCCGTGTGCTAGGAAAAGCAACAAATCCATTAAAGGGAGAGGTTGGTTGAACTCCATGATACATTTTGGGGTTCTGAAAACGCCTCGCCCATAACGAGTAATCTAGACACTCACTAGCCGTGTTCTATTCCCGTAATCCTGCATATTTATTTCCCTCAACTGTCTATCCAATTTCCTTTTGAAATCATTAATTGTCTCTGGCTCCATTTGTAGCCAGTGAATTCTAGGTCTTTGCTACTCGTGTAAAATGTTTTTGCTCACATACAGTGCATGTATTTTGATAACTCGCATTTGCACCGCTAACATCCCAAACTAGTTTACAGCTAATCATGTATTTTTTGGAGTGTAGTAACTGTCGTAATGTAGGAAGTGCAGCAGTCAATTTACACATAACAAGATCCCACAGATAGCAGTGTGAGAATTACCAGATAATCTACTTTTTATGATGTTGATTGAGGGGACAAATATTGGCCAGGACACTGGGGATAACCCCCTCTCTCCTTCAAAATAGTTCTATGGGATCTTTTGCAGCCACCTTGTTTTAACATCTCATCTGAATTCTCAATCCTCTGACAGTTTAGCATTATTGCCCAACCCAGGTTTTTGAGCTTAAGACGTGGAGTGGGATTTGACCATAAATCATGGAATTTCTTCCGCACACTCACTGCCTAGCTATCTCGCTTTCCTCCTTTAAGATGTGTGTGTCTCGAAGTCCAATTAGGTGGGGTTACTGGGTTACAGGAATACGGTGGGGTGTGGGCCTAAGTAGGGTGCCCTTTCCACGGGCCGGTGCAGACTCGATGAGCCGAATGGCCTCCTTCTGCACTGTAAAGTCTTTGATTCAATTTTGTTTGATAACGCTCTTATGAAGAGCCTTGGTTCATTTTAGTACCTTAAACGTGCGATGTAAATGGAAGTTGTTAAATAAGACCATAAGAAATAGGAGCAGGAGAAGACCATAAGGCCTGTTGAACCTGCTGTGGGGGTGAGACCCATGCAGCCAAGGGGAGAATGTGCAAACTCCACATGAACCGTGACCTGAATCCAGGATCGAACCTGGCATCCCGGTGCCTTGAGGAAGCAGTGCTAACCACTGCCCTCTCTGCTGATATTAATTAACTTAACTCCTTCACTCTTATTAAACCCTGGGTCACCCACCATTTCTGGTCTGTAAGCCATGTCTTCTCCTGTGAAAAAGGCACAAAATATTGTTAAATATATAAATTCCTCTTTCTCCATGATAATGTCTCCTGTTGCTGCTTCTAAAGGACCAGTGTTTATTTTAGCTACTCTCTTACTTTTTATATACTTAAAAAAACGCTTAAAATCTGTTTTTATATTCCTGGATAGTTTACTTTCATATTCTGTTTTTTCCCTTTTTATCAACTTTTTGGTATCTTTTGCTGGTTTGTACAGCACTCCAAATCCTCAGATTTGCGACTGTTCTTTAGAACGTTATAAAATTCATCTCGTACTATCCTTAATCTCCTTAGCAAGCCACAGATTGATCTTGCTTGCTGAGTTGATGTGAAGCAGTCCTGGGTGGTGAGCCTTAATTTCTGTGGTAGCAGTTACCAGGAAGTCTACATGGTTTTGAACTGCATGACTCCTTCAATTGTGCCCATTTGATTAGATTTCATCCATTGTGGTTGCGGCTGTTATCACTCACATTGCAAATACCGACACTGACTGAATATTACAGTAGGTTGCCCTTTTAGTTGTTCACACGGCTTTTGGTTAAGTTTTTTTTTTATAGATGTTTTATTGAAAATTTTTTCCCAAACAACAATTTTTCCCCTCTTACAAAGCAAACGCAACAATAACAATACAGAAATTTTAAACAATACACAAGTAACAAAACCCCTTTATCTTTGACCTAAACTAAAAAAATAAAAAAAAATCCTCCCCCCCCCCCCTCCCCCTGGGTTGCTGCTGCTGGTCATCTGTCTTCCCTCTAACGTTCCCCTAGGTAGTCGAGAAATGGCTGCCACCGCCGGGTGAACCCTTGAGCCGATCCTCTCAGGGCAAACTTTATCTGCTCCAGTTTAATGAACCCCGCCATATCATTTACCCAGGCCTCCAGTCCGGGGGGTTTCGCCTCCTTCCACATGAGTAGGATCCTGCGCCGGGCTACTAGGGACGCAAAGGCCACAACGTCGGCCTCTTTCGCCTCCTGCACTCCCGGCTCTTCCGCAACTCCAAATAGAGCTAACCCCCAGCCTTGTTGCTTTTGGTTAAGTTGATGAATAAAGTCAGTGCTAATCGCCAGACTCTGATGATTTATGATTCTTTATGTTGTGTTACTTTAATTTACTTATATTGTGCAATTGCAGTGACCTGGAAAAATCTTGTTTGTTGCAGCCAGTAAACTGGGTTGTGCCATCTAATGACAAGATGCGGTATGATGAAATCTTCCTCAAAATAGACTTGGATATGGATGGATACGTCAGTGGCTTGGAAGTCAAAGATATCTTTATGCAATCTGTGCTTCATCAGAACCTCTTGGCTCATATATGGTAAGAGTTTTAGAGTATGCATGCTGAGTGTTTTGCCGCATGTATTGAGAAAGTCTGAGTCAGTATTTGGAACATCTTAGCTGGTAAATGACAAATTACCATTATCCAACAAAACTGAAGACATTCTTGCCTTCCTTCAATGCTGCCACCTCCTAACATGCGTCTTGTACAGTTAGCAGTACTAGCTAAAGCAAAATAACCCAACCTTAACTATCATCAAATTTCAGTAATCTCCTAACCTGCCTCTGACTTGCAGCCTCAGTGATGGCTTCTAAATGTGCTGAAGTGCGATCAATTTGTCAGTGTGCTAATGCTGTGAGGCTGCCATTATTTCGGAATGTCAGCACAATATCCTTTCTGTGAATTAAGAAAACACAAGAGTGCTGACAGAATAGAGCTGAACATGCAAGGCAGCGTGTTTGCAATTTCTGAACCAGAAGTGGTTAGTTGCGTACAGGTGGGTTCACGACACCTACAAATTGCTCTTCCAGGATCTGAACCCAGGTTATGACGAAAGAGAAAAGTACCTTTAGGCTAGTGACTTTCCAACCAATGATGACACCCTATTTTATATCAATGGAAGGAATTAGAGGTTATTCTATTCCTTGAGCCTTTTCTGCCATTTAGTTAGATTATCACAGATTCACAGAATTGGTACAGCTCACGAGGCCATTCGGCCCATCATGTCTTCACCAGCTCTCCAAATGAGCATCATGACTGAGTGTCATTCTCCTGCCTTTTCCCCGCACCCGCACACTGTTTTTAGTCAAATAATCATCTAATGCCCTCCTGAATGCCTCGATTGATCCTGCCCCCACCACACTTCCAGGCAGTTCATTCCGGACCTGAACACTCTCTGTATGAAAAAGATTTTCTTCACATCACATTTGCTTCAACGACAAACTGCTTTAAATCTGTGCCCTCTTTTGGATTTTTTTTACGAACGGGAATAGTTTCTCCCTATTTATTCTGTTTAGCCCCCTCAGAACTTTGAACATCTCTATTAAATTTCATCTTACCCTTCTTCTCTCCAAGGAGAACAGTCCCAACCTCTCCAATCTATCCTCCTAACTGAAGTTTCTCATCCCTGGAACCATCCTTGTAATCTTCTTCTGCACTCTCTCCAATGGGTTCACATCCTTCCTATAGAGTGGTGGACAGAAATGTACACAATATTCCAGCTGAAGTCTAACTAGTGTCTTGTAAAAGTTCAGCAAATCCTAATTGCTCTTCTACTCTATGCCCCTATCAGTAAAGTCCAAAATACTATAATCTTCATGTAACTGCTCTCTCCTCCTGTCCTGTCACCTTCAATGATCTAAGCACATAATCACCCTGACCCTCTGCTCCTATACCCCGTAAGAATTTTATCCCTTATTTTATATTGTCTACCCATGTTCTTCCTAACAAAATGCAAAACCTCAAACTTCTCTGCATTGAACTTCATCTGCCCCTATCTACCCTCTCCAACAACATTCCCATGTCCTTTTGAGGTTCTGCACTGTCCTCTTCACAGTCTACAATATTTCCAAGTTTTGTGTCACTGCAAACTTTGAAATTGTCCCGGCTGCTAACCATTGTCTACCGTTCTGCCAGGAAGTCCAAGAACGGTTGCCACTGCCTAAAGAACCCTTGTACCGATCCCCTTAAGGCAAATTTCACCCTCTCCAATTTAATAAACCCCGCCATATCGTTGATCCAGGATTCCACGCTTGGGGGGCCTCGCATCTCTCCACTGCAGAAGAATCCTTCGCCGGGCTACCAGGGACGCAAAGGCCAGAATACCGGCCTCTTTCGCCACCTGCACTCCCGGCTCCCCTGCAATCCCAAATATTGCGAGCCCCCAGCCTGGCTTGACCCTGGATCCTCCCACCCCCGAAACCGTCTTTGCCACGCCCATCCAAAATTCCTCCAGTGCTGGGCATGCCCAGAACATATGGGTGTGATTTGCTGGGCTCCCTGAGCACCTAACGCACCTGTCCTCACCCCCAAAGAACTGGCTTATCCTTGTCCCGGTCATGTGTGCCCTGTGCAGCACCTTAAACTGTATGAGGCTGAGCCTCGCGCACGAAGAGGAAGAGTTCACCCTCCCTCGGGCATCTGCCCACGTCCCCTCTTCGATCTCCTCCTCCCACTTACCTTTCAACTCCTCCACCGAGGCCTCCTCCTCCTCCTGCATCACCTGGTAAGCTTCCGAGATCTTCCCCACTCCGACGCACCCCGCCGAGAGCACCCTGTCCTGTACCGTGCATGGCAGCAGCAGCGGGAATTCTACCACTTGCCGTCTGGCAAACGCCCTTACCTGCAGATACCTAAAGGTGTTCCCCGGGGGGGGAGCCCGTACTTCTCCTCCAGCTCACCCAGGCTCGCTAACTTCCTGTCCACAAACAGGTCCCCCAACCTTGTTATCCCTGCCCTGTGCCACCCCGAAAACCCTCCATCTATTCTCCCTGGGACAAACCGGTGGTTCCCCCGTATTGGGGTCCACACCGAGGCCCCAACTTCCCCCCTGTGCCGCCTCCACTGCCCCAGATTTTGAGGGTAGCTGCCACTACCGGGCTCATGGTATACCTCATTGGAGGGAGTGGCAGCGGCGCCGTTGCCAGCACCTCCAGACTCGTACCCTCACAAGATGCTGTCTCCAACCTCTTCCATGCAGCCCCCTCCCCCTCCATCACCCACTTGCGCACCATCGCCGCATTGGCGGCCCAGTAGTACCCACAGAGGTTGGGCAGTGCCAGATCCCCCATCCCTACTCCACTCCAGGAACACCCTTCTCACCCTCTGAGTCCCTCGCGCCCCCACAAACCCCGTTATGCTCCTATTGACCCGCCTAAAGAAGGCCCTCAGGATAAAACTGGGGAGGGACTGGAACAGGAACAAAAACCTTGGGAGCACCGTCATCTTAACTGACTGCACCCTACCCGCCAGGGACAGCGGCAGCACGTCCCACCTCTTGAACTCCTCCTCCATTTGCTCCACCAGCCACGTGAAATTAAGTCTATGCAGGGCCCCCCAGCTCCTGGTCACCTGGATCCCCAAGTACCTGAAGCTCCTCTCCGCCCTTTTTAGTGGGAGCTCGCCAATCCCCCTCTCCTGGTCCCCTGGGTGGACCACGAACAACTCGCTCTTCCCCATGTTGAGCTTGTACCCTGAGAACTCCCTGAACTCCCTGAGGATCCTCATTACCTCGGGCATTCCTCCCACCGGGTCCGCCACATATAGCAGTAAGTCATCCGCATAGAGCGACACCCTATGCTCCTCCCCACCCCGCACCAACCCCCTCCAGTTCCTCGACTCCCTCAGTGCCATAGCCAGGGGTTCAATTGCCAGTGCGAAGAGCAGGGGGGAAAAGGGACACCCCTGCCTCGTCCCTCGATGCAACCAAAACACTCAGACCTCCTCTTGTTCGTGGCCACACTCGCCATCGGGACCTCATACAACAGCCTAACCCACCTGACAAAAACCCCTCCCCAAACCCGAACCTCTTCAGCACCTCCCACAAGTACCCCCACTCTACCCTATCGAAGGCCTTCTCAGCGTCCCATCGCCACCACTATCTCCGCCTCCCCCTACCTCGCCGGCATCATAATAAAGTTCAGGAGCCTCCGCACATTCGCGTTCAACTGCCTCCCCTTCACGAATCCAGTCTGGTCTTCATGGATCACCTGTGGCACGCAATCCTCAATTCTCGTGGCTAAGACCTTCGGCAGCACCTTGGCATCTACTTTTAACAACAAAATTGGCCTGTAAGACCCACACTGCAGGGGATCCTTGTCCCGCTTCAAGATCAAGGGGATCAGTGCGCGGGACATCGTCGGGAGCAAAGCCCCCCCCCCCTCCCTCTCCCTTGCCTCATTGATGGTCCTAACTAGCAACGGGCCCAACAGGTCCACATATTTCTTGTAGAATTTGACCGGGAAACCGTCCGGCCCTGGTGCCTTCCCCGCCTGCATGCTCCCTATCCCTTTGGCCAGCTCCTCCAGCCCAATCGGGGCCCCCAATCCCGCTACCAGTCCCTCCTCCACCTTCGGAAACCTCACTTGGTCCAGAAAGCGGCCCATCCCTCCCTCCCTCCCGTGGGGGCTCGGACCGATACAATTCCTCATAAAAGTCCCTGAAGACCCCATTGATGTCAATCCCACTCCATACCACACTTCCTCCCCTATCCTTAACTCCCCCGATCTCCCTAGCTGCGTCCCGCTTCCGAAGCTGATGCGCCAGCATCCGACTTGCCTTTTCCCCATACTCATTGTGGATAGCACAATTGCTTCACAGCTCCAGGGTCCCAGGTTCGATTCCGGCTTGGGTCACTGACTGTGCGGAGTCTGCACGTCCTCCCCGTGTCTGCGTGGGTTTCCTCCGGGTGCTCCGGTTTCCTCCCACAATCCAAAGATGTGTGGGTTAGGTGAATTGGCCAATGATAAATTGCCCTTAATGTCCAAATTGCCCTTGGTGTTGGGTGAAGGTGTTGAGTTTGGGTAGGATGCTCTTTCCAAGAGCCGGTGCAGACTCAAAGGGCCGAATGGCCTCCTTCTGCACTGTAAATTCAATGATAATCTATGATTAATCTAGGACAAAGGTTCGGCACAACATCGTGGGCCGAAGGACCTGTTCTGTGCTGTATTTTCTATGTTCTATGTTCTATGTTCCCCCTGGGCCTTCCTCCACTGCACCTCCGCCTTCCTGGTGGTCAACAGGTCGAATTTGGCCTGGAGGCTACGCCTCTTCCTCTGCAGTCCCTCCTCCGGCACCTCCGCATACCTCCTGTCTACCCTCGCCATCTCCCCCACCAGCCTCTCCCTCTCCCTCTGCTCTCTCCTCTCCTTGTGGGCCCCAATGGAGATCAGCTCTCCCCTAACCACCGCCTTCAGCGCCTCCCATACCATCCCCACTCGGACCTCCCCGTTATCGCTGGCCTCCAGGTATCTCTCTATGCTTCCTCGGACCCGCTCACTCACCTCCTCGTCCACCAACAGCCCTACCTCCAAGCGCCACAACGGGCGCTGGTCCCTCTCCCCCAGCTCTAGATCTACCCAATGCGGGGCATGATCCGAAATGGCTATCGCCGAGTACACGGTATCCTCTACTCTCGCTATCAGTGCCCGACTCATAATAAAGAAGTCGATCCGAGAATAAGCCTTATGGACATGCGAGAAGAATGAAAATTCCCTAGCCCTCGGCCTTGCAAATCTCCACGGGTCCACCCCTCCCATCTGGTCCATGAACCCCCTCAGCACTCTAGCCGCCGCCAGCTTCCTACCCGTCGTAGACCTGGAGCGATCCAGTGCCGGATCCAGCACCGTGTTAAAGTCTTCCCCCCCCCCCCCCCAATTATCAGGCCCCCCCCACTTCCAAGTCCGGGATCCGACCCAACATGCGCCGCATAAAACCCGCATTGTCCCAGTTCGGGGCATACACCTTGACCAGCACCACCCTCTCCCCTTGCAGCTTACCACTTACCATTATGTACCTGCCGCCATTGTCTGTCACAATGTCCGACGCCTCGAACGACAGCCTCTTTCCCACCAAGATCGCCACCCCCCCGATTTTTGGCATCCAACCCTGAGTGAAACACCTGACCTACCCACCCCTTCCTCAATGCTTTCCACCTGCCTGGCCCCGCCACCCCCGTCGTCGCTCCTTCCTCCTCCATTACCCATCCACAGGCTCTCCGCCTCCCCCTTCCATCCCAAGCGCGGGAAACAACCTTCGCTTCCCCGCCCCGGCCCCGCCCCCTCCAGCCTTCAGCGCGGGAAAAAGCCTGCGCTTTCCACCTGCCCGGCCCCACCACCCCTGTAGCCGTTCCTTCTACAGGCCCAGTCCCCTCACCCCCCGACTCGGGCCTCCCCCTCCCCCGCGGGGCCCCATTCCCCCCTACCGGCCATCCACCCCTACTCCATTTACTTAACCCCTCCAAGAGCCCACCCGACAGACCCAACCAAAACAGTGCCCAACCCACCCTAACCACCCTCATCGAACCAAACAGAAATAAGAGCAAAGAGCCCCCCCCCTCAAAGTGTAACACCCCAACAACAATCCCCGACCACCCATCCCGACCCTCAGTTTGTGTCTAGTTTCTCGGCCTGAACAAACGCCCACGCCTCCTCTGGAGACTCAAAATAATGGTGCCGGTCCTTGTAGGTGACCCACAGTCGCGCCGGCTGCAACATGCCAAACTTCACCCCCTTTCTATGCAGCACCGCCTTCGCCCGATTGTACCCGTCCTTCTTCGCCTCCTCTGCACTCCAGTCCTGGTATATTCGAACCTCCGCGTTCTCCCACCTGCTGCTCCTCTCTTTCTTGGCCCACCTGAGCACGCACTCTCGATCAGCGAACCGATGAAACCGCACCAGCACCGCCTGCGCCGGCTCGTTAGCCTTGGCCTCCTTGCCAGCACTCTATGGGCCCCTTCCAGCTCCAGGGGCCCCTGGAAGGACCCCGCTCCCATCAGCGAGTTTAACATGGTGACCACATAGGCCCCCACGTCCGACCCCTCCAGCCACTCCGGGAGGCCCAGAATCTGCAAATTCTTCCGCCTCGACTGATTCTCCATCTCCTCGAACCGCTCCTGCCATTTCTTGTGGAGCGCCTCATGCGCCTCCACCTTTACCGCTAGGCCCAAGATCTCGTCCTCGTTGTCGGAGACCTTTTGTCGGACCTCACGGATCGCCACCCCCTGGGCCATCTGGGTCTCCAGCAGCTTGTCTATAGAAGCCTTCATCGGCTCCAGCAGGTCCTCTTTAATCTCCCTGAAGCAGCGCTGGATAGCCTCGTGCTGCTCCTGCGCCCACTGCATCCACGCCGCCTGGTCCCCACCCGCCGCCATTTTGCTCTTCTTCCCTCGCACCTTCTTTGGGTTCACCACCACTTTTTTAGTCGCCCCACTCTTGGTCCAAGCCATACACTGTCGGGGAACTATTGCAATCTCCTTCCCACACCGGGAAACGTCGGAAAAATGCCGTTGGGGGCCCTGAAAAGAGCCCAAAAGTCCGTTTTTTGCGGGAACTGCTGAATGTGCGACTTAGCTCCGCATAGCCTCAACTGGAAGTGAAGATCTACATCATTAATATACATCAGGAAAAACAATGGTCCCAATGTTGACCCCTGAGGAACACCACCAGGGAGGATCCAGATCTTAATTTGTTTACCTGCCATGGTTTTTTAATATCTTACCTAACAAAAGCTCAGTATGAGTTTTGATATTTTCAATTGATCCCCCGCCTCAATTGCTTTTTTGGGGAGAGGTCGCTTTGGTGAAGAATTGCTTCTTAACTTCAGACCAATGGCCTCCCTCTATCGGAAGGTAATCACCCGCCCTGCATTCTGGATATCCTCATCAGGGTAGATAGTTTCTGTTTATCTTCTCAACTCCTTTAATCTTAAACAGCACAATTAGATCACCGGATACATTTTTATGCTTGTGGGGGTAATAAAGCCATCTTCATAATTCCCATGAGTTAGAACATTGTTTTAATAAAGTGCCCTTCATTGACTGTACATATTGATTCAGTGACGACATTTGCATGTCGAATGTTGTCGAGGGAACAGTCCGCACTCCGTCAAATGCAAATTTTAAAGCTGAAGTTAGTCTGAAAGGAAAGTCTATTATTTTGTTTAAAAAGGAATTCACTGAAGTGTGCTGTAGCACTGCATGTGCTGGATTTATCTTATATGACAGGCTTTTTAAACAAAAAGCCAAGTGGGTATGAGTCAGTTTCATTGATTTTTAGGTCTTCCCGACCTGTGATCGCATGATCCTTCAACTGCCGGGAGATTGTTGCCAACAGCAACTCTCCAGTTTCTTTACCTCCTCTTTTAGGGGCGATATCAATCCATAGCAATGCAGCTGGAGTGGGGAGCCATTTCCAGATGGTTTCTTCATTTTGTCCAAAGTCACCTGCTGTACGTTCTTCACTGCAACTGCATAGTTTATCTCTTCACTGAATTACACTGCTGCTGTGTCAACGCATAAATTCCTTTAATGGTTAGTTTCATTAAACATGGCAGCTGGCATGGTTTTGCTGTAGTTGCAATATTGAGCCTGCATTTATTTAGTAAACTATTTTCCAATAGGGCACTCGCTGACACAAAGCAGATGGGGAAACTGAACAGGGAGCAGTTTGCTCTAGCAATGTATCTGATCCAACAGAAAGTCAGCAAAGGAACTGATCCTCCACAGATGCTTACTCCAGAAATGATCCCACCATCAGAGAGGACTACACCAGTATCAGTAAGTACATATTCCAACTCCCACTTTCTAGGAATTCCTCGGCAACAGTTAACTTTAGACCAGACTGGGCTGGTACATTCCACCACTTGGATGGGTTACCCCAGTGTAAGCTCAGCACGTGCGGAACTATATTCAACATGAGATGAGGCGAATGGGAGAGGGGGGGTGAGTAAATCGGTGGTTAAAAACAACTAGGCGTGTTGAGCTGTGTGGCAGTATTTGTTTTGACCACCTCATCGTCATATGTTTAATTGCAGGAGTGTGTCATTAACCTAGCGTAATGTATCAGCAATTGGCCTTTTGTTGGAAACCCAAGTTCGAAACTCAATCGGCCAATGATAGTGTACTGTAAATGTCTCTACTAGGATTTCAGTAGCATACTGGTGGCTGCCTGAATGTTTATACAATGCCCATTTGAACTGTGAGACTCTAATGCGAATACACTTTGTCCTTTTAATTAGAGGTTGTACTCAGATAATGCACGGGGTGTACAGGTCTGTTGCTGGAAGTGGCAGGAATAGTTTGAAAGATGTAAGTAAAAGTATCTCACAAGAAATGCATTGACACAACATCAGAAAATTAACTAGCTTAGCAGTGTTGTTTTTATCTCTGATTCAGCAGGCTACATATCAAGGGTCATGAGAATGGCAAATAATAATCCTACGTCTATATAGTTGAATTGGAGACTTTAGCTGGTGGTTTATTTTCAGCGATTTCTGGTTCATAAGACCATAAGACATAGGAGCGGACGTAAGGCCATTCGGCCCATCGAGTCCACTCCACCATTCAATCATGGCTGATTTCAACTCCATTTACCCGCTCTCTCTTCATAGCCCTTAATTCCTCGAGACATCAAGAATTTATCAACTTCTCTCTTAAAGACACTCAACGTCCCGGCCTCCACCGCCCTCTGTGGCAATGAATTCCACAGACCCACCACTCTCTGGCTGAAGAAATTTCTCCTCATCTCTGTTCTAAAGTGACTCCCTTTTATTCTAAGGCTGTGCCCCCGGGCCCTAGTCTCCCCTGCTAATGGAAACAACTTCCCTACATCCACCCTATCTAAGCCATTCATTATCTTGTAAGTTTCTATGCGATCGCCCCATAACCTCCTAAACTCCAAGAATATAACCCCAGGATCCTCAGACGTTCATCGTATGTTAGGCCTACCATTCCTGGGATCATCCGTGTGAATCTCCGCTGGACCCGCTCCAGTGCCAGTATGTCCTTCCTGAGGTGTGGGGCCCAAAATTGCTCACAGTATTCTAAATGGGGCCTAACTAACGCTTTATAAAGCTTCAGAAGTACATCCCTGCTTTTATATTCCAAGCCTCTTGAGATGAATGACAACATTGCATTTGCTTTCTTAATTACGGACTCAACCTGCAAGTTTACCTTTAGAGAATCCTGGACTAGGACTCCCAAGTCCCTTTGCACTTCAGCATTATGAATTTTGTCACCGTTTAGAAAATAGTCCACGCCTCTATTCTTATTTCCAAAGTGCAAGACCTCGCACTTGCCCACGTTGAATTTCATCAGCCATTTCTTGGACCACTCTCCTAAAGTGTCTAAATCTTTCTGCAGCCTTCCCACCTCCTCCATGCTACCTGCCCCTCCACCTATCTTTGTATCATCGGCAAACTTAGCCAGAATGCCCTCAGTCCCGTCATCTAGATCGTTAATATATAAAGAGAACAGCTGTGGCCCCAACACTGAACCCTGCGGGACACCACTCGTCACCGGTTGCCATTCCGAAAAAGAACCTTTTATCCCAACTCTCTGCCTTCTGCCTGACAGCCAATCGTCAATCCATGTTAGTACCTTGCTTCGAATACCATGGGCCCTTATTTTACTCAGCAGTCTCCCGTGAGGCACTTTATCAAAGGCCTTTTGGAAGTCAAGATAGATAACATCCATTTGCTCTCCTTGGTCTAACCTATTTGTTATCTCTTCAAAGAACTCTTAACAGGTTTGTCAGGCACGACCTCCCCTTACTAAATCCATGCTGACTTGTCCTAATCCGATCCTGCACTTCCAAGAATTTAGAAATCTCATCCTTAACAATGGATTCGAGAATCTTGCCAACAACCGAGGTTAGGCTAATTGGCCTATAATTTTCCATCTTTTTCCTTGTTCCCTTCTTGAACAGGGGGGTTACAACAGCGATTTTCCAATCCTCTGGTACTTTCCCTGACTCCAGTGACTTTTGAAGGATCATAACTACCGCCTCCACTATTTCTTCAGCTATCTCCTTTAGAGCTCTAGGATGTAGCCCATCTGGGCCCGGAGATTTATCAATTTTTAGACCTCTTAGTTTCTCTAGCACTTTCTCCTTTGTGATGGCTACCATATTCAACTCTGTCCCCTGACTCTCCGGAATTGTTGGGATATTACTGTGAAGACTGACGCAAAGTACTTATGCAGTTCCTCAGCTATTTCCTTGTCTCCCATCACAAAATTACCAGCGTCATTTTGGAGCGGCCCAATGTCAACTTTTGCCTCCCGTTTGTTTTTAATGTATTTAAAGAAACTTTTTTTTTTTAAATAATATTTTATTGAAAATTTTTGGTCAACCAACACAGTACATTGTGCATCCTTTACACAACATTGTAACAATACAGATAATAATGACCTTTTTAAATTTAAACAAAAACAACAACAAATAAATAAATATTAAATAACAAAAAAAAAAAACTAGCCCTAATTGGCAACTGCCTTGTCTCAGGCCACCCCTCCCCCCCCCCCCCCCCCCCCCCCCAAGTCCTGGGCCGCTGCTGCTGCCTTCTTTGTTCTCCCCTATCTATCTTTCCGCAAGATATTCGACGAACGGTTGCCACCGCCTAGTAAACCCTTGAGCCGACCCCCTTAGGACGAACTTAATCCGTTCTAACTTTATGAACCCCGCCATATCATTTATCCAGGTCTCCACCCCCGGGGGCTTGGCTTCTTTCCACATTAGCAATATTCTGCGCCGGGCTACTAGGGACGCAAAGGCCAAAACATCGGCCTCTTTCGCCTCCTGCACTCCCGGCTCTTGTGCAACCCCAAATATAGCCAACCCCCAGCTTGGTTCGACCCGGACTCCTACTACTTTCGAAAGCACCTTTGTCACCCCCATCCAAAACCCCTGTAGTGCCGGGCATGACCAAAACATATGGGTATGATTCGCTGGGCTTCTCGAGCACCTCGCACACCTATCCTCCACCCCAAAAAATTTACTGAGCCGTGTTCCAGTCATATGTGCCCTGTGTAATACCTTAAACTGAATCAGGCTTAGCCTGGCGCACGAGGACGACGAGTTTACCCTGTTTAGGGCATCTGCCCACATCCCCTCCTCAATCTCCTCCCCTAGCTCTTCTTCCCATTTCCCTTTTAGTTCGTCCATCATAGTCTCCCCTTCGTCTCTCATTTCCCTATATATATCCGACACCTTACCGTCCCCCACCCATTTCTTTGAGATGACTCTGTCCTGCACCTCTTGTGTCGGGAGCTGCGGGAATTCCCTCACCTGTTGCCTCGCAAAAGCCCTCAATTGCATGTACCTGAATGCATTCCCTTGGGGCAACCCATATTTCTCGGTCAGCGCTCCCAGACTCGCAAACTTCCCATCCACAAATAGATCTTTCAATTGCGTTATACCTGCTCTTTGCCACATTCCATATCCCCCATCCATTCCCCCCGGGGCAAACCTATGGTTGTTTCTTATCGGGGACCCCCCCAGTGCTCCGGTCTTTCCCCTATGTCGTCTCCACTGTCCCCAAATCTTCAGTGTAGCTACCACCACCGGACTCGTGGTATAGTTCCTTGGTGAGAACGGCAATGGGGCTGTCACCATAGCCTGCAGGCTGGTCCCCCTACAGGACGCCCTCTCTAATCTCTTCCACGCCGCTCCTTCCTCCTCTCCCATCCACTTACTCACCATTGAAATATTAGCGGCCCAATAATACTCACTTAGGCTCGGTAGTGCCAGCCCCCCCCTATCCCTACTACGCTGTAAGAATCCCTTCCTCACTCTCGGAGTCTTCCCGGCCCAAACAAAACCCATGATACTCTTTTCTATCCTTTTGAAAAAAGCCTTCGTGATCACCACCGGGAGACACTGAAACACAAAGAGGAATCTCGGGAGGACCACCATCTTAACCGCCTGCACCCTCCCTGCCCTTGACAATGCTACCATATCCCATCTCTTGAAATCTTCCTCCATCTGTTCCACCAACCGCGTCAAATTTAGCCTGTGCAATGTGCCCCAATTCTTAGCTATCTGGATCCCCAGGTAACGAAAGTCTCTTGTTACCTTCCTCAACGGTAGGTCTTCTATTTCTCTACTCTGCTCCCCTGGATGCACCACAAACAGCTCACTCTTCCCCATGTTCAATTTATACCCTGAAAAATCCCCAAACTCCCCAAGTATCCGCATTATTTCTGGCATCCCCTCCGCTGGATCCGCCACATATAGTAGCAGATCATCCGCATATAAAGATACCCGGTGTTCTTCTCCTCCCCTAAGTATTCCCCTCCATCCCTTGGAACCTCTCAGCGCTATCGCCAGGGGCTCAATCGCCAGTGCAAACAGTAATGGGGACAGAGGACATCCCTGCCTTGTCCCTCTATGGAGCCGAAAATATGCCGATCCCCATCCATTCGTGACCACACTCGCCACTGGGGCCCTATACAACAGCTGCACCCATCTAACATACCCCTCTCCGAACCCAAATCTCCTCAACACCTCCCACAGATAATCCCACTCCACTCTATCAAATGCTTTCTCGGCATCCATCGCCACTACTATCTCCGTTTCACCCTCTGGTGGGGCCATCATCATTACCCCTAACAACCTCCGTATGTTCGCGTTCAGCTGTCTCCCCTTCACAAACCCAGTTTGGTCCTCATGAACCACCCCCGGGACACATTCCTCTATTCTCATTGCCATTACCTTGGCCAAGACCTTGGCATCTACATTGAGGAGGGAGATTGGTCTGTAGGACCCGCATTGTAGCGGATCCTTTTCCTTCTTTAAAAGAAGCGATATCGTTGCTTCTGACATAGTCGGGGGCAGTTGTCCCCTTTCCTTTGCCTCGTTGAAGGTCCTCGTCAGTAGCGGGGCGAGCAAGTCCAAATATTTTCTGTAAAATTCAACTGGGAATCCGTCCGGTCCCGGGGCCTTTCCCGTCTGCATGTTCCTAATTCCTTTCACCACTTCTTCTACCGTGATCTGTGCTCCCAATCCCATCCTTTCCTGCTCTTCCACCTTGGGAATTTCCAGCCGATCCAAAAACTCCATCATTCTCTCCCTCCCATCCGGGGGTTGAGCTTCATACAATTTTTTATAAAATGTCTTAAACACTTCATTCACTCTCTCCGCTCCCCGCTCCGTCTCTCCATCTTCGTCTCTCACCCCCCCTATTTCCCTCGCTGCTCCCCTTTTCCTCAATTGGTGTGCCAGCAATCTGCTCGCCTTCTCTCCATATTCATACTGTACACCCTGCGCCTTCCTCCATTGTGCCTCTGCAGTGCCTGTGGTCAGCAAGTCAAATTCCACATGCAGCCTTTGCCTTTCCCTATACAGTCCCTCCTCCGGTGCTTCCGCATACTGTCTGTCCACCCTCAGAAGTTCTTGCAACAACCGCTCCCGTTCCTTACTCTCCTGCTTCCCTTTATGTGTCCTTATTGATATCAGCTCCCCCGTAACCACCGCCTTCAACGCCTCCCAGACCACTCCCACCTGAACCTCCCCATTGTCATTGAGTTCCAAGTACTTTTCAATGTATCCCCTCACCCTTAAGCACACCCCCTCATCCGCCATTAGTCCCATGTCCATTCTCCAGGGTGGACGCCCTCTTGTTTCCTCCCCTATCTCCAAGTCTACCCAGTGTGGGGCATGATCCGAAATGGCTATAGCCGTATATTCCATTCCCCTCACCCTCGGGATCAATGCCCTACCCAACACAAAAAAGTCTATGCGTGAATAGACTTTATGGACATAGGAGAAAAACGAGAACTCCTTACTCCTAGGTCTACTGAATCTCCACGGGTCCACCCCTCCCATCTGCTCCATAAAATCCTTAAGCACCTTGGCTGCTGCCGGCCTCCTACCAGTCCTGGACTTCGACCTATCCAGCCTTGGTTCCAACACCGTGTTAAAGTCTCCCCCCATTATCAACTTTCCGGTCTCTAGGTCTGGGATGCGTCCTAGCATTCGCCTCATAAAATTGGCATCGTCCCAATTCGGGGCATACACGTTTACCAACACCACCATCTCTCCCTGTAATTTGCCACTCACCATCACGTATCTGCCCCCGTTATCCGCCACTATAGTCTTTGCCTCGAACATTACCCGCTTCCCCACTAATATAGCCACCCCCCTGTTTTTCGCATCCAGCCCCGAATGGAACACCTGCCCTACCCATCCTTTGCGCAACCTAACCTGATCTATCAGTTTCAGGTGCGTTTCCTGTAACATGACCACATCTACTTTAAGTTTTTTAAGGTGTGCGAGTACTCGTGCCCTCTTTATCGGCCCGTTAAGCCCCCTCACGTTCCACGTGATCAGCCGAGTTGGGGGGCTTCCCACCCCCCCCCCCTTGCCGGTTAGCCATCATCTTTTTCCAGCTTCTCGCCCAGTTCCCACGTGGCTGTATTTCTCCCAGACGGTGCCCCCCCGCCCATCCTTTCCCATACCCACTCCCCCCTTTCCCCAGCAGCAGCAACCCAGTAATTCCCCCCCCCCCCCCCCTAGACCCCCCGCTAGCGTAATTACTCCCCCCATGTTGCTCCCAGAAGTCAGCAAACTCTGGCTGACCTCGGCTTCCCCCCGTGATCACGGCTCGCCCCGTGCGGCGCCCCCTCCTTCCTGCTTCTCTATTCCCGCCATAATTATCATAGCGCGGGAACCAAGCCCGCGCCTCTCCCTCGGCCCCGCCTCCCATGGCCAACGCCCCATCTCCTCTCCCTCCCCACCTCCCCCCATCACCACCTGTGGGAGAAAGAAAAGTTACCATACCGCAGGATTAATCATACAATCCCTCTTCGCCCCCCCCCCCCACTCGTCCCACCACTTTGTCCAAACGTTCATTTTCGTAGTCCAATCATTCCAATTTTTCTTCTACAATAAAAGTCCACGCTTCATCCGCCGTCTCAAAGTAGTGGTGCCTCCCTTGATATGTGACCCACAGTCTTGCCGGTTGCAGCATTCCAAACTTTATCTTTTTTTTGTGAAGTACCGCTTTGGCCCGATTCAAGCTCGCCCTCCTTCTCGCCACCTCCGCACTCCAATCTTGATAGACGCGGATCACCGCGTTCTCCCATTTACTACACCGAGTTTTCTTCGCCCATCTAAGGACCATTTCTCTATCCTTAAAACGGAGAAATCTCACCACTATGGCTCTGGGAGCTTCTCCTGCTCTCGATCCTCGCACCATAACTCGGTATGCTCCCGCCACCTCCAACGGACCCGTCGGGGCCTCCACTCCCATTAACGAGTGCAGCATCGTGCTCATATATGCCCCGACGTCCGCCCCCTCCACACCTTCAGGAAGGCCAAGAATCCTCAAGTTGTTCCTCCTTGCGTTATTTTCCAGTGCCTCCAACCTCTCCACAGATCGTTTCTGATGTGCCTCCTGTATCTCCGACTTCACCACCAGGCCCTGTATGTCGTTTTCATTCTCTGCTGCTTTCGCCTTCACGACCCGAAGCTCCTGCTCCTGTGTCTTTTGTTCCTCTTTCAGCCCTTCAATCGCCTGTAATATCGGGGCCAACAACTCTTTCTTCATTTCCTTTTTTATCTCCTCCACGCAGCGTTTCAAAAACTCTTGTTGTTCAGGGCCCCATATGAAACTGCCACCTTCCGACGCCATCTTGGTTTCTGCTTGCCTTCCTTGCCGTTGTTCCAAAGGATCCGCTGCAATCCGGCCACTTTCCTCTCCTTTTTCCATCCGTGTCCAGGGGGAACACCCTCCTGGTTTACCGCACGGTGTTTTCAGCCGTTAAAATTGCCGTTGGGGCTCCTATCAAGAGCCCAAAAGTCCGTTTCACAGGGAGCTGCCGAAACGTGCGACTCAGCTGGTCATCGCCGCACCCGGAAGTCTATTTAAAGAAACTTTTACTATCATTCCTAATGTTACTGGCTAGCCTACCTTCATATTTGATTTTCTCTTTCCTTATTTCCCTCTTTGTTATCCTCTGTTTGTTTTTGTAGCCTTTCCAATCTTCTGACTTCCCACTACTCTTTGCCACATTCTAGGCTTTCTCTTTTGCTTTGATGCATTCCCTAACTTCCTTTGTCAGCCATGGCTGCCTAATCCCCCCTCTGACAACCTTTCTTTTCTTTGGGATGAACCTCTGTACTGTGTCCTCAATTACTCCCAGAAACTCCTGCCATTGCTGTTCTACTGTCTTTCCCACTAGGCTCTGCTCCCAGTTGATTTTCGTCAGTTCCTCCCTCATGCCCCTGTAGTTACCTTTATTTAACTGTAACACCTTTACATCTGATTCTACCTTCTTTCTTTCCAATTGGAGATTGAATTCGACCATATTATGATCACTGCCTCCTAAGTGCTCCCTTACTTCAAGATCTTTAATCAAGTCTGGCTCATTACATAACACTAAATCCAGAATGGCCTGTTCCCTCGTGGGCTCCATCACAAGCTGTTCCAAAAAGCCCTCCTGTAAACATTCAATGAATTCCCTTTCCTTGGGTCCACTGGCAGCATTATTTACCCAGTCCACCTGCATATTGAAGTCCCCCATGATCACTGTGACCTTGCCTTTCTGACATGCACTTTCTATTTCGTGGTGCATTTTGTGCCCCTGGTCCTGACCACTATTAGGAGGCCTGTACATAACTCCCATTATGGTTTTTTTGCCTTTGTGGTTCCTCAACTCTACCCACACAGACTCCACATCATCCGACCCTATGTCGTTTAGTGCTATTGATTTAATTTCATTCCTAATTAACAAGGCAACCCCACCCCCTCTGCCCACCTCTCTGTCTTTTCGATAGGTTGTGAATCCCTGGATGTTTAAATGCCAGTCCTGAACCCCCTGCAACCATGTCTCTGTGATGCCTACCACATCATACCTGCCAGTCACAATCTGCGCCACAAGCTCATCTACCTTGTTCCGCACACTGCGCGCATTTAAATATAGCACCTTTAATTCTCTATTGACCGTCCCTTTTTGTTTTCTTAGTGTGGTGGACCTTGGTTTACTGAGCTTTTCCATACACTGTGTCATATTTTGTGGGATGGGGACAATCGTAACCACTCTTGAGTTTTGTCTGTTCGTGTTTTTTTAAATTCCTAAGCAGCTACGCTCCCCGCTGATTACTTCACCTCTTGGTTCCCTGATTTTCCCTCTTCCCCCCCCCCAATCTTTAGTTTAAAGTCCTATTGTAGGATGGGAGGCACAAAAGACCTGAATGCCAGAGGTAAGGTGAGAGTGACTGCCCTTGACATCACGGCAGCATTTGACCGAGTATGGCATCAAAGAGCCCTAGCTAAAATGGAGCCCCCCCCCCCCCCCCCCCCAAAGAAGCGTGTCCGCCATCTACAAGGCACAAGACAGGAGTGTAATGGAATGGAATACTCTCCACTTGCCTGGATGAGTGCAGCTCCAACAACACTCAAGAAGCTCGACACCATCCAGGACAAAGCAGCCTGTTTGATTGCTACCCCTTCCACAAATGTTCAAATCCTCCACCACCGACGAACAGTGACAGCGGTGTGTACCATCTACTAGGTGCACTGCAGTAACTTGCCAAGGTTCCTTAGACAGCACTTTCCAAACACATGACCTCTATCATTTAGAAGCAGCAGATACCTGGGAACTCCACCATACGGAAGTTTCCCTCCAAATCACTCACCACCCTGGCTTGGAAAGATATCGGCATTCCTTCACTGTCGCTGGGGCAAAATCCTGGAACGCCCTCCTTAACAGCACAGTGGGCGTACCTACACCTCAAGGACTGCAGTGGTTCAAGAAGGCAACTCACCACCACCTTCTGAAGGGCAAGTAGGGACGGGCAATAAATGCTGGCCTAACCTGCGATGCCCACATCCGTAAATGGATTGAAAAAAAAATTCTGTCTTGGAAGTGACGAGCATTGCATCTCTCAACCCCTCAGCTGCCTTTGTGTTCCCACTGTTTGTCCAACATCCTATTTTGGAAGAGTCTTAACCTCCTCCGCAGCTCAGCAATGGGAAGACTAAGGTCTTCATTCCTGCCACAAATGTCACTATCACATCCTTTTGCCCTATCTAACCTTGAGATGAAAGTTCAGAGGTCACACCAACACCACAAGGATCTGTTTTGGGGCTACTGCTGTTTGTCATTTTTATAAATGACCTGGAGGAGGGCGTAGAAGGATGGGTGAGTCAATTTGCAGATGACACTAAAGTCGGTGGAGTCGTGGACAGTGCGGAAGGATGTTACAAGTTACAGAGGGACATAGATAAGCTGCAGCGCTGGGCTGAGAGGTGGCAAATGGAGTTTAATGCAGAAAAGTGTGAGGTGATTCATTTTGGAAGGAATAACAGGAAGACCGAGTATTGGGCTAATGGTAAGATTCTTGGCAGTGTGGATGAGCAGAGAGATCTTGGTGTCCATGTACATAGATCCCTGAAAGTTGCCACTCAGGTTGAGAGGGTTGTTAAGAAGGCGTATGGTGTGTTAGCTTTTATTGATAGAGGGATTGAGTTTCGGAGCCATGAGGTCATGTTGCAGCTGTACAAAACTCTGGTGCGGCCACATTTGGAATATTGCGTGCAGTTCTGGTCGCCGCATTATAGGAAGGATGTGGAAGCATTGGAAAGGGTGCCTAGGAGATTTACCAGGATGTTGCCTGGTATGGAGGGAATGTTCTATGTTCTATTTCAAAGACCATTTCAACCCACCTCTGCATCATTGCCAGCATCTACTGCTCCCTCCAACCTTCTGTTAGTGAAACTCTTGCACATATCTTCACTTCCGACTTGATTAATGCTCATCTTTCAGCCTCGCATACTCTACGCTCAATGGCTAAAACGTAGCTTGAAGTATTATGATCTCTGGAGACGAAAAACAAGAGATTTGAATTCCCAGTGACCGACTGAAAGGATCACACAACAAAATTATAAGTTTTGATTTTTGCTGTAATGAGCAAGCTAAAAGCAACATCAATTAAGTGTTATTTAGTATATGACTTAATACTCTTTAATACAGAAGCGTTCACCCTTATTAATGCTTTAATGAGACCGATAACCCACGCCTTATGCAGGCAGCTAGTTTGTAATGCCAGCAGCAGGGTTTCAATTCCCGTACCAGCTCATTACCTGAACAGGCGCTGGAATGTGGCAATTCGGGGCTTTAAATAGTAACTTCATTGCCTACTTGTAAGCCTACTTGTGACAATAAAAGATTATTATTATTATTATTATTATACATTGCAATATGCTTTGGGGGCTGGTTTAGCTCAGTTGGCTGGACAGCTGGTTTGTTTACATAGATTACATAGAACATACAGTGCAGAAGGAGGCCATTCGGCCCATCGAGTCTGCACCGACCCACTTAAGCCCTCACTTCCACCCTATCCCCATAACCCAATAACCCCATGTAAACGTTTTGGAAACTAAGGGCAATTTAGCATGGCCAAACCACCTAACCTGCACGTCTTTGGACTGTGGGAGGAAACCGGAGCAGCTGGAGGAAACCCACGCAGACACGGGGAGAACGTGCAGACTCCGCACAGACAGTGACCCAGCGGGGAATCGAACCTGGGACCCTGGCGCTGTGAAGAGAGAGCCCAATAGCATGGGTTCAATTCCCATACCGACTGAGGTTACTCTTGAAGGCCCCGCCTTCTCAACCTTGCCGCTTGCCTGAGGTATGATGATCCTCAGGCTAAATCATCACCAGTCAGCTCTCCCTCCTCAAAGGGGAAAGCAGCCAATGGTCATCTGGGACTAAGGCGACTTTACTTACTTTACAATATGCTCTCCATGGGATTACAGTCTTCATAGAGAATAGTACACCGCCATTCCCAGCTTCCACTGGATTCATGTCTCCCTGTCTTGCCAAGTCTTTTTTTAAAATAAATTTAGAGTACCCAATTATTTTTTCCAATTAAGGGGCAATTTAGCATGACCAATCCACCTATCCTGCACATCTTTGGGTTGTGGGGGTGAAACGGGGAGAACGTGCAAACTCCACACGGACAGTGACCCAGGGCCGGGATTTGAACACGGGTCCTCAGCGTCGTAGGCAGCAATGCTAACCACTGTGCCACCGTGCTGCCCTTTGCCAAGTCTTAATGTCCGGTGACTGTTGAAAGGCGCTTCCCTCAATTTCCAGAGAGGTTTTGAACTGAAAACCAGCAATATAGCCTATTCTACCCTGCAAGTCCGAAACATTCCCCATGGTAATTAGGCCACCTGACCTGTTGCCGGGCAGAGTTACAAGACCTCCTACCAACCCCCTTTCCAGGTTTTCTGTTTTACCTTTAATCACAAAGACAGTTTAAACATAGCGAGCTGGATTCTCTGTTTTCGGGACTATAATCCCCACGCTGTCGTCAAAACTGTGGACTTTCACGCCAGAAAAACTGGCGTGAAAGGGCCACATAGTCCTAGCCCTGCAGGAGGCGAGCAGGGACCCGGCATAAATCTAGCAGCTTTTGCTGCAGATACGGGCGTCGCAATTCCGGCGTCGGAGGCTGCGCATGTGCACAGCGGCGGCCTCCAGCGGCCACGCCATGGTCCATAGCGGACTCAGATCCTGGAGCTGGACACTTAAAATAGACCCCCCGACCATCTGCGTGCCCAACCCTGACTGCCCACCCAAACATTTTTTTAAAAAATATATATTTTATTGAAATTTTTTTCCAAACAACAATTTTTTCCCTCTTACAAAGCAAACGTAACAGTAAAGAAATTTTTAACAATACACAAATAACTAAACCCCATAATCTTTTGACCTAAACTAAACACCCCCCCCTCCCCCCTGGGTTGCTGCTGCTGGTCATCTGTCTTCCCTCTAACGTTCCCCTAGGTAGTCGAGAAATGGCTGCCACCGCCTGGTGAACCCTTCAGCCGATCCTCTCAGGGCAAACTTTATCTGCTCCAGTTTAATGAACCCCGCCATATCGTTTACCCAAGCCTCCAGTCCGGGGGGTTTCGCCTCCTTCCACATGAGTAGGATCCTACGCCGGGCTACTAGGGACGCAAAGGCCACAACGTCGGCCTCTTTCGCCTCCTGCACTCCCGGCTCATCCGCAACTCCAAATAGAGCTAGCCCCCAGCCTGGTTTGACACGGGCCTTCACCACCTTCGAAATCACTCCCGTCACTCCCTTCCAATACCCCTCCAGTGCCGGGCACGCCCAAAACATATGTGCGTGGTTTGCCGGGCTCCTGCCACACCTCCCACATTTGTCCTCCACTCCAAAGAACCTGCTCAATCTTGCCCCCATTATGTGTGCTCTATGTAGTACCTTAAATTGAATCAGGCTAAGCCTGGCGCATGAGGAAGAGGAATCTACCCTGCTTAGGGCATCAGCCCACATACCCTCCTCTATCTCCTCCCCTAGTTCTTCTTCCCACTTTCCTTTTAGTTCGCCCACCAACTCCTCCCCCTCTTCCCTCATCTCTCGGTATATCTCTGACACCTTGCCCTCTCCGACCCACACCCCTGAAAGCACTCTGTCCTGAGTCCCCTGTGTCGGGAGCAACGGAAATTCCCTCACCTGTTGTCTAGTAAACGCCCTCACCTGCATATATCTCAGGAAGTTTCCCCGAGGCAACTTATACTTTTCCTCCAATGCTCCCAAGCTCGCAAAAGTCCCATCTATAAATAAATCTCCCACCCTCCTAATTCCCAACTGGTGCCAGCTCTGAAATCCTCCATCCATTCTTCCTGGGGCGAACCTATGGTTGTTCCTAATTGGGGACCCCACCAGGGCATCCCGCACCCCTCTCTGTCGCCTCCACTGTCCCCAGATATTCAATGTTGCCGCCACCACCGGGTTCGTGGTAAACTTTTTTTGGTAGTGCCAATCCTCCTCTGTCGCTGCTACGCTGAAGGAACCCCCTCCTTACTCTCGGAACTTTCCCTGCCCACACGAAGCTCGTGATGCTCCTGTCTATTTTATTGAAAAAGGTCTTAGTGATTAGTATAGGGAGACACTGAAATACAAATAAGAACCTCGGGAGGACCATCATCTTAATTGCCTGCACCCTGCCCGCCAGCGACAGGCTGCATGTCCCACCTCTTGAAGTCCTCCTCCATTTGTTCTACCAGCCGTGTCAGATTAAGTCTGTGCAAGGTTCCCCAGCTCCTAGCGATCTGAATCCCCAGGTATCGGAAGTTTCTTTCCACTTTCCTTAGAGGCAGGCCTTCTATCTCTCTACTCTGGTCCCCTGGATGTATCACAAATAATTCACTCTTCCCCATGTTTAGTCTATACCCCGAGAAATCCCCGAACTCCCTCAACATTCGCATAACCTCTATCATCCCCCCCGCTGGGTCCGACACGTATAACAATAGGTCATCTGCGTATAGCGAGACTCGGTGTTCTTCTCCCCCTCTAATCACCCCTCTCCATTTCCTGGAGTCTCTCAACGCCGTGGCCAGAGGTTCAATTGCCAACGCGAACAACAATGGAGACAGCGGGCATCCCTGTCTTGTTCCCCTATCTTGTCAGAAATACTCCGATCTTTGTCGACCCGTAACTACACTTGCCGTTGGAGCCCCATAAAGAAGTTTGACCCAGCTAATAAACCCGTTCCCGAACCCAAACCTCCTTAACACTTCCCATAAATACTCCCACTCCACCCTATCAAATGCCTTCTCTGCATCCATTGCCGCCACTATCTCTGCCTCCCCCTCCACTGGGGGCATCATTATCACCCCTAATAGTCGTCGCACGTTAACATTCAGTTGTCTCCCTTTTACGAACCCTGTCTGGTCTTCGTGCACCACCCCCGGGACACAGTCCTCTATCCTCGATGCCAGTACCTTTGCCAGCAATTTGGCGTCCACGTTCAATAATGAAATAGGTCTATAGGACCCGCACTGCAACGGATCTTTATCCCTCTTCAAAATTAGCGATATCGTCGCCTCCGACATTGTCGGGGGTAAAGTCCCTCCTTCCCTGGCCTCATTGAACGTCCTCACCATCAACGGGGCCAACAAGTCCACATATTTTCTCTAAAATTCCACCGGGAACCCGTCTGGTCCCTGAGCCTTCCCTGCTTGCATGCTTGCCAGTCCCTTAATAACCTCGTCCACCCCAATTGGTGCCCCCAGGCCTTCCACCTCCTGCTCCTCCACTTTCGGGAACCTCAATTGATCCAGGAACTGCCGCATCCCCTCCTCTCCCTCTGGGGGTTGAGACCTATACAGTCCCTCATAAAAGGTCTTGAACACCTCATTTATCTTTCCTGCTCTTCGCACCGTGTCTCCCTTTTCGTCTCTAATTCCTCCTATCTCCCTCGCTGCTGTCCTCTTTCGCAATTGATGAGCCAGCAGGCGACTAGCCTTTTCCCCATATTCATACCTCCTCCCCTGTGCCTTCCTCCACAGCACCTCCGCCTTTCTGGTGGTCAGAAGGTCAAACTCCGTCTGGAGTCGTCTCCTCTCCCTGTACAGTCCCTCCTCCGGGGTCTCTGCAAATTCCCTATCCACCCGTAAAATCTCCCCCAGTAATCTTTCCCTTTCCTTGGCCTCTGTTTTCCTTTTGTGGGCCCCAATGGAGATCAGCTCTCCTCTGACCACCGCTTTTAGTGCTTCCCATACCACTCCCACAGGGACCTCGCCGTCGTCATTGACCTCCAGGTATCTCTCAATACACCCCCGCACTCTTGCACACACTCCCTCATCCGCCATCAATCCCACATCTAATCGCCAGAGTGCTCTCTGCTCCCTTTCCTCTCCTAATTCCAGGTCCACCCAATGTGGGGCATGGTCCGAAACCGCTATGGCTGAATACTCAGCTTCTTCCACCCTAGAGATCAACGACCTTCCCAAAACAAAAAAATCTATCCGGGAGTACACTTTATGGACATGGGAGAAGAAGGAGAACGCCCTAGTCTAAGAAATCGCCATGGATCCACTCCCCCCATTTGGTCCATAAACCCCTTAAGTACCTTGGCCGCTGCCGGCCTTCTTCCGGTCCTTGAGCTGGATCTATCTAGCCCCGGATCCAGCACAGTATTAAAGTCCCCTCCTAAAATCAAGTTTCCTACCTCCAGGTCCGGTATATGCCCCAGCATCCGTCTCATAAATCCCGCATCGTCCCAGTTCGGGGCATATACATTAACCAACACGACCTCCATTCCCTCCAGCCTGCCACTCACCATTACATATCTACCTCCGCTATCTGCTACGATGTTCTTTGCTTCAAATGCTACCTGTTTCCCCACCAAAATGGCCATCCCTCTGTTCTTTGCGTCTAGTCCTGAGTGGAACACCTGTCCCACCCATCCTTTCCTTAACCTAACTTGGTCCGCCACCTTTAGGTGCGTCTCTTGGAGCATAACCACGTCTGCCCTTAGTCCTTTCAAATGCGCGAGCACTCGGGCCCTTTTTATCGGTCCGTTCAGGCCTCTCACGTTCCACGTGATCAGCCTCACTAGGGGGCTACCTGCCCCCCTCCCGTGTCGACTAGCCATTACCTTCTCTAGGCCAGTCCCATATCCCGCCTCCGCGCTCCCACTCGCTCCCCCAGCGTCGCATACCATCCCCGTCCACCCACTCTTTAGCCATTTCCTTTTGGATTTCCGCAGCAGCAACCCAGTTGTCCCCCCACCCGCTAGATCTCTTTCTAGCGTGATTGCTCCCCCCATATTACTTCCGTAAGTCAGCTGACTTCAACTGACCCCGGCTGCTCCTGCTCACTCCTCGACCCCCCCCGTGTGGGGAACTCCCATCCGCCTTGCGCCTGTCTTCCCGCCATATTCTTTCTGGCGCGGGAACATCCCTGTACCTGACCCGCCTCTTGTGGCGCATCTCCCTTTCCCCTCCCCCTCCCCTTCCTCATTCTCCATCTATGTCCCGTCTTTCCCCCCTCACCGGCGCCCACATTTCCCAATGTCTCCCCCCTTCCCAATTTACTTCTTAATTAACTTCAACCATAACATTAACAATGACATTTCCTGCAGCATCAGTCCCTCAGTTCCGATCCAATTTCTCCTCTTTGATAAAGGTCCATGCTTCCTCCGCCGTCTCAAAATAATGGTGTCTCTCCTGATACGTGACCCATAGTCTTGCCGGCTGCAGCATCCCGAACTTCACATTCTTTTTATGCAACACCTCCTTGGCTCGGTTAAAACTCGCCCTCCTTCTCGCCACCTCCGCACTCCAATCCTGGTACACCCGTACCACTGCATTCTCCCATCTGCTACTCCGCACCTTTTTAGCCCATCTCAGGACCTCTTCTCTATCCTTAAGGCGGTGAAATCGCACGATTATCGCCCTGGGTGGTTCTCCCGCTTTTGGTCTTCTCGCCGGGATCCGATGTGCCCACTCCACCTCCAAGGGGCCCTCAGTGAGCTCAGCATCGTACTTGCATAAGCTCCACAGTCCACTCCTTCCACACCCTCAGGGAGACCCAGTATCCGAAGGTTCTTCCTTCGCTCTCCGTTTTCTAGGGCCTCGATCCTTTCAGTACACTTTTTATGAAGTGCCTCGTGCGTCTGTGTCTTAACCGCCAGGCCCAGGATCTCATCCTCATTATCCGTCACCTTCTGCTCCACCACGCGGAGCTCTGTCTCCTGGGTCTTTTGTGTCTCCTTGAGCCCCTCAATTGCCTGTAGCATCGGGGTCAGCACCTCCCTCTTCAGCAGCTCCACGCACCGTCTCAAAAATTCATCCTGCTCGGGCCCCCATCCTGCGCTTTCTCCGCCGCCATCTTGTGCTTCTCCCTTTCTGTCTCTTTGGTCGACGATTCCTCGCGCTGCAGCCGCCGCCGCCGCCGGTTTTTTCCTCCTTCGTTGGGGGGGGACTCCCTTCTCACTCACCCCACACCGGGTTGCGTCGCCGTTGGGACTTTGGCCGGTTGGGGGTGGGACAGGCCTCCAGCAATGGCCACAGGTAGGTGCTTTGTGGCGTGGCAAACTCTCTGAGTATGTCGTTTTTCGGGGCCTGAAGAATCGGGGAACCGGCGCCGATCCCGATTTTGTGCGGCGAAATGGATTCTCTGCCCCGGCACCGGCCGCAATTTCGGCGTCGGAGTGCGGAGAATCCAGCCCAGCATTCTTACAAACTTTGCATTTGTAATAATATTCTTTCTTTCCAAAGTCTTGCTAAGTAATCACACTGTTCGCCCTATCTTTGCAACCTCTTCCAGCATTGCAATCCTTCCCAAACCCATGACTGTGGACTCTAGTAAATCTTTCTCCTCCATTTGCCCCACCCCTGGAGTTAATCTTCAACTTCTTCTTGGATCATAATTTTTCAGAAATGCATTTGCTAAAGCATTTTGCTCCCCTTTTTAAAAACAAAACTTGCAAACTTTTGGTCACGCCAATGTTCTCCCTTCTTGACTCAGTGTCTGCCTCTGTAAAGATTTTGCACAAAAGCACATTGTTGTTTTCTTTCGTACTGGTTATTGGGAATACTTGAAATGTGGAGACATCTTCTTGAGCAGTACAAAATAAACTTCAGTACTTGTTTGTTTTATATTGCCTGAATTCAAACATCATTGCATTTGTTTTGTGTGCACAGTGAAAGCTGTATAAATGGACACTCCAAAAGGAATGTTCGCTTGAAAAACTCAGACTTTTTGAGGGAGTCTTAGAATTGTAGAATTATCAAATTATATACCACAGAGGGAGTCCTTTCACCCTGTTACACCTGTACTGGCCCTCTCGTGGAGCTGTCCAGTATTCCAACCCACCTGTTCTTTCCCAATTTTCTTGTAAACCTTTTCCCTCCAATTATTTATCCAATTCTCCTTTGAATATTACTATTGAATCTGCTTCCTTCACCCTTTCAGGTAGTGCATTTCGGATCAGAACAATGTTTGTTCTGAAGGGGTGTTTGAAAAAAAATCATTGCTTCAAATTGCCTGTAGTTCTTTGCCAACCTGCTTAAATTTACCCCTGGTTATCAATGCTTCTCCCACTGGAAACAGTTTTTTCTAATTTACTCCATCAGAACTATTCATGACTTTGAACAACTCTACCTTTTCTGCTCTAAAGAGAAGAGTCATAGATTCTCCAGTCTCTCCACAAAATTGAAATCCCTCATCCCTGGTACCAATCCAGTAAATTCTTCTGCAGTCTCCATAAGGCCTGAACATCCTTTCTAAACTGAGATGCCCAACATTGAACACCGTATTCCAATATGGCCCAACCAATGTTTTATAAACGACTACACGATGACATTAATAAGTTCCATCCAACCATCAGACTCACCATGGACTACTCTCCAAAATTAATTGCATTCTTGGACACACTCGTCTCCATCAAGGACGGTCACCTCAGCACTTCGCTTTACCGCAAACCCACGGGTAACCTCACGATGCTCCACTTCTCCAGCTTCCACCCTCCAACACATTAAAGAAGCCATCCCCTATGGACAAGCTCTCCTTATACACAGGATCTGCTCAGACGAGGAGGAGCGTAACAGACATCTGCAGACGTTAAAAGATGCCCTCGTACGAATGGGATATGGCGCTCGACACATCGATCGACAGTTCCAACGCGCCACAGCAATAAACCGGACCGACCTCCTCAGAAGACAAACAGTGGACACAACCGACAAAGCACCCTTCGTCGTCCAGTACTTCCCCGGAGCGGAGAAACTACGACATCTTCTTCGCAGCCTTCAACACGTCATCGATGAAGATGAATATCTTGCCAAGGTCATCCCCACACCCCCACTACTTGCCTTCAAACAACCGCGCAACCTCAAGCAAATCATTGTTTGCAGCAAACTACCCAGCCTTCAGAATAGTGACCACGACACCACAAAACCCTGCCATGGCAATCTCTGCAAGACGTGCCAGATCATCGACATGGATACCACCATTACACGTGAGAACACCACCCACCAAGTATTAGTGAGAGGCAGCATGGTTTTGTGAAGGGGAGGTCGTGTCTCACTAACTTGATAGAGTTTTTCGAGGAGGTCACAAAGATGATTGATGCAGATAGTGCAGTAGATGTTGTCTATATGGACTTCAGTAAGGCCTTTGACAAAGGTCGCTCATGGCAGACTGGTACAAAAGGTGAAGTCACACGGGATCAGAGGTGAGCTGGCAAGATGGATACAGAACTGGCTAGGTCATAGAAGGCAGCGTAGCAGCAATGGAAGGGTGCTTTTCTGATTGGAGGACTGTGACCAGTGGTGTTCCGCAGGGATCAGTGCTGGGACCTTTGCTGTTCCTAGTATATATAAATGATTTGGTGGAAAATGTAACTGGTGTGATGAGTAAGTTTGCGGACGACACAAAGGTTGGTGGAATTGCGGATAGCGATGAGGACTGTCAGAGGATACAGCAGGATTTAGTTTGTTTGGAGACCTGGCTTCTACAGATGGCAGATGGAGTTTAATCCGGACAAATGTGAGGTAATGCATTTTGGAAGGTCCAATACACGTAGAGAATATACAGTGAATGGTAGAACCCTCAAGAGTATTGAAAGTCAAAGAGATCTAGATGTACAGGTCCACAGGTCACTGAAAGGGGCAGCACAGGTGGTGAAGGTAATCAAGAAGGCATACGGCATGCTTGCCTTCATTGGCCGGGGCATTGAGTATAAGAATTGGCAAGTCATGTTGCAGCTGTATAGAACCTTAGTTAGGCCACACTTGGAGTATAGTGTTCAATTCTGGTCACCACACTACCAAAAGGATGTGGAGGCTTTAGAGAGGGTGCAGAAGAGAGTTACCAGGATGTTGCCTGGTATGGAGGACATTAGCTATGAGGAGAGGTTGAACAAACTTGTTTTGTTCTCACTGGAACAAAGATGGTTGAGGGGTTACCTGATAGAGGTCTACAAAATTATGAGGGGCATAGACAGAGTGCATAGTCAGAGACTTTTCCCAGGATAGGGGGGTCAATTAATAGGGGGCATAGGTTTAAGGTGCGAGGGGCAAGGTTTAGTGGAGATGTACGAGGTAAGTCTTTTACACAGAGGGTAGTGGGTGCCTGGAACCCGCTTTCGGAGGAGGTGGTGGAAGCAGGGATGATAGTGACGTTTAATGGGCATCTTGACAAATACATGAATAAAATGGGATTAGAGGGATATGGACCCGGATGTGTGGAAGATTTTAGTTTAGACTGGCAACATGGTCGGCAAAGGCTTGGAGGGCCGAAGGGCCTGTTCCTCTGATGTACTTTCCTTTGTTCTTTGTTCTAATGTGCAAACTCCACATGGACAGTGACCCAAAGCTGGGATCGAACCTGGGACCTCGGTGCCGTGAGGCAGCAATGTTAATCACTGCGCCGCCATGCTCCCCGTGATAATGTATTTACATTGTGTATTGTTATGGGCCAGGGTTTAGAGAACCCCAAAGTGTATCATGGAGGTCACCTGACCCACAACTTTTAATAGATTGTGGTATGGGGAGCACACGGCCCACTCTTCAGGTGTGGTACAGCAGAAATGGGAAAGCATTTTTTGAAGCAAAACTCTGAACTCAAGTTAACCTTTTTAAAACATACAGTGAACATCTTAGCAACCATTAATTCAAATACAACCCCCAAAGAATACAACACTAAGTAATCCTTAATAACTTCCCAAACAACATCCAGAAGACAGAAGAAACACCTTCCAACAGAAACACATTAGGTTAAAGTCATTTATAATCACTCAGAACATTTAAAGTCGCTCAGAACATTTATAATTCTGAATTCACCAAATGATCAAGAGACAGTCTTTAGATTACAGAGACGAACTCGTACACCTTCTGGCTGTGACTGCAGCTATCCAGCTCTGAAAAGGAAACTAACACACACCCTGCAGCCTGGTCAAAAACAAAAGTAAAAAGCTGACAGCCCAGTTCCACCCACTCTCTGACATCACTGCAGTGATAAACACCCATTTCTTAAAGGTACTCTCACCACCGATATTTATACACCCCATTTATAAACACCCATTTCTTAAAGGTACTCTCACATGACAATATTTATGTATGCCCTATGTTTTTTTTTCATGTATGGTATGATCTGTCTGGACTGTAGGCAGAACAATACTTTTCACTGTATCTCGGTACATGTGACAATAAACAAATCTAATCCAATGTCTATGGTGCCCCTCGGTGAGCAAAAAGGACTCTGGAAGGAGCTCTTTGGTCAATGGGAAGAGGCGATTGAAGAAGATCCTTGCAGTGATCTTCACTGCGTCACATAGCAGGGAATGGTTACTGCAATCAATTCCTCTCCCTCAAGTACAGTGATGAGCACAGCATCCCTGAGATTCCCCAGCATGCCTTTTCTTCCCAGATGGGAGTTATCAGGTTGTGCAGCTGTGCCAGGAGTGTATCTCCACTGTGTTTCAGAATTTTAGGCAAGGTTTCCATATATTCCAGAGGCATTTTTGTGTTTCAGTGGTCAAATGTTTTTTTCAACTTTGCTTCACATCAGTATGGTGCCAAGACTGAGCTGGATGGAATTTTGAGGAATGGAGTTGAAGTTGTTCACGTCAGTCTTGGTTGTAGAGCTCTTCAGCGTTCTCTCCAACCATTGCTTACTGCCTCCCTGTCCTTGACGAGCTCTTCTCCATGCTTGGTTCTCAAAGGTGTGGATCCTCGAGTGCTTAGGCCATTGATCATCTTGACAGCACAGAACAAACTGTGCATGTCATTGGTGACTGTGGGTTGTTGAAGCTCCTGCGCTCTTTCTACTTGCTATTTGTTCCATAAGCTGGGGATTTTATGGTGTACTGTTGCCTTCAGAGTCCTGTAGAAGTGCTGTTTTTCTCTTGAGTTGTGGTGAAGTTTCCAATCTGCAAGAGCTTTCCCTACTCCTTCCTTGCCAATCACACCCTTCCAGAGATTGACATCTTTCCTGAGTCTGCATTCAAATCTCCAAGGAGGATCAGTTTATTGCCTGTTGGGACTTAGGTTATTGATTACTCAGGGTTGGCATAGAATCCCTCCTGGGCCCCCTCAGTTGCTTCAAGTGTAGGAATGATGACAATGGCATGTTGATTCCTCATTCGGATGTGCCGGACAGTTATGAGACGCTCGTTAATCACACAGCTGAGGTGCCACAAAAACAGATTTTTGATGGTGAAGCCCACCCTATGGAGGAGATCATAGAATTTACATGCAGAAGGAGGCCATTCGACCCATCGAGTCTGCACCGGCCCTTGGAAAGAGCATCCAACCCAAGCCCACACCTCCAGCCTATTCCCGTAACCCAGTAATCCGACCTAACCTTTTTGGACACTAAGGACAATTTAGCATGGGCAATCCACCTGACCCCTGCACGTCTTTGGACTGTGGGAGGAAACCAGAGCATGGGAGGAAACCCATGCAGACGCTGGGAGAATGTCCATACTCCACACAGACAGTGACCCAAGCAGGGAATCGAACCTGGGACCCTGGAGCTGTGAAGCACCGGTGCTAACCACTGTGCTACCATACTGCTCTACTGACGGTAGTGTAGCGATAATGACGCTGGACTAATAATCCAAGGCCCGCGCTAATGCTCTGGGTGCACAGGTTCAAATCCCAAAATGGCAGCTGATGGAATTTGAGTTCAATTAGTAAAAATCTAGTATTGAGAGCTAGTCTCAGTAATAGTGACCATGAAACCATCATTGATTCTCATAAAAACCCATCTAGTTTACTCACGTACGTCAGGAAAAGGATTTTGCCACCATTCCCTGGTCTGGTCTATATGTGACACCAGATCCACAGTAGTGTGGTTGACTCTTACCTATGCTCTGAAATAGCTTAGCGGGCCACTCTGTTCAAGAACAGTTAGGGATGTGCAATAAATGTTGACCATACCAGTGACACCCCATGAAAGAAACCGGATTGTTCCTCTTCTGGAAGACCATTCCAGAAAAAAGTGTACCTGTCTCTTTGGTCTTTTTGGTGACCTTGTCCTGCACATTGTGTCTCACCTCTGGAGGCAATGTCAATGACAAGGTGCCTGAGTTCCTGAGCTATGATGGTGGTGCAGCACTTGGGTCTGTCATTGTTGGGCTTGTCCATGAGGATCGTGATGTTCCAGGTCACAAACTTCATTTTGGTGAATGGAACTCAGTCTTGACTGAGTTGTGCCGTGGTCCAAGTGGGGTCCATGATGATTGGAAACTGTGCTCTGTTGTGAAACATTATCACAAAGGTCATACAGTATATACAGCCCTGTATAATACAATGGTGTTGTTTATTGCCTTGTGTTTTAAGTTAGAAAAGGGCAGTGGGTACTAAACCACGAGGCACTCTGAAACGGTGGACACTCGCTAACTACCAACAGCTTTCAATGTGACAAGCCCTTTCACAATTAAAAACACAGGACAGCTAGTCTCAGAAACCTTCACTGAGTCAAGATCATTGGTACTTGTCCTTGGAGCTCGCTTCCTTCCTGCTTCCAAAATATTAGGAGGCTAGTGTCTGCAGATCAGCATTTGCCAGCAGCCAGTTTTGTGAATGAAACGGCTCCAGTGGAAAGGGAAACTCTTTACTAATGTCCGTTGCAACAAAGATCACTCCATCTCTGGGATTGTATGTTTTGATGGCTGTATCCCCAAGGAGCGAACAGCCTCTCTTCTCTGATGGATGCTGGATAAAGAACTTCCCATTCTATTGTAAGTGCTGACAGTACATTTAGTGACCATTTGAAAATAAGGACGCCAGTCCCTAAAGTGTCAGTAATTTACAGGTTTCACTGTGTTTGCATTTAGCTCAGCAGGTTTCTGTGTTGGTCAAATGTAATTATCATTGACCAAAATAAAACAACAAACTTTCAAGAGATCATAAAATCAAAATTTAATGCGATTTACTCTTAAATGCCTTCAGGGATGGGTAACAAATGCTGGTCCAGCCAGCGACACCCACACCCCATGAACGAATAAAGAGAAAATAAAATAGTTTCTATGATCACTTTGCACAGGTTTTTAAAATTTTACCTACATTTGTTACTTCATTGGCTACTTGATCTCACTGAATCTGACCCAAGTTAAGACCTGTGTTTTCTCTTAAGTGAACCTGCTGCTAAAGTTTCTTGATGTTTGTGCAATAACCATCTTTTGCATGTACTTGTAGACCTACTTTATTCCTTTCTTTCTGTAGAGCCTCTCAGGCTACATGACTCCTGTTGGGCCTGAGCTTTCGCAACTAACAGAAATGAGGCGTGTGAGTAACTCACTGTGCACATGTTAACAGGGCTGCCTGCTTTAAACATTCTGCTAACCATTGCTTTTTCTTCCCATTGTCTGTGAATATCATCTAGTTGTTGCGTCTCTTGTGAGCCAGGGCATGTTAGATGTTATCAAGTTCTGAAATGATCTGGCCACTCGTTACCTTTGTGGGTATAAATTTGTGTTCAGTTTTGGTTTTGACAAGTAACCCTGTCATGACTAAGTGAAGGAGTTGTACAATGTAATGTAAATGCAGGCCCCATCGCATAAAACATTCATATTTAAACTGGCAGTCACTTATATTGGCTAAAAAGTGATAATAGCCATTATTCAATTACATTAACATAAATGTCAAAGTTGTTGCTTATCGTGTATTAATTGCTCTTCTATTTTGTTCAAAAACGGCTGTGTTTATTCACCAGTTCACATCTTGTTTAGGTTTAGGTGCACTGAAAGCAAAGCTAGTTATGTTGCTTTGAATCTTGAGTAGTTTCTTCAGTTATGACCATATAGTACACTAATACATACATGTGGATATCATCTCAGTCCCAGGATGTCGCTACAGGAATTCCTCAGAGTAACTGTACTAGGCCCAATCACCTCCAGCTGCTTCATCAATGACGCTTCTTCCATCATAAAATCAGAAGTGGGGATTTTCACTGATGATTTGCACAAAGTTCAGCATCATTTACAACTCTTCCGATGCTGAAGCAGGTTGTGTTCATGTGCAACAAGACCTGGACAACATTCAGACTTGGAATAATTTAGGTGGCAAGTAATGTTCATGCTATACATTTGCCAGGCAATGATTGTCTTCAACTAGAGAGAATCTAACCATCTCCCCATGATTTTTAATAACATTACCATCGCTGAATCCCCACTATCAACATTAATGGGCTTACCATTGGCCAGAGACTTAGCCATAAAAATATTGTGGCTACAAGAGCAGGTCAGAGACTGGGAATTCTGAGGCAAGTAATTTACCTCCATTTCTTCCCAAACCAAATACACTCAATATGCCTGGCTGAATATAGCTCCAGCAACTTTCAAGAAGCTCGACACCATGCAGGGCAAAGCCACCAACTTAATTGGTACTCGATCAACCAACATAAACATCTCTCCCTACATTATCACTGACACACAGTGGCAGGGTGTACCATCTACAAGATGCACTGCAACAACTCACCAAGGCTCTTTTGACAGCACCTCCTTCCAAATCCTGATCTCTACCAGATATCTAAGAAAGATATCTGCAAGAAAGATATCTAAGGAGAAGGGCATTAGACACATGGGAACGCCACCGTTTTCCACTTCCTCTCTAGCCACACACCACCCTGACTTGGAAGTAATTTGCCATTCCTTCACTCGCTGGGTGAAAATCCTGGAACTGCCTCCCTACCAGCACTGTGGGTGTACCATGGTCAGCAGTGGTTCAAAAAGGCAGCTCACCACCATTTCTGGAGAGCAGATAGGGAAAGACAATAAAACCTGACCTAACCAGTGATGCCCATATCTAATGAAAGAATAAACAAATACATTGGCACATTCTCAGGAACCTTGCCACCTCTCATCCTCCTCTAATTTCCTGTATTATGGGCGTGTTGGTAATCCCTATGTAAGTTTGTCTGTCCTATGTACCGTTTACAAGTGAAAACTCCTGATTACAACCAAAGGGATTTTAGCACAACTGTTGCCCTTGCCACTGTGTATAACGGATCTCATAGCATTCCTACAGTGCAGAAGGAGGCCATTTGGCCCATCGATTCTGCACCGACCTTCTGAAAGAACATCTTAACCAGACCCACCCCTCCGCCCTATCCCCACAACCTCATAACCCCACCTAATAGCAGGTGCTCTGAAATTTGCCAGACAGCCCTCAGTCTCAGCAAGCAATAATAATTCAGCGCTTCAGCCCTTCAGCACTATCCAGTAAGCCCAGCTGGAAGGGAGGGTAGGTGACAGTCAGACAGATTTGTGGGTGTCTGGTGATGACCTGATCAAATTTAGTTGTAGTATTCCCATTGTCATATGCCACGCCAGTACTATCATCATTCAGACAACAGGCTTCTTGGGTAAGGTATTGAGGGATTGCCATTGGCTGTGGAAAAATACTTTAGCATGTCAACGTGGATAATGTCAGTGTCTTTAGAATGGAGGAAAGAAATGTATCTATGTTTCTGGATGAGTAATTCAGCGAAAAAAAAAAAAAAAAAAAAAATACAAATCCTACTACGGATATGAACTTGAGTTTATTTTTTATGAAATCTATTAATAAACAGTAGGGAACAGTAAAAAGTGACCATAAGCTGTCTCATTGGTTGTGTCCCACTGCTTCATCATATCTGACTGAGAAGGTGTATGAAGTCTAATATTTCAGTCTCACACCTCATATGTTGCATTGCATAAAACGCCCACCATATACAGTGGAGACTGCATGCAGTCAGTACTTTTAAGAGAAATTTTGATCCTCTAATAAATACCGTGGGGCAGCACGGTAGCATGGTGGTTAGCACAATTGCTTCACAGCTCCAGGGTCCCAGGTTCGATTCCGGCTTGGGTCACTGTCTGTGCGGAGTTTGCACGTTCTCCCCGTGCGTGCGTGGGTTTCCTCCGGGTTCTCCGGTTTCCTCCCACAGTCCAAAGATGTGCGGGTTAGGTGGATTGGCCATGCTAAATTGCCCATAGTGTCCAAAATTGCCCATAGGGTGGGGTTACTGGGTTATGGGGATTAGGTGGGGTTACTGGGTTATGGGGATAGGGTGGAGGTTTGGACCTTCGGTAGGGTGCTCTTTCCAAGAGCCGGTGCAGACTCGATGGGCCGAATGGCCTCCTTCTGCACTGTAAATTCTATGTCTATGTCTATGTCTAATATCGTGATTCTTTGTTGTGGGTCCCTATGGTTGTGGTTTTTGAGGGTTAGCGAAGAAGCAGACTCTGCCAGCGTTGTTGGTTGATACTTGAAAGCATCTTAATGGTGAATCTCAACGACTGTTTCTGCCTTTTCCTCCTTGTGGATATGTTTTGAGAGTGTATGAGATGCAGCCAATTGTGTTGTTGTGTTAGGTACAGATCAGCAACGATCCGCTAGAATGGTGAAACAGATCCTAGGGGCTCAGTGACCTATAAAGTGAAACCACGTTTCCCAGAGAGAGCCTTGTCTCGATGTGCAATGTAAGAAAGGATTGCATGACTATTTTGTACTGATGCTTATAGATCTTATAAGGTGCCTGGTATGCTTTTACAATTTAGCTCCTGTCCCTTTAATTTGTATGTTATTAATGTTTCCTCTTACTCCACTGTTGTACGAGTGTTAAAAAGCAGTAGCTTTGTGTGTGGTTGAGTTGAATAAAGCCTCAGTTCAGATGTTTCAAAGATGCTCTGTGTCATGATATTCAGATAAACATCATGGTGCAAACACGCATACACACTGATGGACAGATCAACGGACCAATCAACACACACGCAACATCACAGCCAATCACAAGCAAGAGCACATGCACTATAAAACGGGGAACACCACAGTTCCCGCTCATTCCAGCAGGAGACAGCTCAGGGCACAGAGCTCACAGCAAGCCACTCAGACATACACCATGTGCTGAGTGCCTCTCTAAGATAGTGTTAGGGCTGGGTCCTCAGGTTAAAGGGTAAAGAACGAACCACAGTCATAAGTTTACAGATGTTGTTATTGATAGTAATAAAACAGAGTTGTACCATCTGCAACCGTGTTTAGATATAGCAGAACACCCAACACGACATAGTACCAGGATTGGAACCCAGCAACTGTGAGACCTACCTACACATCTTCCGTAACCCGCCATCCTGCGCCATGGACACCATCAGCCCGCCCCAGCCGCTCTAAATCGCTGGAAACCTCGGCGTCAACTGGAAGCTGTTTAAACACGCTTCCAGTTCTTCCTAGAAGCCACAGAAAGGGAGAATCTTCAGACACCAAAAAAATCACCCTCCTTCTCTCCATGGCAGGGCAACACGCCATCCACATCTACAACTCCCTGGTGTTCGTGGACGGTGAGGACAAGACGAAGTACAAGACGGTCCTTCTTAAACTCGAGCAGCACTTCAGCGTCGAGGTGAACGAGAGCTTCGAGAGGTACCTCTTCCAGCAGCGCCTGCAGGGTAAGGATGAGCCTTTTCAATCTTTCCTGACACACCTCCGTATCCTCGCGCAGCCCTGCGGTTATGAGGCCACCTCCGATTCCATGATTCGGGACCAGATAGTTTTTGGGGTCACCTCGGGCACCCTACGCCAGCAGCTCCTCAAAATCAAGAGCCTCACCTTAGCCACCGCCATCGAAGCCTGCATCCTCCATGAAAACGCGACCAGCCGGTACTCCCAATTCCAGGCGGCCGAATCGGCACGGCAGGGGTCCTACGAGGCCGAGCGGGTCCAGTCGATTGAATTCCTCCCGGCCCGCGGCCCGGACGAGGGCGGCCATTTCGCGCGCTTTCCGCGGCTTCCCGCGCTTGTACGCGCCAAAAGAGACGTTGATGCAGAGGGACGCGACGCGCAGGCGTGCTCTACGCAGGACCGAACTGCGCATGCGCGATGGCGCAACGAACGCCATGACGTCACGACGTGCGGCAACTCTGGATCCGCACATTTAAAGCGGCAATGTCCAGCAAAGAATCGGAAATGCCTCCGCTGTGGCAAGATGGGCCACTACGCTGCCTGCTGTCGAGCAGCTCAACCTGCCAATACTCCCCAATTCCGCCAGCCTCGCTGGGACGTGCGGGCCATTCAGCCTCCATACACCGAGTCATACCCTGACGATGTACAGACCGGTCACACCGACGACCGGGAAGCCTTCCGCGTCGCGGTCATTGACAGGAACCGGATGTCCCCAAGCGGGCCCCACCAGCCGATGCCAGTGAACAGCGTTAATCCTAATGGTCAACCGTTCACCAATCACATTCCGTTTAGACACTGGTGCCTCCGCCAACCTTATAGCATGGTCAGCCTTCTACGCCTTGAAGGTCAGACCACCGATTCGGCCATCCCGCTGTCAGATGGTCGATTACAGCGGAAATGTTATCCCGGCCATGGGATCCTGCCAGCTCGAGGTCACACACACAATGCATACACAGCCACACTGTCCTTTGAGACAGTTGGATCATTGAAGGACTCCCTGCTAGGCGCACAGGCGTGCAAGGTTCTCCACCTCGTTCAGCGGTTACACATTCTGTCTCCAGAAGGCACGTCCGACTTCCCGGATGCAGAATTTAGGGCACAGCTCCACTCGCTCCTCGCCCACAACCAGGAGGCTTTCGAGGGCATGGGCACACTGCCCTACACTTACAGAATACGGCTCAAACCGGACTCCACCCCGGTCATTCACGCACCTCGTAGAGTCCCAGCACCACTCAAAGACCGCCTCAAGCAGCAGCTGCAGGATCTCCAGGACCAAGGAGTGCTTTCACAGAGCCCACGCCATGGGTCAGCTCCATGTTGTGTGTTAAAAAGCCCTCTGGCGAACTCAGGATCTGCATCGACCTGAAAGACCTGGACAACAACATCATGAGGGAACACTACCCCATACCCAAACGGGAAGAGATCATGAGCGAAATGGCCCGGGCTAAAAGTTTTACAAAGCTTGATGCCACAAAGGGTTTTTGGCAGATTCAACTGGATCAGTCCAGCAGGAAGCTGTGCACCTTCAACACTCGCTTTGGCAGGTACTGCTACAACAGAATGATGTTTGGCATCATCTCTGCATCCGAGGTATTTCATAAAACCATGGAACAGATGATGGAGGGCATCGAAGGGGTGCGCGTCTATGTTGACGACGTCATCATCTGGTCCACCACACCACAGGAGCACAGCAGTCGTCTCCAGCGCGTCTTTGCTCGGATACGAGCACACGGCCTGCGCCTCAACCGAGCAAAGTGTTCTTTTGGCCAAACTGAGCTAAAGTTTCAGGGGGACCACATATCCCGGTCAGGAGTGCATCTGGATGCAGACAAAATGAGCGCCATTACAGCCATGCCGTAGCCGGCAGACAAGAAGGCAGTGCTACGCTTTCTCGGGATGGTCAGCTTCCTGGGGAAGTTCATTCCTAACCTTGCCTCTCACACAACGGCTCTTCGCCACCTAGTGAAGAAGACCACGGAGTTCCAGTGGCTGCCCGCACACCAGAAGGAATGGGAGGAGCTCAAGGTTAAGCTCACCATAGCCACGGTATTGGTGTTCTTCGACACCTCTCGAGATACGAAGATACTGATGCCAGCCAATACGGCATTGGGGCGGTACTCCTGCAACGGGATGACACTGCATCATGGGCCCCGGTCGCCTATGCCTCGCGGGCCATGACCCCCACAGAACAGCGCTATGCGCAGATTGAGAAGGAGTCCTGGGTTTATTAACCAGCATAGATACGTTCCACGTCTCCGTGTATGGTCTCTCTCAGTTCACCATGGAAACCGACCATCGCCCTCTGGTCAGCATCATACAAAAGGACCTGAATGAGATGACCCCTCGCCTCCAGCGCATTCTGCTCAAGCTCCGGAGGTACGACTTCCAACTGGTCTGCTCCCTGGGAAAGGACCTCATCATCGCGGATGCCCTGTCCAGAGCAGTGAGCACACCACCCGATTCGGAGGGGTTCGTATGTCAGGTCAAAGCGCATGTGGCCTTCACATCGGCCAATCTGCCAGCTAATGATTCAAGTCTGGCTCGTATTCGCCGGGAGACTGCGGCTGACCCCCTTCTACAACGTGTGATGCGCCACATGACGGGAGGGTGGCTCAAAGGACAGTGCCCACAATTCTACAATGTCTGGGACGACTTGGCCGTCATTGACGGTGTCCTCCTAAAGTTGGACCGGATTGTGATTCCACACAACATGCACAGGCTGGTCCTCGAACAATTACATGAAGGCCATTCGGGGTTGAGAAGTGCAGGCGGAGGGCCCGAGAAGCTGTATACTGGCCGGGCATCAGCGACGTCATTGCCAATATGGTGCTCAACTGCCCCACCTGCCAACGGTTTCAGCCGGCGCAACCCCCTGAGACGCTTCAGCCCCATGAGTTGGTAACGTCCCCCTGGGCGAAGGTGGGTGTGGACCTTTTTCATGCGCTCGGCAGGGACTACGTCATCATTATAGATTACTTTTCGAATTATCCAGAGGTCATACACCTGCACGATTTGACATCATCCGCTGTCATCAGGGCATGCAAAGAAACCTTCGCTCGCCATGGCATTCCGCTTATTGTCATGTCGGACAATGGGCCCTGATTTGCAAGCCAAGAATGGTCGTCTTTTGCTACTTAGTATGGCTTCACACACGTGGCGTCCAGCCCTCTGCATCCCCAGTCAAATGGCAAGGCGGAAAAAGGCGTCCATATCGTCAAGCGGCTCCTCTGCAAGGCTGCTGATGCCGGATCAGATTTCTGCTTAGCCCTGCTGGCCTATCGCTCGGCCCCACTATCCACTGGCCTCTCACCAGCCCAGCTGTTGATGGGTCGCGCCCTCAGGACCACTGTGCCATCCATTCTTGTTCCTACTCCCGACCGTGCTCCAGTACTGCAAAGGATGCGACAGCAGCGTGCTCAGCAGAAGGTGGCACATGACACTCGGGCAACTGATCTTCCTGCCTTGGCGCCTGGAGACAACGTCCGCATCATCCTACCAGAGGGTGGCTGGTCGGCAACTGCCGAAGTTCTCCGACCCGTGGCTCCCCGCTCGTTCCTGGTTCGCATGCCTGATGGCTCCATTCGCCGGCGTAATCGCCGGGCTCTTCGCCTACTTCCGCGCTCGTTACGGGATTATACACCGGTGCCACGCCCTCCTGTTGTTCCTGATGCCGACTTCGTGGAGCTTCCTGCCACCATGCCTATTCCTCCTTTGCCTGTGGCCAGGCGCATTCCTCAGCCGGTGGATCCTGACCCACCCTGTAGGCGGTCAACCCGAATTCGTCGCCCACCTACTAGGCTGGACTTATGAGTCTGTTTGAACATTGTGGCATAACACTTAAGTGAGTCCAATGTTAATATGTTTCTCTTTTTGTCGTTACAGGAGTTTGTTTTTGATGTTTGATGATTACACTTGTTTTGTTTATGGTACAACCTCGTTGCTATGTTGCATCTGACACCTTCCTATGTGTATAGTTTAGCCTCATGTACATGCTGTAGATATTGCACACACACTCAGCTGCACTCAGTACACATCTATGTTTTTTACCACATAGTCACATATTCTTGTAAAAAGGGGGGGAATGTCATGATATTCAGATAAGCATCATGGTGCAAACACACATACACACTGATGGGACAGATCAACGGACCAATCAACACACACGCAACATCACAGCCAATCACAAGCAAGAGCACAAGCACTATATAATGGGGAACACCACAGTTCCCGCTCATTCCAGCAGGAGACAGCTCAGGGCACAGAGCTCACAGCAAGCAACTCAGATATACACCATGTGCTGAGTGCCTCTCTAAGATAGTGTTAGGGCTGGGTCCACAGGTTAAAGGGTAAAGAACGAACCACAGTCATAAGTTTACAGATGTTGTTATTGATAGTAATAAAACAGAGTTGTACCGTCTGCAACTGTGTTGGTTCGTCTGTATAGCGGAACACCCAACACGACACTCTGGCGGTAAAAGTTCAATTCTACCATGGGTTAGAGGAGAATATTGCAATTTTGAGGAACAACTTGGAGCTATCCTAACCAAGATGTCCATTCCTGTTGTAAGTTCCCCACAACATTGCACTGTTAGTGCAAACCTGATTGTCACTGGTCAATTAGTTACTTTGGGCATTGATTGTGAATGGGTCAGATCTTGTTCCCAAGACACAGCATTGCATTGCAACGTGGTAATTTGCCCCATAGAACGCAGATAATTTTATTTAGAAACAAGGCACCTACTTCAAACTAGGTGCCATTCTTTGAACATACTGCAGAATTTAAGCCTATGTTTGTGAGTGGGCAGAGTACTTGTCATTCAGATTTAGAGAAATAATAGTTTAGAGGTTCATAATCTCTTGTTATGTAATTGTTTTCATTTATTAAGGAGTCTAGGGCAGCACGGTGGCACAGTGGTTAGCACTGCTGCATCAAGGCGCCGAAGTCCCAGGTTCGATCCCGGCTCTGGGTCACTACCGTGTGAAGTTTGCACATTTTCCTCGTGTTTGCGTGGGTTTCGCCCCTACAACACAGATGTGCAGGGTAGGTGGATTGGCGACTCTAAATTGTCCCTTAATTGGAAAAAATTAATTGGATACTCTAAATTTATAAAAAAGAATTTATTAAGGTGTCTAGTTTGCTGAACTGTTAGTGTTGGAGCCAGTTGCATGTATGGCCTGTACTGTACAAATGTGGAGGCCTGAGAGGCTTATTAGGATTTACTTGCTGTTGTGCCTCTGCATAACTACCCAAATTTGCTTGTATCCATACCTCACATTGTTTGGCTGTATTATTCAATACAACGTTACCCATGCGTTAGTATTTTGAGAAAGGTCCTTGCGTCCTGCTTTAAATTGAGCACTGGCGCTGTACTTTACTGACGAACCATTGCAGCATTGTGTGTTCTCCTCTGCTCAGTGCTTTTTCGATCCTGGCTTTCCACAGAATTTTAACTCCAATTAAAATCTGTGTTTGGTGAAATAGTCTAAAAGGACATCTTAGCCATGCTGTTATCACCCTGAATGTACAGCAGCAATAAAGAGCACTAGTGTTCCTGAAGGGCAATTAAAATGTAATGTGATTGATTTCTTGACAATGCTGCTTCACAGAGCTTGTTGATCTAAGGGTTTGTTTTGAATGTTAGATAAACGCCCTTGCCCTCAACAATTTCATTTTGTGACGAAAACAGATTTTTCTACTTTTTGTTTTTGGGGGTTTCAGATTGCAGATATACAAACTGTAAAACTAACCGCTAAGGAACCTGATCTGTACAAAATTAAATAGCACAGAAGGAGACTATTCATCCATTGTGCCTGTACGGCTGTCTGAAAGACCTACCGTAGTCTCACACCCCTGCTTTCGCCATAGCAGTGGAAGTGTTTTTCTTTTTAATATGTATTATATATTATTTTTGAGGCAGTGCATAGCAGATCACAAAAACTTGTGGAGTAAATGAAATCTCCCAGACTTTTTTTGCCAATCATAACATTTGTACCATTGGGTTACCAGCCCTCTTGTTCTCTCTTTTTACTCTTACAATCCCTTATTACATTTTGAACACCTCTGTTAAATCTCCATTCAACCTTCTCCTACATGTTTTCCCTTTTTCTCTGGGAAAGTACCTGTCAGTCACTGCTCGTACGTCATGCCGTACGTGGGAGCTTGTCGGAATTTTTGAGGGATTATTGTGTAGTCTGCGCTTTATGCCTTTCACTCAGTTTTTTTTCCCCCTTGTTTGAAATTTTATTTAAGAACTTGCTTTTAAACTGTAATTTGTGTTCTGCTTTGCAAGAAAGTATCCTGCAGTGCTGCAACACATGCCATGTAAATCAGAGGCACTGCTTTCTTTATGGACAGTGGTATTGAATTCACTTTGCAATGAGTTGCACTAATGTCAGTATGTCTCCTGGGCACTTTGTGTCATGCTCTGCGATTGCCATTCCTTGACATAGGACAGATTGCTATTGGGCTGGTTGGCTTCCTTGAACTAGGCAACCTCATCACATGCTACAATGGCTCACCTTCAATGATCCATGCCAAACCTGACTGCTAAAGATGCTTTTGGCTGAAGGACCATTTGGTGCTGGTAAGATAGCAAATTTAAGTGTAATCTAAATAGTGCAAATTGTCGAAATAAATATACCTGGCCTGTAGCACCTGCAGTCATTAATCAGGGCCGAGCCCCATGTGGCATAACATATATAATCCAAACATTGTCCAGGGTTAAAGAGAGCTTCAGCTGCAATACCATGCATTGCTGTGAGGATGGGAGACAGTGGTGAAAGGCAGATTATACGTTGACCCAAAGTATTCCGTAGTGATCCTGGAGTATTGATGTATCAGACTTGTGTGCTTTCATAATGTACCAGAACACATGTACAGTGAGCAAAATATAGAGCAATGACCTTTGTGTAATTGCATCTTTTTTGTCTGTGGTGTGCTTATTTACAACTTGATGTTTCCTTTGCAAAACAGTAACTCGGTTTTAAATCATTGCCAGTAATTGTACCAGATCGAAATTCTGAATGGAGTAGGTGATCAAGAGACTTTTCAATTGGCAGTACCACATTGGCTTCAGTCCAGATGAAAGCGAGCATGCAACTGTGCTGGGCCATTGAGTTTTCTTTTTGTTTTATTAAAAGTCCCTCCTGCATCTTGCCATTTGCGATACTTATGAGAGCCTAGACTTTTGATCATGAGAGTCATTACATCTGAGCCAAAAATTCTCCTGTTGTCACAACTGCAAGTTTTTTGCCATTGGGATGAGAATAGGCTGATTTATTTAATTTTGTGGTGGTCAGGAGTGCATCGACAAACAATGGTTTACCTATTGCCAGCCGGGGCAGCATGGCACAAACCAGGGATTGATGAAATGAAATGAAAATCGCTTATTGTCACAAGTAGGCTTCAAATGAAGTTACTGTGAAAATCCCCTACTCGCCACATTCCAGCGCCTGTTCGGGGAGGCTGGTACGGGAATTAAACCAGCACTGCTGGCCTTGTTCTGCCTTACAAGCCAGCTGTTTATTCCACTGTGCTAAACCAGCCCCTATGATGGAACTTTAGAGTAGTTTCATACTGGGCAGCACTTCATCTATTGTACCATCTTGGCACTTGGTTCCTCTTCAAAGAAAACATTGTTTGAAGTGGAAGATGTGCCATGATAATACACTTTATCACCCTTTCGGCTGCTGTTCCATTGTGTGGTTGGATGTTGCCAGTACGCAATCTTTTACCAACTCCTGCCGCATCACTGCTTTGCACCCTCTGATATTTTGTTTCCTCCTTCCCACCCAACTCTCCTTGATGTCACATTGCTGGATCTCCCACCAAGAATTTGGCGAGTCACTGGTGACTAGGAACTGAACAGAAATAGCCATGGTATCAACCGAGTGGCTGCCAGATTAGAAATTGGGTACTCTGCTGTTGAATAACTTGCCATCTGAAGCCCTCAAAGCATTCCCACCATCTACAAGGCTCAAGTCAGGAGTGTGATGAAATATTTGCTACTTGCCTGGATGGTGCAGCCGGAACAACATTCAAGCAACCCATCACTGTCGAGGACCCAGGTGTTCATTTGGTTGGTGCATCTGCCACTGATCTCATTATTCACCCTTTTCATCACTGGTCCTATGTGGCAGCATCTCACCATGGTTACTTTGACAGTGCCTTCTCTCCCTGTGACCTGTACCACTGATGAGAACAAAAGCAGCAAGGTTGTGGGAACACCATCTCCTTTAGGTTGCATATCGTTCTGGTGGTGACATGTATAACCATTTATTCATAATCCCTGGATTCCTGCCTAATCATCACAAGGACTGCAGAGGTTGAAGGAGAAAGACTTTCACTGCCACCTGGGCAATTAAGGATGGGCAAGAATTAGGGCAGCATGGTAGCACAAGTGGATAGCACTGTGACTTCACAGCGCCAGGGTCCCAGGTTCGATTCCCTGCTGGGTCACTGTCTGTGCGGAGTCTGCACGTTCTTCCCGTGTCTGCGTGTGTTTCCTCCGGGTGCTCCGGTTTCCTCCCACAGTCCAAAGACGTGCAGGTTAGGTGGATTGGCCAAGATAAATTGCCCTTAGTGACCAAGAAGGTTAGGAGATTGGGTTAGGGGATAGGGTGGAAGTGAGGGCTTAAGTGGGTCGGTGCAGACTCAATTAGGCCGACTGGCCTCTTTCTGCACTGTATGTTCTATGTTCTTTAATTGCAGCCTTGCCAACACAGACCAGACCCTGAGATAGAACATAGAACAATACAGCGCAGTACAGGCCCTTCGGCCCACGATGTTGCACCGAAACAAAAGCCATCTAACCTACACTATGCCATTATCATCCATATGTTTATCCAATAAACTTTTAAATGCCCTCAATGTTGGCGAGTTCACTACTGTAGCAGGTAGGGCATTCCACGGCCTCACTACTCTTTGCGTAAAGAACCTACCTCGTCATGGATGTATAGGGAGTATAGCAAGGGGGCTAAGTATGCAGCCTTGTGGGGCCCCAGTATTGAGGACTATCGTGGAGGAGGAGTTGTTGTTTATCATCACTGATCGTGGTCTATGGGTCAGGAAGTCGAGGATTGAGCTGCAGAGGGAGGGGCCGAGCCCTAGGTTTTGGAGTATTTATATGAGCTTGGCTGGGATTATGGTGTTGAAAGCAGAGCTGTAGTTAAGGAATAGGAGTCTGACGTAGGAGTCCTTGTTGTCGAGGTGCATGTAGGGCCAGGGAGATGGCGTCTGCTGTGGGCTGGTTGTGGCGGTATGCGAATTGCAGTGGATCAAGGCATCCTGGGAATATAGAGTTTGAAGGGGAACGTTCATGGATGTTATTTATATCAACACCCAAAAGACATTTAATAAAACCCTCTAAGAGACCATAGACCATAATTGAGACTCATAAAATCAAGGGAAAATATTGACCTGGTTAGGAAACTGGCTGAATGGCAGGAGACAAAGAGTAGGGATAATGGTCAGGTACTCTCACTGCCAGGATGTGACTCATCGTAGCCTATAAGGACCTGTGATGCGATCTCAACTAGTCATTGTATTTATTAACAATTTAGATTAAGAGATAGAAGGGCAAATGTAGATAGAAAACATGGAAATTTTAATAGATTCCGTGAATGAACAAAACTGCCCTTCTGGCAAATGAGGTCACCCATTTTGGACCCAAAAGGATAGAACAGGGTACTTTCTAAATGGTGAAAGGCTAGAGACAGTGAACATCAAAGTTTTAAAAATCCAGGTACAAAGATCATTAAAATATAATGAACACTACATAAAATAATCAAAAAGGCTAAGGGAGTGGCAACCTTTATATCTACAGGACTAGAATGCAAGGAAATTGAAGTCACGATTCAGTTATTCAAACCACTGGTTGGAACACACCCGTTGTACTGTGAACAGTTCCGTGCAACACACCTTGTATACTTCTGTACTGTCTTGAAGGGAGTACAACATAGATTTATCAAAATAATACCTAGACTCAAGAGTTAAATTATGAGAAGAAATTACACAAAGTATAGCTGCATTCCCTGGAATTTAAAATGTTAAGAGGTGACTTGATCAAAGTTTTCCAAGTATTGAGAGGAAAAAGAGATGTTAGACAGAAATGAGTTCAGCTAGTTGAGGAATGTAGTACTGTAAGCAGTGTCTAAAACTAGAGCCAGAACACTCGGGAGTGAAATTCGGAAATATTTCTTCACAAAAAGGGTGGTAAAAATTTGGAACTCCACAAACGACAATGGATGCCAGACCATTGTTAATTTTAAATCTCAGTGATAATATCTTTTGGTTAACAAATGTCTACAGGATATGGAGTAAATGTGGGGATAGGCAGTTAAGCGATAATAAAAATCTTTATTATTGTCACAAGTCGGCTTACATTAACATTGCATGAGCATCAATTTCAGCATATTCAGCCTAATCTGTAATTGAAGTAGATGCACTGTCCCTTTTTATGTGCCAAACCAAAGGGAAAATACAGTGGATGCTGGAAGTCTGAAATAAAAGTAGAATGCTGGAAAGGTTCAGCAGGTGAATGGCACCATCAGTGGAGAGGGAAATGGATGTAATGTTTCGAGTCCATGTGACTTTGTCCACAAATGCTGCCAGACTTGCTGAACTTTTCCAGCATTTATTCCTTTTTAATGTTGTTGGTCTGGATTAAAGAAATGAATAGTCTACAAGTTTGAGAACTTAAGTTGAAGTGGTCTCTTAGTGTGAGGCTGAAGTCTCTGCTTTTTGCCATCAGAAGGAGCTCTTGAGTTGAAGCACTGTAACTCACTGGGAGCCTCTAGCGTTGCAAAGCTGATACTACAATAACTTCACACTAAGCAGACTTTTATTCACCACGAGCTTCAGAGTCACTTATCTGTTCAAAATAGGTGAAAAGCAGAATGATGATGGAAATAAAAACAGAAGGTGCTGAAAATTCTCAGCAGTTCTGACAGAATCTGTGGAGGAGAAACAGAGTTAACGTTTCCATTACCCTAAAACGTTAACCTCTGTTTCTCTCCCCACAGATGCTGTCAGACCCACTGAGCGTATTCCAGCATTTTCTGTTTTTAGTCAAAATAACTGTTCAGCTACTGGCAAATATATGTTTTTAACTTATTCTGTGATTGATATATATATATATATATATTATATATTTAAAATATGTCTTTATCTTAGCCTTCTTTACAATGGGTGTTTCTATTTGTTCTCCCAATAGGATAGCACAAGTTCGATTGGCTCAGGAGATTTCACTGGCATCAAAGAGCTGGATGCAATTAGCAATGAAATCAGCGAACTACAAAGGTGAGCATTTCATTAATGGCAACTGCAGCCAATCAGATTGGGAAAACACTTCTCTCAGCTTCAGGATCAAACAATCAGACAAGCAAGAAATGCACAACTATTCGAAATACAAAGCTACTGAAAACTACTTCATGTGCTTTTTCAAGTGAAGTATCACGGGGGTTTAAAAACAGCATTCGGGTTCACCCCAAAGTCATTGCGTGGCTTGGTACTGAACTGCATAGACTGGGCAGGTGCCAGGTTTGATTGCTGGGTTAGCCTGCTAGGGCTCACTCACACTCAGAATAAAGAGTGGTGACTCGGGTGAGGGTACATGGAGGGTGTATATATTTTCCAGCACAAAATAGTGGATTAGCAGGCAGATAACTCCCAAGGAGAGCCCGATCATATTCTCCTCAACCACTACCCTAGTCAAACTGTAGCCATATAATGGCTCCCTGTGCAACTGAACAAACGGTAACAAAAAAGTCTGAGCTCCTTGAGATTAGGGAGGAGTGGGTGGTTGAAGAAGGTAGATTTTGGTGGAGAGGAGAAGCCAGAAGTTACCTTTGTGTCACTGGATGATATTTGAGTAGTGGGTGGTTTAATGATAGAGAGCAGGATCTGATGATGCTTTAAGCTTTCCAACCAGACCTGGAGATTGATGCTTAAACCAGTTGTCCACCAAAAATGTTCAGATCTGTGAGCTTGAATTTAAGACTGGAGATTTATTTATTTATTTTTTGTTTATTCATGGGATGTGAGCATCGCTGGCTAGGCCTGCAATTACTGCCCCTCCCTAATTCCCCTTGTTCAGAGGGCAGTTAAGAGTCAACCATATTTCTGTGGGTCACGAGTCACACATAGGCCAGCCCAGGTAAGGACGGCAGATTTCTTTCTCTGAAGGACATTAGTGAACCAGGTGAGTTTCCACAACAACTAACAATATTTTAATAGTTCGACTTCTAATTCCAGATTATTATTGAATTCAAATTTCACCATCTGCTGTAGTGGGATTTGAACCCAGATCCGTAGAGCATTGCCCTGGGTCTCTAGATCCTCAGTCCAGTGATATTACCACAATGCCACCATCTCCCCATTTATTGTTAATGGGATGTGGGCGTCACTGGAAAGGCTGGTGTGCCAAAACAAAATACTGTTGATGTTGGAAATTGAAAATAAAATTGAATTGAGAAAAAAATGAATTTAGAGTATCCAATTCTTTTTTTTTCCCAATTAAGGGGCAATTTAGCGTGGCCAATTCATCTACCCTGCACATCCTTTTGGGTTGTGGGGGTGAGACCCCCTCAGACACTGGGAGAATGTGCAAACTCCACACGGACAGTGACACAGGCCCGGGATCGAACCCGGTCTGTGGCACCGTAAGGCAGCAGTGCTAACCACTGCGCCACCGTGCGGCCACATAAAAACCGAAATTGCTGGCAATACTCAAGTCAAGTAGTATCTACGAAGAGAGAAACAGAGTTAAGGTTTTATGTCAATGACCTTTTATCAAAGCTGGGAACAGATAAAAATGTAATAGGTTTCAAGCAAGTGAAAGGAGACCAGGTGGATAAAGGACATGAGGGAAGGCCTGCGATAGGGTGAAGGACAGAACAGATTAAAAGACAGGAAAGGATTGAGAATGAGAGGGCATAGATTTAAAGTAATCGGCAAAAGAAGCAAAACTGAGATGAGAAAAACCATTTTCATGCAGTGAGTGATTAGGGTCTGGAATGTACAGCCCGAGATTGTGGTGGGGGCAGGTTCAATCGAAGCATTTGAAAGTGATTTAGACTATCTAAAAAGAACAAATGTGCAGGTTTATGGGTAGAAGGGGGTGAATAGCACTAAGGGAATTGCTCATTTGGTGAGCCAGTACAGACATAGTGGGCCAAGTGACCTTCATCACTGTAACAATTCTTTGATTCCCTTTATTGGGACACTGTGTATCCGCTTTGCAGAAAAATCTGAAGTAATTTTTCCTTAAGGGAACCTACACACTATTTTTCTGTGATCTAGTGTGATCTGAGAGTATGCATAAATGGGTCATTTTTAGTTGGCGGGATGTAACGAGTGGTGTGTAACAGGGTTCAGTGCTGGAGCCGTAATGTTTTACAATTTATATACGTGCTTTGGATGAATGGGCTGAAGGTTTGATTACTAAATTTGCTGATGATACAAAGATAGGTAGGAAAGTAAATTGTGAAGAGAACATAAAGAGGCTGCAAAAGGATGTAGATAGGTTAGGTGAGAGGGCAAAGATCAGACAAATGGAGAATAATGTGGGCAAATGTGAAATTGATCAGTTTGGAAAGAAGAATAAAAAAGAAGCATATCTAACTGATGAGAGGTGGCAGAGTTCTGAGGTGCTGAGGGATCTGGGTGCTCTGGTGCATGAATCACAGAAGGTTAGCATGTAGGTACAACAAATAATTAGGAAAGCTAACAGAATGTTATCCAATACTGGAAGAGAATTGAATATAAAAATGGGAAGGTTATGCTTCAGTTATACAGGGCATTGGTGAGACCACATCTGGAATACTGTGTACAGTTTTGGTCTCATTATTTGAGAAAGGATGTATATGTGATGGGGACAATTCAGAGATTTATGAGATTAATACCTGGAATGGGTAGGTTGTCTTATGAGGAAAAGTTAGGTTTGTATCCACTGGAGTTTAGAAGAGTAAGAGGCAACTTGATTGAAACATATTGATAGGGTGGATTTGGAGAGGATGTTTCCTCCTATGGAAGAATCTAGAACTAGGGGTCACTGTTTAAAAATAAGAAGTCACCTATTTAAAACAGAGATGAGTAATTTGTTTTCCCCAGAGGATGGTCAGTTTTTGGAATTCTCTTCCTTAAAAGGTGGTGGAGGCAGAATCTTTGAGCGTTTTTAAGGCAGAGGTCAATCGATTCTTGAAAGGTTACCGGGGGTAGGCAGGAATGTGGAGTTGAGGTTAAAATCTGATCAGTTGTGATCTCATTGAAAGACGGAGCAGGTTTGAAGGGCTGAGTGGCCTCCTCCTAATTTGTATGTTTGTATATTAATTATCTTTCTCATCATGTTTTGGGTCATTTGAAGGCATCAGTTGTGGTCAATATCCTAATTATACATCAGAATATCCACTGGCACTTCTATATCTGTCTCTCTCTTTGTTTTATCCTCTCATTATTTCTGTCTCTCTTGTCCTGAATATCCTCCCTTTCTCATGTCATTTGTTGACTGGGATATCGGAACAGATGTAGGCCATTCTCCCTCAAGCCTATTTTTCCATTCAATTAGATCATGGCTAATCTGTATCTCAACTCCATTCACCGCCTTAGCTCCCTGGCTCTTAATCCCTATACCTAACAAAAACAGGACTGTATTATACACAACATTGAATTGTTGGGACTGAGATCGCCAGATTATGGCGAAAGTGATCAATCAAGGATGGACAACATGCAGTATCAGATTTTTGTAGCTTTGTTTCTCTTGATCAACATTGGATGTCGAAATCTGTAAACTGAATCTTTCCTCAATTCTGTTCTTTTTAAAAATAAATTTAGAGTTTCCGATTAAGGGGCAATTTAGCATGGCCAATCCATTTATCCTGCACATCTTTTGGGTTGTGGGGGCGAAACCCACGCAAACTCGGGGAGAATGTGCAAACTCCACACAGTGGCCCAGGGCCGGGATCGACCCTGGGACCTCGGCGCTGAGAAGCAACCGTGCTAACCACTTGCACCACCATGCTGCCCTGTCAATTCTGTTATGAGGTGTGTGCTGAAAAGCATTGGAGCGATGAGTATATGAAGTAACTTAGCTCGGGATTCACAGCCTAGTCTCCAGGGAGCAGTCTCGGCGGGCAGAGCATTGGAGCGATGTGTATATGAAGTAACTTAGCTCAGGATTCACAGCCTAGTCTCCAGGGAGCAGTCTCGGCGGGCAGAGCATTGGAGCGATGAGTATATGAAGTAACTTAGCTCGAGGATTCACAGCCTAGTCTCCAGGGAGCAGTCTCGGTGGGCAGAGCATTGGAGCGATGAGTATATGAAGTAACTTAGCTCGGGATTCACAGCCTAGTCTCCAGGGAGCAGTCTCGGCGGGCAGAGCATTGGAGCGATGAGTATATGAAGTAACTTAGCTCGAGGATTCACAGCCTAGTCTCCAGGGAGCAGTCTCGGCGGGCAGAGCATTGGAGCGATGAGTATATGAAGTAACTTAGCTCGGGATTCACAGCCTAGTATCCAGGGAGCAGTGTCGGAGGACGGATCGTCGGAGCGATGAGTATATGAAGTAACTTAGCTCGGGATTCACAGCCTAGTCTCCAGGGAGCAGTCTCGGCGGGCAGAGCATTGGAGCGATGTGTATATGAAGTAACTTAGCTCGGGATTCACAGCCTAGTCTCCAGGGAGCAGTCTCGGCGGGCAGAGCATTGGAGCGATGTGTATATGAAGTAACTTAGCTCGGGATTCACAGCCTAGTCTCCAGGGAGCAGTCTCGGCGGGCAGAGCATTGGAGCGATGTGTATATGAAGTAACTTAGCTCAGGATTCACAGCCTAGTCTCCAGGGAGCAGTCTCGGCGGGCAGAGCATTGGTGCGATGAGTATATGAAGTAACTTAGCTCGAGGATTCACAGCCTAGTCTCCAGGGAGCAGTCTCGGCGGGCAGAGCATTGGAGCGATGAGTATGTGAAGTAACTTAGCTCGGGATTCACAGCCTAGTCTCCAGGGAGCAGTGTCGGAGGACGGATCGTCGGAGCGATGAGTATATGAAGTAACTTAGCTCGGGATTCACAGCCTAGTCTCCAGGGAGCAGTCTCGGTGGGCAGAGCATTGGAGCGATGAGTATATGAAGTAACTTAGCTCGGGATTCACAGCCTAGTCTCCAGGGAGCAGTCTCGGCGGGCAGAGCATTGGAGCGATGAGTATATGAAGTAACTTAGCTCGAGGATTCACAGCCTAGTCTCCAGGGAGCAGTCTCGGCGGGCAGAGCATTGGAGCGATGAGTATATGAAGTAACTTAGCTCGGGATTCACAGCCTAGTCTCCAGGGAGCAGTGTCGGAGGACGGATCGTCGGAGCGATGAGTATATGAAGTAACTTAGCTCGGGATTCACAGCCTAGTCTCCAGGGAGCAGTCTCGGCGGGCAGAGCATTGGAGCGATGTGTATATGAAGTAACTTAGCTCGGGATTCACAGCCTAGTCTCCAGGGAGCAGTCTCGGCGGGCAGAGCATTGGAGCGATGTGTATATGAAGTAACTTAGCTCGGGATTCACAGCCTAGTCTCCAGGGAGCAGTCTCGGCGGGCAGAGCATTGGAGCGATGTGTATATGAAGTAACTTAGCTCAGGATTCACAGCCTAGTCTCCAGGGAGCAGTCTCGGCGGGCAGAGCATTGGTGCGATGAGTATATGAAGTAACTTAGCTCGAGGATTCACAGCCTAGTCTCCAGGGAGCAGTCTCGGCGGGCAGAGCATTGGAGCGATGAGTATGTGAAGTAACTTAGCTCGGGATTCACAGCCTAGTCTCCAGGGAGCAGTGTCGGAGGACGGATCGTCGGAGCGATGAGTATATGAAGTAACTTAGCTCGGGATTCACAGCCTAGTCTCCAGGGAGCAGTCTCGGCGGGCAGAGCATTGGAGCGATGTGTATATGAAGTAACTTAGCTCGGGGATTCACAGCATGGTCTCCAGGGAGCAGTCTCGGAAAACGGATTATCGGAGCAGTGAGTATCAGGAATTCCACTGAAGCTCAATAAAACTGACATCACAGGAAAGCTGTGACCAGATTGGCTTGTAGGAATCTGCTAAATCTGAAAAGAAACATGGCAAAACTAATTAATGAATTAATTAACTAAGTAAAGATGGCTGGACAGGCAATATGCTGTACCTGCATGATGTGGGAACTGGCAGATGCCAGTGACCACATCTGCAGCAAGTGTTTGTTGCTCGATGAATTTCGGCTCAGAATTAATGAGCTTCAGATACTGCGGCACATTCGAGAGGGAGAGAGTTACCTGGCCGCTTTGATTCAGGAGACATTCACACCCTGTAGATTAAGTACCTCAAATTTGGCCAGTGGTCAGGAACAGCAAGGTGTGCGTGAGGCAGGTAGAGGGACCCTGAAATCAGAAATAAAGGAGCCTCAGCTTTTGACCGTGTCCAACAGATACAAGGTACTTGCTCCCTGTGTGGATGAGGAAAAGGACTGTAGGAAGGATGAGCAAACTGACCACTGCACCGTGGTACAGGAGGCCATTCAAGCAGGGGGAGCAAAAAGGCAAGTGGTAGTTGTAGGGGATTCTATAATTAGGGGAACTGATAGCATCCTTTGCAAGCAGGACCAAGAGTCCGCATGGTACGTTGCCTGCCCAGTGCCAGGGTGAGGAACATCTTTAACAGGCTTGAAAGGATGTGGGAGGGGGAGGATCCTGTAGTTGTGGTCCACATTGGGATAAACAACATAGGCAAGAGGACCTGTTTAGGGATTATCAGGAACTACGAACAAAATTAAAGAACGCATCCTCAAGGGTTATAATCTCTGGATTACTACATGAGCCACGTGCAAATTGGTATAGGAATAAGAAAATTAGGGAAGTAAACTTACAGCTAAAGGAGTGGTGCGGAAAGAGGAGTTCCATTTCATGGGGCACTGGCTTCAGCATTGGAACAGGAGTGATCTGTACCATTGATCTTCACGAACTGATCTGGGACCAGTGTTCTAGAGGAAAGGATAAATAGGGTGGTCACAAGGACTTTAAACTAGCAAATGGAGGGGAAGGGAAGGGTAAAACTACAATAAGTATATTGGTTAATGGGAACCAAAGCAGCAGGTCAGCATGTTAAGAGAATGCAGAGGTTAATGGGATGAACAGGCAGTGCCAGTCTAACGACTACAGAGGAGAAAGGAAGCGTAAAAAATCAAAATGTAAGATGACTGGGAGTGAAAGTTGGGGATGAGGCTGAGTGTTATCAGAGATTAATAAAGGAGATCAGAATGTGTGGAAAGCAAGAAAATCCTGCAAGGGAAAGACAAATCAGAGGACATATTTAAAAACCTTGTACCTAAATGCACACTACTAGGAATAAGGTCAATGAGCTGACGACACAAATAGAGACAAATGGGTATGATTTGGTGGGGATCATTGAAACGTGGGTGCAGGGAGACCGGGACTGGGAGTTGAATGTTCAAGGGTACTCCGTATTCCGAAAGGATAGACAGGTTGCTTTGTTGATTAAAGATTACTTCAAGGCTGTATTAAAAAATGATATGCACTAAGGGCCAAAATGTTGAACCAATCTGGGTGGAAATAAGAAACAAGGCAAAAAACACCTTGATATGTGTAATTTACAGGCCCCAGAGCAATGCTTCCAAAGTGGGGCATTGTGTAATCCAAGAAATAACGAGGGCTTGTGAGAAAGGCACAATGGTAATAATGGGTGATTTTAACATGCATATTGACTGGATTAATCAAATTGGCAAGGGTCACCTAGAGGGAGATTTCATAGAATGTATGAGGGATTGTTTCTTAGAGCAATATGTTATGGAGCCAACCAGGGAGCAGGCTATTTTAGATTTAGATTTAATTTTAGAGGATCGGAAAGCTGATTAACAGTGGCGGATGATCAGGGAGATATTAAATATCTCTCAATCAAAGTATTTTCCTGAGATGAAGAGGAATTGTAAAAGGAAGAAAAACATAAAACATTCCATGGCTAAACAAGGACATCAAGGAAGACATAAAGGCAGAAACTAGGGTGTAACATACTACAAAAGCTAGTGGTAAGGTGGAGGATTGGGAGAACTTTAAGGTTCAGCAAAAGGCTGCTAAGAATATAATCAAAATAGCTGAGATGAACTAGGAAAGAAAACTAACAGAAAACATACACACTGTGTGGAGTTTGCACGTTCTCCCTGTGTCTGCGTGAGTTTCCTCTGGGTGCTCTGGTTTCCTCCCACAGTTCAAAGATGTGCAGGTTAGGTGAATTGGCAGGTTAGGTGGATTGGCCATGCTACATTGCCCCTTAGTGTCCCCAGGTTCTAATAATAAAATAATAATCTTTATTCGTGTCACAAGTAGGCTTACATTAACACTGCAATGAAGTTACTGTGAAAATCTCCAGGTCGCCATATTCCAGCGCCTGTTCGGGTACACAGAGGGAGAATTCAGAATGTCCAATTCACCTAACAAGCATGTCTTTCGGTTAGGTGGGGTTATGGGGATAGGGTGGGGGCATGGGTCTGGATAGGTTGATGCAGACTCGATGGGCCGAATGGTCTCCTTCTGCGCTGTATCAGACAGACAGCCTGCAGCTTTGGATTGTGCTGCTTGCTGATTGCCAGATGAGCAGGATTCTTCTGCAGGCGATTAGGGAGGCAAAGGCAAGGGCGTCGGCCTCCCCTCCCCATGAGTTCTGGCTGGTCTAATACCCCCAAAACTTATGGTTGCTTATAAAGTCGTTCGCTTCCTCCGGCGTCACGAAATAATACTCATGGTCGTAATGCGTCGCCCAAAGTCTGGTTGGGTACAGCACTCCAAACCAAATCTGTCGCCTGCACAACAGCACCTTGTTGAACCACGCATGCCTCTTCGCCAGCTCCGCTCCAATGTCCTGGTAAATCCGGACTCAATTACCCTCCCATTCACCTAACAAGCACGTCTTTCTGTTACGTGGGGTTATGGGGATAGGGGGGGGGGGCATTCGTCTGGATAGGGTGCTCTTTCACAGGGTTGATGCAGACTTGATGGGCCGAATGGTCTCCTTCTGCACTGTAGGGATTCTATGATTCTTCTCCTTGTCCAAAAACATAAGCATCCGCACAGTCACTGCCCGCGCCGGCTCCCCGGCCCTCGGCTTCTCCCTCAAGGACCTATGGGCCCCGTCCCCTCTGGGGCCTTGCCCAGCACCTTCTCCACCAACCTGGCCAACATCCTCTAAACGTACTTCATGGCACTCGTTCCCTCCACACCCTCTGGCAGACTCATAATCCGCAAATTTGGTTGTCTAGACCTATTCATAGATTCATAGAATTTACAGTGCAGTCTGCACCAGCCCTTGGAAAGAGCACCCCACTTAAGCCCACACCTCCAACCTATCCCCGTAACTCAGTAACCCCACCTAACCTTTTTGTGCACTAAGGGCAATTTAGCATGGCCAAACCACCTAACCTGCACATCTTTGGAGTGTGGGAGGAAACAGGAGCACTTGGAGGAAACCCACGCAGACACGGGGGGAATGTGTAGACCTATTCGCCTATTTCATCACCGTAGACCGCAGTGACTTGCACAGATCTCACAGGATCCTGACCTTCGCCTCCAAAGACACAACCCAGTCACTCTGGCCAGACACCACCTTCTCCACCTTGCGAATCGTCGCCCCCTGCGCTTCGAGGCACTTTTCCACCCAAACCAGCGATCAGCGAAGAGGTGCCACTGCTCTCCATCGTCTTCAACCAGTCACTGTACACCTCCTTCCTCCTTTGTTGAATTCTTGCTTGAGGCTTTCCTACCGGCAACGACCCCCCTCCCCGCTAGTTTTACAGTTGGTGCTGTACCACAGGTCTCCTCCAACTCCTTAGCCAGGTCTTTCACTGTCTTCTACCGGATCTTATAGCACAAAATGAACTTCTGCCCAAGACATAACCTCCCCAAGGCACCAAAGAGGTATTTCCACTCCTCCGTGTCGAACACCTTCTCCGTGTCCAATGACACAATCACTTCTGGTTTGGAAACCGGAGAGGAGGAAAGGACAGCATTCAATAATTGCGCACATCGTCCGATAATTGTCGACTTTTAATTAAACCTGTCTGTCATCTCCGATCACCCCCAGAACACATGGCTGCAAATACAGACCCATCACCGTAGCTATCAATTTGGCATTGACGTTCAGGAGAGAAATTAGTCTACAAGAACCATGAGGGATCTAGAAGCCTGGGGGTGTGTAGGGCACAAGGACACTAGTGACAAAGAATCATTCACCATGTCCACTATCACTGGTGTTAACTGGCTTGCAAACATCTTGCAAAATTCGATGGTAAGCCCATCAAGACCAGGGAGCTTACCTGACTGCATTAATCCAATGCCCTTAAGAATTTTCTCCGGGCTCAACTGGGCCCCCAACCCCTACCACCTTTCTCTCTCCACCATCGGAAAAGACAACCCATCTAAAAATGCCAACATGTCCGACTTATTCACCGGGGACTCTACCTATAGAGATGTTTGTAAAGGGGCTCCAAGAACACATTGACTTCATTCGGGGCGGAAAACAATCTGCAGTCCGAGTTTTTGATTTGTATAATCTCATCAGGAAGCTGCCTGCCGACTCAACTGGTGAGCTAGATGATGGCTGGCCTTCTCCCCATGCACATAAAATAAAAATCTTTGAGTGCAAGAGTTGGCTCACCACTTTCCCAGTACAGCAAATCAAACTGGGCTCCTTCCTATTCGCAAGCAATTTTGGAGTAGGGACAGACTAATATTGACTATCCGTCTCGAAGGAGCGCATCCATCAGCTATTGCTGCTCTGCCCTATCGTCCTATTTCAATGTGTTTTAAAGTAGATTACTTCTCCCCTCACAGCCAGTTTAAGGGCTTCCCACTGTGTGGAGGAGAGGCAGAGTCATTCCTAATTAATAATAATAATTTTGTTTATTGTCACAAGTAGGCTTAATGAATTTACTGTGAAAAGCCCCTAGTCGCCACACTCCGGCGCCTGTTCAGGTACACGGAGGGAGAATTCAGAATGTCCAATTCACCTAACAAGCACGTCTTTCGGGACTTGTGGGAGGAAGCCGGAGCACCCGGAGGAAACCCACGCAGACCTGGGGAGAACGTGCAGTCTCCGTACAATGACCCAAGCGGGAATCGAACCTGTGACCCTCGCACTTTGAAGCAACAGAGCTAACCACCATGCTACCGTGCCACCCTACTTAATCTAATGTACTTCTCAATGTGCTCACAGAACCCTCTGTCCGCCAGCAGTGCTACGTCCAGTCTCCATGGTGGGGTTTGTCCAGAATCCATTTCTAAGGTCAAGTCCGCGAAGTGTAGAGCATGATCCTAGATAACAATGGCTGACTATTCTGCTTTCTGCACCCAGGGTAGAAGGAACCAACTCGTTAAAAATCAGTCAGTCCTGGAGTAGACTTTCTACCTCCACTTGTTCCATAAAGTCCAGGAGGACCTTCACATACACCGACGGAGCAAACGATCTAGGCCTGGATTGGTCTAGTTTAGGATCCAAAAGAGCTAAAATCCTCTCCAAAGATCAGCTGGTGTGTATCTAGGTCAGGAATGGAAACAAAGAAATAGCCAGCATTCTTTTAAAACATGTCACATGGTCCCAGTTTGGTGCATAAGCATTTACTACAACCACCAATGTGCCTGCTTGAAACCCACTGACCATTACAAATCTGCCACTGGGATCCCCTAAGGTCGCAGTGGCTGATAAAAGAACCCTTTACTGACTAAGATCGCTGTACCTCGGGCCCGTCCATCAAAGCCTGAATGGAACACTTGGCTCAACTATTCCTTCCGCAGTCTGGCTGGCCTGATTATTTACCCACAAATGGGTCTTCTGCAAAAACACCACATCAGCACTTAATTTCTTTTAAAAAATATATATATTTGTTAATTTATTTTTAAATTTTTACCAACTAGGGGCCAATTTAACATGGCCAATCCACCTATCCTGCATATCTTTGGGTTGTGGGGGCGAGACCCATGCAGACATGGGGAGAATGTGCAAATTGCACATGGACAGCGACCTGGGGCCAGGATCGAACCCGGGTCCTCGGCGCCGTGAGGCATCAGTGCTAACCACTGAACTACCGTGCCGCTTAGATTCTTTAGGTGAGCAAAAACTATGGACCTTTTTACTGGGCCACCCAACCCCCTTACATTCGAGGCAGCCCCTCCAATCCCTGGTCCAGTCATTTCCACTATCAGGGGCCGCCAAGTTCCTACTCAAGAAAAACGAGCCCACGGCCTGCCAAAACTGGCCGCCAAATCCACCCACAGAGTGAGACAGAGAGAATCTCATAATCAGCATCAGCAATCACCATTGCAAACTCCCCCACCTCCTCCCCCAACTAACACTTCACCCAAATGTACATATCGAAACCCATTAAAAATCCAAGACCCCTCCCCAAAACTATTTATAGATGCTAAGCTCTTCGAACCATGTGAGACTGGGCTGACAGCTGCAGCTCTACCCCCACCCAATCCCGCTCCTGTTAACCAGCTGAACTTTTTTAGCAAGGCAGTACCCCCCCCCCCCCCCCCCCCCCATTTATTTGATACAGTTTGATAGAATCTGTTGAAGTAAAAGCAGTGGGAACAGAATGATAAATTCATAAGTGCCTTTCAAACAAATCCTCAAACTGTACATTTTTGTGAAGAAGTCAGACTTTGAAACTTTCTGATTCAATTCACCAGTACCTTTATTCTATTATGTAGTAAATTACGTATAAGTGACAGTACTGCTGGTGTTCTTTCTTTGAGAAATTGATGTTGCCTTTAAGATGTGGTGGTCTCTATTTGCAGGAGGCCCCAGGAGTATGTCAGTATTTCTAGTGGATCCTCTGGATGAGAAGTTTGAAAACCACTGCATTATGTATGCATTATAAGGGGAAAAGATAATAATTTGGATAGGAATAGGTTCAAGGGTTGATATGAATGCATGCGGTGAGCAGTGAGTATTGTAGAAATTATGGTTTCTGATTATGAGTCCTGAGCATGCCATGCCAAGGAGTTGACTGGCCTGGGATATTTGCTTAGTTGGATATTCAGGAGTTGTTGGTTTTCTCCACATCTGAGGCAATGCCTCTACCACTCAGTCACCTTGCCAACCAATCAGCTCCCTCTTATGCAGTATAAATTGTTCCCTTTACAGTTGGTATTAATGTAAATCTGTCCCGTTGAGTGCAAAATGGAAACCTTTGACAACATGCCTCTCTTTTCAGCAATACTCATTTACTCTTCCTATATCTCCAGATTAGCCCCCTCTTCTCTCCCAGACCTGCCCCAACCCACCTCCTGTTTTCTTGTCTCCTGAAGATGTTTACACTGCAGAGCAGAGATTGTCCTTCACTCCACATTTCTGATCCTGACTGGTATTGGTCGGGGATGTGGGCAAGCCTGGAATTTCTCTCTTTTCCAAATGGCTGTACTAAGGGTAGTGTACCAGATGGCAATATTCAAATATTACTTAATGATGTCTTCTGCTTTTCAGTTTCTTGGAGAGCTAGAACCTTGCGTCCTCCAAATGGTTTTCACAATGTGATGATTTGGCATCCAATGTGATATGAGTTTAACCAGCTGTCTGCAGCCGCAAGCAATATTGCAAGCCTGAGGAAAAAATATAGTACCTGGCTTTTTTAGTGTCACTTTTGAACATTGCCTTTTGTTAACGGTACTGTGATTGGTCCAGTGGACCAGTGTGACTGAAAAGATCAACTGTCATTAGTCATCTAGTGTTATCGAGTGCTGAACATTGCCAGTAACCTAATTTATATGGTAACTGCTATTCATTGGTTTTGAATACTGTGACTGATCTCTGCCAAGAATATGACCGTAACATTTTATTTGTCTTTGCTAATGTCAGTTATTTGGCCCCTGGAAACCAGTTGATCAGTGAGATTTGAATGTGTGCTCACAATCACTGACACTGAGGGCAAAAATACTAGAAGCAAGTTAGAGTTTTATTTATCCTTATACAAGTCTGCAGAGTCAGGTGCCTCCTAGACAGGAGCACACCAAATAGCTTGTTTCGTCTGTTTCTATACACTTTGTTCGTTTATCATTCTTCTGCCCTCTCCTCCTGATTGGATCAGGTTTCACTGAGATTCACATTCTTCCTTATACGCCTTCATCATACATTACATGTCAGTATTCATGCTTCACCATAACCACTATTCATTGGTTTTGAATACTGTGACTGATCTCTGCCAAGAATATGACCATAACATTTTATTTGTCTTTGCTAATGTCAGTTATTTGGCCCCTGGAAACCAGTTGATCAGTTTTGTGGTACCTGCGGGAGAGACAAATTTAAAATAAGCATCGTGAATCAATAATGCCATGAGGCATCAACTAGTTTCCCTTAAATTGTGCCCCCAGCTCCAAACCTTTTATTCTGATGTAATTCTGTAATGGTTCATTAAATAGTTATATTGCCTGAGAATTTGCAGCACCAGAGAAAATCATTGTGGTTAATCTGAACAGACTTGGTACTACGAGAAAAAAATGGACTGTTTATTTATACACAATTGGCCGTTCCCTTTTCCTTTCTGGCTTGGAAACCAGTCATCTCTTTCTGCAGATGGAGATGATCAACTTCCATGCTTTGATATGCAGCTGATACTGTTCAACTCCTTTTAACACCATTCTTATGTGAAGACAGTTATAAACATTTATTGGTGATTTGTTTTTTTCCGTTCCGGTGGAAGAAAATGCAGAAACTTGTCCTCCAAATTGCCTTGTTGATGAAGCCTGAAGTTTTAAATTGGTAATAAATCCTGTTTTCAAGAAGACTTGATAAAGCACGTATTTGCATGCACGTGATTTTTGTTTTATATGATTTTTATGCAAAAAAAGATAAATTAAAGTCAGAAGGCGAGCATTGAATGCAACCAATAATTCTGCAAATTCACCTCCAAAAGCTTGATGCATGCAGTATTGTTTACTAAACCCTCCATTTAGTTTGCATGCAATTCTTGCAAGTTGTACAGGAAGAAAAATATCATAGTTTGATGGAAGGGATGCAGTTTCGTGGAAATTTTGTTTACAGATCTTGTAAATGTCAGGAATTGTTCCGTTTTCAAGGCTACAAATCATTCTGATGCATTCTCAATCAGGAGAAGGAAAAGCTGCGGTATTTACACGAATCAGAAACGGGTGTGATTGCAGTTTTATAGAGAACTTGAAAATCAGATAGCCCAAATATTGTTACAAATACCAGACCATGCTATCCTGGAATCACACTTTGAAACCTTATGGTTGGTGCAGCAGAGAAGCACATTACCACACAATAACCTTGACTTGTATGAGATCTCTGTTGGCATGCAGGCAGGAAGGTGTTTTGTTTTCTTCTCCAATGCCCTTCACTGGCTTTGCTATCAGTGCATGATTTTTAGTTTCATGATGTTAGTAGTTGTCTGGTGTATTAGGGAAATGGTAATTCTTTGTGTGTGGAAGATAGAACATTGTGCAACAGCAGGCAATTTAATAGAGACATCAGGCTCTGCTAAACAAATTATTGCATGCTACCAATGTTACTTTATTGGGTTCTGGCATAATCTGGAATGCATACTGCAGATAAACCTGTTGAGGGTATTATGCAGTTCAACATATTTAAATGGGAATACTTGATGAGATCAGAATCGATCCTGGTCAGTGGTTAATGCTACACCAGCAAGGGTATTAAGCACTAGATTCTTATGGGAGCTGAAATAGGGATGTACACGGGAGCTGAGAACTGGACCTCGTGAAGGGGAAAGATATTTTCATTGTTCTATATATAATCATGTATCTAGCATTGATATGAAGTTGGGTTTTTGCGGAAAATGAGGCCAGTGAACTCCAAAGCAAATGAATCTCTTCCCAACATTGTCATTCGCAGCACTGGAGAAACAATTACAAGGAGACATAATCACCGTCACCACCTGCAGTTTAATGTTAAGATAGCCAGGTCAGGGTGGCACTGTGCCGCAGTGGTTAGCACTGCTGCCTCACAGCGCCGAGGTCCCAGGTTCGATCCCAGCCCTGGGTCACTGCCTATGTGGAGTTTACACATTCTCCCCGTGTCTGTGTGGGTCTAATCCTCATGACCCAAAAGATATGCAGGGTAGGTGGATTGATCACGCTAAATTGCCCCTTAATTGGAAACAAAAAGTTGGATACTCTAAATTTAAAAAAAATAGCCAGGTCTAATCCTTACCTGTACATGTCGTACCTTTCACAAACTCCAAAATATTTCATCCGATCCTGATTGGTGGAGCTGCAGACAGCAGGGCATTCATTTTGGTTGAGAAATGTTTTAAATTTAAAAACAAAACTAACACAGTTTTGGTGATTGGTAGTTATGTATGGTTTACTTAGAGTTTCTTGTAAATGAGTTCTGTGAGCTCCAAAACCACAGAAACCACAACTGCTCCGTGTTCCAGTGTGGTGTCAGCCACATGACCCGCAGTAGGTTGCCTTGTTTGCACTTTGGAAACAAACATGTTTTTCATTGAACTCTTTTGAAATGCGAATGTGAACCTGCCTGATGGTTTGTATTCTAGAGCACAATGATGAAAGTGTGCAGATAAATGTCAAACATGTTGACTGGACATCCCCCTATTGACTGGACAAATGCACCACTTGGTATTGAGCTGAATCATGTTCACCAGTAAGGATCCAGGCTTATTTTGTGCAAGTTTATGATGGACCATCAATAATAGACGAAGCGAGTTTATAGAACTAAATTGTGGCTTTAATACACTGAGATGTGTGCCTGTCTGCTGCTGATCCCTCACTGGGGGCAGGGCCACAGATCAGCCAACTATATACAAAGCCCGAGGGGCGGGGCCACAGGCAGAGCCAGCAGATGCAACAACAACAACAACAGTAAGTAACAATGGAACAAACAATAACAGTGAATATATATATATATATATATATAACAGTGAGTAACAATGGAACGTGGTTCACCACATTCACCCCCTGTTAAAAAAAAAAAAAAGTCCAGCGGGGGTGAAGTGGACTCACAGATTGAGTTTGACAGGAGCTTTAACCTTCCGCCATGATCGCCTCAGTCCCGGCTGTGGTGTGGGCGTGGGTGTCGAGACCTTCGACTCCGGGAGCGTGTCGTCTTCTTCTTCATCCCAATGAGCTGACGGAGAGGGAGATGGTGTAGGGGCCGGGGTGGTGGTAATGGTCACTGGGGAGGCTGCCGCTGCCAAGTCCCGAGGCAGCCGAGTGCTGGTAATGGTGGTAGATGGTGTAGGGGTGGGCGTGTTGGTGATAGTCGCTGGGGAACCTGCGGGTGCCAAGTCCCTGAGGGAGACTGTGTCCTGCCGCACGTCATGGTGTGCCACGTAGGTATACTGTGGGTTTGCATGGAGGGGCAGAACCCCCTCGACCAGGGGATCTGACTTATGGCTCCTCGCATGCTTCCGGAGGAGGACGGGCCCTGGGACTGTCAGCCCGAACGGGAGGGACACCCCTGAGGTGGACTTCCTAGGGAAGACAAACAAACGTTCGTGAGGGGTCTCGTTGGTGGCAGTACACAGAAGCGACTGGATGGAGTGGAGTGCATCGGGAAGGACCTCGTGCCAGCGGTAGACTGGGAGACTTTTAGACCGTAGGGCAAGAAGGACGGCCTTCCAGACCATCGCGTTCTCCCTCTCCACCTGTCCGTTTCCCCGGGGGTTGTAGCTGGTCGTCCTGCTTGAGGCGATGCCCTTGCTAAGCAGGAACTGACGCAGCTCATCACTCATAAAAGAGGAGCCCTGATCACTATGGACATAGGTGGGGACACCGAACAAGGTGAAGCGACTGTGCAGAGCCTTGATGACGGTGGCAGAGGTTATGTCAGGGCATGGGATGGCAAAGGAAAAACGGGAGTACTCGTCAACGATGTTGAGGAAGTACACGTTACGGTCAGTGGAGGAGAGGGGCCCTTTGAAATCGATACTGAGGCGTTCAAAGGGGCGGGAGGTCTTCAGGTGAGCGCTTTCTGGCCGATAGAAGTGCGGTTTGCACTCCGCGCAGACTTGGCAGTGCCTGGTCATGGTCCTGACCTCCTCGGTGGAGTAAGGTAGGCTGCGGGCCTTGATGAATTGGAAGAGCCCCGGGTGACAGAGGTCATTGTGGAGGGCCCGAAGTCGGTCTACTTGTGCACTGGCACATGTACCGCGGGATAGGGCATCTGGAGGCTCATTGAGTTTCCCAGGCCAATACAAGATGTCGTAGTTATAGGTGGAGAGTTTGATCCTCCATCTCAAGATCTTGTCGTTCTTGATCTTGCCCCGCTGTGTGTTATTGAACATGAAGACAACCGACTGTTGGTCAGGAGAGTGAATCGCCTGCCGGCCAGGTAATGCCTCCAATGTCACACAGCTTCCACAATGGCTTGTGCTTCCTTTTCGACAGAGGAGTGCCGAATTCCAGAGGCATGGAGGGTATGGGAGAAGAAAGCCACGGGCCTGCCCACCTGGTTGAGGGTAACGGCCAGGGCAAAGTCAGATGCATCGCTCTCCACCTGGAATGGGATGGACTCGTCTACTGCGTACATCGTGGCCGTGGCAATATCTGCCTTGATATGGTTGAAGGCCAGCCGGGCCTCAGCCGTCGGGGAAAATGGTGGATTTGATAAGTGGGCGGGCCTTGTCCGCCTAATTGGGGACCCACTGGGCATAATAGGAGAAAAACCCCAGGCATCTCTTCAGGGCCTTGGGAAAGTGGGGGAGGGGAAGTTGCATGCGGTCGAGGTCGGGCCCTCGGGCTCCGTTTTCCACGACGTAGCCAAGGATGGCTAGGCGAGTTGTGCGGAAAACACATTTCTCCTTATAGGTTAGATTAAGGAGCTAGACGGTGTGGAGGAATTTCTGGAGGTTAGCGTCATGATCCTTCTGGTCATGGCCGCAGATGGTGACATTATCCAGATACGGGAACGTGGCCCGCAGCCCGTACTGGTCAACCTTTCGGTTCATCACTCGCTGGAAGACCGAGACCCCATTGGTGACGCTGAAGGGGACCCGGAGAAAGTGGTAGAGACGGCCATCTGCCTCGAAGGCAGTGTATTGGCGGTCCTCCGGGCGGATAGGAAGCTGGTGGTATGCGGACTTCAAGTCTACTGTGGACAAGACCCGGTACTGCGCAATCTGGTTGACCATGACAGATATGCAGGGTACGCATCGAGCTGCGTGTACCGGTTGATCGTCTGACTGTAGTCGACGACCATCCGGTGTTTCTCCCCAGTCCTGATGACCACCACTTGGGCTCTCCAGGGGCTGTTACTAGCCACAATGATCCCTTCCCGCAGGAGTCGCTGGACCTCCGACCTGATAAAGGCCTTGCCCCGGGTACTGTATCGTCTGCTCCTGGTGGTGACGGGCTTACAGTCGGGGGTGAGGTTAGCGAAGAGCGAGGGAGGGGCGACCTTCAGGGTCGCGAGGCTACAGACGGTGAGAGGGGGCAGGGGTCCACCAAACTTCAAAGTCCGGCTTCGGAGGTTACACTGGAAGTCCAGTCCTAGTAACAGGGCAGCGCAGAGACGGGGCAGGACGTAGAGTTTGAAGTTAGCGTACTCTATGCGCTGTACTGCAAGGTTTGCGACACAGGAGCCCCGGACCTGAACGGAGTGTGATCCGGAAGCTGGGGAGATAGTCTGGGACGCGGGAAAAATCCGAAGGGAGCAGTATCCGGATGAATGAGGCTATCCGTACTCCCGGAGTCGAACAGAGAGGTCGTTTCGTGCCCATTGACCCGGACGGCCATCATGGAGTTCTTGAGGTGATGGGGCCGGGACTGGCTGAGCGTGACAGAGCTGACCTGCGGACGATGGCTGGTCTGGTCGGTGGTAGCGGGGTGGTCCCAAGATGGCAGCCTCCATGAGTCGCACGTGGCGGATGGCGTCAAAAATGGCAGCCCCTACTGGCCTCACGAGGCGGATGACGCTTCAGAAGGGGGGGCGGTCCATGCAGGCAAGATGCCACGCTGCGTGCCCTGTGACCTTCAGGTCTTGCCTGGCAGACTTTGGGTCTGGGAGCTTGAGGTCGGGCCTGACAGACCTTGGCTTGTGGCGCACCCAGGCCGGGTGATGGCCGCACCTCCGACGTCCACGAGGGTGCCGCATGGTTGGACGTGAAGGCATCCATGTTCTGGAACGCTACTTCCAAAGAGCTAGAGAGCTGCACAGTGTCCTTGAGGTCGAGGGTACCCCCTTCGAGCAAGCATTGTTGGATATAGTTAGACCGGACTCCGGCCACATAGACGTCCCTGATTAGGAGCTCAGAGTGCCGAACTGCCGTAACTGCCTGGCAGTTATAATTCCGGGCGAGTACTCACAGGTCACGCAGGAATTCGGCCAGTGATTCACCAGGGCGCTTACGCCTCGTGACAAGGAGATGTCGAGCGAACACCTCATTCACTAACCTCACGAACTGTCCTTTTAGCAGTGCGATTGCCTCTGTGTACGAGGCCGCCTCTCTGATCAGCAGAAAAATTTTGGGGCTCACCCGGGCGTTGAGGAGACGCAGCTTGTGCACCTCGGTGACCGCGTCGGTCGATTTGTCGAGGTAAGCCTCGAAACAGCTTAGCCAGTGCTCGAAGATCGCAGTGGCGTCGGCTGCCTGTGGGTCAAATTCAAGTCGGTCAGGCTTAAGAGCGGCATCCATTGTAATATCTCAGTCTGTTAAATTGATGGACCATTAATAATAGACGAAGCGAGTTATAGAACTAAATTGTGGCTTTAATACACTGAGATGTGTGCCTGCCTGCTGCTGATCCCTCACTGGGGGCAGGGCCACAGATCAGCCAACTATATACAAAGCCCGAGGGGCGGAGCCACAGGTGGAACCATCAGAAGCAACAAGAACAACAACCGTAAGTAACAATGGAACAAACAATAACAGTGAATATATATATATACAGCAGTGAGTAACAGTGGAACGTGGTTCACCACAGTTTACAGATATGTTTATTGAAAGATATTCACGGTGCCTATTTTTTGGGAAGTTCTCCAAGTTTTAAATTGCTGTCCTCAGGAATTTTTGGATTGGGTAGACGTTTTAATCTGTTATACATGGTTATCTGCTATCTAAGAATCAGTTCCTTGGAAGGTGAGAAAGAGATTAAGGTTGTGTCAAGTTCACAGGTCTTAAATAGGTGGTGTTTTTAAAATCAGGTTAGGCACCTGACTTGAAACCTGTGTTTTAAAGATTCTTAAACTAAACTAGACACTGATGTGAATAGAGTTTACATTTACCGAATAATACATCCCACTTAACTAGGTTCAACGAGATGTGGCATTCCCCACTCCAATTAGGGGTTGCCTGAGATTGTGGAGGAGCCAGGTTCAGTTGAAGCATTCAAAAGAGAATTAGACTATTACTTGAAAAGGAAGAACGTTCAGGGTTACAGGAAGAATGACACTGTGAATTGCTCATTTGGAGAGCTGTACAGATTTGATGGGCCGAATGGCCAATTCTGCACTGTGACAATCCTGTGATTTTGCAACCAGCTCAAACTGCAGTTCACCAGCATATTGAACAGGCAAACTTGTTGCTGCTGATTTAGTGGGACTACCCGCTCCATTATAGCATTGACCTGCAGAGTTAACCGGAGCTGAGTGGAAGAAGCTGAGCCCCAGCGACAGGTCCATCCCTCCAGATTCTGTGTATGGGTGAAATTGGTTAGTCAGCAGTTTTAAAGACCTTTCTAGCTCTGATATCCTGTGGCCACCTTAGTATATTGACTCTGTTCCAATTTCCTATTGCCATGATATCTTATAGCCAACTTTAATGCAGAGCAATGCTGTCCTCAGGAATTTTTGGATTGGGTAGACATTTTAATCTGTTATACATGGTTATCTGCTATCTAAGAATCAGTTCCTTGGAAGGCGAGAAAGAGATTAAGGTCGTGTCAAGTTCACGGTCTTAAATAGGTGGCGTTTTTAAAATTAGGTTAGGCACCTGACTTGAAACCTGTGTTTGAATTTTGATTGCCACAGTCATTCATTTTCATTTATTTGCGTGGGATGAATTTTATGGGGTGAGGTTGAGACTGTTCATTGTACAATGCTTGTAACTGGTAGAATCACAAGCCACTATAGATTTAAAAATATTATTTATTCTTTGTATGTGATGAAATTGGCAAAGCCATTCCTTGGTGCACAAAGGCATTCAACATTAACAAACTAGATTTACATGTTGACTAGATTAGGTAGAGATGGCAGGTTCCTTTTCTTGAAATATATTCAGTAGGATGAAGAGTAAGTCATATGACTTCTCAAACTTCCTCCTCTATTCAATAATATCAAATTCCGTACACGTGACTACGGCCTCAACCGGGACCTGGGATTCATGTCGCATTACATTCATCCCCCACCATCTGGCCTGGGTTTGCGAAATCCTACCAACTATCCTGGTTTGATACAATTCACACCTCTTTAACCTGGGGTTACCCCTATCTCTGGATCTGTAAAGACTTAATTACCTGCAAATGCTCGCATTCTAAGCATTGTCTTGCATCTTTGAATTTGTCTATATATATGTTTCTGGAACCTGCCTCTTCATTCACCTGAGGAAGGAGCAGTGCTCCGAAAGCAAGTGTTTGAAACAAACCTGTTGGACTTTAACCTGGTGTTGCAAGACTTCTTACTGTGCTCACCCCAGTCCAACGCCGGCATCTCCACATCAATAATATCAAGACAACAATTCAACATCAATATGCCTGTATCCCTTTATTCCCAAAACTCTATCGATCTCACACTTGAAAATGGTGCACCCACAGCTCTCGTTAGAAAATTGAAAAAAAGTAACAACCCTCTGACTTCCGCTAATGGTGATGTACACTTAGTACAGTGGTTTGCATTGGTGCTTCACAGCGCAGGGGCCCCATGTTCGATTTCTGCTTGGGTCACTGGCTGTGTGGACTCTGCACATTCTCCCCGTGTCTGTGTGGTTTTCCTCCGGATGCTCCGGTTTCCGCCCACAAGTCCCGAAAGACATGCCTGTTAGGTGAATTGGACATTCTGAATTCTCCCTCAGTGTACCCAAACAGGTGCCGGACTGTGGCGACTTGGGGATTTTCACAGTAACTTCATTGCAGTGTTAATGTAAGCCTACTTGTGACAATAATAAAGTTTATTCTTATTATGTGCTGAACAGATGCACATCAGGTGGCTCTCCTCCAGAACATAACCAAATAGGCACGTTTAGTTGAAATTAGCCCCAAAATTCGGGCGTATCTCATCCACAATTAAGAAAGCGAAAGGACAGAATCATCATGCCAACAAATGGGAGCTTGAGAGGCCACAGATGGCAGAAGCGGAGGGAAAGACCACGAGCAGTGGACAGACACACTAGGCAAGGGTTCCAGCCACCCCGGAGAGAGGGAGACTGACGAGCCGAACATGAGGGAGGCAATAAAAGTGGAAATCCAGTTGGCGGTCAAGGTGGCAGTGACGGAGGCATAGGTCGCCATGCAGAGGGCGATCGATGGACTGGGGAAGAAGGTGGAGGCGCAGGGAAAAACGATCTTCAAGCTGGAAAAGGTGTCAACGGACCAGAGCGACAGGAGGCCGAGATCAAAAGATTGGTGGCGACCCAGAGAAGCTTGAAGGGGAAGGTCGAGGACCAGGAGAATAGGTCCCAACGCCAGAATATCCGGATCGTGGACCTGCCACACGAGGTTGAGGGCAGGGCCCCAACGGGCTATGTGGCCCAAATGCTGGGCAACCTAGTTGAAAGGGGCAGCTTCCCCAATCCGCATAATGGCGAAACTGCATAGTTATCAGAATTGTGAAAGGATAATGCGGTGGGCAAGGCAGACGAAGGTGAGCAGCTGGGAAGGATATAGAATCCTGGTCTGCCAAGACATTGGGGCAGAACTGGCAAAGTGCTGGGCTGAGTTCAACCAGACAAAATCAGCCCTGTACAGGAGCAGAGAGAGATTTGGAATGCTGTTCCCAGCCAGGTTCTGGGTCACGTTCCAAAATAAGGAACATTATTTCAACACCCTGCCAGAGTGTTTGTTCAGATGAACGGCCTGGACAAGGGGCAGGCAAGGCAACTTTGAGAACGACGCAGAGGAGGAAAGAGGGGAGAAAAAAATAACTATGATGGACGCACATTATGTTTGCACGGGACTGTACTGCCTCGCTTTGATCAGAAAGATCAGAACACAGAGAAGTGCAAGGGCAGCGGAACGCAGGAGATGGTGAGGCAGAGACAGAGGGAACAATTAGCGGGCATGGGAAAGGGGTAAGATTAGCCCTAGGAGAGGGCCACCATACTAGCGGGGAAGGCTAGCGGCAGAAGTATGACAGCAAGGGGGCCCGCGGCGCACCTCTCGGCAGGGAGGGAGTGTCTGGCGGAGGGGATCACAGGGACAAGGATGGGGAATGTAAGGGGCGAGTTGGGGAGGGGGCGGTATGGGGGAGGGGTTATCGGGGGGACAGAAGGGGAAGTGGGAATCCAAGGAAAAGAAAGGGAAGGGTTTCAGATTGGATTCAGCAGGTAAGCCACCTTGGGGGGGGGGGGGGTCCCAAAACAAAGGGAAGCCCCGGAGTGCAGGGCTCACCCAAGTGGCGTACACACAGTCCCTGGACATGTTGGGTGTCCCCTGGACAAAGGGAACCGTGGAGTGTAGGACTCGACTCCATGGTGAGAAAGGTGACCGTGGCCATTTGGATGGCCCCCTAACAAAGGGAATTCCTGGATTGCATGGGCACATCCACCAGTTAAGTATGGTTGATCCCGCAAGGGCAGGGACGACAGAACAACCCCCCCCCCCCCCCCCAAATTCACCTAACAAGCACATCTTTTGGGACTTGTGGGAGGAAATCGGAGCACCCGAAGGAAACCCAAGCAGACATGGGGAGAACGTGCGAACATCCCACAGACAATGACGCAAGCCGGGAATCGAACCTGGGGGCCCTGGCGCTGTGAAGCAACAGTGATAGCCACTGTGCTACCTACACCCTGGTGAGAAGGAATTCTCCTTTTCAGCGGTGCACAAGGTATACACCTGTATCAACTTTTTGCAGTGGGGAAATCAGTGCTTCCAGGCATAGTAAGAGTGGAATACGCCTCGATAGTCATCTTCGATCATGCCCCACATTACATGGATGTGAGGTTGGAGGCGGGCCGTGCCCAATGCCCCGCATGGAGGTTGGACACAACCTCTTGGCCGACAAGATCTTCTGGCAGAAAGCATCACAGGCCACCATCACTAACATCAGAATTGGGAAGTCTCACCTTCCACATTCTGGGAGGCACTGGAGGCGGTGATTAGGGAAGAGATTATAGCCTGGAAGGCTCGTAGAGATAGGGAAGCAAGAGCGGCTGGGCAACAACTGATTGACTCCATTCTGGAGGTCGACAGAAGGTACTTACTCCGAGGCCCCGACGTAGAGCTTTTAGCGGAGAGGGAAAAAACTACAAATGGACTTTAACCTGCTATCCACCAGGAAAGTAGTGCACCAACTCCGCCAAACGCATTGGACCTTTTATGAACATGGAGAGAAGGCTAGCCACCTGTTGGCTCATCAGCTGAGAAAGCAGGCAGCCACAGGGGAGATAGCTCAGGTAAAGGATTGCTGAGGCAGACTGGTAGCCAAACCAAAAAAGGTCAGCCAAGCATTTGAGGCCGTCTACCAGCGACTGTACACCTCTGAATTCCTCCGACGGGGACTCCAGGATGAAACGGTTCCTTAATGGACTGGACGTGCCAGCTGTGGGGGACGATAGGCGGAAGAATCTTGAAGCATCAATTTAAAAAAAAAAAAAAAAAATTTAGAGTAGCCAATTCATTTTTTTTTTTTCCAATTAAGGGGTAATTTAGCATGGCCAATCCACCTGCCCTGCACATCTTTGGGTTGTGGGGGCGAAACCCACGCAAACACGGGGAGAATGTGCATGCTCCACACGGACAGTGACCCAGAGCCGGGATCGAACCTGGGACCTCAGCGCCGTGAGGCAGCAATGCTAACCACTGCATCACCATGCTGCCCTTGGAAGCACCAATAAGACTGGGAGAGCATCAACTCCATGCAGGTGGGGAAGGCCGATGGGTTCCCGGCAGACTTCTATAAAAGATTTGCACCAGCTCTGGCCCCCGCACCTAACAGAGATGTTTGCAAACTCACTAGCAAGGGGCTCCCTGCCTGCTACGCTAACACAGGCCAACATATCGCCGATACCCAAGAAAGACAAAGATCCGAAGTAATGGGGATCTTATAGATCCATTTGCTGCTTAACGTAGATGCAAAAATACTCGCAAACGTCCTGGCCAAGAGACTGGAAAAATGTGTATCAGAAGTGTTTGCAGAGGACCAGACAGGCTTTGTCAAGGGTAGACCGCTAACTGCGAACATCAGATGGCTGCTGAATGTGATACTAATACCATCCGGGGAGAGAACACCAGAGGTAATCGTCTCCCTGGATGCAGAAAAGGCCTTCGACAGAGTCGAATGAAAGTACCTCATAGAGATACTGGAGCAGTATGGGCTAGGGATGGGGTTCACCTCGTGAGTGAAACTCCTGTACAACGCCCCGAAGGTGAGCGTTCGGAACCAACACCACCAGCTCTAAATACTTCCAGCTGCTCAGGGGCACCAGGCAGGAATGCCCGCTGTGCCTGCTCCCGTTTGCACTGGCAATTGAACCCTTGGCGATCGCTCTGCGAGACGCAAAAGGCTAGAAGGGTATCCGAAGAGGAGGCAGATAGCACAGAGTCTCATGCTATGCGGATGACCTGCTCCTCTAATTTTGGACCGCTGAACGAATTGAAGGAAATCATGAGGCTCCTGGAAGAGTTTGGGCCTTCTTGGGCTGCAATCTCAGCCTGGGCAAGAGCAAGGTATTTTTGGTGAACCCGAACGGGGGAGGGATGGAGCTGGAGGGTCTACCATTCAAACTAGCCCAAAACAAATTCCACTACCTGGGGATTCAGATAGCCCATGAGTGGTCACGGATCTACAAATGGAATCTGGCTAGTCTGGCAGTCTGGGGGAGGACGTTAAAAAGGACCTACAGAGATGGGATGCACTCCCGCTCTCCATGGCAGGGAGGGTGCACACGATCAAGATGAGCGTACTGTCAAGATTCCCTTTCCTGTTTAGATCCATAGCAATCTTCATCCCCAAGAACTTTTTCCAAGGAATAGATAAAATGCTTAACCACAAATTCCCACCAGCCATGCGAGATGGCACTTTTAGAAGTGGACACAGGACGGGGGGATGCTAGCGATTAGGGACTTCTACATGGGGTACAGACTTGCAACCCTGGACGAGCTGATGGAAAAACTTGAGCTACTGAACGGCCAGGAGCTCCAACATTTACAAATCAAAAACTTTCTCCTCCAGGAGACGACGAGGTACCTTCGGACCCTGAGAGACACAATGCTGGAGGAATTGCTGGAGGCGGACGGTATGGAGAAGGGGATTTCTGGGTACATTTACGGACGACTGTTAGAAAGGATGAGGACACCACTAGACGGAGCAAGACATAAATGGGAGGACGAACTAGGGACGGAGGTAGTGTGGGGACCCTGGAGCGAATCACTGACAGATCCAACTCCACCTCCTCCCGTGCAAGGTTAAGCTTCATGCAGTTCAAAGTGGTGCACAGAGTGCACCTGATCAGAACCCGAATGAACAGGTTCTTCGCAGAGGTGGAGGACAAGTGTGAACGCTGCTAGGGAGGCCCGGCCAACCACGGTCACATGTTCTGGGCCTGCCCCAGACGTCGGGTTCTGGACAGCCTTCTTTAAGGCGATGTCCATGGTCATGGGGGTGAGGGTGTAGCCGTGCCCGAGAGTGGCAGTCTTCGGGGTCTTCAGCCAGAATTTCATATGGGGAAGAGGGCTTGACACCCTTACGTTTGCTTCCCTAATCGCATGCCGGAGAATCCTGCTCAGCTGGCGATCAACAACTGCGGACTGGCTGGCAGACCTGTTGGAGTTTCTCCATGTGGAGAAGATCAAATACACCATCAGAGGGTCGGATGAGGGCTTCCACAAAGTGAGGGGCTTATTCATCAGCCTGTTCTAAGACCTGTTTGAAGCCAATAGTGGGATAGGATTGAAGGTGTGGGGCCAATGAGGGCAGATAGGAACAAGGAGGGGAGGGAGGGCAGCAAGGGAGGAACCCAAGGAAATATCAGGAGGGATTTGGGTTAGGGAAAAGACCAAGGAGGGGGCCTGAGGCCCTCCCCCCAAAGCCATAGGGACAAAAGTAACAAATCTACGGCAGAAAAAAGAGCCATTATGGGCTCTTTGTAGCCCGAACAACAACACAAAAGGGGGGGGGGATGGCCGATGAAGGGGGAACATGTAAATTGTACATACGAACCGTCTTGCTCACCTGTTGTATAGTGTACAGATGTAAAAATTCAATTAAAATATTTTAAAATAAAATTAGAAATAGGAAGGGGATTGGTGGGGGGCGGTGTTAAGGCATTGGGGTCTTGGGATTATTTCCAGTGGTTGGCTTTTGTAAATTGTAACTGGTCTGCACAGACTTTTTATTTTGTATTGTATAAAATGAAAAACCTGAATTAAAAACATTTTCAAAAAAAAAAGTTACAACGCTCTGAGTGAAGAGATTTCTCCTGGTCTCCATTCTAAATGAACAATGCCTTATCCTGGGATTATGAACCCCTAGTTCTAGACTCCATCCAACATCTACCCTGTAAAACCTCTTGATTTTCTATGTTTCAATGATACAACTTCTTATAGTTTTGAGGAATACATAGGCCGAGTATGCAAGGTCTCCAATTCCACCCCCCCACCCCCCTCCCCCTGCCAGAATTTACTCCAATCCCTTTTCAATAAATGCTAGCCTACCATTTGTCTTCCTAATTGCTGTTCCTGCATGATATCCCTCTGTGTTTTGTGTACAGGGCCATCCAAATCTCAGCATTTACTAACCTCTCATCTTTTAAATAATATTCTTGTGGATAATTTGATTCTTCCCACATTATGCTTCATCTCCTTCCCTGCCCAATAACCTAACTAGTTTATTTCCATTTGCAGCCTTTTTGCCTTTTCACAGTTTACTTTCCCATTTAGCTTTGTATCATCGTGATCTCTTTTATCTAAGTCATTCCTATAAATTGTAAATAGCCGAGGAGCAAGCACGTGGCACTCCATTAGTTGCACTCTGCCTTCGCAACAATGATCCATTTATCCTTCTTTGTTTTCTGTCTTTTAACCAATCGTCTCGCCATGCCAATATTGTTACCCCAATCCTTAATCTTGTGTCACAACTTCTTGTGTGAAACTTTATCGAGTGCCTTCTAAAAATCATACAGACACAAATTAGTGACAGGAGTAGGCCACTCGACCTCGCAAGCCTGCTCTGCCATTCCATAAGAGGAGAATGGGGATGAGAAAAATATAAGCCATGATTGAATGGCGGAGCAGACTTGATGGGCCAAGTGGCTTAATTCTGCTCCGATGTCTTATGGTCTTAAGATCAGGGCTGTTCTGGTTGTAACCTCAACCCCACATTCTTTCTTATCCCTGATAACATTTCATCTCCTTGTTAAATAAGAATCTATTTAGCTCTGTCTTAAAAATATTCAAAGATTCTGCTTCCATTGTCTTTTCATGATGTGGAGATGCCGGCGTTGGACTGGGGTGAGCACAGTACGAAGTCTTACAACACCAGGTTAAAGTCCAACAGGTTTGTTTCGATGTCACTAGCTTTCGGAGCGCTGCTCCTTCCTCAGGTGAATGCAGAGGTCTGTTCCAGAAACACATATATAGACAAATTCAAAGATGCCAAACAATGCTAGGAATGGGAGCATTAGCAGGTGATTAAATCTTTACAGATCCAGAGATGGGGTAACCCCAGGTTAAAGAGGTGTGAATTGTATCAAGCCAGGACAGTTGGTAGGATTTTGCAGGCCAGATGGTGGGGGATGAATGTAATGCGACATGAATCCCAGGTCCCGGTTGAGGCCGCACTCATGTGTGCGGAACTTGGCTATAAGTTTCTGCTCGGCAATTCTGCGTTGTCGCGGGTCCTGAAGCTTAACGCTTACCCGGAGATCAGAGGCTGAATGCCCTTGACTGCTGAAGTGTTCCCCGACTGGAAGGGAACATTCCTAGCATTGTTTGGCATCTTTGAATTTGTCTATATATGTGTTTCTGGAACAGACCTCTGCATTCACCTGAGGAAGGAGCAGCGCTCCGAAAGCTAGTGACATCGAAACAAACCTGTTGGACTTTAACCTGGTGTTGTAAGACTTCGTATTGTCTTTTCAGGAAGAGAATTCCAGAGACTCGAGACCCTCTGAGAGAAAAAAATTATCTTCTTCGATGTGGCGATGCCGGCACTGGACTGGGGTGGGCACAGTAAGAAGTCTTACAACACCAGTTATGTGGTTGTGGAACTCACCTCTTCACTCACCTGATGAAGAGTTTACACTTCGAAAGCTAGTGATTCGAAACAAACCTGGTGTTGTAAGACTTCTTACTGTCTTAAATGAGCGACCCCTTATTTTTAACAGTGACACCAGTTCTAGATTCTCCCACAAGAGGAAACTTCCGCTCCACATCCAACCTGTCAATAACCTTCAGGATCTTAAAAGTTTTGATCAAGTCGCCTCATATTCCTCTGAACGCTAGTGGATGCAAACCTAACCCCTACAATCTTTCCTGATAAGACAATTCGTCCATTCTTGGGATTAGTTTAGTGAACCTTCTCTGAACTGTTTCTACTGCATTTCCATCTTTCCTTAAATAAGGAGATGGATACTGTATGCAATACTCTAGATGTGGTCTCACCAATACCCTGTAAAGCTGAAGCATAATCTCCCTACTTTTGTAATCAATTCACCTTACAATCAACAATAACATTCTATTAGCTTTCCTAATTACTTGCTGTATCTGTACACCTTTTGTGATTCATGCACTAGGACACTCCGATCCCTCTGCAACTCCGAGCTCGGTAATCTCTCACCATTCAGATATGTTTTTTTTATTGCTCCTGCCAAAATGGACAATTTTGCATTTTCCCACATAATGCTCCATTTGGTAGATCTTTACCCACACACTTAACCTATTGATATCCCTTTGTTAACCTCCTTAAGTTCTCTTCACAGTTTACCTTCCGACCTATCTTTGTGTTGTCAGCATATTTAGCAACCATGCCTTCAGTCCCTTCATCAAAGTCATTTATATAAATTGTAAAAAGTTGAGGCCCCAGACTGATTCCTGTGGCGTGTTATTCGTCACATCCTGCCAACCTGAAAAAGACCCATTTATGCTAATTCTGTTTCCCTTTTACCAAGCCAATCTTCAATCCATGCCAATAAGTTACCCTCTACACCAGGGGTGGGATTCTCCGACCCCTGCCGGGTCGGAGAATCGCTGGGGGGCGGCGTGAATCCCGCATCTGCCGGCCGCCGGATTCTCCGGCACCGAAATTTGGCGGGGGCGGGAATCGCGCCGCGCCGGTTGGTGAGCCCCCCCCGGCGATTCTCTGGCCCGCGATGGGCCGAAGTCACGCTGCTGTCATGCCAGTCCCGCTGGCGTGAATCAAACCACCTACCTTACTGGCGGCGCGGGCGGGCTCCAGGGTCCTGGGGGTGATCTGGCCCCGGGGGGTGCCCCCACGGTGGCCTGGCCCACGATCGGGGCCCACCGATCCGCAGGCGGGCCTGTGCCGTGGGGGCACTCTTTTTCTTCCGATGCGGAAGTGACCCCCCCCCCCCCCGCCCCCCCGGCATGCACGGGGATGACGTCAGCAGCCGCTGACACTCCCACACATGCGTGGACGTCTGCCGGCCGGCGCAGTCCCTTCGGCCCCGGCTGGTGTGGCGCCAAAGGCCTGTGCCGCCGGCTGGCGGCGCGCAAACCACTCCGGCGCAGGCCTAGCCCCTCAAGGTGAGGGCTTGCCCCTAAACGTGTGGAGAAATCCGCACCTTTGGGGCGGCCTGATGCCGGAGTGGTTCACGCCACTCCATACCGCCGGGACCCCCCGCCCCGCCGGGTAGGGGAGAATCCCGGCCAATAACTTTTATTTTCTGCAGCAACCTTTGATGTGACACCTTATCAAATGCCTTCTGGAAATCTCAGTACAGTACATCCACCGGTTCCCCTTTATCCACAGCGCGTGACTCGGTCATAGAACTCCAATAAATTGTTACACATGATTTTCCTTTCACATAACTGTGTAGACTCTGCCTGATTGCCATGAATTTTTCCAAGAATCCTATTATAGCATCTTTAATAATGGATGGGGCAGCACTGTGGCACAGTGGTTAGCACTGCAGCCTCACAGCACCAGGCACCACCCGGGTTCAATTCCGGCCTTGGGTGGCTGTCTGTATGGAGTTTACACATTCTCACCGTGTCTGTGTGGGTTTCCTCCCACAGTCCAAAGTAGTGCAGGTTAGGTGGATTGGCCATGCTAAATTGCCAATTAATTTTCAAAAGTACGAGGTTATGTGGGGTTATGGGGATAGAGTGGGGGAGTGGGCCTAGGTTGAGTGCTCTTTCAGAGGGTCAGTGCAGACTCGATGGGCTGAATGGCATCCTTCTACTGTAGGGGTTCCATGATTCTGTAATGATTTCTAACATTTTGCCACCACAAATGTTAGGCTAACTGGTCTATAGTTTCCTGCTTTCTTTTTTTTTTAATAAACAATTTATTGAGGTATTTTTGGTATTATAACAACAACACAATAAACAATGTACATGAAACTATAGACATAGTGCAAAAGCCGTCTCCCTCCCTGACAGGTCCCACCTTTATTAACCCCCTACTCTAAGCTAAACTAACTCACCCCCCTCTTCCGCTGACGATTAATTTTCCGCGAAGAAGTCGACGAACGGTTGCCACCTCTGGGCGAACCTGAACATTGACCCTCTCAAGGCAAACTTGATTTTCTCCAAACAGAGAAAACTAACCATGTCCGATAGCCAGGTCTCCGACTTCGGGGGCTTTGAGTCCCTCCAAGCTAATAGTATCTGTCTCCAGGCTACCAGGGAAGCAAAGGCCAGAACGTCTGCCTCTTTCTCCTCCTGGATTCCCGGGTCTTCCGACACCCTGAAAATTGCCACCTCTGGACTTGGTGCCTCCCTTGTTTTTAACACCGTGGACATGACATCTGTAAACCCCTGCCAAAACCTCCTAAGCTTCGGGCATGTCCAGAACATGTGGACATGGTTCGCTGGTCCTCCCGCACATTTTGCACACCTGTCGTCCACCCCAAAGAATCTGCTCATCCGGGCCACTGTCATGTGAGCCCGATGAACGACCTTTAATTGTATCAGGCTGAGCCTGGCACATGTTGCGGACGCGTTGACTCTATTCAACGCGTCCGGCCATAGACCATCCTCTACCTCTCCTCCCAGCTCCTCCTCCCACTTGCGCTTCAGCTCCTCGGTCTGCGTCTCCTCTGACACCATAAGCTCCTTGTAAATGTCAGAGGCGCTCCCTTCTCCTACCCACCCTCCGGAAACTACCCTGTCCTGAATCTCCCTTAGCGGTAGGAGCGGGAAGGTTGACACCTGTTTACGTAGGAAGTCTCGCCCCTGCAGATACCTGAATTTGTTTCCCCCTCGCCAACCCAACCTTCTCCTCCAGCGCCCTCATACTCGGAAAGCTCCTCTCTATAAACATATCCCCACATCCTCTCAATCCCTGCTCTCCGCCACATCAGGAACACCCCATCCATACTTCCCGGGGCAAACCAGTGATTATTACAGATTGGGGAACAGACCGATGCTCCCTCTGCTCCCACATGTCTCCTCCATTGCCCCCAGACTCTCCGGGCCGCCACCACCACGGGGCTGGTGGAGTACCGTGCCGGCGGGAACAGCAGAGGCGCAGTTACCAATGCCCCCAAACTGGTGCCCTTGCATGAAGCCGCCTCCAGACGCTCCCATGTTGACCCCTCCCCCACCACCCACTTCCTGATCATGGCTATATTCGTTGCCCAATAATAGGTACTAAAATTTGGCAGCGCCAGCCCGCCCTCTCCCCGATTCCGCTCAAGCATTACCTTCCTTACCCATGGGGTCTTGCCCACCCAAACAAAGCCAGAGATCACTTTGTTGACCCGTTTAAAAAAGGACCGCGGAATAAAGATGGGGAGACATTGAAACACTAACAGGAATCTCGGGAGGACAGTCATCTTCACCACCTGCACCCTCTCAGCCAATGACAACGGAAGCGAGTCTCATCTCCGAAAATCGTCCTTCATTTGGTCTACTAGTCGGGCCAGATTTAATTTATGCAGCCGGTCCCATTCCCGCGCCACTTGAATGCCTAGGTACCTAAAGCTTCCCCCTACTAATCTAAACGGCAGCTCCCCCAATCGCCTCTCCTTTCCCCTCGCCTGGACCGCAAACATCTCACTTTTCCCCATATTTAGCTAATACCCCGAAAACCGGACAAATTCCCCTCGAATCCTCATGATTTCTTCCATCCCCTCTATTGGGTCTGATACATACAAAAGCATGTCGTCTGCATAGAGCGAGACTTTGTGCTCCATCCCCCACCCCGGACCAGCCCCTTCCAACCCCTTGAGGCTCTCCGAGAGTTTCCTGCTTTCTGTCTCCTTTTTTTGAATAAAGGAGTTAATACTGCTATCTTCCAATCTAATGGAACCTTCCCCATAAGACCATAAGATATCAGAGCAGAATTAGGCCATTCGACTCAATTGAGCCTGCTCTGACATTCGATCATGGCTGATATGATCCTCATCCCCATTCTCCCGCCTTCTCCCCATAACCCCAATACCCATATTAATCAAGGAGCCTCCTTATTAATCAAGAACGTCAGCTTGTGCTTAAGGTGCTATTATCTACAGGGTTGCAGACCAAGAGCTGTAAGGTGGAATTAGACAGAATAGTTCTATCTTAGACCGTAAGAACTAGGAGCAGAAGTAGGCAATTTCGCCTCTCGAGCCTGCTCCACCGTTCAATACGACCATGGCTGATCTCATCATGGTCTCAGCTCCACCATCCTGCCCATTCTCTGTATCCCTTCAATCCATTACTATTTAAAAATCTTATCTAACTCCTCAAATTTACTCACTGTCCCAGCATCCACCGCACTCTGGGGTAGCAAATTCCACAGATTCATGACCCTTTGGGAGAAGTAGTTTTTCCTCATCTGTTTTAAATTTACCCTTTATCCTGAGACTATTACCTCTCATTCTAGAATGTCCCACGAGAGGAAGCATCAACACCACGTCTACTTTGTCCATAGATTTTATCATCTTGTATACCTCAACTTGATCTCCCCTCATTCTTCCAAACTCCAGAGAGTATAGGCCTAAACTGCTCAATTTCTCTTCATATGACAACCCCCTCATCTCTGCAATCAATCTAGTGAACCTCCTCTGAACTGCCTCCAATACTGCTACATCTTTCCTCAAATAAGGGAAGCAAAACTGTGCAAATACTCTTGGTGCGATCTCACCATCGCACTGTGCCTTGTACAGTTGCAACAACCTTTATATTCTATTCCTTTAGCTATAAATGCCAACATTCTATTCACTTCATTTATTACCTGATGTACCTGCATGCTAATTTTCTGGAAACCCTGATCCTTCTGCACCAGAGCACCCTGAAGTCTCTTCCCATTTAGATAATAAGTTGCCTTTCCAAATCTAGAGAATTTGGAAAATTAAAACCAATGCATCAACTATCTCAATAGCTACTTCTGTCAAGACATTAGGATGAAGTTCATCCAGACCCAGAGATTTGTCAGCTGGCAGACCCAACAATCTCAATGCCACTTCCCTGGAGATTGTTATTTTCCTGAGTTCTTCCCTCTCTTCCATTTCTTGATTTACAGCTATTCCTGGGATGTTACTTGTGTCCTCTATAGTAAAGACCGTGAAACATACCTGTTCAATTCATCCGCCATTCCATTATCAATTCCCCAGACGCACCTTCTATAGGGCCAACACTCACTTGGTTAACTCTTTTTCTTATGTAAATATCTACAGAAACTCTTACTATATCTTACATCTTTCTAATACTAGCTAGCTTTCTCTCGTACTCTAGTTTCCCCTCCTTATCAAACTTTTTGTCATTCTTTGATGTTCTTTATATTCTTGAAATCTTCTGACCTGCAAATGTGTTTTTTAAGTTTAATATTACCTTTAACTTTTTTTAGTTTACTAAAGGTGAAAGGTCCTCGCCTTGGAACTTTTCTTTCTCATCGGAGTTTGTATTCTGAAATATCCCTTTAAATGTCTGCCACTGATCCTATAATGATCTACCTCTAAAGCACATTTACCAGTTGCTAGCTCTGATTTTATGCCCTCATAATTGCCCTTATTTAGGTTTAAAACACTAGTCCAAATGCATCACACCCACTGGTTCCTCCTTAGTTACTTGCTAGTTACAAAAAACTCCCAATAGATTTATTAAACATGAATTGTGTCTCATAAATCTGCGTTGACTCTGCCTAATCATACTGTGAAGCAGCACTGCAGCATTTGCTATTATTTTCTTGTGCCATTTCAGCAATTACTAGATGCATTGATAGAAAAATACTGTTGATGTTGGAAATCTGAAATAAAAACAGAAAATGCTGGGAAAACTCAGCAGGTCTGGCAGCATCTATGGAGAGAGAACTAATTAATGTTTCGAGTCCAATATGACACTTTAAAGGAATAATCCATGCAGCTATCTTCTCGACTGTATTCTTTTCAATGTACTTTTGTGTATGTAGGATGCATGATGGTGTGTTTGTTACAGGGAGAAGTATGTACTAGAACAGGACATCCGAGAGAAAGAGGAGGCCATCAGGCAGAAAGCTAATGAGGTACAGGTATGTGTGTTGCCTATACAAATCTTAATGTCATCATTGTTTTGGTGTATTTGTGACCGTAGACTAATTAGACATTATCTTTGGCCGAGAGTAGGCCGGCGCGTGCAGTAGCTAGGCATTGCCTGTGGTGTTTCTATCTTTTAGACGTGATTGAAAGCGATTGAAAGAGGTCTCCCTGCTAGGGACAACACAAGAAATGGGGAAACTGAAGTGAGAAGAATAAGAGTTAACAAGAACATTGATATTGGGACATAATGGTGAAGTTTCGACCCCTAAACTAGCACAGAATATGTTTTGATATTTTTTTTAATCCGCCATGGGACTTGGCCGATTTGTTGCCCATCCTTAATTGCCCTTGAGAGGGCAGTTAAGAGTGACCCACTTTGCTGTGGGTATGGAGTCACATGTCGGCCAGACCAGATAATGATGGCAAATTTCTTTCCCTAAAGGACATTAGTGATCCAGATGGGTTTTTACGACAATCGATAATGGTTTCATGGTCATCATTAGACATTTAATTCCAGATTTTTTTATTGAATTCAAATTTCACCTCTGCAGTGGCGGGATTCAAACCCGTGTCCCAGAGCATTACCCTGGGTTTCTGGTTTACTAGTCCAGTGACAATACCACTATGCCACCACCTCCTCTTTGCTGAAGTCCAATGTAGGTTTGGATACTGCCCACATATCTGGGGAGTGTACACTTGTGCTGGAGACAAGTAAACTGTCTGGGTAATTCCCATATCACTTCTAGCCTTCAAAGTCACAGCCATTTTTAGCCTCACTCTGTGCCCTGAACTTGCCCTCTTGTTCTTCAAGAGTTGTAAATACACAATCACGCTTTCTTCCCTACTGTTGAAATCAATCATAGAATCGTAGAATTTACAGTGCAGAAGGAGGCCATTCGGCTCGCCGAGTCTGCAAGGCCCTTGGAAAGAGAATCCTACTTAAGCCCACACCTCCACCCTATCCCCGTAACCCAGTAACCCACCTAATCTTTTTTGAGAATTTAGCATGGCCAATCCACCTAACCTGCACACCTTTGGACTGTGGGAGGAAACCGGAGCACCCGGAGGAAACCCACGCAGATACGGGGAGAACGTGCAGACTTCACTCAGGCAGTGACCCAAGCCAGAAATTGAACTTGGGATCCTGGCGCTGTGAAGCAACTGTGCTAAACACTCTGCTACCGTGTCGCCCTATATTCAATGCATTCATGACAACCACCTTGTTTTTATACTGTATACCTCTATTTATAAATCCCATATGCCTTATTATGCTGTGTAGTTGGAAATCTTTACTTAGTTTGTGGCAGCTTGTGATGTGTGAGAAGTCCCAAGAACCAGGAAACCATCTGAGATCAGCCAAAGAGGGTAAATCAAGAGGAGGGAAAGGGGAAACTATTCTCTCCATCTCTCCCCCCACCTTCCCCCTCTGATTTTTAGGTTCAATGACTCCTCTGCCTGCCTGACCAGTTGTTCCCGGCTTAAGTGAAATGGGAATGCATCCAGAATGAAATGCCCCTATCCCTGTGACAGATAGAGCCGGGCAAGAATTCAATCCCAGACAGCTTTCCTTTCAGTTTGAATGCTGGATTAAGAGCTGTTGTTTTTCTCACTAGATGATGCCTCAAGTGCAAACTTTCTCCCCATGTTTTAAGTTATAAACAGACTTTGTACATTTAGAAAAATATCATTTTATACCAAAAAGTACAAAAACAGTTAATTAAAATAATCTAGTCAACAAGCAACACCCCACCCCTAAACCTACCTCTAACAACTAGCAGTGACCAATTCCTTGAAAGACAATATAAGTGGTTGCCATGTTTGGTAGAACCCTTCAGTTGGCCTTCTCTGTGCTGCTGGCATGCCTTGGTGTGCTTTCAAAACCAGCGATTTAGCACGCCAGGCTGGTATAATTCAATTTACAGAGACGGGGCCCAATCCCGAGCCATCTGGACTCCCAAATACCAAAAAAAGCTATTTCCAGCCAGGCTTAAGGGTATCCCCCACCCCTCCTCAAAGTGTTGCCAAAAAAATACTCACCCTTCCCTTAGCTTAGTTTGTATCCAGAGACAAAGCCAAAATTCCTCAAAATACTCATTATGTCCTCATAACTGTCCCTGGGTCCCTCACCTATAGCAGAAGGTCATCCGCATACAAAGACATCCTGTGTTCCATCTACCCCTAACTATCCTTTTCCATTTGTTTGAGGCCCTGAGGGCAATAGCCAGTGGCTCAATTGCCAAAGCAAACAAAAGGGGAGACATAGTCCCCATAAGCAGTTGAAAAGACACCAAACCCATGGTGTTGATACGGACACTGGCAGAAGGAACCTCCTACAAGAAACGCACCCACGAGACACACCCAGGGCCCAACCCAAACCACTCCAAAACCACAAACCGGTACCTCCACTCAAACCTATTGAACGTATTTTCCTCATCCAACGAGATCAATATCTCGGGTTCCTGCCCAAACCACCAGGGTTAAGCAGTCACCTCACATTGGATGACAACTTTTGGCCCTTTACAAATCTTGTCTCCCTAACTTCCTCCGCGAGACAGGATTCCAACCTCAACGGCAGGATTTTGACATCTTGACCAAAAGCTTTGCGACTCCATTAAGCAATGAAATTGGGCGATATGACCCGCCTTCTGTGAGATCCTTATCCTTTTTCAGGAGAAGAGAAATTGATGCCTGCCCCAAGCGTCTCAGGGAGTGACCCCTGTGCCAGAGAGTCATCAAACATCCCCATCAAACTTCTTGTTGAATTCCACTGAGAAGCCATCCGGCATCTTTCCTAATGCTGTTCGGATCTCCTCCAAACCCAGCGTTGCCTCCAGTTCTTCCTGCAATTCCTCCCTCACCCTGGGGAACTCCAGATCCTCTTAAACACTCTGCCATTTCCAGCTCATCCTCTGGTGTCTCAGGCCTATTTAGCCTCTCATAAAAGGCTCGAAATGCCCCATTCACCTTGTCTGGGATGGCAACCAGCCTAGCTTTTGAATCCCTAACCTGAATGATCCCCCTAGCAGCCTCCTGCCGCCTTAGCTGGTGAACCAACAGATGGATAGCTTTTTCCGCATACTCATACACCACCCCACTCAAATGCCTCAGTTGGTGCACTGCCACATCCATAGACAGCAGGTCAAACTGCATTTGCAGCTTTTTCCTGCGTGCCAATAGTTCAGGAGTTGGGTCACTTGCATACCCACGGTCCGCTCCCAGTATCTCATCAGCTAACTTCTGCCATTCCTTGGCGTCGCTGCCCATGTCTTTTACAATATGATCTCCCCTCTAATATCTGCCCTCAGCGCCTTCCACAAAGTAGAGGGCGAGACCATCCCATTCTCATTGAACTCCACATATTCCCTGAAGGCTCCTGAGACCTCCCCCCCCCCCCCCCCCCCCCCGGGTTGCTGTTGCTGCTGCCGACCTTCCTCTAACGCTCCGCGGGATGGCCTCGGAACGGTTGCCTAGGAACATTAGCAAGATTCTTCGCCGGGCTACTAGGGACGCAAAGGCCAGAATGCCGGCCTCTTTCGCCTCCTGAACTCCCGGCTCGCCCACTACTCCAAATAGTGCTAGCTCCCAGCTTGGCTTGACCCGGGCTTTCACCACCTTAGATACTGTTCCCGCCACTCCCCTCCAGAACCCCTCCAGTGCCGGACATGACCAAAACATATGGACATGGTTCGCCGTACTTCCTGAGCACCTCCCACATCTGTCCTCCACCCCAAAGAACCTGCTCAGCCTCGCCACCGTCATATGCTCTCTGTGAACTACCTTAAACTGTATCAGGCTAAGCCTGGCACAGGAGGAAGAGGAATTAACCCTACTTAGGGCATAAGTCCATAGCCTCTCCTCAATCTCCTCCCCCAACTCCTCCTCCCATTTACCCTTCAGCTCCTCTACCAAAGCCTCCCCCTCTTTCATCTCCTGGTATATCGCCGACACCTTGCCCTCCCCGACCCATACGGCCGAAATCACCCTATCTTGAATCCCCTGTGCCGGGATTAGCGGAAATTCCCTCACCTGCCGCCTCACAAACGCCCTCACTTGCATGTACCTGAAGGCATTTCCTGGGGGTAGCCCAAACTTCTCCTCCAGCGCCCCTAAGCTCGCAAACGTCCCATTAATGAACAGGTCCCCCATTCGTCTAATCCCTACCCGATGCCAGCTCTGAAATCCCCAGTCCATCCTTCCTGGGACAAACCGATGGTTGTCTCTAATCGGGAACCACACCGAGGCTCCCGTCGCACCCCTATGCCGTCTCCACTGCCCCCAGATCCTTAGCGTTGCCGCCACCACCGGGCTCGTGGTATACCTTGTCGGCGAGAGCGGCAGCGGTGCCGTCACCAGCGCCCCCAGGCTTGTTCCTTTGCAGGACGCCATCTCCAACCTCTTCCACGCCGCCCCCTCTCCCTCCATCACCCACTTACGGATCATTGCCACGTTGGCTGCCCAATAGTAACCATCCAAATTCGGCAACGCCAACCCTCCTCTGTCTCTGCTATGCTCCAAGAACCCCCTCCTTACCCGCGAGGTCTTGCTCGCCCACACAAATACCTGTAATGCTCCTGCTTACCCTTTTAAAAAAGGCCTTAGTGATCACAATTGGGAGGCATTGGAATACAAAAAGAAATCTCGGGAGGACCACCATTTTAACCGACTGTACCCTACCCGCCAGCGAGAGTGGCAACATGTCCCACCTTTTAAAATCCTCCTCCATCTGTTCCACCAACCGCGACAAATTAAGTTTGTGCAGTGCCCCCAGCTCCTAGCTACCTGAATCCCCAAGTATCGAAAGCTCCTTTCCGCCCTCCTCAACGGTAGGTCGTCTATCCCTCTTCCCTGGTCCCCCGGATGGATCACAAAGAGCTCACTCTTTCCCACATTGAGCTTGTCGCCCGAAAAGTCTCCAAACTCCCGTAGGATCTGCATAACCTCAACCATCCCCTCCACTGGATCCGTCACATACAGCAACAGGTCGTCTGCGTACAGTGACACTCGATGTTCCTCTCCCCCTCGAACCACCCCCTTCCATTTCCCCGACTCCCTTAGCGCCATGGCCAAAGGTTCAATTGCCAATGCAAACAGCAGAGGGGACAGAGGGCACCCCTGCCTCGTCCCTCGATACAGCCGGAAATACTCCGACCTCCGCCGGTTCGTGACCACACTCGCCACCGGGGCTTTATACAGGAGCTTAACCCAACTGATAAACCCTACCCCGAACCCTCCAGTGTGCTTTCAACCATCACATACCAACCCCCTGATCAGCCAAGTCCCCGCTTGGAAGTGGACCCTTTTATTGGATTAACACCCCCCCCCCCCGAAAAAGTCAAGGTGGTGTGGATCCCTTGCATACTGTCCTTGTCCTTCTAGATGGTAGCAGTCGTGGATTAGGATGATGAGCCTTGGTAAGTTCCTGCAGTGCATCATGTAGATGGTACACACTGCTGCCATTGCACGTTGACGGTGGAGACAGTGAATGTTAAAAGTGGTGAATTGGGTGACAGTCAAATTTTGTCCTGGATGGTGCTGAGCTTATCGAGTGTTTTTGAAGCTGCACTCATCCAGGCAAGTAGAGAGTATTCCTCTACTTGATGATGGAGATATTTGTGGAACCTCCTCCATTGAGTTTAATTGGATGACTGGATGTGTCAGGAGTGCAGAGCTTAGATCTGATCTGTTGGTAGTGGGATCAGTTAGCCTTCTCTATCACTTGCTGTTGTCGCTGTTTGGCAAGGAGGTAGTCCTGTGTTGTAGCTTCGCCATGTTGACACCTCATTTTTCGGTATGCCTGGTGCTGCTGCTGGCATGCCGTCCTGCACTCTTCATTGAACCAGGGTTGATCCCCTGACTTGGTGGTAATGGTAGAGGAGGGATATGCCGGACCAAGAGGTTACAGATTTTGTTTGAGTCTTCTGCTGATGGCCCACAGTGCCTCTTAGTTGCCTGGCCTTGATCTGTTAGATATCTATCACATTTAGCTCAGTGGTAGTGCCACACACCACAATGGAGGATAGCCTGATTGTGAAGGTTGGACTTATCTCCAGAAGGACTGTGTGGTTGATAGATACATCTGCAACAGGTTGGTGAGGACGACGTCAAGTATATTTTTCCCTCTTGTTGGTTCCCTCACAACCAGCTGCAGACCCAGCCTAGCAACTGTGTCGTCCTCAGTAGTCGTACTATCGGGTCACTCTTGGTGTTAGATATTGAAGTCCCCCATCCAGAGTACATTCTGTGCACTTGCCACACTCGGTGCTTCCTGTAAGTGGTGTTCAGCATTGAGGAGTACTGATTCATCAGCAGAGGGGGGTTAATACATGCTAATCAGCAGGAGGTTTCCTTGACCATACTTGACCAGGTGTCATAAGAATTCATGAAGTCCAGAGTTGATGTTAAGGACTCCCAGCGCCCTCCCTCCTTCCCTCCCTCCCGTGCCACACCTTTGTTGGGTATGTCCTGTCCCACCGACAGGGCAGGACATATCCAGGGAAGGTGATGGTGGTGTCTGGGACATTATCTGTAAGGTATGATTCTGTGAGCCGAACTATGTCAGGCTGTTGTTTGACTAGTTAATGAGGCAGCTCTCCCAATTTTGGCACAAGACTCCAGATGTTCGTAAGGACCTGTGCAGGGCCGATGGGCCGAGTTAACTGTTGTCATTTCTGATGCGTAGGTCGATGCTGGCTGGTGTGTCTGGTTTCATTTCTTATTGACTTCCTAGTGGTTTGATAGAACTGAGTGGCTTCCTAGGCCATTATTTGGCATTTCAGAGTCAACCACATTGCTGTGGATCTGAAGTCACATGTAGGCCAGACCAGGTAAGGCAGATTTCCTTCCCGAAAGAAGATGAGGTTTAATGAAAATGGTTTAATTAGACCAGATTTTTATTGAGTGAATTGAAATCCCACCATCTGCAGTGGGATCTGAATCCAGGTCCCAAAGTCCCAAAGTGTTCTGGGTCTCTGGGTTACTAATCCAGTGACAATACCTGTGCCATTGCCTCCCCCTTGGAGTTGAGAGTAAATGCTGGTCAGACATCGGGGCCTCCTTCCTCTTGGGATAATGCCATGAGGTATTTCAAATTTAGTTACACTGGCAGGTGTGTCCATGATTTCACATCTTGTTTGAAAGACAGCAGAATTCAATACTCCCTCAGTCCTGAAGCATTCGTTTGGATTTCATGCTAAAGTTTGTAATGCTGCTTGCATTCAGAACCTCCTGACACAAATGTGCTATCGACCATGTCAAGCTGGCTACAAATTCTGTCATTTTCTTTACAGGCAAGCAAAATTATAATGGTATATCTAATAATCTGAGATTGTCCAAATGTGGCCCCCATCCCCTGAGCTCATGTTTCCTAGGACTATAGTTCTTTTCTCCTTAGATTGAGTTTTGCAGGTGGATATAAACGATCTCATGGCAGTAAAAGGAAAGCAGACAGTTTCCCTGGTGCCGTGGCCAGTATCAACATAGCTAGAAACAGATCATCTCGTCAGTTAGCTTTAAACCTGACTTCTAGTCAGAGTTCAGCTGAAGCAGGGTTTATTTTTTAAATTGATGGTAGACTGATAGAAAGCTGGAAAGAACAGAGAGGGTGGTCTGCATGCAGAAGCTTGAAGCACCAGATGTGTTATTGGATTCAGTTATGTGCTCAAAGCGTGAAATGTGCAGATCATCCACTCGTACCCTGGGAATCATTTTATTGATCGTTGCACCGCAGGGATATATGAGTGGGTGTTGACAGAGAGAAATAAATCTTAACTTGAAATTCCACATCTTGAAGACATGCTCCTCGGGCTGAGAAGCCTTGGCCGGCATTACAGCTTCACTCCAAATCTGTTTCAAGTGGGGAATAAGGTAATGCACATAACCAGTAGAAATGACATGTATTCACTCGTGAAGTATATGGTGTGTTTTCTTGTAATGGGCAAGGCCAGTGATTTTAAATCACTCACTTGAATAAAGCCACTGAGACCTTCTGGAATATTCCATTAATTGCTCGGTATGAATCAACAATGGAACGCATGATTCACATTTCTAAAGCAGTTTTTAAAGTTTGGGGTAGTGTTCGATTGTGGGAGATGATTGCCAAAGGTTAATTCTCTGGGTGTTGCCTTATTCACAGGAGCTACAGAATGACCTGGACAGAGAAAACAATAACCTGCAGGAACTGGAGTCCCAGAAGCAAGCTGCTCAGGACAGGCTGGATGAAATGGACCAGCAGAAGGCCAAGCTTGAGGACATGCTCAGTGACATCCGGCAGAAGTGTCAGGAGGAGAACCAGACGGTAAGAACAGGGGTAACCTGGGACCAGAAAACTATAAACAACTGAAGTGGGGGAGATTTTTAATACCAGGTTCTTTCACAACAACTGTGCTGTCACATTAAGTTCTGAAGCGGTGTACAATCAAATAGAGCACTGGCCTGAACTATCTAGGAGCCCTTTTGGACATTCCAGTTCTCTTGTATTTGTGTGACAACAGTGAACCTTCTAACACTCATACATGTACGCCATCTCTGAAATTCTTTTAAAGGGTGGCTGAATAGTTGCATCGTGTGGTGCACCTTTCACTTTGGGATCTGTACTCAAATAGTTTGTAAGCATTGTTTGCAAGCTGGGAGATTTTATGTCTTTTCTTCTTTCTACAACTAAGGGACAAGGTCTATAATAACACCCAAAGCTGGTGAACAATAATGGATCCTTTATATCGGCAAGCGGTGATCAGGTGATAATTTTGAGTATTCTGTAGGAAGGAAAATAGGACAAAAGTCAGAAGGGTTGTACAGAAGTAAATTGTGTCACTGATTCTGTTTCTAAATTTATAACTATTATTGATTTTCTGAAACATCAGAAGCATTTTCTTAAAATTTAATTCAATGGATTGAGTTTGGAACCCTGAGAACTAATGAATTTACTGCAAGAATCAGTACAATAGGATTTGATTTGGGCACAGTGAAGGTGCATGGAAGAGAAAGGACATGTAGGATCAGGTATTTGCAGATTAAGAGGAATAAGAGAGGACCGATCAAACCTCAGGAAGGAAAAAAAATAAACAGACGCAAAAAGTGAGAGAATGATTGTGCATCGGTTGGGTTGATTCGATCAAACCTTCATGGTGCAAAACTTCTCTTGTTCAGCACTGGGGTGTCAATAATATCTTCAGTTGGAGTGGCGACAAGGATGTATTATGGCTGTAATAGAATCATAGAATTTACAGTGCAGAAGGAGACCATTCGGCCCATCGAATCTGCACCAACCCTTGGAAAGAACACCTCACTTAAGCCCACACCGCCACTCCATCCCCGTAACCCCACCTAAACCTTTTTTTAGGACACTAAGGGCAATTTAGCATGGCCAATCCACCTAACCTGCACATCTTTGGACTGTGGGAGGAAACCGGAGCACCCGGAGGAAACCCACGCAAACATGGGGAGAACATGCAGACTCTACACAGACAGTGACCCAAGCCGGGAATCGAACCTGGGACCCTGGAGCTGTGAAGCAACTGTGCTACCGTGCTGCCCTAATACATGTGATGATTTAGAAAATCAGTAGTTGATTTATTTTTCTGAACAGAATAGATGGTTGGGAATTTGCTGAATGGATCGGTCTTTATTATAGTCACTTGACCCCTTGCAACTTTGAATTTATGATACTTTTGAATGTTGCTTTGTCTTCAATGCAAGGTTTTCCCTGTTGTCAGCACCTCCCTATATGATTTGCCACGTTCAATTTTTTTTTAGTTTGAACATTATTATTGTTAATTAAAAGTGTGATAAACTTAGTAAAGGTTTTTTCCCCCACATAAAATCCTTGTGATTGAGTTAATACATCTAAAGCTCTAGATGTGTAAAACTCTTTTTACTGTTGTGCGATGTAGAGTGGCTTAGCAAATGTAACTCTGTGGATAAAGGGGTAATGTAAGATACAAATTTGAATGACATAGATTGGAAATAAGGCTGAAGGTGGTGCTGCCCCACAAAGCCCAGTTGGTGAGTACACACTCTTGTGTGGAAAACTGAGTTATGAAGACGAGGAGCTTTGTAGGCTCAGTTCCCAATCTGTGCTCAGTTTACTCATCTCAGTACAGGATTTGCTGCCCTACAATAGATTGAAAATACCTTCGGACTAAAATGGGGAAAAGTCAATGAAGGTCCTGCTCCCAATCACTTTGCAGGACCTGCTGCTTGACATGTGTGAATCTGCATACTTTGGGGGAGGACAGGATCAGGTTCAGTTTACCCTTCCCCATCCCTCCCCCAGTCTCTGTCAATTTGGTCATCAGCCCAGGTTGTCCAGGTACATTATTGAAGAATAGCAACTTGAATGAGATTCTGTTGGAAACGAATGACTGGAAGTGTATTCTGACACAAGTAAAATGGTTGAACACAGAAAAGATAGCAGCAGGAGTAGGCCATTTGGCCCCTTGAGCCTGTTCTGCCATTCAATTAGATCATGGCTGATCTATCTTAATGCCGTTTTCCTGCACTATACCCATCCACATGATGTCTTTATTATTTAGGAATTTGTCTTGAACATAATTAATGACTGAACCTCTACAGCTCATAGAAAATTCCAAAGATTTACCACCCTCTCATTGAAGAAATTCCTTCTCATTTCTTATTCTGAGACAGTGTCCCCGGTTCGAAACTCCTCCACTAGGGGAACATCCTTCCTGCAACTACCCTGTCAAGCCCTGTAAGAATTTTGTATGTTTCAATGAGATCACCTCTTATTCTTCTAAACCCCAGAGAATATAGGCCCAGATCCCTAATTCTCTCCTGGTAGGGCAATCAATCCCACCATCCCAGGAATCAGCCTGCTTAACTTCTATGGCAAGTCTAATCTTCATTGGATAAGGAGACCAAAAGTTTTAATAATCTTTATTAGTGTCACAAGTAGGCTTACATTAACACTGCAATGAAGTTACTGGGAAAATCCCCTAGTCGCCACACAAAGGCGCTTGTTCGGGAACACTGAGGAAGAATTCAGAATGTCCAATTCACCTAACAAGCACATGTTCCACATCACCTCAAAATAACCCTTTAAAGCTATTGATGGGGATTCTATCGCGAGGGCAAAGAACAGTGGGGAAAGATGACACCCTTGACGGGTTCCCCTGGATAAGGGGAAGCACACAAAGTGTAGAGAGTTAATGTGTGCACTTGTGGTAGGGGATGTGTAAAGAAGGACAGCCTTGAACAGCTTTGTCCATGAAGTGAGTTTTGGACCAACCCAAAATTGCAAACAGATAATCCCACTTCAGCCCATCAAAAGAGAGACAACAACTTCAGGGACAATCGAGGCAGTTGGGGAAAGTATAATATCAAGAAGACAACGTACATTTGAGGATGATTGGCTTCCCTTTACAAAGCTAGTTTGGTCATCAGATATTATATCAGGGAGACATGGTTCCTAGCGTCACATTGGTACCTTAGCTGACAGCTTTATGTCTGTGTTTAAAAGAGAGATAGGCACCTCTTCCTCAGGGTCCCTGTCTTTTTTCAGTATAAGCTCAATGGAAGCTCGAGTCAATATAGAGGAAAGAGAACCATAAGATAATGAGTCGTTAAACATTTCTAGCAATCAGGGCACAAGTTGAGCGGAGAACCTCAATAGGGAAGCCGCCAGGGCCTGGGGCCTTACCACTTTGCATCAAATTAATGCAGTTTGTTATCTCATCCAGGCACAAAGAGCATCTAAGTCACTGCTCCAGTCCACATCTACAGATGGATGTCCAAATTATTTAAGAAGTCAGCCATTGCCATGCTCTCTGATGGGAGATCAGATTTCCAGGTTACGATTAAAGGAAGTGAAGGTCAAATTAATATCAGAGGGGTCAGTATAAGAATATGGGAGGTTTCATAGACCTGGGAGATAAACTAAGGAAGCAGACAGGCACCTGAACCTGTGCACTAGTAGGTAGCCAACTTTGTAACATGTGCACAGCTTAATTTGTGGTTAGTAAGTCAAATTGAGTCTGGGGCTCTAGCCTGCCTGCTTTTAACTGAGAGGGGGAGGGGCACGGAATATTGATGGTCTATTTCTAAAATTGAATCCACTAATTCTTGTTTTAATTTATTTGTTTGATAATATTTATGCATTGTAAGAAATTATGTTTCCCCCAGACAACCATCTTGAGGGTCTCCCATACTGATGGGGTGGTGGAATCAGATTTGTTTGTTTTAATAAAAACATCTATACCAATGGATATAGATTTACAGAAATCCTTGACAGTGTTGTATCTGTCCAATTCAGATAATTTCAACTAGCTTATTTACTCAAAGATTTTACCTAGGTGTCTTTCAATAGTGAGGAGAACAAAGGACAAACAAAAGTACAAGTTCAACAACCTTTATTAAACACCTGGTTAACCCATAAATTAACCCAAATATATATACCCAAGATTTGGTTATACTACCCGCAAAGATAGCCTAGTTGAAGGGTGGGTGCGATTCCTGAGTCCCTCTACTCCGTCCTCACAAAGGTGGGTCTTGCTGGCAGCTTCTTTCTTCCGTCCGGTCAGTTCTTCGAATGATCAAGGTTACCTCCCATGTTAAATCTTCGCTCTCAATGTGCCCCGAGTGTCTATTTTTAACCCCTTTTCCTTCATGCTCGTTTGCCACTTTCCCAGACCTGCTGCCAATGAGGCCTCGGGAGGGGGTCCCAGCACCGGTAGATGACCTGTTGACAGGACAACTGGGCCCGCCCCAGGCGTCCTTTTTCAATAGTGTGGCCTGCACGTACCCGTAGTCAAATAAGGTAATGGCTCAGTCTCGGCTGCGGACAATAGACCGGTGCATATGGACGATTGACAGGACAGGTCCAGACATGCCCAGGCAGCCTGTCCGAGTTCCGTATATTCAAAATTGGCCAAGTCCAAATTCCCAGCAAGCAATTTTCTGGAGCTGACTGTAGTTTAAAGTGTCCAATTCTTTAATGTATGATATCCAATTTTATTCGGGCTCAAAATTAGGCTCGCTAGGTCACCACAATAGGTAGTAGGGTTGTGTCAAATCTCCATGGAGGCTGACCATTAGCTTTGGACGCAAGAGCCAGGTGAAGGGAGTGGTGCGTGTGGCCTGATATAACTATGGCAGACTACTCAGCAGTTTTAACTGTGGAGTGAAGAGCTCTGTCCAAATAACATCGATACGTGAGTATGCGTGGTGGACATGAGAGGAATAGGAAAAATCCCTTGAGTGGGTGGAGGAAATCCTTCATGAGGACCCTTGTGTGGTAGTATGCATTACGGGTCATGTGGGACTGTGAAGCCATGATGTCATTGGCTGACAGATCCCGGGTCCTGGTTGGACGTTGACCTCTAGCTCCGCCCTGAAGGCGGAGTATAAGTACCTGGAGTCCTCCCCCGCAGGCAGTCTACTACTGAACTGCGGGGGAACAGTCACGCTTTAAAATAAAGCCTCATCGACTTCACTCTTTTCGTCTCTCGGAGTCTTTGTGCGCTACAATTTATTAAGCGTGACTAAAGGACTATGGAGCTCAGGATCATCCCAGAATGCCTGAGGATCAGCCCCCACGCAGTGAACGCGGCAGCAGCTTTCAAGCACTGGCAGACTTGTTTTGAGGCCTACCTCAGAACGGCCACCGGCCGGGTCACAGAAGACCAAAAACTACAGGTCCTGCACTCGAGGTTAAGCACAGAGATTTTCTCTCTCATCGAAGACGCAGAGGATTTCCAGACAGCGTTCGCAGCACTAAAAAGTCTCTATGTCCGCCCAGTAAACCAGATCTACGCTCGCTATCAACTCGCAACGAGACGGCAAAGTCCCGGAGAATCGATAGATGAATTCTACACCGCGCTACTAATTTTGGGACGAGCCTGCCGCTGCCCGTCGGTGAACGCAAATGAACACACGGACATGTTAATGCGCGATGCTTTTGTGGCAGGTATGAACTCCTCCCAAATCCGCCAAAGCCTTCTAGAAAAAGAGTCGCTAGGACTCTCAGAGGCACGGGCCCTAGCAGCCTCCCTAGACGTGGCCGCGCGAAATACCCGCGCCTACGGCCCCGACCGCGCGGCAGCCCATTGGGCTCCGTACGTACCCGTCGCGACAAACCCACCCCCCCCCCCCCCCCCGGACACCCCACAGGCTTGCGCGGTCCAAACGCCAAGACGCACCGGGGGCGCCCGCTGCTATTTCTGCGGCCAGGCGAAACACCCCCGGCAGCGCTGCCCGGCCCGCACAGCGATCTGTAAGAGCTGCGGGAAAAAGGGCCATTTCGCGGCTGTGTGCCGGTCCCGCGAGGTCGCCGCTGTCCCGGGAGAACAGGGAGCCCTGCACGCCGTTTACGCTCCCCAACCCCCCCAGCGCCCCACGTACGACCCGCAGGCGCAGCCACTCTGGGTCCCGACCACCGCTGTCCCGGGAGAACAGGGAGCCCTGCACGCCGCTTACGCTCCCCATGTATGACCCGCCGGTGCTACCACTTTGGGTCCTGACCACCGCTCTCCCCGGAGAAGAGGGAGTTCTGCGCATCTCTAACGCCCCCCCCCCCCCCCCCCCCCCCGCGCCCCACGTATGACCCGCCGGCGCTACCAATTTGGGTCCCGACCACCGCTGTCCCCAGAGAAGAGGGAGCCCCGCGCGTTCCTAACGCTCCCCAGCGCCCCATGTGCGACCCGCAGACCCCGCCATTTTGGGTCCCGGCCACCACGAGGGGAGGAAGGGCGCTGCCATCTTGGACCACCCCAGACCTGTACGACGCATGGGGGCGGCCATTTTGTCCACCCCCGCCGCCATCTTGTGACCCCCCAGCCATGTGCGATGCATGGGGGCAGCCATCTTGTTCACCCCCGACGCCATCTTGGACGGCAACAACGGACCCCAGTGTCGACGGCTCCACGGGGTTCGAAGAAGACGCTCTACTAGTACAACCACGTCTCGCTTCAATGACGCTGGACCAAGCTCGGCCCCGGACACTCCAGACGACGACGACAACGGTGCTGATAAACGGGCACGTGACACCATGCCTAGTCGACTCCGGGAGCACGGAGAGCTTTATCCAACCCGACACGCTAAGACGCTGTTCTTTGACCACCCATCCCAGCGCACAAAAGATTTCCCTAGCTGCAGGATCCCACTCCGTACAGATCAAAGGCTGCTGCATAGTTACCCTAACGGTGCAAGGGAGGGAGTTCAAAAACTACAGGCTCTACGTCCTTCCCCAACTCTGCGCCCCCACATTACTGGGATTAGACTTCCAGTGCAATCTACAGAGCCTGACCTTCAAATTCGGCGGCCTAATACCCCCACTCACTATCTGCGGCCTCGCAACCCTCAAGGTGCAACCCCCATCCTTGTTTGCAAACCTCACCCCGGATTGCAAACCCGTCGCCACTAGGAGCAGACGGTACAGTGCCCAGGACCGGACCTTCATTCGGTCCGAAGTCCAGCGGCTACTAAAGGAAGGCATAATAATCCAGGCCAGCAATAGTCCCTGGAGAGCACAGGTGGTAGTAGTAAAGACAGGGGAGAAGCAAAGGATGGTCATAGACTATAGCCAGACCATCAACAGGTACACACAACTAGACGCGTACCCTCTCCCCCGCATATCCGACATGGTCAATCGGATTGCCCAATATAAGGTCTTCTCCACCGTGGACCTCAAGTCCGCCTACCATCAGCTCCCCATCCGCCCAAGTGACCGCAAGTACACAGCCTTTGAGGCAGACGGGCGATTATACCATTTCCTAAGGGTCCCATTTGGCGTCACAAAGGGGGTCTCATTCTTCCAACGAGAGATGGACCGAATGGTTGATCAACACGGGTTGCGGGCCACGTTCCCGTATCTCGACAATGTAACCATCTGCGGCCACGATCAGCATGACCACGACGCCAACCTCCAAAAATTCCTCCAGACCGCTAAAGCCTTGAACCTCACGTACAACGAGGACAAGTGCGTTTTTAGCACCAACCGGCTAGCCATCCTGGGCTACGTAGTGCGCAATGGGATAATAGGCCCCGACCCCGAACGTATGCGCGCCCTCATGGAATTTCCCCTCCCGCACTGCTCAAAAGCCCTAAAACGCTGCCTGGGGTTCTTTTCATACTACGCCCAGTGGGTCCCCCAGTACGCAGACAAGGCCCGCCCCCTAATACAGACCACGACCTTCCCTCTGTCGACAGAGGCTTGCCAGGCCTTCAGCCGCATCAAAGCGGATATCGCAAAGGCCACGATGCGCGCCATCGACGAGTCTACTACTGAACTGCGGGGGAACAGTCATGCTTAATAAATTGTAGCGCACAAAGACTCCGAGAGACGAAAAGAGTGAAGTCGATGAGGCTTTATTAAGCGTGACTGTTCCCCCGCAGTTCAGTAGTAGACTGCCTGCGGGGGAGGACTCCAGGTACTTATACTCCGCCTTCAGGGCGGAGCTAGAGGTCAACGTCCAACCAGGACCCGGGATCTGTCAGCCAATGACATCATGGCTTCACAGTCCCCGACACCAATTACCCAACCCCCCCCCCCTTCCTGCCACCGCCGCACCCCGCGACCGCCCCCTTCCCAGGGGGATCAGTCCTCCTCCCAGGCCCGACCAGGAATGAAGCCCAAGCTGAAACCGTAAGGCTCCCGGAGACGACAACACCGGAACAAGCACCACCACCACCACCGGGGCCGAGGCGATCGACACGGACGACCAGACCGCCCGACCGACTCGTGGCGTCGATCTAAGAGTACAATATGTGGACTTTTAACGAGAACATTTTGTCTTTTCCTGACGATTACTGTAAATAGTTTGAAACAAAAAAAACCTTGTACATACTGTAATAACTTGCGAAAGTTTTCCTCCCAGGACCAGCCTTGTAAACCCTTACCACCATGCGAAGCATCACCCCGCCGGGTTCATTTTTAACAAGGGGTGAATGTGGAAGTATGCATTAGGGGTCATGTGGGACTGTGAAGCCATGATGTCATTGGCTGATAGATCCCGGGTCCTGGTTGGACGTTGACCTCTAGCTCCGCCCTGAAGGCGGAGTATAAGTACCTGGAGTCCTCCCCCGCAGGCAGTCTACTACTGAACTGCGGGGGAACAGTCACGCTTAATAAAGCCGCGTCGACTTCACTCTTTTCGTCTCTCGGAGCCTTTGTGCGCTACACCTTGTCAGGGTCCACGCAACTCACAGCCCATTTGAGTCCTGAAGATGGAAAGAGCTTTGGAAACAGAGAGGTTGAAAGTCTTTGGACTGGAGCAATCCAGCATTGGATCTACAGTTTTGATCCCCTACAAAAATAAGATTGTGGATGTCTAGATTAGGAAGGGAAGATCGAAGCGATGTAATGAATTTTGTATACTGTTCGCCTAAACTAAACTGAAAAAGTGCACCACTAACTATTGTATAATGTCCACCAAGGCCTTGAGAGGGGAATAACTGTATTCTTTTATTACTCAAAATTGCCGTCCCCCGAGCTCTGCCATTAAAGCTGGAGTGAAACTCTATCCAATTTATGCTTTACATAATCTGGTGTGATCTCTAACATGAAAATGCGTATCTTGAAGGAATGCAACATCAGTGTTAAGACTCTTGTGATGAGAAAACACTTTAGAATGTTTTACTGGGCCATTTAATCCCCGAACTAACAATAACTTAATTGCAGTGTTAATGTAAGCCTACTCATGACACCCAGTAACCCCACCAAAACTCAGGGGCAATTTAACATGACCAATCCATCTAACCTGCACATCTTTGGACTGTGGGAGGAAACCGGACCACAGAGTTGAAACCCACGCAGGCCCTGGGAGAGCATGCAAACTCCACACACACAGTCACCCAAGGCTGGAATTGAACCTGGGTCCCTGGCGCTGTGAGGCAGCTGTGCTAACTGTTGTGCCACCTTGATGTTGTTGAATGCTGCATGCCTCCTTACCAGGTCTGCACTTGTGCTTCGGTGGATCCTGATTGAGTGGCCTTGGGAAGTGACATCGCGGTGCACCTTTGCCCACTGAAATCTTTGTAGCGATGGAATCGGACTATAATGGCTCGCGGGGCCACCAGGGCAAGGTTTCGGCTAAAGGGTACAGTGGGCTCGGTCCAGCTCTAGGGGTTTAGGATATGTACCTTTGCCCACCTCCTTTTTGAATAATTCCATCATAAACTGTGTTGGAGCTCGGCCTTCAGTCCCTTCTGGTATACAAACAGTGCATAGATTTTGTCGCCTTGACCAGTTTTCCAGGTCATCGACTTTGCCCTGCAGTGACTCACTTTTCTTAATCCCCACAGTCAGCCTGGACTCCTGTGTACAGGTCTTGTCGTTGTGGTCCAAAAGGGCTGCTCGATGTCAGTAAGGGTGCTGGCATGAGAATCAACAGATAAACGAATAGTGTCGTGGGAGAACCGAATAGACCAGAAGACCATAAGATACAGGAGCAGAATTAGGCCACTCGGACCATCGGGTCTGCTCCACCATTCAATCATGGCTGATATTTTTCTCATCCCCATTCTCCTGCCTTCGCCTGATAACCCCTGATCCCCTTATTAATCAAGAATCTATCTATCTCTGTCTTAAAGACACTCAGTGAATTGGCCTCCACAGCCTTCTGCGGCAAAGAGTTCCACAGATTCACCACCATCTGGCCGAAGAAATTCCTCCTCACCTCTGTTTTAAAGGATCGTCCTTTTAGTCTGAGATTGTGTCCTCTGGTTCTAGTTTTCCCCACAAGTGGAAACATCCTCTTCACGTCCACTCTACCCAGGCCACGCAGTATCCTATAAGTTTCAATAAGATTCCCCCCCCTCATCCTTCTAAACTCCAATGAGTACAGACCCAAAGTCCTCAACCGTTCCTCATCGGACAAGCTCTTCATTCCAGGGATCATTCTTGTGATCCTCCTCTGGCCCCTTTCCAATGCCAGCACATCCTTCTTAGATACGGGGACCAAAACTGCTCATAGTACTCCAAATGGGGTCTGATCAGAGCATTACACAGCCTCAGAAGTATATCCCTGGTCTTGTATTCTAGCCCTCTCGACATGAATGCTAACAGTGCATTTTCCTTCCTAATTGCCGACTGAACATGCATGTTAACCTTAAGAGAATCGTGAAAAGGACTCCCAAGTCCCTTTGTGCTTCTGATTTCCTAAGCATTTCCCCATTTAGAAAATAGTCTATGCCTAAATTCCTCCTTCCAAAGTGCATAACCTCACAATTTTCCACATTGTATTTCATCTGCCACTTCATTGCCCACTCTCCTAGCCTGTCCAAAACCTTCTTCGGCCCCACTGCTTCCTCAAAACTACCTGTCTCTCTACCTTTATATCATCTGCAAACTTAGCAACAGTGCCTTCAGCTCCTTCTTCCAGATCATTAATGTAGACTATGAAAATTGTGGTCCCTGCACAGACCTCTGAGGCACACAACTAGTCACTGGCTGCCATCCTGAAAAAGACCCCTTTATCCCCACTCTCTGCCTTCTGCCAGTCAGTCAATCCTCTATCCATGCCAGGATCTTACCCTGAACACCATTGGCTCTTAACTTATTTAACAGTCTCCTGTGGGGCACCTTGTCAAAGGTCTTCTGGAAATCTAAATAAATCACATCCACTGGTTCTCCTTTGTCTAACTTCCTTGTTACCTCCTCAAAGAACTCTATGACAGATTTGTCAGACATGGCCTCCCTTTGACAAAGCCGTGTTGACTCAGTCCTTTTTTATCATGCACTTCCAAGTAAGCCGCAATCTCATCTTTAATAACGGACTCTTAAAATCTTACCAATGGCCAAAGTCAGGCTAACCGGTCTATAATTTCCCATCTTCTGCCTCCCTCCCTCCCTTAAACAGAATAGGACTGAGTGATTCTTCCAATGAATCTTTCAGCTCCAGAGCCAAACTTCGGCGGGATGTGTCAAGCCCAGTGACCAGAATTTTGCTTCGAGTTTTGATTGTTAGAAGTGTGGGTGAGCTGGCTGCCATTTTACCTGTAGCTGTCTTGGCAGGGTTATCTTTAGAATTTAATATTGTCTTTTTAAAAAAATTTAGAGTACCCAATTTTTTTCCAATTAAGGGGCAATTTAGCATGGCCAATTCACCTACCCTGCACATCTTTTTGGGGATGAGTCCAACGCAGACACAGGAAGAATGTGCAAACCCCACACGGACAGTGACCCGGGTCGGGATCTAACCCGGATCCTCGGCGTCATGAGGCAGCAGTGCTGACCACTGCACCACAGAGCTGCCCTATCGGTTAATATTTTCAGGACTGTATGTTTTAAATTCTTGGGCGTAATCTGTCTGAACTTGTTCCTTGAGTGTTTAAAATAATTTTTGCGGCGGCAAATCACAATATATCAGCGCATGAAGAAAAAACTTGTAAAAAGAATCGTCAGGAGAAACACCACGTGAGCTTCCCCTACATCATGCAAGTGGAAGTCCCCCCTACAATGAGATTATTAATTAGTCCTTTCCTTTGGACAATACTAGATCTGAAATAGCCCGTCCTCTAGTTGGCATCTCAAAAAACTGTTGTATACATTCCAGGGATTCATCCCCCACAGCATTAGTGCTACTTGGGTTTACCCATTCAAAATGTAGATTGAAGTCTCCCATGATTACTGTATTACCCGTGTTACATAAGCCTCTTATTTCCTGACTCATATTGTACCCTATATTACCACAGCTGTTTTTAAAAAAATATTTATTTATTCTCCTCCTTTTTCACATTTTCTCCCAAATTTACACCCACCAACAATAAACAATAATCAGTAACAAATATGTCAATCCCCATATCAATAACAACAATCCCATCCTTCCACCAAACCCCAAACATTATCCCGTATGTTCACATAAACAAATATCAAAAGGAATCAGGAATCACCCATAGTCACCATCAACACCCCCCCTCCCCCCAAAACTAATGTTCGATGTTATCCAGTTCTTGAAAGTACATGATGAATAATGCCCCCCCGCAAGGTTCACACACATCTCCTACTCCTTCAAAGAATCGGCCCATCCTTGCCGTCGTGAGGTGTGCTCTGTATAAGCACACCTTCAGCTGTATCAGCCCCAACCTCACGCACGAGGTGGAAGCATTCGCTCGCCAGAGCAACTCACAACAGAACCCCCCCTCCATATCCTCTCCCAACTCATCCTCCCACTTTGCTTTGATCCCTTCCAGTGGTGTCTTCACCTCTTCCAAAATAGCTCCGTAAACCGCTGACACTACCCCTTTCGTCAGCACCTCCTCCAGCAATGTGGAGGCTGTCTCCGGGAAGTTTTGTATTTCCTTTCTGGCAAAATCTCGAACCTGCATGTATCTAAACAGTTTCCCCTGCTTCAGCCCATACTTCGCTTCCAGCTCCTTTCATCCTGCAAACCGACCCCTAAGAAACAAATCTTTCAGTGTCTTAATCCCCATCTCCTCCCATTTCCGAAAATTTTCATCCCACCTCCCTGACTCAAATCTGTGGTTCCCCCGAATCGGCATTTCCCTTGACCCTGCCCCCAATCTGAAGTGTTGGCGAAACTGCCTCCAAATCCTCAATGAAGCTATATATCTTGGACTCACTGAGTACTTCCCCAGGGCTATCGGGAGCAGCTGTTGCTAGTGCTTTCAATCCTGACCCCCTGCACAAACTCTCCTCCATTCTGACCCACTGGGAATCAACCCCTCTGACCCAGCTCCGCACCTTCTCCACATTCGCCACCCAGTAATAATCCACCAGGTTCGGAAGACCCAAACCCCCTGCCTGCCTTCCCCTCTGTAGTAACACCTTTCTAACTCTTGCCACCTTCCCTCCCCATATGAACGACATAATCCTTCCCTCAATCTTTCTGAAAAAAGCTTTTGGCAGGAAAATCGGCAGGCATTGAAAAATAAACAGAAATCGCGGCAACACGTTCATTTTAACCGCCTGTACCCAACCCGCCAGGGACAGAGGGAGACCATCCCATCTTGCCAGATCAGCTTTCACTCTCCCCACGAAACTAGAAATGTTGTACCTGCAGAGCCCCTCCAATCTCGAGCAACCTGCACCCCCAGGTACCTAAAGCGAGCCCTTGCCCTACGGAATGGCAGCCCCCCCCCCCCCACCCCGGTCAAACGCCTTCTCAGCGTCCACTGCCACAACCGCCTCTGTTTCCTTCCCCTCCGCCGGTGCCATAACGACGTTCAATACCCTCCTAACGTTTGAAAAGAGCTGCCTCCCTTTCACGAACCCTGTCTGATTTTCACCTATCACCTTCGGGAGGCACTCCTCCAGCCTACCCGCCAGTACCTTCGCCAATACCTTTGCGTCCACATTCAGAAGCGATATGGGCCTATACGACCCACACTCCGTCGGATCCTTATCTTTTTTTAGCAACAGGGAAATCAATGCCTGCCCCAAAGTTTGTGGCAACACCCCCTTCCCTATCGACTCTTCAAACATCCCCACCATCAGGGGTGCCAGCTTATCCTTGAATTTTTTATAATATTCCACCGGAAACCCATCTGGCCCTGCCATCTTTCCTGACTGCATCCTCCCAATCGCATCCTTTATCTCCTGCTCCACTATCGCTCCTTCTAATGTACCCTGTCCCCTTCCCCTAACCTCGGGTATTCCAGCCCATCTAGAAACTCCTGCATCTCACAGTCTCCCCCAGATGTCTCTGACCTGTACAACCTCTCATAAAATTCCTCAAAAACCTTGTTAATCAGATCCGGAGCCACCACCAACTTCCCTGCCCTATCGCTCACCTGCACAATTTCCCTTGCCGCTGCTTCCCTCCGGAGCTGACCTGGTAACATACCTTATCTCCATGTTCGTAAACTGCACCCCTTGCTCATCTCAGTTGGTGCACTGCCTGCCTGGTAGATAGTCGGTCAAAGCTCGCCTGTAGTTCCTTCCTCTTTTGCAGCTTTGCTGGGTCCCCATCCTCTGCATAACTCCTATGTACCTCCAACATCTCATCTATTACCCTCTGCCGCTCCAACCTCCTCTTTGCCCACCCTGGCCTTAAACAAAATCACCCCCCCCCCCCCCCCTCCCTCACCACCGCCTTTAGAGCCTCCCAGACGACCGCCTTCGACACCTCACCCGTACAGTTGAAACCTACATATTCCTTAATTACCTTTTCAATTTTGTCACAGAATACTTGGTCCCCAAAAGTCCCACATCTAATTTCCACCCCGGCCTCTGCGCTACCTCCTTCTCCAGCACCATATCCACCCAATGCGGAGCATGATCTGACACTGCGGTTGCCGTGTATTCCGACCCCTTAACCCCAGCCAGCAAAGCCTTCCCCACCACGAAAAAGTCGAACCGGGAATATACCTTATAGACTGCTGAGAAAAACGAGTACTCCCGCTCTCTCGGGTGCAGAAACCTCCAAGGGTCCACTGCTCCCATTTCCACCATCAGCCCAGCTTACGCCTTCGCCCCCTGATGGAACCAGCGAGCATGGCCGTGACCTGTCCAACCTTGGCTTCTGCACCAAGTTCCAGTCCCCCCCCACTATCAGTTTGTGCATGTCCAAGTCGGGGATGGCCCCAAACACCTTCTTTGCGAATCCCACATCATCCCAATTGGGGTCGTATGCACTTAACAGCACCACTAACCTCCCCTCCAGTGCCCCTGTCACAGTCACATATCTAACCCCCTGATCTGCCTCCACCTGAAAGCGTACTCTTTTGCTGACCATTACCGCTACCCCTCGAGCCCTTCCGTCAAGTCCAGAGTGAAACACCTGACTAACCCAGCCCTTTTTAAGTCTCACCTGGTCTTTCACCCTCCAGTGAGTCTCCTGCAGCATTGCTACATCGGCTTTCAAATTTTTAAGATGCGCAAGCACTCTTGACCGGACCGCCTAACCCCCTCACGTACCACGTGACTATCCTAACTGGGGGTCTCTCAACCCCCCCCCCCCCCCCCCCCCTGCCACACACCCTTTTTATCCACCATCATCATACCACCGGGCCCTGCCCCATGAGGCGGCTGAGGCGTTCGTGAGGGTGGAAGGCTTGGGACAGACGCTTGGGAAAGCCTCAAAAAACAAAAACAACAATCCAACCCATACAATTCACTAAAATAAGATAATCGTCACAACACAATGCCAATCAACCCAACCAATAACTTGAACTCTGTAACAATGTGAAGAGAAGTAAATTACAATACACGTCAGTAAAAAGAAAGTTATGACATTTATACATTTTCCAACTCCCCAATCACAGTCCACAGTCTCTCTTGCAGCTCCGCTCCTCACGTCTGTCCCAAGCCTTTGGCCCTCACGAACGCCTCAGCCGCCTCCACTGTCTCGAAATAAAAGTCTTTGGCATCATACGTCACCCTCAGCTTCGCCGGGTACACCATACCAAATTGCACCTCCTTTTTGTACAGTGCCACTCACCCGATGGCCACTTGTCTTTTTGCCAACTCCACCGTCAAGTCCTCATAGATCCGAACTCCAGCACCGTCCCGCTGCACCTCGCGCTTCTGCTTCGCCCAGCTTAACACCTTCTCCTTCATGCAGTACTTATGGAAGCAGATAATTACTGCTCTTGACGGCTCATTCACCTTGGGTTTTGGCCTTAATGACCCACGAACTCGCCTCTCCCATCAGCTCCGCCAACTTCTTAGCGAAGTACTCTGTTGGCCTTGGGCCCTCTGTCCCTTCGGGCAAGCCCACAATTCTCAGATTGTGCCGTTTCGAGCGGTTTTCCAAGTCCTCGAGCTTTGCTCAGAGTCCTCTGTTGACCGCCACCACTCTCCGCAGCTCGTCCCCCATCGCAGGTGAGCTAGTCGCTGTGCTGCGACAGGGCCTCCTCCACCTCCTTCATCTTCTCGCCCTGCTCTCTCACCTCGGCCGATGTCTTTGCCGCAGCTACCCTCACCGGGGCGATTGCCTCCTCCACCAATGATTTCAATGCGACCGCCGTCTCCTTCCTCAAAGCCTCCATATGCCTCACAAACTGCTTTCCACTCCACCTCGGTCATCTTTTCCACCGTAAGTAGTTTGGCTCCACCATGCGGTCTGGCATCCGCCATCTTGTCAGTGCTTTTGCTGGCCTTCTCATTCAACGGCAAACCTGGGTTTTCTTCCTTCTTCCTAACTGCTTTTCGCATCCTCTAATGACTTATTATCTTTTCTTTCTTTCTTCAATCTGAAAAAAAATAATTATTTTCAAAAATGTTTTCCAAAAATTCCAAAAACAAAAAATCTCTTCCGCCGGGGACCGGACTTCAAACTCCTCAAAGATCCATTTTCAGTGGGAGCTACCCAATGTGCTCTAGTCCCCCTCTACATCGCGTTCTGGGCTCGGGACTGCCACCTCGATTGCCTCGCCTCGTGTCAAGCTCTGCCCACGCATCCGCCCTCTGGATCAATGCCTCTCGCTCTGGCCGCTGGACGCTCCCGCGGGGCTCCTCACCTGCTCCAAACCGGACCGACCCGATGCTCGTCCCTCAGGCCCCAAAAGCCGCAGAAACCCGGGAAGAAAGAACCACGGGGAAACACCCGAAAAAGTCCAAAATATCACGGAACGACGGGATCAATTGATCTTCTCAACGCAGCCACTGAGCTCGCGAGCGCCACCAGAAGTCATTCATTACCACAGCTGTTTGATGGCCTATAAACAACTCCCACCAATGTTTGCTGCCCCTTGCTTTTCTTTTCTCCACCCAAACTGATTTTACATCAGTTTCAGATGGGAGGAGGGAAAATAAGAATGGAAAGAAAAAGTTGTTTGGGAGTTATCCGTATTGCATCATGAGTCTGATTCCAATAATTGTGTAAGCCGCTCAAGGTCCAGTTGTGTGGTTTATGTTATTGTCTGAATCCCTTGAGAGTGTTATAGCGAAGTAATTCCTCCAACCAGCTGTTGAGTTGTATAGAATTACCATGCACTCTGCAGAAAACAACTTGCCCCTGCATCCTTCCTTCTAGTTCAATTCGGCTGCACGTTATCACTGAGCATGCCAGGAATAATGTTCCAATAAATCGTCAGGTTTATAATTTACTTTCAAAGTATCATTCCCATGTGGTCTCTGTCTTCAGAGGCAGCTTGTGTGAGCTGGAAGGATGGGATAGGGTGGTCCAGGTCACCACCGCTTTCTACAGGGCCACCATCAGTGCTGTTCAGTGCCTGCCCATCAGCTCGTTATGTCTTTCCCCACGAGGCAGACCACTCCCTCGCACAAATGTTTTTCTAAATGTCAGCCATTAACTCTCAGTGCTGTGGCTGTGTTCCCAGATAAACCTTTGGAGTATTGCATTTTTTTTACATGATTCCAAAAAAATGTGCACATATTTCAGCTTGTTTGAAGAATTTTCCCTGTAGTGTTGAACATTCTCTTTATATTAACCATTGCAAGATGGTGGAGTATAATCAAAGTTGCTGGTTGGATTGGAATGTTATGGACTGACCCAGACTGTGTACAGGATTCTTACTCATCTATTTTCCTTATTGTAAACTTGGTTCTTATTGAGTTGAAGAATGTCAGGGCTGAGAAAATTGAATATTTTCAAATTTTGCCATTTAGTCAGTGCCAAACGTACTCAGACGGAGTGAGCCGGCGGGTGAAGCTCACTGATGTCTAACTTTCTGCCTTTACAAACAACCTGAGAAGGTTATGCTTCCCTTCTTTCAAAACACAATGTCGTCTGTGAGAGAGTGGTTGATTTCGTTTGTCTGGTGTACACTCATGCCCACTTGAATCTGCTTCAAAATCAATACAGTTTGGTTCCGTTCACCTGTACTATATTAAGCTAATTTATCCGATTTCCCAGAGGTCAATGATGCTATCTTAACAGGTTATATTACATTTAACATTTCATATATTGCCTTTTTAAAAAAAGTCTTTAGAAAAACACATCTTATGTTGTTCATGAGCAAATACAATAGGAGACAGATGGCTGATTTCTCTTTTATTATTCAATGACCATGGCTAAATTCCCCACTGTCAACATCCCAGGGTTACCATTGATCCAAAACTGAACTGGACTAGTCATATAAATTCCGTGGCTACCAAAGCAGGTCAAAGGCTAGGATAACCCACGCACCAACTGCAAGGCACAAGTCAAGTGGTTAGCACGGTTGCTTCACAGCGCCAGGGTCCCAGGTTTGATTCCCGGCTTGGGTCACTGCCTGTGCGGAGTCTGCACGTTCTCCCTGTGCATGCGTGGGTTTCCTTCGGGTTCCGGTTTCCTCCCACAGTCCAAAGATGTGCAGGTTAAGTGGATTGGCCATGCTAAATTAGTGGCCAATAGGGTTAAGTGGGGTTACTAGGGTTACAGGGATAGGGTAGAGGTGTGGGGCTTAAGTGGGGTGCTCTTTCCAAGGGCCGATGCAGACTCAATGGGCCGAATGGCCTCCTTCTGCACTGTAAATTCTATGTCTGAGGGTGTAATGGAATACTCTACACTTGCTTGGATGAGTGCAACTCCAACACTCAAGAAGCTTGAGACCATCCAGGACAAAGCAATCCGCTTGATTGCTACCCGTTCCACAAAATTCCAATCCCTCCACCACCAACGAACCGTTGCAGCCATTTAACCCCCCCCCCCTGCCCACACACACGATGAACACAGTCACAAGCATCCCCCACCTTTTCTCAAACCCCTCTGAAGAGCCCCTTACCTCATACTTTATCTTAATCGCAGAAAGTCGTACAGGTCACCCAACCAAGCCGCTACCCCCGGTGGCGATGCCAACCGCCACTCAAACACAATTCGCCACCGTGCAATCAGAGAGGCGAAGGCCGTGACATCGCCCTCCCTCTTCTCCATGAGCTCCGGCTTCTCTGAAACCCCAAATATCGCCACTAAATATCGCCACCTCCTCCTCCCCTATCCTGGCTAAGACAGTGAACACTCCTGTCCAGAATCATAGAATCATAGAATTTACAGTGCAGAAGGAGGCCATTCGGCCCATCAAGTCTGCACCGGCTCTTGGAAAGAGCACCCTACCCAAGGTCAACACCTCCGCCCTGTCCCCATAACCCAGTAACCCCACCCAACACTAAGGGCAATTTTGGACACTAAGGGCAATTTATCATGGCCAATCCACCTAACCTGCACATCTTTGGACTGTGGGAGGAAACCGGAGCACCCGGAGGAAACCCACGCACACACGGGGAGGATGTGCAGACTCCGCACAGACAGTCACCCAAGCCGGAATCGAACCTGGGACCCTGGAGCTGTGAAGCAATTGTGCTATCCACAAGGCTACCGTGATGCCAATCTTGCCAATTTTTTGCAATCCCAAAACATGTGTGCGTGATTCGCTGACCCTCACTCACACCTCTCACACTCATCTGCTACCCCCTGAAAGAACCCACTCATTCTCACCTGAGTCATGCATCTTGTGCACCACCTTAAACTGTATCAGGCTCATCCTTGCGGAAGAGGAGGTCCCGTTTACCCTACACAGTGCCTCACTCCATACTCCCCAATTGATCTCCCCTCCCATCTCCGCTTCCCATTTCTCCTTGGTCCTTCACCACCCGCTCGCCTCCCTGTTCCCCCAGCCACTTGTGTATATATCCCCAATTCTTCCCTCCCCTTCCACGTTCGGAAGTAGCAGTGAACCGTTGCAGCCATGTGTGCCATCTACAAGATAAACTCCAGAAACTTACCAAGATTCCTTGGGCAGCACATTCCAAACTGACAACCGCTACCATCTAGAAGGACTAAAGCAAGGGCAGCACGGTGACACAGTGGTTAGCACTGCTGCCTCACAGCTCCAAGGTCTTAGGTTTGATCCTAGCGGGACTTCCGGGTGCGGCGATGAGGAGCCAAGCCGCACGAGTCGGCAGCTCCCGCTACCACGGACTTTCGGGGTCGCTAGAGGAGCCCCAACTGAACTTTTTTCGACAAAAACCCGTGGGGAAGGGAAGAGAAGGTCCCCCTCCAACGCCTATGAAACAGACCCGAAGTGCAACGGCCAGAAAAGTGGCACTGGAGCAACGGGAGAAGCAGGGTAAAAAAAACAAAATGGCGGTGGCCAGGGACTAAGGGGAGCTGCAGGAGTTAATCAAGCGCTGCTTCGAAGAGCAGCGCAAGGAGATGCTGGCGCCTATGCTTTCGGCAATTGAAGGACTCGGGATCACCCAGAAGGCCCACGAGGTTCAGATCCAGGAGGTAGAGAAAAGAGTCAGCCAGAACGAGGACGAGCTCTTGGGCCTGGCGGTGAGAGTGGAGCAGCATGAGGCGCTACACAAGAGGTGGGCGGGAAGACTCGAAGACCTGGAGAACAGGGCGAGGAGAAAGAATCTGCGGATCCTGGGTCTCCCTGAAGGAGTGGAGGGGGCTGATGCCGGGGCATACGCGAGCACGATGCTTGGGGCAATGATGGGCGCGGAGGGCCCCTTCGAGGTCGCTGGAGTTGGACGGCGCACACCGGGTGCTGGCGAGGAGACCCCAGGCAAATGAGCCGCCAAGGGCGATGGTGGTGAGGTTTCACCGGTTGAACGGACAGAGAGTTGGTCCTGAAATGGGCCACGAAGGAGCGGAGCAGTAAGTGGGACAATGCAGAGATCCGAATATACCCGGACTGGAGCACGGAGGTGGCAAAGCGGAGAGCGGGTTTCAACCGGGCCAAAGCGGCGTTGCACCGGAAAGGAGTGAAATTCGGAATGCTGCAGCCAGCGCGACTGTGGGTCACATACAAGGGCCAACACTATTACTTTGAAACGCCTGAAGAGGCGTGGACCTTTGTACAAGCCGAAAAGTTGGACTCTAATTGAGGGTTTGTGAGGGTGGGGGGGATGTTTGAGGTTTGATGTGTGATGGTTGTTGTATATAGGGGGTCAATCACGCGCAGGAAATGTTATATGGGCTGGGGGAGAGAGACAAGGCCGTGACAGGAGCTGCGCCAGAAGGGGCGGAGTGGGCTGTGGAAAGTGCGGGGTTTCTCCCGCGCGCGGGAAGAAAGACGGGAAAGGGAACAAAGGAATGCATATGGATTGGGAGACTCCCACACTGGGAGGTCAATGGATGGCGGGGGAAGCCGGGGTCAGCAGGTGTCAGCTGACTTACGGGAGTGACATGGGGGGAGCAAAAAAGCTAGACAGGGGTTTGAAAGGGGGGGACAAAGGGTTGCTGCTGCACTGGCCGAAAAGGAATGGGACACAGAGGAGGTGGTCGAGACGGGGGCCCCCGTCTGGGGGACTGGAGGGTGAGGGAGTCGTGGACACGGGACTGGCCCAGAAAAGGAGATGGCTAGTCGACGGGGCGGGGGGGGGGGGGGGGAAGATAGAGGAGCCCTTCCAATCCGGCTGATAACGTGGAACGTGAGGGCGCCTGAATGGGCCGGTGAAGAGGGCTCGAGTGTTCGCGCGGTTTAAAGGGACTGAAGGCGGACGTGGTCATGCTCCAAGAGACTCACCTGAAGGTGGCGGACCAGGTCAGGTTAAGAAAGGGATGGGTAGGACAGGTATTCCACTCGGGACTGGACGCGAAGAATAGAGGGGTGGCAATATTAGTGGGAAAGCGGGTGTCATTTGAGGCCAAGACTATTGAGGTGGACAATGGAGGGCGATATGTAATGGTGAGCGGTAGGCTGCAAGGGACGTGGGTGGTGTTGGTAAACGTATACGCCCCGAACTGGGATGATGCAGGATTCATGAAGCGCATGTTGGGGCGCATTCCGGACCTGAGAAAGGAGGCCTGATAATGGGAGGGGACTTCAATACAGTGTTGGATCCAGCACTGGACCGCTCCAAATCAAGGACTGGAAAGAGGCAGGCGGCGGCCAAGGTACTTAGGGGGTTTATGGATCAGATGGGGGGGAGTGGACCCATGGCGGTTTGCAAGTCCGCAGGCCAGGGAATTTTCTTTCTTTTCCCATGTACGCAAAGCCTACTCCCGGATAGAGTTTTTTGTTCTGGGCAGGACGCTCATCCCGAGGGTGGAGGGGACGGAGTATTCGGCCATAGCCGTTTCGGACCATGCCCCG